>NC_062280.1:76885000-78135000 GCF_902655055.1 Lutra lutra | reverse complement strand
TGTTCAATAATATTTATGTAATCAAAATTTTATGCATCAAAATTTAATGATAGAGTGATCAGAAAGTGGTAGCATTGCAGTTTACCAAATTTTCAGCCCTTATTAAGACAAAAGGGAGCTGGGAGGTATCAGATAAGTAGAATTGCAGATTAAATAAACAGAGCAGCATTTTTTATTTCAGTAGGATTGCCTGAGAAAGACTTCTGTATGAAATAAGTTTGGAAAACACTATATATTATATCCCCACCTCTTACAACCAAATCCAGTCACAATAATGTAAAAGACTTGAGAAGTAAATTCTCAAGATTTATTGGGAAAAAAGAAGAAAGCTGGTTAACTTCATTTTACCCAGTATTTCTAAAATTCATTTGAACATGAAATCTTTTGGGCCTGCTCAGTATAGCTATTAACATTTTCAGGGATACCAGTGGAATAATTTGCAACAGGATAAAAGAGGATAAAAGGAAAATATTATTCAATGACTGAAATCTTTGAAAATAAATCTTGGTTTATTTACAATAAAGGTTTATTTACAAACCATATAAATGAACAATGAGGAAAGGTGGTTAGTCTAATTTGAGATTTTTTTCTGATATATTTCTTTAAGTCAGTATTAGTCATGAAAGTATTTCTAGTTGTATATATTTTAAAGTAATAAAATTCATTTGTATAGTCTATAACTTGAACCTATCATTTATCCTTAGGGTTTTTCCACATTAGGAAGAATTTAGGGAGTATTATACTAGTTCATTATCCTCCTAAGTAAGCATTAATATAGCATAATAATCTGCTATTTTGATTTCCCTTATTTTCTCAAGTACACACCAGAAGAAGAAGCAGGTGTTAATACCACTGGAACTTGGCCTTGCAGATTATTTACATAATTTGGGTAAATTTACATACTTTCTAATTTGTACATGTTAAAAACGTGTCATTTTATCATCCATTTCACTGTCTTCAGATCATATTTCTTCAGTTTGTCACATAATGCTAAATTTACCTTCTCCATGGTAAAACCTTGTAGATAGCTTGTGTTTTTTTCCCCCAGTGGCTCAATTCTTTGGTGTTTCTGAGCAACAGGTAAGAATAGCTCATCTATTCTTCATCAACAATTGACTGAAGCAAGATTATGTAACAGAGTAAGCTTTATTTGGTCTGTTTCATGAATTCATGAAAATTTAGATCAGTCCTTTTCTCTTTTTCTTTTCAGTTCTGCCTTAAATATTGTTTTAAAGATCTCTGACATTTTCAAACATAAAATCTTTTGAAGAGGCACATCTATCAGTATTAAATACTCAGTTTATGCCACTTGATATTAAACATTTTTATGCTGACACAACAAAACAAGACGATGTCATTATTCCATTTCCTAGTTTTAATACTGTCCTATCTTATGATCAATGTCTTGATAGATATATTCTTCCTATTTTAAGATTGATTTCTGGCTTATATCACATATATTATTATTCCCTATTTGAAGCCATTTAGCACTTTAAAAAGTTTCACAATGCATATATTTGGAATTATATATTCACATGTAAATTTTCCTACCTCATTTTATAAGAATCAGAAGAGGTTGGTGACTACATAAACCATATCTAATACTAATGTATCTTTAAAAGCTTTAAATGGTACTGACCTCATAGACAGTTCTTTAACACACACACATACATGCACACATACACAATGTCTTTTTTAAAAATAATTCTTATGTGTACCTAAACCTGAATAAATATAAACTGCACTGCATCTCCCACATTTCCCTTCTCTAATCTCCGTTCTGCAGCTCCTTCATGCCCATCTCAGAACAAACACAATCTGCATTCAGAACAGAACCGTTTACAAGTTCAATGGAGTTATTTTGGGTGAGTCATTGAAAACACAGTACAAAACCTTTCCTCACTCACCAGAAATGCATTTTTAAAATAAAGCCAAAGTGAACAAGGCTTGGCAAGTTTGAGGGTGGACAAAATGGGGAGAGAGCAGGATTTCTGCCAGACTCAGACAGGATTTTGCTAAACCATTTTTGTCTATTCCTTACATTCAACTCTACCAATTTTTCTTACCATATAACCAAAAAGTATAAGATTGAGCAGGTGGGACATGAAAACACAAACATTTCAGTTCAACTACCACTGTGATACTGAGTAGAACCAGCAGATCCCTTATATCTTAGCATCAGTTAAGTCCCCCTTTTTGTCATTCTTTAATTCAGAAGCTATAAGATGTATCCACTGAATAATCTTCTTATTTTAATTAAATCAATTTTGACAAATTAATAATAATTATAGGCAGTTTTTAGAAAGTTGTATATAAATTCGGTAAACAATTCTTTAAAATTGCTAAAATAAGAGAAGTTACATGAGAGTTAATTAAACAATAAAATATTAAAGGAAATAGAGCTATAGAGACAGAAAATAATAAGCTAGTTCCTAAAAAAAAAACTTTTGAAATTGAATTAATATAATGAAAGTCTATACAAATGGCTTGATACATTTTAGATATTTAACAATCAGGTATTCAAGATTTATGAATCAGCATAGATTCTTCTTTATCTATCTATATAACATATTACTCACCCTTTATCCTGCAGAGAACTTTCTAGCAGAAATACAAGTAATTACTATTCCACAACTTGGTACAAATCAGTTGAGGTTCACATCTCATGAATGAGGAGAAACCTAGAAAGAATCAGTAAGGAGAGATTCTTAAACCTATAATGATAATTCAGAATTCCTTTGCTATAAAATTTGATAGTCCATGAAAGTCACCTTTAACACAGGTTGATCCAGAAAGTTACTTTGTGGTAACTGACACAGCCTGTAGGCGGCCCTGTGGTTAGAATTGTTCACAAAGGGTCTATCTCTAAGCTATGGGACAATCCAGGTTCTACTAGATGGAACTATGCAAATGTTCTCCTTGAACTCCCTGTAAATTATCAGTTTACACAAGTCAGGGTGACAATTATGGGTTAAAAGGAATGAAAACTCTGTGTTTGAAATTAATCTGGCTATGAAAGCACTAGGGTCATAATAAACAAACACATATTTCCTGCTGTAGTTTAAGAGCATAGCCAAGAACTCTGGTTTCCCACATTTGGGGAATTTTTTCCTTTTCTTTTATGGTTAGGCAATTGTTTTTAAATTATAAAATAAGTACTTATACAGCCTTCAAAGCTTATCTCAACAATCTAAGAATGATTTTATCACATATAGTTGTATTTAAATATAATCAACAAATGATCAAAAGTTAAAGGGACTAAATATCTATTGATGGGAACCCAAAACTAAGAACTTCCCCACAATCTTATTTCAAATCAAACAGAAAAATGAAGAAAACTTCCATTAAATTTCGTCGTAGCAGGCAAGAAAGGTAACATATTTGGCCTGGATTACATTAGCACTAAATCAAACAGCTTAAAGTTATGTCTATTAATAGGTTGTTATTATATAAAAGAACTACAGGGTAAAGGTCAACACACAGGTTGTTTTGGTTAAATTTTTAAAAATCCCCTGAGCCGGTGTCTTTCCAATTTTTTTACTAGTCAGCCAAGTTGGCACCTTAAAAACCTTTAAATACTGTAACTAGAATAGTGCTGATACTCAGTTTGGAGAGACGCTGTTAGAAAAGCAATTATTTCAGTGGACCCAAGGAAATAACAATGTTGAAAGTGGATACGTTTGATTGAGCACTTGCTTTGTGCAGACACTGTACTTTTAGGGCTGGATTTATAGTGTTCCCTTTAATACAACAACACTATAAGGGCTTATATTATTCTCACTTTACAGTCAGGGAAACTGAGCTTCAGAGAGGTTAATTCTTGCCCCAGGCCATGTACTAGTAAATGGCAGCTTAGAACCAGGACTTTTCCCTTGCAAAGTCTATGCTCTCACCTAAGATGTGTGACTGTCACCTAGTATTCCAGATCCACTGTTAGAGAAACATTAGTAATCACTTACTCTCTTAGGAGATTCTTCCCCTATAGCTGATGGACAGAGGGTCAGTGTGACTCAGAACTGGAAGGAATCCTATGGAGCCAATTACCTACTACAACTCCCTCATTTTACAAAGTGAGGGAAACTGAGCTCAGAAACTTTAAGTAGCCTGCTCAACGTTGGCCATCTAGTTAGTAACAGAATTAATTAGGGACAAGAATCCATATCTCAAAACCCTACAAACATTGATAAAGGCAAAGGCTGAAAAACTGCTTTTATCTTATCAAATGTTCTAAAAAACTCAGAGAATGTAAAAACAAAGATTTTAGTATCTAAGCTTCTTAAGGACATGTATTATTACAATTTATCAGTAAAGGTGATACTTCTGGCCCAAAATTTGTCGCTATACCTAGCTATCTTTGTGGAGAGAACTCAAGGTTGGGGACAGTGAGAATCTCTGCAAACTAGAGTATATTATTATTCAACTAATTTTGAGTCCTTCTAGGATAACATCCTATATTCTGTTAGATATAAAAACCCAAGACTGTAGCATCCCTGCCCCAGCCACAAGAGCTTTCTCAGGGGGAATCACACTCATGCTCAAGAAAAGAGAATTTTTACTTCTTCACCTAAAGTCCAGTCTTCCAAGTAAGACTTAACTGCCCAATAGGAGACCTGAAGTTTCAAGATTTCACCTTTTACAAGAACTATTTAAAATTCCATTTTTAAGAAAAACATTATTCAGAAAGTTTTATTGACAGGTAAAATTCAGCCACACTGTGACTAATATATACTATATGTGAGTATTTCAATGTGTTAATATTTAGCTATGATTTAAAGCAGACCAGCAAAGATCTGGGTATCTTGATAGCATCAAATGATTTCCAAAAAGATGGTTTTTACAAAATGACTCTGATTTGTGAAATGGCATCAATCTATATTGATTTTCAATATGAACAATGATGTGAAATGAGATGTGTTTTTCCTTATTAGAAAAAAGGAGACTTCCCAGAAGTTGTTAAGTATATCACCTGGTGTTCTCTTTAGGAGAAACTCAGAAGAAATGTCTTTTTACAGTATTTGTTCCAAGATGAGTTGAAATTACTGGGACATTTTATTCTAATCTCATGGACACCGGGACTTGGATAACTAACAAAGTTTCTGTTTTTAACATTGGTTACTAGAAAATTGAAAGCCAAATGTGTGGCTCACCCATGGTAGATGAGTAGGTCATCATGGTATGCATCCTAAATCTTATTCATAGCTCTGTTTTGTCCCCACCCTTTTTTTGTTCTTCTATTTTTTTTCCTTCCTCAAAATAAAATGATATAGTTTCTGATATTCTTTTTCTGCACCATGACAAGGAATAGCTAACTATGCAAGAATATTATGCAAAATTATGTTTACAATTAGGAGGGAAACAAAGATGTTACATTACAATGACAATATTATGGCTTTTTTATTTTCCAAACTTTCTGAAATTGTATTTACAATTTAGGGAGGAAAAGTTATTTGAACCTTGAAAACTCTAGCTTTTATTCCAGAGACAGAAGTATGGGAAATATATGCAAGCCCCCTTGCAATGTACTTCAGTTTGATTATGTTAAGGCAAGTGAGGAACTGTCATAAAGTGAGGTTGGAATGGTAGGTGAGAGCCAAATTTCAAAGGCCTTGGTATGTTATTCTAAGATTGTGTTATTGTAATTGGGAAGTCAGAAGCACCTTTCAGTTTTTAACTAAAGTGCTTTATTGCAAGATAACTAGTAACTATATAGCTGAAAGAGTTGGGCATAGGAAGTTGTTAGGCAAGGGAGCCAGTTAGAAGGCTTATTAGTATGGGGCTTGAGGATACGGAAGCCAATAGAGACTCAGGTTAGGCTGGTGAGATTAGGGGCTTCCATCAGATTTGACAAATTGGAAATGGGTGGAAAGAAAGAAACAGAATGATCTTTAAGGTTTTTTCTACTATAGGTACATGAATAAGTATTGGTGTTGTTCAACATCATAGAGAATTTAGGAAAATTTGGTATTTGGCATTAATTTGTTTGGGAGTAAGGAGAACAGAGAAAGGAAAAAATGAGTTCATTATAGGACATATTAGATATAAGGTCCTTATAAGTTATACTGATGGAAAGGTAACCCGAAGCATTCAAAAATACAATACAGAACTGAAACTCTGGATGAATGTTTGGCTTAAATTTTGAAAGGTATGTGTGTGCTTGCACTTACTAACACTAGACGACCGTGTTTCTATTTCCCAAGTAAATTATTCCCAATATACCAAAGCAGTGGTCATCAATGATTTCTGAAATGCTAATCCTCTGGATCATTTTTAGCCCTCACTTTATAGTTATCTTTATAGCTTTTCCAGGATTGGCTATTCCTCTCATTTCTTTCTTGATCTTACATTTTCCTCTTCTTCTACTTCTCAGTCTCCTTCACTGATTTTCATTCTTTTATCAGCTTTATTGTCATGTTCCCCACAGAGCTCCCCACGTTTATACACTCTCCCTCACTGAGATGGAGAAGACTAAGGGTGGAAAAGGTTGGGGGGAAACAAAAGTTTTTTGAATGTATTAAGTTTGAAAGCCTGTTAGACATCCAAGGGAATATGTTGTGTAGGCATTTAGATACCTGAATATCGAGTTCAAGGGAAAAATCTGGACTGAAATATAAATTTAAGAGTCATCAGCATATAAATAGTATCTAAAGCTAAGAAACTAATTGGGGTCAGCAAGGGGGAATTGATGAAGAATGGTAATAAGAGATGTCTGAGGATAGTGCTTGGAGTACTCTACATTTTAAAGGCAGATAAGTGAGAAGAATCCAGCAAAAGAAGCTAAGAGAGATCAACTAGTATAATTAGCAAAATGGGAAGAGAACTAAGAGAAGTGGTATCTTGAAGGCCACTGAAAAAAAGGTTTTAAAGAGGAGGAAATGATCAACTCTACCAACTTCCTGAGAAGTTGATTAAGATGAAGACTGAGAATTGACCTCTTGGTTTGGCAGTACAGATGTTGTTGCTACCCTTGATAATAATTGTGGTGGAATAGTGAACAGTGAAGCCTTGATTGTAGTGGGACTCTGTGGGGCTGGTTTCGTTTTAGAAGAGGGAAACAGGAAACAGCAGGGGCAGTCAAACTAAAATAATTAATTAGTTAAGACAGAACAAAAGAGCAAGAAAACCATTATATAGATATATGGCCATTCAAGATCATGAGTATCTATGTCTGGATAAGGTTGGGCAAAAGCCAAGTTCTAAAGTTTTGACCCCTCTGACTTCATTTCCACTTAATTTTAATATTAGACCTTCTTATAATTACTATCATTTGTCAAAAATAGTCATGAGAGAAGTAAAGATAGAAACAGTAAATGTAGACATCTGATGAAGAACAGGATGAGGATAGGAAAATAGCAAAAAGGAAATACAGAGTTGAAGAAGGATTTCTGGTTATTTTTTTAGGAATAAACCATGTTTATTGGTTAAAGACAAGAGCAAGTAGAAAAAGGTTAAATATACACAGAAAATGTTAGGTATTTGAGGGATAAGATCTTAAGAAAGGGAGGAAAATTTATTTCATTTAGGTCATTTCTTTCTTTTAGATTAGAAAGACATACAGTGTATCAATGTAGTTAAATTTTCTGGAGAAGATAATTTTTTAAAAGATTTTATTTATTTATTTGACAGAAAGAGAGAGAGAGAACATGAGCTGGGGGAGCAGCAGGCAGAGGGAAAGGGAGAAACAGGCTTCTGACTGAGCAGAGAACCTGATGCTCATAACCTGAGCCAGAGGCAGACATTTAACCAACTGAACCACCCAGGCGCCCCCAGTGGACGATAATTTAAAGGAGTTCGCACCTAATGTCCTATATATACTCTAAGAATTAGGCCAGATCTTCTGCTGAAGTAATGGATCATGAGCTGGTTGGAGAATTTAAGAGTGAAGGTTTGGCATAGCTGTTATTAAAAATGGAAACAAAACCAAGGGAAAAGTAAAATATTTATTTAATCATTATATACCAGTCTAGGCACCTTTTAAATATCAGCTCATTTATCCATCATAATATGTCTGTGAGATATGTTGACTATTATCCCCTCTTTGCAGATGAAGAAAATGAGGCACAAAGTGGTTATGTTTTTTTTCTAAGGGTACCCAGCTAATAAGTGGAGGATCCTGGAACTGAGCTTTTGTGGGCTAGCTCCAGAGTCCATGCTCTTATCTTCTTTGCATTGCTGATAAATGGCAGTGGCCTACCTTTACTTAGCAGGTTTAGGTACATAGGTGCTGAATTTCAAAGGACAAAATTTTACACCCATTCAGGATAGGAGTTTAGAGGTTGAGTGTGATGGAAGCTGAGATTAGTTGATGAGATAAGCCATAGCATGCAGGGTTAGATGGAAGACATAGGGCAGGATGGAGAGAATCCAGTTCATGTAGGGGCTCAGAGACTTGAATCTTTGTTATTGTCTTAAGGTTTAGGTTCCTTTGAAATCAAATAGTTTGACAGAGGTAAGGAAGAGGGACCATGGAAAACAGTAGGGACTCAGAATAAGAGAGTAACATTGTGAAGTGTCATTAAGGAAGGTAAAGAGTTGCTGGGAATGGCGAGGTAACAATGGAATATGGCACTGGTAGTAGATCACTGAAGTCCAAAGAAGATAAAGGCCAGTGCAGCAGAAGAGGTCAAGAAATGATGAATCTAGGGTGTTGGGTGGGGCACATCTATAAATACTGAAGTCACTTATGAATCACTCAAGATGAGACATGAAATGGGGTGGAGAAAACGACTGCAGAAACCAGTGGATTGCAATGTGAATGTGATGAGGGACTAAAAGATGGCATAAGAGAGACCAGACAGACATAATGAACATACTCCAAGCAGTGGAGTATAGGCCAAGCTTCCCTGTAGCCACCTGCCTCTGGGAATGTGATAGGGAGGCCAAAAGTGCCATGCCATTAAGATGCTGAAATTGGCAGCATTCCTGAAGAGCTTTTTAAAGCGGTTGAACTGTTGAAATGGTTAAAGCTTTAAATTACCTCAGAGGTACAACACATTAGTAAAGTAAATATTAATAGATTAGCTTATCTAGCCCATATAAAACCATTATTATTTAAGTACAAATACGGCCCTATGGATATTTTATGTTTTTAAAGGTGGGAGAGTGGAAGGAGGAAGAGAACATAGGAAACGGAGGTATAATGTGGCCATGCATAATGTGAACAACTGACATAAAGGAGCAGGAAGAACTAGCAACCATGAACATGGAAAACCTCTTAAATGTGCCCTATGAATAATGTGGAAAGGGGAAATGTGCAAATGAGCCATGCTCTCCCTTAGTTCAGAATTCTCAATAAAAATTATTTTAGATGCAGCCAGTGATAGGGGCTTTCCTAGTTCCAACAAAGAGACTCAAAAACAAAAAATAGATTTTTACAGAAAAGAAATCCTATCCTTGAATCAGAAGGCAGGCTGAATTACATATTATGATATAATTAACTACTTAATACTAGAGGAAATTATGTTTCGATCAACAAAAATTCAGATTTGCCTGGCGACCTGTATTGTTGGTTACCTACCAAACCACCACTCCTCCACCTTCTTCCTTAGCAACCGAATCTTTATTATGCCACTGGATTTTGGCATATACATATGACACCAAGAGATAAGGTAGCCGTCTTGTGATGATAAGTGGAGCTAGCCTTGAAAGAAAAACCAAGATGCTAATAAGTTTCCCACATTTGAGAAACAGTAATGCAGGGACCCAGCTAAATATGAAATTTCAGATAATGAATATATCACAAGGGATATATATCATTTAACTAATATTCAGATTTAACTTTATGTCCTGTACTTAATCTGACAACCCTAGATACTCAGGATGACAAAATGGGAAGTTAGCTAGATCCTGTCATTGATGAAGTAATTGAGCTGCTGAATTAGCCAACTTGGGGACGACCTTAACTCAAAACATTTTAGCATCAGATAAATATTCCTTAGTTTTAAGCCAGTTCTCATTGCATTTTCTGTTATTTACAGCCAAAGCATCTTAACTAACACAGTTCTGTCAGCCCTCTCATTGAGCAAGTCAATGCACATATTGTTCATCCCTAAGTATCAACTTACAAATTCTAATTAGTATTTTCAAAAGGTTTCTTTGTGAAAGTTCTTTAGTATGAAATACTTCTGTTTCCAGGATTCAAAGTTATCCATCTTTGTGTAGTATTCCATAAAAGTTATTTTCATGAAATCTGTAAGATGAAATGTCTTTCTCTGCACAGTTTAGCTGGATTAGATGATCTCTAAGATCTATTCTAGTTCAGAAAATATTAGTTATTATAGGACAAAAGTAGATGTGAAATAAAGATAGGCACCTAACAATAAGACCATACAACAAAAATGATCCAGTGTTAAATTATGTAACAAAAGGCTTTTTCTGACAGTAGTTGCTTGTTTTAAGAATTAGCAGAATTATGGGGCGCCTGGGTGGCTCAGTGGGTTAAGCCGCTGCCTTCGGCTCAGGTCATGATCTCAGGGTCCTGGGATCGAGTCCCACATCGGGCTCTCTGCTCAGCAAGAAGCCTGCTTCCCTCTCTCTCTCTGCCTGCCTCTCCATCTACTTGTGATCTCTCTCTGTCAAATAAATAAATAAAATCTTTAAAAAAAAAAAAAAGAATTAGCAGAATTATATTCATAATACCACCACTGTGAAAAACTAATAAAACAACTTTGATGTGATGTTTCTTGAGTTATAAAGAGAAATGAGAATGAATTCTTTTATCCATATATGTATATAGCTTTTGTTCTTAATATCCCACAAATACAAAGGAATCTTGGGCAAAAGAAAACAAGATAAATGATGAAAAATTTCTAAATGATTATATTCACAGGTTGTGTGTCCCTGGAAGCCCCCAAAAGTTGGCACTTTCCATCTGTTTCTAGTGGCTTATCAGAGGCCCGAATTAATTTGTGCATGCTCTTAAAATTCAATTTTTTTACTATGAGTATAACCACAGTGATTGGAAGAACAGAGTGATCTTTAAAGGAACTGACCTCCCCTGGTCAAAGGGAAAATGGCTTATGCTAACAGGCAGGAACATTTTTAATGGTTATGTGCATTTGTGTGCATGTGTGACAGTTCTGCAAGCATATGTACGCACTTATGCTTATGAGTAATCCAGAGGTTCTTAGATCAAGAAGCCTCTGATTTTTCTCCCCTGCTCATGCACAGGGCAGATCTAGCTGCACGAAGTGGGAGCTGCAGAAATTCGCTGTCAGAATTGGAAAATGGAGTGAGGTTACCAAAAAGTTTATAATCAACATTATCTGGCATATCATTACTCTTCAAAACCATGTTCTGATCTGAAACCAGCCATTTCGCCACTCTCCTCTCTTCCCTCTCCTAATAGTCTTATTTAAATGCAATTCAGCTCTCCTTCCATGCCTGCTTTCTAAGAAAAACAGAAACACTGCAGTTATAGTAGCCATTCATTTTAGAATACTGTCCAATAACCACTATTCTTAGTCAAGCATGCCTCCTGACAGACCTCCCTTGCACACCTCTCAACAAGCGTATCACAGTATTTACCCAGCAAAACGAGGTAACTCCCAAGAAGGAAAAAAATTTGCTCCTTAAAATAATAATTTTCTTGGGGCACCTGGGTGGCTCAGTGAGTTAAACCTCTGCCTTGGGCTCAGGTCATGATCTCAGAGTCCTGGGATCCAGCCCCTCATCAGCAACAGGCTCTCTGCACAGCAGGGAGCCTGCTCCCCAACCCCCTCTCCCCACCCCCACGCCTACTTGTGATCTCTCTCTCTGTGTCAAATAAATAAAAAAATAATCTTTAAAAAAAATAATTTTCTCTGTACCAGATCTTAGAAAGAACCAAAGGCATGTGCATGCATGCATAGCCACAGACCTCCACAATGAACTTGGGAAAAGAGAAAGGAGGGGAGGAAACATGTAACACTTTTGGCTGGGTGGTCTGAAGATACTAAAGATTGGAAAAATATATTTAGAAGTTAAAAAATGTTTGTGAGATAATTTCATTTGAGATCTATCTTATGTATATTATTTGTACTACTTTTAAAAAATGGTATATGTTTTTCCCTAAAAATTAATAATCATACTATAAACTTTCTAAAGACCATTCATTGATATGACCTTGGAAGGGTATTTCTAGCTCATTGATTATTTTTTTATAATACTTATTTTATTATACTAGGTAAAATTTTGCCTCCACATCTTGCATAGTGAAGAAACAAAAATAAAAGCTGTAAATGGAAAAGAACACTTCTCCAGGGTCATTTAAAATTTTCTAAAGAATTTTCTTTCCTCAGTTTTAATTGTCTAATAATATCCATTATTTTTCTAATGTATACAAATATTTCTACACTGCCCCAGGAGAGGCTATTTTAAATATTTCTCAAGCCCAGAGCACTTACTATTAAACAAAATTTCTTGTTTTCCAAATGCTTTAAAAGGGGCTGATAAGCGGGCACCTAGGTGGCTCAGTTGGTTGAGCAGCTGCCTTCAGCTCAGGTCATGATCTCAGGGTCCTGAGAGTGAGCCCCACATTGGGCATCCTGCTAAGCGGGGAGTCTGCTTCTCATCCTCCCTCTGCCCCCCTCCCCGCTTGTGCTCACTCTCCCTCTCCTTCAAATAAATAAAATCTTTAAAAAGGGGGGTGGAGCCGAATGATGGGGGCACCTGGGTACTCAGTCCGTTAAGCCTGTGACTCTTGATTTCAGCTCACGTCATGATGCAGCCTCACATGGGGCTCCACACTGAGCATGCAGCCTCCTTGCGATGCTTTCTCCCTCTCCCTCTGTTCTTCCCCTTCCTTCCCCATGTGCTCATGTGCACTCTCTCTCTCTCTCAAAAAAAAAAAAAAAGGATGATTAAAAACTAAAAATTATATGTGATATATAATCTGATGAAAGAGATGGATTAGGTCATGGAGTATGGCTAAATTACCTCTTATTTATTTTATTATATTTTATTTTTTTGCCAGCACAATTGCAAAAATAGAAAATGTCACTTTGTGTCCATTGCATATGTGATTTTAAATCCGTGAAAACAGGGGCACAAAGGTAGCTCAGTTGGTTCAGTGTCCAACTCTTTCTGCTCAGGTCATGATCTCATGGGTCATGAGATCAAGCCCTGCATGGAGCTCTATGCTGAGTGGTGAGTCTGCTTGAAGATTTTCTCCCTTTGCCCTTGCCATCCTTGCATGTACACACAAACACACACTCTCTCTCAAATAAATAAATCTTAAAAAAATAAATCTATGAAAACAATCTTGTATCTTTTGATACTTCTACTACCAGTAATTTAAGACAGTAAAAGAAAAGTACCTTGCAGAATACACTGCCGGCTTATTAGCACTAAAGCACTTGCTGAGTACCAAAGGTAGTACCCATTGCCCCTTTTGCATACTTTAAATTCAGTGTCATCTTCTATTGCCTTCAAAGTACTTCTTCAAAATAACCCCATTTTACCAATTCAAGCTTATACATCACTGACACATACACTCCTCTCTTTTTGGATCTTTCTCTTCAATAAACATGTTTTCCCTTCCTCAGCTTTGTTGTTCCCTCCACCAGGAACATCATTTCCTTTACCTCTACTCTCACTTGAGCACCTCGTTTCCAGAAATCTTTTTCCTAGTGTTTTGCCCATATGTTGCTCTTACTGTCAATATGTCCATAAAGCGTTCCACTGTTCTAATTTCTGTTAGTTTATTCTTATGCTTTTCTGTAGGTTCCGGCTGTCCTTATATTTTGAAACACATTGGAAGTTCCTCTACAAAACTTTGTTTATTCATTGTTCATTTCTGTAGGATTCAAATTTCTAGAACCACCAAGTCAATAACCACAGTATGAAAAGAAAAAGAAGAAAGGTTTTGCTTTTACAGAAACTACATTCAGAGTCCCTTTCCCCTTATTTTGAAATGCAATTTCTAAGTGTTTCTCATGGTAGCTACTAACAGTGACATCATTTCAAATTTGGGCCCCCATGTTTTCTTCCTACGGGGCACGAGATAGTACAGTGGTTTTCAAATATTTATTTTTAGGAGCACAATTCTTCTTTTCAAGCTCATTCTTACCCAGAATTTCAAATATGTCAGAGATGCAAGCTGAGCAACTCTTGTTAAAGAGAATGCAGTGTGTATGGGGAACGTGAGGGTCCTGCCTGCCTAGCCCTTACACAGCCCCACCATTGGCTCCTGCTGCTCCTTGGAGAAACTCTGGAGGCCCTTTGTAGAAACTGCAGAAACTCTGGCCTTGGCTCTGCAGTCTTCTCTTTGTTCAGTCTTGAGCAAGTCTCTTTTCTCAATCTTAAAAACAGTGAACTTGATCTTCAGAGACCATTCATAGAAATTTCAAAGCACTACATTCAAAACAAGTGAGAAAAAAATTTGTGCCTATTTTGGTGTTCTATTGTTTTATTGGGTCATTACTTTAAAATGCTTTCTTAGGACAAAAACTGATAGATGTTTGATAAAAATTAGTACTGAAGGTTGGTTATAGATTTGAACTTTATTTATTTATTTATTTATTTATTTATTTTGTTTACCTAGATTGTGTTTTGGGAGTACCTTTTAATATCAGTAAATTTCAGTTTTGAAAATTTCAGTTTGAGGTAGCATTTCAAAAAAAGAAACCAAAGTTTGTAGTCAACATTCACAACTTCTAATCTTTTGTATTCCTTCAAGAAAGCAAGCAGTGTAACATGGTGTTCCTACATAGAAACAATCTGGATAAATATAATAGATATTTATTTTGGCAGGTGTTCATTTACAGAATGTGTGAAGAAATACACAAACTCAGTTTCAGGAAAATACCATTAAAGAGTACTATCATTCCAGTTAATAAAATATATTGGTGAACCTGGGACATTTCATTTTGACTGTATTTTGAAACTATTTCAAATGGGCACTGATTCATTTGTAAATGGAAAAAGTCAGCAAAAACCAAAACAGTAAGTACTACTTGATTCCAAACAAGCTGTTAAATAAACTACTGCTGCTTTTAACTGCAGAGTACTTACATATAACTGCTGTCTATAATTTTTTTAAGAATTCCTGGCTTCCCCAGCAGATAAACTTGACTCAGCTATCAACATAAAAGTCCCCTACCTGTCAGTTTGGCTTAATCAAAAGTTTTTGATGCTTCTAATCTTTCTACCAAAATTTTTCATTTTACAAAATAGATGTATAACATGAAAATCTCAATTAAAAAACCCATTTAACCCATGTGTATGTATATATGTATGTAAATAAACATGTAATTTTAGAAATATTTGTTAAATAAAATTACTTCTAGTGAATTAAACTTTCCAAATTAAAGTGGTATATATAGACAACTTATTGAAAATTTAATTTGTTTTTACCATAGTGCCCTCATTACTAGAAGGTTACATAAGATTTTAAATACACTTAAATTAAGAATCATTCAGTCGGTACACATTTTTATTCATTCAATAAATAGTTATGTTGTACTCTGACCCAGATAGGAATTGAGTATTGAGATTTTGTTTCTGATACCCAGGAACTTGCAAATTAATGAGTAGCATAATGTGAAACTACAGTATAACTATCATTTTAGTGATACAGGCAAGTGGTTTTAACATACCACTAAATTGTCTAAAAGCAAATGAGATCTGAAATGAATCAGTGGAGAAATTTTTTGCCTGGAGAAGCAGTGAGAGATTCCTAGTCATACTTTCTTTCCTTCCTCCTGCAGAACCAGTATCAACCAGCTTTAAAAGTTCTATTATTTGCAGGTGGGGAGGGGGAGTAGTCTGGCAAGGGTAAGAACAGCGATTTTGATTTGAGAAAGCCTGAAGTAGAAGGGAAGGATAAAGAAGATAAGGGGGTGAGGGGGGGACTAACATAATACATCAAAATAAAAACTAAAAGCAAAACATTCTGACAGTTAAAATGTAGTTTCATTTTAAAAAATCTCGAACTTTACTATATATTTGTGTTTCATTTATCTACATCGGTTCTTTATTTTATTCTCCAAATTAAGTTTCCCTGAAATGTCTAGCAATAATAAAGAGAAACTTTTCCAGTTTCTCTAAAGTTAAATATCTTAAGAGTAGAAAATCAAGGGGCAGGCAATAGTTTAAAGTTATGTATGTCTTCCAGCAAATCTATATTTAATTCATCTGTATGTTCAGCTGGTAAGAATCTATTATCTTTGGTACAAATTTATATTAGATATAATAGAATTATAGCACATCTTTTCGGCAGAGGATGTTTTTAAAGAAAATAGAGCCAGATATGTGTACGCAAGTGGAAAATTCCCTGATAGGAAATTGTGTTCAAAAGTAGGGTTCAATAAGCCTTAGTGTGTATTTTAAGTCTGAAAGAATTATTCAGTATTTGCTTCTATTAAGAGCTAGCTAACTAAGTACGAGCTAATCTTAAATGTTGGTAGAAAGGGAATTGCTTGCTATACTAAATTAAAACTCTATTAGTTCCACCTTAAGAGGAGACTTTTTTTACTTCTCTGATTTCATGCTAGTATTATCATTATCAATAATCAGAGCTTCCCTAATTATTTTATTATAAGCATAAATATTTTGATATGCTCCTTCCTGTATTGTAAAATAAGATATTAACCCTAAATGCTGTGAAATTCTCTATTTCACCTTCCATGGTATTTAGATTTCTCATGGAAAATGTGCATATGATATATTACATACTATTAAATTTGAGATCATAAAATGAGAAAAACAGTTTTAACCCACTGAGCCACCCAGACGTCCCGAGAAAAACAGTTTTAAATTAGTTCTTTAAATATCATTTTTAAGGATAAATTGTGCATAACAAGGTCAGACTTTTTGTTGTTGTTGCTAAGAGGCCAGATTAGTAAAGTTTTAGGCTTTTTGAGCCTAATGGTCACTACTCAATTCTGCCATGTATCACAAAAGCAGTCATAACAATATGTAAATGAATGAGTAGTTCTATCTTTTAATAAAACTTTATTTTCAAAAACAGGTGGTAGGTCAGATTTGGCCTCTGGGCCGTAGTTTGCTGACTAGTTGTAGAACATATGAACATTTTTTTCATTTTCTTGGTTTAATAAAGATGATTTTGAACCACATTTCCCACTCTGTCTACATATTATATATGTAACATAATTGTATATATGGTTGTTATTAATATGTTATATGTTGCATATGACATCTTTTTATATATTGAGATTTTTGAGGATCAAATACATGGGAAAGCACTTTAAAAACTAGAAGTATTGATTAAAGGGTACAAACTTCCAGTTAAAGATGGGTAAGTTCTGGATATTATTTTATGACATGGTGATTACAGCTTATAATTCTGTATTATACCTACAAACTGCTAAATGAGTAGATTTTATATGTTCTCACTACAATTATGTGATGTGTTAGAGGTATTAGCCAGCACTACTGGTGGTAATCATTTTGCAGTGTATAAATGTTTCCACTCAACATGTCTTACACCTTAAACTTATACATGTTATATGCCAATTATATCTCAGTAAAGCTGGGGGAAAAACGAGAAGTATTTCCATCTGTAAGTGAAAGGCAGTAGGACTAAAAAATGAGATATTTAACTGTTCATAGGTAAAAAGGGTATTATCTACCTTCAAATATATCAGGATGCCTTTCTAATATGATAGTGGGTAAAAATTATTTCATGTTTCTAATGTGAGGAGATTTGGAAATATCTCAATATTATAATATGTATAATAAATGTAATAAATATATAATAATATAAAACATATAACATTTAATATTATTTATGACCCTCTGTATAGTTTATTCTATCATAAATAAGAAATTTGTTTGAGGGGCACCTGGGTGGCTCAGTTGGTTAAGCCTCTGCCTTTGGCTCAGGTCATGATCCCAGGGCCCCAAGCCGCGCTCTCTGCTCAGCAGGGAGCCCGTTTCCTCCCCTCTCTCTCTGCCTGCTTATGATCTCTCTCTCTCTGTGTGTCAAATAAATAAAATATTTTAAAAAAAAAGAAATTTGTTTGAAATTAATTTGCTATGTTTTAACATTGTATTTCAAATACATAGAACCAGTATCATTTCTTTTCCTCTACATGAAATGATAGGAAGGTGCTAATTTTTTAATATCCAATAATCTTTTTTTATTTACTATAAAATCTCTAATTTACTATATTTATAAAATCAGTGTCATTGCCATGTGATTATTGGGATTGAGGATGTTAGGAAAGAATGCAATGAGTTAAAGAAGTAACAGTAACAATATGGCTGACTGTGGAAGTTGATGTTACCTTCAGATGGAAAAGCTGAGAAAATACTGAACCTGAAACTCTCCATGTAATTTGGGAAATGTGAGTTCTAACACAGGCTAGACAAAGGACATTCCTTTAAATTATTTTAATGTGAAGACTGTTCAGATTAAAAATTGTGATTTATCCATAATAAATTATCCATAATAAAGAATTCAAATTACAGTGACAAATAGTTCACGGATTCACATTAAAACTTCTCTGGTCCATAGATAAAAATTTGCTTCAGTTTTAGAGAAATATTTTTCATAGCTTTCAGAGTCTCAAAAGTATCTTAATTGTGATAACCACATTAAATGTTCTTAGAAATACTATCACCTTTAGATAGTGACTTGACTTTAAAAATATTTTATGATATATTACATAATATAGGGAAATAATTCTAGTTAAGCAGGTACATTTTACATAATTTGCATTTTTAGAACACTTACAAAGGAGACCGGGTGTTCTCAAAGATAAGGGATGGAGCAATTCCAGTAACATTATCATTCATTTGAATTATGAACACTAGACAAGTTAGTGCTAATCAAATGTTTTTCTGACCTATATAAAATGATTCAACCCTCCCACATCCAGGTTCTAGCGGAAAAAAGAAAAAATTACCAAATTGGTTCATTTTTTTCTCCAGGTCTGGGGATATTTCCTCTTGATTCTCAAGTCTGATATGGATATGATCCATACTTCTAAATTAGTACTTATCATATTACATCATGGAAACTTTATATTTTTATACACATAAAATGAGTTATTTAAGGACTGAGCTGTGTCTTACTCAAAGTATTCCAGTGCTTAACGCAGTACCTGGCATTTCCTTATACTTTATTGGTTAAATTGAATTATTAAAGACTACATTGTAAGGAGTTCCACTGTCACTGATACTAACCTTGTTAAGATATGTGGTTTCTCAACATGGTGGCACCATACAAATAACTTTTCCTGAACCTATCCAGGGAGGCATGAGAAGGACAAAGTTGTCTTTCAGCATAAGGAAGGTACTGTGCTAAATTTTCCTGTGCTAAAATTTCCTCAACTAGCTTATATTTTAATTACTTCTTAATAAGTGGTTTTAAGTAATAAGCTTACACTATTAAACTCACTATTATCTTGAGATCAGTTTTTAGGAATAGAGTATAAGGAGGCTATTAAACCAATATTTCTCTGTAGCTTACCCACAGAGCATTGAATGTAACCTACAGATGATCTACTGCCATGAAAATGGTTAGATTAAAACACCAAAAATGTTATTTTTTAAACAGGATGTTGGGGAGATGATTTCCCATTAGAAACAGAGGAAATTGAACATATAATTCTAATATACATAAGTTTCCTTAAGAAAGAATACCTGGAAGAAGGAAGTAGGGGTGATTTCTCTCAGTTGTTAATGAGGTGACTTTCCTTAAAAGTATACACTACCTATAGGCACATCTGACCTCCCCAGGCATGGGGCATACATTATATTTAAGAGGATTTGGTCCTATGCCTGGCAGTTAATGAGTATCAGCTTGTACATCTAAGGGTACTGATTGTTTGGGGCCAGTGTGTACATCATTGTGTACAAGCATTTGTGCTGCCTTTTCTTGTATTTTCATGGCTAGTAGAAGAGAACTGCTTCAACTTTGTTCTCTTAAAATCAGGCCTTTGTTCTAGCCTGGGTTCTACATTCCTGCCTAGCTGACCTCTTGTAAATAGGGAACGTTATGTATCATTTGCATCCTCTCCACTCTTTGCCTATTTCCTTTGCTTAGGACACTCTCCACCACACCAAAACCCTGATCTAATTCCTGCCTATACTTCAAGACCTGGTTTAGCCAGTAAACTTCTATGAAAGTCATCCCCAGCCCTTCCAGGCTCAGTTAAGCACCCTTTTAAACCATGCTTCCAGATCACCTTTGCAGAATTGTCCATTCATTTCTTGTTTTTCTATTTAAAGTGTTACCTTGAAGACAGGGCCAGTATCCATTATCATATCTCAACCAATACAAAAGCAAGGAGGCAGTCTGGAGATAGAGTGAAGATCTTGGACTGGCTAAGGCTGTAGGGCTTGATAGCAGTGTTACTTTCAGCAGGTATCAGTCTCTCTATGGTTCAGTTTCATCATCTATAAAACACATGTCATATTTTGCAGCGTCGTTAATAAGTACTCAAAAATGTAATTGGCACCTTTTTAAAGTGCTTTACATTATTATCACTTATTCCTCTGTACAACTCTATGAGGCAAGTAATGTTATAATTCATATTTTGTAGTTCATATTTTATTCATATTTTATAATTAAAGAAACTGAAACATAGAAAGATTAAATAACTTGCCTCCCAATACTCAGAATAAGAGTATAACCAGAATTTGAACCTGAGCAGTCTGACTCCAGATCACTCATTCATTCTAAACTGCATTTCACTTTGTTTCCAGTTCTACTACATGTAAGGGTATTGTAGTTTGATGATCTTCATCTTCATGTATTTTCATCTTTCAGCAAGTCTCACGAAGCAGTACTTTTGCTTTATATTTAAAGAAAATTGCGTAAATTCAGAAAGGATTGTGATTAGAACAATTCCTTCTTAAAATGTGTATTTTATTCTTATTTGAAGAACAATATCAAATATTTAGAATAATTGAAGTTTTCTTATCTTAACCCATTAGTCTTTATCATAGGCCTTAACACACAAATGCATTAAATTCTTGCTTCACTTCTAGTTGGACCTTGATACTAAATGCTCTCATTTAAATTATTACATCCTTAGGCTCCCAAATTATCCTAGTATGTCTAGGAGGCCCCAGGTTCACTCATGCAGGAAGCCAAATACCTCTACTTTCTGCTCTTATTATTCCTTTTGTCAGTGTATTTGTTCTAAAAATCTATTTCCACAGTTGTTGATTCTTATTTCTGTTTAGGGAGATTATCTCCTGATAGGCCTGCAGATAGGAGATTAAACAAATATACAAACTGTGCTAAGAATCATAACTCCCCTTACATTAAATTTCTCAGTTCTAAACAACCCCTCTTCCTTTTAAAACAGCAGTTTAACTTTTCTTGAAAAGATCACATAGTTGTGGTAGTCTTGAATGCGAAGGTCATTGGAGAGGTCACGCTGTAGTCACTGGAGAGCTATTGATGATAGGACAGTATGGTATAAAACACTTCACAAGGATACAGCTGGCAGGGCTCAAGAGGGACTTGGAAGGGACTTAGGAATTGAGACTGAACTCACGACCCTTGCCACATGGCAGCTGCAAGTGTTCTCACTTGTGGAGGGGCAGAGGGAATGCAGAGGGGTGCTTTTGAAAAATAGGGTGAAGCAAGAATCCACATACTATCTGACAGGATACAGGAGTCCAGGCAAGAGGGAAAGGGAAAAGCCATGTTTTCTCTGCTTTAAGGCTGAGTGACAAAAGATGATATAAACAGAGATGGGGAGAGCTGATTTGGGCAGCAGGCATGGAAGGTGGTTCAGAGTGCTAGACAAGAAAAGAAGAGAAAAGCGAGTAATCTGACGACAGACATGTTTCATATAATGGCACTCTATCTGTATCTTTGATTTTTCAGGCAAACGTAAGATTGAGTTGAAAATTAATACAATCTAAAAACCACTTGTTAAAATTCTTTTTTCCCTAAGTAATTTCTAAATCATCAAAAACATAAATCGTTAACTCCTTAAAAATAGGACTTCTAATTTAGTCCTATAAAAAATTGAGAATGCCTTTAAAAATATCCAACAAGTATTGAGACATATCACATAACACATCTTCCTGGAAAGGATATATTTAAAAAATGATTTCTCAAATACTCCAAAGGCCCTAAAATGGTCCTCTCATTGTATGTACTCTGTCTAGTGAATGAATGAATGAGAATATAGTCAGTGGGCAGTTAGTTTTAAACTGTACAAAAGTGATATAAAAAATGTTAATTTTGTAGCTGTCCACACATTAGTGACAATTAGTTAAGAAAACTCTAAAGAAGCAAGACGCAATACAGAAGAGTAGAGGGTCTGGGAATATATCTCATATTACACCTACATTTAATGTGTGGAGAGAAGAGTGAAAGCCAATGTACAATGTCGAGTAATGCCACAGAAATGAAAGAGTGTAGGAATAAAGGGTAGACCATGGTGGTAAATGCAATAGAAGACCAGGAGGAGGGGGGCTAGAAAAAATTACTGAGTATGTGTGCATTCTAGTGGAAAAGCCAATGAGTAGGAGAGTGGAAACTGTGCTAAAATAACAAAACTGAATATATGCATAAAGAAACTGTGTTATACATTTGGGCTTTTGGCATATATCCCACACCCACGATTTACAACATTGGTTTGGTTCATAAATGCAGGTAATTGCAGATTAGTCCTTACCTACGATCTGCACCCTGACAATATGTATAGTTTGCTTAAATTCTCTGTGCAGCTAGCCATGTATCGTTGTGCCAGTCACAATTCAAGAACATTTCTTTATTTGCCAGGTATTGTTTGAACGTTAAAAAATAAAACCAAGTGACGCAAGTAGCTTTTCTGTAGCTGTACTGTTTGCCAAAGTTGTGACTGGATAAGGTCCAGTAATACTTTTAGGATGGGCCCAGAAATAAGTAAAAAACCAATGTGTATTTTGATAGAAACTTCTAGGAAAAAAAAATCACATGATTTCATAGTTTTAATTAACCTTAGGAATCAGAGCCCAGCTCCTCATTTACAGTGAAAAACACTTAAGGCCAAAGGAAGTCAAATGACCTGCCCAAGCTCACCAAACTAATTATTGGCAAAGCTAGAACCAGAAGTCAACTGTCATTCTTGTTCCCAGTGCCCTGCTCATTTTAAAAGCCATACTGCCTTCACCTGAATTCACAAGACTCCCAAATGCCATTTTAGCTGTGATGTGTTCTAAAACAATGTTTTTTTTTGTTTTTTTGTTTTTTTTTTTTTTTACGTAAACCAATCTGGCTACAATATGCAAGTAGTATCCAAGACAGTCTTTTTTTTTAATTTTTTTAAAGATTTTATTTATTTATTTGACACAGACAGAGACAGATCACAAGTAGGCAGAGAGGCAGGCAAAGAAAAAGAGGGAAGCAGGCTCCCCGCTGAGCAGAGAGCCTGATGCGGGGCTCAATCTCAGGACCCTGAGATCATGACCTGAGCCGAAGGTCAGGAGGCTTAACCCGCTGAGCCACCCAGGCGCCCCTTTTTTTAAGATTTTTTAAAATATTTTATTTATCTATTTGAGAGAGAGAGTACAAGTTGGGGGGGGTGGGACAGGGGAGAGGGAGAAGCAGACTCCACACAGGGAGGGAGCCCAACATGGGGCTCAATCCCAGGACCCAGAGATCATGACCTGAGCCAAAGGCAAATGCTTAACCCACTGAGCCACCCAGGTGCCCTGAATCTAAGACATTCTGAAATTAACATTTTCTACTATTCCAAACTGAGTCTTGGTAAGCAAAATTTTAACCAAGTATTTAATAACCAGTGTTTAAAACAAATTAGTTGAACAACTTCTGATTGTATCTGCCTGATGCTCAGTCTCACAGGTTAAAAACTGGAAAATATTTTATCTTTCCCGTAAGAACTTTGACATACTTTCAGTGATTAATACAATTCATACTTAAGAATGAATTTTTTTCAAGTATGCACCCTATTGCAGTGAGACAGTCTAGATAACATTAGCTCAAGAGTTCTTGTTAAGGAAAGCCTATTAATATTTTCTCCCTCTCTGTCTCTGTCCCTGACAAGTAAAAGAGGTCTTTAAAGACATTACAAAGGTGACTTAAAAAAAAAACAAAACAACAACTGTGCTCCTTAAATGTGGCCATCACTATCTCATCCCATGTAAAGATGCTTGTTGCTAAGACCAGGAACAGTATCTGATGTGTGTTTGGGTTTCATCAGTACTACAGTTCAGATTTCATTTTGTTTTTTACAAGCCCATTTGATATCAGTTCAAACTAACATTTAACAGCACCTTAGCAAAACAATGCAAAGTTGATCTGATATACATTACACATGTACACACGTACACACACTAGTCCTTTTGCGAATGTCAGATACCTGTAGATAAAAGAAGATGGTCACCTGATAGGCTTCTTGAAGGTTCATCTCTCAGGCCTACCCAAACAGAGGGAAGACCCACATAAGTATTATAATACAATAACAGAGAAGACCATTTAGAATAAGAGCTAATTTATTTTCTAATTATTTTTTAGGACTCCTAAGGTTTTCTGCAGTTCAGTACTTGGGTGGTTATGAGGTTATGCAAGCCAAGAGAACACGCAGAGGAGTCTAACTAGCCAGGTAGATTTTGGCAGATACCATAGTTTGAGAGGTTCAGGAAGGCCATGGGAGGTAGGCACAAGGTTGGGAGGGACATAAAGTTGTTCTATTTTAGGCTGGAGTCCAGGGAAGTCAGGTAAGGCCAACCACAGCTGGCAAAGGCCATCGTTCTAGGTAATCAAGGCCCAGAGTCCAGGAAGTCAGAGCAAATTGGAAAGAAAGATTCTGGAGAACAGGTAACACTTTGTTCTTTCTGCTCTGTGTGGCCATGACAGGTCCCTGTTGCTGATTGTTACCAGTGAGAGGTCAGAAGTCAGCCTGAGAATTCTGTTTCTCACTGAAGCAGAGGATCCAGGATCACTTGGTACAGATTTTGGCCATTTTCGGTCATAGATGACTGACTTCTCTATTTCAAACTATGCTGGTAATCTTTAAAGGAGGTTACTAACTATATACTACCTACCATATCTCTGTATGTATTAAAGCTAACAAGATTTGAACTTGTGATACATACAAATATTATGAGGGAATAGAAATAATAAAATGTCAGCTGTTGGTTGGTGAGTCCATCATTTCACAAGCTGTGTTATCTCTTGTAGGTCGTATAACCTCATTTATTCACATTTTATTTGCCTGTAGCAGTAGATTTAATGCCATACAATATACAAAACACGAATCCCTGAGCTTGATATAAATTACTTCCATTAATTCATTTACTCTTTTGTCAGCCAACAAAAAGTTACTGAGGACACTGCTATGGGCCATTCTGGATTCTATGTTCTGGAAACAGGGTGGTGAGCGAATGAGATGTTCTTGTCCCCAAGGACCTGGAACTCCTTCTTGTTTCCTTTGTTTGTTTACATATGCCAATTACCCACTTTCTTCTTCACAAAGTAAAAAAATGTTGGAGCACATGGTTGGGTAATAAGAAAACCTACAAACAGTTACAATGATCATGATCCAGGGTGTGAATCACTTAAAATATCAGTAAACTATCTTGACTCATCACAGATTCCGGCAAATGAGGTCACAACAAATTAAATTTACCACTTCAAGTTATCCAAGACTATTAAATGTAGTCTAAAACCTGACTGGTTCACATAAATGTATTTGTAATATCTGCTCAAACACCTGATTCTTTTTACTAAGAAATACTTAACTGCATCTTGCATTCTTTGATGGCTTGTCCTATTACCTACACTCAAGTCTTTGATTTCTCTACTTCCAAAATACAGGTGCCAGCTGGGAAATACCCTTTTAAAAAATTAAAAGCCACAATCCCACATAAAAAGTAATTTTTTCTTATTTCTATGCTACATTTTCTTGATTATCTCCTTTCAAATATCACTGTATCACAAAAGTAAATATAGTTAGGGCTTCGATACTTTTTGTTCAAAAGGCTAAAGATTAAGCTTCAACTTTCTCATTGCTAAAGATAACTGGCATCTCATGGGTTAAAGGGTTATAAAGTTTTAAGAAAAACTTCCAAAATGCATGAGGGCATTCAAGGAAAGAGATGTGAAACCACCAGTGAGGGTAGGAAACACCTAAATGAAGGAGGCATCCCCTTGTCAGTCCCCTGCTAGGCTCTGCTCAGCAGGAGATAATGTTCTTCATCTTCCCACAGTGCAGAGCAGTGTTGTAAGGAGTGAAATGAAGCTGATCCTTCAGTACATAGATAAAGGAAATTTGACAGCTTTCCAGGCCCTTTTGAGAGGGACTACAATCTCATTAACTTCTAATTGGAATGATTTATTTGAAGTACATAGCTATCCACAGTTTACTAATCACTGCAGTGCACCCAGTGACAAATGTGATATATTGCTCATCCTTTTAGATCATCCATAGGGTTACACCTCCCTCTTAGATAATGGATACATGATTATATGTTAAATTTTCTATATCTTTAAAAAATATATAGGCAACAGTGGTTAGCACACACACATCTATACACACACACACACACACACACACACACATAAGCAAGAGGGGCTTCTGTTCTTTGGACCTGGGGCTTCAGAGAATTTCTCTGCACAACTTCTAACTACAGATCTTTGCACAAGACTTAAGAATTCAGGAACTGAAGGATTGTGCCCATCCAGAACTAGAGACATGCCTCCTTCTATGCCTTCTCTGGTTACTCAGTATCCCAGAATTTCCTACCCAAATGGACATGAGCCTGCTTCAGCTTCTAACCCCAGGACTGTTTCCATGCATGGATTGTTCCATTTATATGAAACACCCCAAGGCTTGAGAGATGCCCAACCAGCAACTGTAGCAGATCAGATATGGATATGTGGGCTGATCTGGCCATAAGCATAATTTTGAGATCTCTTGCCTTATCTTCAGACCTCTCATCTTGTGGGATGGAGCTGAGAATAGGAAAAGAAGGGAGGCTGGTCTGCAGGCATTCAAGCCAACTCTCCCAGAATTTCTACTTTTAAACATGAAACTCCATGGTTTCAAACCATTTTAAATTTGAACTTTGCCTAAAGTATATTTTTTAAGGTGAGAGGATAGAACACACTTTACTTAGAGATACTCACCACAATTTATAACTTGATATGTTGTACATGGGCTTCTACTTATACTCTTTTTCAAATCCCACGAATATTAGGGAAGGGACTGTATGTAAATATTAAATAGAGTTAATTTTATGGTATATGAATTTCCAAGAGGATGGAAAAAGAGCCCTAACTTTTTAAGGTGTGCTTCAGTCTGTGATTTCATGCTAAGTCCACATTACCTTGGATTTCTTTTCCCAACATGTCTCAGCAAAACTTTATACAACCTGATTAAACAAAGCCTCTTTCCCACACAGCTCCACCTTCCTTACCTGGCAGGTTTAATCTGGTGACACCCTTTAAGAACCATCATTCCAGCCACATTTAAAAGAAATAGCCTTTAGAACTCAATATAACTTTTTTTTTTTATGTTGTATTCTATTTCTGACCACAGGGAAGGTAAAACCAAAGAAAAAATATCCCTAAAGGAATAATACACTTCAAACTTTTCTTCCCACTCTTCCTCTCCTAGTTTTTTTTTTTTTTTAAACCAAAGCCACACAAACTAAACAAACAAGGTTAAAAAAACAAAATAGAAACAAAGTTGAATACCATGGGATCATTCTGAATATTTATATTCCTAATACTTCTAAGTCATAATAACTAGTAATACATTAGTAAATATTTATTAAGAATTCTCTACAACCCTAGGATATGCTCCTAGGTGATGGCAGTCTAGGGATGCATTATGTATGATACAACATGCAAAATGAGACATAAGAAATGCTAGGCAAGATAAAAAGGTTTTAATGTGAGTTCAGGGACAAGAAGGATTATTTTACCTTAGGCAGTGGGTAGGAATTAAATATACTTTATGAATGACAAAAGAGCATGCCATGATTGCTTTTTAATTTAATTTAGAGACTTCTAGAATATTTCAAGTTTAAATATTGAAGGTATTAAAGCATCTTGCTTTCATATATTCAGTCTATTTAAGATTTGCAAACTGCCTCAGGTAATCTGAAATGGAGATCACAAAAATGGGCAAGGAGGAATAGAGTAAGGTTGGGGCATTGATTTTCAGGACATTACTCCTGAAAAGTGATGACTTTTTAAGAAAATTAATGGCTATAAAATGTATTGAAATTTTCATGGCAAATATATCTTCTTTGGGTATTGATATTTAGTGGGAACATAATATATAGGAAACAACAACTGATTTTCTAATATTAACTCCAATGAGTCATTGAATTACCCTAGTTATATGTGTGGCATAAGTGATGGACTGATCCATGATACACGCCCAGTGTGTCACAGACGATGATACTCAAGGTGGGCTGTTCATAAGACATACAGATTCCTCAACATACAGGATGACTTGAGTCATCCCAGTGGCATTCATTACATTCTGGACTGTCAGAATTCAAACATGTTATCATAAATTTCTAAAGCCTGACTATGTTCAACTGCTCGAACCATTGTCAGGTCCCTAGTGAAAGCTCTGAACCACAAATATGGGCCAACAAATTATGATTTGGGAAACATCACCACAGGCATTCAGTTAAGTTTGTGAATTAAAATGAAGTTGCAACACCAAAAGAATGCTTCAGCAGGCTGCAATATGTAATGTAGAAAAATGTTTTGTTTCCTTTGTTGTTTTCACCTTACTCTTAAATTTATCTAATTTTGAAACATTATCCAAACTGAATCTTCTTAGGTATGGTATAATGTACAGTCCATGGTGGCAAATTATTTTTAGAAAAGAAAGTATGGTGAAAGTGGGATATGTACAGAAATAATGCTGTTTACACTAGAAATACAGAGGGACAGGGAGAATTTGAGCTCAGCCAAGCATGTTCCCCCTCAGGTCACTTGCACTCGCTATTTCCACTGAGTGGAACACTCTTGCTTTGTAATCTGCGTAGATAGCTCCTTGCAACCTTCCAGGTTCTGACTAAAAGTTGTTTTAATCAAAGAGACTTCTGACTACTCTTTATATACTAGCAACCTCTTTAGGTATCACTCTCTCCCTTTCTCTGCTTATACATTTAATTTTTTAAATGCTTTTAATTTAATATTCTCCTAAACATGTATCAGCAGTTCACATGTTATATACCACCTGTGTACCTTTGTTATTTTTTGACTTCTTCTCCCTAAAATATGTTCCTTGAGAACAAGGACTATATTTTGTTCATTACTCTATATTCCCAGCATTATGTCCAAGGCACAGAGTATAGTAGGTACTCAATAAATTTTTCTTGAAGAAATGAATGGATAATTGATAGCTCTTTGTAGGTCAAGTTTAATTACTTGTAACAGTTCTCACTCACTCTAACCTTGAATACAGTAAATGATATAGTTACTTTGGGAAAGAAATAAATCGAGGCACCTGAAATATTCAACAGAACAATATCACAAATTATTCAGAAGGAAGACGAGATGTACAGTGTGTACAAATCTATAAAACCAATACTGGTACCTGAAGCTTCTCAGGGTTGAATTTGCTTACTAGATACCCAGTGACAGATAGCTAATATAACTGCTAACTTAAAAGCCTCCTAGGTATGGTTTAAAAGCATATGTAGGGGTGCCACGGTGGCTCAGTAGGTTAAGCCTCGGCCTTTGGTTCAGATCATGATCTCAGGGTCCTGGGATTGAGCCCCACATCGGGCTCTCCACTCAGCAGGGAGCCTGCTTCCCTGTCTCTCTCTGCCTGCTGCTCTGCCTACTTGTGATCTCTCTCTCTCTCTCTGTCAAATAAATAAATAAATAAATATCTTTTTTAAAAAATAAATAAATAAAAAATAAAAGCATATGTAATTTCGACAAATGCTGTGAGGAAAACTGGATAGCTACATGAAAAAGAATAAGGTTAGATACCTACTGCACAGCACCTGCAAAAAATTAACTCAAAATGGGTCCTAGACCTACAGTTAAAACCTAAAATTATAAAACTCTTAGAAGAAAACATAAAAGTATACCTTTGTCACCTTGGGTTAGGCAATATTATCTTGGATACAATTTCAAAACAAGCAAATTGGACTTCCTCAAACTTAAGAAATTTTGTACTTCAAAAGAAGCCAACAAATAAGTAAATAAACAACCAGTAGAATGGGAGAAAATATTTATAAATCCTATATCTTACAAAAAACTTATATACAAAATATATAAAGAACTCTTACAACTGAAGACAAGTAACACAATTAAAAATGGACAAAGAATAGATATTTCTTATGAATAGATATTTCTCCAAAGAAGATATATAATAACCACAAGAAAAGGTGATCAACAGCATTAGTTATTAGGGAAAGAGGAATCAAACCCATAATGAGAGACTACTTCACAGCTACTAGTATGGCAATAACAAGTGTTGGTGAAGATGTGGAGAAATTGGGTATATAAACTGGTATATAAACTGATGGGTATATAAACTGGTATAGCCACTTTTGAAACTGTTTGGCAGTTCCCCAAAATGTTAAGCATAGAATAACTATATGACCCATCAATTCCGTAGCAAGATGTATACCCAAGAAAACCAAAAACATATATCCACACAAAAACTTGTGTGCCTGTATATATAGCAGCATTATTCATGATAGACAAAAAGTAGAACTACCCTAAATGTGCCTCAACTGATGAAAAGGTAAACAGTGGTGGTACATCCCATAATGAATATTAGTCAGAAATAAAAAAGAATGAAGTACTACAAGGTTCATACTACAACATGCATAAATCTTGAAAATGTGATGCTAAGTGAAAGAAGCCAGTTACAAAAGGTCACATAGTATATGATCCATGTATATGAAAAATCCAGAATACACAAATCTATAAAGCCAGAGAATAGATTATGTATTACCTTATGCTGTATTGGGGCAGTGGGAATGGGAATGGGAAATGACCACTTATGTACAGGGTTTGTTTTGGGATGATGAGAATGCTTGAAAATTAGATAGTGTTAATGGTTACACAATGAAGAATAGTTAAAAATTACTCAACCGTACACTTCAATTGAGTGAATTTTATGGCATGTAAATTAGATTCAAATAAAGCAAAAAAACAAAACAAAACAAAAAAGCCCCAACAACATAAGTATGAAGCATAGCTATATACCAAAATATCACCTTAAGTTGTGCTACACAATAGGGTCACACAGAGTAACAGGAAACCCATGCCTGCGAGGTGCAGATCATACAAAGGCAATGGAATTCTTCCCTTCAGAGCCCCTTCTGTTCATAGGCCGAGCAAGAACCTGGAGTTAAGAGGTGCTCAAAAGCCCGTTTGCTCAAGTTTTCTCCCCCAGCTTGTTGCTTCAGGATCTGAAATGCCTTTTACAGGTCATCTTGTGGAATAAGTCGTGAAGGAACTTATTAAAATAGAAACACTGTATGTGGAAATGCATAGTACATTAACTTATTAACACTCATAAGAATAAGCTTATGAACTTACTTAGCCAAGCATTTCAGTAAGGCCCTAAAGGAATGAAATGTTAATTAAAACTGAAGGGAAGAGAAAAAGATTTGGTGCCTGGCACACTGCCTAAAGCACTGGTTTTAGAAATAAAATCTGAGAAACATAGATCCAAAATGTGGGATGGCACTAAAGATTAATATTTTTATATATCATTTACCCACCTTGCTTTACCTTTCCTACCATGTAAATAAACTCTGGCCACATAGGCTAGACTTAGACAATTTTATTCCTTTGTTCTTTAAGCTTTAGTAGGCAAGTGGTAAATCTAGGATTATAAGTCATAATCCTTGGCATTGAAAAGCCACTGAAAGATTTTGAAGAAAGGGAGTGTCATGATCAGGTGTTTTAGAAATATCATTCCGACTGCAATGTAGAGAACAGATTTGCAGAAACAAGACTGAATGTAGGGACATGGTGTAGGGACCAAAAACCCACCAAGATGGTATGAAGATTATTTCAAAGTGAAAACATCTGCAGAAAGAAATCTTATCTTCACTACTCTTCTATGACTAAAGCAGGGCTTTATGAGAGTCAGTTACCACAAACCTCCTCTCTAGGGAAGTCTTGAGTCAGGGAGGCCAGACAACTGGCCTTGGGCACTGGGACATTCCAAAAAATTGTGTAAGCAAGTCTCATCAGATTGAAGCCCTAAATTCACCCTCCTCTGTCGAGCTGGTAGAGAAACTCTTACTCCTTGTAGAGTTGTAAGAGTAAGAATCTCTTACTCCTAGTAAGAAGGGAATCACTTCTTGTGGGTGCTCCCATATTTTCATGCATATGAAAATAAATTCTTCTCCTATTAATCTGTTACCAATTAATTCATAGGCCCCCAATCACATGGACCTAAATTGATAGAGGATAATATTTCCTCCCAACAATAGGTTAGGAAGCTATTATACTAACCTCATAAAAAGGAAAAATAATGCTGCTTTGAGTTAGGGTAGCAGCAGAAGGAAGAGAGGTATTTTAAATAGAATCAATAAGTTTTGGGATTTAGATATGGTCAGGAGGGAATAGGAAGAATATGGGAATAAATCCCAGGTGTCTTTATAAGGCTCTTCAAAACTTAATTCTCTGCTGGCTGAATAGCCTTCAAAATTTAGAATGTGCTATAAAACCTGTATGTGGTTGGGTGGGCAGGTAACTCAAAAGCAGGTGACAATTCCTCATGGAAAAATTGCTTTGTTAAGCAAAAACATCTTGGTAAGTCATCATTGTCTCTGCATTTGGAGCTTGTCTAAAATGAGCTTAAAATTGGACAAAGAAAATGGTGCCTGTGTAATAAAGTAAGAAGAATGTTTTGCTTCAGCAATAAATGGATGAATCAAATGTTTGAAGACCAGGAAAAGCAGTGGGGGATAACAGCAAGTAGGGAAGATGGCCCAGGAAGTCATCAGAAGCTAGGTCCTGAGCAAAAGTATTGGCTAGTGGTGAGTACTGCCAGTGAACAGGGAGGTCTCCTGTTCATTGTGATATTATTTGCTGTACTATGATGTCTTTGTATCTTAAGATACAACCCAAATCTTTAACTTCACTTCCTGGTATAAAAACACATGTGTTTCACGTTTGGGTCTGTGCAGAATGGATAGAAGAGGATAGCCAGGGGATGCTAGGGTGACTGGGTTGGTTAGGCATCCAACTCTTGACTTTGGCTCAGGTCATGATCTAGGAGTCATGGGATCGAGCCTCATGTTGGGCAACGTGCTCAGTGGAGAGTCTGCTTAAGATTCTCTCTCTCCCTCTACCCTCTCCCAGTCCCATGCTTACATGCTTTCTCTCTTTCTCTTAATTTAATAAATCTTTTTTTGTTTTTTTAAAGGATGGTTAGAAGAGGAAGGATGTAAAAGACATACTTTAGCAATAGTAGGAACTGAGAACAAGAAGTAAAGTAGGGAGAATGTACCCCCTGATCTTCGCCACATCTACTGGGAAGTGGGTTGGGAGGTGGGAGTGGCATCAAGGGAAACAAGAAAATTATATGTGAGACCCAAGGTAAGGGTAAAGGTGGGGCCATTTCCAGTCAACTATTACAGGACAAGGCAACTCTGAGCAAACTGGATGACTAGGGCTACCAAGGAGCTAACACATGGGTAAATATCTAAATGAGAATCTTTTAAATTGTCTTTTCAGAAATCTAAATCCTAAATTTCCTCATCCTTCATTTCTATGCAAAACTGAAAGTATTCCTCTATTTGTGAATGTAAGTTACATTGGATACACATCCAATGGTTCAAAGTATTAAGAGACCAATTATCTATATCATATACCAATTAGCTGCAGGAGCTGAGTGTTGAAACACACAGAATACTGTTGTCTGTAGTAGAAAATAATACTGGACAATTTTCAATCTTATAACTTTTCTTAGTACTTCAGCAAGGTATACGTTTTTCTTAATTGAAACTGTTGAACCAATGAAAATGTCTTAATTCCAAGTGTAAAACTAATGCCTTCTTACTTGGAATATATACTAAGTCAGTGAAACATAGTTTGAAGAAAATATATTGAATGTCTTATGTCTTAATATTTTAAAGTCTTATTGCTTGAATTATTTTCCAGAGAGGCTTTCTTGAAGCAGGACAATTTAGAAAATAAATAATGTTCCTGGAAATTATCATCATGGTTAATCTTATTAAAAATATGTTCTTCATTCATGATTTCCACAGAGACTTTATTGTATTTACCAAGTTACTGGCTCTTATTGTCATTACCACTGGAATTCTAATGAAAAATAGATTTTCTCTTCCTAATGAGCTCAATATAATCTGAAGTATATTCTTAATTTTCAAATAAGAGCTAGTAGAATATACCATGAAAACAAACTGAAAGATTGAGGGGTTTTTAAAGATGAAAGCCACAGATGTTGTTTTGGAATGTCCTCTGAATTTGTATATTCTATCCACAAAAGGTATAAAATCATATTATATTGGTTCTGTAATATGGATACAATTTTAACTTTGCATAATCAGGTTTTATAGATTCTGTAGAAAATTTTTAATTTATTTATCTTTTCAGCAGTGATAGAAAAATACAAACATGAGCGCTGTAATTGGTTACCACCTATTCTTGGAACCATTACCTGTCCATGTACAATTATTTGCAATAGTTAATAAGTGCTCAGTGGTGTCACTGAGCTAACCTAAAATTTATCAGCTCGACTTGCTGAGTAGATAACAGTTAAAGTGTTACCTTTGAGAGATGTGATGTGTCACTAAGGCTGATTCCTAGCATCATCTAGTAGAAAAGATGTGCTCCTAGGTCATTCACATGAAACCAAGTCTACATTAGTATAAATGTAGTAAGCTTTGCACATACAACTTTTAAGTAAAACTATCTCTAAGATTTGTGAGGGCAGGAAATTTCTGCAATAGCTTCATAAAATGGGAAGTGGACAAAATGTTTATAGACAAAAATTCAGGAAATGAAACATTACTAGTTCTTTTATATTAGCTCCTTTTTCCAGTCTGTTAATTACACTGTCTAAGCAAAATTGGGTATTTTATTATTATCAGAACTTTCCAATAGTTTTCTCATAGCCATAGTTCTGTCTGCCATTTGAGAAAATCTCAAAAATAGCAGTAGGAGGTTTATCAATAAAATATTCTCTTCTTTTCCTTACAATCAAAGCCATTGATAAAATTTGAGCTCTAAGAGAAAAAGATTCCATTTGTATGTATGGGAAGAAATCATTCAAAGTCAATTGTTAGCAATATTTTCTTCTGGAATGTACTTTGAAATTTGAGCGGGAGCGGGGAGGATTTAAACAAAGTACAGTTAGAAAAAAATATTTAGGGGCGCCTGGGTGGCTCAGTGGGTTAAGCCGCTGCCTTCGGCTCAGGTCATGATCCCAGGTCCTGGGTTCGAGCCCCACATTGGGCTTTCTGCTCAGCAGGGAGCCTGCTTCCTCCTCTCTCTCTGCCTGCCTCTCTGCTTACTTGTGATTTCTCTCTGTCAAATAAATAAATAAAATCTTAAAAAAAAAAAGAAAAGAAAAAATATTTACACACAATAAACACAATTTACCACAAAAATATGGGGAAAATAAAAAGTTATATTTTATTGAAATTAGAAAGAAGAAGTTGATACTAATGTTATCTATTATCTTCAGTTAGCTATTATTTCCTAAGAAACTAACACAGGATATGTTATTCAGTATTCTATTTTAAAATAGAACAGGTTTCAAGTCTTAAAACTGGTCAAAATTGGGGAAATAAAAGATCATAACTTAGAATTTCTCTCCCCTTCAGCTTTAAATACATAAGCTTTGGGTGAAACTTTATCCAAATCAATATACCTACTAAAGTTCTGAGTTACTGACTTCGCCATTTGCAGCATTTGTGGAGTGGGAGAAATGAGAAAAAAATTCCTAACATGTTTCCCTCCTACTGTCTTTCTTCAAGCTAAAGGTCACAATTTTGCTTTATGATACATTGCATTATAGAGTATTGGAGCTAAAAGAGACTTTCAGTAATCTAGATTCATGTTCTTTTTTAATACTGAAGAAGAAACTGAGGCCCAGAGAACTTAAACAAATTGCCCAAGGATACAAAGCTAAAAATAATGGGATAGGAGCTGAAAAGTATGGAAGAGGAAAGAGTTTTCTCTGTTAATTGTTTTTTGTGGTGTTAGTTCAAATAAGTTAACCTGATAAGAGATTAATTCAGGTAAGCCAGCTAAAAATACTTGTAATTATTTCTCAATATAACAAAGGGGGAGAGGGGGAAATCACAGGAATGAATGCATAGGAATGAAAAAGAGAAATGGCCCACAGAATAAGCAAGACACAGCATATGTGCTTTGGTTTTTAAGCCTCTGGGCCAAAATCACACTTATGATCTTGGTAACCAAAAAGAATCTTGTTCCTGGAATGCTTGTAGAGACCTGAGTTAGTCATAAGCTTCTTAAGAAAAGAATTTATCCTTTGTTTGATATTGCAATGATTCTTGATCAGAAAGGCAAGCAAGCCTCTTTTATTGTTAGAGGCCTAGTCATACTCTTGTTGCTGGTGTAACAAATCCCTGGGAAAATTTTGACTAAAGAACCATATATTTGAATGATTTTAGTATGGATTAGATGATCTCATGAAATCTCTCCCTGCTCTATCATTCTTTCCCTATTGGTGCCAAGAAAACCAACCTCATATGCTTGTTTCAAGAAATTTGACTAGCAATGATAGGCTTTCTAATTATAGACTTATTCAGCTAGGGAAATAACTATAGAATGTTTATTTCAGAGTACTGCTAGAATCATTATTCTGAAAGGTTTATATGAGGAGGACTCAAATGCTCATATCTAAGACAAAACAACTCGACTGAAATCATTGGCTTTGGACCAAGTATTTTGACCATTTGATAACTTAAGTGGTAAGTCTAGCTTCTGGTTTTCATTCAATTCAATTCCTTCCCCCACTCCCAACAGGTAAATCTGTTACTGCCTGTGGCCAAAGGATAAAAACTCCTTTCTAATCTACTTTCACAGTTAGAAGATGGACAAAAATTCCACTTGGTCTTTAATTAAAGTTTTCCATTTTGCTAAAAGATAAGAAAGAAGCACCCTACATTTATTTCTGAAGTCTCTAGGAACAACTTTAGCTTCATATTATATTAAAATACAACATTCAAAATAATATCTGGCATCTTCTTGACATTCCAGAGGCATACTTGAAATAAATGATGCTAACAGTAGCTAAAAATGGTGAAGGAAATTACAGAAGTATTTGACTATCATCTAAAAGATTCCAATGGAGGAAAATTTCCCTCCACCCTACAAGCATCTTAAGGCTTTGTACCAAAGAATGCTAAAGATTTTAACTGGCTGGCAAAATACATAGCAGGTGGCAAAATATTTTTGACTTGTAGCTGAACAGTCTTTCTTTCTTTCTTTCCCTCCCTCCCTCCCTCATACTTGACTATATTATAAGCAAAAATAGTAATCAGAAAACAAAAAAATCAGGAATAATTTATATATGATAGAATCCATTCTATTTGAAAACAGCAAGGTTCTTCAATCTTTCACAGCAAATAGAAACTCTTCTCTCCTCAAACATTTGATGCTCTGGTCTTCCCTTATGTCTCCCTGCCCCACTGAAATACATGAAAAACCCTTCATACATATTCTTATGAATCAACATGAAATTTGACAAGACTTTCTCTTCCTCATTTCAGATATGACTCATTGCTCTTGGTGTAATCCCCATGGACTAGAGAAGCTCTACTTTAAAGTAAGGAAACAAAAGAAGCACCTTTGATTCAAGCTGGTTTATCCAGAGAACTCTAATAGTTATTATTCACTGACTTCTTAAGTACAGCATTATAAAGCTGACTGTTTGAAGTGTCCTCTCTTCATCGTTCCCTGGGGAAACCTCTGTAGAAAACCTGGAGAGGTAACCTGACTGATAAGTCTTAGACTTGAAGTTTATCAGCAGTTCTACTAAAACCATCCATTCTCTCTAGGATGCTATTGGATTTTAGCTTTGGGAGCATTTTATTTTACTTCCAAGATTTTGGATCATCTTCCCTCCATATCCTTCTTACTTTGTATACAAAAAGTAATAGATATGAGCTACTTCTTTAAAGGCTTTCTAATTTAAAACTTGACCCTTTCTCTGCTGAGAGATAACCATTACCCCACCTCCCAATCTCTCTCAGAAAGGGCTGCAGAGCACAATTCACTTCAGAAGTCTTAAATCGTTTAGAAAACCTGTGGTCTTTCAAACAATATTTAAATAAGAAGGGAAAAAGAATATGGCCCTCTAAGTAAAATTCTACTTAACCCTTACTTGAAAGTAGGAAAAAGTAAATAAAAAGCTGAGGCCCCTTTTCCAAATCTTAGAAATATCTAGTCCCAAGAGAAACTGTTTCTTGGTTTAGAAGATGAGAAGAGTTGAAGTTAAACAATGATCTTTTTTTCCATTTCTAAAAAAAAAAAAAAGAAGAAGAAGAAAAGCCAGCAGAGGCAAATGGCTCTGTTGGACAAATTGTTTCAGCAGATGTTCATTGTCCCAGGGAGAAAACAGTCTCTATTTTGCAGCTTAGCACTTGCAAATTTAGAAACTTAAATATTTTTAACTTGAAATGGTCCATGTGGTATGAGTGGGATATACATATTAAAATCATTTATATGAGTAGGTGGTGATTTTCTAACATGAACATCTACAGAATGTGGAGGACTGCCCTTAGATCATGATATGGTGGTGCAGTGATTACCACCCATCTGTGCTTTTCAAGCTTCTGTAAGTTGTTATTCCCATTTATAGTGCACCTGGGAGAATATTAATATTTATATAACATTTATAGAGTGATGTACCAGGCACTCATAATTATCCTATGGGGTAAAATACTATTAGTGTGCCTATTTTAAAATGTGTAAACTAAGGCTTACAAAGGTTGGGTATCTTAGCTAAATTATAAGAAGTGGTGGCATTCACATGCAAATATAGGCAGTTTGACTCTGGGACAGGGGTCATCAAATCTTTTCTCTAAAGGGCCAGGTAATAAATAAATATTTTAGGCTTTACAAGCCATAAAAGCCATTGCAACCATTCCACTTTGTCTTTGCAGGACAAGAGCAGCTTAAGACAATATGTAATATGTAAATGAGTGACCATGGTTTGTTCCCCACCCCTCCCCCAAAATTGTATTTATGGTCACTGAAATTTGAATTTCATATAATTTTCATGTGTCACAAAATATTATCCTACTTTTGATTTTTATTAATGTTTAAAAGTGTTAAGACAGTTCTTACTGTAAGGGATGTGCAAAAACATATAGCATGCTGGATTTGGCCCAGATTAGTTTGTCAACCCCTGTTCAAGGCTCTTACTGATTATACTATTTTTTAATAGTGTCTTTTTATAATTTTTTAACAGCTAATGGAGCTGTATTTAAATTCTAGCATTATCAAATTATGGCAGACTTTTATCATAAAAAATTATTTCTTGGGAAATAAGATTTTTTGTATTGTTTATATTTGTATTTTATATGAAATAGATATATAAAGAATCATATGAAATTTGCCACTATTTAATTGTTTGACATAAAAAGTGGCAATTTCATATGTTTCAACATTACATTTATAACTGCATACTGCTGTCAGAAGTAACACATTTTTTTTAAGATTTTATTTATTTATTTGACAGAGATCACAAGTAGGCAGAGAGGCAGGCAGAGAGAGGGCGGAGCAGGCTCCCTGCTGAGCAGAGAGCCCGATGTGGGGCTCGATCCCAGGGTCCTGGGATCATGACCTGAGTGGAAGGCAGAGGCTTTAACCCACTGAGCCACCCAGGCGCCCCAGAAGTAACACTTATTTATATTAGCATTATGAAAGCATAGGCAAATGACCAGGGGAATATTATATAAACAAGCATCAGATGGGTAGCACGCTAGACGATATTTAAAGTTCCTTTAGAATCTTTTCTATGAAATGAATTAGGATAGTCTAGGACTCACTGAAGTAATAAAGGGGACCGCTTACTGCTATGTAGTTGCTCTGTGACAAGTACTAAACTGTGTTATCTCATTTAGTTTCCATAATGATACTGTGAAATAAGTATTTTTATTCAATTCACAGTTGAGGCAATCTAGGTTTTTGGAGACTAAGTAAATTGCCTCCGTCATACCACTGATAGATGGCAAAGCATGTCCTTGAACAAAGAAGAAAAGTTCCCTCTTTGTTTTGTTCACACAACAAAGGCAATTTCACTGCCATCTGTCAGTACCATTAAGACTTTTAAGATAAAATTCAATTTTTTTTCAAATTCATTGCTAGAAAACCAGTTATAAGCCATAGTATTAGAATTTCATTTTTCAATAAACTCCAAAAAATACACTTACATAATTTAAAAACACTTTTTGTAGCCACATCTGCATTGTTTCTTCAGAATTTCTTACACAAATAACTCCTTAGTTGAGTAAGATCTCAATTTATATTTAAATGAAAGAGAAGAGGAAAGAGAAATCACAGCTTTTGATAAATCTTTTAAAAATTATGTTTATTTATTTGAGAGAGAGAAAGAGAGAGTTTGAGCAGGAGGAGTAGCAGAGGGAGAGAGAAAGAATCCTCAAGCAGACTTCCCTCTGAACTCTGGGGGGACCTGAGGACCCTGGAATCATGATCTGAGCCAAAATCAAGTCAGACACTTAAAGGAGTGAGCCACCCAGGCACCCCAGTAAATATCTTAATAAAATAAATGATTACTTAAAAACTGATAAGTTTACAAAGTCTGAGAACTTAAGAGCATCAAATCCTTTTCCTCACACTTTCACATATTAATATAATTATTTTACATCCTGCATATCCTAAGAAAATAATTTTGCATATACATTGCCCAAATAAGCATTAAGGAGAGAAAGAAACTATAAAGTAAAATCACAAGAAATACTGAGATCAGAATATTAACATTGTATTACATTGCTTCATTTATGCTTCTCATTCCCTGTCTAAAGAAGAAACCAATAATCTCATCAATGACCACTGAGGAATAAACTGTAAAACAGGTAAGGAATTCTAAAGGATTCATCAAAAGAAAAAAATTATTCCAAGTCACACTTACACTAGAAAGGTACATTACTGTTCTTTTTCTTTTCTCCTGTTTTTTCTTCTTCTTTTCTTTTCTTTCCTTTAACCATTTTTCCTGGCATAGCAAATAAAATAAACTTCTGCGTGACTGGCCTCTTTCCTCTCACAATTTTCCATCTTTATTTTTATGTCTTTTTCCCCTAAAGGCCAGATTGACTATTCTCATTAACAGTATTTCAACTCATCAAATATTCTATTTTCCTTCATTCAAAATTTACTTCAAAGTCAGTGTTCTTTGGAATGTACACCAAGCAAGTTAAAAATAGAGACATTTTGCCAGAAAGTGAAGTTCAGAAATTAATAAACAGGTTCTTTGCAGTTTCCAAGAAACAGAGGGTTTACATGCAAAAAAAAAAAAAAAAAAAGTATGAACAAACTTTTGCAAACATTTATAATGCACTTGATTCTGCTGCTGCTGCTTTGTTTTATAATACAGAATAGATCAAAATCAAAGATAGTTGAAGGAAAAGGGGATTTGAGATCTTCTGATCCACTGTAACATAATCACTACAAAAGTAGGGTTTATATCTTATTTGCTCCTGAATGTCCAACATAAAACTCTTTCTGGAACATGATATGTGCTCAATAAATATCTATAGAATGAATGGATATTTGCTGAAGAGTGACTTTGGACAAAAAACCAGGAACAGAGCAATTAGAAGAAATTATTATCTTGCCTTAATGAATCCTTCCTTATCCATGAGTAGAAGGAATGAGGGAAATACTTTACAAGTCATAAAAACATAGCACTCTTTAGTAATGTGGATAGAACATGGGCTTAAAGATAATGTGACCATTGTCATTTTGGTACTGGTAATAATTAAGGAAAAGAAAAGTGGACAATCCAGTCAGATCATGATTCCTAGGCTTTACGCAGGCAGAGTTCAGAAAGTTAGTTAAAAATTAGGTGTCATTCTATAGGCCAAGATGATAAATAAAAGGCATGAAGAAGGCAGATGGGATTTCAGGATGTTCTGAAAACAAAAATTCTAACCTGTAACCATGCATTTAGCCACAATACAGTAGGTGAGGCCAATAAAGTAGGGTTTCTCAGTCTCAGCATTATTGACATTTGGAACCATACTTCTTTGATGGAGGGAGTGTCCTGTGCATTGTAGGATGTTTAGCAGCATCCTTGTCCTCTATCTGCCAGATGCTGAGTACCTCACCCCCTTTGTTACAGAGACCAAAAAATATCTTCAGATATTGCCAAATTAAGAACGGCTCAAAAGGAAGGAAAAGAGAGGCAGCATTCTCAGGTTTTAGAAATATTTCAAAGCAAAAAAAAAGAACTTGTAAGAGTTGTTAAAAATCAGATCATTACAGTTGAGGAGTTAAAAATCTCAGTTTTAACAAAAACTTTAAGGACAAAAGAAAAAAAAATATTCCTAGTGCCTTATCAGAGCAAAGTGAAGTTTGGTGCTGATTATGTATAAACAATGGGACAATTAAAATTACTAAAATATTTTGCATGTGTCTTCTCCATTTTGAAAACAACTTTCTAATATTATAAAGAGGCTGTTTTTAGGTAAGAAAAGAATAAGAAAGCAATTACTATTTTATATATTGTTCTGAATTTCTAAAGTTAGGCAAATTTCATATCAAAGTGTATTGGAAAATTAGTAATCAAAAGCACAATGTGCTTAGGAATTCTTGAAATGATGTTTAACAGTAGTACCATGAAATAAATAATGCCAGTTTTCAAAAAATTTTTAAAAAATTGTGTTAAAAAATTGATAAGCTGATTAATAAAGATCCCTGAAATACTTCTAGAAAATGAAAGAAATGCTAAGTGCTTGTGGTAGAAGAAATGACTGCCAAAAACCTCTTGAGTTCACTATAAATGAGATATATAAATCAATCTTACACTTAACTAGGTTTCTTGAATTGCACATCAGAGTAATACTGGAAATACAGTGTATCTTGACTGTCATGAACTTTGTCAAATAGTCTCAGGCAGTTTATATTCTAATGGACTAACTGGAAGAACATGGCTGGTTGCTAATACAGTTTATTTCCCCTACACCTTCAGCTAGCCATTCTCCCCACCTTCACACCTTCACCCAATGCTTTTGGGAATCTCTAGGAGTCCACAAAATAAAGTTTCAAAGCCATTAGATTCACTGATCAATAAATGTCTTTAAATGCCTATCATTTTGTGGTGTTTCAGTCACTGTGAGCTACAAACTACCACTGAATTCAGTGTCTTCTCAATTTTGTTCAATTGAACAAAACTTTATAGACTGATTTCCATCCCAACCCAGATAAACATCATTTTTTTTTTTTTTTGCAAAACTCTTCATCCATAGGGAAGTAAATCAGCACCAGTTAATATTTGCTTAATTAAAAAAATACCATTCAGAAATATAGTCAAGATTTTTTGTTATACTGTTAAATGTTTTCTTTACAGTTACTTTATTAATATCACGATCACTCTCTTATACTGACAAATGGTGTGCTAGATGTGGGAAGAAATCTGCCTATCAAATACTCTATCAGTCAGACTTTTGCTCCACTCCACCCATCCCGCATATTCACCTGTCACCTTGTTTCAACAATTGCAAAAGAGACTGAGCAGAAACTTTACCAGTATAGATTTTTAAGCACCATGATACCAATAATATCAAAAGTATATTTTCAGGGCACAGAACGCTATTTGACAAGGCCAATAAAGGAATGTAAACTAGAACAGAATTGTTTAATTACAACTTGCCTGAAAACAAATGCAGTTCTGACAAAAAATGGTAATAAATCACACCAAGTATACCTAACTGCAAACCATGCATTTATTTAAAGGGCTGCTTCAATTTCACTACTATATAAATTAAAAAATAGAGTGTAATGAAAATTTGTGATAGCTGATAATACTGTGACTTTTTATTTTCGTTAATTAAAAATGTATAGGAATTCAAGAAAGGAGACTCCGTTTTGGCAAGTTAACAATAAGTGGATGGATTGCATGTCATGTTTAAGGATCACTTCATCGACATTATTCTACATAATAGTTTCATTGCCAGAGTATTGGTTTACTTGTGGAAAACCCAAATCATATTACCAGGTAAAGGCATGCTGCAATGATTTCTTTCCAGCATCAACCAGGTTCATATTACACAGGTCGCATTTATACTCCGGTGTCTTCAAACTCTGAACAAATGGAAACTTACTTAATGAGACAACAAATATTTGACCTGACTTGTATCCATTTTGATGATCTTCTTTTTAAAGGAAATAGATTCCTCGGAAACGCAGAACCATAAGAGAGATGAAAGAAAGGATTAATAACAGCACTCAACTTTGCAAATGCACCAATCAACTTGTTTTCAATGTGTAGTCCACAAGAACTCTGAAGTTTTAAGTTTAGGTTCATGGGATTGCAGAGTTCAACCTAACTCTATAAAAGTGTGGATTCCTCAAGAATGGGAGGATGATTTGACCCAAGAAACTCAATTCCCGGAGCCCTTTTCCAGCACTTGTCTCACATTATTACCACTATGAGCACTATATTGGTGAGCCTTTGAATGCAGAAATGTGATTTTCCTTTCTCAGGAAGAAGAGTAACTTTTTTGTTTGTATCAAACCTATTAGTAGTAACATTAAATACAAGGAGTCTAATTTTATCTTCATCTTTAAGACAAAATTGTGAAGAAAATAGCCAACAGAAAAGAGATAATGAAAACATATGTGGTTTTAAGAAACAAGTAACCTAGTTTTAAAATCAACAAAACTTCCTTTTAAGTTAACAAATATAAAGCCCATTTCTCAGTTGAAACAAACTCAAACAAGATTTGAAATCTTTTCTCCAAACAGAAATAATGATATTCGCTGCCATAGCAATGATTTTAATACTTCAACCCTAAACACACCAACAACTTCTTGGTTTACGTGGATTTACAACTCTGAAATCAAGAAGAAACCAACTCAAGAGCCAGTCTCACATCTGGCTATTATTATCTCTACCTCTTTTTTTTCCTCAGAAATTCAGCTGGAAGAAAATCAACATAATTTTACATGAAACTATCTCAAGTGTCAAAAAATCATCATTTTAGATCCACTTATTCACTCAACACAAAAGCATTTAAGTGATTTAGGGAAAGTGAAGCATTAGGAAGAAGGTAGCACTTTCAAATCCAAATCTTACCTGGTCAATTGAAACGGAACAACACCCCTGAAAGCCTTCTTGATTTGTGCTCCTTTCCTCAAGGGACAACTAAATCACAGCAGCCTATATTCTTAAACCCTCAAAGAAAAATCAGGAAGCTTGATCTGTGCACATAATGGCCTGCATAATGTAAGAAAGCACCGTTTCTTGGCAACTAGAAAACAATCCTTTTCAATTAACTCACAGCAATTGGCCCACATTTGTTGTTAAACACAGAGTAAAGAAAATGTTTTAAGAACTCAAAAGAACTTGCTAATAGCTCACCAAGAAAGTCAAATCAGTTTGTTCATTTTGAAAAGCATTTTTAATGAATTGACTGTCCATTCCAGTTGCCTAACCCTTTCCTAAGGCCTTTCATTGACATACCTGTCTCACTTCTTTGTTGCATATTACTTAATTAAAACCCCAATCCTGAATAGTTGCATCTGCTGTTGTAGAAAACCGGAGAGAGAGAGTTCCAGCAAAGGGGTGGCATGTAATGTTGTCCTACTCCTGTTCATTTTGTATACCATATTTTACTTTCTAAAATGCCAGCTTCAGCAAGGCCCCGGATGCTCATTAGGGTACATAATTCAAAACAGCTGTATGTTTATAATCTCTTAGCTGTTAAAGACCACCTCCAGCGGGCATAAATTTTAGGTGATATATAAGAAGTGCAGCTGGGCTAGATTGATTTTGTGCTACAGTAACCATTTTGAAGGGGCTTATTTATACTTATTCTTAAGGCACTGTGTCTTAAGGCACTGTGCATTCTTACATATGTATTGGAAATTTCACGTATCAAAAGGAATCCATATATGGGACCCCTATGTAAGAATGTCTGTTCAAAAAAGCAAGTGGTTGGGTGCTTAAGTGGATCAGTTGATTAAGTGTCCAGCTCTTGATTTCCACTCAGGTTATTTTCTCAGGGTCGTGAGATTGAGCTCCCTGTTGGGCTCTGTACTGGGCATGGAGTCTGCTTAAGAGTCTCTCTCTCCCTTCCCTTCTGTCCCTTCCCTCCTAAAAAAAAAAAAAAAAAAAAAAAAAAAAGGCAAGTGGTGAGGAAAACACAAGTTATACACAGAGAATTTTTGCTGTTAAACTTTACCATTACAAGTAGCAAAGGCTTAACTATCTGTATGATTATATTTCCCAAATGAGAAGGTAGCTAAAGATGGATAATTTCCATGCCCAACCAAAGCGAAATTGCTTGAATTTTGTCTTTATCCCCCTTCACTTTGCCAGGATTGACCAAGAATGTATATTATAGTGTTTAACTTCAAAAGCTCTTTTATTTTCTTTTTTCTGCTTTTATCATCCAAATCTCTTTAAAACATGTCTACCTGATCTTGCTATCATTAACAGGCAATTCTTTTAAACTATATCCTTTTGCAGGTGTTATCGTTCAATAAAGCTCTTTCTCTGCTGATGGGAATTTGAATCAGTGTTGTATACAGTTGAAGATGATGTATTTAGGCAGGCCTTCTGGCACCTTCAAATCATAGTCTTGACTGCTGTGTACACTTTCCATGGACAGAATGGGTTGGGATAATTTTACAAGTGTTTCTTCAGCTTTAGTGCTAACTCTTCCCCTTGCTAGCTCTATGACCTTAGGCAGATTTGTTAGACATCTTGTGTCTCAGTTCTCTTACCTGTCAAATAAACTTAATAACATTTACGTTGTAGGATTGTGGTGAGGATTGACCAAATTTACATAGGTAAAGCTTCTTAAAACAGTGGCCAGAAGATGGTAAGTGCTTAAAGGTTAATTATGTTATTAACATCCTTGTTGTTGTTATTAGTATTCATGAACTAAATAATTTCCAAGTTTCTTTTCAAAGTTAAGAGTTCAAAAATCCTATATAATTCTTATGTAAAAATCTGAAGTACTATAAAAAAAGGTTCTTGAGGCATTTAAATAAAGCCATTTTTTCCTTTTTAATAGATCAATCCTCATTTACTATTTAATATGTCTAATATTTAGAACTGTTGCATGCCCTTTCACTAATAAAAGAAAACACACATTTATTTAAAAAGTGGGATGTTTCTTCATCTTTATGAAAAATGCAGTCATATTAAATACATTGACTTAGTTTATCCAAAGGCATAGAGAAACAGAAATTTTGCAAGAATTTTTCAAGACTTTTTATTACATGCAATACAATTATTAAAAGATTCACAAGCCTTTCTTCTTATATTCCTAAAATGTATGGACCATTTTCTTCAGCATTTGGCATTCCTTTGGGTGTGTTTTTAACCAGAAGCTACAAATACTAATATTTGAGAGGAAATGTATGCTTTTGAGTATTTACTGTAAACACAGTCCTGTCAGAGTGGGCCATAAAGATTCCACCTGGTCCTCTCCAGTTTGAAAGGCAAGTCTAACCTGAAGTAAATCTGTTATGCAGCTCCCTCAATCAAAATACTGTGCCCTGTCTCTGCTGGGAAAAAATTCAAAAATTAGTAAGAGGCCAAATGAACCAGTTTTCCTCAGAGAGATTAGATTCAACTACTCAGGTAGGTGTTTACTCTTATCGGCTCTGTTCATGACAGTGCATCCCTTGTTCCTTATTTCTCACAGCCTTGTTTGTCTCAATATCTTAAAATAGCAAATTTTGGCACAGGAGAAATTAGCCTATTAAATCTGCAAAAAAAAAAAATAATAAAAAACAAGACAAAAAAAACCCCCCAAAACCCCTAAAAGGACAGTGTTTGTTTAAAAGTGATGAACTCTGGAGATTGTAACACCAATACTCAATAAAAATATCAATCTGGTGTCTCTCTTCACAGAAGATTACATGTAATATGAAAGCAGTGCTCCATTCTCTAGCGGGAAATGTGAATTCCTCCTCACAAATTCTATGATGGTCTAAGTCACAGAGTAATTTCCTTCCATAACTGAGAAAGTCCCCAAAGTTCAGTGCTACCAGCTTGAACAGTACAAAAACATAGCATGATATATGGTGTTTATTAGTAAATTTTGGGTACCCCTATTTCTAATTCAAGTATAATGTTGAAAAATGATTTGCATGAGAAACATTAGTATTTAAATAAAAATATTCAATACTCTTCCACAAAAATATGTAGAAGTCATAGATAATCCTAACACAAATTATCAGATTACAAACAAGACATCAAGTCTCATGTGACACAAATTGAAGAGGACTGTGCAAAACAATTCTTATGGATGGTATTTAATGATGAAATATTTTATAAAATAAAATATTTTGTAAGCATTGACTAAAAATAGGAATAAAATTTCAGCAGATTACAGTCTGTCCTAATATAACAGAGCCAAACGTTATATTTCAGAGTTCACATTTTTGGAGCAAGGGGGAAAAATCAGTTGTAAGAAATTGCTTGGGTGTCTATCAGGAGAGTGCTGTTTCTATAATCTAGAATCCTAATATGCAAGCCTCACAGTAAGAAAAAACTGACATTGGGAAACTTATTAAACATGCAGATTCTTGGTCCCAAAGCCAGAAATTCTCAGAGATACCGGTAGAATGTCTTTGGTAAAGTCAAGGAATCTGTATTTCATAAGTGTGTGTCCCCTCCCCCCACCCTTCTGCCCACACTGAAGCTAGTGAGTTTAAAGCCATTGCTGAGAACTAACCATCCAGAGAAACACCGGTTGGCTGGGTCTCTGCTACTCTGACAGAGGGAATATTTGGATGACTGAAAGAGGAGTAAGGTGGCCCAAAGGAAGAAATGTGATTGGTCATGAGGAAAAGTAGAGAGAGCTCAGCTTCCTGGAGCCAGAGAAAAGGATGGAGAAGGGTGGGGAGTGAATCTTGAGAGACAAAGAGGTGTGGATATACCTATAATGTATCCTATTTCATACTTGTAATGCCATTTAATGTAATGGCATAAAAGCCAGCATCCTTAAAAATAGGTTATCAGACTGGCTCCTCTTATATCTCATTTCTTACTATTCCCTTAGCTGACTCCACTTGGCCTGCCAACTATTCCTTAAAACATGGTGTCTTCTACTTCTTTCATATCTTTTCCTAAACGTCATCTTCTCAAGAGTCCTTCTCTGACCATGCTACCTAAAACCACACTCACTGACCAATCTCACTGATATTCCCTTTTCTCTTCCTGGCCTAATTTTCCCTTTATTATTTATTACTGTGCTCATATCATTCATTTTCTGTCTTTACCTCCCCCCACCCATTAGACTGTATGCTCTATTATGGCAGGGATTTTTACCTGTTTTGTGTACTGGTATATGCCCAGCACTAGAATGGTACCTGGAAAGTAATAAGTACTACCATACAGGATTAAAGAGGTTCCCTATTAAAAGGAAAGGGATTTATTCAGTGCTAGAAGTAGAGAAAAAGTTTTTTTTAAATATTTGATTTTTTTTTTTTTTTAATCACTCTGTGTTCTTCTAGGTAAAAGAAGAAACAAGAAAGAACTGAAGTATGGGAATCTTTTCAAATGTTTCACTGCTTGAAGGTATATTTGTTTTCCATTCTTTCTCAAAAATAAGCATGGGTAGTTACTGTTTAACTCTATCAAAAGCTAATAATTGTGTCACTTTGGCCTTGGGGAAATGAAAAACAGGAAACACTTTACCGAGGTGCATAGATTCATAAGTAATATTTTAAAAGGTTATCTGAAGGTTGTTTTTGAACAGAAGTGTGTTAAAGTAAAATATATTTTTGAAAAGGCATTAACAAAACTAGAAATTGGTCAGTGATACTCTGTCTCTTAACATACATGGCTAAACCTGAATATTTTTTTTAACAAAACCATTACAGAAATAAGCTTAAGCAATGGAAATTGTTATTCTAATTAATAATGGCAGGATTACAGCACTTTATTGCAGAATGTGTTTCTTCTGAATGATCTGACATATAAAGATTGAGGATAGGAATGACCTCACCAGTTCATCTGAAAAGGGAGAAAAGACCTTGTCCACCTAAAATCTTTCCTTCACTCCTTCCCCAATGCTAGTTCCATAGAAAAGTCCACTTTTATTTGTATATCACACTGGACTCTCCTCCTATTAATAACATGAAAATACCTCTCAGTTGTTTGCAGTGACACTGTAATGGCCTGATGGCTTTTTGACTACTTTACCTAGTGGACAGCTGAGTCCTATTCAAAGGACAGACTTCTGACATTGGGTACATGGAAGTGCTAGGCTAGGTGCAGAAGTATAGTTGCAATGGAAATATAAGGGGGAAGAGGAAGTGGGAAATGTTTTTGACTTTCTGCTTTATCATATGTACAGAAGACTGGTGACTCTCAAAGTAACATAAATCTCCATATGTTTCCTGACATTTCATTCCTGTCCCATTCCCATATCTTCAATATTTAAAAACTTCATTGGAGAAGTTAACATTAGCAAGTAACCATCACGTCCATACTGTGTCCCCAATAGTGTTCTCTATATGCCCCTTTCAAAGTAGTCTCTCCATCTATATCTCTCCCTCTCCCTCTTTCTTTCTTTCCCCCATCACTCTCTGCCTCCTTCCCTGCTCTCTCATACACACACACACACACACACACACACACACACACACACACTATACCTATTGAAATTATGTTTTTAATCTTATATGACTTGTTAATGGTGCATCTACTCTGTGCCAAGCACTGGTGAGTAAATTACATATGTTACCTCATTTAATCATTAAACCAACCCTAGGAGGTGAGACTTTTATCTTCAGTGTTACAGATACAGAAAATGAGCAACAGATAAGGTAAGTAAATTTCTTAGTCACATTTATTAGTCAGAGAAGCTAAAACCAAAGCTGACTGACACCAAACTCTATGCATTTAACCAACACATTCTATGGCCTCTCCTTAGACTCCTGCCATGTCCAACAAGTGAGTGTACTTGAAAAGCATCTGACCTTTGTGTGTTGAATAAATAATAACATAAAATGGAATGCCTGGCAGATCTACTGCTTGTGGCCCTCAGAATGGATTTCTCTAGTGTAATTAATTTTTTTGCTATTTATAAAACACCATGAAGTACATTTAAAGACAAAATAATCAGACATTTTCATGCAGTCTTATGTAATGATGTGCAATTTAGACCTAATCCTTTTAGCCCAGAGATGGCAGACTGACACTCTAAACAAAACTCATTGTGTTCTTTTGTGCTATCATAACAAGGTATTTAAAGGATGAAATACTGGCTTGCAGATGGATTTCCTGGCATCACTAGACATGCATCACAGAAATTGTTTTGTTTCAGAGGATTTAAACAAGATGCTTGACATTTCTAAGTAGTTATTTCCACTTGTAAATGGGGTAACTTGTTAGGTGGTGGTGTTAATGGACAATAACAAAGGTTTTTAAGGCTTGTGTCCTGCTTATAATTTTGTGTGATGTATAGAAAGTGAATTTGCTGAAACGCATCCTAACTCAGAGTCTAGGTATTTGGTCTTGGTATGTAATATTCCTATAGCTCCCCTTATCCACACATGGGACTTCTCTGTGTCCTGTGACACAATATATGGAAACACTCTACTATATACCCAAACTAACAGGGAACAGAGAAGAACACTCAGCTGTATATTTGTGTGGCCAGAGTTGCTCCCTGCAAATGAATACCTGAAGAGCATCCATAGTTCTTTCGGATGGAGAAGTTTACTTCCTTTCCATGTGTTACTTGAGGCTGCTACAGGTTATCATAATGCCACATATTCTTGGAGTAAGGGAACTTGATTATCATTCAAAAATGCAAATGAAAACTCTGATAATGTAGGAATCTTCCCTATGCCTAGAATAATCAAAAAATGAATAGGGCCAAGAGAACATAAGGGTCAACCTTTTGCTTTTAGACAAGTGACTGCTTGTATCACCCAAGGTACCAGTAGTGTTGATTCCTTTTCTTGAAAATCTCAGGGGTGGAGCCCTCACATGGGGTTTCACTAGTGTTAGCATAAACCACAGAACTTCTTTTCTTTTCCTACAAAAATTCATTATTTCAGCAAACCCTCAAGGAGTATCCCCTGTGTATCTGTTATTAGCATAAAGACTGGTGATACAAGAGAAAGCAAGATAGCAAGACCCCTTTGGTGGGTTTAAAAAATGGCTGCAAAATTCTTACATACTCTTCACACTGAGAGATGAGTATACATTCCCTCACTTTGAATGTGGGTGGGTTTGTAACTACTTTGACTATAGAATAAGGAGAAATGATGTTACGTGATTTCTGAGACCAGGTCGTAAAAGGTGAGACATCTTTTACCTCGCTCATGAGAACATTTATACTTGGGGCCCTGAGTAGTCATTTAAAGAAGTCCAACTACCCAAAGGTACCAAGGTGTGAGCAAGCCAAGCCATATGTACATGCCGCAGGTGACAATAAAGCTGAGCTACCAGCTAACAGCTGGCTTCAACTGCCAGACATGAGAATGAACTTTCTTTGACATTTAGCCCGGTTGAGTCTTCATATAACCAATATAGTTCTGGGCCATATTTGACATTGACTACAAGGGTGGCCCAGGTAGGATCTGCCGAACTGAGCATTCCTGAAAATTGCTGTCAGACAAAATCATGAGCAAAAGGAAATGAATGTATGTTTTACATGGATTTGCTATCTAGCAAGAGGAACAGATTTTGTTACCTGGACATGGGTGTTACCAGGATCAGTGAGCCTCAAAGTGGCAGTCAGTGAAGAACTAAAGGAGGGTGAATGGAATGGTATTGGGGCTAGAAGATAGGAGATCTTTGATATATAGTGATAGAAATTTTGGGAAAACTGTCACTTACAAAATGTATCTAGTGAACTAATTGATCTGGCTAAGGATATTTCTATGCTAAATATTGAAAGTGACAACTAATCTCTTTCACTATATATCATAAAATAAAGAGATATGAGCTGAAGAAGAAATTACCCCATTTTTAAGCACAATATAGGATGAATAAAAATGGCCCTTAATTTGCTAGTTTCAAAAATAAAATATTTCTCTTCCCTAATTCCTCCCTGAAGAAGACTCTCAAAAATAAGAAAGAACCTCCGGGCAAAGATCAAATCCAGAGTGCTGTCAAGAAATGTGGTCTTACAGTAAACATGAAACAAAAATGTGTGGTTGTAAAACCCTTTCTTAAGAATTGAAATATTTAAGGGGATTTCTCATAGACCTTTACAGAAAGTCTTTACAGATTTTCAGGATATGTCTCCCAGACCCTCTATGTTCAATTAACGATAACTTTTCTAAGAATCTTAAAGGAATAGGTCCCCAATAGCCCCATAAGAAACTCAAGGTAGAGATCTACTCTGAGGTCAATGTTCCAGTTTTTGTATAGGGACACAGTGTTCAAGATTGAATATTTTAAGCAAAAATCAAGGTATCAAATCATTATATAAGCCAAAATCATGCCAAGTTACAGATGAGAGGTATTTTTTTAGAGGTTTACCTCAATAAACTCTAAAATAGAACTTTTTTTTTTTTCTAATGGGAAGTGTATATGTGGCCATTGTGCTTTTGCATTTTACTAAGCTCTATTGAGTCCCTCAGATGTAGGACATCTACTTTTGAAGCAGGCATCAAGCATACATTGGAATTCCCTACTAAAGGTGGCTAACCTGTTAACCAGACACTAGATACATTCTCAGGCAGTCTAATTTCGGGGAACAGACAGAAGGATTTTGAGTTTGAAGACAGCATGCTGGGTTGCAGTGGTAGCAGGTTTCAGAGGTGGAGATGTGAAGATTAAAAGGAAGTTTATGGACTTGGCATTAGGAGGTACACGTGATCTCAGTCCTGCCAGAGCTTCACATCTGTGACGAAATACTTGACAGCATCAAATAGTACACTTGATAATGGGGAGAGTTGCTGGGACTCGTACATCCACTTCCCCACCATGCACCAACAGGAAGGAGAAGAGTTCTCTGGAAATGTGTTAATAATAGAGTCTTTTGCAATGAGCCATATGACAAGGTGTTATTGAACAGTTTGGAAAATCGCATTCAGTTAAAACATGTTATTACAAGAGCAACATACAGCAAGGCATTATTAGAGAAGCTTTAGAATTCATGGGAGATCTAAATTCTCCTTGTTAGCAAAGCTTTATTCAAGAAGAGAAGAAAAAGAGGTAACAGATACTGTTGTTACAGAACCCAACCAAATGGCTGAGTTGAGCTGGAGGCCTTAGTTGAGACTTGGGGAGGTGCAGTTGATGGTGCTGGTTTACCAGCCTTCCTAGTAAATCGGCTGCCCTCCAAGTAAGGTGCCACAGAATGGTTTCCAACCTCCAGCCCTGGGAAATTCAGGGGAAAAAATGGGAAGCCTGGTAAGAGACTGTGTCCATTAATTTAGTTTTAGTGTATGACATCTGAGTTCAGAGAGAATAGCTGGGACCATCCAAGTACAAACCACTTCTAATGTAGAAGCTACCCATTTATATGGTACTTGTTCAATGCATAAGTCTGCCAGAAATGAAAGTATCTTCCTCTCTGTTTTTGGGAAAAAAAAATGGTTATAGAAAAGGTGGGTAGTTTTTTTAGCAAACAACAGTTACCATGGTAAACTTTTCTTAGCCATATAGAAATTAAGATCAGAAAACAAGGAGGAACCAAGGAGATGAGTCGTCCCTGCAAGCAAAATTGCCCAATAGATAATTCTGGCCCCTTCTTGTAGGAGGCAGGGATCATGCATGCAGGGGCTGAAAAGAACAGAAGCTGATGCTTCTCCCTTTGTGTAGGAGTCATTAACCTAGAAGTAAGCCTTGAACCTGAGTGGAAAAGATGATAGAAGACACTGGTGAGAATTTTATATTTTTTAGGCCCATATTTTATAATGCTACCATCTTCTAGCTAGGGACAACTGTATAACCCCCAGAAAGCCACATGTCACAGAAATGTCTGCTGATGCAGGGAGACCCAGCTCGATTAGGCTGGGCTGGTGGCAGTACTGTCATGGGTGAGTAGCATTGTGGAGGTGAGTGTGAGAAACTTTCCCAGTATCCTAGGAAACTTTTCCCAGTATCACTAGGATACTGGGAAAGTTTCTCACACTCACCTCCACGTGACAGGGCAGAGCCAGAAATAAATGCCCTGAGTGCCAGTTCAAGTCCTCAAAGAGGAAAAGAAGTTGTTTGGACTCAAAGGAGGAGTTGGAGGCTTGGATGCTACAAGTAAATTCAGTCTTGTTTGCTCTCCCATATCTTATGAAGGTTTTTATGGAAGGTGAGTAAGAGACTGCCTTTTCCCTCTCAGGGATGCCCTATACGGTGCTGCCAGGCACTACCTAGATGCCCTTGTTGGCTGGAATCTGGATACTGATGGCTCACAGCTGTGTCCTCCTTTAGGCATTGTCCTTGGCTCAAGGAAGCTGCCTCACCCAAGGTTGCCTTCTTCCTGTGACACAGCACAAATCCAACATCTGGGCAATGCAGGATGCAAGGGCTTGACCCCCTGGCCTTGATTCAGGACATATCTAAAGAGCCATTCCACCTTCAGAGATCCTCATGAGATTCACTGAGGCTGTGGGGATGTTTTTGTAATTACTACATCACAGGTCAGCTCCTCTTCTCATGTGTCTTGGATTAGTACTAATCCCTAACAAATTAATTTAAATATTTGAGTCCTAGTTTGATGTTAAAACACTTTACTAGATTCTGTAAAAATCAAAATTATGATGTGTCTCTGCCTTCAGGGAGATTTTAATGTATAGAAATGATAAATGACTATAAAATATAATACAAGGCTGGGGCGCCTGGGTGGCTCAGTGGGTTAAGCCTCTGCCTTCAGCTCAGGTCATGATCTCAGAGTCCTGGGATCGAGCCCCACATCGGGCTCTCTGCTCAGTGGGGAGCCTGCTTCCCCCTCTCTCTCTGCCTGCCTCTCTGCCTACTTGTGATCTCTCTCTCTCTGTCAAATAAAAAAAATATATATATATAATACAAGGCTGCATGGCCTGAGTATAAGGTGCTAAGGCATTCATTCACCAAAGTGTCGGTGCCTACTCTGTGTTTTGTGTCATAGTATGGTGACAGATAAAATAGGCCCTGCTATTAAGGAATTCAGTGTGCTGGGGGAGGGGAAAATCTATTCTTGACAGGAGTTTCTTCACTGAGGCTCCATTTGTTTGTTTGTTTGTTTGTTTAAGTCTCCACTAATGTCCAAAAAGAATTTGAGTTGGATCATAAAAAGTAATTAAGTATTTCATGAAGGGTTGGGGTGTGATGGAGTGGGAGGAAAATTCCAGGTTGAAGTACTAACATGAAGGCAGTAAATGGGAGACCATTTTCTCAGTGGTTTCTGATAGGGCCTTCAGAGTAGAGCAGTTCAAAGAATGCTTACCTGACAAATGGAATCCAAAGTTGGCAGAGGCTGAAGACAAAGGTAAGGAATTATGGCTTTATTTAGTATGAAGCATAAATATTTTTTCTAGTTTATCTCCTATATTTATTTATAACATCATTGTCTATCTCACAGTCTCTGTCTCACATCCTTTCATTGTTTGTTGATAGTGATATCACAGTCCCTATTCTTCATATCCTTGTTTTATGAATTTCACTTTCACTCACTTCTATTTGTCTTCATCCTTGGCCATGTTTGTCATCTCTCTTTAAGAAACAATATGGTGTTTTAAACCACTTAGCTTTGGGGAAAGATGATACACAAGAGTAGACAACTGATAGAGCCTTTGGATTCAGGCACAACAGCCTCACTCAGGTGTGGCCTGGAAAGAGCGCAGCAGGGGTGGTCTTCCCCATTGGCAGAGTTTGGGTGGTGTGCATTGTCATCTATTTTGGGTTGAAAGACAACTATGTTGCTATAAGATTATATATAGATTCACTAGCAGAGACATATGTTTGGATTTATTGGCCAGGGGCTTGAAAGGAGAAAAGTTAGAAAAATGAGACAGAGAAGCCTGGAGAAGAAACCTATGAGCTGGCATGGTAATGTGGGTGTGACGTGTGAAAAACTTTGGTTCACATAATCAGTGGACCAGAGAGAGTCTACTAGTGAAGGAGCCCCAAACTTATAGAGTAACTTAGTTGACAATAGCCAGTGTGGGTCAAAATCCACCCCAGTGTTGTACAAAGGGCTTGTACAGGAGAAGCTATGGAGGCAAGGATGTAGTCTATATGGGCCCAAAAACATGGTTATCAGTCACCAGGTAGACCTAGTACTGCTGCCAATTATCTAAACTGATAGCAGTAACACTAGTGCTGATCTTCTAATAAGGCACCACCCCGTGAGTTGATTACAAAGTTGATTACATCATGTCCATTCCATCTTGGAACGCAGAAATTTATTTCAAGTAGAGTTCTCTATGTGATTGCCTTTCCTGCCCACTAGGCTCATTGGCAGCACCATTATTCAAGGGCAAACAGAATATTTAATCTGCCAACATGTGATCCTATATAAATTGCCCTGGACCAAACAAAGCACTTTTCAGCAAATGAGATGTGACAATAGGCCCCTGACAATGAGGTTCACTGGTCCTATCATATATCCTGTCACTGGATTCTGCTAGTCTGATGGAATGGCTTTTTAAGGTACCCCTAAGGTGGCAACTTGGAATTTATACTCTACGAGGATATGGTACACATCTTCATTCTCCAGGATGAAGAACACTCCTTAAATCATCAACCATTGTATAATGTTGTGTTCCCTAGAGGGAAAACTACATGCATCTGGCAAGTAAGGGTTGCAAGAATGAGAGACTCTGTTTATCACTCCCAGTGACCCACTTGGGAAATCTATACTTCCTATCCTCACAACTCTAGGTTCTGTGGTTCTAATGGTTGTGATTCTCAGAGAAGTGATGCTTCTACAGGAGCTCCACTAAGCTTTAGCTAGGACTGCCCCATGGTTACTTTAAGTTCTTTGTGCCAGGAATCCAGTAGGCCAAAAAAATAAAATAAAATAAAATAAAATCCACATCCTGGCAGGAGTAATTGTCCCTGATCATCAGGAGAAGGTAGGGCTGCTGTTAATAATAGGAGTAGACAAAAATATATTTTGTTACCCAGGTGATCTGCTGGGGAAAGTGGAAGGTGGAAGGGGGCTCTTGGCATTCTCCACACCAATTTTTATGGTAAATAGACATGAGCGAAAGCCACATCCTGAGAAAGTCATAGCAAGTAGGGGCCCAGACCTCCTCCTCTCTGAGGGGAGCCTGGATCATTCTGCAAACTAAGTGAGGAAGACCAGCTGATATGATAGTTGAAGGTGAGCAGAATTTAGTAGTTGGGTTAATAGATGAGGGAGACTCTACATATCAGATGCATCCTGGGGAAGAGCTGCAGGGGACACTGTAACTTGTCCTACTAAGCTCCTCATAAAGCTTTCCTAGGAAAGGCTACCAGTTACAGTCCTGGAGTCATTCCCTTGTGGAGGCAATATACTATATGAAGCAAGTGGAACTGAGTTGTACAGGAATGAATTATAGTGAATGCATTTGGACACTTCGCAGATTCCCCTGCAAAGTCAAGTCTTCATGATCTCAGATGCTGGTAGTGTTTGCTAATGACTTACATTTGCATGCAACTCTGGGAACTGACCTCAAGCTGGTTGCCCAAGTCTATGCACCTGTTCCTGGCTGCAGCTATATCCAATGATTGATTATTGTGGGCTGTGTTCCCCAATGTGGGACATCTTTGTAGGATCATCTCAGTGATCATTGAGAGATCACTGTGGCATTGACTGTAGCTACTATTTCAACTCTATCTCATTTTAACTTCTCCCTCTGCCTGGTCTCATCTCCCTTGCTCCTTCACAGATACTAAGAGCAATTCCAGTAAATGTCTTGTATGCAAATCCAGGAGGAACTTTACCTGCAAGAGTGGGGTAAATTCATAAACCTAAGTTGCTAGGAAAGGGAGATCCTGAGACCTTTATTCCAATAACCTCCTTAAGGGATTTTGTTAATATGATGCTGACTGTAGAAGATAGTTAAACTCCACATAAAATAAGAATTCAGAATTCACAGGGAGCGATTTCATAAGAAGGGAACAAAAATGAAGGAGTAAAAAAAATAAAAAGAGGAGGGGCGCCTGGGTGGCTCAGTGAGTTAAGCCGCTGCCTTCGGCTCAGGTCATGATCCCAGGTCCTGGGTTCGAGCCCCACATCGGGCTTTCTGCTCAGCAGGGAGCCTGCTTCCTCCTCTCTCTCTGCCTGCCTCTCTGCTTACTTGTGATTTCTCTCTGTCAAATAAATAAATAAAATCTTAAAAAAAAAAATAAAAAAAAATAAAAAGAGGAAACCTGATGAACATGAGAGTGAAAGCAAGGGAAAGACTTCTTGTTGAAACCAGTGAAGGGACTGAGTTTTACATCCAGGTTAATGGGAAGAGGTAGGCACATGTAGACATACGATCTTTGCCCCCTCTGCCAACCTGGGGACTTGTATGGATCTTCAAAATCAGGACTTTGATGGGCAGAAAAATCCATGGCAGATAAGTAATTACAAAATACATTTGAGAGGGGTGCCTGGGTAGCTCGGTTGGTTAAGTAGCTGTCTTCAACTCAGGTCATGATCTCAGGGTCCTGGGATGGGCCTGTGAGAGGCTCCCTGCTCAGTGGGAAGTCTGCTTGTCCCTCTGCCCCTCCCCCAGCTTGTACACACACTCTCTCTCTATCAAGTAAATAAATAAAATCTTTAAAAGCAAACAAAACAAACCAAAAAACTCCCCAAAACTCAAAATACATTTGATGTAGCAAGTCATATTTTTCTTTTAGGGTTGATTTTTTTTCTTACACTAGTATCTCTTCCTTCCTAAATGTATTCTTTTCTATTTAATTATTTGCTGTTCATTGTGATTTATCAGCAGTTCTATTATAAATTATAGGGGTAATCTTTGACTTTGCTTTCTCTCAAAGGCTACATCAAATACATCTGGAAATTTCACTGGTTCTACATTTAAAGTATCTTCAGAATTTAGAAAGTTCTTCAGACGAAAGGAATGTGAGACCAACCATAAACTTGGATATACATCAAGAAATGAAGAACATTAGAACTGGAATCAAGCAAGGTAACATCAAATTAATTTTTCTTATTTTAATTGCTTCAAAAGATAACTGTCTAAGGCAAAAATAGTAATGTATTATACATTTATCACAAATGTAAATATAAAATGTATGACAACAACAGCAGATGGAAGAGAGGAATTGTGTATATAGTATTTTAAGGTCCTTATAATATATATAAAGTGATACATTATTTTAAGGCAGATCCTGACTAATTAAATTGCATACTTAAAAACCTACAGCAACCATTAAAAATCGTATAAAAAGACATATACTCCTATAGTAGAGGTAAACTAAAATAAAAAAAAAAAACAAAACACTCCATGATTCAAAAGTAGGGGAAAAAAGAGGACAAAAGAAACAAAGGACAGATAGAACATTAGAGAACAGTTAGCAAGATGGTAGAGTTTGACCTAACCACAGACTAATATCATTAAATATAAATAGAATAAACACACTAAAGTCTCAGATTGTCAAACTAGATAAGAAAACAAGATGAAACTATATGCTTCTACAAGAAAACCATTTTAAATGTAGGACATAGTTAAGTTAAAAGTAGAAATAGAAAAAGACATACCATGAAAACACCTAATAACAACAACAAAAAAGCTAGAGTAGCTATGTTATAATGGACAAAGTAGACTTTAAGGAATATTACCAGGGACAAAGAGGGACATTATATAATGTTAAAGAGGTCAGTTCTCCAAGAAAACATTATAATCCTACATGTGTATGCATCTAACAACAGAATTTCAAAATACATAGAACAAAAAAAAATGATGGTAAGAGAAATTCACAGTTATGGTTGGAGATATCAGTACTCCCCTCAGTCATTGATAAGACAAATAGAAAATTAGTAAGTATATAAAACACTTGAACATTATTGAAAAGTTGAGCTAATTAATATTTATAGAACACTCCACTCAACTGCAGAATGCGCATTTTTTCCAAGTTCAAATGAACGTTCATTAATATAGACCATTTTCTAGGTCATACAACAATCCTTAATACATTAATTTACTTAAGTGAATTAAAATAATATAAAGTGTGCTTCAGACTTTAATAGTTAATCTAAAAATCAGCAACAGAAAGATGTATACGAAGTCCCCAAATATTTGAGAATAAAACTAGTTACTTCTAAATAACCTATGGGTCAAAAGAGGAAATCAGAAGAGAGGTTAGAAAATATTTTATACTGAATGAAAATAAGATCCAGTGCATCAACTTGTGGGATAGCACTGAAGCAGTGCTTAGAGGGAGATACTTGTATCATCAGATGTGTATAGTAAAAATGCAATCAGAATTTAAATCCTGCTCAGTTCTACTTATGATCTATCACTCTTCTTCACTCGGATTATTGCAAAGCACCTGATTTCCTTACTTCTGCTCTTGCCCACTACAGTCTGTTCTCAATGCAGCAGCCAAAGCTGCTGATTTAAATCCCATGTCAGATCATGTCACTCCTAATCCTACACTAGCTATTCATTTTTCTCAGTGTAAACATGAAAGACTATATGAAGCTAACTTGACATTATATGTTTTGGCCCCTTTACCTCATTATTGGTTCTCCTCCCCCACCCCGCCAAAGCCAACCTTACTTAACTCCATTCAGCCACACAACTTCCTTGCTTATCTCAAGCATATCAGGCACTGTCTTGGGCAGATCTGTCTTGGGCCTATGCACTCGTTGTGCTCTGTCTTCCCTCCAAAAACCACATGATTAACTCCTTCACTTCCTTCAGTTCTTTTCTTAAGTATGTTCTCCTCAATGAGGACTCTCTTAATCATCCTATTCTAAACTGTAGCCTGCCTCTGTCATTCCTGTAGCACCAATCCTGCCCTGTTTTTTTCCCTCCCCATAGCATTTATCACTTTCTAGCATACTATGTTATTTTCCTGTTTTGGCTTATTTTTATCATGTGCCCCCCACTAGGAAATAAACTCCTTGAGGACAGTGATTTTCATACTGGCATATAAAAATGCACTAAGTAAATAATTTGAGGGATTAAGGGGAGGAAGGAGACAGGGACGGGGGATAAGGGAGAAAGATGAAAAAAAATCAAGGGGGATAATAAATCTTTTATAATTTCATGTTGCTAATATTTAAAGATAGATGTTATGTTTGAAGTTTTGGTAAACTCCAAACTACTTGTTATAGAACATATACCTACTCTAAAATATTTAGTGCCAAAACTTTTCTCTTTCTTGCTTTTTTTTTTAAACCAAAAAAATTTTATTCACAAGTGAGCCATAAAGTATGAACCTTTTTTCCCTCTTAATACTTGTTTATTTCTGTGGTAAGCCCTTTAGAAATCCACTTATGGCAATTTTCATATTTCTTCCCCCTTCTCTACAAGAGATTGTATTTTTTTCTGGTTTTTAAGTGCGATGTTTTTGTGAGTAAACATGGGATTCATAAAGGGGGCCAGGTTTTGTTGTGTGTATGTCCACATACCCGGGAAATTACATTTCAATGTATGTGTGTATTTAGTTAACAGGGGGCTCTCCATTCATGTTTTGGTTTTTAAAAAGTTTGAAATATTCATCGATTGTGTTTATAAGGCAATTTAGAGGTTAAGAATGTGTGCCTTGAAATCAGACTCCCTGAGTGTGATTCCTGGCTCTGCTCTTTACTAGTTGTGCAATTTGAGCATATGACTTACCATTCTGAGCCTCTGTTTCCTGTATAAAATGGGGATGCTAATACTGACTTGGTTTGTTCTTTGTGTGTACAAAAAAAGATAATCCAGACACAAGGCTTAGCATGTATATAAAACTTAGTATTCGAATGGCAATTATATCCCTAATATTTGTAAAATCCTATTTTTAAATAAGTTATTTAAAACTTGAAATATTATCCTTTTACAATGTCATCCATACTGGACGAATTCCCAAACTATATGAGATAGCATGGTGAAAGTCAAAATATACAAATAAATCATATCGTACACCTGGATTAACTATATAAAACTGTCCTGTAGAAGGAACTGAACTCCTGTAGGAGAAGGAACAGTCTGTGTTCATTCACTTACTCATTCACTGAATGAACAATTTGCCGCACCTTTGTTTTGCTAGATGTGTATTAGTGTTAATTTTCCTCAGCAAAATAGACTCTGAGTTATGAAATCCTCTTGCACAGAAGCTCTGTGAATGAGACCATGACATTCTCCTGCACAGGGCTCATCCTTTAACGTGTCAGGACCTCCTTACCTCCACCATTAGAAATAGTTCCATGACTTTAGCAAGACCTATTAGCTCAGGGTTATTTCTCAGATTCAGGCTCATTAACCGTATTTGTTTTCTACCAACAATATTTTTACTACTACTAACTTTCTCCCTACCTCCATCTTGATCTACATAAGATAGTTGAGTTTCAATTTCTCTCCAAAGTTAAATGTCCCAAGAGAAAATGCTGCATCTTTTTTTATTAGCAGCAATGGGGTATGAGGCATGGGCCAATAATAAAAAGAGATTACAACTCAAAATATTCCCTCCCCCAACCCTCAATAATCAATTGTACTTGTAGTGTAAAGCAATCTAGGTCCCGAAGCTTACAGTTTTTCCCTGATTTTAACTGAAACTACATTTGTGTTCTTGAAACTCCTCTGCTGTATAAATGACAGATTCCATTTCATAAAGTTTGCCCACAAGTTGGTTTTAGTTGTTAAAATTAGTTGTTAAACTTACCAAAAATTATTGACTTTGAGACAAGATTAGGTTTTGATTTCTTTAAAAGGGCCAAATTGGCAGTTTTTCATTGGCATCACTTTCCAGACAATAATAAACTCACATGCTATTTAAGTCTACTTCAAAAATGGAATGCCATATACAAGTATGTGTTTATCAGTGTGGGAAGGGATTTTGCTTCTTCTGAGAGTCTAGAACCAGTTGAAACTACACTAGAATGTTGTTGGGATGTCTATCAGCTTTTCACCATCTCTCAATCACCCTGTGTTTTTCTGTCTAAAACAGAATATATTTTCATCTCTTAGATCTTGAAAATTTAACTTAGAATCACTTCACTGGCTCTGTGAAGAAGCGAAACAAAGCTGTATTCAGCTTTTCATTATGTTTCAATTAATTATGATCCTTGGAACAATTTGGGCACAAGAATTTCAACTGTCAAATTTGCCTTCTGGGATGCTTTTCTTCCACAGATTAGTGTTTCTCAAAAGCATCCCATAAAAATAATGACCCTGACATTCTTGACAAACAAAGCATCTCCTTTTTCTTTCAACAGTTCTCTTTGAGCTAGGAGATACAATTTTACATCTATAATTACATAGCAAACTCTATTTCAAAAACACTTTTAAAAGCTGGCGTTCTGTGTCCTGCAGATGATGAAAGTCAGGCTCTGTTTTTGAGGAACATATACTTTGTGAATGATTTAAAAAAAATCACAGAAACTGGGCCGATGGCCAGATATAAGTGATAAATTTTTAGGCAGTTATTAAAATGTTTGCCTTTCAAAGCAGTTCTTTGGAAAAGGGAGCCATGCCCCTTGGAACCACCTATCAAACTTATCCTATTATTTGCTGCCACAGCTGTCATTAATAACATGTGAGAGGAGCTTCATCTCTACATAAACAGCTGGAAAATCAACAGATAGTATTCATTCACCACATGTTTTTTGAATATCTGTGTGTGCAAAGCTCTGTACTGTGTCTCATATAGGTAGAAATTATGAGACATGACTTCCTCAAGGATTTTATAAGTAAATAAGGGAGAAGAGACATTTATATAATTAACTATATCATAAGGAAGAAAGATTCATTTTATTTTAATGTAGAAAACAGAAGTACAATCCGAGGTAATGTTTAAGAGACTCACATAAGAAGAATCCTTGGTCTTCACTGTCGTTTCACTGGGTCGCTTTCCCATGTCCCATACTTCTCGTCACTCCCAGTACCTCCCGCAAATGAATACAGGCACAGACGTTTAAGATGTACTTTTCTCATAGTATAAGCTTCAGAATTTACACACAGCTACCTTGGCTGAGAGTTTTTCCATACTAAGCATAAAATAAATTCTACAGTTCAAATACAAATCTCGTGCCTCATTTTTCTCCAAGTGTTGCATATATTTGGTGTCATTTAATCTTAACAGCAGGGCATCAGTAGAGATTGATTTATTAAAAGAGTCTGCTGAGATGTACACAGGCTGTTATCCAATATTTCACATATCCCATTAATTATGAGGCTGGCATTAGAAGCTGGTTTTCCAAAAGCTCTGCCCAAAGAAATTCTTTATTGGGTTTATTGATAGTTTATAATAATAATTATCAATCCCCAGTTATCCCAGAATAGCTAACCTTACCACAGAAGTGCCCCTCTCAACTCTTTCAATAATCATAAAAAAACAAACAACAAACAACAACAAAAACAAACAAACAAAAAAAAAACAAAACAAAACAAAAAAACCCAGAGTGAGGAGAGTTTAGAGCTACACAGTATCAGGAGACAGTCACTGCTTCACACCCTCAGATTTCTAGCCACCCCACCGTGAGTAATGACTGGATGCCCTCAGGACCCTCTTCCAATCCATAAACTAGGAACACAGAGCTGATATTGGAGAAGCCATTGGTGTGCACAATTTAGGTCCATAGCCCTAGATTCCAGTTCTACTTTTCTAATATCTTTTTTTTGGGGGGGAGGGGTCCCATGGAGTATACCACTTTACCCAAGTAGTTAACTGATAAAGTGCACTTTTTTTTTTAATTTTATTTTTTATAAACATATAATATATTTTTATCCCCAGGGGTACAGGTCTGTGAATCGCCAGGTTTACACACTTCACAGTACTCACCATAGCACATACCCTTCCCAATGTCCATAACCCCACCCCCTCTCTCCCAACCCCCCTCACCCCATCAACCCTCAGTTTGTTTTGTGAGATTAAGAGTCACTTATGGTTTGTCTCCCTCCCAATCCCATCTTGTTTCCTTTACTCTTCTCCTACCCCCTTAACCCCCCATGTTGCATCTCCTCTCCCTCATATCAGGGAGATCATATGATAGTTGTCTTTCTCCGATTGACTTATTTCGCTAAGCATGATACCCTCTAGTTCCATCCACGTCGTCGCAAATGGCAAGATTTCATTTCTTTTGATGGCTGCATAGTATTCCATTGTGTATATATACCACATCTTCTTTATCCATTCGTCTGTTGATGGACATCTAGGTTCTTTCCATAGTTTGGCTATTGTGAACATTGCTGCTATAAACATTCGGGTGCACGTGCCCCTTCGGATCACTACATTCATATCTTTAGGGTAAATACCCAGCAGTGCAATTGCAGGGTCATAGGGTAGTTCTATTTTCAACATTTTGAGGAACCTCCATGCTGTTTTCCAGAGTGGTTGCACCAGCTTGCATTCCCACCAACAGTGTAGGAGGGTTCCCCTTTCTCCACATCCTCGCCAGCATCTGTCATTTACTGACTTGTTAATTTTAGCCATTCTGACTGGTGTGAGGTGATATCTCATTGTGGTTTTGATTTGTATTTCCCTGACGCCGAGTGATATGGAGCACTTTTTCATGTGTCTGTTGGGATAAAGTGCACTTTTTCTTCTAACTCTGAACCTACCCCCTTTTCAGATCTCATCTTTCTTTTTTTTCCATGTTCAGATGTCCCATTACTTCCTCCTCCTGATGCTTCCCTATACTACAGGCAGTTATAAACAGGCTGGGCAGGGAGAGGTGCCGACAGAGAAAGAATAGTAAACACTCTAGCACAAGTGCTCTTTCAGATTTTACTTTTCACATCCTATGTTCACTTCTGACTGTGAAGGGCAACCGTGTCCTTGGTATATCAATCAACCAAAAACAATACATCAATGCTCTACTCATGTTCCAGGAACTGTCTAGCACATCATCTCTTTATGTCTAGAGAAAACATCTACTGAATCTCTTCCTATACTTTAACATTTATATATCCTTCTCCCTTGATACAGTGCTCTGATTTTTGTAGTCTTATACTTTGAAATACAGAAATATCTACCTAAGAAAAAAATGGAAAAAATTCATTTAAAGCAGGTTTACATTTTCACAAAATATAAGTATTCATAAAATACCCAAGCTATTAACTATGCTGATACCTTTTATGGATTTATACAATAATGTTTTCTTCAAAGTATCATGAAGAACAGTAATGAATAAGATCTCAAATTCTCAACTAAACATTAAATGAATACATATTCAAAGTAAGAACTGGTACAAGGATATTTGTTTTAAAAGAAAGTCCAAGTTCCAGAAAATTATGTTAATAATACCAAAGCATTTATAATAAAAGTCTTATTCAACATGTTTTCACTAAGGAAAAAACCCAGACAGCAAATAGAATAAGCAGTAGCATCATGCCTCATTTACCTCCAAAGTTAAAATTGTAGATGACTCCCCATGAGCCAGTAATTTATTTCCAAGTCACGTCTGTTCTTATAGACTTCATTATACCCGATGATTCTTCACTGCACTGAATCTAGACATTTTCCAAAATTCTACATCAAACAGCAAAATAAAAGCCAAAATTGAGAAAAGCTGAGTTTGGTTCTTGTAATTCTCACTCCATTTTTTCAGGCTAATTTTGTTTTTAATTAAGTAAGAGTAGATTCTTCTAATGACAATGTTGGTAATGACTTCTCCAAAAGAAAAACAAAGCTGTTTGATGTATTGGGAATGGGTCTAAGTTCTCTAGTCCTTTAGTTCTTATTCTTTTGAAACATTGCTTCTAATGAATTATTTCTCGTTGAAAACTCAGATCTGTTGTAACATAAATGCCATTGGCAGTTATCTGTGAAATGTTTTGAAGAATAGAGTTGGTCTTTACTCCTTAAATCAGTGTCTCTTTATTATTCCAAAAAGCCAAACTCAAGATTTCCTACATCCTTAAATGCCATTGTTTTACCACCTCTTAGATTAGTGGCTCACTAAACTTTTTGCCAAGATTTCTCTAACTTCAGGAAGTTAGAGAAAAGGGTGAGGAACAAAGAAAAAGCCACTGAAAACACAGGTGTTTCAGCAAAGGCCAGTTTTTTCTGTCATTTTGCAAAGAATGTGCTAATGGTATTTCTACTATTAATATTTCCTTAGGTTACAATATTATAATGATTTATGGGGCAAGAACAGGATTTATAGGGTTCTATTAATTCAGTGCCCAGTACCATGCCAACAATGGCACTTAACAGATGCTTGTAGGTCATATTTTCTATAACTCAATGGAGCCAAACATCATGAATTAGTAGAGTAACAAGCAAATTCCATTTGGATTTGTTGTTTCTTTTTTTACATAAGTAAATACTGAATTTCAGAGTTTTAGGCGAGGCATGACCTCACACAGACTCCAAGTCTCCCATTCTAAGATGCCCCCATCTTAAAGCCATGTGTGCTGAAAAATATTTTTACCTAAACTTTTGGTAACTGCTTACATGCAACTTTTGGTAACTGCTTACGTGCAACCGCTTACATGCAACTGCTTACATGCAACCCCAGTGGAGTGTGCTGCCATCCCACTGCTATCTTCTTCTTTGACCATTCTCTCTTTTCTCTTTAATTAATTATCGTGTTTAGAGAATGCTGTTAGTAATGCTAATGTATTCAGTGTTTTTGAACTCTTAATAGTCTAGCCCATACAACATTGTAATTACTTACAGTGTTCTACCTGGGCTGTGTGGACTTGATCTCCACAACTAGATGGGAAGTGCTTTAAAGTCAGAGCCTATGTCTTACCATTTTATCATCCCCAGAGTGCTTGCTGCATTGTTGGACACACAGGAAAACAAATAATGTCTTCCACACTTCCCAAATCCTACAGAACTCCAGACCTCTCCAGCATGATGTCTTCCTGTGTTCTGCCACCGTAGAAATCTCATCTCTGAGATGTTCTTTCCTTATTCCTGTTTCCTTGCTACATGGTGAAATACCCTGTCCTCGGACTCCAGGTTGATATGTAGTTTTTCGAACAGTAATTCTTTGTGGATTATGTTTTTTGTTTTTTGTTTTTATCAGCAGACAACTAAAGATAAGACTCTGCCTCTTTAAACTGATGATGAGCAAGGATCATGGCAAATCAGTATTCAAAAATCTGGAGACATGTGGAGTTTTGAAATCCCTAAAATTACATAAAGTAGATGGCCAAGTACTCCACCTGGGCATCAGGATAGGGTTAGTCCCCACATCCTGATCATCCAGCACATTACTTCTTGTAGTTATTTCCTTTTGGCTTCAGAGGAAGCTGTTATGGCAAATGTTGATCACAAATGAAAAAGGTCATGCTGATCTTCAAAAGTACAAAATATACTGTAGAAAAGAAAAAGACCACGTAAAATGTTGTTTTAAAAAACGGAGCTACTATGTTTGACAGACCTACAGATAGAAAACGGAACTCTGGAAATAGCATAGGAGACATAAGGGAAAAGGGCCCCAGTGTTTTTAAAGAGCTGATGAACTAAGCAAATCAAAAAGAGAAATAACTAGAAATGAGTTGACAATAATGGCAAAAACTTGAATTTTTTAGAAATATCGTATCTCAAACATCAGACTATGAATTGAACTTAACCTCACGATCGAAAACATGATGTCAAGTGTGTGAGTAGCAAAGCAGAGCAAGTTAGAATGAGGGAAATAAATTGTAAAAGTTGATCATCTTTTTGTAATATTTGTATTTTCAGTGAAAGCACAATCTTTAAGGGTCTCTGGAAGAAGACTGATCTTTAAAAATTTTTTCTTTTAATATTGAATTAGATAAGTGTATTTCTTAAAAATTTTTACATTCTGGGGTGCCTGGGTAGCTCAGAGGGTTAAGCCTCTGCCTTTGGCTCAGGTCATGATCTCAGAGTCCTGGGATCAAGTCCCACATCGGGCTCTCTGCTCAGCGGGGAGCCTGCTTCCCCCTCTCTCTCTGCCTGTCTCTGCCTACTTGTGATCTCTCTCTGTCAAATAAATAAATAAAATCTTAAATTTTTTTTAAACATTCCATCCAAGAGAATAGAGTTCCAATCCAGACTGTGAATAGCTTATGGAAGTGGTAGGACTGATTTGTGATTTGCAGTTATTAGCCTATAGAATTCTTTAGGTTTTATGAAAAATTAGGTTTCTTAATTTTAACATTTGATCTCACCATATCTGTTTCCTTGGTAAATTCAAAGATTTATGCCAGTATAATTAAGATTTCATAATACAGGATCACTAGTCATCAGACTTTAGTTCACTATGGTCCATTAGAATTTACTAGCTGCATAAACTTGAGTAAATTACTTTTCTATGCATAATTTTCTCATCAGTAAATTAAGTTACTAATAGTTTCTATCCCGTAGGATTGTCATAAGGATTCAATAAAAGAAAACATGCAAAGTACTAAGTATGGATCAACTATAAAGCAAGTATTTGATTGATATTATTTTTATTCCAGTGGTAATATGGGTACCTAATCTTAAGCCATGACTTACAGAAAATATCTTAGGGAAAATTTCAAAATCCAGTACTTAGTACTAGGGAGCCATTACTTTTAGAGGTTCTATCTTTGACATATACATTTTAGAAATTTGAGCTTTGGGTTATGGACATTGGGGAGGGTATGTGCTATGGTGAGTGCTGTGAAATGTGTAAGCCTGACAATTCACAGACCTCTACCCCTGGGGCAAATAATACATTATATGTTGATAAAAATAATTAATTAAAAAAAAGAATCAGACCTCTCAAGATCATCAAAAAAAAAAAAAAAAGAAAGAAAGAAAGAAAGAAAGAAATTTGAGCCTTAACAAAACGCAGTAGTGGATTTTCATAGATAAAAATGTACATATTAAAATGTTGATTTTCATTAGGGAATTTTCAACCTTTATAATATTTTGCTTATAATGTATTTCTGGGCAAATTAGTTTTTTTTTTATATGTCTCAGATCTTACCATGGTTTTGGCCACTTTTCTCTTAACATAATATTCTAATGATCTGATGTCTTTGATCACCAGATCTGTTGTTTCTTTCATACTAATTTTAACATATTCACCAAATAAGTTGTATAAAATTCTTAATTCTTCCTCTTAAATGACATTATCAACATTAATTAAAAGTTAAATATGCATAAAATATAATGTTGGAGAAGGGGTTGGTAGAATGAAGAGATAAAAGAACATTAGACTGAGTTTTTTGTTTTTGTTTTTGTTTTTTACATAGGCTCCATGCCCAGTGTGGAGCTCAACTTGGGGTTTAAACTCATTACCCTGAGATCAAGACCTGAGCTGAGATCAAGAATCAGACACTTAACCAGCTGAGCCACCCAGGTGCCCCTAGTCTGAATTTTTACAGTTCTGGATTATAGCCTTGGCTTTGCCCATGAATAAATTGTGTGCATTTGGCATATATAATTATATAATGATATTAACAACCAAACTTTATTCAGTCTTTAGTCTTTATGTGCCAGATACACTTCTAGGCGCTTTATGTTTATTTGCTTTACTCAGTTCTTACAGAAATCTGTTGTCAAGAACTATGAAGGGCCTGAGATTTTACTCTACTTGGACGTTAATATGTTAGCCTGCCACAATTACATGGATGTTGGCAGAAGACGCGAGACTCCTGAGTCACAGATGAAGGTCTTTATTGCCCACATAAATATTAATAGCCAGAATATCAGCATTTGCTTCAGTTCTCTGAGGTCCAAGCAATGCCTACACACATTAGAGGGTCATAGTGCAGGAGAAGAATCCTGAAATAAGGGAACCTAAATCTTTTAGGTGGGAAAGAAGTATACCTGCCGAGGGAGACATCTTTATTTTGCTGGATCATAAGTAGACTTGCTCTTTGCCCTGAGCTGGACACTATAACCTTCAAGGCTGTCATCTGTATAAACATTTTTGAAACAGTAGTCCAGAACAAAGGTACTCAATATGTCCGCTTAAAAGATAGGCAGAATCACAAGAAACCTATGGAGAATTGTCTGCCAATACCTGTGAGTAGATACTATAAAAACTGATTTCACAGATGCAGAAACAAAAGATCTAAGAGCTAAGTAATGTTCCCAAGGCTTGTATGATTGTCAGACCCAGACAACTGATTCCAAGAGCCTGGGATCTTCACTGGTGTCATCACCAGTATTCTCTTGAATGTCAACATTATTATTCAAATACATAACAACATGTAAATATAAGTTCTAGGTGCCATTGTCCCTGCAGCTCAGCTTCCTCATCTATAAGTGGGCACAGGGCTAGGGCAGAGAGGGCTGAGTGAAAGGCTCTCTCGGCGTTCCTTGTAAATCTAATAATATGCTATGATTCTAAGATTTACCTCTTACCCTGAGGGAACAGCATGTGTGAATGTGATGCAGACTAGAAACACTGAGAGGAAAATAAGAGCAACTATTTCATTGTAAGCGTACATTTTAGAAATTTTTTATCGGGACCTTACATTCCTTAATGAAGTTTTATGAGATTCTTGGGAAAAATTACTACTTATGGTATTTTGGGCCTTTCTAATTATAGTTCATGGCTAGAGTAAGCAGATACTTTATTTTCCGACTACCCCTATCATAAAACTTCCTTTTTCTATAATATGAGTGGGAATATTATCTAAGGATAAAATGAGGGCCGTCTTCAAGCTGCTCATGCTTGGCATGTTACCAGGGAAGCATGTCCTGGATAGAGCATTACCAAAGAAGGGAAGGAAAAGCAAAGAAACTGTAATAACATTAGTGAGATAGTCAGGCTGTGAGTCTTCTTCACATCCAGAGGAGCTCAAAAGATGTTTTCTTGAGTTGGAATCTGGCTTTAAAACTATATTTAGATATGGACTGACAATCTGACCCAGAACAAAATATCAGACACTTTATCTTATCATCACTTGTGGGTCATATGCTGCCTGGAGCCTTTTGAAGCCTCGTTTTCTTGCCAGAGAAATACAAGAGCAGCCCTCCTCCTCTTTTACAAGTTGTTGTAATGAAAGGAGTCTCTTTTTGAGCCCCCTCTTTCATTCTGCCCACTTTCTCCAGGGTGTCTCATCTACTCTCAGAGCTTCAAAGGCCATTTGTATGCTAATGAACCCCAAATCTCTAAATATGGTTTAAAATGCTCTCTGAGCTCCTGACTTACACAATCAACTTTGTGTTTGACATCTCTGCTTGAATATATCAAGGATATTTCAAATTCACCTTGTCCAAAATGGAATGAATGCACTATCACCACTCTGCAAAACCACTTCTTCTCCTTAAATATTCTCTATACATACATTTAAGGGCATCACTATCCAGTCAGGTTTCTAAGCCAAAACCTAGGCATCTTTTACTCCACTGCCCATGTCCAGTTAATCATCAAATCCTGTTAATACTCCTTCCTAGATATCTCCATTTCCACTGAAAACATCTTTGTAGAAATTGCTATTAATTTTTATCTTGACCATTGTATAATTCTCAAATCGGTCTCTTGAAGCTTGAATTACCTATATAAAATGTATGTCTGACCATATTAGCCTTCTACATAAAATCACTCAATGGCTTCCCAACTGTCTACTAGATAAAGTTTGAATTCCTAATATAATATACAAAGTCTCCATATTTTGGCCTCCCCTCATCTCTCCAGCATATTGTCTGAGTATCTTTATTTTAGACACAATAGTCTATTATTAGATCCTTACACCAAGCTCTCTCTTCCCAGCTCTCACAGATTGGCCCTCCTGCATTGGACATCATTTCCATTATAAAATGATTCATCATACTTACCCTATTCAGCATAACAAATCACATTCTCTGTTCCCCAGAATGCTATAGTTCTCGACAGTGCCTGGAGCTTCCTCTTATCATTAATACCAGGTTTCATTTTATAGTAATGAACAGTGACCATGCTTGAATCTCCAAATCTGGCCTTGAACATGGTACTTAGTAGGAACACAATAAATTCTTATGAATGAATGAATGAAAAAAAAAAATAAAAGATCTTCCCAGGTGCATTTTTGTGAGCAGGAATTTTGCCAGGCGTCCATGAAGCAGCACTCAGCCTACTGGCATTAAAGGTATGGCGTAAAGTTCTTCTATACCTCTTTCCTAATATGTGGATGGTAAAGCCTAGACAATTTTTTCCATTAGATCTCAAATTACATGCCCTTGGTTTATTAGAAAAATCAAGATTTAATAACTAGGTTAAGATAGTTAAGAATTAGTCTTCAAAATAAAAAAAAAGTAGGCATTGTCAGATTTTTCTTTTTCTTTTTTTAAAGATTTTATTTATTTGACAGAGATCACAAGTAGGCAGAGAGGCAGGCAGAGGGGGGCGGAAAGCAGGCTCCCCGCTGAGCAGAGAGCCCCATGCAGAGCTCAATCCCAGGACCTTGGGATCATGACCTGAGCCAAAGGCAGAGGCTTAACCCACTGAGCTACATCCAGTAGGGTGCCCCCAGATTTTTCATGCATGTACTTTACATACTCTGTCCTCTTCTATGTTTAAGAATTGAAATTTTATAAAATGTAAAAGTATTTTAAAAATTGTCACAATTCTCCTTTTTATCCTCTGTTTAAAAAATCTTAGGTGAATAGCAAGATTATTTTTTCCCCATCAAATAGGAATTTAAAGCAGGATATATAACCACATTCCCTTGCCATCAAATTTAGTCAGTGTCTTAAATGCCATCAAGTATATCATCAAAGTATATTTTGGATTAAATAGAGACAGAAAGGAAGTGATGTTTTCCAGATCATGACAAATTTAAATTATAGGATTCCAAAGCAAAATTTATGAAAGGTCTCCTTTCTACTCTTAACCCACCAATTCTAAAGATATTTCAGTGTTTGGTGGGGGGGTAGGTGCTATTCTTGGAGGTCCTAAGTATTTCATTGACTACTTGGGCAAGTAGTAGATGTAGGTTTTCTTCAGCTGAGGGGGAAAGTGGGTAAAATAGGGGAAGAAGAAAACTGGGTCATACGCTTTCTTTTTTCTTTTATACCACTTACCACAAACTATGTTGTTTTTGTGAGCCAAGGATAAGTAACTCTGAAATGTCTGAGTAACCTTGGGCCCTTCATGCCAAGAACAATAAAATACGTAAATGATTGCAAAGTTATATTAAGAGATAAGGAGTTCTGACTCCTCCCTTTACCCTGTCAACAAAGCAACATGATTATAATTAGTGAGCTTACTTCCAGATTTGCTCAGGATAATCTTCCTTTGGCCGGCTATCCTGAGCTAATTATTAATAGTGACCTCTTCACTCTGAAAAAGTGTCTTTGGGGTATATACTATATTATATGATTATTTTAAATATAATAGACAGTTAACATAACACCAACTAAATAGGTTTTTTCTCTCTCTTTTTTTTTAAGATTTTATTATTTATTTGTCAGAGAGGGAGAGCACAAGCAGAGGGAGAACCAGGCTCCCCACCAAGCAAGGAGCCTGATATGGGACTCGATTCCAGAACCCTGGGATCATGACTTAAGCTGAAAGCAGACACTTAACTGTCTGAGCCACCCAGGTGTCCCTTTCTTCTTCCTCCTCTTCTTCTTCTTCTTCTTCTTCTTCTTCTTCTTCTTCTTCTTCTTCTTCTTCTTTTTTGAGAGACCACTGTATGCCCGCTGTGATGACTCTCTTTTTCATCTGAAATGTGACTTATTTTTTACACTAAGTAAAAAATTTATTTATTACAATAATAAAACCAGTAGTCTGTTAAAAGACAGGAAATTTATTGTCTAGAAATACTTAAGTGTTGCCCTAGGCCACACAACAAATACATGACAGCCACGATTTAAACGCTTTCTGGGCAACTGGAAAACTCTTCTCTTTCATTTACATTATGTACAGGTTCAAAGTTGAGCCTAAAAACACACTCCCTCCTTACCCCCATAAATAAATAAAACACACAGACAGAAGCAGCAAGCACTCCAAAGTGACTAGATGCAAGACAATCTAATTTACTTCTGGGTAATGAGGTGTGACTGACTTAACCACAAACTTGAATAGATTATAAATTCTAGCACAGCTCCATTGTCCTGAATATGTTTTCAGACCACTGTATATACATCCTGGGGGCTCCCTTGAATAAGAAAAAACTACAACAGAACTTTCACTATGTGCTTCTCACTTGCTTTGTGGCTCTGGAAACAGAACGGAACTCCTCCCCTGCGTGCTGCCCACTGCTACCAGTCTTTCCCACACCCCAGATATGAAGAAAGATAATAAGGCCTCAAATAGAAGTTTCCTGATTGTGAGTCATGGCTTATTCAGCCTTTGTTACAGAGAACCTGGAAGCCTTTGAAATACACTGTTGATTTTGGCAGTCTTAACTCCCGGTGCTGTTATCAAGAAACAAGTTACACGACTAATTTGCTTGAGAAATTGCCTCTGTAATGAGTATATTAAGAACAGCCTCTGCTAAAGGGGCTAGTGTTTAATATATGGTTTTTAATGCTTATAATTATGAATACGTATTCATTTTCTTGAACAGTGGTTCACAGATTATAGTTCCTAATAAATATCTGTTATATTGAATTAAATTAAAATACCAATGATGGCTAACATTATTATGGGGGTATTTAATATGAACACAAGCCAAGCATTATATTAAGAGCTTTATGGATATTATCTCTTCTCTCTCCCTCCCTCACTCTCTCGGTCTCTCTTTCATAGATATAGTATGTGTATTTTTATGCATGTCTTATGCATAATAAACACTTAAATATACAATTAAATTTAATTAAACAAATTTCATATGAAAACAACCACATACATCAGCATATCTCTCTTAACTAGTTATTGCTTTTGATATGTACTTCAGAGATGTAATTTTTAAAACAAATTAGTAATATGTATTATATAATTATCAAGAAAAATGCATCATTATATTCATTGAAATTAGAGTAGACAGTATGTATTATTATATAACACTGTAGTATAAATATTGTGTAATCCTTATCTGCAAAACATGGATAATAATGTTACCTAATTATTAGGGCTGCCAAATAAATAAAATTAGATAATGCATGTGAAATACAGTTTTTGGCATATTTCATATTCCCTATAGATTAATGACTCCCACTTCATACTCACTACAAAGGCTCACTACAATGAGTCTTTGGATATAGGTAGCTACCTATTTTATTTAGGGAAAAATCTCATTCAGTATCATGTGTTAAAGGCACTGTTTAGAAATATATACACTAGTTCTTCAATTGTAAATATTGTTATATAGTTATTAATATTTAAACTTAAAATATTATCTTTAAAGTTGACCTGGGAAGGCAAAATTTTGTAGTCTACAATTTTCCAAAGAGAGATTCTGATTTTCTTGAAAGAAAACTTTTCTTTGTCTTTTTTTTAATGTTCTTTGAACCAAAACAGTAGAAAAGTAGGTAAAGTAGCAAAGTTCTCTCCCTCCGTCTAAAGACTACAATTCTTGCTGTTCCAGGGTAGTTCTTGAATGATCTTAGAGGCAGGCCATGCTTCTTGATTGTGATTGGTTCAGGAACACAGGCCTAAGCCAATCAGCAAACAGTGCTCACTCCCCAGTAGAATTTGTTCAAAAACAAAGAGGTGATCTAATTTAGGTCAAGACCCAATGAAATTTTCTGTAGGCTTTGGAAAAGGAATTTCCTTGTTCTTACAAAAAATGCTCAAACAGTGGAGTTCTTTTTTCTTGGATATTTTACACGCAGATTAAAGGAGTAAAATGACTGCAGTCATCTTGCTACTGTTGGAAGATTAGGTAGAGACACAGAGATAACACCTAAGAAAGATGAGAAAAATAGAGTTGAAAAAATTGGGTTAAGCCAACCTAAGACCTGAATATTGACTTCTACAGTCAGTGAATTTTCTCAAAGTGTGTTCAGCCCAGAAGCAGCAGCCTCACCTGGAAACTTACTAGAAATGCAAATTTTAGAGCCCCATGTCAGACCCCTGGAATCAGAAACCTGAAGTGGGGCTCAGCAATCCGTGTTTTAAGAAGCCCTCAGGTGATTTCCAGTGCAGGCTAGAGCTCCAGAGTACTGGTTTGAGCCAGTGTGAGTGACATTTTCTGTTACTTGAAGTCAAAAATTTATTGAATCTAACATTTAGACTTGTAAATATATACCAGTCATATGCATATTGAAAAAGATTGCTTGGAAGTATACTTGAATTGATTATTCATGAATTAAAAAGAAAAGTTCAAACAAGGAAGTCATGGTATAATAGGAATGGAAGATTGCCTTCTTTGAAGCTAAGAGTAAAACTCAAAAGGCTTTGGACCCAGACTGGCTGGATCTATATCCTGGTTCCAGTATTTATTAACTGTTTGACCAAGAGAAAACTACTCTAATTTCTTCCTCTATAACATATAGAGAATTGTACCATTCTTTTGAGTGTTAAATGAATTAATAAAGGAAGAGCAATTAGAACTTTCTCCTAACAAAACTAAGCACTCAGTAAACGTCAGCAGCTAGTATTGTTCTCACCATCAACAGGCAAAATACCACAGCAGAGAAGGGCTAAGGAACAAACTGTACCTGACTAAACTGACCACATCAATATTCTTTTAATAATATGGAATTGGTGCCAAATTGTTCTTATGTTGGCATTTGGATCCAAAGTCAATAATTTTATTATGAAATTTATATTTCATGGGGATAACACTGTTATTGTTCATCAAAAATTCCTCTTAAAAATAACTCTCAGAATTTAATTGAATGTTATTTCTAATTTATTCACCATATATTAACAGTACAATGGTTAATATTTTGTTATGTGAAATACACACACATACCCTTCTCTTGTAAAGCTAGAAAAGAATTAGAGGATAATAGACCCATTGCAGTGTTTGTCTTTGGGTAATGGAATATTGTTTATATTTCTCTTTTCCTTCATCTTCTATTAAAAATATACTTGTGTTATTATTTAATGGAAGATGAAAAACACTGCCTAAAAGCACATATAAAATTACTTTTGGGTTGCCTGGGTGGCTCAGTTTAGCATCCGACTCTTGATTTCAGCTTGGGTCATGATCTCAGAGTCATGGGATCAAGCCCCAAGTCAGGCTCTGCACTGGGTATGGAGCCTGCTTAAAATTCTCTCTTTCCCTCTATTTCCCCCTTCACCAACCCTTTAAAAAAAATAAGAATCTTCAAAAAATCACTCTTAAGTGAATACAGAGGTCCAGTCTCAGGGTGCTTGTGATATAATGGCCAATCAGCTTTTAGTTCCCAAATTGTGGATTTTTTTTTTTCCTATAGCCATATTGGGTCAGAGTTCATTGCTTGAGTTCAGTACCAACTCATGTCTTCATGATCTCAGGCTTCATGATAGAAAATCAGCCGCGGATACTTTAGGGCAGGGCATAAGCACCAAACCTACAGCCAGGGTGCAGATGTTAATCAACTAGTCCTTTCTGTATAAGAGTCCTGGGGCCATCAGATGGGAAATACACAGTAAGGCAGTTGACCAAAGAATTAAGGTTACATACCTCAAGGTGAATTTTGAGCCAGAAACCAGCTTAAAGTCTTTCTCTCACACTTTGACTCATCAAAAGCAAATTCTCCTGGCTTGATTTAGCAGTGTTGCTTAAGTCAACCATGGTACAAAACTGTCAACTAGGACTCTAGAAAAAAGCAATTTACAGCCAAAGTAATGGAACACACATTCTAATCACTTTTTTAGTATCGTTGAGTTTGTAACCATTCATTTTCCTCCCATGCTTCTGTCTCCATCTCAGACTGAACAGGGGAGGCAAAGCATGGCAGCCAACACAGCAGAGCTGTTATGAACTGGACTCTATAATCAGAGAGTTCTAGGTCCAAATCCCATTCTACCACTAAAGAACTGTGAGCTGGTAGATACCTAAACCTCTCAAAATTACCTCCTCAGGCTGTTATAAGGGCAAACTGAAATAATGCACACACACTGCTTAACTCAATAGGTACTACAGAGGAAACAGTCAGTAAAGCCTATACCTAATACCTAATAATATCGATTGTTCTCCTTCTTGATCTTTTCCTCTGTTTTCCTTGCTATTACAATATATGGATCTAAGCAGCAAATGCTATTGAGGTAAAACCTTCCAAAAATATGTGCTTTCTTATTCCCATAATGTAAAGAGAAACAAAAATAAAAATGTGTATAATAGTTCCCAGGTTGTGAGATTTTAGTGATTTCAGAAATTCTGGGTTCCAACAGGACCAAGAGCTGAAAGGAAATTAGTGTATTTGGCAAACTGTTTTCTGGTGGCCTACCGCTCAGGCCTTCCATGGGCAAACTGGCACCACAAGGAAAGAATACTTTGACTGATTGCCAGATGTGAGGGCACAATGCTCAGCAGCCCCCCCGGTATAATAGTGAAACTCCTAGGAGCTACCAAATCCTTGCTTTCCCTCTGACACACAGGATTCAAGTTGACTTGAAGCTCTAGTTATCTCATCTCAAAATGTAAAGGGAACACCCTGGGCAAGTGCTCTGGCCAAGTTCATGTTCTCCTCTCTCCATCCTTGAAGTCTGTATCTAAAGAAGATCAATGTCAGTGTCCCCTTGGACCGCAAAAGGAGCAAGTCACCTAAGGTCCCTGCAAGCTTTGGGCAGCTGGGGTCAGACCAGACATCATATGCCCTCTCCGGACCTTACTGTACCCCATTCTCTCTTCCCTCTGTCTGACCCTTAGCCTCTCAACTGTGCAAAACCCAGGAAAGGGGAAGTTGAGGCCTCATTGTCAGATACCATCTTATTTCACACAGTTCTCCTATATTCAGAACCTCCAAAGGGAAATGTAGCATTGATGGGCAATACTGTAGTGTATATTATTGAAATAGAAACCTTAAATACTAAGTCATTTCTTTTTTTTTTTTTAAGATTTCATTTATTTATTTAACAGATCACAAGTAGGCAGAGAGGCAGGCAGAGAAAGAGAGAGGAGGAAGCAGGCTCCCTGCTGAGCAGAGAGCCTGATTCGAGGCTCGATTCCAGGACCCTGAGATCATGACCTGAGCCGAAGGCAGAGGCTTTAACCCACTGAGCCACCCAGGTGCACCAAAACTAAGTCGTTTCTTATGAAAAAGGAGACAGAAGAGATTTTCAGAAAACAAATTACTTTCCACAATGTCATTATGTTCCTTCTCCACTAGGCTCATTTGAAGGGTAAGTAAGTAACGCCGTGAAGCCAGTGTTGGAAATACATTAAGTCATAGAGCTGAAAGGGTGTAAACAAATGATGTGCATCTATTAAAAAATCTCTTGGGATACAAAGAACAGGACTTTAAAGGTTAACCGGGATACTTTACTAATTCGGGTCTTCTTTCCCCTGTCAGAATACTTTGCCATAAAACCTCAACTATACCAAATGTCTAAGACTATGAATTACACTGCATCTGTTCTGTGATCTGGAGAATATCAAGGTTCTCAGATTCTTTTTGTCAGTGAGATAAAAATGTAGAATTCTGGGTTTCTTGTGAGGTTTAAAAAAAGAAAAAGTATATTCACTTCCTATTCAGGTTCTATTTTCTTTAAAATAAAGTTAACAGTTGCCTTTGCCCAGCCCTTACTTTTCCTTTATTGTGTGCTACATTCTATTGTTAATTAGCCATAAGAATGTTCACTGGGGAAACATTTGATGAATTCATTTTCCAGAATAAAAATAACTTGGTACTATTAAAACTTGTTTATAATCAGAGATTTGGAGTCTGTTAGATGTGCTAGGAGCTCTTGAACCTCTAATTCAATGCAGGATTAATTCTGAAATGTCCTTACACCAAAGAGCTAAAATTATTTTTATGCAAGTTTTGAGAAATGCAGGGATTTGGCCATGATTAAAGCATCAAAGAAAAATAAGATAAATAAATTCTAAATACATTTACTGATTATAAAATTACTATACACCTAATCTCTTCCATTGAATCCTCCTCAAAGATTCACCAGGTTAGAGGGAAAATCACAAAGGAGAATTATTAAGGAAGAATTTTGGAAGTACATGAAAAAAAAGAGCACATCCACTGAAGTAAGAAGATGAGCATTTTGATAAGTAAGTTACTTCTAAAAAGGCAATTTACTTTTAAAAATATTTACAAAAAAAAATTAAAAAATAAATAAATAAAAATATTTACAATTAACACAGTCCAAATCCATGCCATTGTTAGGATTTCAGCATGTCCTGGGCCAAGAGATCACAAATCAAAGAGGGAAGGCTCTTAGCACATAGACACATCAACTCTAAGAACAACCATTTTTCAATTGTCACGTCCCTGTGTACAGTTTCATGTTGTTATGAATTGAATTATGCCCCCTTCCAATTCATATATTGGAATCCCAATCTCTAGTACCTGGAACGTGACCTTATTTGGAAATAGGGTTGTTGCAGATTAATTCGTTAAAATGAAGTCATACAGGACTAGGGTGGGTCCTTAATCAAATATGACTGGTGCCCTTATAAAAAAGGGAAATTTGGACACACAGACAAAAGAACAGCAAGTGAAGTTTGGAGTTATACTACCACCAGCCAAGGAACTACCAGAAGCTAGGAGGGAGGCCTAGGACAGTTCCTTCCCTAGGGCCTTCAGAGGGTGATGGCCCTGTTGACACCTGGATTTTAGCTTTAAGATAAGAAATAAGTTTTTTTTTATTCGAAGCCATCTTGTTTGTTGGGGCAGCTCCAGCCAACTAAGATAGGTATCAAATTTTTCCCTTACTCTTCCGAATTTTTCTTTCCGTTTCAAATAACACAAAGGTGTCAAGTCAAGTAAAGAATCATAAAGCAAAGGCATGGCTATGCAGACTTTGCATTCACTCCACTTCCTTCACCCTCTCACCCTCCAACATACCCAGATCTTCAGCTGTAATGGAGATGATTTCCACAAGTGAAACCGCTTGCTGCCTTTCTCAGCTTTCGACAGAGGGAAAGCAGTCAGTCTTCTCTGTGGGCCCCATTGGGTATCTGGCTATAATAAGCACCCCCTTTATCATAACTTTTTCTGTCTTATTAGGTCTGTCATTTCAGAAGGAAAAAGGCCGTTTCCCCAAGCAACTCCCCCCACCCTTACCAAAAGGTCTGAAATTCTCTCAACAAAATAAGAATCTTTCCTGTTTACACATGAAATAAACTGTTCTGTCTTGGCGCACACGCACACACACACACGCACACACACAAGCAAAATGGCCAGTGGCATCAGAGTGTGATTAGTCTCTAACAGGATGTTGAAAAAGTGATACGTGAATAGGCTAGCACAAGTTTTTGAAGAATAGTGTATTTGAAAGACAGATATATGGAATGCTCTACATAAGTACAGGGGAAAAACAGAAAGTAAAAGATAATTGTGTTGTACCTTCAAAAGGAATTCTGTTGCTTGTTGGTGGAAAATATTGAAACTTGGGGACACTCATTATGTGAGCCCTCTAGTTGAGGTCTCAGAACTTTGACCAGAACTGCTGCTGCAAATTGGCCAACTTTTGTAAAAACCTCTTTGTTTCTATTGCTCCCAAGCACATTGTAAAGTCATTAATGGCCCAAGGCTTTGCCACTGATTCTCACTCTCTTGTAAGATTTGATAAGTGGAGTGTTTGGGGCCAAAGCCTCTGTGCAAGATTCTAGGTTTGGGAGGAAATGTACTGGTGATTCAGCCTCTTCTAAGGTGATAAAGTATTTTATTAGATACCTGCAATCTGATAACTAGGTCACAGTGGAAGTCAGCCTCTGTTCTGAGCACATAGTGAAGGCAGATCTTTGGGGATGCCTTCAAACCCAAGGCCTCAAACAGACTTTTGACTCAGAATGAGATATAGGATGGGAAACCTCTGGTCATGCTGTCTACTTGCTAGGACTGCTTTCTGCCTTGATCTTTATTTTTCTCCATTCTGGACATCTGGAAATATAGAATATGGCTGAGTGATACTGCATTAAGTGGAAGACACCATAACATACAGAAATCAAGTCTACAGATAATCTAAAAAGCATATTCAGACAATGTTATGGGATTCTGTATTATTTTCTTTTCTCCCTGTAAAAATAATCCTTTCCATCTATTGAGAGATGGGCAGAGGATGAGGGGAAGAGAAGCATAAAGAATTAAAAACTGGATGACCTGGTCCTGAACAACTGAATGTATTAAAAAAGTAAGCATTTCAGAAAGCTTTTGTTTGGAAAAATAACATTAGTATTTAGCATTTTAGAGAGCATCAAGATTTCTCTGCTTTAAACTACTTCCTGGTTTCAAGTTAGTTACCAATGTGAAGTAGAAACCTGAAACAATTTAAAGTATGCATTACAAAATATAATACTTTTTAATAATATGAATATCTTCCAAAAATTAAAATAAAATAGTGTTTCCCAGTTCCACTTTTTAAAAAAATAGTGTGTTCCTCGGGGCGCCTGGGTGGCTCAGTGGGTTAAGCCGCTGCCTTCGGCTCAGGTCATGATCTCAGGGTCCTGGGATCGAGTCCCGGATCGGGCTCTCTGCTCAGCGGGGAGCCTGCTTCCCTCTCTCTCTCTCTCTGCCTGCCTCTCCGTCTACTTGTGATCTCTCTCTGTCAAATAAGTAAATAAAATCTTTAAAAAAAATTAGTGTGTTCCTATTGAAACAATGTCTACCCTTCCACCTCTAAAAATTACTTAAAAGCTTTTGGCAAGATCAAGATGGTCAGTCCTAAGATTCTGGGCATTGTGGAACACATATCCCATTATTTCTACTGAAAATAACACACTCCATTCTGAAACTCCACTCAACACATTTTTTAAATAAACTTTTGAATTTATTTTACAACAACTTTAAAGAAAAATTGCAAAGATAGTACAGGGAGTTACACATACCCCACAGCCACTTTTCCCTGCTAGTAACATCTTACATTAGTATGGCTCATTTGTTACAATTAATGAACCAATATTAACACATCTTTATTAACTGAAGTTTATACATTTTTATTCAGATTTCTTTAGTTTTTACCTAACGTCCTTTTTCTTTCTGTTTCAGGAACTCATACACGATACTGTATTTCAGTCATTCTATCTCCTTAGACTCATCTTGACCGTGATAGTGTCTCAGACTTGTTTTTGATAACATGTATAGTTTTGAGGTGTACTGGTCAGAAATTTTGTAGAATGTCCCTCAATTGGGAATTGACTAATGTTTTTCTTATGATTAAACTGTGTTTATATGTTTTTTTGGAAGGAAGACTGCTGAGGTAAAAATGCTGTTTTCATCACATCATATCAAGGGTGTATGCGATCGGGGTCTCTGGTTGGTACATTCAGTTAAGCGTCTGATTCTTGGTTTTGGCTCAGATCATGATCTCAGGGTCTTGAGATCAAAGCCCACAAAGGACTCTGAGCTGCACAGGGAGTCTGCTTGAGATTCTTTCCTTCTGCCCCTGCCCCTTGATCCCTCTCTCTCTTTCTCTCTCTCAAATAAATAAACACATCTTAAAAAAATAAAGAGTATATGCTATCAACATGACAGTAGGTTGAAATCACTGTTGCTGTTAACACTCGTCACCCAGCTGAGATGGCATTTGTCAGGTGTCTCCACTGTGACGCTATTCTCCTCTGCCCCACCTGTCTATCCTGTTCGCTGGAAAGATGTCCCTCTGCATAGCCCACAGGTAGGGAGTTTTGCTCTACCTTCTTGAGGGCAGAGTAACGACCAAAATTATTTGGAGTTTTTCTGCAAGAGAGATTTGTCTTTTCTCCCTCATTTGTTTATTTATTCAATCATTTCTTTGTATCAATATGGACTTGTGGAAATTTATCTTACAGTTTGGATTATAATCCCACCCTAATTTATTTTTTTTGCTCAAATTGTTCTAGTTTTTATCACTGGGAATTCTTTCAGTTGGGTCCTGTGTCCATTTGACATACCTCTATCATTGTGCATTGTTTTGTTTTCTGAGCCCTTCCTTACTTTCTGGCACAGCAAGGTGCTCTAGCCTTATCTTATATATTTCTAGTCCTAGAATCAGACATTACCCCAAGCTCTCATTCCTTTTATTGGTGAATGGTATGAGAAACCAAGGTCTGGGTATTTGGTGTCCAGCCTGGAGTGTCCTTGTTTTGGGCCCTCTCAGCTGACTGAGCAAGGAGACATCTCTTTGTAAATAATAGCCCATGTATGTACATATCTCTATAAATATTTGTATATATAACCGTCTGTAGTTATATTACACTAAACATAAGTTCATACTGACATCTCCGACTCTAATCTATTATTACACAGATTATTCTAGCCCCTTCCCCTTGCTTGTCTGTAACCTCTCATTTCAACAGTGAGAAATCTGAGTTTGATGAGTCATTATCCATTTACTTCATTGTTCAATTTCAATATACATATATAATGGTATTAAAATTGTTCACTTGTACCCCTGTGAGAAATAATTTCATCAACTAGAGTACAGGGCTTATTTATAGTTTCCTTTGCTTTTTTGGAGTCTTACAGTCCCCACTCATTTTCAAAGTACCTAAGTCAGTAGATTTTCCTCTCACCCCATGCAGTGAGGTTGTTTGCAATACACATTGGTTGTATTGTTAACACATTTGTAATACAGTTACATTCTTTTGCCACATTGCACATTCTATCCTGGGATCCTCAGACCCCCTAAATGTCTTTAATTGGGATACATTATGGTTCACTCTCTATACTGTAAATATTGATGGGTTTTGACAATTGTATAGTGATATGAATCTATTATAGTATCGTACAGAAGAGTTTCATCACCCTAAAACATCCCTTGCAAATCGCCTGTTCGGTGCTCTCCTTCTCTCCCTTATCCTCTGGCAACTACTGATCTTTTTAGTTGTCTCTATAATTCTGCCTTTTTTAGAACTTCATAATTGAAATCTTTAAGTATTTAGCCTTTCACACTGACTTCTTTGACATAACACTATGTATTTAAAATTCATCCCTGTTTTTTTTGTTGCTCAATAGATTATTTCTTTTTATCATTGAATAGCATTCCATTGTATGGATGTTATCACTGTTCGTTTATGCTTTCACCTATTGGTTTCTTCCTTGGTTTCTTCCATTTTTTGGGTGATTATGAGTAAAGCTGTTCTAGATAGTCACATGCATATTTTTTGGTGGACATGCATTTTTTAATCAGTTGGGAAAATAGGACCAAAATTGCTGGATCATATGGTAAGACTATGTTTAGCTTTGTAAGAATCTGCCTTCTGAAATGGCCAAATCTTTCTGCATTTCTACTAGTAGTCAATAAGAGCCTGTTTTTCTACATCCTCAACAGCAATACATTGTCATGTTTCATGTCTCTGGACAAGTCACCTTAATATGTGAGGCCTATTTCCTCATCTGCACTTAATGGCATGATTGTAGGTAACTGAGAGTTTCTTCTAACACTCAGGTTTTATTCTTTGCTTCCTTTTACAGTCTCAGACACTGACCCAGAGGCTCATTAACACAGTATTCTTTTCTTTGGCCACCTTTCCTCCTACCATTACCACATCAAATTTCCTTTGCTAGTACTCTTTCCAGACCACTCCTTTAAGTACAACATGTAATTTTCCTGGCTTTTATTATCTGTACATCATTTTCCTTTGTTAATTTGCTATGTTTTAATTTTTTCACATCAAATCTAGTTAGAAAGAATTTGCTTTGTCTAAGAGTAATTAAATTTTATTAGGTCAAATTAAATTCAAGTCAGTGGCCTTATAGTTTACCTAGAAATTATCCAAGACCACTTGCTAAAATCTAAACTAAATTCCTTTCCATCCCTTCATGAGGAAGTCTTCATGAACAGAATTTAGGGTCTTGATCAATTTCAACTTTTAGACTACTTTCTTTCTAAGGGACAGATCTTAGATGCTAAGAAATTGAGCCTGAACAACAACAAACCACCAAAGGGTGTCAGGATATATTTGATAAACTCTTTTCTTTGCTACTAAATTTATCTTGTTCTCTTGAAAGAACTAAATACACCTACCTTATATAGTGAGCAATTTTCTCTCCAAGGAGTATTTTACTCATTCAAGTTCACCACAGGTCAAGCTAAGAGCAGTTCTAGTGTAATTCATTTTTCTTCCCACAGACATCCTTAACTGCTTCAGGATGTATGACTAATTAGAAAAAATATACACAACAGGCACAGTATGTGACACATGGTAACCACCTACACAGGTTACCATTGTGTTTCAGTCACACAGATTGCCCTATGAGTCATTAACTTTTATAAAAAGTCTTCAAAATCAGTGTAATAGCAGAGAATGCATATGAAAGCTTTCAGAACTTCAGGTAAGCCAAGTGATAGCTAACAGGAAAGCAGCATTTCCTTCTTATAGGGAATAACTACAAACCTAAGGATTATATATCCAAAATCCAAAAACTAAAACTGTCTCTAATGGGCAACTCTAATGATTTTTCAGTCCCACCCAGATCTTGAAGCAGAAGTCTAGGTTCAGAGGCCTGAAGGCATTCACTGCCCCCCACAACACATTTGCCATTTCATTTATGACTATAAAGTTACTCCATCTGGGCAGATACATATTCTTTGCCTTGTCGGTGTTTGAAGTTCAGTAAGTATTTATTGTTAAATTAGAAGAAGGGAAACTAGATGGTCTTTGAATAAGGGCTTAGAAGATCTCATCTTTGAGTGAAATGTATGACTGTCCTATAAGCCTGCCCCAACAAGCATCTTAAGGCAGGTTTACATGAGGCAGCAAGCTTATCCAATCTGCCCACTCTGGGTGGGCCCTAGAACTCGAACAGCTAGAGTATGTCAAGATATTATCAGGTGTAATAACACCTGGAAGGGTTTTATATTCAAACTTTACAAAACAACAAATTTATAACTAAGGAATAACTATATATGCAGATTACCACCGAGTTTACTTAAACATAAGATCAACTAAAAAAGGTCTTCAAAAAACAAAAACAGAAACAAAACTACAAAAGGTCTTCAATAAGGACTTAATTCTTTTAAATAAACAAAACATCCTTATATGCTCCTTGGATCTAAATTTCTAAGTTTCTAAATTGTTCCACACAGTGGAATTCAAATTGTCTAGTTTCCACTGATATTCTTTTGTGTGTCCAAGTTCTTTTCCTGGAACAATAATAAATAAATAACAAAAGAAAATTTTCATTAAAGACCTACCATATTTGCAGAATCGTTCTAAACTCCTTATGTGTCTGAGCTCACATTTCTTTCATCTATCAGGACCTCTATTTCTGTTTTCCAGGACTTTCTCATCAGTCTACAACTGCTCAATTTTAGACTTTAAAAGCTGTCTTATCAGGAAGGAGTTTACTTTCCTTCAGTGTTCTCTAATGTGGGTGGGGAGTTAGTGATTGTCTGGGAATGGCTGCTCTGCCTGTGTGGCCTTGAAATCTGTAAGTCTCTGTGTGTGTGTCCTACATGCTGACTGAAGGAGTGAACTTCTAGAATGTAACTTCTAAAAGAGGACTAAGTTGGAGTAGGTTTACCCATTGCATGTGAACATGGATTATACAACCCTCCCTGCGAAAGATCAATAATAGAGCTACATGAGAAAAATCATGATTACCATTATAGAATATTTTATAATAGTCTATTGTTAATTGCTCATGATCTATTTTGTGCTCATTATTGGTACAGGTAATATATGTACTTTGTGATACCTCATTTAGCTACACTGATTTCTTTTTCACTTCTTGTCTCCCAGATATATTCTACATAGATGGGATTCTGGATAACAGAATTCCTCCCTCTCCCTTACTGTAAACCACATTATTGATAGAGAGTTTACCCCCTTTTAGAAGGATTCTATACTTGGCATTAGGGATCTCAATTTACAATCTATATCCTCTTTAGTTCAGAGATAAAATAATTACTATTTTTAAATAATTAACACTTGAGTCTACTATGCTGAGGGTTTTATATTCATTATTCCCTTTAATCCCCATAGCACCCCCATGAGATGAATATTGTTCTTAGTCCAATTTGACATATGATCAAAGTCTGATTTGATAATGTTAAATGACTCAACTGTTAAGAGTTTGAAAGCAGATCCACTGATACTGTAATCTGGTTTTTACAGTATAGTTGTGTCTTATACCTAGTGTTCATGCTAAGAAAACAAAGCGATTCACTTGTTAGATGAAGGCAGATCCTAACATTCTTCCTGGTCATGTAAAATAATGATAGAGGAAAATGGGGAAGAACAAAAGAAATCCTTGGTCTTCAGCAGCAGCCACAGAGATCTTACAGGTGGATATAAACACAGCCATCCAGCTGAACTAAAAATGTTGCTTTGAGCCAAGGTAGTATAGTCTGAATTTCAATGCCTATCATACTGGCTTGTGCATAGAAGACACCCAATAAAACATTGAATTGAATTCAGATATGTTCCCTAGCATAGCTAGCCTCCATATGAAAGGAAATATAATAGAATTACCTAACCTTTGGATTACCATTTTATGGTTTGCAATCTGCTTTTGAAATCAGCACATACAGCTTGTAAAGTAGCTAACAGTGATGTCACTGAGCTGCTCTTACTTCCTGGTGTTTAGAGAAGGTACTGTGTTACCTTAACATACAACACTTTTTTCTTTTAATCATCCCAATAGTCCATGATGTAGATAGGACCGATCTTATTATTCTACTTAGTGATAAATACCAATATGTTTAGTAGTAAACACATTTAATAATGTGTGGCAGAGATTTGCTTCTAATAATTTGGAAAGTTGAAAACTAAGCAGGGAGAGGTAGCAAGTAGTTGGCACCTCATATCTCATTTTGTTCTGAGAGAATTCACTTTGGTGAGCCTTTTAAATGTAAGATATAGGTATAGATGAAGACCCATGTTTTCAGAAAAGCCTGGATTATAAAAAGTTGACCCAAGTGTTGCTACTTCAAACCAATACATTGAATTTTTTAAAATTCTACAATTGGGAATATCAGCAAAACTTTGCCCCTGGAGGGTAGAAATCTCCTCCTCCCCTGTCTTGAGTCAGACTGTCTTAAAATCAAGAATATCTTGTTCTTGTGAAATTTGTGTGGTTTTGTTTTGTTTTGTTTTGTTTTGTTTGTTTGTCTAGATAGCTATGCATAGAATTCTGGAAGCTGAGGCCAGGCTATGACAGGAGGGACTTGCAAGTCTCACACTTTCTCCAACCCCTCTCCCTCCTATTGCAGGTAAGGAGGCTATGATGGGGAATTGACTTGAGGCTCATGCCCTGATGCCTAGACTGATCTGTTAATAGCACAGACATGTGCTAGTTAAGACAGAGCAATCAGGATTTTGAGAAATAGGGAGAACAATTGTCATGATCTCTTCCAGGCCACCGTGGTCAAATTACACACAAGTGGGTGTGGGATGGGTAGGTGGGATCTTATCTCAAGAAAGCAGATTGTATTACCGTCAATCATTCCAATTTCAATAAAACAGGTCTGACTTCATTTAAAACAAGAACAAGAGTAACAACAATAAATAGCTGAGCTTAGATGAGAGTTTGGAGATATTAAGAGATTCTCACTGCGGGGATTGAGCTGGTCTCTACAATACCAGACACTGTGGCAGTTGGTCAGGGACTCTGCAGTCCAACTGGGTTTTCAGGTCCTAAAAGTAACCATTGCTGAGTGCAGCTGTTGGTTACTTTGCATAAGACTTCAGTTATTTCCAGGTCTTCAGTGAAATCTTATTAAAGTCATGGACTGGTATCACTTTTGCTAAGAGGAATTAGCAAGAGCAGAGCCATCCCTAGAGCTAAAGAGGAGGTATCAGGGGTGATCACCTCACTCAGACCTACCCCAGCATCCACAGGTCTGGGTAGGAGCACAAAGGAGGCATGTACATACATGACCATATATTTAAACATTATGGATCAAACTACCTAATTGTCTAGAGTATGTCCCATCCTCCTACCTTGCCAAATATATCTTCTTAATAGCCTAGAGGGCCAGTTCAAATTTAAAATTCTCTTCCCCCTTCTCTGTCTTTTGCCCACAATCCTTCCCTTTTTCTTCCCACCCCAGCTCTGTCCCATAAGAGAAGGGATCTTGTTCACCCATGCATGGATATCCCAGGCCACACTTCCGATTTCCATACACATTCTCACAGCAAATGGCTACCTTAACTACCCCTTGAGCCATATTCACGTGCTGTAGCTGCAGAATGAAGGGCCTAGGTTTAAAGCTGAAGTCTCTCTGAGCAGATGAATCTGGAGTCCTGGGTATCCAGAGCATAATCTAGAATGAGCAGAAGGCCCCAGTGAATGCCTTACCACCTAGAGTGGAACATAAGTGAAGGAGAGTCAGAGCAGAGCCCTTGCCTAGTTCTAAGAGCAGGAATACCAGTAGAGGTCAGTTTTCCCAAATGACTACCTCCTAAGAGTAAGTAGCAGCAAAATCAACAGTGGACTGGGAAAAAAAATTATATATATATATATATATTATAAGATCATATCACCTGCCAAAGATCATAAGATGATCTCAGATGTAGCTGGGGTGGACCATGAGAGGGGTTTACTTCAAGCAAATCTGCCATTGGAAGGTTCAACTGTAAAATTATAATTTAGAAATAAAATGATGTATTCTTTGAGTTAGATGATACAGGAGCAGGTCACATCCACAGTGGACTTCTACTTTGAGTCAACATTCACCTACTTCCCCAGTGTGGGATTACTGACCCTATCAAGAAACTCCTTGCCTCACTCTCATGATTTGGGAATTTTTCTGGCCATTTTTAATGCTTCTTTTCACATAACATGTGACTAGTCTTATACCTGTAGACTTCTACTTCATATATTCAAGAATGGGTATTACATATTGAGCACCTAGATTGTACTGGATGCCTTTTTACTCACAGCAGTCCTCTGTGACAAAACAACACAAATAATGACTAGGCTCTGTTGGACCTGTCACTATGCTAAGCTCTGTACATCTATTTGGATATTTGCTATCACCACCACATCAAGGAGGAATGATCACTCCCATTTTATAAGTGAGGAAACTTCTCAGAGAACATTACATGAAGTGCATAAAGCCATTAAGAGTGAAGCTAAGAGCTGAGCACCAGTCTGATTCACTCCATGTACTTTTCATTGTACTGGGCTTGTCCCTTACTTTGTAATATATTAATTTAGTGGGCATTCTTTTTTTCCTAAAAGAAATAAATCATTATTTATAGTTATTATTCTCTGACCCATATGCTGTGGTTGTCCTGGGAACATCAGAGCTAGAGAGAACACTAGAAGGAACATCTAGTCTGTTATTGTCACTGTATAGTCGGGAGGACAGAAGCTCAGAGGCATTCAGTGACTGGCTGAAGGTCTTGCAGTGAGCTATATAGAACCCTAAGCCTTTGTTTTCTAAATTCTTATTTTTGTTTTTTGGGGTTTTGTTTGTTTGCTTCCACAACTATTTTAGGGGCCTAAAAGAACCTAATTTGGCAATCCTCAAAATTTACTAGGTTCTCTGCATCACCATCTTTTAACCTCCATATTTCAAGAATGAAACCCAACATTCTCTAAATGACAATGTAAAAACTGAATTATAAGTCCATAGCTAAAAATTCAGGAGCTGGACAAAATCTATATACAGATGGAGTATCACTTTTCAAAAGGTAAATGAAAGTAATTTTGTTATAATCAGAAGACTGATGAAGTCTAGAATATTTTTAAGTGAATAGTACTTGAGTTTTACCAGAAAATCTTTATTAGTATTACACATAGAGCCATACAGTTGCCCTATGAATACATTACTGAAATGAATTATGCTACTTGCTGTGATTTATAAAGCAAGAGATAAAGTGTGGCAAAATTTACTTAGCTTTACTGATATAACCCATTCCCCTATCTCCAGCAGTAATAAGCTCAAATAGAATGGCTTATTAACCATAGATCAGAAGGCTAACACGTATAGCAACAAAACAAATGCACTAGATTAAGTAAGGAATGAGCATTCATTAGTAGTTCAGTCTTGATTTCCAAGTATGCTGCTATTTCTACCACATCATTATCAGGCAGTAATTGCTATGTCAAAGAAAATTGGCGGGATATGCTCTCTACTTTTTGCCATTCCTGAGGGTGAATATGCCATAAGGAATGTAATAAGAGACTAAATGGATTAGGTTGGAAGAAAAATGGCTCATTAAAGTAGAAAAGAAGAAAGAAAAGAAAGAAAGAAAGAAAGAAAGAAAGAAAGAAAGAAAGAAAGAAAGAAAGAAAGAAAGAAAGAGAAAAGATAAAAGAAAAGAAGGAAGGACATGTACAGACCACACACATTTTTAAAGTAGTGTGTGGTTTACTATTCAGTGTTGCTCAGGCACGATATCAGAATTCTCACATGCCAGGGGCCGGAAAACTCAAAGGGTAAGTTGGTAGCCAGCTGCTAAATTCAGCTTATCATGTGCCTGGTAACAGGAACCATAGAAAAGATATTAAGTTGTCTCACTACCTACCTTCCTACGAAATCACTTCACACCTATCTATTGGCTGGACATTGTGTAATTTTATCAACAACCCATCTTCCAGTATTTATTCAATTTACTTTGAGGATAATCACAAACGACAGTTATGACTGTTTACATTTCTAAAAGTTCAGTTGAAGCCATTAGGATGTCCCCAAAGCAATTTTTTTCATGAATATGCCATATTTTTTTCTTTTGGAAAGTATTATAATTTATCTCTCTCAAGAAACTAGCAAAATAAATTTCTATGGATATGTGTACTATTTCTGGAGATATTAACAACCAAAAATAATTATAAGACTTTTTATTTTACAAGAACAGTATAGTGTACTGTCACTTCAGTCAAATAGAGAGCTATGTGGTCTGAAGTTTCAGAAAAACCACAATCTTAAAATATCCCCTATTTAGGTTAATTGTAGGCATTGAAGAAGATCTCAGAGTGAAGTTGCATAGAGAATGAACTAGAGAAAAAGTAAGGCATGTCTTGAAAAGGTATGTCTTGAAAAAGACATACATTCAATGGGAACTCACAGCCTGAACTTCCCTTTACAAAATTTCTACCTGACATCCCACAGCTACTCCCACCTGTCATCATTTTCCTACAGTCACATTGGAGGAAAGGGCTCTCCTCCTGAGGCCACCTTCCTCCTTATGTCCTGTGAATCCCACCTCCAATCACCATCGTGGAACTTTGCACTATTGATTATTTAATCTCTCTGCCTACCACTGTATCCTCAAACTTGTTTCATTCAAGCAATTATTTCCCTCAGTTTTCTTTTCAACAGGATTTAAACATGCCCGTCTTTTACAGCTTCACACACACACACACACACACACACACACACACACCATTCTCTTATCCTACTCTCCTTCACAACCAAGCTTTGTGAAACCTTCTTCCTTTGTTTTCTTATTTCCCATTCACTTTCTTCCTTTTAGAAATTGGATTCAAATATTTCAAATATGTATATATTTCTCAAGCTACTCCAATCTGACTCCCACTCTGCTGGAATCACTCTTTGCTGAGGCCCCCAGGGACCTTCGTGTTGCTAATGCCAATAGCCATGTTCAATCTGTGTCATATTTGACATCTCAGCATTCAACACCAGCCAGTTGTCTCCTCCCCTGCTGAAATGCCACTGTCCTCTCTTAACTATCCTCTAACTCCTCTACTGCTCCCTCGCAGTCTCCTGAGCATCTCTTCATCTTCTATTCATGTTTAATGATAGACCTCCTCGCAGAACTGTTTGCAGTGTTCCTCCTTTCTCTTTCATGACACTTCCTCTCTAGGCACCAGAATCACCCTATGGGTCATGTACTACTTGTGCGAAGACCACTCCTGGCATATATAGCCCCCCTGGACCAAGGTGTGCAGTCCAGAACAACATATCCAATTGACAGTTTAACATCTCTATTTAGATAAGGCACAGACAACTGAAACTGATCATGGCTAAGTCTGAATTCATTTTCCTATCCAAATCTTCTCTCTATCAGTGTTTCCTACTGAAAAGTGTATCCCATACTCCTTGTTGCTTCTGCCAGAAACCAGGGAACAGGGTTGGACCAAAACACAGACAACAGCAAACCATTTGTTCAACATTTGTTTAGTGGGTGTGCTAGTTTCATAGGTCTGCCATAACAAATGACCACAAGGATGGTGATTTAAAACAACAGAAACTTATTCTCTCAAGATTCTAGAGGTTTAGACATCTGAAATCAAGGTGTCAGCAGAACCATGCTCCCTTTGAAGGCTCTAGGTAGAAACCTTTCTTGTTTCTAGTTTATGAAGGCCCCAGGCATTCTTTGGTTTGTGGCTGGGTAATGAATCTCTGCCTCTGTCTTCACATGGTCTTCCCCTTTGTCCCTGTAGTTTCTATTCTTCATATAAAAAAAGCAATCACTGGATTAAAATCCACGTTAAATCCACAATGATTCTATCTCCAGATCCTTAATTAATATATCTGCCAAGACCCTGTTTCCAGATATGGTTGAATTCTGAAGTTCTTGGTGGAGATGAATCTTTGGGAGTGTTACTCAACTTACTGCAGGGGGAAAGGAGAGGAATGAATTTCAAAACTAAAAAAGTATAAATAGAAACATATTTACTTCCTTAGTTAATCACCCCTGTGTATAACTGATATCCTCAACATGCCTTCCACCTGCAAGAGAAGTTTTTTCTGTGCCTCATCTAAGGTTCCCACTTCTTCCTAATTGCATATCCAGGGATCCCCTAAAGTTTATGGGAATTGTGGAGTCAGGGGAAGGGGAATATTGCCCGGTTTGGCCTCTCCCTAAGTCCTGATAATGAGGAAGAATGCCAGTGGCTTAGGATTCTGGCCTTGGAGAGCTGTGAGTAAAGGTAGAAGATGAGAGCAAACCCCATTCTACAGCAGCCACAGGGACCAACATGGTATCCTGCTCAGTGGAAACAAATATTCAGGATGAGGAATAGGAAGTACTTTCCACACCACACCCCTAGTGATGTGTGGGGATATCCCCGTAGATTCCTATAGTTGAGTAAGCCAGGCCTACAGCTGTTTCAAGTCCCGGTCCCTCCATAGGTGTTAAGCCATACAAATTAAGATTATATTGAACTTGTTCTGCTGGGCACTGCTTTGCTGCATACTAGTCATGAGATGTCTTATGAATGCTACATGCCAGGCATCTCCCCAGGAGGAACATGGGCTTAAGAACACAGAGGTGCTTCCCAAGCCACAGAATCACCATCCTTAAAATTTGGCCCAGAACAGGATAGAGGCAAGGTCTACTCTTCCTTGACCACCACTAGACCAGAGCAGAGACCTAACATGGGGATTCATAGGCAAGAGGCAGCCCTTCCACAAAACTGTCTTGGGTTTTCATGTCCTTCCTGGCCAAAGACTAAAAGATCAATAGCTCTGGGGCTCAGTCTCCTAAGTTCGTACCTACAGCCATCTATCGGGTACTTACTATCATTTCATAGAGCCAGAGTCACCATCTTATTCCCCTTCCTTCCTTCCTTCCTTCCCTCCAAGATTTATTTATTTGGATGGGGGAAGGGTCAGAGGCGGAGGGAGAGAGACAATCTCAGGCAGACTCCCTTGCTGAGCATGGAGCCCTACACAGGGCTCTATCCCACAACACTGGGATCATGACCTGAGCCAAAATCAAGAGTCAGACATCTAACTGAGCCACCCAGGGGCCCAAAGAGTCACCATCTTTCTAACTCCTTCTGTCTTCCCCATGTCATTGTTCTCCTGGGTGGCATCTCCCCTTTGAAAACTGAGGTGTCTTCCCTTACATTTGCCCTTTTAAGGGAAGCCACCTTAATGATTGGCTGGTGATTTCCTGTCTCCATTTGTATTATGATTTATTGTTAATTCATTTCCGAAAGAAAAGAAAGCATGCCTTCAGTTTACTATCTGGCTATGTGCCCTTTTTCCTAGGGCTCACATTGTATCTTAAGCAAATTACTGATAGAAAAACTGGAAGCAGGGCTATAAGGAAAACATCAAGAAGAGTCCCAGGCTTTTATAACAGAGGGCCCATTCTGTTGTCATGGTATTTTTGTAGTGAGGACGTAAGATTCTTCTGCTCCCTCTGGTTATAAACTCCCTGGGTTGGGCCCAAGTACTGATTTCCTTTCCCCTGAAATATCCTAAGTTGGAGTAGTGACCTAGCAGGGCTGTGGAGATGGTTGACTTAAAAGGTACTATGCTGTTGTCTTAGCTTTTTACATTTTGTCAGAAATCAGCAGCAATGAATCTGATGCTATCCGTGGCTATTGGTTGCTTGTTTGTCTTAGTTCATAGCTTGAGCCATCCCTTTGTGTATTTTGCTTCTTTTTAAAAGGCCCTCTTTGTGATCGTAGTCACTGTAAGTAGATGGAGTGGAACGAGGAGTTAATGTGTAAGGTTTTTCATGTCTGGAGAGTTTCATTTCAAGCTAACTTTGGGTCACATGTGCACCAAGTTCAGTTTTTGTTTGGATAGAATGCTTCAGCTCGGACAGAAAGAACAGGAAGTGGGACATTCCAGCCCCCGGGGCAGCAGCTTCTGCTTCTCAAGACTTTCTTGACAATAAGGTCACAGACATTTAGTAAGGGCGGCTCTGGGAAGTCATTTACAAATTATACTAAGAGCAACAACAACCAAAAAAAAAAAAAAAAAAGGTTTATTATTAAACTAGGAACTATATGAGCAGACTAGCAGAAACCGGTTGTAAAATGAGTTTACCACCAATCCAAGTATCAGGAGACTGTGCCAGTTAGAGAGAGAGGGAGAGAGAGACCTCAGGTGGGAAGGAAACCAAGGCCGGAATTGGAATCATCCTCCCTGCAAACCAGCTCCTCAAACAGGAACATGGAGGAGGAGAAATAACAAGTGCCTCCCAGGTTGCAAAGGTTGGCAACCAGGAGACAGAAAGGAAGAATTGCTCCTCCTTACACAGTAAAGCACATTCACATTCCAGCCATGCAGCAACAGCTGTGAGTGCAAGGTTAGTGCTCTCAGAATAAGGAACCAAAGAAAGAGGCCAAAAATTCAGGCTGCAGCTCCGCTGTTACAGATACACCTGATAAATACACACATTCAGATTAGAGAAAAATGATCACTTCTGGTCTTTCCTCAAGTCGTTGCTTAACAATTTCTTGGAATTAAGAACCTGTTGCCTGTTTCTTTCATTCCATCTTTGAGGAGGTCCCCGCATACAGTGTGTAGGGACGCTCTCCCAGAGAAGACACCCTGGCTGGGCCTGACGGAACCGTGGGTTGCCATTCTCATGAACCTTGACCCCTCTCCTGAATTCACAAGAGACAATGACAGCACTGGGGAGAAGAGGCAAATACCATCTAGTGTCCTGATGGTGACTTTGTGGTTAATTTACCATGGCCCATTTTCTCAGTTATGCTGGAAGATAGCCAGATGTCAACATCTCAGAGAAAAGGGATGGTGGATAATGTAAGCCACCTCATCATCCTAAAACTCCACAAAGGATCTAGAATCTGCGTGTACCTGAATCATGCATTCTGACCAGGACAAGAAATCATTCACAGGGTAAAATGGAAACTGTCAAGTTCAACAAAGCACAGCTGTCTTGGAAGTTAATAAAGTCTTATTGATGTTCCTCCCCGCCCCCCGCTTAAGACAAAAAGGGATAGTCTGTCACATGAGATCATTTATAGTCTCAAAGTTACCCAGGTCACCCTTTCGTTACTATGCTCAAAAGATGGTAGTCTATTCTTAAAGGCACACAATCTCCATCTAGCCTCCTAGCATGTTGCTTTGTTATTAGTAACGCCATTTGTGTTTGAGCTAGGAAGAAATCCAATGTCAAATGAAAGGGGTTTCTCCTTTTCATGAATTAGCCTTTCTTTTGCCATGCCATCAGAAAAGTGAGGACACTGCTAATTTCCCAAATCTTTTCCAGGCTGGCAATGAATGATTCAAGTAAATCACTGGATGCCTTTATCTCTGAGTGACTCATGCTATTGAGAGCCAGCTTTATGGGTTTGAAACCCAGCTAAGTTCTCAGTGCCTCCTTTGTCTTCTTATATAGCACAACTAGGTTTAAGGAAACTCAGAAGTTGTTCTTGAATTATCCAGCTTGTTATTAGATATATGCAATAAAATTTTATCTGCTTTCTTGATTGGATCTATTATGCCTGTATGATATTCTCTTTGCAATTCTGAAATATAATCTTGACATAATTTTGCAAAGTTATGACTATGCTATGGCTCCATAAGAAAAACATCTGTTTTTTTATAGGTTAACAAAAAATGAATTTGAATAAATGAATAATTTTTGTTAACCTATATATTTCTTCCTTCAGTAGCTGACTTGTGGAACATGTTTTGTTTTTATTTTTTTTTTTAAGATTTTTTTTTTATTTATTTGTCAGAGAGAGAGGAGAGCGAGCGAGCACAGGCAGACAGAATGGCAGGCAGAGGCAGAGGGAGAAGCAGGCTCCCCGCCAAGCAAGGAGCCTGATGTGGGACTCGATCCCAGGATGCTGGGATCATGACCTGAGCCGAAGGCAGCTGCTTAAACATGTTTTGTTTTTAAAAGGAAAAAGGGGGGTGCCTGGGTGGCTCAGTGGTTAATGCCTCTGCCTTCGGCTCGGGTCATGATCTCAGGGTCCTGGGATCGAGCCCTGCATCAGGCTCTCTGCACAGTGGGGAGCCTGCTTCCTCCTCTCTCTCTGCCTGCCTCTCTGCCTCCTTGTGATCTCTGTCTGTCAAATAAGTAAATTAAATCTTAAAAAAAAAAAAAGGAAAAAGGAAAACTCATTTCTCATCTTCCCTAACGGAGCTTTTTCAAGATTATGTAATGTTTAAGAAAGTATAATTAATTACATTTGAATCTAATATTGTAGATAATAATCTTCTATACAAAGACAGACTTGAGGAAATGGCAAAGATGGGATTTAGCCAGATGTTTTATTAAAATAAAAAGGTAGGGACGCCTGGGTGGCTCAGTTGGTTGGACGACTGCCTTCGGCTCAGGTCATGATCCTGGAGTCCTGGGATCGAGTCCCGCATCGGGCTCCCGGCTCCGCGGGGAGTCTGCTTCTCTCTCTGACCTTCTCCTTGCTCATGCTCTCTCTCACTGTCTCTCTCTCAAATAAATAAATAAAATGTTTAAAAAAAAAAAAAAGGCTATGGGTGGCTCAGTTGGTTGAGCGACTGCCTTCAGCTCAGGTCATGATCCCAGACTTCCGGGATCGGGTCCCGCATCGGGCTCCCAGCTCCTTGGGGAGTCTGCTTCTCCCTCTGACCTTCTCCTCTCTCATGTTCTCTCTCACTCATTCTCTCTCAAATAAATAAATAAAATCTTTAAAATAAATAAATAAATAAATAAAATAAAAAGGCTAAAATCTAAAACTTTTTCTCAAACAAGGTAAAATCATCCCCACCCTTATTAGAAAAGGAAAAAAAAATCAATTTCATATTAAGAGTGTGTCTTTTATTAGAATGGTTAAAGGATTTGAACCCTTCAGTTTGGAGTTCCCAGTTAACAATAATTGTCTCCTAATTCAAGACTTGCGTCCTCTGAGTAAGTCTATGAAGATGTAAGGATCCTGCAGATTTGAAATCAAACAGAAATTTCAAATGATCTTAAAGATCAGTGTCATCTTCTCATTAAGTAATATTCCTCATGTGTTTGATAAAATCATGTTTCAAGAGTGAACAAGCAATATGAAGTTAGTACTCCAATCCTTTCATTTCGTAGATCAATATCAAGTTCAACTGAAGAGCCATAAAGATAAGTGCTGTCAACTTGGTAAGCTGTTGTCACAAACACAAGGACTAACTTACCCAAACAGGTTTTATGATCCATGAAAGCCAAAGGCATTTCTTACCCCTAGTTGTAAATAAAAATACTGTTGTTGTTTATTATTGTAAAACAAATATCAAATATTAACATTCAATTATTGCTGACACTTGTCAAGCTCTTTCTTTTGAGACTCTGATAGTAATAAATGTACCGTTCACTCAAGAACTTGAAATGATGTATCCAACACTTTCAATGTATAGCTTGTTAAAGCTAAAAATGTTCAAAATGCCTATAAGAGTCAAATTAAACAACCTTTATTTTAGCAAAAACGAATAAGGAATTTTAGAGTACTTAAAGCTTAGACAAAAACAGACTTGTGTTTCATCTAAGTTTGGGTACTTACCAACCACATAACCTTAAGCAAGTTCTTTATGCCCTCTGAACCTTAGTTTCCACATATTAAAAATGGGATAATGAAACTTACTTTGGAAGACTACTTTGCAGTTAAAGTAAGAGAACATTTATAAAACAATTACTACATCTTGACACATGGTAGACATTTAAGTTGCTAGTAGAATTTTCTCTTTGTAGAATGTTAGTATTATGGTTAATGAGATACTACCTGGTTATACTGGTTGATGTTTTCAAACAAAGTATCTTTCTAAAAATAGAAATAAATTGCCCTCTGATAATACAGCCATTCAGATAGGAGAGCTAATGAAAAGTCAGCAGGAGTGGCATCACACCGTTCAAAGATCTCCAGGAACCCGAAGATGGTGCTTGTGAGACCGAGACCTTTTTTGTACGCTGCGGTTACCTCTCAGGTTGTGAAACAAGCTATTCACTTAAAGTGCTCCGCTTTTCTTATGCTCTGGCTTCTTTGCATAAAATGGACTTTACTGACCTATGTCAACCATGTAGCATCGGGGGTAACATAAGATGAGACAGATGCACAAAGAAGAAAAAGGATAACGTGAGATGATAGCACTTTGGTCACTGAGGTTCTGCAAAACAGGATGTTCTTTCCACACCACCTCTTCCTCTCATTCACTGGGGATGATGAGTTAAGTACTTTGGGGGTTGGCAACTTATCATCCCAGAAGAAACTTGGCATGTCCATGTACCAGAACCTGTATATGTGTTGAGCTTGCTTTTCCTTCTTCTTCTTCTTCTTTTTTTTTTTTTTAATAAACCATGTGTTTCCAGGGTGCTAGCAAAGAATATATAACTTTCTAAAGTCCTTGAAAGAACTATGTGAGAAGGAAAACTTAAAATTACTATAAGAACTATTAGTATAAAGTTTCTTTTTAAGAGCTATAAGTGTTAAGGAATCTTAAATAGCACATGGGAAGAAATCATAAAGAACTCAAAGATGTAGCAATGATAAATCAAAAGATATTGGTATCCAAGAGCCTCGGGTAAGGCATACTTCAATATCCAGTCAACACTTGACCTTCATGCAGCCAAAAAACATTTGCCAAGTGGCTATTATGTACAAGGTACTATGGAAGCCCTATGACATACACTAATATGAAGCAGTCTGTAGAGTCTATAGTTTAGCGGTGGAGACAAACATTTTAAAAATGAATAATTTTATTTTATAATATTGCAATGTGCAGTAACTTTGGTGGGCGTCGCATTATAGCACCACTAAGGAAGGGTACATAATCTTTTTTGGGAAGTATCAGAGGAGGATTCTTGGCAGATATAACATGAGATCTGAGCTTTAAAGTTTGATTAGGAGATAGCCACTGGTAATGAAGGGAAGAAAAGCCATTCTAAGACTGGAGGCCACGCGAAAATTCTTAGAGGTGAGAAACAGCAGGTGCAAGGAACACTAAGCAAATGGACATGGAAGTTCCAGGTATGGCAGAGAGTGGTAAGAACAGTGGGATGCAGTTTGCAGAGATCTTATTTTAATGTTAAGAATCTTAAACACTAGGAGCACCTGGGTGGCCCTGTACATTAAGCCTCTGACTCTTGGTTTCAGCTTGGGTCCTGCTCTCGGGGCTGTGATTTGGGGGTCATGAGTTCAAGCCCTGCATCAGACTCTGCACTCAGTACAGATTCTGCTTGAGGCTCTGCCGCTTCCTGCCTCTCTCTTTCTCTCTCTCTCAGTCAAATAAATAAAAAAGAATTTAAAAAAAGAAGGATTTTAAATGTATTGTGTGATGAAGAGTTGAAGAGATTTATGCAGAGAACAATGAGAGTCACATTTTCATTTTATTTTTTTATATTAGGTTTTTTATTTTAATTCCCATATAATTAACATACAGTATTATATTAGTTTCAGGTGTACAAAAATATAGTGATTCCACAATGTCATACATCACCCAGTGCTCATTACAAGTTACTCCTTAATCCCTATCACCTATTTTACCCATCCCTCCCCCACCCCTTCCCCTCTGATAACCATCAGATAGATCCTACAGATAGTATTGTAGAGAATGGATTAGAGAGGAAGAGGAAACAATTAGAAAGCTGTTGAATCCGTTCAAATAAGAGATGATAAAGACTAGAACTAGATCATGATAGTAGGAATGAAGAAAGGGGAGTTATTTAAGAAACATTTGGAGACCAATCTAGCCAGTCTGGACAACTAATAGGTAAGGGATGAGAAGTAAACTGGATTTTTAATTTGGGTGTTTGGCATTTTAGTGCAGACACCAAAGGAAGGAGAATAAAGGAAGGGGCCAATGGAAAAGGAAAGACAAAAATTCTGTTTGAGAGACCAGTAAACGGTGTAGGTGACAGTGACCAAGAGGAAACTGGATATGGAAATCTACAACTTGAGAGCTGAGACTGGATATCTATGTGGGGGTCATTAGCAAATAGCTATCAGTTCAATCAGATGGGCAGTTTGAGTCAGGCGAAACATCTAGTATGAGAAGCACAGTATATGGAGGACATAACTCAGGACTATGGCAACATTGGTGTGAGTGGAAGAGGAAGCGCCAGGAAGAGGATAGCCATAATGACACAAGCAGCTAGATGGGTATAGTTTGATGGCTTTTTTAGAAAAAGAGAGCTTCAAGAAGTAAAGAATGAGCCACAGCATCCAATGTGGCAAACGCATAGCATGGTAAGACTGAAAACTTCCACTGGATTTAGCAGTTGGTAAGATTTGGTGACCATCAGGAGCACTGAGAAATGGGAAGGAAGCAAGTAGAGAAAATCTTCTTTGGAGACGGGTAAATTAGTGACGGTAGTCTAGGAAAACTGGGGGAAAGTGTCTATTTGCCTCCCGGTTATAAGAACTGGGATTCACTGGAGCACACTCATAGGTCGAGAGGAACATAGAAAGATCTATTTTCTTTCACAAATAAGATTCAAAGATATTATAGATTTAAAAAATCTGAAAGCATTTTTAAAAACTCATTTAAAACCATAATTCCTTCCTCCCTAAATCTTTCATCTATATGCCTAGTGGTCTTCAATTTGGACTGATTATGCTTTTCCTGACTTCTTCAGCCAAGATTTTGGTGGCACCACTAATAAGCAATGAATGCAAGCAACATAATGGAGAAGGAAATAGAAGGGGGGATAACAAGGCCCTGAAAAATTCAGACTGGAAAATCACCTTCTGAAGGGGTCCTGGTTGGCTGGTCAGACCCTGAGTAAGGCCAAGTTGGCTGTGCTTCTTTGAAATATATCCACACTACAATCTCAAATGCTAAACACTGCAGGATCCTAAAAAGTCATGCTATAAAGTATGGGCTTGGTCCACTTAAAGAGTTATTATTTTCCAGAGAGAGGCCATAGTCTCTGTAAGTGGTAGCCTGAAAGCAATTATTTAATTGTCTTATTTCCCAGCAGAAGATGACATCTAACAATTACTGTTTGGCTGCATACCTTTGAATGTCATCCCTTCTCTGTGAACACCCAGGGGTGGTGAAATCCAGGGCATTGTGACAACACCCCTGGGTGTGTTGTACTGACTTTGGCTAGACCCGTAGCTCTGCCCAGTTTCAGGTGGCACACTCCTTTTGATTATTAACCATGAAGATAATACCAATGCAAAATCAGCACAAAAAATAAAATGTAGTTTTGCTGCTTTGGGACATAGCCTTGAAGTAGAAAAACTTTACTGGGTATATTTTTATAAGCTGCCTTAAATTCTTTTGGGGAAAAAGTAAAATATCCATAAACTTGAAAAATCTCAATAATGCTCAGCTGTAGCTTCAGAAACCATTCCATAACAAATTCAGTGACAAAATGCAAAGAGTACTATTTTCAAGAGAATCTATAACATAAGGCTGGAAATGTTGCTGTCCTGGTGGTTTCTAGAAATAAGTGGTAGCACTCAGATCTCTGTTTTGTTTTTGAAAGATAGTTCTAAAATTTAAGGATTCTAGCCAGAGTGGTGAAGATGAATTTAGATCAGGGAAGACGCACACTAAATTCATACTTGTGAGTATCAACACATCACCAAGGGACCTCCTTGTAGTTCCCTTACCTGTCTAAACTATCCAGTTATAAGAGGGAATTTCACCGTGTGGCCTGGCCTCCTTCCTAATATGACCCCCACTAAGTCCTCTTGACTACTGTCCAGATGTCCTACATAACCTGAAATTAACCAGGATTTTTTAGGAAATCACAATCTACATATAAATCAACAAATTCTCTTTACTCAAAGCTGTCAAGGTGACTGAGAAAAACCTCCAGGTGAACCCCCTGAAAAACATTCGAGTTGCTTCCTAAACTCTGATAATATGACTAAGTTGAGATGGAAGCTACATCTTGCTTGCTGTTCTAAGCCACTAGTTTCATAGCTGACAATGGTAGATGAGGTCCAGAAGAATGAAATATTGGGCACTTGTTAAAGGTTTCAAAAGCTCATTCATTCCTGGGGATTTAATCTTCACTGTTTTGAAGTTCTGGGAGGATGCTCCAGTTTCTTGTGCTTAGTTTTGGAGCTACTTTGTTAAAAACCACAGCTATTAAAATACTGAGTTTCATAACGAGTCACATTTGTTTTTGTTCATAGCCCAGGGAAAAAAAATCAATAAATAATAACCAAGAAGAGATAATTACACAAAAACTGTATTTGTCTAAATATTGACAAAATAAGAAACAGAAACACTGGTTTCTTCAGACCTCACATATCCCTTTTCTAGAAAACTATAAAATATGTCCAAGATAAAAGATTTAACTAACATTTATAACACTGAAGATTAAATTTTACATATGATCAAGAATGTTAGAAACAAACTACCTTCTCTAATACTGAAATATAAGTCTTTTTGGAAATCAGGAGACATTTTTCTCGGTTTCCAGAATCTAATTACATTGTTTGGTACATAGTGGATGCTAAAGTAAAACATTTTTAAATTATAAAATTGAAATAGATACACTCTTACCTAAAGTCAGAGAGAATTAGAAAACAAAGGACCATTCTTCTTAGAAGTTTTCTTTGGGAAGGTAAGAGAAGAGTTGAATATTTTCTTGATGGTCCGTTCTTTGAAGTGGAGGAAAGAATAAATCTTCAACTGATTACCTGGAAAAAGACAACTTTATATTTAAAAAAAAAAATCTGAAGTTGGGATTCCTAACTTTTTTTTTTAAAAGATTTTATTTATTTATTTGATAGACGGAGATCACAAGTAGGCAGAGAGGCAGGCAGAGAGGAGGAAGCAGGACCCCGCTGAGCAGAAAGTCCAAGAGCGATCCCAGGACCCTGAGATCATGACCTGAGCTGAAGGCAGAGGCTTTAGCCCACTAAGCTACCCAGGCACCCCAGGGATTCCTAACTTTTATTAAGAAACTATATTGTACTAAATGCATTGCCTATACAAATGTACCAGGGCCTACAGCCTATGTGTTAAAAATTAATAGGCCATATGGCACATGTGCATGCACACACACACACACACACACACACACACACACAACTAGCTATGGCATGTTAAAGACTTGCCAAATCATTCTAATCCGTTATCTTCTCCCACTCTGGTGAACACCCATGTCCTTTCTCTTCTCCAAGCTACTAGCCCATCCGTATTCTTTTTTTTTTTTTTTAAAGATTTTATTTATTTATTTGACAGAGAGAGATCACAAGCAGGCAGAGAGGCAGTCAGAGAGAGAAGGAAGCAGGCTCCCTGCTGAGCAGAGAGCCCGATGCAGGGCTCGATCCCAGGACCCTGAGATCATGACCCGAGCCGAAGGCAGCGGCTTAACCCACTGAGCCACCCAGGCGCCCTGCCCATCCGTATTCTATTATTTCAGTGACATCTCTCCTCCTACCCCAAAGCCCTCAAATCTAAGTCATTATATAATATCAAAAGATTGAACAAGTATAGGAGAGAATATGTAACTGACTGAATATATGGTTGTCACTTTTCTTTAGCACTCAGAGCAAATTGAATAAAAGAAAGAAACTTCTGGTCTCTGTTCACACTATTATTTCTAAATATGTGAAATTTCACTATGGTACCAAACCACGCAATGACTAACCAGTGAGGAGCCAATAAAACATGACAGATGCTATGGGATTAGGGAGCAGCAAAAGTCTGAGCACTTGTTTGGATGCGTCTCTCTGATGGTGGCCTTTCGCTGTCAACCACCTATGCCTGTTAGTAGAGACCAGCATAGATACAACACTGTAGATTTCTTTTTAAAGAATTTATTATTTGAGAAATATTACTATATTCTTCCATATTGAAACATAAAAGGAGCTGAGAGAATAAAAGCTGAGATTTTCAGTTGTTCCCTTCAACACTCTATTTAATACTTGTGTAAAAGTGGTTTTTAATACAAGAGGCCTGTTGATGGCTTGAAGAAATAAGATGCCTGCGACAACCTTCTAATTGTCTCTTTGAAATAAGAGACTTTGATTTTGAGCACAAAAACTTCACTCTATTTAGAGGGGTAAGAAAACCTACTGGTTTCAAAAACCAGGTAGGAAGGTATTTTTATGTTGCTGCCTAGAAATGAATAGTAGAGGGGAAGCTGTAGAGTATGATAATGACATTCTGTTTTTTGCCTTCTCATAGAACTTAAGTTATCAACTTTATTAGTTCTTAATTTTCTTATCTCCTGATTACAGATATTTATGTCTTTTCCCTCTGCTTAGAGATCAACTAGATAGCCATTTGAAAAGGTGTCATGATAGATCTTTATGGACATAAAACATACGGCCCATTTCTAAGAGCCTTCTCTTCTTCCTCCTTCTGGGTGGGCCTGGCTTCATCTGAAATAGCAGGAGAGGAATTAGTTATAAAGGCAACATAAAAACACTTTCATTCTTGACCTTCCCCATTAAATTGTGACTCATTCGCCAAGTGTGATATTGTTGCTTCCTCTGAAAGTTTAGTGTCAGATGCAGACTGTTCCCTTAGGTAGCAGATCCAGTATCTTGGACAACATGATTATATAAATAGTATAATTATGACATATTTTATGTCACACCAAAAGGTGCGTAAAATTATTCACACAAGCTCTGATAGTAGTATTAGCTATGATTGGAAGACTATGACTAACTCTGTTCTAAAATATTTTGTGGTAAATCTTAGCTTTTTTTTTTTTTATTAAGGGAAAGAGATGAAAAATGGGTTGAGCTTGAGAAAAAAATGAACAAAATTATAACCTATGAAACCCTTTGGAAGGAACATTTTAAGTCATAACACTCAAATACATAGACCTGGCTAGATTAAAATATTAACTCCCTCCCCCCACCCCTCCCTTATTATCTATGGCCTTAATTCTTCTTACTTCCATTTCCTCCTCTCTAAAATGGGATAATAATAGTATCCAACCTCAGAGTTGTAAGAATTGAGAGAACACTTGGCAGTTTAACCATTAGCAGTAACTAAAGTCACTTAATAGATGAGATTTCATTTTAGGGTTATGGTGCCGTGTTTAATGAGCACATAGCAAGTGCTCCTTCATTATTGTAGATGAGAGGACCAATGTGGTTTTTTAGAAGTACTGTACTGTGTTTTGTAACTTCCATAACTGTTATTTTAGTCTCACCTTGGATGTGAAGTGATAGGGGGCAGAAGCCAGTAAAGAGGAAGTACAAAGAACAAAAGGAAAAATAAGATTAAAAATGCTAAGAAATAAGTCCTCATGAAAGGTATAGATAAATCCTGAACCTCAGGGGAATCTCAGAAGAGGGCCGGACCTTAACAGCCTTGTAAATGAACTCTTCCTTTCACCCTGATGCTAAATGGTAGCCTGCACTTACCTAGAGATCAAGGAAAATGCTAGGCCTTCGCCTCTCAAATGGCCGCTCTCCTCACATCCACACTTGTGAGAGCGCACTTCTCTGGAAAAATCACGATTCTCACCCACCTTGGCCTCCGTTGCTCACTGTCAACAAAGCACTTGAAATGCACACAGCACGTGAAGTCGCCCTCACTATGGCCTTTGGTGCTAGCGGATAAATTAAAGGCGGCCCTTATGTTGGGCAGTATCGTCCTAAGCCTTTCTGAAGCACTTCCTGTTAATTACTGTTCATTCATTTCCAATCAATGTCTGCTAGGCAAAAGCCCCACTCAGGCATGACTTCTTTTTTTTTTTTTTTTTTTTTTTTTTTTTAAAGATTCTATTCATTTATTTGACAGAGAGAGATCACAAGTAGACAGAGAGGCAGGCAGAGAGAGAGAGGGAAGCAGGCCTCTTGCTGAGCAGAGAGCCCGATGCGGGACTCGATCCCAGGACCCTGAGATCATGACCTGAGCCGAAGGCAGCGGCTTAACCCACTGAGCCACCCAGGCGCCCCTCAGGCATGACTTCTTGTAGAATATCTTCATGAACCATTTGCTGCCCTATCCGAACACCAGACTCCCCATCTGACTTCCTACCCTGCATCAAGACTCCGTCTGCCACGCGGCGGCCGTGGCATTCCTGGGGGGACCCACACAGAGGGCTGGTGGCTCCTCGGCAGGCCCCCACCCCCAGCCCCTGCGCTTCTCTACCCTGGCACCCGCTCTGCCCCGCACCCCGGGTGGCGCCCCTGCAGGGCAGTCCCCAGGACGCCTCCTCTTCACAGAAACTTGGGAGTCAAGTAAACAACGAGGACGGATAAAGGTTTCAAAGTGCCGGAGCCTGTCCCAGTCCTGTCCACCCACGCGGTCGGGGGCTGGGAAACTGAACCTGGCGTCTGGCTTTCCCCGGAGACGCGACGCGCGTGTCCCGCGGTTGCCCGGCTCGCCGCCCCCACGTGACCCGCACACCGGCCCGGGCTTGGGGCGGCTTTCCAGGCCGAGCCCCGCCTCCTCGGGCCCTTTTTCTGCACCGCCTTGAGCACGCCCGAGCCGGCAAGCCGGGCGGCTGGTGCTGGGAAACGGCAGAGGTCACTACTGAAGGGAGCTTGCCTGTCAGTGACTCTGAGCTTTAATAACTTTCAGGGGGCCTGGCTTTCTAATTCGCCTTTGTCCCTCTGGCTGGAGGGGATAATGCTGTGATTCTTTTCCTTACAATGGCAAGGCCGTGCTCTGCTGGCTTTCCCCTTTTGATCAGCCACAGTTGGTACACACTGAACTTTCTCCTCTGCCCTCCAAGTCTCAAGTTGCCAAAGCGATGTCCGCAAAGTAGTACAGGGGATGCAATTGTAGCCTCCGGAGACCTAGAAAGAGACTATCATATGCCTACCTCTACGCCAATTTTCCTGACACCCCCTAACCCCCAACCCCTCCCCCCCCCTCCCGGCTTCCTAAGGGAGAGCCGCCCATCATTTTCTTAAGCTCTTCCATTACTTAAACAAATGACACCCCCTACCTCCCAACCCCACCCTTTTATCAGCTGTCACCCTCCAGGTTAGGAAGCTCCTTGTCCGAAGCCAAATTTCTGACTTGAAGTTGTTTGATTTACGATTTTGATTCATAGACAATCATAATAGTTGAGGAAAGAAGAATCTTAGGAAATTGTCATTCTTTTTTTTTAATTGTTCAAATTTTTATTTTGATGCATAGTATGAGAAAGTGTCATTCTTTCACAGTTTCCTTTACAGTCTTTCCCACTGCAAACTTGCCAGTATGTCAGCTTATAAATACCAGGTTAAATCCTTGCTTGCCTGGAAAAATCTTCTAATCCACTCCATGATCTTCTGAAAGGACATACTGAGACCCTAATCCCTGAGGGCCCTCAACATTGTTCTTCACTCCAGACACCAATCTTTGAGTGTACAGCCAAACAGGGGGAAAGAGGGGAAAACTGCCTTACCCACATTAGGCAAATAAGGTATTGTGGTAGCGCTTCTTCTTCTTTTTTTCCCTTCTTCTTGATCCTTTGCGTAATTGCAGTACTCTTCTGATTCACTTTGCCAGTCCAGACTTGGCTACTAGCCCTGTAAATTGTTTTCATATAAATCTGGAAGTCAAGAGGGAAAGCCTTTAGCCTAAAACTCAACTTAATTCCTGTTGGACCAAAAGAGGACTTTGTAAAGACAAATAAAATGTGCGCCTATCACTTTAATATCCGATTCCTAAAGAAAAGTTTGGTTTACTGTCCTCCCAGTTGATTCTGAAAGGAAGCCTTAACATTCTCCTTCAAGGTCATGGCTGTGTTGTCCTCTTGCGGGAGTTGCAAAATAGACTGGAGTGGGGGCAGGTGGTGAAAGATGAGGGGAACAAAGCTTCATTACTGTTTCCTAGTGGGCCCATGCCCACCAACTGGAGGTCAAGAGAGTACAGAGAAGCAAAACTCACCTCCACCAGGGAATGGATGGAGGTGGGGGAGAGAGGTTCACCGTAGCACAGTGGTGTATGTGTTGGCTGAGGAACACACACTCTGTTGTCTGTTAGTGATTGCTCAATTTGTTTACATGGTAACTCATTTATGCTGCTGTTCTTTGTTCTTTCCTGAAGATAAACTATCCAGCAGAGCAAATCTTTGTTCCTTATGAGCTCATCTGCTCCTGCAGTCTGCGCCACACCTGTAATTATAATTATGGCCTAGTGCTTGGGGTGCTGTAATCCTTTCTAGTGAAACCAATTGTGAGTTCACCACCAGAGTTACTTAGCGAAGAGAGAATGCCTGGATTGATCGAACCAGCATCATTAGTCCCTTTCATTGCTTATTCTGGCTGTGTTAAGCCTTCTATTAAGATTCAGGTGATTAACATTTTTCAGTAATATAAAGTCATCCTTGCATTTTCAATGGAACTGTGATATTAATCAACTGAAAGTGGGACAATCTGGACAAACATAATGAGACGAGGCTTTCTGGGGGAAAAAAAGAGCTGATACTGAGAAATAAAAGAATTAGTGATATTGCATCTCAGGTATTACATTGATGAAAGAAAGAGAATTCACATAGAATGGTGTTGGTAAATCATCTTTAGGCTGTTTAGACCGTATCTTTCTTATGAGATGGGTATGCGTTTCAACAGTAACAGACTCGGTCGGTGTGCCGCCAAACTATTTCTGCAGAAAGAATAGTCCACCATTAAGCAGAAACGGCCTTGTGGTTTGACGAACTCATTGTCCTTCAGATGAAAAAATTTAACACAGAACTTATTTGTTTCAATTATACTGAGACTTAGGGACATGCAGGCCTTGTTCTGAAATAACAGAGTTCCTTTTTTTTTTTTTTTTTTTCTGAAGAGACATTGTTTCTCTTTGGTATGGTGTTTTTTTCCTTGATACTTGATAAGAAAAGGGATTTGTGATTATGAGTGTGTATGCGGTTTACAGTTATAACCTTTTCTCTCCCTCGCTTTAAAATAGGAGGAGTGGGTTTTTCAAACCATGTAATGCAGATAAGACTGTTTTTCTTCTACAAGGTTTCATCTCTAAAATCTCAGCCCAAATATTATAGCCTTCAATTGGTCTATTGTATTTCAGACAGACAAAGGATTTAGTCAACTGCAGTGGCATTTCAGCCTTTTAATACTGTTGCAAATTACTGGATGTACCATGGGACTTTTCTCTGGTGTATCAAATAAAATTCAACTTGAGAAAATAGAAGAAACAAAATGGAAACAAATAAGAATGGTCTAGGACAAAGATGATGAATTTGATTTATCAGTAGGCCCATATTCATCTCATGAAAAGTACTTTTGAATACAATGAGTGTGTTCCAAAAATCTATACTCATGAAAAAAAAAACTGGTTTTTAATAAAGAAGAATCCCAGAATTTTACAATTAGCAATGAATATTGCCTCAAGCAGTGGTTCTCAAAGTGTGGTCCTTGGACAAGCAGCATCAACATCACTTAGGAACTTGTCAGAAATGCAAATTCTCAGTGCATTCTAATTCAGAAACTCTGGGGCTGGAGCCCCACATTGCCTATTTTAATAAGCCCTTTGGGTGATTCTATTGCCCACAGGCTTAGATCAGTGTAATAGCCTCCTATCAAACCTGCTCAAGGGTTTGAATTATAATTTATAATTTAATTATAGCTATATAATTAAATTATAAATAAAAATTTATAATTATAAATTATAATTTAAATTATTCTCCACTCTGTCTCCAGAACGTTCTTTAAAAATATTCCTGTAATTATGTCAGCCCCCTATTTAAAACTTTTTCCTTGTTCCCCACTGCTGTTGAGTCAGGATATTCATGTTCATCCACTGGTCCCTAATTTGTTCTGTAGTTCCTCTCTCCCCATTTCCCTTGATCCACTCCACTGTCACCCCCACCTGCCAGGCCACATGCACACACAACCCGTACCTTCACAACTTGCACACCCACAAAATTCTAGCCTTTCTGAACTCCTTGCAGCTCTGTATGATACTACGGTCTTCTCATTCCCAGTCTCTACGTTGTTCCTCCTGAAATACCCTTATCCCTTCTTTCCCACCCATTCCTTCCCCTCTCTATTTATCTAGAGGGCTTGTTCTCAGTCTTCCAGGATTTCTTTTGGTTCTCACTCATCTCCTCTGGAGCACTTTGCTTGAACATTCTCACCCACCCACACCTAGGCTAGATTTCTTTCCTAGTTTTGTCACAGAGCATTGTGTATGTTTCCATCTCTGCACTTGTCGCCTAGAATTACAGACTTACAATCACTTATGTTTTCTCCCCCTGACTAAACTGTATGTTTCTGGATGGCAGTGACTCTCTCTTAAGGTCTTGATATCCCAACATCTAGGGTTTGTTTCATAATAAGCATTTAATAAATTTGTGTTGATTGAGTGAATGAATGAGTACCGTGGTACTGCAGATGAACAGAATTGGGTCCAGAGAAGAAAAGTTCACAATAGATTGGGACCACAATCTATTTTGTGGGGATTAACACCCTGATCCGCTGTTGTTCAATCCTATGTCCATACCATGAAATCATACTGTTTTCAGACCAAAGGGAAAAGTTCAGCTTTATTGCAGTTTAATCAAAAAATAAAATGTAAGATAGTTAAGTGTGTATTGGGGGTGATTTGATACATGGTGATAAACCTTGTGAAAGGATCCTCCATCTCATGACCACATCTGTCACCTCACATATTTATCTTTTCTGCGTGTGTCAGAACATTTAAGATCTTAGCGAATTTCAGTTATAAGATGCCGTGTTATAAACTACAGTAACTATGTTTCACATTAGATTCTCAGAAATTATACATCTTATAGCTACAAGTTTCTACTCTTTTATCAATCTTTCCTTATTTTCCCCACCCCCTGCCTTCACTCCCCTCAGCCCCCTGGCAACCAGTTTTTACTCTCTGTTGCGAGTTTGGCTTTTCAGAAATTCCGCAAAGCAGTGATACCATGCAGTATTTGTCTGTCTGTGGCTGGCTTACTTCACTTAGCATAATGCCCTCCCAGTGGCACTGTAATCTAAGCCGTTTGTTAAGGCCAAAATTTGGGGGATTTAAAAATCCCCTCTCTCTTTTTCCTTTGCAAAGATTAAACACACTATTACCATCGTAGATGTAAAACACCCGCAGGATTTTTTCCAGTATGTAAGTGCTATGCATAGGTTTGAGTGTGAGAGAATATGGCAGACTTTTCCAATTCAGATTCAAACACTTCCTGCCTATTGAATCATGTTCAGTTCTTAATCTTACTCTGCACTTTTCAGAATGATCTAAGCATTAAACCTCTCTTGAATTCAATGGGAGCACTATGCCCAGTCAGGCCACATGAACCAGAGTGAGAAAAAGGACTGTCCTACAATGAAGAATGGAGTTTTCAATTGTCCTTAGATGATGACATTAGAGATGTTATTAAAGGAGGGATTCAATAAACCAGGCTTGTAAGTATGAATCTCAATTGGCCCTTTTAGACAGAGGCCCTTGTTAGAGATGACACTGTTTCTTTGATTCTCCAAGGACTTCTAAAAGACAGTGCACACTCTGCTTAAGAAGGGTCAGGAAATCACTGGCTTTATTAAGATGTTAATGTGTCAGTAAACATGGTCACTAAGTAATTAAAATGAATCTGAAACTCTTTCTAACAATGAACAGATGGCCAATTTGATTACTAAATTGTCAAACATTTGTTAACTATACTTCTTGATGCTGTACTAGGGCAGAGACAGAAATCAGTCAAATACATACTTTTTATTGAGTCTGCATTTCGATATACAGGAATCTGGCTCCAGAACTTACCAGCTGGGAAATATTACTGCACTTCCCAAGCCTCAGTTTCCTGGCCTATGGAATGGAGATCTGTAAATGTCTATATCTTTTTTTTTTTCTTTAAAGATTTTTTTAATTTATTTGTCAGAGAGAGAGGGAGAGAGAGCAAGCACAGGCAGACAGAATGGCAGGCAGAGGCAGAGGGAGAAGCAGGCTCCTGCTGAGCAAGGAGCCCGATGCGGGACTCGATCCCAGGACGCTGGAATCATGACCTGAGCCCAAGGCAGCTGCCTAACCAACTGAGCCACCCAGGCGTCCCGATGTCTATATCTTTCTTAGGATCTGAAGGCTGGATAAGATCATCTCTGTGAAGAGGGAAACTTATTACCTAGCTCCGTTGGGCTCAGCAAATATAACCTATTAATGTCCAGACCCAGTGCATGAAATATATCATTGGAGGATATTGGATATCCCTCATGCATATACACACACATATACATATCCTCCCCCATCCTTATTGAAACTCCAGTGGAAGTTCAGAGCAAGAGTCTGTCATGCGAGGGGGCTGTAGTTTTCCTCTTCATCCAGGAAGTTCTGAGACACATTTGGGTGACAAATACATCTGAACACCCCTAAAATAGGACAAAATTACTACCAAGCAACATGCACTCAGCACGTGAGAGAAATACAGCTGAAAATATTTGGGTTTTTTTCTCTCCTTTCACCCACAGCCATCAAGAACAGAGCTTGGTCCTCTGTCTCCACACTTCCCTGGTTTTTGAGGTCCTGCACCTTCCTCTGCCACACACCTGTCCCTGTCCCTGTGAGCCGCTCGCCAGGTCTGTGTTCCCGGTCTCCATTCCAGGTTCCTGCTTCACTTCTCCTTCTCAGGTTTTACTTTCCATTTCCCTCCTGTTCCACTCTCCACACCCTCCTCTCACTAGCGAGATCTGTAGCGCTTTTGAAGAAAGCTACATTACATGTACTTCATGTTTTGCATGCATTGAAATGATTTGACTGATTAAATTGTCACTGGCGCGACACCCAGCCAAAGAGGAGCCAAAGAGGAGTGAACTCAACTCTCAGTGGAGTAGGGGACTTTCAAGGGGACTGGTTGGAACAAAAATATGAACTTAAAGGCGAGATTGTTGAAGTCTCTGAAATAATGCAGGACAACAACAGATTGAAATAAGGCTTGTTTATTCTGTCCTAGAATTGGGGAATTCGTGAGTCTTTCTTGCTGCCTGAAGGGAATAATAGTCTTAATAAAAGTAAAAGAGGCATAACATTGTAAACCTAGGCAACAAATTCCCCTGTAAGGTTTTACCAACTGGAAATGAAAATCACTGAAAAAGGGATTGGATAGGCTATCACTGGTAGAGCATATTAAATTAACCTTCTTTGACCAACCTCCATGCTGTTCTCAGGCTCAAATGATAAGTTACCTTTTTTTCAGAGCCACCATATCGGCTCTGAGAACACAGGGAACCCTGTTTTCCATTTCCTGCATCTCTCTGGAGATGTAAGCTATAGTGAGCCCAGAGTTATGGAGTGAAAATGTAACTTCAGATTTTAAGAGTGAAAGGACAGATCATCAAGGCTGAGGTGTGTAGTTGAAGTTATCGTCATTATTACTCTGTAGAAGTCCTCTAAGCTGTCTCATCTTCCAGAATGCCACATGCTTCATCTTCTGCCTCTGAGAGTCATGTCTGCTGGGTTGTTCGGCTACATTCTCTTAAGAAAGGTATCCATTCTGTCATGTAGGGATGATTGCAAAATGACCTGTACAGCAATGTCGTGAATCCAAGGCACGACCCCTAAATTACAGCAGTCACAGGTGACAGCAGTTTCATTGTTGGCACACCCAACAGATAAATACATCTTCGTGTGTGGCCTCTGATGACTTTTTTCTTTATGTACATGTGCATTCAAGCCAGAGGAGGAACTCACAGTGCCTTGTGTTTTTTGATCATCAACTTTAAATCCAGCATATACAGCCTTCTGTAGATGCTTAAAGAAAAACACAGAGTCAGTATTTAGGAATTTAACTGAGGTCCTGATTTTTTACTTCTTTGTCCATCCCCATACCCCATTTTGTTAAACAAAAATACACAGAAAAGCTGAATTAGGAATTTAGCAGATTACTAACATTAGTTGCTATTTTAAGTGATATCTATGTTTATTAGATTTTAGAAATTTGCATTTATTAATTGTGATTACCCCCTTTGAAATGATTGAATTTGACATGTATTTTTTAACGACTAGTGTTATTTGAGTTTCTGGCTGCTCACCCACCCCTGCCCTGAATGAAGTCACTATGGCTTTTTGGATTTTTTGTTAGGGGGAGGTTGATTTGATAGTACAGATCAAAAAGACTATCAGGAGTGTTGAAATCTCCTTAACAAACCCTGCATAAAACGGATATGCTGAGGCACTTTAAGCTCTCTTGGATTTATTTAGCAGCTTCTCCCTGAAGAGCTAGAATAAATTGGGACTATGTTTATTTGAAAGAAGGAAGATTATGAGTTACCTAGATAGGAGTCACAGACTTAGATGTGTTGTTTTCCTTATATGTATTTAATTGAGACTACTGTGAAATTCATTTTTTAAAGGTTAAAATAAAATTTGCAAAGCATAACAAGAAAAACTGGATTTATAACTTGTGCCGGTGGCAGGGTGGGGTTGGGGTTGGGGGCCCGGGAAGACTGATCTCCCTCTCAGGAAAAAGCAACCCCTTCAAACGAAACATGAGCTATGCTGTGCTCCACAGATTAGGACTAAATTTAGAAAGGAGGCAAAGCAAGATAAAGAGCTCAGATGGCAACACCCCATTTTTGCCTCCACACATTTTCCTGCCTGGGAAGCCTATGCAAAAGGATCAGTCCACCCAGAGATATGTTGGCTTCAGAGAGTTCCAGAACCCCCTTTGTAGACTTAGCAATTGAGCTCAGCATTTGAATTCAGTCATGGTGTACAACACACCTCTGGAGCTGGCTTGCAAGTTTGATCAAGACCTTTGAGTCAAAGTAGAGAGATAGGAAAAGACAATTATCTTAAAAGTAGATATAATTTTGGTAGATATTCCAAAAGTTTGATTAAAGCCTAAATCCTAAATTAAAACATTTGTTTTCCAAATGCCTGAGGCAGTGTCATCAAAAAGCCTCCTCAGAAAAATGATGAACATCACTATTCCCACAACTCCTCCAGCATACTAAGGGGCTTATAAGATTTCCCCTTAGGGGCGCCTGGGTGTCTCATTTGGTTAACCATCTGACTCTTCATTTCAGCTCAGGTCGTGATCTCAGGGTTGTGAGATCCAGCCCAGTGTTGGTCTCCTCACTGAGCACAAAGCCTGTGTATGAGTCTCTCTCCCTCTTCCTCTGCCTCTCCCCCTCCTCATATACACACTCTCTCTAAAAAAGAAAGAAAGAAAAAGAGAGAAAGAGAGAGAGAGAGAAAGAGAGAAAGGAAGAAAGAAAGAAAGAAAAAGAAATGAAGAAAGAAAGAAAGAAACGATTTCACCTTAAAGTTGGTGGGACATAGAAGCCATTTTAGCGAATAAAGCCAAGATTAGCATTATCCCTGAGGTCCCACAGCTCAGTCCAAGGATTGTGCTCTCTCTTCAGATTCTTCTCTCCAAATTATTACAGTGTTTATTTCCGTTGCTTTCTACATTTCCTTCCCAGCAACAGTGTCCTCACCTACTCTGTGCCACAGGTGCATCTGGGGTGCCCCGTTTCTTTCTCCTACAAGACTGTTCTCAGTGTCAGTGCTATCCTAAGGAGAAGTGAAACAAATTTCTAAGCAGTGAAAGAACTCAATCTTAACTGTTCTGTTACAAGTATTTTTTTCTGGTTTCTAAAATGACAAGTGATGCCCATGAATTAGACAAAAAACTAAAGCTATCCCAAACTAAAGCCAATACATTGATGTGCTGATTATTAAAATTTTGATATGAGAGAGCTAGACCTGACACCCTCTTATTTTTTCTATTAACGCTCTAGTGGAAACCGCTTGGAGGAACCCTTTGGTTCCTTGGAGGAACACTGGAGGAATCTTAGTCTCAAAGGCTGGAAGTTCCAGGCCCTCCTCTGCAGGTAATGAAGGAGATATTTCAGAGCAGGTGGGTCCTGTGTTAGTTTCCATACGTAAACATTTAGGTAACTCCTTTTCCATCCATAATCCATTCCATTGTCTGGTAGATTTGATAAAGATTCAAAAGGATGGATTTGTCAAGGTTGAGGCTAAAAGGTACCTCTGAAGTTTTAAAGAGTTATGATCCCTGATCAATTTCTGAAGCTAATCTCCTCAGTAAGTTTTATGTTCATCTTAATCTTTGCACATCTGTAAGAGAAACAAATGCATTTCACTGCATCAAATCACCTACCAAGGCTTTGAGAGCTGTTTCATTCCTATCATTTCAATAGGTGTATTTGAAATTCAGTGGCCTGCCAAGATTGAGAGCTATTAGTTCTCAGATATCTTTATCTGATGTAACACATCATTAAAGAGAATGTATTCTATCCTTGATCTTTGTTTTGGTGTCAATTTCTTCTCAACCCCAACCCCCGAAGAGAAATGAGGCTGGGTGTTTAATAGTAGTCCTGAATTTAAGAACATAATACTTGAGGTTCTTTACATGCTGTGAAGCATGGTCTTTGGGAATTCTCCACCCAAGTGCCATACAAACTTTCTGAACAAAACGGACCTTGATCCCGCATGGTTTTTCACAATGCTTCCATTGATAACCTAAGATGCCAACCACCAAAGTGAATGTGGTGGTGATGTCATTGCTGATACAGTTCCACCAAATCACACACTTTAGTGAAGCAAGAAAAATCAGAGTTGCAACATCCTGGTGGAATAATGCATTGCAGCAGTAATACGGAGACAAAAGAAGGCATGTAGATGCTTTGGATCAGGCAGAAATGGTGAAAAATTATACAAACTATACTAGTTGCCTGGCAAGACAAGCAAAAAAAAATGGTTGCATCTTTTGAGATAAGGAATATAGTTTTTATGCTCCTTATAAGGCAGAAATGCTAAGAATGAGGCTCCAAAGTCTACCCTGTAATGTGGCAGGAAAAAGAAAGCTATTATATCATACTCAGTCTAGGAGAACATGGGTGGCTCAGTGGGTTATAGCCTCTGCCTTTGGCTCAGGTTATGATCTCAGGGTCCTGGGATTGAGCCCCGCATTGGGCTTTCTGCTCAGCAGGGAGCTTGCCTCCCTTCCTCTCTCTCTGCCTGCCTCTCTGCCTACTTGTGATCTCTGTCTCTCTGTCAAATAAATAAATAAAATCTTAAAAAAAAAAAAGAATGAAAAGACATATCATACTCACTCTATAAAGCACAAGAATGAAATTTGGGACATTCTCAATTTATCAGCAATAAAGTATAAGACTGCACCTATAACTCATGAAAAGTTTCCCTAATTAAGGAACAGGCTTTCCATCCCATACATCTACCTGAAATAGGTTTCAGAGTCTCGGACAAGCAGGGACATTGCCAGAAGCACACATTTCTGAATTCAAGAATTTCTTCTTATTTTAACCCTTAGATTTCTAAGCACAGGGTGGGGCAGTCTATGGTAATTTAATCAGAAGTTGGTAGAAAATACTAAATGCTACAAAGAATGGCAACTGCAGAGGTACCAGTGAGACCAGCACAGAAAGAGGACAACTCCCAAGAGCACTAAGTACATAGGAACCCCAGGCTTCAAGACACCTCTTAACTTGGCAATGGGCAGTCATCACAGTAAGACCCTGGATGTATAAAAAGTCGAAGACTTAAAATTCATCTGTCCAACAAATATAAATTGGATGTCCACAGTACCATGATAAAGAATACGTAGTCCTTGCCATCAAGTTGCTAATTTATAGGCGGGGAGATACAGAACTTGACAGGCATTTACAATAGAGACCAGAGCAATGACTAAAATGGGATCATAGAGCACAAAGGATGGGCACCTCCCCTAGGAATGGCTTCCTGAATGAGATGAGGCTGCAGCCAGAGTTGGACTATGTGTTTAAATTAGGTGAAGGAGGAAGAGGGCAGGACATTCCAGGCAGAGGTGGAGTAATCTATAGAAAGGCACAGAAGCAGAGAGATTCAGCAGTTCAGAATAGCAAGAGTGTAGGGGGCATCAGGAGATTGCAAGAAAAGTAAGGTGAGAGACTCAGGCATAGATCTGTCCGTGAAATCTTTTCCCATCTTCTTTTGCTTCCGTATAGATTTGCTTGGCCTTGAAAGAACTGAATGTCTTCAAAATCAAACTTTTGTTTAGTATGTAAGTAGTATACTTCCTTTTAACATAAAAATAGAAAACAACAATATGATTTCATTTTTGTAACTTTCCAAACTAGCAAATATAATGTTTGATATTAGAAATGAGGATATTGGAATCCTTTCACTATATATATATATGTATCAAATAAAAAAAATCAGGATATTGGTTACTCTTGGAGGGAGTAGTGTTTGTGAGAGAGTATAGGGTTGTGGGGGCTTCTGGGATGCTTGGTAAATGGCCTGTTTCTTGACCTGGGTGTTGATTATGCAGATATGGTCACTTTGTAAAAATTTGTTGAGCTGTATATTTATGATTTTGTACTTTCCATATGTAATATGGGAAAAATTTTTAAATGTTGGTTTTGTACTTAGATACCATCAAGAATTAGAAAATGCTTTCTTTAAAAAAAAATACCATTTATACCTTACACCAGGTAGAAAAATGAACACAAAATGAATCAAAGATCTAAACATTAGAAATAAAAAAAATAAAACTCTTAGAAGAAAACAGGAGAAAATCTTTATGTCATTGGATTTATTATATCAAGTAATATGGCTTGTAAATTAGACTTCATCAAATTAAAAACTTCTGTGCATCAAACGACACTATTTCAGGAGTAAAAAGGCAATCCACAGAATAGGCAAGATATTTATAAATCATGTATCTGATAAGGGATTAATATCCAAAATATATAAGGAACTCAGAGTTCAATAACAATAACAATAACAAAAAAAAAATCAACCCTATTTTTAAAAAGTGGGCAAAAGACTTCAACATCCATTTCTCCAAACAAGATGTACTAACGAGCAATAAGCCCATAAAAAAGATGCTCACCATCATTAGTCACTAGGGAAATGCAAAGCAAAACCACAGTGAAATACCACTTCACATCCATTTAGAAGGCAATTATCAAACAACATCAACAGCAAAAATGTAAAATAACAAGTGTTGGTGAGCATGTGGAGAAATTGGAACCTTCTTGTGTTGCCAGTGATAAAGGAAAATAGTTGAGCTGCTTCAGGAAACAGTTTGGTGGTTCCTCAGAAAGTTAAACATAGAATTACCATATGACTCAGCGTTCTACTCCTAGGTATATACCCAAGAGAACTGAAAGCGAGGACTGAGATTCATGAACTAATGTTCATAGCAGCATTACTTACAATGGGCAAAAGGTGGAAATAACCCAAACGCTCATCAACAGATGAATGGATCCAAAAATGTAGTATTTACATACAATGTCATATTATTGGTTAATCAAGAACAGACAAAGCTCAGTGCCAGAGACACTCACAGACAGAAGACTCAGGGTAAGCCTTAAGATTTCTTATAAAGCCATAGAAATTGAGACAATGTAAGGTTCACGCAAGGATGGACAAATATGTCAACAGCTAATGCCCTATCATTGGTATAATGGGTATCAACAGAGCTCACTCCTCTACCTCACTTCCTTTAGGTTTCTGTTCAAATGCTATCTTAGTAGTGAGGACTCTTACATGAAATCACAATGTCTTCTCTCCCCACCCCACCACTCTTCTGATTTCCCTTTTTCAGTAAAGAGTTATCCATCACAACTTAGAACCTTTTGACATACTATATATTTTACTGTGTATCCCTTTATCTTCTGTCTCCCCACTATAATATAAACTACACAAAGTCAGGGATTTATTACTGCTGTTCACTGCTGTGTCATCAGAGTATAGAACACTACATCTTATACAATTAGTGGTCAATATATTTTTTTAATGTAAATGGGTACAAGATTTTAGAATACCCAGAAACAGACTGATACATATAAAGACAACTGATTTATGAACAAGCTGGCAATACAGGTAAGTGGGGAAAGGATTCAATAAAGACATTTTATTTCCTTTACCCAGCTTCTCTTATTCCAAAATTTCCCTAGCATTGAAAGAGCTGAATTCCTACAAATAAGATTTATTTTGGTTTCTAACCCTATAATAACATATCTAACCCTATAATATTTCTTTTGAATTCTAACCCTATAATATCTTTCCTTATAATATCAAAAAGATATAAAGCTCTAAAACAAAGTGGAACAATTAGTTAGAGGTCTCCGTAGAGATTTAAAAATTGATCCCTTCCTTTCATCATACTTAAAAATCAATTCCAGGGGCACATGGGTGGCTCAGTCAGTGAAGTGTCTGTCTTTGGGTCAGGTCATGATCCCAGGGTCCTGGGATCAAGTCCCACATCAGGCCCCCTGCTGAGCAGGGAGCCTGCTTTTCTCTCTCCTTCTGCTGCTCACCCTGCTTCTGTTCTCTCACTCTCTCTGTCAAATAAATAAATAAAATCTTTAAAAAAAAAATCAGTTCCAAAGGATTAATTACTTAGAAGTGAAAGTGAAAACTTTAGAATTTAAAAAAAAAATAGAATTTATTTTAAAGTTCCAGTTAAGGAGAAATTTCCTAAAGATGACAGAAAAAATACAAGTTACAAAGTATCTGATTAATAATTCTGACTACATTAAAATTAACAACATCTATTAATAATGTATTCCATTTAAAAAAGGAAAAATACAAGTCACAAAGCAGCAGAAAATGTTTATAAACACAACCCACAGAGGAATAGAATCTAGACTGTTTAAAGAAAATCTACAATCAATACAAAAGATGAATAATGCAATAGGAAACTGGGCAAAAAAATGGGTAACTTTGTTAGAAATCAAAGACATACAAATTAAAGCCACAAGGAAATACCCCCCTTTTTTTTTTAACTCTTTGGCCAAATTTTTTGAAAATTGGAAAATATCAAGTTTTGACAAGATTGGAGAAGCAGAGCTCTTACACATTTGCTTGAGGGTTGGTAATTGTTACTACTTTGGAAAAAATACCTTCTGACCCAGCTATTTCATTCTTAGGTATATAACCTAGAAAAACCATTGCACATGTACATCTGGAAACATGTGTAAGAATGCTCTATAGAAGTTTTGTCCACAAAAACAAAATGCTGAAAGCAACTTAAACATGCATTCCTCATAGAGTGGAAAGTGAATTTTACTGGAGTTATGCAAGGAAAAATTATACCACAATGCAAAGGGAAGACCCACACTTTATGTGTCAGCATGAATGAACCTAGAAACATAATGCTGAGTGAAGGAAGCAAATCGCGGAAGAGAAACCGTGAATCCATTTATGTAATGTTAAGATCCAAGCAAAGGTAAGCAATAATTTCTCTAGAGATGGAGCAAAGTGCGCAAGAAAAGCAAAGAATTGTTAAAAGAAGAATGAGTCTTCTTATAAACATATAATTGTTATCCCTGGCTGAGGGAAGCAGTAGAGCTATGAAGACATTCTTTCTCTTTGGGGATTAAAAACAAAAAAATTACTAAATTCTCTTCCCTTGGCAACATTTCTCTCCATAAAATACCAAACAAAACAAAAACGTGTTCTAATTTCTGACATTTTTGAGGTGTTTGTGAGATACCTTTCACAACATGGGGTGCTCCAAACTCTTCAAAATTAAACTTCTCCAAATACGGTCAGTGATATTCTTCCTTCCCCATAGCAGGACTCAGTGAACTCAGGGTCTTCATGTGTTTAAAGTAAAATGGCTTTGCTTTCCTTCAAAATGGTAATTGTGTAATAGTTGCTTGTAAAGGAAATTGATGTGATCATGTCTGGCTGGCAGGAAATTAAGCAGATAAGTGATCAGACCATTACACACAAGCTTTCATGGACCAGGAGCTGTGTACCTGTCTCTGTGTCATGAGCCTCCATTTTGCTGCACAGATTCTGGATTTTGTCTTTCTACCATTTTCATATCATCTTCATACGTTGTTTTAATTATTTTAAAGTATTTGTTATTTTAAAATGTTAAAATCATTATTAAAAACACCTTAAGCAAGGAAAGAAATGTAGGACTTGTAAGCTTTTATTGGCCAAAAGGTGCTAAATAACCAGAGCAAAGAATTTTCCAATAACTGCAACAACAACCAAAGCACTTTTAAGAAATTTTATTAGGGATAATAAATCTGTAACTACAGGACAAATTTTTAGCCATTAATTTTTATAGAAGGATGTATTGTCTCCTTTTCTGTATTTGAAAAGGGAAAAATTTCACTCTATAAAAGCATTAAAGTCATCACTGAAGCTCCTTAAAACCAAGGGAGCACAATTTTCATATCTTTAAGTCATAAACTTAAACTTCACTAGATATTTGTATTGAGATGGACGTTAATGCAAACTTAAATCACTATAACATTCCATTATGTTACCTCTCAGATATTAAAAAAAAATCAATCTCAGCACACACTTATTGTATGTAGGTTTGGGGGATTAAAATTACTCTTTTGGGTATACAAAAAGGAAGGTTTAAGAGGTCTTTGGGAAGCTGTACAATGGGATGAACTCCAAAAGCCTTGTATGCAGTTTCCCTTTGCTACCGTCTAGCTGTGAGATATTTGATAAGTAATTTTGCTTTTTTGGGTCTCAGTTTTTTTGTATAGATTCTCTCTTATGGTTGCTTTCATTCTAATACGAGATGCTAAATTCTTTTCTTTTTTAAGATTTTATTTATTTATTTGACAGAAATCACAAGTAGGCAGAGAGGGAGGCAGAGAGAGAGGAAGGGAAGCAGGCTCCCTGCTGAGCAGAGAGCCCGATGCAGGGCTCGATCCCAGGACTCTGGGATCATGACCTGAGCAGAAGGCAGAGGCTCAACCCACTGAGCCATCCAGGCGCCTGAGATGCTAAATTCTTAATTTTGTCTTTGCTTTTAACAAAAAGATGGCTCCTTAGGGAGAAAATGGAAGTATTTGGGGAAGGAATTGTAGGACTGAATTGTTAGTGTCTGCCCTGGAAATCCTGACTTCCTAGGATGCCTAACATCCAGCATCTTATGTAGAGTAGGTACTCCACAGCAATTCTAAATAAATAAGTGAATGAATGAATGAATGAATGAATAGCTTAAGCTCAGGGAAGCTATCAAAGCTTGTCATTTAACTGAATTTTTTTTTCCTTCATTAAAATATCATAGCAAATTCTATGTATGAGTTTTAAATTATCTGCTTTTCCTTGGGGAAATTTTTTTAACCTCTTACCTTTCTGAACCTTCTTAGCCTACTTACAGACTAACACTGTAAAGAACCGCAGTTTAGAAACTGAGAGCACGTATTTCCTTTTCACATTAGATTTTATTGGCCAACTGACACGACTTCAACCCACTCACTTAAGAATCTCGAGCATGTTAATTCTCCATCTTGGATCTCTGGCACTTTGGAAAATGGGAATAACAACATTGCTGTTTTGAGCAGGAAAACAGCTAACATTGACAGTGAGCCTGTGGAAGGCTAATCTTTAATTTTAATCAGGGAGAGATATTTACTTGGTTGCTTCCTCTGGGGAAAACTTCTGGAAATGAAACAGTAACCATTAAGAAATACGGTTTTTTCCCTTCCATGTTGCCAAAGTTTGTTTGGGGTAGTCATTGTTTGCTGTGGGTTTTTTTCCTTCTCTATTTTTTGTTGTTGTTGTTGTGGAGGATTATTATCCTTGTGAGGTATCTGCAAGGTAGTGTACCCTTTAGTGTCAAGATTTTATTCATGATTCATCAAAGGAAATAATGAGGAGGTGAGAAAATTTAAAGTTCAGAACCAGGTTCTTTGTGGAAATATATTTAGCACTGAATCTTGTTTTTTTCTTTTTCTTTTGTCAGTAGACACTGAATATTTCTGGATAGTTACTGTGAAATATTAGATTAGACACTTTTTAAAGTCATCATTACAAAGCTAGGAAAATATTATATTAAAAAATCTAATTATTATGAATATCATATCTAGTTTTAATAAAAATGAGCCATAAAACCAGCATGTTTCCCCTTCCCTACAGATTTTACTGACCATGGTAATTAATCTTAACATCTGTTAAGGTCACTTGCCTTGTGAAATAATAAATTATCAAATAGCAGGACCATAAAAGAGTGATGATTGCCTGTACGCGGTGCACCATATGACCCAATTCAGTACCAATATAGGGAACGCCACGTGCTTGGTAAACAACAGGCATAATATGACCTGTGTTAACAAGAATGGGTTTCTAACAAGCAGTGGAAGTACAAAGTCATATAATGATAAATTTTGGCCTCACCGAGATGGAGCTAATATCATTAGCCATTTATTGCAAAGGAACTTAAATCTTTTCAAATTAAACTCATGATGGATTTTAATCACTTGGTTAATGTTGGTAAATGATTATGCCTCCAGCCATTACGATAATGATCATTATTAGCAAGAGTCTGTTTTTACAATGTTTCTAATGTTTAAAATTAATCTAGAAGTCAAGAGCCATTAAATCATTTCACCTGCAGCTGAATTTAAAAGATGCGCATATTTAAATCTGTAATTTAAGAACAAAACTAAGGCAATGGAAAAATACACAAGAAAACCCATTAGCTACAGCGCCACCATGTGACCAACCTTAAAATTCCCTTCAGGAGTAAAAGAGCAAATATACCAAGAAAACAGGTTTGTGCAGCAAAGAGACTCCATCCACAGTTAGGAACTTCATATGGATGCTGGTTATTAACCTACAGGGAGCCTCAAAACTCCGAGAAGTCAACTTCTATCTCTCTAGAATTATAAGCTTCAAGATCCTGGGAAACCTCAATGGGAATCAGCAGTGAGTTGCCAGAGTCTGCAATTTGCCCAATTCAAGTCACAGATAGAGATTAGCCCTTTAAACAGGAACTACATTTCCAAAAGTAAGAGAAAAAAAATGGGTGTTGGAGTCATGTGAAAGAGTTGACCATTATGACACAGAGTCATCTTTGAGCACAAGAATAAAGCGTGAACAAAAGGGAAAATTATAGGTACACAACTTTTGAATCATAATCATATCTCCTGTAATCTGAGAAGTCTGTTATCTTCTCTAGGTGTCAGGTTTCATGTCTATAAAGTGCTGGAATGAGACTAGATGATTTTTAAGTCACTTACCAGGTTAGAAATCCTATGGCAAGAATCACTTCAAGACATGTGGCTCAACAAATGTTATGTAAGACTATGCACATAAATTCTTGTACAGGATGAAATTATTCTCTAATAGTCTAATAATATATAAACTGAAGCAAAACACTAAGGGGTGTTAAAGAAGGAAAAAAAACCAGGAGAAAATAGAAACATTTTATAAATCCAGAAAAAATTAATTCAGAAATTTCCATTGCCTTCAGAAATAATTCTTAGTAATGTTTAAAACATTTATTTATTCATTCATTTATCAAGTGTATTTTGATTTCCAGCAGTGTGCCAGGCATGGTGCTAAGTTTTAGGGATAACAACATAGCATTGAAACTCTTCTCCCAGATAAGAAGGGATCACTGATAGAAGGAACTCAAAACTAATTACCCATGACTAAAGGAGATATGGCTTGAAAAAGAATGAAAAATTAGATTTGTGTCCAAGGAATAAGACTGTTTTCAGTCTATAGACTAAAGTATCTGGTCCCACCCTTATGAGGTAGCCCTGGAAATGCTGTTTTAATTCTTAAGCCAAGGATCTTGAAAACCAACCAACCAACCAACCAACCATCCAACCAACCAACCAACAAACAAAAGTGACTAAGGGAATGACGAGTTTTAGTGACTAATGGAAGCACTTAAGAGGAACTAAATATAAACCATCTGACTATATAGACTTACTAAACCGAGTCTAAAAATAGAGAATTAATGAGGGGGGTGGTATTGTTTTCCAGTGCACAAAGTGATAACCATGGGAGTGAACAGTAAGAGGAGTTAGGAAGTGGAAAATTTAGACGGTATCAGGAAAAAAGCTTCCTGTCAGAGAAAATCATTAGCTTAATACGACCACTCAGGGGAAGTGTTAGAAGTTCCACTTGTTGGTCTGTTGGTAGCCCACTGACTGGAGCTCTGTCTTGTTAGGATCCCAGGAGAACAATGGGCTGCCCCGCCCCTGCCTCTCTACAAAGGCTAAAGATAGGAGTAGAAAATCATAAAGAGGGAGGGGCAGGGGGAAAATGTGTGCTAAGGGGAATATGGACAAGCATTATGGAGTTTTTCAAAATTATAAACCATTCAATTAAACCACTTTCCCCCTTCACCTGTTGTTTCTCTTGTTGGTTTGAATCAAAGGGATAAAACAGGCCCCTATTCTACTTCCCTGAGGAGACAACTGGATCCAGGTCCTTAATGCCACTAACTAGACATAATACAGGAAATGTTATTTAAAAGAAGTCAGCACTTGCCATGCATAACAATTCAAATTCCTGGTTGTCTTTCTGCTGTCCTGAAAATAAGGAAATCATCCAGAAAAAGTCACCTGGCCAAGGTGAGTTAGTTCAAGAGCATTCAGTTTGGCTGATTTCTTCTGACTTGCCTACACTCTCACGTTCCAGGGAATCAGAATGTCTCCAGATCTTGTTGGACAGGTGCACACTCTCAATCAGACCATACTTGCCTCTAATTTGATCATGCCAGACTGGCACAGACTTAATTATCTTCTATTGCCTTTTTAAAAGGGCAGGAAACAAAAAAGCTCTGTTGTTTCAACAACTGCCCTGTGGGTTCTGTGCTGAGACACCTCTGCTTGGCTTCCATTCCCAGCTTGGGGGTTGGAGCCCAGTTGTGTTTTTCTCATAACTTCTGCCTTGTGGTTTGGACCTTGGCTCTTTTAGCTACTTACGTGACTTCTGACTTTAACCATCTGCCATGTTCTTAGACTGACAACTTGCTGCGCTGATTTTGGTTTCCTGGCTTTTTTTTTTTTTTTTTTAACCTTCTCTAGACCTAGGCTATGACCTTGATGTTGATTTGTAGAACTTCATCCTAATCTTTGCTTTGATTTATAGGGTAATTAAAAAAAAAAATGTTTCAGGATAAATCTCAGATCTGCTGGGACAGAAACTCTAGTTTTCAGACCTGTGCTTAAGTACTTGTCCTATAAAAACAAGCCATTTTTCTTTTGTCTTTCCAAGTATGAAGGAATCATTACAATAGCTATCACTGCTGCAGGAAGAGAATATAGTTTAAATGATCATTTAAGCTAGAAGCTATTAGTTATTATTAGTCACTTTTATTAGGGGCTTTTATTTTTTTTACTACGTACTTTTTTTTAACCCAAAGAATTGAGATAGTGGCTTTTTTTTGGTTTGTTTGTTTCAGTAGGAATAGTGAAAAATATAAGTTCTAGAATAATCATATAACTGATATATCCAGTTGGTTTATAGAGCCTTATGCACCACAGCTTATTATGTGTACTCTGTAATTTTCTTGCATAGGTAAATTATTGTTATTTCTTTTAAGTACAGCTGGCATTCACATTTTTCCTCCCTCCATAATTTAGAAATTTTGATCAACAGACAGGTAAATAGATGGTCTTTCTTGATGAGTTATAATTAAAGTACCAAACACTTACTTATGTCAGGAAATAGAGTATCTTAAAATATACTTATGCATACATCTCAAGTGGACCCATGTGACTTCAGTAGCAGAAAGTACTTATGATAGAAAATTGCAATTCTAAACTATGGTGGAGTACAAATTTTAAACCCCAATACTTGCTAACACTATGCCACAATTTACAAGGATTCTCTGATTTGCAGAAATATCAACGAATTCTCCCCTTATTCTCAGCTGTTTTCAGAGAGTAAGTTGGTGAGAATAGTGTCAGTTAACACAATTGCCTAATCTCTCCTTGGTATCTGCTTTAATTCCCAGAGTATGTGGCTGGGCTGTGGAAGATATAATGACTTCTCTACCCATCCATGCTTCCCTACCTGTAACTTTCTGACATGGCCTTCCAGGCCACCTGAGTTTTCAAATTCTTTCTAATCCAGTAATTTTGCTCCCAAGGTGTAAGCCATAGATCAGAGGTCAGTGTAATCATTTGGAACTGCACGAAACCAGAAAGGACATTTCTCCTCTCTAAATCACCATGCTATGCTTTTGTTGTTGTTGTTGTAGCTTTACTTATCTATTCTTACTCCATTAAGTTCTAAATAATTACCAAATTCCTGAAGCTCTTTTCCTTACTTCATTCTTTTTCAAGATTGTTATTTCTATTCTTGGTCTTTTGCCTGTCCATATATGATTTAGATTCATTGTCAATTTCCACCAAAAACAAAGGTGAAACTTTTTTGGAATTCCATTAAATGGATAGACTAATTAAAGTACATTTTATATCATTACAATATTAAATCTTCCAGAAAGAAAACTTCTCCATCTAAATCACCATGCTACGCATTTTTATATATATAAAGCAAAAAGAGATTTTAATATGTAAATATCAGATCCTAAATCTGAATCTTATAAATTTCAGGAGGTAAGGGGTAATGATATCAAGGTTTGTTAATAATATCTGTTTAAATCACATGTAATTACCATTTTATAGACTAAAAGGGTCAAATGTTGGCAGCTTCAGAGGTGTAATTACATAAAATCAGAGCATAATAAAAAAAGTTTCATTGAACACAACTATGTGCTAGACATTTTATTAGACACATATATTTTTTAAGATTCTATTTATTTATTTGGCAGACAGAGATCACAAGTAGGCAGAGGGGCAGGCACGGGTGGTGGGGGGAGCAGGCTCCCCACTGAGCAGAGAGCCCGATGCGGGGCTCAATCCCAGGACCCTGAGATCATGACCTGAGCTGAAGACAGAGGTTTACCCCACTGAGCCATCCAGGCACCCCATTAGACATATATTTTTATTATATTGGAGCTTCACAAACCCCTGCAAGGTAGGTAGTTTATTATTGCTCTTTATAGTAGAGAAAATGATGTTATTTGACAAAGTTGACATTACCATTAGGTTTTGCTTTAAACCTATGTCCCTCTCATTGTGCACTCCTCTTTCTTAGATTATTTCAGAGTTGATCTCTCTACTTCTCCCCCAACTAGTATATGAATCCTATTTAAAATATTCCTAAAATTTAGTCAAGTAACCTCTTGGTAGATCCATCAACATGTAACCCTCCACTGAACACTCACTACCTTTAGATACAACCCATTCCAATTTTTATAACTTTGTTATAAAAGCTTTATTTCTGTTGAATCCAAATCTGCCTCCCTGTAATTTCTACTTCCTGTTTCTGCACACTGAAACAACTCAGAACAAGTCTAACTGCACGTGCAAACAGCAGTCTTTGAAATATATGAAGGTAACTGTGTTGTGCCATGCTTCAACATCCCTAATTCTTTTTTTTTTTTTTTTTAAGATTTTATTTATTTATTTGACAGAGAGAGATCACAAGTAGACAGAGAGGCAGGCAGAGAGAGAGGGAAGCAGGCTTCTTGCTGAGCAGAGAGCCCGATGCGGGACTCGATCCCAGGACCCTGAGATCATGACCTGAGCCGAAGGCAGCGGCTTAACCCACTGAGCCACCCAGGCGCCCCCAACATCCCTAATTCTTAAAAACATTTTTATATCACAGAAATAGTTGATTTTCCAATCATGGTTTGTTTAATTCATTAAAAAAAAAAATGACAGGGGCGCCTGAGTGGCTCAGTGGGTTAAGGCCTCTGCCTTCGGCTCAGGTTATGATCCCAGGGACCTGGGATCGAGCCCCACATCGGGCTCTCTGCTCGGTGGGGAACCTGCTTCCTCCTCTCTCTCTGCCTGCCTCTCTGCCTACCTGTGATCTCTCTCTCTCTCTCTGTCAAATAAGTAAATAAAATCTTTAAAAAAAAAATGACAATGATGTCCCCTTATTCCCGGGGGAGTATTTCAGTTACCTGCTTTTCTGGATGAAGGAAAAAAATGAGAAAGACATCCATGCAAACAGGGATTGGGTTTATGTACATTTGCTTTTTTAAACATTGAGCAAAAATATAAGTGTGCCTGCAAATAAGATATTTCTGAATGCTGCCAAGTTTGGCATCTTGGAATATGATATGTGTTTGTCCTGTTTATTGATTAGAATTACAGTTCTAGTTGTTGAGGGATCGAATAAATGTAAAAGATGAGGGTAAGAACAGAAAATACATAACTTGTATGGTACAGCATGAACAACATCGTCTTGAAAAGTCTTTTTAAGACTTGTTTCATATTTAGGGCATATGGTGTACATAGGTCTGGGATTGAGGAAATCATTTAGCTTGAGGTCAAATTATGACATAGTTTGATATGGGGGGGGGGGGGGCAAGCTGAACATGGACAATGACAAGGGTGGCCTTAAAAGATAATGGGGAGAAAGAACTTTCCCAATGGACAAAGCTGAAAGCATGGCACCTTACTATCCTTTTAATGTACAAGAGGAAGTGGCCCAAGTGGATCATTAGATTGCTGGGTGGTAGCCGACTGTCAGTGGCTTAGAAGGAGAAGGACTAGAAAATTAAAGGGAAGGAGATGTGAGGAATGGCTTGTGAATGAGACATATGAAAGTGGGCAAAGGTGTGAAATTTTTGTATTATATGTTAATGGCCACCAGAAAACATCTATCATGGTAAAGGCATTGAACAACCAAGTGAATAAAGTGACTTGTCTGGTTGATATTGGACCATCATTTGTCGCTGTCCACTCCATAAACCAACACATGGGTCCATGAGTGGAGGGGCCACCATGGTAGTGGAGGAGGCCACTAACATGGATTCCCATTTAACAGGCCAATGTGAAAAAACTGCTAAGATAAATAAATAAATAAATGTGTGACTATGGCTACACTGGGCTCCTTTTATCCTAGAATGGCCAATGGTTCATTATCATAGGGATAGATACTTATTCCAAGTATAGGTTTGCCTTTTCTGCCTTCAGAGTCTCAGCCAGCCCTGATTTGTGGGGACTTACGGAATGCCTTGATTCACAGGCATGGGTCCTAGACAACATAGCATCCAACCAGGGGAACCACTTCAGTGTAAAAGACATATAGGATATAACCATAGGATCTACTGGTCTTATCATATACTACACTAACCAGAAGCAGCCAGCCTTAGAGAGAACTGAACAACCTTCTCAAGGCACAGCTGAAGCTTCAGCTCAGAGACAGTTCTCTGTAAGGGCAGGTTTCTGGGGGCATCTGGGTGGCTCAGTCGTTAAGTGTCTTCCTTCAGCTCAGGTCCTGATCTCAGGGTCCTGGGATCAAGCCTCTTTGCTCAGTGGGGAGCCTGCTTCTCCTTCTGCCTGCTGCTCCCCCTGCTTGTGCTCTCTTGCTCTCTCTCTCTCTCTCTCTCAAATAAATAAAATCTTAAAAAGGTGTGTGGGGGGGGCAGATAGGGTTCTATCCTTCAGGATGCAGTGTATGCACTAATTCAGAAACTTCTTCATGGTTCTCTATTCCCAGTAAGAAGAATGTGTGGATCTTGGAACCAAGGACTAGAAGAGTGATTGATTTACCATCCCTCCAAGTAATGCACTGGGGACTTTGTGTTTCCAACAACTAGAAACTCTGCAAGGTTAAGGATATATTTACCTAAAGTTATGTCTGCTACCAGGGTGCTATGGACCAGCAAGCTAGAAGAAGAGTGACCACAGCAGGTCACTGATAGGGTAATATACCTTGATCAACAGGAGGAGGTAGAGGAACTGTTACACGATAGAGTCAGGGAGGAATATGTGTGGAACCCAGGTGATCCATTTGGGCACTAACAAATACTTCTTGCTCCCCGATGCTGGTTAACATTGCTGTAATGTGCAGCAACCTGACCTGAAAAACATGATGGCAATGGCCAGAACATTTAAGGAATAAAGATTTAGGTAACACTACTAGGTAAGGCACTTAAACATTACAAGATGGTAGCTGAGGGGGAGGGGAATTTAGAAAGCATAATGGAGGGGTAAGAAAATGAATACCAGTTACAGCCTTGAGATTAACTGTCATGAGGAGAACACTGATATATCCCATTAACTTCTCTGTGTTTCTCCTAATAAATAGAGGGCCATGGAAACCATGGAGGAACTTTTTCCCAAACCTAAATGGAGAAGTAGATCTGTGCAGTATGAGGGGTGGGCTGTCCTAGCACCTATCTCTTGCTGTTGGCCGCAGAGTTGACTGCTGGCCCTATTTCTTACTCCTCTAGATCTATTACTGTGTTCACACTGAGGCCAGACCTTCCCCAGGGTGCCCTTGACCTATGCCTGAGGAGAATGAGGAGACTATTCCTAACTCATTCCTACTGGACAGAGACTTCCTATGATTAGCCATTTTGGTTTGAAAATTTCCCCAGTCCTCAAATGTGACTAAAACTTTCCTGGAACTACACTATAATCTGAAATTCTTTCTACCCACTCCTCTTGCTTTCCTCCACTCATCCTTCACAGGTGCAAGACCTGCATCATAGTCTGATGCTCTCCCTGTTTACCCTTTGCCCATCATGGGTTTTTATACCAAATAAATGTTATCCATATATAGTGTCACCTTGGTGACTGCTTCTCAGAAGACCTAAACTAAGATGGAAACCAAACCCAGTGCAGCATCCCTCCTTGTCATCTCCGGCTGGAAGTGGACAGCATCACAGCATTCTTCAACCATGCAGCTATACTTTGCCTCTTTCCACTGATGATAAGAACCATAAGCTCCTTCTCGGAAGAGAACAGAGAACCCGTTTCCACTTAACATCCTCCTAGCCCAAGGGAGTTGAGTGTATAGGAGATGGACAACAAAATTAAGTAGTTAAGATGTTTTTACATCTAATCTTTAGGCCCAAGTAAGTTCTTTTATAACCATAATCTGTATCAGCAATGCTCTATCTCTTCTGTCTTCCAGCTTGTAGGTCACTGACAAATATTCCTTGAGTAAATCCTTGTATTTCTTTCTGTGTCACCAGTTAAGGGCTTCAAAATACTCAAAGTGGTACATGCCAGACAACCTCACTTACTTCATTTTCTGTCATAGAAGAACCCCACCAACAGACTCCTGCATTGTGCTCAGGCCACTTGCTTCCAGTCTATATCTGCATTTTGGAGCCTCTCCCAAGGGGCACCTGGTGATTTTTCTCACTTGTTCTTTTCAGTATGTAAAGCACAGAATGTATAAAATTAAAGCAGATTGTTTAATCCTGGTTCTGACACTTATTCTGAAAACATAGACCAATAAAAAATATAGGCCACTTGAGCTTCAGATGATGATATCTCCTTCAAGAGGTTGCTGTAAATATTAAATTAAATAATAGTTATAAGTTGTAAAAGGACACACAAATACTAGTTATTATTTATTACTTTCCCCCTCTCACTTTTCATTTAAAGAGATCTTATACCATAAACTGTTCCTTCACAAACTTTTTTCAGGTTGACTAGATGGAGACAAATTTCCTGAATTCTTTGTTCTCCACTCTGAACATGAATTTACTCTCATCCTCTATAAGATTTATAAGCACAATACTGCATATCTATCCAGAAACATCCAGTACTGCCTTTATTCTCATCCTGTTTTCTCTTTGTCTGAAATAGTGTTTTCTCTCATATTTTATAATCTTCCAAAGGGAAAACAACCTAAGCGAATAACTATTTTAACACATCTAATCCAGTAATCTACACAATTAAGCACAAAACACATGCTTAAAATGATAATTGTGAGAAGTCATACTGAGGTAAAAATATTCACTGCCCTTCCCTGCTGGGTCCCTCCCAGTGGAGTCTCTTCCAGTGACAGGATTATATTTCCTACACAAAGATACCAGACTTGACTGTATTACTCACTTTGTCCAAGGATGTATTAGTAGATGTGACATAGGTCACTTTCAAACAGAAGCCTTAAGAATCATAGATATGTGATTCACCATTGCTCTTCCCCCACTTTGCCATAAGAAAGCCAATATTCCAGATAGAGGCCTTTCCTTCAGCTTGGATATCCAGTAATGAGGACTCTGGGCAGACATTCAATGTGAGTTAGAAATAACCCTTTGTTGTTGCCAGGAGATTTTGTACTTGACTGTTCCTAATGCACACTAAAGGCCACCCAAGCTGACGGACACAATCATGATAGCTTAATATCTAAGTACACTCTTCAATTTCAGTGTTTGCATTATTCCACAAACTTAAGTATGCAAGGAAGAGTGCATGTCTTCATTTTCTCTGTATTGAATGACTGCTTTCTTTGAAACTTAAGCTTTTGGAAACCAAATTTAGGAAGCCTTGGAACTGTTCGTGCTTTTCCCTCTCATATATATCCCCTCTTATGTATCCCTTCTCTGCTGATGACTACAGAGCCCACTGCTGGAGTAAATATGGGAAAGGGGGACTAGAAAATATAAGGAGGAAACAAACAACCTCAGATTATTATTTAGCCATTCTACTAAGGTACAGAGTAATACAAAGTGAGAAAAGAGTTCAAGGTTACTGAAATCAGATCAGTGTGGTATTTTTTTTTTTTTTTAATCATGAACAATTCCCTTTCCTTAAAACCCTGGGAACTCTCAGTTTACTACTGCAGACATACTAAAAAGAAACATAAGAAGAGTATTCTTACATTTTGCTCTACTTTTACTTTTAAAAACTGAAGTATGCTTGTAATTTCCATTATTCTACAATTTTCTATAAAATGAAACTAGAATTAAACATACGGATGAAAAGAAGTTTCATTTGTTGCCAAATATCTTCTCTGCATAACATCTGGATATTTAGAACATCTGCACAATTGACAGTCTTTCAACTTTTCATCTGGATGTTTGGCAAATATGGAGAAAACATTTCCTTTATAAATCTAATTGTTATTCTTATGCCGTGTTATTCTAATGATATATTTGTTAATATCGCTATCAGCCTACTCTTTTATCAAATAAAATATGGATATAATTTTGGAGCAAAACAATAAATTGTTTAATATTATGGTGCGTGCCAACATACAGGCCCTGACAGTGAAAAGGGAAAATTTGGGGCGAATTCTTCCTCCACAGCAATCAATCTATTTCAAGAGAGATTAACAATAGAATGTATCAAAGCACTCACTCCACATTCAGTGGTCTCTATTGTGTATGCCCTTTATGTGAGATGAGAGAATTCTATTCTTTGGCCAGATGCTGATATAGTCCTATAACATCTGCATGGATGTCTGCTTGGCACTTAGGGTAAGGAGGGAAATTTGATTGCACTCTGGAGGTTGTGGAACATGGAGACAGGCATCATAATCACCCTTTGCAAAAACTCCAAGGGGCTTAGTTACATGTTTTTCCCTTGTCAACATCTGTCAAGAACCACATGTCAATTACTATTCCATCTTTTCTCAGGTAATAAAGGAACAGAGAACTCCCAGATGAACAGTCTTTATCTTTCCAACAATATGCCCCAGGCCTTTGCTTTTGGATGTAACCCTCATAAATTTTAGTCATTTTCTACGTCCAGGGATCTTGGCAGAGAAAGAGGTCTGAGTGGAAGAAAAAGGTGATGCTTTTTGCACAGCAAACCATATACGAGTGTTTGTTTTAGGATATCTAATACAAAGAAAGGCAGGGTAAATCTAACTGAACTATTTCACTTTCCCTGCATCTTACTGATAAAATCACCTAACAGCTGATTGATATTGAGTCTCATTTTTTTATGCTTGTACAATTTTATCTTCTTTTATTTGTTATCATATCTGTTGGCTTGTACAGGAGTGTGTGTTTGCGCATGCATGTGCCATACCTAGCAGAAAACACTTTTAAGTAGTAAACAGGAATAGACTGTTGCCCCATTGTATGCCGAGAGCGGGACCTACAGCCACCTATGCTTCAAAATAGGTAGTGTGAGAACCAACATACTTTTTAATGTAAACTTCAGGAAATTTTATTTTCCTCTAAGAGATCACCAGTGAAAACAGATAGAGACCTTGTTTCAGAAGAATCTTTTTATACAGTTGTTAATTCATTGGAAAGTGTCTCATCATTTGGCCTAAATTCCAAATGTACCATTTGCCATGATTTTCAGACATGAATCAACAGAAGGGCTCCATATTTCACCTCATATAGGCAGGCGAACCTCTGAAACTAGGTGAGCACAGAAGCAGAGAACTTACAAAGGGATGCCAGTACATTCCATGGTTTCTCTGGTAAGACAGTAGTTGGAAAGAGTTCACACCAGATTTTACAAGTGAGGAGTCCTGAGGCCCTAAGATGTCCTGAGGGCCTGTGTTCTGTTCTGTGTTCCAGGTAGCTTTTTCTGCCACCTAAACTGTGTAGGTGCTGGTTTTTCCATAGTTGCTCAATTGACTTTATTGAGACCCATTAGTCTTAAGGGCTCAAAACTAATTGCAAAACCAGGAAGACCCATATCTTGCCTTTAGGAGTTTAGTCGGGATGACAGTGTCAGATAGTCCTAACAAAGAATGCTGTGCGGTGGATAAAAATGACCACAAATTCCTTGTTGTTCATCCTACCAATGTGTGAAGTCTCTTTTCCTCACTCCTTTAATCCGGGATGGCCTCATGGCTCCTTTGACCAACAGAATGTGGCAGAAGTGATGCTGGGCTGGTTCAAGGCTAGATCTGAAGAGGAATGAGAGCCTCTGGTTTCTCCCTTTTGGAAGATAGCTACCAAGCTATAAGGAAGTCCAGGCCATTTCTGTAGAAGGAGGCCATGTGGAGAAGTTCTGGAGAAGGAAAAACCATGGAGAGTGAAGTCACACGAAGGAGAACTGAGGTAGGACAGCTGTCAGCACCAGGGCCCGAGACAAAGGAGGGAGGCCTTCTTGGGCCTGCTGACCAGGGTTACCACCGGTTGGGTGCAGTTTCCTGAGTGACTCCAGCTAATACTATGTGGAATAGGAGAACCATCCAGTCAACATACAGAATCATGAGAAGTAAGTTTTCTTGTTATAAGCCCCTACATTTGCAGAGTGTTTGTTACACAGAAGTAATTAAGTGATAGATAGTTTACAAATCAATGTACACACCAAATTTGCATAGAACCACAGAGGAGAATTGAATGAGTATATGCAAGGAATTCTGAATTGAGGAGTGATCAGAAGTCATAAGGGGCAATAGAGTCTGACAGTTCTGGAAGTGAAATCTGTTTGAATCTCTACCCCACTGCTTCCTATCCTTAATATCTGGAGTAAATCAGGACCTTCCTTGGGATTCAGTTTACTAATCTATAAAAGAGAAATAATATCTATTTCACAGTAGTATAGTAAAAGTAAATAAATTGGATAAGATGTATAAAGCTCTTAGCACAGTGCCTCACACAGATTAAGAACTCAATACTAGCCACTATTCTTATAATCGTGGAAGGACTTTCTGGAGTAGATAACTTTGATTTGCATAACAATCCATCAATATTTATTTTGTAGTAAGGAGATAGATTCAGTTCATTTGTCCCTGAATCTCCAGGTGCAATTTAGGTTTTTTGACATTGTTCCCAGTTAGATTATGAAATTGTATTGATCTGCTTTATAAAAGGTGATAGAGTCCTTTTGTATAAAAGTGTCTGAGGCAGAGACTGTGATGAGTTTCAAAACTCACGTCCTTTCCTTTTGAGTGTACAGTTAAATGTAGTTATGGCCACGAGACTAAATCCTGTCTAATGGAATGGGAGCCAAAAAAAGCCTCACTTCCAGGCGCAGGCCCAGACCGTGAAGACTTTCTACCTCCAAAATCCCAGATGATTTCCTCTTCCCGTTGATTGGCACATAAATCCCCACAGAGTGACCCATCAGATCTATGCGTTGAAGACAGTGTCACAGATGGAAGGGGCTTGGACCCCAAAACCTGCTAGAAGAGAGCTGCCCAACCAGGAATCACTTCACTGGACTATGACATGAGGAAGAAATACTTCTTTTGTGTTAAGCCAGTGATAATTCAGCAATTTTTGTATCATAGCCTCTAGTGTTATCATAACTAACCATGTTCTGGTGCTAGTCCACAATCATCTGTCTTACTGTTTCTCTCCACACACTATCCATCTTTGTTTCCCAGAAAAGTAAACCAACTCACCTTTTGTTTTATTCATCATCTCCCTTCTCATCTGTGCCCTCTTCTCTCTCTCTCTCTACTTTGTCTCCACCAAGTCCACCAAGTTACATACCTTCTCTCCTTAAGAGCTGCGAGGATTCCTCCCAATAAGCCACCTTCAACTCAATGGAGATAGAAACTTGGTTTTTTTCTCCTTCTCTATTGCCATTTTCATTCATTTGTAAAAATATGACCCAACACTCATAGGAGCATCTCTGCATATAGGCAATGTTTACTTTTCTGTAAAATGGTAGATTGTTTTTAAATGCTATAAATAAATGAAAAGCTATTGTTTATTGAATACTCATTATACACAAGACAATATATAAGTGTTTTATGTTGATTACATTATATAGGTCTCATAGCAAACATGTTCTAGGTGTCATTCTTCCATGGCACAGATGAGAAAACCAGAAGTCAGAGCATTTGGCAGTCTGCAGGTTCATGGAAGAGCCAGAAAAACTGAAAGCCAGAGCCTGTGCTCCTGGCTATACCTTCCAGGCTTCTCAACATGTGGTCATAGACATCATGTCCTTTCATGGTGTACTGCATGAATGTGCACAAAAAATAGACAGCCTATGGAAAAGAAAAAAAGGAAAAATTGCTTGTTCATGAGATAGACTGAAAGTCATTGGCAATATCCAGTTGCATATTTGACATTAGTCTACTGCATGGATTGCTTGTTCCTTATGTCCTCTTGGAGAGAGATTCTCACTCAGTAATATATAAGATCCTCTTGTCCATAGGACCACTCTGCTTCAGAGAGGAAGTAGCCAACCAATTCCGGTGATCAGTTTGCCCTTTTCAGTGTCACTGATCCCCTCAGTTCTGACTCCATCGGTGATAGCATCCCATGCTTTTTCAGCAGGGAGCTTCTTTGCCATGTTAACTATTTCATTGCCATGATTTCGCTTATAATTTGGAAAAAAAACAACCACTCAGAAGATATCATGAAGGCTCAGGTGCATCAGTCATTTACTATATGCCAAGTACTAAACTAATTACTTTACATATACCGCATTTAATGTAAGCCCATATGACTGAAATTATTTTATCTCTACTTTTAAAATGAGAACCACTTGGTCTCCATAAGAACCACTTGGTAGCTGACTTCTTCCACCTGGTAGAGAAATACTCTAACTCCAGAACATGGGCATGTCATTTATAAACACTTTTCCTGCACATATCCTAAGGGGTACTATATTGGGTCAAAAGAGAGACCTGCTAGATGGGGCTAAGAAGAAAAGTGCCATGTTCTTTAGGATTTTTAGGACCTAAAGAACACACATATCAAAATCTCAAGGAAATTATATATATATGATTTATATAGGACAGAACACATTTCTTCTCTCAATAGAGACATAGAACTTTATCTTTGGTCTAGGTATTCAGCTAAAATCTACACTTTTCCTTTGTCTTTGGCCTTGGTCTTTGGGAGATCAAATAACCACCTTCCCTGTCATTTCTGGCACCTCAGGACTGGATGAGACCAGGGATTGTCATGATGTTACCATCATATATAATTGGCTTAGCAAAATCAGTAACATTAACAAAGCAACAAAGCATATTGCTTGGAATATTGTTCACATGTGAATATTCACTTTCCAACACAGGGAGTTAGTCTAGATGCAGTCTGGAGTCTCGTTATGAATTTTTGTTCTTACTGCTATTCTCTCATTTGGTTGAAGAGTCAATGTTGCACAGGTATTTTTGCCTTCATGTAACATGTGTATTTCTGAAAGAAAAAGAAAAGCCAACTCAAATTTTTAAAATCACATACAAAGAAAAATGATAAAGTTTATGGGCAAAATAGTGTCAGGGCCAAACCACTCAAATCACATTCAATTTCCACTCAAAACATATAAAACTCTATAATGATAAGCTAACAAAAATAATTCCTAATAAAAATACAGCACAGTTTTAAAAAAACTATTGTGTGACTAGTAAACAAAGAAATACTACTATGTAAATAAGACCTTGCATTAGAAAAACACTTGCATTAAGAAAAAAATCAGTGAAAGCAGCTTGTGGAAGGGCTGGAGCTGCTGAGTTATGGAGATGAAAGCCAAGGATATAAAGAGCAGGAAGGACCTCTCACAGGTCCCTCCCAGAGAGCATGGGGCCAGATGGAGGCAAGAGGGGGAGTGAGGATGAACGGGCACGGTACAACCCAGCCGGAGATGTTCAGCCATCCTCGTGCACTTTGCATTCAGCTGCGGTTACACAGTGGTCCAAAACATGAACATGCTGGGAAAAGTCACATGTGAACCAATGTGACCTCCAAGACAAAACTGCTCCCTGATCTCAGTTACACATGAGCTGACTCACACTGCAGAAACGCACAGACACAGTAAAGCAAAACAAACTGTCAGAGGAGAATGCAACAATAAAAATGATGATTCTGGAAGCTATTAATCATGCACAAAAACAATTATTAAAAACTTTCAAATAGAGGGGAAAATAGGTTATAATTAATCTGATTTTTAAGAGATAATGTATTAGCTAGTTAGCTTTGTAAAGCATGTTATATAGAATTTGAGTCCATAAATGTGTATAGAAACTTAGATACTAACATGAGGTACAATTAGTAAGAAACAAAGGAAAGAATTATAAAGGAAGATCACATACCCTCAAATACCTTGCTCCTCCACCAACTTCAGTCCAATTGTCATTCATGTGGAATCATCAGTTTGCATTAGAGCTACTGAGATATTACTGTTTCTGTCCTATTCAGTACTATTAGAAATTTAACCACTAAATTTTTTATAACACATTTTTATAATAAATAGTAAAAATTCATATTTATTGCCATGTCCCCAAAGTTGCTAGTAGGATGGTGATATTTGTCTGTGACTTGGCTTCAACTTAATATTGGTTTAAGCATTCAGCCCTATCACATACTTGATTTACCTCTGTCCCTAATAAGGAAAACTTTTGGGATGATTTCTGAACAATTTCTTATGAATGATAAAACAGAATTCAAGACTCTAAAGGTAATGTTGTCTCATATGGTAGCCACTAGCCACATGTGATCATTTTAATTAATGAAAATTAAGTAAAAGTACAAGTGCATTTCCTCCGTCACACTCGCCACATTACAGGTGCTCACTGGTCACATGTGACTAGTGGCTTTCCTACTGGGCAGTGCAGATGTGCCATGTTTCCATCATCACAGGAAGGTCAACAGTGAGACAATAGTTCTATGGACCTAGACAGCTTCTGCCAGATTTCTGAAAGAGTGCAATAGTTCATGGGTCAATTCTGCCTTTAAAAGTGTTAGTGCACCTTTAGCCTCCTTATCGCCTTCCTTTATACTGATAAGTGTGGGAAGATTCTCTCTTGGTTTTGCCCTGGGTGCTGGGAAAGAGTGAGCCCACCCAGGCGCCCTTGGAAACAGCGGACCACCTCTTGCAAATGCCGTCACTGCCCTGCCCGTATTTTTGGCCCTTCTGACTTGAGTGTGCTCCAGCCATCTCCCACCTGCCAGTATCTTCTTTTCTTTGCCCTAGGTCTTTTTCTGAAGCTGCTGCGAGACTTTCTGCCTGGACCCTTGGCAGGTGAGAAGTGCCAGGAAGTTAACACCCAGGAACAGAAATCGCCAACCGATAATTGATTAAAGTTGGGGTGAAAATACTCTAGCTCTCCCATCCCTTAGGTGGGGAACCACTAAGCTGTGTATTTTGCAGCACTTTCCAGAGTGGCCAGAGGTGGTAGCTGGTTGAGTAGACACCCTAACTCCGCGATATATGTCGGCGACCTTGCTTCTCCACAATCACTTTCCATACCTCACCCTGTGTTTCCTTGCACCTCCAAATAAACCCTTCGCATTCAAATCCTTGTTTCTGAGTCTGCTTCTGAGGAAACCCAAACTAAGGCGATATCCAAATGGAGGGGTGAGAGGGATAATCAGAAAGAAAAGAGGATTTGTAATACTAAAGATAATCAACATTTATTTATCTTTAGATTGTGAGCTCCTTGAGAGCAAGGATTGTATCTTAATATTATATAATATTAATATTCTATTCCGAATATCTAGCACATACAAGGAGCTCAAGGAGAATTATTGCTTATAGTGTTTCACACAGAATTGTTTTATGATAGTCCAACAATTCTATTTAGCAGCTATTACTATCATGTTTTTAGCTGAGTAAATTGAAGATCAAATAATTTAAATGAATTATCCAAAGTCACACAGTAAGTCACCATGCTCAGTGTGAAACCAGGGCTTCAGACTCCAAACCTTGTGTTTGTCACTGTAGCTGGGGGAGCTCATGGGCTGGCCACTCCATTGACTTTTCTGCTGGCCTCTTTGTGGGCCTCAGCTATGCCCATGCCACAGTCTGTGCACCAACCTCTGCCTGACTGGATAGAGTGAAGTATGTTATTTGTTTCTGCTCCTGTTTCAATGTGCTGAGTGCTCTTAACTTCATACAGTGGTTTCTATTTTCATGGACCATGGCTCTTTATCTCTAGACTTCATCCTAGAACAAAATGTAAAAGAAGATAACAGTGAATTCCTCGGTGCCCTACTCTCTGATCTCTGCAAATCACAATCTCTCCCAGACTCACCCTGGGAAGTCTCAAGGAACTAATTCTACCCAGGACTTCCCCACTCGGGCCATGCCAAGAGTCTGGAACTATCGAGAAGTGAGAAGAACTTCTGCATCTTAAGGGATCACTCCAGGTTCTGCCCTTTCTTCAATTCTGAACCTTCTGCTCTCTGGATCTTTAGCTCAGACCATTAGCTTGATTCTTGATTAGTGCTGTTTTCCTTTTTGTGGATATGATTTCCCTCTAAGGGATCGTATGGGGTTTTGGTCAAGCTGGTTGGCTCTGGAGTGAGAATGCCCAGGTTAGAATTTATTTCCATAGCTTTAAAAGACAGTGAGTGTGAGCCTTGGGCAAATTATTTTAAATTCTCTAAGCTTTAGTTTCCTGATCTGTAGAACATAAGTGATAGTGAAAGTGACAACCTATTTTAAAAATGCACCTGAACTCCTGATGATTGAATGAGATAATCCATGTAAAGCACTCAGCAAGAGTGAACACATAGTTACTATCAGATACTACTATTGGCCATACATTCTGTGTGTCCCCACCCTTCCCCTCACTCCCCATAAGGCTAATTTGAACCCCAAGAACCCCTAGCCTATCACTGATGGGCAGCCTGGCCCCCATTTGTCCAGAATGGAATTTAGATTAATTTGTTACCTCTTTCAAAATTAACAGGAACTCTGGGACTTACAATTCTTCAACTGAAAGACATGCATTTTTAATGAGTGCAGTCTAGGAAGAAAGCCCATTTGCAAGCAGGGTGCCACAAGATGGTAGAAACCATTTGCCTCCACATAAAAGCCAAGCTGTTTATCTCCCAGTTATTCACAAGACTGTGCTAAATGATCAGTGTAGGTTAAACAGTGAGCCCTGTACACGAAGGTGGCAGATACATTCTAGTAAACACATATATGTGCCTGTTTTTACATCCAAACCCTGCAAAAAGAAGAGGTGGGACTTCTTCAAATAGAATAATTAAAGGTTGAGAGAGTTTTTAAAATAAAAGTCATCTTATGGGTTATATGATCCTTCTTTATGTGCTTGGCTAAGGGTACAATACTGATTTCTTATTTATGACCTTTTATTTTTAAGGTAGAGATCGTATAAATTTGATACCATGCTTCCTGAACCAAAAATTTGCCTACAACGTCTGACAAATGATTTTTAAAAATTGTTACATTCATGCAAACTGTCACTGTTACAAATACATAAGAATTAAATTCCACATGGCTGTACATTTAAGGAAGCATCTAGCGAAGAGCACAAAGCTATGAAATTAGAAAGGCCCCCGAGAATCCGGACGCCACCGAAGAAAATCAAGTCACCCTGCCTTCATTTCCTTGTCGAGGCTTTTACACAGCGAAGCTCATTGTCCAGCTCACAGACTTTCAAGCTGGTGTGATTAGCTGGGCCAGCATCTTTACTATATCCAGTGAGAAACTACAGTTTTCAGGAAAGCAAGGATGTGGTCACGCAGTCGGAGTTGGCAGAAACCTGTTTGCAGCTTTTTATTTTGAAACAAGATGGAGTCATACACTCCACAGAAAAGTGTTCTATCCCGCTTGCCTTGGAGTCTGGTTGGTTTATAACTTTTAACAAGCTGTCCTGAAGATGGCGCCACGTGCTTAGCTATGTTACAACCCGTACCGTTCCGTGATCTTCTACTGAAACCGAGTCCCTTAACAGCCAGATTTACAGAAAGATCTGTAGGAAATGCTACCTTGAAATGATGTTCCTGTTTTAAAGGATAAAAATTAATCTAAGTCACCCAAGAGATCATCTGATTAAATCATCTCTAAAGGTTCAGCTAGGAAAAGGAATTGCAGGAAAAAATACAGCATGATAATGCTATTCCGGTTAGATCAATGGCAGGTTCTGAAAGCCGAAGTCCATTCCCGACCTTGTTCCTTCGCCTTTGTCCCCTATTTGCAGTCAGGGGCACCGCCATGTGTCAGATTGCAGAGCCAGCAACTTGAATGACATCTTTGATCTTTTTCTCTACTTTAAATTTCCCCTCCCAGCAATGCTACACCCAAACCACCCCGTCCCATCTCTTCTGGTCTGTAAATGTCCACATCCTCCTATTCGCTCTGTACCAGTGCCATCCCAAGGCACAGTCACCTACTCCCTGCACCACTGAAGAGCATGTTAACCATTTCCCCTTCAATCTCCTCTCTCCATCTAGAGTGATCTTTCAAAACACAGACTCAGTCATGTAATCCCTTGGTTTACAATCTTCCATGGTTCCCCAGTGCTCTCACGTACAGTCCAGACTCTTAGATAGCCTGTAGTATTTTTCATAATGTAGCTGCCCCTCCCACCACCACCCCCCATTTCTTCCTCTTGCAACTCTGTCCTACTTGTTCTTTTGCCTTAGTCGTAATAGACTCCTTTTTAATTCCGGGGATATTCACCTCGGGGCTGTTTATTTTTACTGCTTCTGCTTGTGTCCCCAGGAACAACTGCATCTCACACCTCCCCATAACCTGAGCCATCCCCACCTCTAGCCAACTCGTTCCTCTCCAGAAGGTCTCTGCATATTTACCATTTCTTCATGGAAGAGACCCCTCCTGGACATTAGGGCCCAGTGCTCCCTAACGCCCTCTACTGTTCTACTTTTAAAAGTTCTCTCATTTTGTCGTTATTAATCATGTAATTTTCCCTTGCTAGATTACAAGCCCTTGAAGGCAAAGGCAGTGTCTTCTTTGCATAAAACGCTAACAGTGACCTAGGAGGCCTTCCATCATCTGCCTCCTTCACCTGACTTTTCTGCTCATTACCTACATTCTCTCCTCATTCCTTTGCTTGTTCCTCTGACTCGTTTTCTCCAGCTTGGCCTCTTTGCTGCTTCTCTAACTTTCCAGGCATGATCCTGCCTCAAGGCCTTTGTACTTGCTACCTCCTCTACTTAGAATGTATTTTCTCCAGTTTTCTGTGTGGCTCTCTCCCATGCCTGCTTCAGAGTTTTATTGAAAGGCCACATTCTCAATGGAGTCTTCTCTGACCATCCAATCTACCACCTCCCACCAATATTCCCATCCTTCCTGCTTTGTTTTTTTATTCAGCTCTTACCACTGTCTAATATGCTTTCATGGCTTATTATCCATCTCCCTACGCTATAATGTAAGCTCCATGAGGGCAAGGACCTTTGTCTCTTTGATTCAACCATTGCTGTATCCCCAGCACCCAGAGTTATGTCTGGTGCAAAGTAGTCAGTTGAACTGTTCATGTTAGTCCCACCCTAGTGATTTTATAATCTAAGTCATTCATCTTTTTAGATATTAAATTGTTCTAATTTATGGGTGGAGAAAACTGTGTCTGCACCTGGAAAGGCTTTCCTCTTCCTGACTACTTTCACTTCCTACTTCTAGAATACGTATATCTTTGGAGGGGTTGGGGAAATTAGAATTAGAAATCAATCTTCTCATAAAAAGAAGAAAGCAGAAATTTACTGAGGTCCTTCCTGTTTCAGTTGTATCCGAATAGTAAATATCCTGAAAACTAACAGAACATTTGGTGTGAGACCAGGGCTATTGGTCTCATGGAAAATGTCTCCTCGTGGACCGCTCCTAGGGTGGTGATTCCTTATCTTTCCGTTAACTGAGGAGACATTCAGAGAAAATCTGATTCTCTCAAGTCACTGATGCCCTTTTTATGTGGAAAGCCATGAATTTGTCTGGCTGTACAATCAGCCTGACCATTTGGGTAGAAATGTGACGTTTCTCAAGCCAAACCAGCTGTGCAGTAAGAATAGAGCCCAATTTCCTGAGCAGGAAATGGCAAAGAAGACTCTGATAAAATGACTGCAATATGGGTATAAAGTCATTTTGTAAAATTCCAACACCTTGTAATGATCAACAACTCTAGGGGAAAACAACATTCAGTCTCACAATATGTAAGACTGATTCATGGCTAATGATTTATCACAGATGTTTGATTCAACTTCCATTTTCAGAATTAGAAGATGAGCAAACAGATGCTCACCACTCTGTAATTTCAAGGGAATATCGTATTGCAACTACAATTAAGCATAGTTTCTATATGAACAGGTGAAAAATTGTTACAGAGCAAAGTGAGAATGATCATTTATAACAAAATAGAAGTGAAAGTAAATACATGAAAATTTGAAGTTTTGACTGAGGGTTAAGATCATAGTTACTTAAAGCCAAAGGAAAGGAGAAAATTGAATGCCATATTTGAGTGGGAGTTCAAAAACAAGATTTGAAAACATAGCACATGGCACGTCATCATTACAAAATAACATAAGACTGGCCAACAGAAATGAAATCATGTGGGTGCAGTGAGGAAATGGAGATGAAGAGGTTGCTATTTAGTTAGAAATTCTAACAACGCTGCGGATTTGGGTAACAATTAGGCTGTAAATGGTCAAGATACATTACGTTTTGTGGAGAAGAAAACAGCAGTAATCATTTATGTGTTCTTGGAGAGAAGTTCAACAGGAAAGAAAATGAAAGTCTACATGGTAATTTAGTTAAAATAGGCATCCAGACCAGCAGAGATGGAAGGAAAAGAGAGACAGAGAACTAGGAAGGATGACTTCTGGAAGAATTCCCCACAATTGGGAGGGATCAGGTAAAACAGCAGAGGTATGGTTGTGGTTCAGAAGAAAGGATAAAAAAGTGGCCAAGACATGAATGATGTAAACTTATGTAAACTAAGCTACATAATGACTCTCTCATAAAGGACTCATCTTTGGAACTGCTAATGGGATTATATTTTCAAAGATTCTTCAAGTTAACAAAGAGATGAAAAACCAGACAGAAGAGAATAGATCTTCTGGAAAAGAAAAGCATTCCTTAAAATTCCAGAGGAGATTTTGCACAACGGAAGCCTAAATGATCAAATGAGGGTTATGGTAAATGCTAGGGAAATCTACAGTCATTCCTATTTCCTATTTCCTATTTCTGGTCACATCCTGACCAGAAAAAAAATTAGAATATATAAGTCCTAGACTTGGTTCAAAGACAACCTGATTGGAAGGAAGTGGTAAATCCTAGAAAAGAAACTGCCTGCTTGGTCGCATGTTGGGCAAACTCTCCCTTATATGGATACTATTACAATAAATTTTAAAAAACCATGGAGGAACCTAAAATGAAACACTGACCCACGTCCACCATGGGGAGTCCAAAAGCATGAACAAATACAAATCGGCTTCCTCAAAATATGTTCTACCGAATGCTATTGTTTGGTGAAGCGTGTTGGGAATTTCTGGGTTGAAGAAAACGAAGCAGGCTTTGTTAGACTTAGAAGAAACAAACCTCGGTGGTCCCTGAGCATCCCCGGACATTCTTGCTGGTTATGCCAACATTGCAAGGCCCTGGTCATTCCTTGCCCAGGCTGTTTCTCATGGGTGTGATGCCGTGAGGAACTTGCAAAAGGCCCCTTCAGAGAGGAGGTGAAGTCTCCCTCTGGGACAGGAACAGCCTTGGTAGAGAAGAGATGGATTCCCAAGCTCAGAGGGAAGTTCCTTAGCTGCAGAAAGACCTGCCTTCTCTTTCAATGGTCTGCTGTGTTACTCACAATTCCCACCATTTGAATTATTCCTCGGGTAAAATGCGTTCTTTCCAGAAGGCTCCTATTAAAATGCAAACACATTACCTGGAGGTGTGAATATATATGAATTTATTTATGCTTTAGTGTGTATTTATTTATGCTTTAGCGTAGATTAATACCTTCGCATAGAGGAGATTTGGAGAAGAGAGCTGGGCACTGAAGCCACATGGAGGGTGGGCTGTGAGTTAGGGAAGGTCCTGGGCTTGAGTTTTTGGGTGGGTAGAAGAGGCAAAATAGAAGTTTTGCAGTGACGGGCCCTCCTTTGTCTTTCTATCTTCTCCCCAAATACCGGACTTTGGGCCAGGATTTATGTTTAAGATGAATTGTAAAAATGTATATCTTGCCCTTTTCTTCTTTTTTAAATTTTCCCTTTTTCCTTTTGAACTAGAATGTAAATTTATCGGTCTCACTAGGTAGGTAAAAATTTGAATACTCAGTTTTTAAAAGGAAGCTTGAGTCAGCATCACTTTAGGCAGCAGGGGAGGAACAGACGGGCTGTCTGGCAAATATTTCAAAACAGGGGCGCCTGGGTGGCTCAGTGGGTTAAGCCTCTGCCTTCGGCTCAGGTCATGATCCCAGGGTCCTGGGATGGAGGCCCACATGGGGCTCTCTGCTCAGAGGGAAGCCTGCTTCTCCCTTTCTCTCTGCCTGCCTCTCCCTTTCTCTCTGCCTGCCTCTCTGTCTACTTGTGATCTCTCTCTCTCTCTCTCTCTGTCAAATAAATAAATTAAATCTTTTTTTAAAAAGTATTTCAAAACAAACTCTTCATGTCCTTGAGGACAGTTCTGGAGGAGTCCAAAGAGGACAAGCAAGGGCCTGGGCCTCAGGCTTCTGGTTCCCCGACTCTGCCAAGTGCCAGCCTTGTCAGTCTGGTGTTTTTATTTATGTTTTAGCTTTGTTTGTTATATGCGGTATTTTTTTAAGCGGGAAACTGGGAAGCTTATAGTAGATATGGCTCAATAATTCTTTCAATTATGACAATTTCTGCCTGAAAACAATGCATATTCTAGTGCTCGTACTTGACTCACAGCTTTCTAGAAGCTGTTTATCACAGTTACTTAACTTGTACATGATTTTGCTATGTTCTCACCACCATTTGGGGGAAAGTTATTCAGAGAGAATAAATTAAGAGTTTTTGTATTTGCTCTTAAAAAAAAAAGTTGTGTGTACTCAGCACTCAGGGCATTGTGCAGCAAAGAACTGTGATTTTCCATAAAAAAAAAGAAGTCTTTCCCTGCAGTGCTTACAATGTGTTCCACACATACCGGGTTTTATGCCAGAGGAAGGACCAGCATCATGTCATCCTGCAATGGCATTTCAAACATCGCCATGCCAGATGGGCTATTACAAAAAATACGTAACATGTTCCAAAACAGCCAATTAAATTTCTTTGTGTTTTATAACCAGATCTAACATCATGTATTCTCTCTGGAAGAAAGTATTCCTGAATCAACCAACTCTCAGATCTGTTGTCATATTCAAGGGTCATTTGGAAATCATCAGTGGAAAGCCTCTGAAAAGTCAGCAGAAAAGCTTGACCTTGGTGTTAAACATTGTACAAAGTGCTGGGTCATGGGGACCTGAGGAATTCTAAGTCTCCAGGGTGCATGAGCCCCCACTTTTGCATGATCCTCTTCTGTATCCCTACATACTGAATGCCCAGACACAATGAGAAATAAATATCATTGCCTATAGACTCCCTGGTTCTCAAAAACAAAATTCATGAGCAAACCGTGAAAGATAAGACTGCCTGCAAGGTATTTTCATTTCTGATAACAAATGAGGCACTCCTTTGGCTCCTTATAATTCACATCCCAAGGTACTAGTCCTTCCAGGAATTTAGGAGCATTTTCTGGCATAGGAAGATCATTTAAACATTGAGGATTGTCAGTATACTGGCATTGAACCTAAGATAAGTCACCCACTGACAAATTAACACCAAAAAAGATGAATTTTAATTTTACTTTTCAAAGTCTCAAGAGAATATTGAAAATCTTCCTTCCACTAAAAAGGACGGGGCAAAATATTTTAGCAGTAGACAGTGGGTTTTTTTTTTTTTTTGTCATTTTGTTTCATTTTTCTCTCAAGGATTATTATTTTTTTAAGAGGGGAAAATGCAATTTTAGTCTACTCAGAATGAAGAGTTAGTAGGAAAAGCAGAAGTGGCTCTCCAAATGCCAGGAAATTTCATTTCAGTGGCTTAGCGTCCCTTATGTTTAGGGCAGGTTACTTCTTCTAATAACTCCTTCTTGCTGGTGACCACAGCTGCTGGAATGCTCTAAGTCACTGTAGATACCCTGTTCAGAAAGTTCCCTTCGGTTCTAACTCCTCTTTTATTTCGACTCTTCTTGCTTCTTTCTGGCTGCCCCCATTTGTATCCCATGACCTTCCCTTAGATGCTGTTGTTGCCCTGCCCATAGCCCCCAAGAACTTGCCATTAGGGTTCACGTAGGCCAGACTGTTAGCTGCCAGCATCGGCATGTCATAGCATAGCTTGGCCCACGTGCACGGCAGGCATGCACCCTCACCAATGATGGATAGAAGTTGGTATATACAACATTGAATATCTTACAGTGTTGTCATTTACACTTCAGTAAAGGGGGGGCTGGGGTGAATGTGAAATTGGTGTACTCCTACCCCAGCTCTCTCAAACTCAGGTGGAATATCTCGGAGGCATGTGTTCTGCAACGGCCCCATGACTCCTCCCGCAGCATGAGCTTCAGTTTCCCATGGTAGTAAGTGCCTGATAATACCTTCTTTATTAACAATCTTTATTTTTTTAATCATATCTCCATTCCCCTACCTATGTTTCATAGGATAACGTCCCAAATAACTACTTGGGTTTTGTCTTGGGACCTGCTTTTAGGGAACCTTCATCAAGATACTGCCACTGGAAGTTGGTGCAGCCACTTTGGAGAACAGTGTGGAGATTCCTCAAGAAATTAAAAATAGAGCTTCCCTATGACCCTGCAATTGTACTACTGGGTATTTACCCCAAAGATACAGATGTAGTGAAAAGAAGGGCCATCTGTACCCCAATGTTTATAGCAGCAATGGTGACGGTCGCCAAACTGTGGAAAGAACCAAGATGCCCTTCAAGGGACGAATGGATAAGGAAGATGTGGTCCATATACACTATGGAGTATCATGCCTCCATCAGAAAGGATGAATACCCAACTTTTGTAGCAACATGGATGGGACTAGAAGAGATTATGCTGAGTGAAATAAGTCAAGCAGAGAGAGCCAATTATCATATGGTTTCACTTACTTGTGGAGCATAACAAATAACATGGAGGACAAGGGGAGATGGAGAGGAGAAGGGAGTTGAGGGAAATTGGAAGGGGAGGTGAACCATGAGAGACTATGGACTCTGAAAAACAACCTGAGGGTTTTGAAGGGGCGGGGGGTGGGAGGTTGGGGGAACAAGGTGGTGGGTATTGGGGAGGGCACATATTGCATGGAGCAATATGTGGTGCAAAAACAATGAATACTGTTATGCTGAAAAGAAATTTAAAAAAAAAGAAAAAGATACTGCCACTGGATTTCCTTCTTTCCCACGTGTTTCATGTGCAAATTAGGCAGCCAGATAACATCCCAGCACCGGAACCCTACATATCTTGGGATAAGGCTGGCGATTAGATGCCGTATTTATATTTGAAAGGTATGATTTCATACGCAATATGGTTTTCTTTTATTATATTTTTATCTTCCTAAATGAATTGCTCTATTATGTTAATAGCCAATGATTCAGAAATGTGAGTCTCCAAGCCAGCTAGAACTCTCTCGTGTTTTGAACATGCATATTGGACATTCTATGTGTCCCTTGGTTATACCCACATCTATTACACTTAGCATAGACCATCTTTAGTCCAACAGACTTCCATTTTGCCCCCAGGCTTCCCTGAACCACTCACCCAGTTGCCTAAGTCAGAAACCAGAAAAAAGCCTTTACAGCTCTCATTTAACCTAATATCAAAGAGGCACATGTTCAGCTACAAGCAGTAGACAATTTTTACATCCTTTATTAATAGCAGCTTAAAAGATACTGCTTCATTTTTCTCACATAACAAGTAGGTTCAAGGTAGGTGGCTGTGGTATTGATACAGTAGCTGGAAGGCACGCAACATTACTTCTGCAGTTTACTTGGTGTTCCCCACTGGGATTGAGACAGAGCTGCATTATTTCTTTTCAAGGAAAACAGAAGTAGAAAGACATGGCAACAGGCATGAGTCCCTTCCACCAGGAAAAAAAGCTTTCCCTGAAGAACCTCCTAGCAGATTTCTCTTTCTGGTTTATTGGTCGGAACAGACCAGATGACTAACCCAGCTCCAAAGGAGACTGAGAAAATCAATAACAGGATTGCTACGATTGGATTACCCCAGTCAAGATCCGTTGCCTCAGGATGGGCACACTGGCACTTCAGAGAACCAGGAAGAAAGAGAAAAATAGATGTTAATTAAGTATTTGTAGCATTTGCAACAAACTCCAAACCTCTTCCAATCAAGTATCAGGCTGGGTCTACTCTATGCCCTAAATATCTCTGAAATGTGTCTGCCTCACCACTAACCCGACTTTAGTATAAGCGATTATCATCCTGCTCAGGACAATAGCAATAGACTCCAGCTCATTGTTTCTACACTTTAAGTCAGAGTTCCTTCCTCCTGAGATCTTCTCCCGTCTTATCCAGAGTGATCTTTCATGGAGAGAAATCTGAACTTGTTATCCATTTGGATTAAACCACGGCAGTGGCAAACACCAGCTATTTCTTTCCTCTGGTTGTCTCCTCTCCCTTGCTTAATATTTGTTTCACCAACCACTTTCACTTGCTGCCATTAGCTAACCCTTCCCAGCACATCCCTCATCTCCCAGCTGAGGTACATGCAATTTTATAGGTTCTCAAAGAGTGCATTGGTATTGTATAGTTGTTCGTCTAATACAATGTTGTGTTATCATTGTCTCATATTGTTATCATCACCATTAGACAGACTTTCTTTTTTTTTTTTTTAAGATTTTATTTATCTGACAGAGAGAGATCACAAGTGGGCAGACAGGCAAGCAGAGAGAGAGAGAGAGGAGGAAGCAGGCTCCCTGCAGAGCAGAGAGCCCGATGTGGGACTCAATCCCAGGACCCTGAGATCATGACCTGAGCCAAAGGCAGAGGCTTAACCACTGAGCCACCCAGGTGCCCTAGACAGACTTTCTTTAAAAGCAAGGCGTTTGTTTCATTGACATCCAGGTCACCACCAACCAGAAGTATCTGGCATATGGAGTTCAATTAATGCTCCTTTTGTTCTCCTAAGATTTTACTTATTTATTTGAGAGAGAGAGAGAGAGAGATAGAGAAAGGGAGAGTGATCAGGGGGAGAAGCAGAGGGAGAGGGACAAGAAGAGCATGGAGCCTGATGCAGGACTTGATCCCACAACCCTGAGATCATGATCTGAGCTGAAACCAAGAGTTGGCCACTTAATGGACTGCACCACCCAGGTACCCCTCAATTAATGCCTCTTAAATTAACAGATTCATTAATTAAAGAATATTTGCATGTTGTTAATTGAAAAAGTTGGGTCGTAACTATTTCTTTAGACAGCTGTAATAAAAGAGTGAACAAGAGACAGCATAGCAAAGTTATTGAGAGGATGGATGCTGGACCCCTACAGACTAGCTTCACAAGGTCAGCTCTGTGACCTTCAGTTAGTTAAGTTAATCTTTTTGTATGAATTTCCTCATATGTAAAATGTGGATAATGATAATACTTAAAAGATCATTATAAGGATTTTAAAAGTTAATGCATGCAAATTTTAAGTAATTCTAGAATAATACCTGATACATGGTGAATGTTACAAAAGCTTTTTTAAGTAAGTGAATAAGACCATCATGATTCCTGTCCTCACAGAACTCATAGTAGAGGTCTGTGCTGTCCAAGAGAAATATAAGGTAAGTCACATATATAATTTAAAAATTTCTAGTAGCTACATTAAAATAATTGGATTATAAGCAAAGTCAATTTTCAGAATTTATTTAAACCAATCTATCAAAATATAACCATTTTAAAATGTAATCAATATAGAGTCATAAGATATTTTGCATTCTTTATTTTGCACCAAGTCTTTGAAATACAGAGAATATGTTATACTAGAAGACATCTCAATTAAGATGCTTAATTGTTATTTATATTTAGACCTGTATATAGATTTAATAAACTTACAGTTGAAAAAGTAGATTCACATATACAAGTAATCCAAATATATTTTTACAATAACTGATTTGAATATTATTTTCTAAAATTGAAGCTTACTAAATTAAATAAAGTTAGGAAGTCATTTTCTCAGTAACAATAAGCTATAGTTTATCATTTAAGAACCACATATTAGATGGTGTAGGACTAGAGAAAAGTATGATACATAAACAGGAAATTATAGAATGTGGGAAAGTGCTATGTTAAGGAAAGGATAGAGTGCTCTGGGAGCACATATTAGGGGTGCTGATATAACTGGGGCAGAGGAATTTAATCAAAGAATTTTTCCTGGAGAAAATGCTGTCTATCCTGAGACCTCAAGCAAGAGCCAGCCGCTGACAAGGAGGAAAGGGTGTCTAACAGAAGAAAGATATTAGAAATGAGGGGAAATGCATTTTCACAGACCTGAACATATTCAGAGTGGCCAATTCAGAGTGTACATGTATGTAATAAGTAGAGAGCAAGTTAGAAAGGAAGAGGTGGGAAAGGGAGAAGTGGAAAGGGCAGGCTGGGAAAGTAAGCAAAGGAAAAAGACATGATGGGTTTCCTGAGACATATGAAGGGTGCCAGACTAGTTGAAGGTAATGAGGAGCTACTAAAGGATTTAAACAGTGTAGTGGGAGTGCTTGGGTGGCTCAGTTGGTTCGGAGTCTGTCTTCAGCTCGCGTCATGATGCCAGCCAGTGAACTGGGATGGAGCCCACCTCAGGTTCCCTGCTGGGTGAGGAGGCTGTTTCTCCCTCTTCCCCCTGGTTGTCTTCTCTCTCTCTCTCACTATCTCTCTCCCTGTATCTCAGATAAATAGATAACAAATTAAACAGGGTAGTGACATGATCATCTTGTATTTATTAAAAATCATTCTCACTACTGTATGAAAAATACTTAGATGACAAAAACTGATGCTGGCACCTCATGTCCATTAGAATGGATACTATTAAAACAACAACAACAAAATAACGAGTGTTGGCAAGAATGTGGAAAAATTGGAACTCTTACGCTCTGTCAGTGGGAATGTAAAATGATGTGGCCACTATGGAAAACAATATGAAGGTTCCCCAAAAAATTAAATTAGAAGGACCATATGACCCAGCAATTCCACTTCTGGACATATATCCAAAAGAATTAAAGCAACATCTCAAGGAGGTATTTGTGTATTCATGTTCATAGCAGCACTATTCACAAGAACTAAAATGTGGAAATAACCTAAGTGTTCATTGACAGATGAATGAATAAACAAAATGTGGTGTATACACAATGGGATATTATTCTGCCTTAAAAAGGAAGAAAATTATGACATTTGCTACAATATAGATGAAGCTCAAGGACATTGTGCTAAGTGAAATAAGTCAGCCACAGGAAGACAAGCAATGTCTTTCTTGCCACTTACATGAAGTATTTAGGGTAGTCAGGAGCATTAAGACAGAAAGTAGTATGATGGTTGTCAGCGGCTTCGGGTGGGTGGAGAATGGGGAGTTATTGTTTAATAACTCCTAATGGGTATGGAGTTGCAGTTTTGTAAGATGAAAAGAGTTCTGGAGATGGATGGTGGTGATGGTTGCACAACAGTATGAATGTACTGAATGTCCCTGGATTGTACACTTAAAAATGGTTGGAAAGGTAAATCGTAGGTTATCTGTTTTTGCCACAATAAAAAAATATTTGTAGGTATCAAGTTAGAAGAGGTTATCACTGTGATGACATCAAAAGTAAAGATGAGAACTGAAATGGGGTAAGAGAAATATGAATGGAAAGAAATGGGTTGATTTCAAGGATATCAGGAGTACAAATAAAAATTTGTTGGCGACCGATTTTAGTCAAGTATGAGGGAGAGTCAGAAGTCAACCTGTGCCCCAGGTTTCTAGTGTGATAAACTGGGACAGACAGTGTTGACATTCCTTGAGGTAGGGAACAAAGAAGAGACTCAGGTTTGGCTGGGGTTGAGGGTGAGGAAAGTAAGGGTTCGCCATCAGACACACTGATTTTCAGGTGCTTACAGCAAATCCAAGGGAAATTGTCTAGCAAGGAGTTGGAAATAAAGGTTATAATTTCTGGAGACACATCCTGGAGCCCCTCTCATATGGAGGGTAATTAAAGCTGTAAGAGTTGATGTTTAACAATGAATATGCCATGGACATTCATCAACAGTGTGTGGTTTGGGTGGGGAATTCCCCTCCCGCTCCAAGGGTAGAATGTGAGACCTAGGTTGAGGTCAAGCAGAAGGTCACAATGATTAGAGTGGAGGACTGGCAGCCATTAAGTGCGAACTGAAGGACTCATAATGGAACTACTTCTTTAAAAAAAAAGCTTCTTCTGCTCTATCCATTGGTATAGAGCCTAGAAAAATATGGAGCTAAGGCTACTGCAGCCATCTTGCCACCATGAAAGTGAGAATCACTCAGAGCCTAAGAAGCAAACACACAGATTTGAGATAAAGAAAGCTTTTCTTTTTAATGTCATTTCAGCCCTGAATCTAGCCATGCCTGAAGGAAGACCTAATCTTGGACATTTAAATTATGTGAGCTAAAATATATATATATACCTTTTTCTTCTTAAGCCAGTTTGAAATTTTTATATCTGCAGTATAACAAGTACAGGCAGTCCTCACTTTGCGTGGTAGCATGAGACCATAAAAATGCTCTTTCAAGCAGAAACTATGCAGTGATCTTAAAAATCAGTAAGAAAATTACAGTGGTCTGTGACCTTTAAAATGCTCTTGTTGGGGCACCTGGGTGGCTCAGTCAGTTAACCGTCTGACTCTTGATTCTGGCTCAGGTCATGATCTCAGTCAGGGTCCTGAGATTGAGCCCCTAGTGCCTCGGGCTCCACACTTAGTAGGGACTTTGCTTGAGATTTTCTCTCTCCCTCTGCCTGACCCCCACTTGCATGTGCGTGCACTCTCTGTCTCTCCAAAATAACTATGTAAATCTTCAAAAAATATATTCTTTTCAAAACATTAAAAATTCTTATGGTTAGGAAATAAAAATAATTATAAAATTAATATTTATTTAGTACACTGAAATTTTCAACATTAGAAACATTGAGAATTAAAGTTTTATTTCTTTGTACAAAATGTATCAAAAGGAGTTTGAGTAATTTTTACCTCTTCTTATGATGTAACCTAAGTACAGAGTGTCTTTTCTAGGCCTTGGTGAACTCTTGTATTCCTTTCTACATTTGGATCAGCTTCCAACATTTTCTCTTTTGTACTTGCTTTTTAAAAGATTTTATTTATTTATTTGACAGAGAGAGAGGTCACAAGTAGGCAGAGAGGCAGGCAGAGAGAGAGAGGGAAGCAGGCTCCCTACTGAGCAGAGAGCCCGATGCGGGGCTCGATCCCAGGACCTTGAGATCATGACCTGAGCCAAAGGCAGAAGCTTAACCCACTGAGACACCCAGGCATCCCAATCTTTTGTACTTTCTATACCATGAAATTCTCCATGATTTCCTTTCTTTTGAGGATTTTTGCCAGTGTTGCTTCCTCTGGGACATCATCCTTGTTGTCCCAACAACTCTCCTCATTTATGTCAGTACATTTTTCTTCCTGGTGGTCCCATGGCTGCACGTCTAGTCTCTTGGACAGTGACAGTATCAATACTCCTATAGGGGGTTATTTCTTTTATAACTCTATTTACTTTCACTTTGAATTCTGCAAAGTCATGCCAATTTCTAAAACAATGAAATCAGCCTTTACTGGCAGTAAAAGGTTCATATTTGGTCGTCTTATAATTACTGTTTTCTTTCAATGTAACACTTCACTTCAGAGTTTGGCCTAAACGCTGTTTAAACTGATTCAATATGTGTTTTCATTACAGTCTTCAAAGTAAAAGTAAACACTCCTTTTCCACAATTTAGTGGATTTCTGTTCTGAGAACAACTTAAACAGTGTTGAAGTCACTTTACCTTGTTTTTCTTTGGTTCCTTGAACTTTCTCCGATGTTGCATTCATTGGCTTCATGCAGACCAGGACTTGTCCTATCTTTGCTCTGCTGTCTCCTCCCAAATCTCCTAGTTACATCCTATTTTACTTCCAGTGTTATCACCTTTAATTTCTTTGTTGCACTTTCAGGTTTTTCTTTTATTCATTTTTGTAAAATATCATGTGGGTTTATCACTGAGCGACAAGGAGGCGACCCAGCTCCGGGTCTTGGTGTCTGTGCATGACTAAATAACTGGTATGTAATGGCCAACCATCAACAGACTTTGAAAGAGAGAGTGTGGTTTGTCACCGATGTGTGTCTGTTACTTCTCTGGGGCTTATGGAGCTGGCTGTGAATTTTATATTTTATGCAACTACAGTTCATACATAATATAACTGAAATTTGAACCATATTATTGGGATACTGGTATTATTTAACTAAACCACAGTCAATAATATTTGTATGTATCAGATCTGTTCAAAGCAATGACTGTCTTGCAACCTAAGGCAGTGATTAGGTAAGAAGAAAACAGAAGAAAGCCTGTAAAAGAACCCTAAGAAAAACCAAGATTTAAGGAATGGCAAAAGAAGAAAAATTTGCACAATAACTTACAAAGAGTGACCAAAGAGGTAGGAGGAAAATGAGAAACTTATGGTATCACACAAAGCAAGAAATGAGATATTGCAATGCATTTTACACTTCTTTAAACTGAAATATAATTCTCATCCTATAAAGTTCACCATTTTATTCTTAAAATTTATTTATTTATTTTAGAGAGCCTAAGAGAGAGAGAGAGAGAGAGCAGGGGGAGGGGCAAAGGGAGAAGGCAAGAGAGAGAGAACCTCTAGAAGACTCCCTGCTGAGTGTGTAGCCTGACACGGGGCTCCATCCCAGGAACCTGAGATCATGACTTGAGACAAAATCAAGAGTTGGACACTTAACCAAGTGAGCCACCCAGATGCCTCAAAATTCACCATTTTAAAGTGTATAATCCAGTGATCCAGTGGTGGTTTTTAGTATATTCACAAGGCTGTGCAACCATTACTACTATCTAATACCAGTGTATTTTCATCATCCCCAAAAGAAACTCTGTACCCATTCACATTTTGCCTCTTCCCAAACCCTGGAAACTATGAAACAACTTTCTTTCTCTATAGATTTGCCTGTTTGTGACATTTTTTATAAATAGAATTATATAACATATGCCCTTTTGCATCTGACATCTTTCACTTAGTATAATGTCTTTAAGGTCTAACTGTGTTGTAGCATCTACCTATACTTACTACTTTCTATAACTGCATCATACTCTATTGTGTGCATATACCACATTTATTTATCTATTTATTAGGTGATGGACACTTGAGTTGTTTCTAATTTTTACAAATGTTACAATGAATGTTTGTGTAAAGTTTTTGTGTGAACATGCTTTTTCAATTTTCTTGGGGATATACCTAGGAGTGGAATTGCTGGGACACATGGTAATGAACTTTTTGAGAAACCACCAGATTGTTTCTGCAGTGGCTGTATTATTTTATATTCCCAAAAGCAAAGTATGAGGGTTTCTTCACTTCTTTTTAAAAAATCTTATATATGAATAGTTCCTCTTAATTTATTCTGCTTATCTAATTTCTCATTTTATTTCACCAAGTATACTTCCTCCTTGCATCTTTGACTTTTGTATCTCATATTTGTTAAAGTTACTTCTACCTTTGCATATAATACATTTCTTCATACTGCAAATCACTTATGGCTTCCTTTTCCCATATTGTCTACAATTTACTTAAGCTATGCAGAGCATAAGGTCTCTTTCAATTCATGCGTCCAAGCTGTTCATAACTACCAAAAACATTTCCAAAGTTGGTTAAATATAGATAAGAACCCTGACTTTATTTACCTTCCTTTCCTCTTCAACTTAATTTGTTTGATCCAATTTAGGAATTTTGGATTAAAAACATGCATAATAACCTTAGCAGTAGGTGATGCACAATGAAGAAAATGACCCTTTACTTCAAAAGAAGTATCTCAGTGTGTCCCCCATCATTGAATGTAATCTGCACTGAGGTATCAGTCTCTTAAATTTTCCTTGAATTTACTTCCCATCCTCTGACATGTATGAACTTCCTTAATGCATCTAGAGTATCTGTCAATTCCTACATTCCATAGGTAACAACATAAACATCATTGACATAGTAGACCAGCATGACATTCTACAGAGGAGTGAGATGATCACAGTCCTCGAAGGCTAAAGTACCTGAAATAGAATGTGTCAAGGCAAGCTATTTCTGCTGTTCTTTGCTTATCAGGATTAAAAAAAAATTATCAGAATAGTAACTGGCTACCAGATATCAGGGATGTGTTGACTTACTAAAGAGATCACATGAAATAGCATCTACATTTAAAATCATCACTTGTTTAAATTTATAGTAACTCACTGACATTCTCCAAGACTGATCGATCATCTGCACAAACTAGAAAAAAAAAAGTGTGTTTTTTGTTTTTGTATGGAGATATGACAGGAATCACTACCTAAGTTTGTTAGCACATGGATTCATTTGCTGGAGAGAGATCCAGGGTGATCGAGGCATTAACAAGTTAAACATTTATTTCTCATTAAATACAAATCCTTATATAAGTATAGCTGGTATGATATACTCTGAGTGATCCAGTTTCTTTTGTCACACTGTCTCTAGTGAGGTGCCTTGGTCTGCCTTCTAGTTGGCACAAAGGGGAAAAGGAGAAGGGGTAGCTATATCACTTCTTTATGATGACAGATCCCCAGAAATTGTTCTCATCACTCCTATTCATGTCCCATTGACCAAAATTTAGTCACATTGCCATACATGGCTACAGTATGCCAGAAAAATATTGACTTCTTTTTGGAGAGGCTGTTTTTCTAGCTAACATTTGGAGATAATGCTTCCATGAGAGTAAAGGGGAGCACAACCATTGGGGGACAACTAGTAGCTGCTGCCATATCACCTTAATCTTTCCAAACCAGCGATGCTGGACTCATCTCTGCAATCTCCTCAGTGTGCAGCTTTGCTTTGGGTAAGGTCAGGAAGTTCAAGACATTTGTGTGGCCCATTGTTGCACAATAATCCTCATTTTGGAGGTCAAGGAGCCAAGCTGGATATTTAGTCATCTCTATATGCAGGAAATGTGGAAACAACCACAGTATGGGTTTGCAGACCCACAGGTACTACTGAAGCAGAATTTGGCCCCCAAAATCTAATTGTCATCTCACCTTCATATGCCCCCATTCTTCCAGGTAGATCATAGTGACATCCTGGGCTGTGTTACTTCAAGGTCGGGGGACAATCATCCCTGGAAGAACCAGCTATTTCCCTTTTCCAACTACCCAGTTACCTTGGTAAATAGTCAAATATCCTTTTGGAGAAGGCTGAAAGATTTATAAGATGTACTTGTCATAATATTACAAGGTCTTCCTTCAAGGTTGGCTGGTTTCCTCTACATTCAAAGAGCTGTGGGTTTGAGGATAGACTCCAGTTTAGAAATTGAGTGAGAAGCCATGGTGATACTTTGGTGACTTGTGATAAGCCACTTTAGGTGTTATCATTCATTCTGTATTACTGTTACTATGAATTTGACCTAATTCATTCCTAGGGAATCCCATGAAATGTTAAGATACTACTAAGGAATTCTCTTTTAAATCACCATAATTGCCACTCCAGCTCTACTGTACATTGTGGTTAAAATTCCACTTTGCTTCTGATTTTTATATGATGCTCCCTGGCCTGTCAACCCATCATCACGATTGCTATCAAGGATCCCATTCAATAGTAACATCGCCCTCCTTGCTTTCCAGTCCCAAATCAATAATACAGTGCTGCTAGTCATAGTTAGGCATAGTGAGATGGTCATCAAGCAGGTTGCAGATAATGAATTCACTCTGACCTTTTCTGCTTAAAACTTTGGATTTCCGGACTATTTTGCTATGTCATTTCAAGAAATTTTCTTGTATTTCAACTTCATGCCATGTAGGTGACTTTGGAATGTACATTTAGTCAAGCTCTGAGCACTATTCCCCAGGGCTTCATCAGCACTTTGAATCCATAATGATTAATAATTATAACAGTATCCCTAAACTCAGTCTGATCTGAAGTAGTGTTCTATACTCCCTAGATTAGTATGTTCAGAATCTGTTTCCACAGATTGGCTAAGCCGTTTGGAAAAATAACAAAACCTTGCAATTATTTGCTGGTCTCCTGCGTGTGCCATTGCTCTTGTCTCACCTGCTGGGGTCTGACACGCTCATCAGTGAGAGGCAATGAGAAGTGAAATGAGTGGGGCAAGAATAGAACTTCTGCTCTCTTGCATGTTGAGTACTTCAGGCAAGCTCTTAAGCAAATGCAGCTCGATATGGCTGGAGGAGGTGCTATAGATTGGACATCAGTTGGACCTGGGGAGACCTTCAGTATAACTTAAGAATTCAGAGTAATTGGATCCATCTCGGTCCTCCCCAGTGTTGACATTACAGTCTCAGTTTTTGCTCCTTTACAAAAGAGATCTGCAGGTGGTTGTAGTGAAATACTGAGAATCTTTAGTGGTTCTTTTTTTTTTTTTTAAGATTTTATTTATTTATTTGACAGAGAGAAATCACAAGTAGGCAGAGAGGCAGGCAGAGAGAGAGGAGGAAGCAGGCTCCCTGCAGAGCAGAAAGCCCGATGTGGGGCTCGAACCCAGGACCTGGGATCATGACCTGAGCCGAAGGCAGCGGCTTAACCCACTGAGCCACCCAGGCGCCCCTCTTTAGTGGTTCTTAAACATTACCATGAGTCAAAATCACATTGAAGATTTCTTCAAACATAGGTGTCTGGGCCCCACCTCCAGAGTTTCTGTTTCAGTCCTTCTAGAATGAAGCCCAAGAAATGCCTTTCTTAATGAGTTCCTGGTAGTCGCTTAGGCTACTGACCCAGGGACCAAATTTTGAGCACTACTGCTCTACCCTGTAATTCAGTAACCTATCTTTGGTATCTGGCTATAACAGTTCTGTAGTCACAAATGACTGCAGTTTCTTTCAGAGAAATCAGAAATTCCTAGCTTTTTGACTGTTTCTTGAGTAAGTCCATGTTCTTTCTTGAAGTTACTCAGTAGAGTTAATGGCAGACAGCCCAACTCTTCATCCCTTGTATTCCCGTGCTCCCAGGATGGTTAATTGCACTAGCTACTGAGTGTGGCATTTCATTCCAGGTGACCACAGGTGAAAAGTCAACTAATTTACTGTTGGGTGTCATGAATTACTATCATCTCTTAAAAGATTTATTCCAATCTTCCAATTTATTCCAAATACATATATATGTATTTTTCATTTCCTGATCACATATTTCCACCTTTTTAATATTCTATTGTCCATAAACCCTTCTGATACCAATTACTAAACAAGAAAGAGTTTTTAATGACAGATGACATAGTCAACGCTACCTGGAATCTATACAAATGGATTTCTTTTTTAAGATTTTTTTTTTTTGACAGAGATCACAAGTAGACAGAGAGGCAGGCAGAGAGAGGAGGAAACAGGCTCCCTGCTGAGCAGAGAGCTTGACGCAGGGCTCGATCCCAGGACTCCGGGACCATGACCTGAGCCAAAGGCAGAGGCTTTCACCCACTGAGCCACCCAGGTACCCCTCAAGTGGATTTCATAATGGTTAAAAAAAATTCACAGAAATATTATGAGACCTGACAAAAAACTGTAGCCTGAGAATTCCAGGTGTGAGATCCAAAACTGTATCACAGAAGTAGGTTATTAAGAAAAATACTGCCTTTCAAGATTCAGAATGCTGACAACTCAAAAAGCCCCACTACATCTGCTGGCTTCAGTGCACCAGAATTTGTGCCAACCGAATAAATCCCCTGTCCTCTGACTCCCCCATGTAATTTTGTTTTAAATTAAGGCCTAGTGCATACGAATAGCAGAACACATACCACATCTAGGGAGTGTAGGAAACATTTCTGATCTATTCCTTTGTGGTGGCTCTCCAACCTTCTCACTCTAGAAGATCATGCAAAAAGGGAACGAGATTAGGTGCTGAGTGAACCAGTCCATTGCATCTGCTACAGGTGGAAGGTGCAGCCCGTATTTTGCACGATTGTGCATGTCTGGCTAAAAGAGAAGAAGAATTGAGAGAATCATAATGCTGAAGGGAAAGTGGAACCACGACATGGTGGGCCACGAGGTATCCCAAATATTTGCTGTTCTTCATACTGAATTAAATTGGTAGTCAAGTAATCTGAAGTAAAAAGTAAAAGAGCTCCACCTCTTTCTAGATATATAACTTCAAACAAGTTATTTAACTTCTCTGTCTCCTCATCTATAGAATGTCATTAATATGAATATAATAATACCTGTTCATAGAGCTGTGGAGGATTAAATGACATAGCTTTTCTATATCATTTAGCACAGTCCCTAACACGTACATAGGAGTTTAATGTTTATTATGAGGTGTAGCTACAATTTCAAAACTCCTGAAATACTTGTAAGTGTGGGATATTGATGGAAATTCTCACCTGAACAGGTATTTTTGATATTTTGATTAATCAAAACATCCAGATCCCTGAGCCGTCTGGAAGAAATGGAACCTTTTCAGAGTAGTGTATCATTTAACTATTGCTGCATGGCAAACTACACCAAAACTTAGTAAATGAAGGAAACAAACTATTATTTCTCATGTATCTATGAGTCAGCTGAATGCTTTTGTTGAGCTGGGCTGTATTTGTCAGGATTCTTAAGGAGCCCTTCTTTCTGTTCTCATGGACTCTGGTACACTTCCAGGTACATTGCTTCAAAACAAATGGTTTATAGAACTCTCTTCCTTATGTACTAATATTGATGTTTAATTATACACAGTGGTTTGTAGATACTGATATAATAAAAAATAAGAAATTACAACAGCCACAACTGTCAAAATCCAATTGCTAAAACTAATATTGAAGTATTTATGAACATAGATTTATAATCTTCAATAGAAAAATAGCATATTTAGCTATTATTGTCAAAAAAAGAATTCTATTGCATGGGAAAAAATAATTTTCCAGATCAATTATAAATATAAAAAAATAAATTCCCATAGACTATGTACTATAATTAAGTGAAATTTTTCCTAAACTGGTGGTTTATTCAGACACTGAAGGATAACCTGAAAAGTTTTGTGGGAATTGAAGGAAGGCAAGGCTTTAGTAACCAGATCAGGGGCTAAATGGGAAAAAGGTTCCAAGATGACCCATGCACGTATATGTGTGAAGAAGGGAGCAGACAAGGAATATTAGTATATGTGTGTATGTAAAACTTAGAAATACTAACATTTGGTGTATAAAGAATCCCAAAGACGACATCCAGTGTGCTTTCTGAATTAGACAACTTTTACAACATAGTTTCCATAAAACTGACAAAGACTTTCTTCAGAGAAGGAAAAATGATACTTTATTTTTCTGCTTTTAAACTATGCATTTGATGTATCTCCTTGTCAGCTACCCAAATTGAAACACACTTTATTGAGTTTTGGGATATTTTCATGTTTAGAAGCTAAGAAGCTCATCAATAAATGAATTTGTTAATAAGAGATGTCAGTTACAGCCTTTCCCTTTGCCCTCTCCCCAACTCCATGTGAAAGTACACGCTTTTAGGCAATGAGTTTGCTAAAGAATAAGGACTGAGCTGCAATTAAATAAGACAGTTTTTCCAAATAAAAACAAAAATCTTTGATTGTTTATTAAAGGCCAAAGTAGGAGCATATTAAACAAGGGTTACTTGTTTTGAACTAGATACATCCAGAGTCCAAACAATTTGAGGACTTCCAAGAAAAACAAATTTTAGTGTGATTCTTGAATAATGAGCTTTCAATGAGAATGGATATTCCTATGATGTCGAACAACTAATCTATATGATTTCCTCCAACTTGATCTGTTCTCATCATTTGGTTCGCTACAAAACTTGGCTGAATATAACTGACTAAATTACTGGTTATCATTCCCGCATTCTTATTTCCAGAAAGACTCAGCAATTTATAGTAAAGTTGTACTTATTAATGTTATTTTTAGATTAATTGAATGACTGGGGTGCCTGGGTGGCTCAGTGGGTTAAGCCTCTGCCTTCAGCTCAGGTCATGATCTCAGGGTCCTGGGATCGAGTCCCGCATCGGGCTCTCTGCTCATCAGGGAGTCTGCTTCCTCCTCTCTCTCTCTGTCGGCCTCTCTGCCTACTTGTGATCTCTCTCTGTCAAACAAATTAAAAAAAAGATTAATTGAATGACTAACATCAAGCTTAAAACTATTTAAAGCAATATTAAAGTGTGTGTCTGTGTGTTTACAAAACATATAAATAGATCTTGGTCATCTTCTTTTATTGGTACAATGTAGTGGCTAAAAGGTACAAGCTTTGGAGTCAAGTAGACCTGATATTGGTCATATTACCTGACATACATAAGCCAAATTTTTCTCAACTGTCAATGAGAATATCATAGTTGTTAACTCAGTGCACCTGAAATGTCTTAAGTGCCCATTAAATGTGTACTGTTGTTCTATTACCTGCTTTGCAAAGCAGGCAGTACTGTTAGATTGTAATTTTTAATGGGTTCATAAATTCTTAATGAATTAAATTAAAGTCAGCATGTTACTTCTGAGGAAGCCAACAATATTCTCACAAGGTTGTAAAGAATCATGGTTTTTAGTGGCCATTGGGTAATTTGTGTGGAACTAGGCTGTGGTTTCAGGGTAGTCTTTCTAAGTCTATTGAAATGTGCTCTCTAATTTCTTCTGCAACCAGCCTAATTCGAGTACCACCTTCTCCTGCTAGGAAAACTGAAATAGCCTCTCTTTACCCAACCTAGCTTCTATGCAATCGTATTCCAGACTGTGGTTAAAATGATCTTCTAAAAAAGTAAATCTTACTCAAGTCTCATTCATACTGCACCCAGCAGCTCGAAGCTCTTCAATGGAAAGCAGGTTCTGGGATCTTTCTTTTCGCTACCTTACCTCTTACCATTATTCCTCATCTTCTTAGTGTTATGGTGAATGTTTTTAGGTTCTTAAACTTCCCAGCCTGTTCTTGCCCTTTACATATATTCTTCCCCAGGCCTGGAACACTGTCTCTCAGACCAGCCACCTTCACTGGGTAGCGCTCTTCTCATGGCCTCAGCTCTGCTAATGTGGGGAGCCCTCCCACATTAGTCTTTTGCCAGTCCTTTGTCCTCAGTTTTATGCAGTTGTGGGTTTTGTTTTCCCTTCCTGCACTTATCTAAGTCAGATGGATGCATACTTGCTTGTGAGTAAATCTTTTGAAAGTCTATCTCTTTCACTAAAAGGCTTTGAGAAAGCAGAATAATGACTGTTTCCATGTATGCCTAGCACCTAGAAGCACAGTGCTTAGCACATAGTGACACTTGATATAGATTGCAGAGTACATTTATTACTCAGTGAAGAAGGCAGTTTCTGAAAGGAGGGGAATGAAGAGACAAGCTCTCCAAAAATAAACTGAAGCCACTTTAGAGTCTTTGCTTAGTCCCATCCTCATTCTCTACATAGCCTCTATATCCCAGCACTATGAACTAATGTGAAAAGATAGGACTTCCCTCCCCCCATCAGAGATGATCAATCTTTTCCATGTCAAACCATCTGAGGTAGGATCCAGGAGTGAATGCAAAGTGTGGGGGGAGCCACATTTTATTTGATAGAGGGCTGCTTTAAATCATATATCCCTCTCTCGGCTTAATTGTTTTTGTTCTTTGAAAAAAGTTATCCACATCTAAGATAAATAGATAAAACGTCTACAAGATGCATGGCTTTCTCCTTAAATCATCAAGCCATCTGAAAGTTTCAGTAAATGATGGTTAGAGAGAGAACCTCCCTAGAGTCTGGACCCTCCTTTGTCCCTAGCCGAGTATGCCACCACCTCAGGACAGTCTCAAAGGTAGTCAGAGAGATTGTAATCTGCTTAATACAACTGCAGCAGAGCATGGTGCTCCAGCCTCCAACCAAAATTTAACTCCCTTAAATTGTATTCATCTCTGAATGTCAATATCAAGTACTCATTTTTTTTTCTTCTGTGCCTTGTTACTTCGCAAGTGCTATAGGTAAAGGCAATCAAATTAATTAACATTTTTCTCTCTCTCTTAATCTCTTAAAATGCATGAATTTACAGATTCCTTTCAACAATAAGTATGGACCAGAAAGGGTATATAGTTGCTTAGAGCACCTGAGGGGACTTGGAAAGATGTCTTCAGGGGCTAGAAAACAGGAACATGTAAAGGGTTGGTGGAGGGCACCACAGACACTAGGGTCTAATTTATAATCTTGGCAATATTGTTTGTAATCTACCTCATCAAATTAAACAGTCATCAAAGAAAAGAGAAAGAGTTATGTCGAAGCTCATATAGTTCCCAATGGGTAGAGGAGAATTTGTCTTACTTACATCAGTCAACTATGGATGCCTCACCTCTCAGCTTCTCACCACATATTAGGATTATGGGAGTGGCCAATTCCCCTTGAGATAACTCTCAGCATTCATACTGCTCTCCCTTATGCTTTTCTGCTCCCTCTTTCTTCTCGCAGAGCCAGCTTGCCTGCTCAGTGAAAGAATAAGTCCATGAGTATGAGTGAGAGAAGTCCCAGATCATCAGAGTATCTCACAGAAGAGCAGAAATCTCACAAGAGGAAAACAGACTGCAGTATTTCTCCACAACCTGGGAAGTCGTTTTTAAAATCTAGTCCCATTACAAGTAGATCCTGTTATAACATCATTGCTTGTAAAATGCCTAGAGCTTAGGCACATTTGTGTCACTTAGGCATATATATATATATATACACGTATTTAAGTATTTATTTGTTTGTTTATTATAAGAGCCTAACTTCATAATCAGATTGTCCTGTTTGGGCTCCAAAAGTGGCTTGTCACTGAATAAAAGTAATTTCCCATGGCAGGTGCTCCCAGCAGGTGGCTGCTCACAGTACCTGCATCAAAAAGGTAGATTTAGTCAGAGATTTTATTTTAATATGAAATCTGTATTACAGCCTGAGCCACTACTGGGTGATGTGCCAAAATTCATGTCTGCAGCATGATTTATTATGTGAAAATACCACAGAACTAATCAGTGGAGTTACTAATTAATACAAATCTGCATTTTTTGCATAAGCAATTAGTGCAAAGAGAGAGCAGTGAAAGAGGAAGTTTGACTCCTTTAATCTCAGTGCCTACTCAAGCAGAAAGACCCACCAGGGCCAAACTCCAAGATCTACATTTGGAATTTCCCCCTTTTGATTAGTTAAAGACATAAAAGGTCAAATTATCAATATTTAATTCAGGTGAAAATATATTTGTTAAAGAAGAAAACATTTTATTTAAAGAAAGTGAGACTCTAGGTGTAAATTCTTGAATCAAAAATAATTACATTTTCCATTTCAGTAAAGTCTGAATAATACTTAATAAGCATTCTAGTTGCTAATAATAATGGCATTTTAAAATTACATCAATTATAGGGGGAGGGGTGTGTGGCATATGTTTCTAAGATGTTGAAATCACCAAAGATGTTGAAATCAGCTTGTTCTTCTTTTTTTTTTTTTTAAGATTTTATTTATTTATTTGACAGAGAGAGATCACAAGTAGACAGAGAGGAAGGCAGAGAGAGAGAGAGGGAAGCAGGCTTCCTGCTGAGCAGAGAGCCCGATGTGGGACTCGATCCCAGGACCCTGAGATCATGACCCGAGCCGAAGGCAGCGGCTTAACCCACTGAGCCACCCAGGCACCCCTCAGCTTGTTCTTCTAAGTTACATCTCTGCTAGATTTTTCCCAGTATGTTGTGGATAGAATGTGTTTAAAGTGCAGTATTCTAAATCCAGTATTTAGGTAATGTGGCTCACCAAATCTGGGCAAATAATGCCATTTAACATCAGTTGGATTATTTTCCCCATTAATTTAATAGAAATTGTTTATAATATGAAATAACTTGAGAGTTGAAAGGGCAATGGTGATGAAAAAAGACTTATATCATCAATAGAATGTATACTCCATATAATAAAGCAAAATTTAAAAATAGCTTTAGATGTTTTATTATTTCTATGCACAGCAAAAACAAATAAGAGTTCATTTTGATTTTGATACTGTGTGGCAAACAAGTGCAAGTATCTTTCTGAAAGTTACTCAATATATCATTTCTTTGTTTCAGGCTTGCCAGTTCAAAAGATGATTTAAGCCCTTCCCTCACCCCTAAGCCTGGATATCTAGTTTTCCAGGAAACTTATTCTGAAAAGAAGGTGGCTAATTAAATGCAGATATACAGAGCTCTCTCATTAAAAGTTCGCATGTGGTGGTCAGTGGTTTTGTGAAAGAAGGCAAATAGGAAAAAGCAGAAGCTGCTGGAAGGGGTTCTTTTGAATCTGGGTACTGAGTATTTTAAGGCCGCGAAGTGGGAATTGTCCACGGTGCTGATACCTTGAGGAAACTATTTTTGCTACAAGCTGCCTGGGGCTCTAAACCTGGCTCTCCTGGCTTCTCTGTAATCCAGGAACTTGCCTGGTCTCCTCCCCCAACCCCGCGGCAGCCTTTGTTCAGGGGACGCTTTAGGCGTCGTTGGTGTTTTCCTGCTCTCGGTACCGGCAGCTACATCCAGTTACCGGGGCTTGTTGTTTGCTTGCTGCTCTCGGTTAAAGCGAAGGTTGGCAAACACAGGGCGCTTGTCAGTTACCCAGCCAGACCGCGGTCCCCTTTAGACCTCAAGCTGTTGCTCAAGGAGCTTGAAACAGACGCGCGCCCTCAGTTTACTTTCCCTACCTGAGAACAGGAGCCCCCACTCACACACTCACACACACTTAACTCACAAAACCCAACAACACACACACTGGCACAAGTCACATTCACATCCACACATTCTCACATTCACACACAATCACACACGTTCATACATTCATGTACAGACTCCCATTCAAACAATCTCACACACTCTTATACACTCATATTCAGATTCACACACACTTGTACACTTAAGCACACTCACAGAGCGCATCTAACGCACGAGGCCTTGGGCAATCATGTGGATGACCTACGCCCGCCACAATGCTCAGAGCGGCGCGTTGATTTTACATTGTGGATTTGCCTGTTGGATGGTTTAAGGAAAGCCCCTCACTTCTGACTGAGAATCAGAGACGAGGTCCCTCTGAGCCCTGTAGGCGCCGTAAGGGGAGCCACTCAGGCCCCGGCGGGGCAAGGAGGACATAAATAATAAATAAAAGAGCACAGGCAGGCCTAGCTGAGGAAGCCCGGTACTAAATCACTTCCCAAATCACAGCCGCGTTGTGCTCCATCCAATAGCTCTAAGCGATTTGTGGGGCTGGGGGTTGGAATCAATTTTTTTTCCGTTCTCGCAGGTGCAATATGAATCAATTATCTTAATTAAGATTATGCCGCAAGCCCAGGAGATTTGGGGAGGACGGGTTTTGCGCTCGGGGCGACGGCAAGGCATTTTAATAGCTTCTCTCTTGCTCCCGGCTCTCCCCCCGCCGCCTGGCTGTCGAGCCCGGGCAGCTCCAGCCTCTGGCCAGGACCTGGGCGCCCAGCAGCCTCCCCGGAGGCGTAGGCGCAAACCTGGCTCTTCGCAGACGAAGTTGGGGGGGAACCCATAGCATTCCCCTCTGGCTTCCCAAAGGCCCCTGAGCTGCCGGGCCTATGAAATACCTACCTACAGCTTTCTGGCCCTAGACTTCTTCGGCCCCCAGCGCCCTACGGTGTCACCCGCCCCGAAGCCTCCCACCACCTCCCGCTTCTGGAACAGGATGAGGCCAGGACACCCCTCTCCTGGGATGCGCTGGGAGAGGACGCGGGAGCCGCTCAAGGTCGGTGGGGCCACCCGGGCTACACTTGATTCTTTGACTGAACGCAAGCCTCCCTTTGCAAAAGCAAGCATCTGTTTCCGCGAGAAACAGGTCACTGCCAGGGACGCCGGCCCTGCCCTGCTCTTTCTCTAGGCCGGGTGAATGCGTCGAACACCCCACCCCCACCCGCGCCGCCAGCTACACCCTTCCCACTCCCTACATCCCGACCACACGCCTGCATCTCGCCTCCCCCCGCCCCAAACACAGTGCCACACGCCCCCCTCCCCCCCAATCTCCCCGCCCAGGCCACACTCCCCTCTCCCCACCCCGGCCACACGCCTCCTCCCGCCCCCCTTCCCGCCGGCGCTCCTGCTGCCGCTTTAACGGCCGGGACCTCCCGGCCCGCGCCGCGCGCTCCAAGCGGGGACCCGGGGGGCGACAGATTTGGGGCATTGCTCGAGGGCAGTGAGTCATGAAAGCCGCTTTTGTTACCCGCGCGTGCGGTTCGCGTGCCGCTCAGCAGCCTGCAGCGCCCAGTGGGGACTGGAGCTGGAGGAGTACCGCTAACTGGCAGCGCGGGCAGAGGGAAAGGGCGAGAATTTAGGCAATCGGGAGGGGAAAAGTGTGCAACTGTCGAAACAAAGTCCAAAGAGGGAGAGGAAAATAAGAAGGCGGGGGCGGCGACTGTGCCTCCTACCGAGCCCCACAGCGCCGGCACTCCATCCTCTTCCAGCGTTACCGCCACCACTGTAGTCTGGCCTCACTTTCTCGCCCCGTCTCTCTCAACAATAAGCGCCTCAGTCTAGGTCTAGTTTGTACTTCTCGCCTCCCGGCCCGACTACTCGGCTGCCGGCTCGGGAGGTCCAGCCTGGGCTCTCTCGGCGCCAAGATTCCCTCGCTGGGGGATTGACATTCCCCGCGCAGAGGAGGGTTTGCTCCCAAGCTCTTGTGGGCCGTGAGGCTCATTAAGAGCCAGTGAGACCGAACCTCGCCAGGTCTCTGGAACATCCCGGAGTGGCCTTTTCTTTGTATAAATCCCAAACACTGGATTAGGGGTGAATTTATTAGAAGGAAAGGGAAAGAAAGGGTCTACTAATTTCTGCACTTTGCGCATTTGAGTATCGAGTGGCGAAACACTCAGTCCTTTTCTGCCCTGGAACATTTGGTTCCACAAGAATCTCCTCTATTCCACAGGATGTCGCAAACTGAGGAGGTTTCCGCTTCCCTGGAAAGGAGGGATCCCCCAGGTCATCCCCGGGTCTTTGGGCAGCTGGGGCCGTCTCTTCCGTTCGCCCCTAAAGTTTTCCCCTAAAGCTCATCTAAGACCAAGAAGGGAGAGCCAGGGCACCAGTAGCCGCACGGTGAGCTAGACTGTGGGGCGGCTGCCCAGAGAGTGGGGAGCACTTGGTCCGCCCTGCAGCAAGTGTCCTCAGACCTGCGAGTTGTGGACCCGCCATAACTTCCAAGCCCCTTGAGTTTTAACCCATCACTGATAACACAGACGGTGCAGGGGTAAATAATGAGACTAGGTTCTGAGGTGAATTATTTGACATTCTTCTGTGCTCTTTGTACACTGATGAGTGAACGCAGAAGAGCAAAATCTCCTTACAGGTCTGGTCTTGGAAACTCAGCATAATTCATGTCATGCTTTCAGTGGACAGGGAAGGTTGCAACCACCACCTTCCAGACACCAGTGATCTTGTTAGAACCCTCTTCCCCTCTCCACTGCATCGCCCCTCCACTTCCCAGAGGCACCTAGCTTCTGCCACTCAACCCTGACATTGTTTGCAAACTTGAGGGGCTTTTAGAACGATTGCCTTTAAATAAACAATCCAAGTTCGAGGCATTCATTTGAAGGGGCGATGGGTCTGGAAGGGATAAGGTGTTAGTTAACAGAGGATTAGAGAAGAAGCTGGTGGAGAAGGAATGAAAAAGATGGGATATGTGAATAAAATCTGCCTTGGTAGGAATGAATAAATAAAGAATCACCATTCAAACACAAATATAGCTCCTTCAGAATTAGTCAGGAATCTCTATGATCTTTGTTTGATGGACAAGGTGGAGGTCGCATCAAGACAGTATCTTTGAGGTATAGAGGAGTCATGGCCATTAACCCCTTCCAGAGTTGTGTTACAGTTCTTTCTTGAAAGAGGAACGAAAAGACTCATTTAGCATAGGCCGGTTGCATCCTCCTATTGAGAAGGCTTGGCTGAGCCAAGTACCCACTCACAGGCCTGACAGGGTGGAATGCCAGCCTATGGCAAGGAACAAGGGGCATCAGATGGGGGCATCCTTTGCAACAATCCAATGGCCTTGGCAAAGAAGTAGAATCCAAGCATCAAAGGAGTGCCCCAGCTTTCACACACAGAGCTCTGAGGCCGAAGGAACCAAGGCCTGAGCGTGTGGACTAACCTGCGCCAAGGGTCAGGACTTCTGTGAGGAAGTCTTTAGGAACAGGGGTAGCTGAAGGTGGGGGTACACCGAGTTGCATTATGTATGGTGGGGTAGAGTGACTGGTACAAAATTTCTGGACTGTAGAGAGTGGGAGTGGACGATACAATTAAGGAGGCTAAAGAACTAGCATCAAAGCTGAGTTTACAGATGAAGCCGTTTTTACATGGCGTATATGTTTTCTTAAAGGTTCAGTGGAGATGAGGAGAAGCCACCCTTTGGCGCCAATAAGCAAAGCGTCTGCCAAGAGGAGGAAACCCAGAGATGGACGACTCAGAGAGGGCAGAAAGTCTTGGTGCTCTGGAGACCAAAGCCTGGAGGAGACATCCAACGGAGTCAGGACTCTTCCCTGCTCGCCTCAGTCTCCACGCTGCTGCCTCCTTCACCTCAGCCCTACTTCCCGCCCCAACGCGGGCCACTCACTCTGATCTAAACGCAGTCAACGTTAGCTTTCCCGCTCCCTTCCCTCAATTCTCCTCCCCCCTTGCCCCCTCTCCCTTCTGCCGCCTGAAAGGGTTAATCTCTCCTGCGGGTAAAAACAGGTCCGCGGAGTCTCTAACTGGCGACAGATGGGCCACTTTCTTCTGGCCACAAAGGGGCCGGAATGGAGCGCTCCGCGGCATACAAATGGGCAGGTCACGTGGTCCCCGGCTCCTGGCTGGACCGGGAAGACCATATGGCGCATGCCGGGGAGGAAGGAGATGGGGCGGGGGTAGGGGTGGGGGCTAGGGGAGCTGGAGTCGGAGGAGGGAGGGAGAGCAGCAATGCTGAAGGGGCGGGCGGTGGGGGAGGGCGAAGGGAGCGCTCAGCCTGGACGCGTGCGCAGGCGCGGGGCGCAAGGACCTGCTAGCCGCTCCGCTCCCGGCCCCGCCTGCGCTCAGCATCACCAACCCGCCTATATAACCTGAGCGCCCGACCGACCGGGAAACGAGGAATTCGCCCCACGCAGAAGGCACGGCATCCGGAGGCCCCAGGGTTATGAGACCATCACTGCTCAGGACCTACTAACAACTGCAGGTAATTACAATTCTTTCATTTTTGCCTGAGAATAAAAGCAGTAATTGAAGACCGAATATACCTACACATATTCTGAATGTGTGCGTTTGCGAGCGTGTGTATGTGTATTGAAACAGGCACTCCTCCTTATGATTGCAGGCAAATACTCACACATTTCGACTCGCATCACTCACATAACCACCGCAGGCTTTCTGATTAAAAAAAAAAATGTTTTAGTATATTGGTTTTGAGGAGGGGAGAAATTGTAGGAGCATCTTTGGATTTTTAAAATAATGCACAGTAACTCTGATTATTTGCTAGTGGTGATTTCAAAGTCATGAAAGCAAATAACTAGTTCACTTTCTCACTTCTTCCAGTTAAGGAAAAAGAAAAAAGAAAAGCCCTGATACCAAGATTTGTTTTGTGTGCATCTATTTTATGCACGTTGGAAGTGCCAACTTATTTTTTCAGTGAATAAAAGGGATATTTGATAGCTGGAGTATACACACCCCGGGGGGAAAAAAATCCCGTTGACAGATAGTTTAGTTAGGGGGGAGGGGAGGAGTGTGGAGGAGAGAGGAACCAACTCCTGCTACCTGTTACTGCTCCAGAGGCTGCCAAGTCTCCAGTAGCCACTGCAAAAGCCAGAAATTCAGTTGTCTCACTAAAGGCTTTTTATTTTCTTTATTAGAAGCGGCAACTTCTCTATTGCCAATCGCCGACCATTATAATTACTCATTCTTTTAAAAAGAGGTTTGAGGCGAAGTTTGAAAAGCCCCAATAAAGAGCGGGCAGCTCTTTCAATGGGCTGTTTATTAGAGAGGAGCCTTCCGCACCTGATCCCAAGTGCGTGGAAGGGCGCTCTGCGCCATGCCCTCAGCCCTGGTCATGTAGCCAGAGCTTTTGTAGAAGGTGGAAATTCAGCAGAGGGACTGTGGTGGGAGGCGAGAAAAAAAAGGAGAGGGTGGGTTGGAGACCCCGGACCACTTTTGTTGCCAAATGTTTCGTTAATGGTGAAATAATTTGGTGGATACTACTTTTTCTCCGCCAAGCATTTGCTCTTCAATCTCCAGTTAGTATAATCTTCTTAAAAATCACAGCCACCGTTAGTAAATTACGTAAGGGCTCTTCAACTGTAATCGCTAAGTACAAGAAGCTAGGGCAGAGAAGGGAACAAACAAAATTGGGATTTTCAAACTCCTCATTTTTTGTGGAGTTGCGAGGACTTTGAACTCATGCAGATAAATGTGAGGTAGTCAGGGAAAAAAACAACAAACATGAAGTAGTCGAAATGTATGCTCATTTTCACGCATATTATTCTGTCACATAATCACCATAAACACACGTTCATCAACCACTAGGAAACACACACACAGGAGTGTACATATACACATATTTACTCTCTCCCCCGCCTCCATCCCTGCCCTGTCTCCTATGTGTCAGCGGGACACACGCGCGCCATTATAAAACACAGCATTTAACTTTTTCTTAGGGGCATCCATTTTGTAGTGAGCTGGTACTTCTCCTCACGTGCATTTCTACAAGGTTAGGGAGTGGGAGCTGAAGGCTTAGGTAGTTTTTGAATGTAGCGTTTTCCTCCGTTTCTTTCTGTTCCTCTCTCCCACCCCTGTTGAATGTAGAAAACCGAAACATGACCAAATCATACAGCGAGAGCGGGCTGATGGGCGAGCCTCAGCCCCAGGGTCCTCCCAGCTGGACAGACGAATGTCTCAGTTCTCAGGACGAGGAGCACGAGGCTGACAAGAAGGAGGACGACCTCGAAGCGATGAACGCGGAAGAGGACTCACTGAGGAACGGGGCAGAGGAGGAGGACGAAGACGAGGATCTGGAAGAGGAGGAAGAAGAGGAAGAGGAAGACGACGATCAAAAGCCCAAGAGACGGGGCCCCAAAAAGAAGAAGATGACCAAGGCGCGCCTGGAGCGTTTTAAGCTAAGGCGCATGAAGGCCAACGCCCGGGAACGGAACCGCATGCATGGGCTAAACGCGGCTCTGGACAACCTGCGCAAGGTGGTGCCCTGCTATTCCAAGACGCAGAAGCTGTCCAAAATCGAGACGCTGCGCCTGGCCAAGAACTACATCTGGGCACTGTCAGAGATCCTGCGTTCAGGCAAAAGCCCTGATCTGGTTTCCTTCGTACAGACTCTCTGCAAGGGCTTATCCCAGCCCACCACCAACCTGGTTGCCGGCTGCCTGCAGCTTAATCCTCGGACTTTTCTGCCTGAGCAGAACCAGGACATGCCTCCGCACCTGCCTACCGCCAGCGCTTCCTTCCCTGTGCACCCCTACACTTACCAGTCGCCGGGGCTGCCCAGTCCGCCCTACGGTACCATGGACAGCTCCCACGTCTTCCACGTTAAGCCGCCGCCGCACGCCTACAGCGCTGCCCTCGAGCCCTTCTTTGAAAGCCCCCTGACTGATTGCACCAGCCCTTCCTTTGACGGACCCCTCAGCCCGCCGCTCAGTATCAATGGCAACTTCTCTTTCAAACACGAACCGTCCGCGGAGTTTGAGAAAAATTATGCCTTTACCATGCACTATCCTGCAGCGACCTTGGCCGGGGCCCAAAACCACGGATCAATCTTCTCGGCCGCCGCTGCCCCTCGCTGTGAGATCCCTATAGACAATATCATGTCCTTCGATAGCCATTCACATCATGAGCGAGTCATGAGTGCCCAGCTCAATGCCATCTTTCACGATTAGAGGCATGTCAGTTTCACCATCCCCGGGAAACGTACCCACTGTGCTTACAGTGACTGTGGTGTTTACAAAAGGCAGCCCTTTGGGTACTATTGCTGCAAAGTGCAAATACTCCAAGCTTCAAGTGATATATGTATTTATTGTCGTTACTGCCTTTGGAAGAAACAGGGGATCAAAGTTCCTGTTCACCTTATGTATTATTTTCTATAGCTCTTCTATTTTAAAAAAGTAATACAGTTAAAAAAATGCACCACAAATTTGGTGTAGCTGTATTCAGATCATATTAATTATCAGATCGGGATAACAAAATCACAAGCAATAATTAGGATCTATGCAATTTTTAAACTAGTAATGGGCCAATTAAAATATATATAAATATATATTTTTCAACCAGCATTTTACTACTTGTTACCTTTCCCATGCTGAATTATTTTGTTGTGATTTTGTACAGAATTTTTAATGACTTTTTATAATGTGGATTTCCTATTTTAAAACCATGCAGCTTCATCAATTTTTATACATATCAGAAAAGTAGAATTATATCTAATTTATACAAAATAATTTAACTAATTTAAACCAGCAGAAAAGTGCTTAGAAAGTTATTGTGTTGCCTTAGCACTTCTTTCCTCTCTAATTGTAAAAAAAATTGCACAATTTGAGCAATTCATTTCACTTTAAAGTCTTTCCTTCTCCTTAAAACGAAAACCAGATCCATAACTCTTAAGAGGATTTAAAAAAAAAGAGAGAGAGATGTAGTCCCTATCAAAACATATCAATTCAACACATTACTTGCACAAGCTTGTATATACATATTATAAACAAATGCCAACATACCCTTCTTTAAATCAAAAGCTGCTTGACTATCACATACAATTTGCACTGTTTCTTTTTAGTCCTTTACTCTTTTGCATTCCATGATTTTACAGAGAATCTGAAGCTATTGATGTTCCCAGAAAATATAAATGCATGATTTTATACATAGTCACACAAATGGTGGTTTGTCATATATTCATGTAATAAATCTGAGCCTAAATCTAATCAGGTTGTTAATGTTGGGATTTATACCTATTGTAGTCAATTAGTACAGTAGCTTAAATAAATTCAAACCATTTAATTCATAATTAGAACAATAGCTATTGCATGTAAAATGCAGTCCAGAATAAGTGCTGTTTGAGATGTGATACTGGTACCACTGGAATCAATCTGTACTGTAATCTTGTTTGTAATCCTGTATATTATGGTGTAATGCACAATTTAGAAAACACTCATCCAGTTGCAATAAAATAGTATTGAAAATCTGACCAATTGTTGCATTTCTTCTTAAAGTGATTTTTAAGTATAATTCTTAAGCAGAATAATTGCTTTATTTGCTGAATTAAAAAATACTAAATGCTAAATGTAGAGTAAAATAAAAGACAGAAGTTTACTTTAGCATACTCTTTAGTCTGTATATCTTGATTAGGGAGTCACCAGCTCTTCGTAGATAATGAAAGAACCTAACTCATATTTCATTACATGGAATATGAGGCGGGGGTTGGGGGGAATGGGAAGACAAACAGTTGAGTTTGTTTTTCTTTGTTTTAAGTGTCTTCTTTTTTAGCTTTTTGATTTTTATTCTTTTAAATGATTATGTTTTTTCCATTTTTTAAAAAAGGGTATATTTAGTTAATTATTAATAAGCAGACAAAACAAGTGCCCTAGCTTAGTTTGTCTATACATTTAAAAATATATGAGAAAACTTTGCCATTTTCTTAGTGCATTGTTATCTGTGCATTTTCCTGAACAGAACTGAATATCAGTACTATCATAAAGTACCATTGCACTTGGCAAACATGTATTATACGATAGTACTATATAATATAGTACTGGTTTGCAAACCAGTACTATCCCCAAAGAAAGTTATGTACCTTTAGAAAATGCCGGGGGAAATTATTTAATTAATTTAAAGAATCCAAGAAGTAGCATTTTGTAATTTCCTTATGAACCTCTTGTGATGATTTCCAGGAGAAAATGTGGTGAGTTATTTGTACTCAAGAACATACTATGTGTAATGTAATATATTTTAAGATGGTACAATTGTGTCCCTTCCCTTTTTGGAACATTAAATAGATTTCTGTGGAAAACTTACAGATGACTCTGTCCATTGTTAAGTCCACCAAAAACAAAGTTTGGCATTTCTCTTCGTCTGGATGTACTGACTGACAGGAATGCTTCCTAGGGAATAACACTTTGGCACTTGTGTCCTGGCTCTACCATGGTGCTCTGATTACTGTCATTAGTAACTCCATTGTTCCTCCTCTGATTCGGATGCCACATTGGATGGCTACCTCTCTTCCCAAGCTTGTTCCTTTAATCTCCTTCTCATTGGTGATTTAGGCGTTCCAGAAAGCTGACCTCATTTAGCAAACTGCTCCAGAAAAATGTGAGTAATCTAATGGACAGGAACAATTAGCCATACTAATAACATTGCCAATGGGGCTATGTCAAGCTGTGACAGTAGCAGTAAGGAATACTTCAACATTAAAAAATGTTTGAGTTCAATTTAAAATATATCATTTTAACATGTTTTCCATCAGCCTTCATCAGATGACAGAAATGCTCTTAAGTTAGTCTCAACTTTATCCAAAATGCAGTCATCTCATTCCAAGTGAATCAGAGTTGTTATTTTGAAATCAAGCTGTTGCTTCTAGGATTGCTCTCACTGTTCTTACTTTAAGAGATGTAATACTGATAGGATATCTGAACATTGCCAGCCTTCCAGCCTACGGGACATGAAGTGAACATTCAGATTTGATGTGATCTATTCAGCAGCTTAATTTCACCTATAATTAATATTATACATCTTCATTCAAACTAAAAACTCTTGCTGTAGTAAACAGAAGAAATAATAAAAGAATGCATTTTATGGATTCCAGCTTTTAAAACATCAAGCAAGGAAATGTATATTGTGGATTTTTTCTTTTTTTGTAAAGTAGAAATGCAGGCTCTTAAGTTAAATTGTTTTTGCCCCTTTCATTTTGCCTATATAACTTCATTCTAAAACATAAGGATTCTTTCAGTCAGTCAAGGAGTAACTCACATGCCACCATCTTTTATTCAAAGGCAGGCACAGATGTTCCTTCTGCAGGGGAGGTTTTAATTTATGAAAATGATATTGTTTATGCATGAATGAACTGAATGCACTCTGCATAACACACAGCACTTCCATCTGATCAGAGAAATACCACAGAACCAGTGCCAATGTCAGAAACATATTCTACAAATTTACTCACTTAAATGTTTAATGAATATTTGGAAGGCATTTTCAAACCACAAGAAACCTTTTCAATTATCTTTTTCTTTTCTTCTTGAATTGCCACCAATATTTAAAAGAGACTTGGTTTTTATAATTTGCTAATACCTATATCTAGCTAATAAGAAAAGAAAATGTTTTACTATGTCAAAAACCAACCAAAAAGAAGAAACATTGACAACTTTGATTTCATTCAAAAAAATATATTTTTTAGTGTTGTTGTATATTGTTTGTTATGAGTAACATTTAGGGTTCTATGTGGACAATTACTATTCCTATCAAATACAAAGCTTAGATCTACTTATCTAATGTGAAAATGCACTAAAGAGTTATTTCCAGAAAAAAAAAAAAAAACCTGGTATTTAAAAATCAGCAATCAGTTTTATAGTGGGAGATGAAATTTGGCTAAATATTTTAACCAGTGCATAATTCCCTTTGAATAGAACACTGTATAACTTAGATTTCATTTACATCACCAACTGCATTCATACAGTATGATCTACCTACTTTTAATCCTAAAAAATACAATTAAATGCAAACTAAAATAAAGAATTAAAATATCTTAAGAATGTTCTGATAATTTTAGATTTATAATATGATACAGTAAAATAACATTTGCAACAAATTATGAGTGTTCTGATGTATTAATCTTAAAACACCCTATGTTTTTTACATTTGAAAGTCTATAATTCTTACAAAATTAATGCATTTCTGAAAGAAGCTAGCAATTACTAAAATGATATCTGGATCATTAGCTAGCAGTTTGAAGCAAGCTGTTTTAGTTCTATAATTAAACAAGAGATTTAAAGTGAAAATATCTATCCAACAATTAATAAAACTAGGCTTCAAATGTGGACTAATTTTGTCCTAATGGGAATTGTAAAACAGCAAAGCTGTTCTTAAACTACACTAAAGCCTCCTCTCTTCCCTTTTCCTCTCCCTCCACCACCACTTATTTCCTAAAATCAATCTAAATAAAATCTTTAATTCCAGGGTCTGATAAAGAATAAAAGAGCCAATGAAACATCTTGTGGAACACCAGGACTGAGAACTCTTGTTGCTACCATTGCACAGAGGCATTCTGGCGTCAGATACACAGTGATTTGTATGGTGGCATAATCATTGGCTCTAGGCCAGGCATTATGTTTCAGAGGACACTATTGTCAAGAACCATTCAACTAGAAATCTGCACTGTATGCACTCAAAAGTTGAGATCATCTGCCTTCCCATGTCAGGAAGAATTTTGTGCTGGCAATTGACTCACAGACTCTTCACACACACTAACACTTGGTTCGATGACTCTGATGGAATTAGCTGGGTAACCAAACTAGTGGCATTGACAAGGCCCCAGGCTCTGGGGACTTCTGTTTAAATTGCAAATTTTAAAATATCTTAAAATGCAGAGTATTATGCAAATGCTGGACTAAATCTTCAGATACAATAAGTATGGATTTGGCCATCTAAACATTGCTGTGCTATTTGCCCAACTGATGAGAGGTAAGTGGAGAGTGACAATAATCACTTTTGTAGATCCCCAGGTATAGAGCAATCCAAAGGGATGGATCCACTTATAAAATAACATCTAGAGATCGGAGAATAAGTTTAATCTCACATCTATGGGGAAACTTGGTAACTTACTTTGCCGTTAACAAGATTAAAAGCTAACCCTACTGTAGGCTTTGATGCCTTAAAGACACACCTCTAGGAAGATGGCCTCACACACTTACTAGGTAGGTGCTAAGTGCTCTCTGTTCATTTACACATTTCATAACCAAAGCAGCCCTGTGCCTTATTCTATAGATGAAGGAATTGCAGGAAGCTGGGTTACCTAGATACTTGGTTTCCTTTGTTCATTCAGGTTCTGGTTCAAATGCCACTTCCTCAGATCCCCATCTAAAGCAGCAACCACTTTCAACCTTAGCAAAATCAAAATTATATTGCACCCTCCCTTTTCCAGAGCTTTTATCTTGCTTACTTATTTATATCACTTACTTTTGCATTATCTAACTCCCCCTGTAGAATGTGAGCTTCATAAGAACAGAAACCTGTTTCTTATTTGCTGTTTCTCTGGTACTTAGATCTAGAAGATCCTCAATAAGTATTAACATTCCAAGAAGAACAAACCGCACTAATCTAATGCTAAAGTTGTGTTATAAATCGAGTCAGCTGAGAATGGGAAAGGACCACAAATGATTCTCAGCTCAGTGAAATTTATAAGCATTAATTCAAGGAAAAGAGAAAAATTGACACTAGTTTCATTTTTAAAAAGATAAAGATTTTATTTGTTTATTTATTTGTCAGAGAGAGAGAGTATGTGTGTCAGGAAGAGGGAGAAGCAGGCTCCCCACTGAGCAGGGATTCCTGACATAGGGCTCCATCCTAGGACTTGGGATCATGACCTGAGCCAAAGTCAGACATTAACCGACTGAGCCACCCAGGCCTCCCTTGACACTAATTTCTTACAACATGGTACCAAACACCTTTCTCCCACTCTTTTTGAGGATAAAAATCATGATTGATCAGTTCTTTCTTTTTATTTACTATCAATTTTTAAAGTATGATTTGGAACTGTAATAAATGAGGGATCAAAATATTACAGGTTCTTTCCAGACTCTGCCTTTTTTTTTTTTACATTCCTTAAGAACGTGAATGCATGTTACTGTTTTCCTTTCTGTTCATCATTCTTTCAGCAACTGTTCTTGTTCTATTGTTAGGGTTATATAAAATTGTCCCAAACTTCCTTATCATCACTTAAGAATTTAGATTAGAGCACACATAAGGACTATGTATGTAGGCCCTCAATGAGTTTGAGAATTTGAGCAGCATTCAACAAATTAGAAAGTAAAACTGGTCACCCCTAGGTAGATGATAGCTCAGATATAGAAATCTACAACATAAAAGAGTACTGTATCATCACAATAGTTGTTAGTTACATTCATCTTCCTCCAAAATATCAATTAGAATAGAAAAGTGGCAAGTTTGTGGGGGATATGATCTTCTTTGGCAATGCAACACAATAGAAGAAAAACGTAGAGTGATTGTTGTCAGAACACCAGGTATGTATTTTAGCATGACACATAAATTATTAGGAGAGGTGCTTACAGACCAGAAACATCAAAGGATCAGTATTCTTGGAAGATGATTTAATTTAAAATCACTGAAAATTGAAGGGTAACTTATGTTCTTTATCATCATGATATTTATGTACAGTACGTGCTATTGGTTGAGATAAATGCTGATGAATTACCTAACCGATAATTTCTACTTCAAAATGTTCACTGTGTAAACCTAACACATCAACAGCATCTCTTTAGTGTTCTCTCTGAATGATGTCAGTTAGAAGATCATCCCCACTTTTGATGACATCAATGAAGGGGTGTTACAATGCTTGGGAAACTGTTAATTCCTTACCACTGGTGTCACTAACAACTGTAGTGCTTGTCTACTCATAGCAGGATATTATAAATTTATAATCTGTGATAGGTTGTAGGTATGTGACAAGGTGACATTCACATCCAAGACTATCGAGGATAACATGAGCATTCTAGAAAGGAGAGTTGGGCTAACTTAACTTGTCCGGGCTAGATCCTGAATAAACTTTATTCCAGCTGGTGATTAAATACATGGTAAACAATAGTCACAAATGCATGTAAATTATAACTGGAATCTAAGTAGGGTTCTTTATCAAAATATTTCTTTACTAAAAGAATTTCTTAGTTAACAGAGGCAAGGCTGCTTATTTGGATAACTTTAAATTTCAACATGAGATATTTGGTTATAGAAACTGCATTTTCATGCTCCCTTGACTCTGACTAGCATATTAAAATATTAAAGAATAGGATCTTTTGTTTCCCAAGGTTTCATTTTTGCCTAATTAACTAAAAATCCACTTATCTTACTTAAAATACATTATACATATATATATATTATACATTATATATTATACATTATACATTATACACACACACACACATATATATATATATATATATATATATATATATATTCTCTCTATGTTTTGAACTGAGTTAAATAGTGCCTTCCCCTAACTCCCGAAAATTCATGTTCAGCCAGAACCTCAGAGTGCGATCTTATTTGGATATAGTGTCTAAATAACACATCCTAATATGTAGGATGTAAATTAAGATGAGGTCACACTGGATTAGAATGGTGGTTCAGGAAGGGGACTGATGTCTTTATTAGGAGAGGACAGAATACGCAGACAGAGCACACAGGGAAAATGGAGATACAGGGAAGGCCAGACTGACATTTCTATACCCCAAGATGTACAAGAATTGCTAACAATCCCTGGAAGCTAGAAAAGCAGCACGAAACAGAGCTTCCCTCTAAGTCCCCAAGAAGGAACCAACTCTGCAGATGCTTTAATTTCGGACTTCTGGTCTCTACCACTGTGAGCAATACTTTTCTGTTATTTAAAGCCATGCAGTTTGAGCTAACTTGGTATAGCAGTCCTAGGAAGCTAATATACATGCTGAAGCTACAGTAAATTGGTATGTTAAATATGCATAAATATAGGAGAGTTCATTTGAATTCTTATGAAAATACTACTATGAAGTTTTAGTGATGCAATATGTAACAACCAGCTTATTTCAGTTAATTCCAGGTTTGATATTTGAACAAGCTGACAAATTATAGCTATTTCATAAGCATCTGAATTATGTTAAAGTTTTATTGGCTTTTATTCATGTGAATTATTAAAGTGACATGTAGATTTAGTGTGAGTGGGCCTACCTAATAATCTAATTTTGTTTAAAATTCTTATCCTAGAATTTATAAAATCATGAACTATAAATTACTATTTATTCTTCATGTAAAAAATACCATCCTTATTTGATATGTGGGGGCAGCGGGTATACTAATAGACCTCTGAAAAAAGAAAGATAGCATTTTCTTATTTCACAAATAAGAATATTTCACTCATTTAACACATAATTCTATGACATGTAACATTACATAGTTTTTTTTAAATTATATAGTCCAAATGAATTTAAGTGCCATGACCTCTAAAAGTTCTACCTACCTTTCCCACGTTATTTAGAGCCTTGAGCCAGTGCTCCCCTTGTGAGCTTAAAACCCAGGACTAAAGCACCAACCTTAGTTGTATAGGGCCATACATCTCCTTATCTGACTCGTTTCGTTGCTCAAAATACCAGTTACTGATTATATCTTCTGAAGGTATTCAATTAATCAGAAGTTTCAGTTTTTATAGATCTGGGATGCTACCTTGTTTTTACTTCTTCTTTTCTTTTTGTATTTGTTTGGCAGAATATCACAAGTGTTATTTGGCTTCTTTGAGGGTCTTATAAGAGGTTGATGAGCAAGCATAATTTAGGGGAACTAGAGAAGGCCCAGGACAGACTCAGACCCTCTGGCAAAAAAAAAAAAAATCCTAAAAGCAAGAAGTGGCCTCAAATTAAAGATGAAATGTAGGCTGCTTCCAGTTAAACAAGCCTTCAGGTCAAATCTTAATCAAAGGTATGGTTGGAAGACACAGTATACCTACACAAAAGTGCTTCTAAAAACAACTGAAGCATTATATCCCAATATCCTGACTTGGAGTCCAAAGTATAGAGAAGACAGTCTCAAAGAGATTTGTGGGAATGGCTTTTGTATAATATGATATAAAGTGATTTTATACACACACACACACACACACACACACACACACACACACATACACAGATATAGATATGTATACATATAGTTATGTACATGTCTATATATAAGGAATAGACAAATATTACATATCATATATGACATATATAAGTGAACTACATATAGAAAGCTTACATAGTTTCTAAAGGAGTTATACCCATTTGAACTAAAAGTTCAAAATTAAAAGAAGCCTCTTGGATAGAAAAAAGGCTGAAAACCTCCTCAGCCGTCATCATGGTCAGTTTCCTGTTGTAAAGAAAAATGGTATAAAGGGCAGAACCAAAATCCCAGAGGCTGGAGCGAAGAGCTGCTGAGAACAGTGAATTAAGGAACCGCTCCTAGGGAGCAGAACTGCATGCGGGATAAGGAACATTCTCCTTCTGAGTCTCGGGAGCTAGCAACACATGCCTGCTTGCATCTCAGAATTGCTCTGAACAAGTGACTTCGATGTGCTTTCTATCTCGTCCCCCCGCCCCGCCCCCTGCCGCCGCCTCCGTTTTCCAATGGGAGCACTTTCTGTGGTTATTTTCTGCTTGTCTCACCATCGCGTGTTGATGTGTGGGGGCAGATAACTCGTATTCTTAGTTCACAGTTTCCCAGAATAAGAGGCATACATCCCAAAATCCTCATCTATGAGGTCCTGGACTTTGAATCTGATTCTATAATTTTTGCGAAGGCACATTGCTCTCTACCTTTTAGGCAGCAAGAACTAGAGTAGCTAGAGCATTCTGGCAAAATCTCCACTCAGGATGAGAGGGAGGCAGACCCCAGGAGAAGGTGCACATTTTGTATTAGAAATGACTGAGAGTTGGACATAACTAAAGCTCACTTCACCTAAAATATATATTGATATGGAGAAATTAAATGTCAAAATTTTTCTTTTTTCCTCATCTATGAGATATAATATATTCAATGATTTCAAAAATTAATACAAGAACTCAATTTAAAAAGTTAATTTATTTCTTCATGGATTCAGCAAACAGCTATTCAGGATTCAGCAAACAGCTATTCAGCATCTGTTCTTCAACAGCTAAACAGCATCTAGCACCTGTTCTAGGCATAAGAGACAGAACCATAAGGCAGCAGACCAGGCCACTTGCTGTCATTGAGGTACCCATCTGATAGGACAGGGGAGACAGACAAGAAAGAAGTAGGCAAATAAAGCAATGACATACATCTGGATAGTGGGAGGGCAAAGAGGAAAATAAGCTTGAGTAGGGGTGAACTTCTGATTGGCCAGGGAAGACCCTCTGAGAAGGTGACATGAAGTTGATCTGGGCACCCCAAAAAGCCATGCTATCGTAAAGATGGTTCCACACTGAGTAAATTACAACAGCAGAGGCCCTGAATGAAGAAGAAACTTGGTTTATTTGAAGAATGGGAAGAAGGCCAATGTAGTTAGACATAAGTGTAGGAAGCATGGAAGGAAGAATGATGATAGGAGATAGAATGTGTGTGGGAGGAGAGGAGGTGGGTCACAAGGCATCTCATAGGTCATGGTGAGCATTTGGATTTGAGTCTACCCACAACAAGCAGTCCTTAGTAAAAAATATTCTCTAAAGTAAGCTAGAGTTTGAAAAAGGTTGTGTTGATGGTAATTTGATAACACCGGTCCTCATTTATGCTCACAAACATCAAACTTTGAAGCCAGCAGAGCCTGTGGGCGATCAAAGGTTGTGATCTAGGATTATCCACTGGCCAAAATTAAAGCCTTAGAATTCCCTGTCCTCTGCCCTCGATGTGGTAGATCTGGATGTCTCGGTTGGCTGTAATTTCACCTGCCTCCATCTGTGGAACTGAGAAGGGGTCCCTGACTTAGGAGACTGTCCCATTAGGCCTAAATCTCTCAGATACTTAATAACCTCCTGAAAACAATGTTAAAAGCAGAGAGTTTTCCAAGGTCTTCTGCTCAGATGTGAATTTCTAAAAACAAAACAAAACCAAACAAAAAAAAACCCAAAAAACCACAACAACAAAAATCAGGGGTGCAGACTGTGTTTCCAGACCTAGTCAAATGCCTTCCAAACATAAAGCAACCAAGTGCCTGCGGAGTTAGGACTCTTACTGTTTAGTGCTCTGAAAACAAACGCCCAAGCTTCAGTCCAAGCAGGGAAAGCAATGTTCAGGAAGCTATCTAAAAATTTTCAGAGAGCAATTTTCATGCATTAGGGTATCAGATCTATGCATCACTTATGGAACAACTGAGCCTCAGGAACTAAGGGGAACAACTATGGAGGTATATTACTGTTACAGATATTTCTGGAGCACATACTGTGTGCTAGGAGCTGTGTCAGTTACTGAGAGTTCAGTGGAGAACAAGATAAATTCTCCGACATCAAGGAGCTTTTATTCCAATAATAATAATAATAACTCTTAACATTTTTAAAAAGGTTTATTTATTTATTCATTTATATGTCAGAGAGAGAGAGAGAGCGAGCTCTCGCACAAGCAGACAGAGTGACAGGCAGAGGGACAGGCAGAGTGAGAAGCAGGCTCCCCAGTGAGCAGGGAGATGGATGCGGCCTTGGATCCTGGGACCCTGGGATCATGACCTGAGCTGAAAGCAGATGCTTAACTGACTGAGCCACCCAGGTGTCCCAACACTTAACATTTATTGAGTGTTTCTTACATTCCAGCACGGTTGCTAAGTGCATTAACTCATTCAATGGGCTATCTAGACAATACACATACAAGTAAATGGAGTAAGAGGTAAAGATAAGGGATGTAAAGAAAAATAAAGCAGGGGATGGTAGAGAGATCAATGGTGCCCTGAAGATGTCTATGTCCTAATTCCCAGAACCTGTGAAAATGTTACCTTACATTGCAGAGGGGACTTTGCAAACACGGTTAATGATTATCCAGATAGATCCAATGTAATCACAAAGATCCTTATAACAGGGAGGAAAGAAGGGCAAAGTCAGAGACGTAAGATGGAAGGATGGAAGCAGAGAGAAGATGCGATGGTGCTAGCTTTGAAGATGGAGGTGGGTGTTGTGGGGGGCATGAACCAAGAAATACAGGCAACCTCTAGGAGCTAGAAAAGGCAAGGCAATGACTTCTTCCCTGGAGCCTCCAAGAGGGATGCAGGCCTATTGATGACTTCATATTAGTCCAGTGAAACAGAGTTTAGGTTTCTGAGCTTCAGGAATGTCAGATAATACATCGTTGTTTTAAGCCACTAAGTTTAGGGCAATTGGTTTAGCAGCAATTAAAAACAAAAACAAAAAAACTAATACCCATGGTTATAGGAAGGTGAATGATGGAGGAAATCAGCAATGTTCTCTTAGAGAAGAAGATCTTTAAGCAGCAAAGTGATTGAGATGAAGGAGGGAGCCATCTGGTTGGCTGGCTGGGAAAGCATTCCAAAGAGGGAAGAGCAAGGCAAATGCTCTAAGGGACTAGTCTCAGTCTGTTTGAGGACTAGAAATGAGGATTGTGTGGGGGAACAAGGGGAAAGGTGTTAGAAGGTGACCTTGGAGAGGTAGCCAGAGCCCTGATTATGTAGCGCCGTGTACGCTTGCCAAGCATGTTGAGTTTGTTCCAAGAGTGATGGGAGATCACGGGAAGTTTGTGAGCGGGGAGTGATATGATCTTGTTACTTTTATTTTTTTTTTCAATTTTTAAAAATTTATTTATTTATTTGACAGATAGAGAGTACAAGTAGGCAGAGCAGTAGGCAGAGGGAGAAGCAGACTCCCCGCTGAACAGGGAGTCCGATACAGGGCTCGATCCCCGGACCTGGGATCATGACCTGAGCCGAAGGAAGTCACTTAAGAGACTGAGCGACCCAGGCGCCCCGATCTTGTTACTCTTAAAAGGAGCAATGTGATTGCCAGGTGGAAAATAGACTCTGGCCTGGAGGAGGGAGTACAGGCAAAGGGGAAATCATAGAAATGGGTGGGAGGCTATTGAAGTGGTCCAGTGAGAAGTGAAGAGGTGTAGACTAGGAAGACAAGAGCCTGAAAGGAGTCTTTTTTTGCAGATGGAATTGACAGGATTTGCTAGTGAATTGGATGTGAGTCCGAGACGATTAGGAGAAATAAGAATGACATCAAGGATTCTGATAACAGTATTTGCTGAGATTTGGAACATTCTGGGAGGAACAGGTTTATGATGGAAAATCATGAGTTTGGTTTTAGTTACGTTATGTTTCAGATGGTTACTGGATGGCTGAGTGGTCATGTCAGGTAGGCAGCTGGACATAGAGCCTAAGGTTCAGGGGAGTGATTGGGCCTGGTGCCTTCATTCCAGGAACCCTGTATTATATGCAAAGCCATGGCCCTGAGGCTTGTGTAGCTAGATGCTGAGGACAGAGAAGCCCCCACCCCCCATCAAGAGGAAAGAATGGAGTACAGCTATTACTGTCATCCTCAAGAGAAGCAAAGTCAATTGTTTTGACTGTCTGGCCCTATGAAGCTTGAAAAATGGCAACTTGGCACTTGCAAAGGCCCTAAGAAATAGCCACTGCCTTGGCCTATTTGCCCTGGCTCTCAGTGAACTTTTAAAATGCCAGGGAGCTCTGTGCTGACGGTCCGACAGCTGTGAATACAAGATGCTGACTCCAGAACAGGCAACTCAGCAACTTGTCCTGCAAGGGCCCGGGCCTCCCCACTGATGAGGGCTCGGCTGAGCCACCTGATGAAGCCTTCATGAGGTTGCAAAGCAGTTGCACTTCTGCTCCAAGGAACAGCTCTCCAGGATCAGATCAAATAGAGGCTCTTCCCTGCTTTGCTTGGAAGCTTGGGTATTTGTTTTCAGAGCATTAAACAGTCAGAGTCCCAGCTTAACTGACATACAGGCGCTTTATGTCTGAAAGGGATTTGGCCAGGCCTCCAGTCTTCCTCCCCGGCTTGTCTGAAATCCAAGTTTGAGCAGAGAACCTTGAGACACTCCTGCTTCCACGAGGTCTTCCGTCTGGCTTTGCAGCGTGACCAGGACAAGCGCAGGAGTGAGAAGAGCCTGAAGTCACTGGTGAGGCCCGAGCACCCTGGAACGGAATTCACAACTCTGTGAATTTAATTTGCTCTTTCAGTCCCTTGCCCCTAACTTTTTCTCAATACAATTATTTTGACCTTATGAAAAGGCTGCTGATTTACCTCCCACTCCGCTCCTCTTCCAGAGAACTCCGTTGTTCCCTGCTTCCTTGTCACAGATTGTCAGCTCCCGGTTCATCCACAGCTCAGAGCAGCGATTCCCAGGCCTAGCTGAGCACGGGAATCATCAGGGAAGCTGGGTCCCATCCCCCGAGATTCCAATTTAATTGTCTTCAAGTGCAGCCTGGGCATCTGGATTTTTTAAAAACTCCCCAGGTAACTCTAATGTGCAGCCATGATTGAGAACCACTGGCCTCCAGACTCTCTGTGCTTTCCCAATTAACCATCCGCTAATTTCATGACTCTCCACTCCCAGAAGAAAGTGATGGATGAACCCCTCGGGGGCCCTCTCCATTTCCAGGTAACACTGCATTACAGCGGTAGCCTTCAAGAGAACAAGGCCTGCTGCTTGTAAGCTCCCTCCAGGGAGTGCCAGATCCAGGCAAAGACAAGATTGCCTTGGAGAGATCTTGAGGAAAGTAGGACCGTCCATACTGATAGCACAAAGGCACTTTTTATTGTCTTTTTTTCCCCTTTCATTCCAGTATAGTTAAGGGTGTACATATAGTGATTCAATGATTCTATACGTTAGTGCTCATGATGATAAGACATCTTCTTTTAATACTATGTTTGTCAGGTGAGAATTGGTCGATGCAAACCCTAGACTTTGGCTTCCCCTCGCAGCACTTGGGAAATGCGCGCTTTAGACCAGGTGCGAAAAACCAGCTAACACTTGCGGGCGCGACCTCCGCCTTCCAAGAGAGCCCACCGGGAAGGAGATGCAAAAAACAGAGGCCCTTGAACACGAACTGTGCTCTGCCGACCAGGACATGGGCGTCGCCATCACCCCGAGCTTCTTAGAAATACAGTATCCCGGACCTCATCCCGCACCGCTTCAGTAGGAATGTGCATTTTAACGAGATGCCCAGAGGCTAAGTAAAAGTTTGAGAAGCGCTGTGGGTAGCGCAATCCACTAAATCCCCGCGAAGAGTAAAGTTTGGCGGAGGGAGACACTTTTCCTCTTCCGGGACGTGGGTCTTTTTGTAGTGAGCGGCAGCGACCCGCGGCCCGCAGGCCGAGGTGCAGGACTGGGTCCCAGCGGCCCCGCCTGCCCGCCCCGCCTCCCTCCTGGGTCTCTGCCCTGCGCGCGGTTGCTGTGGCAGCGCCCGACGCAGCCGGAGCGGTGGCTGCTGCGGCCTCCACTACCTCCCCAGACCCCTGGCTCCAGCTCAGCTAGCGTCTCCGCCATGCCCCGGGGGAGGCGCGGAGGCCGCGTGAGCGCCCTGGAGGGCGGCCCGGAGGAAGAAGCGCCCCCGGCGGCGGCCGCTGTGCCCTCGGCGCTGTGGGCGTCCGGGCTACAGCCGGAGGCGGCGGCCGGGCAGACTCTGCTGCGGGGCATCTTCGAGATCGGGAGGAGCAGCTGCGACGTGGTGCTGAGCGAGCTGGCCCTGAGGTGGTGGCCCATCCAGCCCGAGCGACCCGCGGGTGAGTGGTCCCGGCTTCTTCACCTCCAGCTGCGCCTTCACCCTCTCCTCCTCCCTCCACCTCCCGCCGCTTCCACTCCGCTCCCCCCAGGCTCCTCCTCTCCCAGCGTCCCGACGCCACCGCCCCCTCCTTCCCAAAAGGGGAGAACCTTATCTACCCCCAGGGGCCTCGCGCTACCTGCTGCCTCTTGCCTGGCTTCCCGCCTCCGGAGCGAAGTCACGCTCAGCTTCTGTTTTGCGACGCAGAAAAAAACAGAACTGAGCCCCAGAGGGGCGATGTTTTTCAAGCTGCTTGGAAGGGCCTCCTTCCCTCCAAGCTGAAGTTTTAATCCGTCCTTTTCTGCCCATACGCTGGGAGTATAAGCGCTTTGCAGAGTACACCAACATGTGGGTTCTGAATCCACCTCTCCTTTTGCTGACTTCTGAATTTTAAGCCCCCCCCCCCCCCCCCGCCCACTTTGGGCTATCTCCGGACTTCGACGCCCCTCACATTCCTTGCCATTGTCTAGAATCAAGGCTTCTACAGGCTTAGTCTTTTTTTTTTTTTTTTTTAAATTTTTATACAGGCTTAGTCTTAATGTTAACTTTAAAACTTTAATCACGCTGTTTACTTGCATTCGTCTTTTATTGACTTGAGTTACTTAGAAATATTACAGTGCCTTATTTACAATAGAACTATTTCAAGTCAGTCTAGAGATGATTTCTCAAGAAACTGGGATGTGAAACTGTCTCACCTAGTTGAATACCAACTTAAGAAAATTTAAAAAAACGTCTTTCTGGGTTGGAAAACCGGCCACCCTGTACTAGTACTATAGAAACCTGTTACTGTTTCAAAGTTTCTTGGGCAAAAAGCTAACAAAATGCCGCCGACTAGTCAGGGACTCCGCCCTGGTTGAGTGTGAATTCCGCCTCTGCTCCATAAGCCACCCTGGCTCACTTATACTTTAATTAAAATGTTTTCAGGTGTTTTGACAACCAAGGTAGACTTTTATCAAAGCTCTGAGTTGACAGAATTCTACGTCCATATCCCTAACTTTTAAGTTTTTAAGTCAGTTTGAATTTGGGAGGATATAGAAGTTATAGAGTTTAGCCTACAAGAGCCAATTTTACCTACAATGAAGGGGAAACACGACAGAATTAAACCACGACCTTGCAATGAGAGATCATACAGATTGGTGTTGCAGTGCCCCTCCAGAAAAACGCAAATAATGACACAAGAAAGGAAATGTTTTAAATTGAGTGGTGATGGAGGAAAAGTATGCTTGCGTAGTGTTCCTGAAGTAGAAATTAAAAACTATAAAGGTTGAAAGTTTGTTTTGTTTTTGTTGTTTTGCTCTAAAACCCATCTTTTTTCATCTAGGTGTATTTTTTCTTAATACCTAGTGTGCCACTTTAGGCCTTAAAATTGGAAGGTCAGAATCCTAGCAGCTTCATAAGAACTTCTATTTTAGAAGTGGATGTTTTACTTAGTACACTGAGTGGGAAAAGAAGGTACCAAGACACAAGTTTAAATGTGAGAAATAATCTCTGATGTGGAATTGGGTTAGAGGTGAGAGCTGAAAGACCAGTGAAATTGGTCCAGTTAATGGAGGAAGAGCTGTATCAAGGTTACCATACCTGGGAGGCTGTGGTGTGGAAGGATGTAGTGGGGTGTGTCCAGTGCTCCTTGGCCAGTGACAGGCTGTTCCAGGAAAGGGTGGAGTGGGGTCACTGGGCATTATTAGATCATACACAGGAAAGAGTTCAAGACCACTCAGTTTTTAAACCTTCATGGTTTTTAAAAGATTTTATTTTTTAGAGCCGTTTTAGGTTCACTGGAAAATTGAGCAAAAGGTATAGAGATTTCCCATATGCCCCCTACCCCTTCCACATGCACAGCCACCCCCCCGCCCCGTTAGCCACATTGCTCAACAGAGTGGTACATTTGTTATAGTTCATGAATCTACATGAACCATCATTACCCGGAGTCGATAGTGTACATTAGGGTTCACTCTTGATGTTCACTCTTGATGTACATTCTATGGGTTTTGACAAATCTAGAATGTGTTTGGGTTCTCCAGAGAAATGGAACTTGGGCTATAGCTTTGAGGAGATCTACTGTGGGATTATGGAGGCTGAGCTGTCCCCCTTGCATGCCATCTGCAAGCTGGAGAACGAGGAAAGCCAGTGGTAGAATTCAGACCCAATCTGAAGGCCTGAGAAGCAGGGGCCTGATGGTATAACTCTCAGACTAGATCTAGGTGGGGGGAAAAGATGTTCAGACCATCTCTTTGTTAACTGTCAGCACTTTGAAGAGTGCCTGACACATGACTGATCGTTGAATGAATTTGCTAACTGGTCCCATGAACTTTAGTTTTGCCTATTGCATTGTACCCTTTATTATACTGCTACTTAACAGTGGGTTTACATCACATGCAGGAGTATCCCCTCCATTTTTCTTTAAAGTATTGGAACTCTTCTAAAAAGAAAAAAAAATTAAGCTAATGTTGGCCCACTTCTCCACAGTGGGTGCCTTGGCTAGAAGGTTCCCTCTTGCTCAGCTGCAGGGTGGTAAGCACACCTGGGCATAGGTTGACCAGGAGGCCACCACAACAATGTAAAATATATGCACAGAAGGGCATCATCTGTTCAGAAAAGGTTGGTGATCTGCAATGTTACCCAATGATCTTTTTATGGGAATTTTAAAATCTGGCCATTTTTCTTGTGTAAATATAAAATGAACAGTTTATTCCTGTGAATATAAAGTAATTACCCACTTAGCTGTGACCTAGGAATGAACAAAATCCTGAAGAAAGGGGAGAGGGATCAGGTGAGTTGTCTGAGACCAGATAAGCCTGGGTTATGGGACCCTATCTAGGCAAAGAGGATTAAGAGTAGTGCTGCCAGTATGGGCAGCTCCCAACACAGTGCCTGGAACTGGGGTGGGGAGGGGAGGCGTCAGAAATGAAGGGTGCACAGGAAAGGGGACATGGGCACATGTATTAGACAGATCTGTGTATTTTATAACTTAGTCCTTGTGCTGTTGTTGGATCAGACACTTTCAGAGTTCAAGGTCTTCAAAAGCATCACCAGTTACCTGTTGACATTGTTCTAGATCTCAGCCAAGGACAACTTTCTTGCCATGTTTGCTTAGCAGGTAGTAAGCTTCTACTTGAAAGGTTTGATGAAAGCAGAAGATAGAAGCATTTTTGTGCCTCCCCAAAGCCGGATCTGCTTATTGTACTGTGTGACCGGGTGGACCATGTTTTACCATAAAGGAAAAGCTCCTGGTAGGGAGAGTTAGGAATGGGTAGGATTAAACTGTATTAAGCTCAAATTTTAATACAGTTAAGAATGATCAATTTAGGAATTTCTGTGACAGGAATACCAAATGCCCACAGATCTCTCTGCCTTTTCACATTGGAAGCCTCACCATTTACTAATGGATAGCATCCTGATGTATGAAAAATGTGATGGGACTTTTTATAGATTCCCCACTGCAGCTGTGTGTAATCTGCCTGGTGCAAGAATGTTCTCAGGATGGGGCACCAAAGGACCTGCCGTCTTATCTCTGTGACTATCAGGACTGTAACTGACTTGGGCAAGTGATTTAACTCCACTTAGTTTCTTCACCTGCAGAATGAGACATTTCATTACAGTTGACCCTTGAACAACTTGACTTGGAACTACACAGCTCTATTGACACGTGAGTTTTGTTTTGTTTTGTTTTGGATGCAGTACAGAAGTATAAATGTTCATCTTGAAAGATACATTTTTTCCTATAGCTTACTTTATTGTAAGAATACAGTATATAATACATTTAACGGACAAAATATCTGTTAATTGACTATTATTGCTGGGAAGGCTGCTGTTCAACAGTTAGCTCTTAAGTTTTGGGCGAATCAAGAATTAAACGTGGATTTTTTTTGACTGCGCGTGGGTCAGCACCCACAACCCCCGCATTATTTAAGGATCAACTGTATATAATCGTCGAAAACCATTAACTCTGAAGTTGCTTTTTAAAGAACATACCTATGTTCATAGACTTCAGGTGTTAGGACATAAATAAGTCTCAGGTTTGAATGACCAGTGGGGTCAACCGTCCAGTGCCTGCAGACGAGTCTTGTTTGACAGCAGGAGCCACTCAACCCTAACGAATTTCTAATTAGAAGAAACACATGGGGGACAAACAGGCCCCTTCCTGCCCTTCCACAGCTTCAGGGCATAGTGGAGAGAGGTGGACAGTCCTCTCAGCCCCGGGCCTATCTTTGGAAAGGAAGAAACCAGTTTCTGATGGAAAAATGTTGGTTAGCGCTAGTCATCAGCACATTTTTTTATGATGGATAAAAAGACTAGCTTATCCTTGATTTCATTTACGATGCCTTTTAAGCAAATTTCAGGGCAAGGATTTTGTAATCTGATTAGCATCTGAATATTATGTATTAAATAGGAAAAAAATGAGAGTCTCAAATCTTGTGGTTTAAAATTCTGTTTTTCATGGACTTCCTCCTTCACGTTACACAATTTCATGATCTTTTTCACCAAAGGGTTATTCCTACCCTAGCTCTGAGCTGAGTTGAATTAAAGCAGTAACCAGAAAATGTGAGAAAGCTGGGCTTCAGAATAAGGTCTTGAAAGTGTTTCTTTTAGGAGCATTAAAATGATTAGCTTTACATGTATAAACATTTGCTGGAAACTTACCAGTGTGAAAGGTAGTGTGGAAAAATGCAAAAATGAGAAAAAATAATTTAAAAACAACAAGAGTTAATGGTTGTTTGGGACTTAGCAGAGCTGGGTGCATTCTAAGTATTAATCTGCCTAAGCTGTTTGGGAACAGATGTACGTGAAACAGATCCCAGTCTTCTGTTGTGTACATCCAAAGTGAGACATCTGTCGGTGGACCTTGTGGTCAGAAATAATGGAAGCAGGGGTTAAACCCCAAAATGACCTGTTGTGTGAATTATTGAAAGATTAATTACTCGGTAAAACATGCTTTGATTTATCAGTCTACATATTAAGAAAATACTTCTTTTAAAAAAATGGTCAGTCTGTTCCTAAGATGTCAGATTTGAGGGACTTTTAATAAGATGGGTAGGAAAAATCAAGTTTACCAAGGAACTGCCTGTATCATTTATGAAGTTTTTAAAGTGCTTTGAAAGGTCTGTTAAGCTATTATAGAAATATTAAATAGTCCTATTGTATAAAAGCTTCTTATTAAAATAAGTTGGTCCACACAGAAAACAAATGTAGAGTGAATCTCTAAAGCATGACTTGAAGCTTCTGTGGTGATGGGATATTCTGTGTCTGAACTGTCCAGTACCCTTGTCACCAGCCACACACAGCTAGTATGCCTGAAATGTGACTGCTGTGATTAACTGAATTTTTAATTTTAATTAAAATTAATAGCCACAAATGGCTAGTGGTGATCACATTGGATAATGGGGCTCTACTGCATCCAGAGTTGAAATTGTTAATTTCCTTTATTCCTAAGGTGTCAGTTTTAATATAATATTTACTTCTCCAGGAAGGTACCGTTTCCAAATCTTCATGTAAAACTGATACAGCCCTACAACCCGAGCAGCCAATTTAGACAAAACCACAGAGTCTAGAGACAGCAAAGCCCTTTAACATATTTTGTGAATACAAAAAAAAAAAAAAGCTTTTGTTGCAAAGTAAGAGTTGATAGTAAAGTTGAAATCTTGTCTCTAAAAATGATTCTATTATTCCTCTTGGTGGCTGTGATTTACTTGAACTGAGATTTGGCAAACTTAATCTGTTTCTTACTATAGAAATAGTATATACGAAATAACTGTCTTTAGCCTGCATACCCCAGCTCCCTGAGAGTCTCCATATTGATGGTTTCCTTAACCATATGGCACCCTCTGAAGGCAAGTACTTTTAGAACCTTGATCTACTTTTATGTCTCCCTTTCTTTTGCCCTCCCCCACATAGGGATCTTTGGGGGCTAACCTGGCACATAAATATCTTTTTATGTGGGGAACTGGGGAACCATGCTTGTGCTGAAACCAAGGGACTTAAAAACCGAGAGTCCAATGTCTGGATCACAGTCAGTAAACCAGAGGCAAATCCAGCTGGGACTGAGGGAAGCAGGAGGACCTGAAGTGAATCGCCAAAGTCTAAACGTGGAGCTGAAGAATCAAAGAGCCGTGGTAGTAGGTAATGGGATTGATGGGTAGGTTGGATACACAGGAGGATGGCATTGCCTGGACTGGGCATTTTCGTGCTCTCTGTAATTTGGGGGAAATGGACCATCCTTGTTTAAAGGGCTAGGGAGGTAATAGACCTAATTCCCTGTGAACTCAGTTCTGCACTGCTCATTCTGAACCTTATCGTCTCTCCTGCTCAGCCTGTTACTTGACTAGGTCATTAGATTACATTTTAAATATTGACAAATCTACAAACATCAGTCCTTCTAGAAGTCTTCCATATGAGTGTATCCTGCCCAGGTTTTGGAAGAACTGAGCCAAAGATGTAGTACATCCTGGACAAGTGAAATCTGGTTGTATGTGTAGAATGAGCAAAAGGAGGGGATTCTTAGTAGCCATGACTATTCATACGCTCTTAAGTTTTCCAAAATCAGTATGTGATGAGAGAAGTAAAAGGAAAAAGAGAAATGGAGTTTGAAGGGAATTAAGTTTTATGCTAACTTCTGGCGTGTGGACCAGAAGTTGAGGATTTCGGTGTGATAAATGACTAAATCAAGAAGCAGGGAGGCCTTCAGGTATGCATATTAAAAAAAAAAATTTGGCATAGTGCTGTGGACTTATGGTAAGCCTAAAGATAAATCTAAAATAATATACCAGCTGGCATCAGGGAATTCCTGTGTACATTGCAAGATTTTAATCAGAAACCGTGTTCTGGAAAACTGCTGCTACACAACGGTGTCCAGTGTTTGACTGAAAACCGTGAACGCTTATTGATGTTTACTCTGCCAAGTCCTGTGCCAAGTATCTTATCTTGTTTAATCTTCCCAGCAAGATTATGTAGTCTAGGTAGGATTTTTATCCCTAGGGCCCAGAGATGTTAAATAACTTATCCAAGGTCATACTCGCAATGGAGTTCAAAGCCAACCATTCTGACGGGTGAGCCCATACTGTGCCATTAGGTTCTGCTGCTTCCTGGATCAAGCAAGAAGGAATTCCCCCTCATGCCATCAGGAGTCTATCTTGTGTGTGAGGGAGCATCATGGCCCAAACAAAAACAAAAGCCTTTAAGAGTAATATCATCAGACTTCTTTCAGGCCTTGAAGACCATTCTACCATGGAATCACATTCTTCTTGGGGTACTTCCATTTCAGAGTAGATGGTGAAAAAGAAGTGGGAATTTTTATAGCTAAAAAAAAAAAAAATCCAGTGTTTTTATTATGGAAAACCTTAAACATAGTCAAATGTAGAAAGAATAATAGAAGTCTTTATATAAAACCCAGAGAAGAGTGAGGCTCTGTATAACACATTGGCCTTGAAATTGTTTAAACTCAGCCATGTTTTATCTATGTCCTGGTTTTTCCTCTTATTTCTCTGGAATAGTTGGAAGCAATTCCTAGACCTCATAAATCACATCTATACATATAAACATCTCAGCGTGTATCTCTAGGACATAAGGATTTAAAAAATAGGCACAATATAATCACAAAAGCACTATTCCAATTTAAAGTAATCCCCTATATCCTTAAATATCCAGTCCGTTTCAGAGTCTCCTGATTGTTTCTCTTTAAATAGAAATCAACAGGGGGAAATAAGGGCCATTTTGCAGTTGGTTGCTGGGTTTTTAATATTTTCTAATCCACGGATTCCTCTTTTTTCCCTTGCAATTTTTTTTCTGAACAAACTGAGTTGTCTGGTCTCTAGTTTCTTATAAGAATATGAGAAATTTATTGGGGGCAAGTATCTGTGAAAGATACAAGTAGGGGGAGACTGATAGGGAGGGATAGCCTTGTGACTTTGAGGCCAATCTGACACCTGTAAAGCAGGCAGGGACAGGGAGATCCTCAGCCCATGATCCAGGTCTAGTCAAGTCTTTGCTTACCTATGGTGAGATCTGGGGGAAAAGACTGCCCATTAGGAGCCCTGCCTTGGCCAGAAATGGCCGAACCTCAGCTGTGTTTAGTCTGGGAATAATATGACCTCAGCAATGAGTTGAGGTAGAGCCTGAAGGGACCAACAGCTGGGGGCCAAAGGTAACTGCCTTCTCTGCAGCAGAAAGGAAAGTTCTTCCTCAAAGGGAGATGACAGCAGCCATAATGACCAGTGAGGTTTATTATGATTGTTAAGAACTTAGGTATTAGGTTTCAATTTACAGTAATGCCAATTCTTACTAATTCTCGAATTGTCTTAATTCTGGCATTTGAGATGGTTGGGAAGCCCTCCAAGTTGACTTCTAAGTTCTTTTGACATTCCCTCTGCTGTCTCTGATCGTTTTCTGGCTTTCTGGAATGGTAGGTCATGCCTCAGACATGGTATCAACCTGATCATCAAGGAAACTTAGTTACTTTTATTGGGTAATGGTATTTCAAGACCACAGTTTGAGCACTGCTTGTGCTCATTTCCAGTATTTCCCTTCAATGAGCCTGTTTTCCATGTTTTTTTGTTTGTTTTTTGTTTGTTTTGTTTTCCAGAAAACAGCTAGGAAGTATGTATTTTTCTTCTAAAAAAGAAAATGTGTCATGGAATTATACTTCCAGTTTCAGTTCAGGACTAAAAGGTTTTTGCTTTATCTCTTTTCTGCTATCCTTAAATCTTGATTTATTTTTAGATTTAATTATTTATTTTGACACAGAGTGAGAGATCACAAGCAGGCAGAGAGGCAGGTAGAGAGAGAGGGGGAAGCAGGCTCCCCGCTGAGCAGAGAGTCCAATGTGGGGCTTGATCCCAGGACCCTGAGATCATGACCTGAGCTGAAGGCAGAGGTGCAACCCACAGAGCCACCCAGGTGCCCCTAAAATCTTGATTTTTTTTTTAAGATTTTATTTATTTATTTGACAGAGAGAAATCACAAGTAGGCAGAGAGGCAGGCAGAGAGAGAGGAGGAAGCAGGCTCCCTGCTGAGCAGAAAGCCCAATGTGGGGCTTGAACCCAGGACCTGGGATCATGACCTGAGCCGAAGGCAGCGGCTTAACCCACTGAGCCACCCAGGCGCCCCAAATCTTGATTTTTAATTGCAACAATATACCTACTTGCTTCCTTGCTTTATCTTATAACACCTATAAATCACAGAATAGTAACACCAATGCTGCCATTAACAGTATAATTTCTGAAAGCCATTTAAGATCATTCTGTAACTTTTTGTTATTGCTTTTAGGGTATATAGCACTCAGGGTAGATGGTGTGTGTAGTCAAAGTACTGTGTTTTAAAGACACCAAAAATCATTCCTATCTGTGATAGTCTATCCTCAACTCAATGCACAGAATTATCTGTTTAACTTTGTTTGTAATTTTGTGCATTTTTTTTCAAATCCAGTTTTATTCTGTAATTATGTAAAAATACAGGGTTCCAGAGTCAGACCCTTTAAACAATCTATATTCTGGGAAGGGTAACTTTTTATCTGTGTCTTTTCTATGCTTTTTCTTCCTTCCTATTATAGGTAAGCTTATTTATCTTTTCAAATTTTTGGCTTATTCATTTGTAAATATAAGCAAACATATGTGTGTGTATGTATGTGTGTGTGTACATGTTTGCTTATATGTATATACTCCTTACCCAACCCCTTCCTACTTTCTTAAGTGCATAGTAGCCTACCGTATTTTTTCTCTGCTTTGATTTCTTTTTAAATTAACAATATACCTGGCATATCACTCTATAGTGAGAGTCCACACTTGATTTTATATCTGCACAATAATCTGTATACTGTAGTTTGTTGAACCAGCTCTCCATTGAAGGATTTGGGTTGCTTCTAGTCATTTTTGTTGCTGGAAAAAAAAATGGTGTTGTAATGAAAAACCTTATGTATCCTTTTGTGTGTTTTTTTTTTTTTTTCAGTATATTTTTGGAATAGATTCCTAGAAGTGGGATTGTTGACTCGAAGAATAAATACCTATATAATTTTTAATAGGTTTTATTTTTTAGAGTAGTTTTAGATTTGTAGCAAAATTAAGCAGAAGTTGGCAAAGATTTCCCATGTACCCCCCCGACCGCTTGCATAGTTTTGCTTAATATTTCCAAATTACCTTATAAAAATTGTTTTGCCTTTTTGTCATTGTATGAGGGCACCTGTTTCTGCGAAGTTTCTTCAAGAGTATGTTGTAGAAGTTTTAAAAAACCTGATAGATGAGAAATTGTATTTCCCTATGGTTTTAATTTGTCTTTCTCATTAAATTATTCATTCTTGTAGCTTATTTCCCCCAACATTAGGGGGCACCTATTTCGTGCTGGGGTGCGGGGAGGCTCCAGGACTGCCGTAACCAATTTGACACAATTTCTGCTTCCAAATATTCACAATCTGCAGGGAGACTTATTGGCAAGATTATTAGCGGCCTATCTTATGTGCCTTTGAGATATTACAGGGCATTATAAAATACATGGAAGTTATCACTTTTAGTTATAAAAGAGAAAATCATATTGTTGGGATGGGTAGAGGAGGAGGTCAGGGAAAGCTACAGAGGGATGTGAGTGAGGGTAAACTTGAAAGGATGACTGGGAATTGGCAACACAAAGGTGTAAAAAAAAAATTCTACGAACACAATTTTGAGGGAAAAATCTCAGGAGAGAATGCTTTGACCTATTCGGAAAATCAGCATAGGGTATAAAGAGCGTGTATGTGTAAATGAGGGAGATGACAGCGCTTTGTGGTAAGTCAGTAATTTGTGCTGACTTGAATATCAGGCTAGGAAGTTGGTGTCTCACCCTGAATTGAGTAAGGGGTGGCAAAATCGGAATGTCAGAGGACGTCGAGTTTTTTTTTTTTTTTTTTTTTTTTTTTTTTTTTTTTAAAAGCAAGAGAGTTTGGATTTTGAGAAGGCATTTATGGAACCAGCAGGGGGTATAAATGGGCTCCACACTGAAGAGCCCAGTTCAGCGCAAGTATAGCGGAAGATCCAGGAGACCGTGTGCATGTGGCGGGGAGAAAGGAGAGGTGAAGCTAGATGAAGGGATGTTGTCAGAGATAGAATTTGGAGGATGTGGGGCTTGAGGGAAGGGGAAGAAATAATGGTGATGCTGAGATTTTTAATGTGTTTGACAGAATGGATAGTGTGGACACTGCTAAAATTCTCAGAATAGCAAAATGAGAAAGTATCTTACTTGAAATGCATTGTACCATGCATCAAATATGCCAGTGACTAGCGAAATGTCCAAACAGAAGGGAAATTGAAAGCTTGAATAATGCATAAACTGGAGAAATGGCTCCTGAAGGACTGTAAGCTGAAACCCATCAAGCTTCAGATCTATGTTTTTCATGAACCTTGGGCTGTCAGCTATGTCATGTTTCTTACTAGGCTGAGGCTACTTTAAGAAATTAAAGCTATTTTCAGAAAACATTAAATATTGGAAATTTATGATCTTTATACAGCCATAATATTTAGGTATTACTGAAATTTTAAAAATCAATGAAGCTATTTTAAACACATTAATTTTTGCATGTAGAAAAGAACTTATTTATTTATTTATTTGACTGACAGAGATCACAAGTAGGCAGAGAGGCAGGCAGAGAGAGAGGAGGAAGCAGGCAGACAGAGATCACAAGTAGGCAGAGAGGCAGGCAGAGAGAGAGGAGGAAGTAGGCTCCCTGCGAAGCTGAGAGCCTGATGCAGGGCTTGACCCTGGGATCATGACCTGAGCCAAAGGCAGAGGCTTTAAACCACTGAGCCACCCAGGTGCCCCTAGAAAAGAACTTTTTATGTATCACTTTAACTCAGAAAAAATTCATTTCCTAAAATTGGAGTTTGTCTAATACAAATAATATTCCAAATTAACCTTTTAAGAGCACTGAACGTTACACTTAATTCAAAGTACTTTCTATGTCCACCTGTGCAGAAAGAATAAGATCAATAAAATTGAGCAACTGTTGGCATGTATGGTTTCCTTATATTAGGCATGTTTTCATGTACTGAAAGTGTAAAGAGAAGGTAGAGTATGTTTTGTTTTCATTATATAGATAGAAACTTGCTGCACTTAAAATCTTGGATAGAATGCATTTTTATTTATTTATTTTAAATTTTTAAAAGATTTTATTTATTCATTTGACAAGAGAGAGACATAGCAAGAGAGGGAACACAAGCAGGGGGAGTGGGAGAGGGAGAAGCAGGCTTCCTGAGGAGCAAGAAGCCTGATGTGGGGCTCGATCCCAGGACTCCGGGATCATGACCTAAGCCAAAGGTAGACGCTTAACGACTAAGCCACCCAGGCGCCCCTTGGATAGAATGCATTTTTTTTTTTTTTTAAGATTTTATTTATTTATTTGACAGACAGAGATCACAAGTAGGCAGAGAGGCAGGCAGAGAGAGAGGGAGGAGGAAGCAGGCTCCCTGCGGAGCAGAGAGCCCGATGTGGGGCTCGATCCCAGGACTCTGGGATCATGACCCGAGCCGAAGGCAGAGGCTTTAACCCACTGAGCCACCCAGGCGCCCCGATAGAATGCATTTTTAAAGTCCCATTCATAACCTACTTATTTCAGATAATTTGTTTAAATACTTAGGGTAAACTAAAAAATTACAAATACATTTTTGTCATGGGACTTGATTTATAATCTCTTATTTCAAAAGTAGAAATTTTTCTCTAAAAATCATATTTCCATTTGGTAAATTAGCATTTTTCATATTTGGGTGGGGGAAATGTCTTGGTATTCTAGCTTCTGAATTAAAGACAAATCTTTTTCCAAGTTGCTTGAGTGTTTTATACTGGGATCAAACCTACTCTGTCACTGGGCTTCATGCCGTGGAAATATCTTATGGGTAAATCTAATTTTACCCAAATCTTGATACTTGAGCACTTTGCTAGGTATGTGCTGGATTCATTTTTCCATGCTGAAGCAGTGGATGCAAAATATGTACATTGTAATTCTAACAGCTTTTTCAAATTTAACTTTCCTACAGTATAATGTGAATCCCAACAATTAGTATGAAAAGTTACGTCATGCCAGGGAGCCTGGGTGGCTCATTCGGGTAAGCGTCTGCTTTCAGGTCATGATCCCAGGGTCCTGGGATTGAGTGCCCCCCATCGCACTTTCTGTTCAGTGGGGAACCTGCTTCTCCCGCTCCCTCTGCTGTATAACCCCCACCGCCGCTTGTGTGCTCACTCACTCTCTCAAATAAATAAAATCTTTAAGTTATGGAATGCCTTTTGGCTTTGGCTTTTCAAAGATCTTTTAGTCAATAATAATTAGCATCCATTGTGTACACCATATACTTTGTGGTGTATGACTGTTCCAAAGAACTATCCTTTAAGATCTCAGACTTCTGAGGTTGAAGCTGCTAATACACTTACTAAATTATTTGCAGCTTTCCTCTACAATAATGACCTAGTAGTTACCAGTTGCTTAAATACTGAGGATAGGACACCAGGCTGAACTATGGATTTGAACTGAAGAATTCCTGTTCATATCCTAAACTAATCAAGTACTACCATTAGCTTTGAAAACAACAGCTATCGGGCGCCTGGGTGGCTCAGTGGTTAAAGCCTCTGCCTTCGGCTCAGGTCATGATCTCAGGGTCCTGGGATCGAGTCCCGCATCGGGCTCTCTGCTCAGCAGGGAGCCTGCCTCCTCCTGTCTCTCTCCGCCTGCCTCCTCCTGTCTCTCTCCGCCTGCCTCTCTGCCTACTTGTGATCTGTCAAAAAAAAACAAAACAAAACATAAAAACAACAACAGCTATCTTCACCATTATTCTTAGGAAGCATGAAGAAATCAGAAAACCCATGTCAGAGGTGCCTATAAAAACTTGAGTGTTCTTACTCGGTTAATATTCTGCCTTTATAAGAGTCTCCATAATAAAATCAGTGAAGTGCAGACTCTGAAAATTCAACATACTGTCTATCATCTTCAGTTTACTGTTAAACAATACTATGCCCTGGATATAACCTTCTAATTTTATTTTTTCACCATAATGAAAGCACTGGTCATTATTGCTGCCACCGATGCTCTTTTGTCTGCACATACTGTTGCAACATAATGTGTTGTGCATTTGATACAGATATTACCATATTGCCATAAGGAGCTGCTATTATTTTAGACACCAACTGATTCCATGATAGTGTCAGATTTCTTTAACATATGCTTATGTTTTTGTACAAATGACCTCAAGAAACATCTGCTAGTTTTGTGGTGGTATCTACTGTTTCTTTTTCAGAATTTGACCTGTCAGTCACTTTTTAATGTGAATCTACAGTATTTCATTAGAGTAGGCTCACAGTCTGGGTTTTTTTTAATGCTGTTGATATTAATTAATAACCTCCATGGCATAATTCAGAAAGAAACTGAAGCTTCCTGTGCGCGTTATTTTGAAAAGATATCTCGTTTAACTTTTTTTTTGTCATTGATACTTTAAATTAGAAAAGAGCCCTCGTACAGACCCTTTAGGACCCAAAATTTGTAGTCCAAAATTGCTTTCTGATGGTTCTGAAATTACTCTTTGAGTTTTATGAAAGTGTGTAGTAGTTGTGGTGTATCATTGGTCACTTCATATTCTGTGCTGATTGCTAATCTTTCTTAGATCTTTGATGGGTTTAGAAGGACAGGCAAAGGAAGAGGAAGTGAAGTTTCTATGAAGTCGTGATATTTTTGCTTTAGGATACGGGAAAAACCTCTAGAGAACATAAGCCACTGATTGATTTCTAGGTGGGATCCCTTCTACTCACTTTGGTATGACTCTGAACAAAAAGCAATGACCACACATTACCATTGTCTGGAATTTTCTTTTCTGCATTCCTCTTTGTTTCTCCCATTTTTTTTTTTTTAAGACCTAGCTATTAATTCAAAGAAAGCAATATGGCTGTATATCATATTTAAAATCTCAAAACGAAAGAATGGTCTCTGAATTGGAATATTGGTCCATGTTTTCCAGAGGAAGATGTATAAAAAGATTTATTTTCCCAACCCCATTTATTAGAGGATATTGTCAATAAAATTCTTACCTACACATTTTATACTAAATCTAAACCCAACAAAGTAAGTATATGTAAGAGATACAGTCCTTGTCACAGTGTATGTCTGTGTTGTTCAGATAATAGCTAGAACAGCTTTTACTTTCTACTTTTCTCTTTTCCATGCATCAGCTGTTGGTCTCCTTCAGACTCTAAGCATGTCCTCATTTACATCTCTCTGCTCATTCAGTCGCCCTTGCTGCTCTTAGGCTCTCTCTGTCCCCTGGGTGACTTATGTCATTAGGACAGCCTTCTGTCCCCTGCCTGCCATCCCTTGGCTGAAACCGAGTGGAGGCTCTTGCCAGTTACCTGAGGTGCTGGACCTGCTGTGGCTTAGTTTTGGCCTCTGTGAGGTCTGTGTGCCTTCCATGCCAAAACTTGGTTCAGTGAGGGGGACAGGATTATTGAAAGCTTTATTTGCAGTGGTAAAACCGAGTGAGGCTGTGTTGAGTGCCTAAGCAGCTTTCTTTTAAGCCTGAAATAGGAGAAGCAGGGGCCTCACTGTCCCTTGAGAAAGAGGGATTTCCCTCCACCTTCTGGACCCAACACTCAACATTTAAGTGGGCTAGTGGCCTGGACCCAAAGGGTAGTATAATTCTCCCAAACTGTGGTTCAGTTTCCCTTTGGGTATGATAAGTGTAGGAACAACTAAGGGAGTCTCCAATGACTTTTTTTTTTTTTTTTTTTTTCCTCTTGTAGAACAGGCCCTTTACTTTCAGTCATCACTTCCAGGACTCCCCCCCGCCCCCCGCCACCCCCCTTCCCGGTGTAAGACACTGGAGGAACCAGAGGGATAGGGGATGTTCATCAAGAGTTTTCAGTTGCTGGGTATATCTGGAGTCCTATTTGAAGTAGTCTACTTAGTGATTTTCTTTTAAATGTTTATTATGGCCTACACTTTTTGTTGTTCATTTTTAGTGCAGGGGATTTTATCTGTGATCATGGTGGGATGGAGGAGGGGAAACAGAAGTAAACATTTCCATTAACATTGTATGGTGCCTGGTATGACATCACGAACAGGTGAAACCATAATTGTTTTCTTGATGTGCTTTTTAAGATGTCAGTTATATCACGGGAAATTAAAGAATAGCAAAATTAATTTGTTGATTGCATTCTTTAGGAAATCTTGCATGCATGTTCGCCAGAGAAACAAGGGGTTTCTCTCTTAAAGGACAAGGCTTTGTTTTGTTTTTAATAAGACACACTCTTTATAATTAAAACAAAATCCTAGAGCTAAGGGATTACTGTCTTAAATAATTGGATTTCTTTCATTTGTTTCCCTGATCCGCATATATGAGAATAAGTCTAATGGTGTCTTAGGATAATACATATTTCTAGATTAAATACTCTCTTAACCACAGAATTTTATTAACGCCTCTCAAAGTTTACAGATGATATAGAAAATAATGTAAGGTCAGGAACTTATTTTAGAATTGGGAAGGGCACAGATACAGAAACTGGTTAAGAACAGTGGAAGCTGTGAATTTCGGAACACTGAAAAGAAATAAGAAATAAAATAAAATGAAAAAAAAACTTGAAAGAACAATGGAAGCTGTGGAAACACTTTTGAAAAATGATGTATGGATCTTTGCAATAAATTATTCAAATATAAACTCATTATTTGTATAATTTTCTTTAACCCTGCCCTTAAAATACTGAATTTAGTGTTATTTATTATTTCAGGTAAATGCTTTTCTTGAATGATATTTTAATATCTGAAGGTGGTTTAGCTTAAAATGGTTAAGGTTTAAGTGATCTGGGGGAGAAGCAAAATGTAAATGTCCAGCAGTTAATACTTTAGAAAATCACAAAATAAGCTCTGTTCCCTCTCTCTTCTCTCTTTCTCTCTCTCTCTTTTTTTTTTTGTCTCCACACTTCAGAGCCCTTTCCTAAGACTCTTAAATCATGTGTGAGTCTGGGAGAGGACAAACATTAGGGTGAGTGGTAAGAAGGGAGTGAGTGGAGGAATACTTAATACTTTGCTTAAGGCAAAGTATTCCTCCATATGGGACCTTCTTAAAGCCCTCCCTTAAAGCCCCTTAAATCAGAATTTGAGCTCCCAGGGAGGAGGCTGTCATAGGGGCAGCAGTTATAGGGGTCAGGGGAAGAGAGGGGTGAAGGGAGATGAAGGGCCATTTCTCTAGTTGGCTTTGATGAATCTTTTCAAATGACTAGTTTCTCCACTTAATTCTGGGTCAGTCTTGACCCTAACTTTCCAGGCGTCACTGTCCTCCATCTTCCTGGGTTTGGAAGCTCAAGGAGGCACTGGTTCTAGTTCTGTGGAAGCAAAAATATCAAGGACTTTTGGAAGATTTTCTTTTCTTTTTTTTCAAAGATTTTATCTATTTATTTGACAGACAGGGATCACAAGTAGGCAAAGAGGCAGGCAGAGAGAGGAAGAGGCAGGCTCCCCGCTGAGCAGAGAGCCTGATGCTGGGCTCCATCCCAGAACCCTGGGATCATGACCTGAACTGAAGGCAGAGGCTTTAATCCACTGAGCCACCCAGGCACCCCTGGAAGATTTTCTGTGTGATGCTGCAGAAAGACAATATGAGAAATAATTGTTATTGGTACTTTCATATCTTACACAAATTTTCCAGTTAACTTCACCTGTCTTCTCCTGGCCAGACTGAATCACTTGCTATTTTAATTAATTCTCACCTAAAATAATTTAGTGTCTTCTCAGTGTAAGTCTAGTGTGCTAACTAATGATAAAGTAGGCAATTAAAGCTTTTTCTCCTTTTGGCGTTAAATATTCTTCAGTGTTCCTGCCTGGAAATAATGGAATATAGAAGGGAAAAAAGATGTACGATTGGTTTCTCTCCGCGTTTTGCTTGATACGGTGATGAGATGAGACAAAAGGTCACCCAGCGTGTGGTATTTTGTTATGGCAGCCCCAGCAGACCAATAAACCATTCTGCCTTAAGTTTTCATTTCTTCTTTTTCCCTGTGCCCTTATCAGCCTGCTTCCTGTGCACACAGAGAGCTCTGTGTCCTTCTCTTCTCATAAGGATACCAGTGGTATCAGGTTAGGATACTGCCCTTAGGACTTAATTTAGCCTTAATTACTCATTAAAGGCCCTGTGTTCAAATATATTCACCCTGGGGGATTAGGGCTTCATCATACGAATTTTGGGGTGGGAGGCACAATTCGGTCTATAACAGGTGGACTTATTTGTTTAGCTAAATCTTTTGCAGTCCTGAAAGTAGATTTTATTCCCTCTCCTCCAAATTTCTGTTAACAGTGTGATGTATTTTGTTGTTGTTGTTGTTTGATTTTTTTTTTTAATATAATGGTTAATGTATAGTTACTTACTTTCTCATTATTTATAATAAATAATAATTGTTAGGAGTGTTGACCATATGAAAATGGTTTGGAAAGATGTGTTATTTCTTTTATTTCTTTTATTTTTATTTTTTTAAAGATTTAATTTATTTACTTGTCAGAGACCGAGAGAGATCACAAGCAGGCATAGAGGCAGGCAGAGAGAGAGAGGGGGAAGCAGGCTCCCTATCAAGCATAGAGCCCGATGCGGGGCTTGATCCCAGGACCCTGAGACCATGACCCGAGCCCAAGGCAAAGGTTTAACCCACTAAGCCACCCAGGCACCCCTATTTCTTTTATTTTTAAGTAGGTTTCCTCCACTCTAAATTTCTGTGAACTTGGGGATCTCATCAGTCTAAAAGTAGCCCAAACAGTAATCTTTTAGTTATATTATAGCAGCTCTCAAAAGAGCGTGAAATACATTTGAGTACCACTAACACGGTCATCAGTTTGCTTGACCTCCTGAACTTTTCTGAAAGTGTGATGAATTCCAAACTTCAATTTTTTGTCAGTGATTGCAAATGTTTGGTGAGAGATAACTGTGTCTGATTTGTTTTCCTCATGTTCAGGGTTCATTTCAGGTTTGGTCCTGAAATCAGTTTTTTCCATTTTTGTATCTTTCTGGAAAATCTTGTCAATAAACAATTATCTTGCACATGGAAAAGTTCTTGGGATTATCAGATTGGTGGGCAATGTAGAAGGCCATGCAGAGAAGTGATTTGGGTCAGTATTGCTCTGCTTTCTTCAAGTCTGAACGATTCACTTCTGTGGTGCAATCAAAATACTGACCTACATTTGAAAGTGCAACATTGTTTTGTCATCGAAATCCACCATGCTATTAAAGGGTGAAATACAGAAAAGAGGTCACCAGTAATTATTTCTTCTTCTGTCCTTGATTACAGGTTGCTTTGGTTGAGATTGTTAGATGGCCTGAAAGAGAACTGAAGTAGAAAATTCACTAAGGTTTCTGTATGAAATCTTAGTAAAGATAACTCAGGATTACTAAATAATATTAAAAATGCTACAGCCATATTAAAATTTATCTAAGGACCGAAATAAGTTAATTCTATTTGGAGGTATTTAAATTAGAATTAGCTTTTACTTTTGATAAATACAGTCTAAGAAACCTCTTCTGCATATTTAAGCTTTTAATACTTGAAACATTCTCCCTAAGGTTGGCATACAAGCGTGTCCCTTATTTCGGTTTGGTAAGGCTCTGAACATGCAAAGTGACAGATGTTATACCCAGCATAATTATATGTATCCTGGAAACACATCTTTATAGAGTGGAATTGGTTCTTGGGAAAACAAAAATTTGGCAAACAAAGGGCATTAAATTGCTGATCTCAGCAGTAATTACCTGGGATAGATTATAACAATCTTATGTAGGTGGTAACAGCATCTATGCATTGGAAAAATAATTCTAAAATACATTAAAAGGAAAATGAACTAGTGTAATCTTTAGCTCATCTATACCTTTAAAGAGCAAGAAAAGCACTCAATTTTTCTTTCTTTCTTTCCTTTTTTTCTTTTTTTTGAAAATTCTTACATCTCTTTAAGAAAGATTTCCGGTGTTCCAAATCCTGATAATATTGGTTTTTGGCCAAAAAAAAAAGGTTACTCCCTTTTTTTCTTTTTTTAATGCCCATTGAAAATAGACCATTTTATTTTATTTATTTTTATTTATTTATTTTTTTAAAGGTTTTATTTATTTGACAGATCACAAGTAGGCAGAGAGGCAGGCAGAGAGAGAGAGAGGAGGAAGCAGGCTCCCCACTGAGCAGAGAGCCCGATGCGGGGGCCAATCCCAGGACCCTGGGATCATGACCTGAGCTGAAGGCAGAGGCTTTAACCCACTGAGCCACCCAGGCACCCCAAAAGTAGGCCATTTTAAATAAATAAATTGATCCCTAATCTTCAAGCATCCAAGTAACTGTCTGAAACAAATTGGGCACTGTAAGATCCATAGTTATTTGAACCAATAACCACACTGTGAAGTTCCTATAATTTTAGTCTCTTCATTTCAAGGGCATCTTAAAGCACCTGCTCTCTCCTCCCCCAATAGATAAAGCAGAGCTACTTAGGTCCATGTTTTGGAAGATCTAGAATTATCTGAAGGTCAGTTTGAGAATTACTGCATCTAATGTTTCTTAAGTGACCAATACAAGGTTGGTGAGGTCCTTAGAAGGCTTCAGAGGTTGATTGTGTTGGGTTTTGGTCTGAAGCTTTATACAATAAGGGTTTGTCAGTAGTTGTAGTCTAAGTAGCCAGTTAGCACCATGATCATCTAAATGCAGTGTTGTTTCCTCCCCCCCCCCCAACCGACTAAAAGATTTTGAACACTAATGAAATCTTTAAGACAAGACAGACTTTGAGAATGTCCTAAAATAATTATGCTGTGGATCTTGTGTATCTTGGAGAATGGGCGTGTATTTCATTGTTATTGATGATCATTTAGATATGCCATCGTCTCGGCTCCAATTTTTAGCAACTCCTTCACCTGTAAACTGTTGCTACGGCATCGTTTTCATATCTGTTGAGAAGCTGAAACGGTGATTAAGGAAAATAGCCCATTTCAGGGCTGTGCTCTCATGCCTGGTGTTTCTTTCCAATTCTAGAGTATATGAAGTTTTTCTTCTTCACCACACAGTCTCTGTGTTTCCATAAAAAAAATCCAGGATTCAAAGAAGAACCAAAGATGATGAACCCAGGTGATTGTGATTAAATTTTGGTTTCATACTCTGTCCACATACTCATTAGTGTTTCTCAAAAACTCTATCCAATCCTAGGGTGGCATTAAGGGAGAACTTTGTGAGTAGGGCACATAAGCCCTTTCAGGATGGATACACACTGAACCTGATACATTTCTGGAAGTATGTGGGGAAAATACTTGTGCCTAGCCAGGATCAGTGGGAGCAGTGGTGGCATGCAAGTCAACTTCCAGTGATTTTCATTTTTTACAATTATTTCTAATCTATCTTCCCATTATTTTCCTTACTCTTGATTCCTACTTTTCTCCTTCTAATCTGTTCCATAAATACCTTAGTAGACCCTTTGACCAAGGGAGGCTTCCTAGTCTGCTTTAGGGATGGTGCTTAGGATGCCCCTGGCTAACAGGAGCTACGTTTGTGAACTTGAAATAAAGCCACAGCATTTTTGTGGTCTCAGTGTAAGGTAGAGTCTTACTCAAATCATTCCTGCCTATTACCTGCCACACATGCTGCTTTTTCTGGTTTATCTAATTCAGGTATTGGTGTGGTGACTGCAAATGGTTTGTTGAATTATTTCAGGTAATAATAGCCAACACTTACATATGTAGGACATAGTATGTGGCAGGAACAGTTACCAGCATCTTACTAACTTACTGACTGAATTTTCAGTCTTGGGAGGGAAGAGGCTATTATCATTTGAATTTTCTAGATGAGAAAACAGAAGAGGAAGATTTTAAGTAATTTCTCTAAGGTCACACAGGTAGTAATAAGCAGATCCTGGATTCTAGCCCCTTTCAGAAGGGGTTATCTCTGCTGCTTCTCTTTGGTATCTTTTTTTTTTTTTTAAAGTAGGCTCCACACCCAGAGTGGAACTCAATGTAGGGCTAAAACTCTCAACCCTGAGATCAAGACTTGAGCCAAAATCAAGAGTTGGATACCCAACTGACGGAACCATCCAGGTGCCCCTCGTACCTTTTTCTTCTAGAACCTGAAGTGTTGCTTTTAACACTTGAGGTTTCAGAGAGACAGCAAAAGATACACTGAAATGGGAATCCATTCTATGACATGAACCACATCTTCTTGAAGTTTAATTATAAAGCATGCAACAAATAATGTTATAATTACAATGTGGTTCTTTACAAGTCCTTCTAGCTTATAAAACTAGAAGGAAAGAGTATGAGCTTTAGAGCCCCGTCTTAGGTAACAATTAAGGTTTTGCCTTTTACATTTGTAATTGATAAGCCCCTTTTGCCTCTCTGAGGATCTGTTTGGTATTCTCTAAAATTAAGAAATAGGGATGCCTATCTTTTTAAATTCTCACTGTAACCTGAAAATAATTTATATTTAATGAGATGGAGTGTTTGACTGGGGGCCTAGCTTGGCAGGCCCTTCATCAGGATTTCCAGTCCCTGTGTTTCCGTGCCGTGCTATTTACAGTAAAAACTGGCTGCTTTCTTGCCTGACAGTGGCACCTTAATGGGATGTATGTATAGTAAGGTAATTTGGCAAAGAAAGAGAAGTTTTATTACTTAGTATTAACATTATACCTACTGAGAATTTGGGAAATAGCTGAGCCTCTGAGTACAATATTTTCTTCTCTAGTCCATCATTCTTAGCTGCCTATAGAAATTAATGAAGAACAGAAACGTGGACTGGAGAACTAATTTTAGGCAATGTAAAAGCTACAGGTTTGACATGTTTGGTTTTTTTCTTGTTATTTTTCTGATTTGTTATTTTTTCTGATTATAAATGGCACTCAGTGTAGAAATTCAGCAAATGAAGAGTATGTAGAAGAAAATATAAATAAAAGCACGTTTCACAGAGGGAAATTTTGTTCTAATTTTATCTTTTAAAGATTTTATTTTTTTATTTTTATTTATTTGACAGATCACAAGTAGGCAGAGAGAGAGGAAGGGAAGCAGGCTCCCTGCCGATCAGAGAGCCTGATGCGGGGCTCGATCCCAGGACCCTGAGATCATGACCTGAGCTGAAGGCAGAGGCTTTAACCCACTGAGCTACCTGGGGTGGCTTTTACCTTTTAATGCAGACTATTTTTGAAGAGGCCTATAGAGCACATGAATGAATTGGAATCTCTGTCACAAAGGTACTCTGTGGGAAACTAGAATGATGAGTAGAGAAGTGGATTGGGTTGTTGTTCCTTAAAATCTCCAGTGGGTCTCAGTGTCCCTTTGTGAAACAGTACTTTGGGAATAATCTGGTGAAGTTCCACACAATGGTTAGCTACCCAGTGTGCTTTCATTCCCCACTATACAGGGAAAGAACTGTATCTAATCATCCTTCAATCACTGTCTCATTCAGAAAACACCTGGCCTATGGCAGCTACTCAAAATTTAGAAACTAGATTATTGATGGATAATACATTTGTCTCTATAATTTATAAAGCAATATGATCTTCAGAATACTGGGAAAAAGTGCTAGCTCTAAGAATAGTTCTGAAAGTGAGAAATCCAGTGACTCTAATATCACCATTCTCTGTTGGAATCTGGGGAAAATAAAATGGCTCCTAGCTATTGAGGCTTCTTTGTGCACATGGTCCTGCCTAGAGGTCTCTAAAGGGAGGGGCTTGATATTGGCCCTTTGCTGAAAATCAGAAGGAGGCCTCCACGGTAGTAAGACCAGGGGACTCCTCTCTGCCTCCTTTCTCCTGTTTCCTTTAAGGATTTCAGCGCTTAACCCCTAAGAACTTAACTTTTTAACATGGTTGGAACAAAAAGTATAAGAAAGTATCTAGGGCTCCTTTCTGAAATATTTTAGTGGATGTATTCACTTGGTTAGGTTTGTTAGAAGTGTTGACTCTTATTGGGTTGATAGGTGGACAACAGTGTGAGAAGAGAATGGAAGAAGCCAGACTCTTCTGTTAGAGCAACCCCTGGAGCCATGGTGGACGAGGCCTCGCTGTTGTCCTTTATGGTTAGGTGTATTACGGTATCTGGTGGGCCACCCTCTGAAGGGCTATTGCTCTCTTTCCTTCTTTGCCCTCCAGACCTCTTTTTTGTTCATGTTACTGTACTACTTTGGTTTTCTTGATTTTTTTTTTTTGGTTTTGTTTTGTTTTTAAACTTTAGATCACTATTCACTTCTGCAGTTTCATTGTTTTTCTTTTTCTCTCTCACTCCTCACTTTTTGCCATTTCGAACATTTAGAGACCACCAAGAAAAGTAAAATAACAGGAAAAGAAAGTTAAGCACAGTAAAAGAAATACTCAGATAGGAACTAACCATCTATTAAGAGCAACTGAAGGATGGGTTTCTGGAGCTGGACTGTTAGAATGTAAGCTTTGTCATTTCATGTGTGTGTGACTGTGTGCAAGCTATTTAAGCTCTCAGTTTATCTCCCTCCCCCCTCCCTCCTGTAAAATGGGATATAATCCTAGTACCTAGCTTACAGTGCTATAAGGTTTCAGTGATAGAGTAAATGTAAACCTCTTGGCACTAGCCTAGAATGAAATCCGTCTATTTATTATAAATTTATAAATCCATCTATTTATTAAATAACTATTAAAGCATTTAGAGCCAAAAAAAGTATTAGATTCTTTGTCATCTTCCTTACTACAGGGTAAGTTTCTGCCTTTAAAAAAAATTTTTTTTATCACTGTTTAGCACCTAGGATAGTGTTATGCAACAAATAAGGACAAAATAAATATTTGTTCAATGAATAAATAAATCTGTTCCCATCTCCTTGTTTTAGGAATGAGCTATCAAGCTCAAAAGTTAAGGGATTAGCCTCAAGATAGGTGAGCAAGCTAGAGCTAAAATGAAGGTCTCCTAACACCCACACCAGTGTCCTTTTTGGGAAGACTATGGCATTTTCTCAATATTTATTTCATATGGCAAATTCATAGGAAGCTGTACAATGGTATGAGGATAAACTTTGATAATCAGATATGCTTAGAATCAATCTAGCTTTTTCATTAAATCATTGGCACACTACTTACCTTAGTTTGTACATCTTAATCTATAAAGGGAGATAATTTCCACCTTTCAGAACTGTTATGAGGATTAATTAAGATAATCTATGTAGAGTACTTGGTCCCATTTCTTTGGTCTTTCCCACAACCCTTCATTTATTAGTCTAGACTAATTATACATTTACATTGTTTCTCATTCTTTCTTAAATCTTCTATGATCAGGCTCTTTTTTTTTTTAAAGATTTTATTTATTTATTTGACAGAGAGAGATCACAAGTAGACAGAGAGGCAGGCAGAGAGAGAGAGGGAAGCAGGCTCCCTGCTGAGCAGAGAGCCCGATGTGGGACTCGATCCCAGGACCCTGAGATCATGACCTGAGCCGAAGGCAGCGGCTTAATCCACTGAGCCACCCAGGCGCCCTATGATCAGGCTCTTGACTCCCATCACTCTACAGCTCACTTGTCAAAGTCAGCACTCATCTGTCTTGACCAATGGACAGAGTTTTAAAATATCGCAATGTGCTCGTCAATACAACTTTTTCTACCTACCTTCTGTGATGTCACAGTTTTGGTTCTCTCCTGTCCCACTGGCCTGCTCCTTTGAAGTTTCCTTTCTTAGTTGTCCTCATTTTCCCTGTCTGTCCTCTGACTTCTTAGTCTTTCATTCTCTCTCTGATTCAACCTCCTCTGGTTGGTGGCTTCTAATACTATCTAAAGGCTGATGACCTTCAAATTTCTATCTTTAGTCCAGGCATGTCAGAATTTCAGATTTATAAACCTACTTAGTTGTCAACTTAGCATTCTAATAGATTTCTCAGACTTAGCATATTCTAAAATTCCAGTTTCATCCTACAATCTACAACTATGCACCTCCCATGGGTCTTCCCATTTTAGTATATGAAGACTTCATCATTATAGTTGCCCACACCCTAAACACTTGGAAATGTGCTAGATTCTGCTCTTTCCCTTTCTGCGTCTAGTCTATCAATAAATCTGGTGACATTTCCTGAACTATATCCAAAATTGAGCAGCAATCCTGCAACCATGTGAGTATGACACATTATTTCTGACATGGAGTATTGGGTTACTTACTGTTCCCTTTGCCCAGAAACCTATGGAAGAAGCTATGTCTTAAAATTCAGATGTTTACTAATTTTAGAAAGCTAGTGTGGGGCATATATTGTATGTGTATGTAACACCCACAGTGAGCCTCAGGTATCATCTCATAATCAAATATTAATATTCCTGAATGAAATATGAAGAATATCCATGCTAAGCGGGATAAAGACTTAAAATTTCATTGTCAATTTGGTTTGTTTTGCTACAAAATGAGGTCAGCTCAGATTTTGCTCCCAAATGATTTAAGAAAAAAAATGTACAGTTTTCAGAGCTTTGGATTTTGCAATCGCAAATGAGAGATTCTGAACCTGTATCTACATGGCTTGTTCATATATATATATATATATATATATATATATATACACATACATATATATAATCTTTCTTCAGTGATTATTTATTGAGTAGTCAGGGAAGATCTCTAAGAGGCTTCTCTTTGTAGAACCAGTCTGGCATGTGGAAAATGTCCAGGTAACAATTATTGAAGGAAGGAATGAAGCTGAAATCCTTTTTTATTCAAATATGTGCTATTTCGGTGAGTGTGTGATCAGTTTAAGAATAACCATTGTCGAGGGCGCCTGGGTGGCTCAGTGGTTAAAGCCTCTGCCTTCAGCTCGGGTCATGGTCCTGGGGTCTTGGGTTCGAGCCCTGCATCGGGCTCTCTGCTTGTCAGGGAGCCTGCTTCCTCCTCTCTCTCTGTCTGCCTGCCTCTCTGCCTACTTGTGATCTCTATCTGTCAAATGAATAAATAAAATCTAAAAAAAAAAAAAAAAAGAATAACCATTGTCGAAAGCAAAATACTATTTGATAGTTCAAACATTAATATTCAGAGTATCAGAAATTCTTTTTTATTCTACCAAACATTTTATTATTTATTTAAAGATTTTATTTATTTATTTGAGAGAGAGACAGTGAGAGAGAGCATGGCGAGGAGAAGGTCAGAGAGAGAAGCAGACTCCCCACGGAGCCGGGAGCCCGATGCGGGACTCGACCCCGGGACTCCAGGGTCATGACCTGAGCCGAAGGTAGTCGTCCAACCAACTGAGCCACCCAGGCGTCCCTATTTATTTATTTTAAAAATTTTATTTTATTTGTTCAATGTTCCAAGATTCGTTGTTTATGCACCACACCCAGTGCTCCATGCAACTTCTGTCGTCCTTAATACCTACCACCAGGCTCACCCAACCCCCCATTCTCCTCCCATCCACAACCCTCTGTTTGTTTCCCAGAGTCCACAGTCTCTCATGGCTCATCTCCCCCTCCAATTTCCCCCAATTCACTTTTCCTTTCCTTCTCCTAACATCCTCCATGTTATTCCTTATACTCCACAAGTAAGTGAAATTCTTTTTTTTTTTTTAATTTTTTTAATTTTTTCAGCATAACAGTATTCATTATTTTTGCACCACACCCAGTGCTCCATGCAATCCGTGCCCTCTACAATACCCACCACCTGGTGCCCCCCAACCCCCCACCCCTTCAAAATTCTCAGATCGTTTTTCAGAGTCCATAGTCTCTCATGGTTCACCTCCCCTTCCAATTTCCCTCAACTCCCTTCTCCTCTCCATCTCCCCTTGGTAAGTGAAATTCTTAATGGATGAGTCATCTGTGGACACAAAACCCATTATCTACCTTAGTGCTGGGTAGCCTAATTGATTGGAACCTGTTTCAGTGATCTGTTATTGATTTGGCATGTAACTTGAAATCCCTTTTTGGTATAACTCAATCCTTTTCTGATCACTCTGTGTCTTTGAGCATTTCAAGTAACTGATGGAGGACATTGCCACTATTTTGATCTAATTAAAATGAACAAATTTAGTATTTATATCCATTTTAAGTATCACTTGTAAAATTAAAATAGAAGTAAATAATGCTTATTAAAACCACCTGAAATTTTAATATCCATTATATGCCTTACATAAAGGGACTTATGTCTTTTTAAAGAAAATGTAATAAAGTGCCAGAGTGTTATTTGTCTTAGTTTTGGTTAGATATCCACAGGAGACAGGTATGAGTAGAATTGTTGGAGTACCACTTTTCCCAGTAGTAATCCAGCAGGAAAGATTTTATATACTTTTAGAAAGGAATCATTTTTCTCTTCTTTTGTGCTTTGAGACCATAATTTTATTTAAATTGCTAATCTGTTTTTGAAGGATACATAATAAATTGTTTAACATTTATATTCAATCAAATTTGTAATTTGTATGACTTTTTCAGAACATTGGAAAAATTGAATTTAAGAAGATGAGAAAATGGAAATGTGATTGGAGTTGTACTGTATTTTAAAAAGTTGGCCCCTGATCTACAGACTGAAATCATTCTTCAATTATGAATTTTTATTGCTTTTCTCTCCCAGACTAGATAGAACAGATGTGATTTTATTTTTTATTTCACATTATGGGGAGAGCTTTCTTCGGGTTTTATGGAGAGGATTTTATTTATTATGGTAGTGATACTCAAGTAGCATAAGAAAATGTTGTTTTAAGTACAAGCAGCAATTTACTTGCAGACTTAAACTTAGCAAACATGCCTTTAGGTAGTCCATATTTTTGAAGGTTTTTATCTGATCACAATGGTTTATATTCAACAGTGCTATTAAATGAAATAAACATGGATGCCATTTCTGCCACAGAGGCACAGGTGGACATCTTGGTAGCAAGCCTCATGCGGTGTGACACATGGCACAACCCAACATGGGGGCAGAGAACATGCAGCTTGAGCTAGGAGTCATTTTATGGATACTTTGTTGTAGATTTGTGTTTTTCTATGGGACAGCCATTATTTAAGACATTTACATAGGATGGTGTTTTTTACTAAATGTTTGTTATTTCTTAAAACAGTCAGGCTCGGACTAGCACAACCTCTTTGGGAGCCAACGTTCCTTCACCCCGCCCCTTACTATCTATATAAATGATATTTTTGACTCTGTCCTTTATAATGTTGGCACCCTGTGCATATTAGATGTAATCAGGGCTGAAAGGAAACTTGAATCCATCTGGAAGCAATAAACTTTTCTAAAAGACTGCACAGTGTTATTTAATCCTGTGACTTCTTACTGTGAGTGAAATTAAGGTTTGATGCAGTTGTGTCACATCGTATTGGTATCAAATTTATCTTTCTAAAAAAAATCTGACAGTAGTAGAACAGTGCAGAGGAGATGGCTTGCTGTAATCCCATAAGCTATTTTGCTTTGATTACACATTCTATCGTGTAGCTAAGTATATAACATGCTTGATCTAGAATATTTAAGTTTTCTCTAAATTTTTTACACTCTCAGGCAACCATTTCTTTTACCTTTAATTTTGCCTTTTTATTGTAGTACTAGCTACCTGGTAGAAAACTTAGCACAATGAAATGCATGGAGGAGAAACTATTTGAAATCTCTGTAATTGGGAACACATTTGCATTAAATACCATACATATAGAACACCGAGTTCAAACATGGAGCTTATTTGCATACTGGACTCTTTGAATCACTATAAAATTTTTCAGAAAAAAAATTCTAACTTCTCCAAAATGTTTAAAAAATTTTTTTACTTCAAGTTTCTGGTAGAAGATCGTATTTTGTGTGAATAGATTAGATGGTATCAACTGACTAGTATAATTTATAGTGTTTGTGTGTGTGTTTACTAAGACTTAAATTTGTTCTTTACATTTTGCTTACATCCAACTGAAAATAAATGAGGAAATCTGGCTACATTTTATAGGTAATTTCATTGTAATTTTTTTTCTTAGTAAATCAATTCTTGCTGGATTGACTTAGCCAAAGTTTTTGAATGTCAAAAGCAAAACAGAAACCAAACATGTTTGTCAACTATTTGCTGTTAATGGTGGAAATGAAATAAAGGCCATATCCCCCATGTGCCTAGCATATTAAAAATAAACATGAACTTTGTCTTGAAAGTTAATTGGATTTTTTAATAAAACCATGATAGGCTATATTAAAATTGTGTAACACTTATACTTTGTCTCCACTAAATCTAGGGCTTACAGATCCTCATCAAATGAATAAAGGCTTATGGATATTTTTTAGAAAATCTCAAATTATGTGTATTTTTTTATTGACATGTAATTGACATAGAACATAGAAATTTCAGGTGTAGAACACAATGATTAGACATTTGTATGTATTCTGACATCACTACATTAAGTTTAGTTAACGTCCATCACCATACATTGTTACACATTTTTTCTGTTACGAGAACTTTTAAGGTCTACTTTCGGGAACTTTCAAATATGCAGTATAGTATTCCTAGTCACCACACTCTACCTTATATCTCCGTGACTTATTTATTTTATAACTGGAAGTTTATACCATTGACCCCCTTCCCCCATTTTGTCCACCCCTCACCTCTGGTAATTATCAATCTGTTCCTTGTATCTATGAGCTCATTTTTTTATTTGTTTTTTTTTTTAATTCCACATATAAGTGGGATCATGTGGTATTTGTCTGTTTTTGATGTTTCCCTTCTTAGCACAGTGCCCTCGAGTTCCATCTATATTGTCACAAAAGCCAAGATTTTTTATTTTTATGGCTGAACAATATTTCACGATGTATGTGTATCACATTTTCTTTATATTTATCCATCCATGGACATTTAGATTGTGTCCATATCTTGGCTATTGTAATATGTGTATTTAAGTTTGCTTTTGTACGGTTAGTATATGCAGTTTCTGGCAATCTCTGTTTATCCTCCCTTCCTCCCACACATGCAGTGATTCCTTGCCTGCAGGAGGGCCATTTTTCTGGCATCAGGAAGATAGACTGATTGTAAGTTCAGGTGTCCTGCAGGCCGATCATGTGAATCTCTTCTAGTCCATTTCCGGATGGTCAGGACTGTGGCGTTCTGTTCCTGAGGTGTCTTGGCTCCTCAGATGAACTTCTTCCTTTCTGGTACTAGGACTGGTCTCTTCATCGAGTAAAAATTACTGCTGAGTCTCTCACGTAATGGCCCTATTCCCTTCCAACAACACAGAGCTGCACGTGCTAATAATAATAAGTTCAGTTACCCTGGACTTTGAGTAATTACTCTATTTTTTTGTTATCTTGGGAGCAAATATTGACCATCTTTAGGGTAAACCTGAATGGGAGTGGTAATAAAAGTGAGCCTCTCAGTGTCTGTCAGTAACAAACCCATCAGATTATCTGGATGGCTGTGAGATAGCTTCATTGTGACTACTGTGAGGTAGTGTGGGATTTGAACTGCACAATAATGTGTTGATTGATAGTAATGGCAGAGATGAAAACAAAGATTCAAAAAAAAATCTTTGAGGTCCTCAGAAGAAAAAGGTGTCCAGGAGTTGAAGTATAAGGGCCTTTACAAGCTGAAAGTCCAGATCCAGGCTTTTTTAGATACTGGCAACGGAGGCCATCACTCTGGCTCAGATATATAAAGTTCTGTTCCTAAAGCCCAGCAAGTTCCAGGCGATGAAAGATGAAAAATTCCTTTACCTTTGTTCTTGTAGAAACAGTTGTCCATGGAGATTGTCAAGTTCATATTAGCATTTAAAAAATTTTTTATTTGATGTCAACTTAACATTCTGTATTATCAGTTTCAGAGTAGAATTTAGTGATTCATGAGTTGCATATAACACCCAGTGCTCATTACTTCAAGTGCCCTCCTTATTGCCCACCACCCAATTACCCCATCCCCCCACCGACTCCACCTCCAGCAACCCTCAGTTTATTTCCTATAGTAAAGAAACTCTTATGGTTTGTCTCCCTGTTTTCATTTTATTTTATTTTTCCTTCCCTTCCCCTATGTTCATGTGTTTTGTTTCTTAAATTCCACATACCAATGAGATCATAGATACTTGTCTTTCTCTGACTTATTTCACTTAGCATTATACCCTCTAGTTCCATTCACGTAGTTGAAAATGTTAAGGTTTCATTTTTGCTGGCTGAATAATATTCCATTGTGTATATATACCATTTCTTCTTTACCCATTCATCTGCCGATAGACATCTGGGCTCTTTCCACAGTTTGGCTGTTGTGGACATTGCATCTATAAACATTGGTGTGCAGGTGCCCCTTCTAATCACTATGTATCCTTTGGATAAATACCTAGTAGCATAATTGCTGGGTCAGAGGGTAGCTCTATTTTAAACTTTGAGGAACCTCCATACTGTTTTCCAGAGGGGCTTTAATGTGTACGCAAAAGTGCCTGGAGTATAGTAGGTGCTCAAATATGGTAAAATAGTAAATTTTGGGGCTTAGCCTAAACTATTACATTTTCCTCTTTATCTAGCCCCTCTCCCATTAGTATTTTTGAACCATTGTTTAGTTAGTATGGAAGAAATATATAACTTAAGTTCTTAAGAGGCTTTGAAAGTCCTTTGTGCCTTCATACTGTGGTAGGTGAGGAACTTCTGATATGTGACTGAATCTTGTCTGTGTATGGGCCATAGGATCTCAGAGCGGCTGGGAAATGAAGGATTTTGTTAATGTGCTGTGATAGATGGTTAATGTTTGAAAAGAATACAGTCGAGGACCTTCCATTTGCTGAAAAATGAAGGAGCAAAGGTTCAGAGGTTGAAGTGCATATAGTATGATTGGGATATTATCTGACTGATGGTAAAGACAGTCAATGGCAAACTTTAATTGGAAACCAAGCCTGTGTCTGAAGCATAGAGCTAGGTGCTAGGATACAGAGATTAGAGACAACTAGGAGGACAATTAAGATACTGTTGAAGTGATTTTCTGAGAATAGAAAAAGGAAGACGAATTACCATACTTCTGAGGTTCAAGGGGTATCTGCTCAAAGGCCATCTGGTGTGATGTATATGAACTGTGTATCACACGAACTGATATACATACCTGAACAGGTAATGCCCCCAAACAACTAGAGTAAGAGATTAAGATGAATCAAGACCCTATTTTATATTGGTGCTGTTTATCAATGTTTTTCTTAGGGAATCATGATGGAAGTGGATATGTAAAATATAGAGGCAAATATATAATTAGATCATAAAGTTGAGGAATAATTGTCCCAATGAAAAGAGCACATTGTTGCTCCTGCAGAAGTGAAAATGCCAGAACCCAATCACATTGCATGATAAGGCCTGCTATAGAATGTGATCAGTGAATATGAAATATAGGATATGAAATTTTGAAATGTATTTCTTTAGGCTACATTTTCTTAAGGTTAACCTATGCTCACCACACTACGGATGAGGGGTTCTTGAGGGTTTCAGTCTCAGGACCACTTTACCGTTTGAAATTATTGAAAACCACAAAGAGCTTTTGTTTCTGTAAATCATACTAATTGTTACTTGCTAGGAATTAGACATTTAAAGTACTTATTAAATAAACAGAAATAAATCCATTGCATTTTAACAAAATATTTTTATTTTATTTTATTAAGATTATTTATTATTTATTATTATTTTATATATGTAATATAATAATTATTAATAATTTTATTAATTTATTATTTATTTTTATTAATTCTTAATTAGTTAATTAAGAATTAATAAATTCTTAAATTTATTAAGAATATTTTCTAAAATAAAAAAAATTTAAAAAACAATGCCACTTAATTATCTTAGATTTTTTTCAAATGTCTTTAATAGAAAACTTAGCTGCCTTTAATAGGATGCTTAATTTAAGACAGCTGAATTTTCAGGATTGTGCTTATATTCAATCTGTTGTGAATATGTTGTTTTGGTTAAAGTGTATAAGGAAAATCCATTTTCACATATATGTGTATTTGGAAGAAGGAAAGTATTTTAATGTTTTCAGATAATTGCAGATATACTTCTTTGAAACTACAGCAAAACTTAAGTGCCAGTTTATTAAGATTAGTGACAATGTTGAACCTGAAAACATTCTAATGAACCTTTGTAGTCTGTTTGAAAATTTATTGGTCTGTCTTGCACTTTGAATGAGTCTTTTACTCATGCACGCTTTTATAACATCCTGCACTGGTTGTATGGAAAGTTAGGTGTATATACTAAGTTAAATAGAGTTTCCAGATGTTGACACATTATATTACCCAATATTTAAAAAATATCAGATATATTAATATGACCACCAGTCTCATGAGAAAATTCTTGAAGTATTGGGAAGCTGTCAAGCTCATTGTCATAGAAACAAGTTTTGTAAAGTTTTAATTTTTGCTCTAAAGCTTGAATTTTGTCATTGACAACATTTTTAGTTGCTTTTCTTGAGTGATTGTCTCACTTTGCTCTTTTCCCAGAAAATGTTCACCAAATACTCATGTCTGAATACCATAGTCTGCCAGTCGATCTATGAAGTAAAAATAGTGTTCCACAAAACCAGCTAGTTCGATGGCAGCTCAAATGGTGTAAGTGCTTTTCCTGGAGAGAATCCTCACTTTCGTTTGTAGCAGACATGCTGTATGTATAAAGCATGTATATTAAAATTACATTTCATGTAACTTAAAAAGAAATACAGTCCAGGGTAGAGATTTTTATTTACTTTTATTTTTTTAAAGATTTGAGACAGCAAGTGCCTACGTGCGTGGGTGCCGGGGGTGGAAGGGCAGAGGGAAAGGGAAAGACTCTCAGGCAGCGTTTCCCCACTCTGGGCTGGAACTCATGACCCTGAGCTGAAATCCACAGTCAGGGCTTAACCCACTGAGCCACCCAGGTGCCTCCCAGGGTAGAGATTTTTTTTTTTTTTTTTTTTTTTTAATTAGCACTTCTACTTCATCAGGGACAGTTAAGTGAAATGGACCTTTTTATTATTTTTTTTTTATTTATTTTTTTAAGATTTTATTTATTTATTTGACAGACAGAGATCACAAGTAGGCAGAGAGGCAGGCAGAGAAAGAGGGAGAAGCAGGCTCCCTGCCGAGCAGAGAGCCCGATGTGGGGCTTGATCCCAGGACCCTGGGATCATGACCTCAGCCGAAGGCAGAGGCTTAATCCACTGAGCCACCCAGGCGCCCTGGACCTTTTTATTTTTAAACTGGGAGTTTGAGGTTTGGTGAAGAATGCAAGAATTACTGGTAAAAGTGTCACTGCCTTGATTCATGCTGACACCAGAGGTTTTTAACACTTTTGTACTTGCACCTTCAGTACAAATGCCAACATGGTGAAAAAGACAACTAGCAGGTTGTCTGGGTGGCTCAGTCGGTTAAGCATCTGTTTTCCCCTCAGGTCATGATCACGGGATCCTGGGGTCAAACCCCACGTTAGGCTCTCTGCTTTGTGGGGAACCCGCTTCTCCCTCTCTGTGCTGCTTCCCCTGCTTGTGCTCTTTCTCTCTGTCAAATAAATAAATCTAAAAAAAAAAAGAGAGAGAAAAGAGAAAGGCAACTAGCATGTTTAGTAGTATGATAAAAATCATTTTGATCCTGTAGAATCCCTGAGACTCTACACTGAGAATTGCTGATGAGTGTTTTGGTTTAAATATTGAAATGATTGACCTAATTTGCCAGTTTCTCCTGATGAATTATTTATCTGTATAAAATAAAAGTACAGATCTACCTTTTTAGTAATGGTATAGTAGTAAAGAGATTTAGGGGAAAACTGATTTCTACAAGCTTGCCAGGATACTTAGAACATGAATAAGTTACATATGAAGGACAATCTTTAGAACAGAAAATTGTCTATGACTAGAAATTAAGCTAAATTTTCAATTTTATGCTTTTTTAAAGTATCAGTTTTATGTGGTGTTCATGATAGATTAAATAGACCAAGTAATTTAAAACTGCTAACATCACTTTGTATCCTAGGCATTAAATGTTGTTTTGAATAAGGAATTATATGTCGTGTGTATTTCAGATTTGTAAATCAAAGAGTAATACTTATATATTTTTGACTGACTAGTTCATTTTGGACTTATTGAAAATTACCTATCTCCAGGTGCTTAAATTCTTAAAAGTATCTAAGCTGTTTACAGGTGATAAAAAGAACTAAGTAGAAAAAAACTATAGATAGAAATTGAGTATTAATTTTTTATTTGGTGTGATAAAAATGTGACTTTTGGATATTGGATTGGCAGTTTATCTATTTCTCCCTGTAAATGATAAGTTTAAAATTTCCTGTATAATTTTTTTTTTTTGCTATTTAGAGTGCTATTTCTTGTCACTCTTGATATGTGTATGTATTTAGACATTTTCTCTGTTAACAAAGGTTATGTCATGATTCTTGAAGATAGTAATGGATTGTGAAGGTTTTGTAGTAAACTACAGGAACAGCCCTATTTGTTTAAACCCTGGTTTAACCTGATTATTAACAATTAAATTGTGTTTTCTTCTTACAATTAAAGTGTATTCAAATTTATTGGTCCCCTGCTTCACAGATTTATCTCAGTATGTGGTGTATTCAAACAGAATTTTGTATTTTTAATTAGGGGATTAGATAAGTAATTCTGAAGAGCCAAAAAAAAAAATTGTTAGACATCACATTGCTTAACCATCTAATATAGCATAAGCGTGTGTATACACTATGTTGTGGGAGCCATCTATCAGGCAAGCCTGTTTTTCAGGCAGTATTTTAAAGAGTGGACATGTGCAGAAACTGTGAGCACAATTAGCGCCAAGCAGATAAATCCAGCTCTAATCCTGTTTACGGTCTGCATCAGACAGATGTGCCAAGATTGATTTAGACAAGCCCTAGGCTTACAGTAATATTTTTAAACGTGCCATTCACTGTTCTATTTTTGTTAAACCTTTGTTAAATATTCTTAAGTGTTGTTGGTTTTACTCTTCTTGTTAACCACTGTAACCTACTCCGAGCAGGTCCTGCCTTGCTCTCATGGTGACGGGGTAACCTGCTAGGAGAGGTTATCTTTATTCCCTGTAATTAAATTGACTTTTCCCCCCCAAGAAAATACAACAATAGGAAGTGGGTGCTGAATTAAATAAATAGCATGATATCCAATAGACATATACTTAAATCCCTTGCAAGAACAGATGGTCCCCAGTATCTCTGTAAGTAATGTGAGAGGACAGTTAATGTTCTGAAACAACTAGCTATAACCAATATGATACTAATGAACCAATAGATTTCAAATAATAAACCACATGCCACAAAGAAAAATTATATGTCATCTGTAAGGTTTACGTTTTCATAACCTGAAAAAAAGTATACAGAGGATTTCCATATTTTTATCTACTATTATCAGATATTATTTTATGGATGAAGTTTTATTCCACATTTTTCACCAGTAAAGAGATCTCTTAACATTAAGGTAAAATTAAAGTTGCATTTAAAATACATGCCCCAAAGGTTTTTTTTGTTTGTTTGTTTATTTTGTTAACTCATCTTGTAACATGCTGTCTGCCTGTGTTCAGTTGTACATGGAAATGTGGCTTTTGCATCCAGAAAACATTTGCTTTTATTTGTGGTGGAAATTGGTTGTATTATAACAGAGGTAGGTGGCATGCGGATCCAAGCAGTTCTCCTGTGGATGAAAATTTAAGCAGAGATATAGGACCACATTTTTTGTTTAGCATTTATAAATTTATAAATAGTTTATATATAAAAAGCAGTATTTTTCTGGTTGATAGGGAGAATAAAATGAGTCAGAATCATTGTTAAGGTATTACTACAAAAGGGTATAGAGAAGTGGTCAGTTTTATAGACCTATAACAATAGTCTTCTCTCTGAGTGGTTTTTGTTTTTCCCCCTTTAATCTTGTTTCTCATAAATGTTTGTGTATTCCAAGTGTGTCCCAAAGAGTGTTTTTGAGTGGGAATCAGGGAGACACAATGACCTTGGATTTTTCAGTTTATCCTATCAGATGATCTCCAGAACCTTCAGCCTTCACTGGGGGGTTAGCCTCAGGGCTTTCCACCTAGAAACCTGAGGAACCTTTGGCCTTCGCTCTCTTTCAAGTCTGGGAAACCAGTGTTCTGCTGCCCCACAGAGCCAGCTGGTCCGCTGCTGCTTGTATCTTAAGAACTTCAAAAACAAAGACCTAGAAAAGCACCACCTAATCTAGTATCTGATTAGTCTGATTAAACATAGTTAGGCAGTTCCAAGCCTTTAAATAAAAAGTTTAAATTCAATTTCACAGAATTCTAACAAGTTTTATTCCCAAAGACCATATTCAGAATGAAAACACAGTTTTCTGTAAAGCAGTAATACTAGACACATCTTCAAGTGTTAGGAAACAGCTATATTCAGAATTAAATGAATCCCATTTTAGAAAATTGGGCAGATTTACTTATGTAAATGATTAGCATTGCAGAAATAACCAGAAATTCTACGTAGGAAACTGGTACCTGAGAGATTGGTATAGCTGCTGAGGAAAGTAAGGGTAAGGAACATTCGTCTATTGTTAAGAAATTTGTTAGATTTTGTTGTTGTTTTAATTAATTAATTAATTTGACAGAGATCACAAGTAGAGAGGCAGGCAGAGGGGAAGGGGGAAGCAGGCTCCTCACTGAGCAGAGAGCCCAATGTGGGGCTCTATCCCAGGACCCTGAGATCTTGACCCCAGCCGAAAGCAGAGGTCATTGAGTCACCTAGACGCCCTGGTAAATGTTTTATTCACGGATCAATTGCCCTTCTTTTCCTTCCAAATTAAAGGGAAGCAGTTTTCCTTGAACCTGTAGGTCTTTCTTTTAGTCTCTTCTCTTCACTTCAGCAAGTAAAAACCCTGAGTTTGAATCTGGACGAAAGCAGAGAAAGAGATGAGAAGCCTGAGTAAGGAGAGCAGGAACTAAGCATCAGCGTTACAGAGGTTCTCAGAACGTTCACTCTGCCCTCCTGGTCGCTGTAGTCCCACTTCCTGTTTCTCTGAAGGCCCCCTCAGTCTGATCTCTTACTACTCTGTTAATGGATACATTCGTTGTCTTGCTGGTGGAGATGCCGTGATGGTTTGCCTAGTGTTTTAGGTTCGCCTGGATTTAAAAAACAGATATAGAGGGTCAGATGATAATGTGTTTACTTGAAGAAGGCATTTATGTCGGCCTATAGGGCGATATGTGGCATATAGCACATGCTCAGTAGATGTTAGCTACCCTTTTTAGGGAATGGAATTTAAAAAAAAAAAAACAAGTAACATTAAGGAACTATTTAAGGATGAGCAAAGGAAATCATCTTCTTCAATTGATAACGGAAGTATTCTCATTGTAGAAAAATCAGAAATTCATATACGCAAACTAAATCACAATCTATTTCAAGTTTTCATATATTTTCATATATTACACATACATGATGTATTCAGTAAATATATACAAAACAGTAATGGCAATGTGCTCTGCTATTTTAGATACTTTTCTAGTCCGATTTCTACATTTTAATGGATGAATAGCATTTTATTATATGAATAGATTTTACAGAACCAAAATTCTGTTACTCATTTAGTTTGTTTCTAAGTTTCACTCAATGGTTGGGGAAGCATTCTTTTAGCTAAATTGTGCGTATTATTTATTCCCTTAGGGTAGTTTTCTGAAAGTAAATTGCTGGACCAAAAATAGGTGCATGTTAAAGCATTTTTCCTTTTCTACATTTTTAAAAATTATAAAAGTAATGCTGATTATGGAGAGGGAAGTTATGGAGGTTTACAGGAAAAAATTAATCTCCTACTCCCTCATATTTGTCTTTAATAGGACAAATTGTCGTGTGTTCTCTACTGGAGTTTGTTTTTCCTTCTTAATGAACGTGAGATTAAATTCCTCTGATTACTTTGTACTTTGCTTTTTTAATTCTCTTTCTTCATACCTCTTGCGGTGAATGTCTCTAGAGTTCTAACTGCTCATTTATGAGCTGTACAAAACTATGATCCAACCATTCTCCTATTGAAGAACAGGAACATTGCTTTAAATATTTCTGCTATTATAAACACTGCTGCAATTAACGTTTTGAAATCTTTTGATACATACTTCCAACTTGTTCTCCAGCAGTTACCATTTTTGCATGCCCGCCAGCTCTGGGATTGGATGCTTTTACCAGCACCATTGTGAAGCAGCATTTTTGATCTTGTGCCCATCTAAAAGGCAAAAACTGGTATCTTGTTGTTTTAATTTGCATTTCTTTGATTACTAATTAGGTTGAACTTTCTCATATGTCTATTGGTCAATTTGCATTTCTTCTTTTGTGAAATGCCTGCTTGGGTCTTTTATATACTTTGCCACTGAAGTGTTTTGTTTCTCGATTAAATAGATTATTTAACTGTCGTATGTTGCAGATATTTCCGCCTGGTTGGCTTCTGCTTATGACATCTATGTATGGTTCTTTAGGTCTCTATAGGTGATGGAATAATTTTTTTCTTTCTTTATTGAAGTATAATTAAGATACTGTTATATTAGTTTCAGGTCTGCGTTGAATAATTTTTATGTTAAGTATCTCAGTCTCTGTATGTCTGCCTTTACTGTCACTCTTAGGGCTTTACTAATTTATGGTTATATAAAGTTTTTTCTAATCTAGAAAAACTGGTCCATATTATGAAATAGGGTTCTATTTTTTTCCTTTTCAAAAAATTAACCCATTCTAAATCACTTTTTACTGAATATTTCCCACTGAGCTTAGATGCCACCATTATCACATTAGTGACTTTTTAAATGTATACAAGTTTCTTTGAACAATCATTCTTTTATCTATTCCTAGATGTTTTAATTATTACAGCTTTACAAAATATCAATATCTGATGAGGCATATACTCCCCCCATTACTGTACATTTAAAACATTTCTTCATTGATATAATACGTTTATTCCAAGAAGATTTACAAATCATTTGATTGGTTTCCTTGCCCCTTACATCAAAGAAAATACCATGGAGATTTTGACTGGAATGCCACTTATAGCATTATAAGTGGTTACTTATTAATGAGAATATGCATGGAAAAAAATGTAATCTCAAAACTTGATAGCTCTTCATTTATTCTGTTCTTTGTTTCTCAGTATGTTTGGAATGGCATTTGGAATAGCAAGTCCAGAATCATTTTGCTGAATTTATTCCTAGGTATAATATGTTAATTGGCAAGGGATCTATCTCTTTATCCCCATTCTGCCTTCTTCCTGGGTATTGAAATATTTGTAACCAGCTTCCTTACTGGGTATTCTTATTAGATCTAGTGATTTAAAATGGATTCTTATGGATTTTGGAAACATACTGTGATATCATCTGTAAAAAGTTATGATTTTAACCCCCTTCTGCCCCTTTCACCACCAACTGTCTTTTATTTTATTTTTCTTTCATATAGTATTGACCAGATGTCCAGAATTATTGGGAATAATAAGAGTGATAATAAGTATTCCTATACTGGTTCCAGAAATTCTTCTGGTATTTACTGTTAAGTTTGATGTTGGTTCTTGGTGTAGTATCTTTAAATTTTCAATTTGCGAGAAGCTTTAAATTAGAATAGTCCTTGAATTGTTTATTGCCAAAGTAAAATACAGGGTAAACAATTCAAATTATAACATAGGTCTTCTAGTGAAAAGAGGACTTTATTTCATCCTTTCCATTTTTTTTTTTTTCTTTTCCTCAGTGGTTCTTGGTTTCCTTTCATCCTTCCTTGGAGCACTTACTTATTGTATGTTATTCTATATAAAAAAAATTAAATTTGCGTAAGAGACAATGTCATAATCAATATTATGAGATTAGCCTGGAAGGAGCACCTTTGACAAGCCTGCTTCCTTTCATCCTTGAAGGTAGTGGGAAGATGTAAGATCTCCTTGTCCTTCCCAGATGTTGTAGAGACCCTGGCCATATATCTCTGGCTGACAGTAGAAGTTACCCAACACAGACTTGAAGCCTGAACTTTCTAAGGAAATGATAGGCCCAACAAATTGACTTAGGGTTCATCTTATCCCACCACCATAAATACTGAGAAAAGGGCTTGTTTCTTTTTCCATGCTTTGTGTGCTTTATGAACAATCGGATGTAATTTGCAGAATGGTTGGGAGAGACGCACTCAGAATACAGGGAAGCAACTTCCCAAAGCACCTGAAAGTCCTTGCTCCACTGGACAATGCCAGTGGAGTCTGTGAAAGGATGAAGGAAGCTGAGGAAGGGCCTTGTGCGGCTGCTGGGTGCTGTTGCTGCTTCTATTGACTTTTTTCCTCTGGGTCATTTTTTTCCTGCTTTCTTAAATGCACTGTGATTTTTTTTTTTTTTTTTTTAAGATATATTTGAGCGCAGGAGCAAGTGCAAGTGGGAGGGGGCAGAGGGAGAGAATCAGCAAGCAGACTCCCTGCTGAGCGCAGAACCTGACGTGGGGCTCAGTCTCATGACCCATGAGATCATGACCTGAGCTCAAACAGCCGGATGCTGAACTGACTGAGCCATGCAGATGCCCCATGCGTGCAGTGGGATTTTTTTTAAAATTATTTTATTTATTGAGAGAGAGAGAGAGAGCATGAGCTGGGGGTTGGGGGGTGAGGGGCAGAGGAGAGGGTGAAGCAGATTCCCACTGAGCAGAGAGCTCCGTGTGGGGCTGGATCCCCAGGACCCTGAGATCATGACCTGAGCCAAAGGCAGAGGCTTTAACCCACTGAGCCACCAAGGCGCCCCTGCTTTTTTGATTGAGTGATCTTTGATCAAATGAAAGAGATTGTGGATTTTGCTGTGTAAAGTTGGTGGTTATTTTTATATGCCTATAAATCATCTTGAGCTTTATTCTAGGATGTAGTTAAGTTACTCAGAAACAATTTAATCCTCTGAGGTTTTCTTTTAAACTTTGTTAGGCGGAATCAGAGCGACCTTTAGTTAGCTCACTAAGGAGGCCATACTCTCCCAAGTCCTCTCCTCAGTGGCTCACAAATTTCCATATTCTTCCGCTTAGGCAGATGGGAGTGCCTGTGTGATCTCTGAGCATTGTTTTCTCTAATCCTTAGGGTAGTTCTCTCTCTGTGGCTTCTCACATATGTCATATATACTCAGCTGAAGATTCAAGGAGAATTCACTTTCCTGCAACTTTTTCCTCTCTAGTGACTGACTTAGTGAACTTAGTCATTGTGGCTTTCCTGGTCTCTTCATTCCTGCTTCACCCATGAAGACAACCACACTTCACCAAGGGCTCTCAACTTACATGGAGGCCGGCAACGGTCTCCAGGCAGTAGCCTGGGGCAGTCCTGTGGCTCCTGTGTTTGCCTTCTCTCAGGGACCACTGGCCTGGACTACTTCCATGTTTCGGGTATCCTGCACACCCTTTTAGTTACTTCAGGCAGAAAGTGATTCTGTGTTGGCCAGGGTGGAAATTTTAGAAGTACTCTTTGAAAGTATAAAACACTCCTTTGAGAGTCTGTTAAAATGGTCTTTTGCTACAAAACATGTTTTCTGACCTGTGATTAAATATAGCCAGTAAAATTTCATGGCACTCTAAAATACAGTCTGACTGTGGTAATATTCAGGTGGGTCGATCTTTCTAGACTGGCAGGGATTCACAGTGTTTCATACAGGAATTTTACTCTGCTTCCTTTTTACATGTTTTACTTTACCTGAAATGTGTTTATCCTTTTGCTTACACTTTGCCTTTTGTAATTCTTATAAACTCACTTCTGTTAGTGAATTCTCTTTTTCCCATTATTTTTCCTGTCCTTATGAGGGCCAAGGAGTCTCTTGCATAATGCTAATTTTCTATTACTGAAATGTTGCTTTAAGTTCTTGAAATTCTTCTATTGAATATCTTCAGGTTTTGAATGGGCTGGGCCTTGTATAACAGGGACTCAATGCCGTTTTTCCCTTTTTTTATTCTTGGGAAAATAGACCCAATTTTTCTTCTTTTCCCTCCCCAGCTCACATAGGGATCGACATAAAACATGATCAATAAAATTAGACATGATAAAGATTTTGTGGATTTTTACTTCTTGTTATTCATACATAGAAGATATGGACACAATGGTTTTGATTGGAATTTTTTTTTCAGGTGACTCCAAATATAATCAACATAAAGAAGAATTTATTGAAGTCAAGGACATATTCTCTGTCAAGCTGAAAAGACGTTATTCTGCTAAGCAGCAGGGAAATGGTACTTTACTAGGTATCACACTCTTCATTTGCTTGAAAAAGGAACAAAATAAACTAAAAGAGTCTACACTTGATCTTATTAATTTAAGTGAAGACCACTGTGATGTATGGTTTAAACAATTCAAGAAAATTTTGGCAGGTAAGTACTCCTCATGGGGAATTTTTAATGAGTCTAGTTTACTTGCTATAGGTTATTAATCTGAACCTGATACTGTATTTGTGAGTACAGCAGTCCTTGATTATGTGAAGATAGTTTGTTTTTTTTCTAGTTAAAACACTCAGGTTTTTATCATGAAAATTGAATTTTGTTATCTCCTTTTTCTATATCAATTGTAATGATCATGGTTTTTTTCCCCCTTCATTCTGTTGATGTGGTGTATTACATTGATTTTGGTATGTTGAGCCATCCTTGCATTCCAGAGATAAATCCCACTTGGTCATAGTATATAATCCTTTTAATATGTTACTGAACTTGGTTTGTTGGTATTTTGTTGAGGATTTTTTTTTTTAAGATTTTATTTATTTATTTGACAGACAGAGATTATAAGTAGGCAGAGAGGCAGGCAGAGAGAGAGGAGGAAGCAGGCTCCCCGCTGAGCACAGAGCCCAACGTGGGGCTCGATCCCAGGACTCTGAGATCGTGACCTGGGCCGAAGGCAGAGGCTTTAACCCACTGAGCCACCCAGGCGCCCCTGTTGAGGGTTTTTATATCAATATTCATAAGTGATATTGGTGTATAGTTTTTTTTTTTTTTTTTTCTTGTATCTTTTATCTGGGTTTTGGTGTCTGGGTAGTGCTAGTTTTATAGAATGAGTTGGGCAGTAACTCTCTTGAATGATCACTTCCATGAAGAGGCTATAATAATCTGAAATAATAGTTCTTAAGTAATTTAGTTCAGTTGAATTGTTTTTGAAACTGTATTTTTCTATTCCTGTCTCTTGAACTTCTATTAGAATTATTTTCTTTCCATATATGTACTGATGGCAAGTGCATATATGAATAGGATGACTTGAGGAAAATAGTTTGTCTTTATAAGGGTTGATTTTTCTAAAATTTAAGCTCCAGAGGACAGAGAATATATGTACTAAAATATTATCTCATAATGAATTTAGTGTTTCTGAAATTTCTAAATGGCATTTGTATTTTATATGCTAAATAAAATGCATGAGTAGACATATGTAATTTAGATTTCTAGAACATATCTAGTAATATATAATCAAATTGAGTTTTAAGATTGATTTTTTTTTTGCTCCTACACTTGTAAATCTTTTTTTCCTTTTCAGCCTATTTCTTTCTCTTTGCCAGCTGGATCAGACAGAGTAGAGGCAGCTGATGTAGTTGATGGTACAGTTTGGTTTAAGGTGATAAAGGGCAGAGAGAAGTGCCAGAGGTAGAGTAGCCACATGGTGATGTTAGAAAGTTGCAGGCCAGGCATCATTGATCAAGAAGACCAAGGACCCAAGTTGACCAAAGGCAACCAACTGACAAGGTTATGCCCATAAACAAGGAGCTGAAGTGACATATTAAAACTAGGAGACCCTGTTACTAAGTTTCCCATGCTTCCTTGTTAGTGCCCTTGGGACTTTCAAGGAGAGCTGATCCTTTCAAGAAGGCAGGAAAACCGCCTGGGTGGCTCAGTAGGTTAAGCTGCTGCTTTCGGCTCAGGTCATGATCACAGGGTCCTGGGATCGAGTCCTGCACTGGGATCTCTGCTCAGCAGGGAGCCTGCTTCCCCTTTTCTCTCTGCCTACTTGTGATCTCTCCTGTCAAATAAATAAAATGTTAAAAAAAAAAAAAGACAGGAAAACGACAGTGGGCATAGTAGAGTTCATGTCTCTGGAAACATGGTGAATATATATATATATATATATATATATATATTTTTTTTTTTTTTTTTTTTTTTTTAACTAAAAGCATTCCACTTTAACAGTGGGTCTTTTACAGTGTTTTATTTTAAATTTATGTGAGAAGAGATTCTAAAAAGTTGAAGTAAAATTAAAAAAAAGTAAGTTCAGTTGAATTAAATTGCTTTGGGCAGGTACTCATGTTACTCATGTTCTATAAAATAAGAAAGCCATTGGATTGGGAGAGGCAAAGCTCTTCCTTTCACTGAGGGCTTGAGAAAATTTTCTCCCATGGGGCTTATGAAGGGCTGGCAGAGTGACTGAAGAGGCAACTTGCTTGCATCTATCTCACCCATAAAATCAATAATAAGTAAGCAGAGGACATCATAACAAAGCTCAATTTAGTAAAAGCAATTTTATGGGCGTACTGGGGCTTATCTAAAGAAAACAGACCACATGTACACAAAACAGAAAACACTGCCCAGATATTTTTCCAGCTTAATGAATGATGTTTTGGTTTGGTCTAGGATCAAATCTAGAAAAATTACAGAGATGAATAAATTTATGTATCTTTTAGGATGTAATCTTCAGGGAGTGTTACTTTGTGTAACTTTGATAAGAGTTGGAAGAAAAAGCTAAAAAAAAAATAGAACAAAACCCAGTTTTGATACGAGTTGGAGATTATAAAATATATGAGGTCATATTCTCTGGAAAGTTTCCTGCAGAAGAGTGATTTTGCTGATTCAGACAAATAGACTGACAGTTCAAATCAACCAATGCGAACAACTAAAACAGGGTTGAAATCATCAATTAGAATGAAGGAACTTAACCATGATGGTCTGAATGAATGACTTTGCCTCCAAGTAGCCTTAGAAGTCTTATAGGAGTAGCCAATTCCTCCTCATCTCCATGCCCCTCAGAGACAGTCCTGTGTTGATTTCATGATATATGAATTGTAACAATATGTAAACAATATGTAAACAAATGAATGTTTACAGCTCCAAATCTCTACCAAACTTTATATTATATCAACATTTCCTTTTAAGGTTGCAGTTTTAGAAAATTTTTCTTGTTATTATTATTATTTTTTACTTACACATCTATGTAAAGCACGTGTTCATTAAAGTGCCTGTCAACTGAGAGGTCAGCATGATTGGTTCAGGCCTCAGTCCAGAAGTGCATGTGTCTTTCTTGAGGGAAATAGGGTGATTATCTTCCAGCTCTGATTTGCAGAGTTGGTTCTATCTGTGGATTTTCCTCCTGTCTCATATTTCACTGTCCCTGTTCTATGCTATACTGTACTGATCCGGACTGGCTGATGGTGATTACTGATTTCCATTTTTTTTAAATCCCTACCTAAGGAATTTGTGTTTGTACCAGACTTGAGTGAATTTTAGGGCAAGGGTAGATGAGGGTAATACATACAAATGTATATCATAAAAATATAGATGACTTATGTTTGATTGTTAGACATCACTATTTTAAGTCCCTAAACCTTGCTTTTAACTGGTTCTGTGGCAAAACCAGATTAAAAAATATATATTTTTGAATGGGTTCATTTTGAATGAATGTCTTCAATCAAGAACTGGAGTTTTCTTCCTGCCAGTCTTCTACATCTTCCCCAGTCCCCCCTTTTTTAATTCTGTGAAGATAAATGTGAAGAAAACATTAAAAACCTCAGCTGGTTTTTCCTTTAGTCTAATTCATCTTACAATTAGAATTATAGTATATTTAGACACTAAGAATTACTTTCAAATATGCATACTTATATTTTGAGCTGGAGCAATGAATAAGATTTGATGAATTTTTGAGGAAAGAACTGGGCAACACTAGAAAGAGGAAAAAGCCAACTCCCAAATACTTGAAGTTTTAAGACATAGATAAAAAGTGACCAGATTAAAGTTTGTATTTATATTTGCATTTATAAGAAGGGAGTCTTAAAACGCTTTCAATTTTTGTTTGAAAATAAGTCCTTTTACTTTTCAGGTTTTTTTTTTTTTTTAAACACAGTTGAACACAGTATCTTTTTAAATTTTTAGTAATAGAAAAGTCACCATAACTTTATTGGCTAACAGACAATATTAGGTTTATTCATCCAACACATGTTTTATATCAGGCCCTGTGTTAATTTCTGAGAATACAGAAATAAATGAGATGTATGCTTGTGTGGAGCACTCTTGCTCTGGGAGACAGAGAAGAAAATATGTATTATAAATGTGTTAAGGGCCACAAAGGAAATATAAACAGACCAATAGGGAGCATAAACATTGATCATTGATTCAGAAATTAAAAATCTTTAAAAAATGCAGTTGAATAAGGCTGGTATATAGTCGCTGATAAGCCTCTTATATAGTTACTGTGGTGAAAGTAATTTAATAGTATTTTTTATACCTGTGATACAAAGATAAACATGCACAACCTTTAAATACAGCATGTGGGTACACCGGACATGTTAATTTTTATTCAATTAGGGTGTGACCCAGTCTCTGCATATTTGGGTTTCCTAGAAATGGTGAATTGCAAGCTTCTCTGGACCCAGAGCAAACCTCTTTAGAAACCATAACATATATTTTAAAGCATATTCATAGGCTTTTTTCCCCCTTTTTTTTGTGGGTTGGGGAGTGTGGGGAGAGAGAAAAGGGACAGAGGGAATCTTAAGTTAATTAAGTTAATTAAGAGAATCCTAAATAAGCTCCATGTCCAGCACAGAGTCTAATGCTGGGCTGGATCCCATGATCCTGAGATCATGACCTGAGCCAAAATCAAGTATCGGCCACTTAACTGACTGAGCCACCCACGCGCCCCCATATTCAGAGGCTTTCTGACAGATACCCTACAGAAGAGAATAAAACAAAGTACCCCTCAGGTGATGTTCAGGGCCACTCAGACCTGAACGAGTTTACAGGAATGAACTGGTTGATCTCCAGTGGAGGACTTAGCAGAAGGTTGAAGACGTGAGGACAAAGATGAAAAAAAAAAAAGTTTTTAAGTCTCATGCCCAGGTAACTTGGAGAAGGTAATGTCCGAAAGAGACAACGATGATTTCAGAAGACTGGTTGATTTGAAGGAAAGATGTTCTGTTCAAGACACATTTGGAATATATTACAGTGTCCTCTTGGAGATGTTTAGTATGCTGGTGTTTTGAGAGAAAAACATGGGGAGGTAGAGTTGATGTGATGGGCATGATGAAAGCTTGTAAAAAAGTAATAAGGAGTTAAAAAAAAAAAAGAGGGCTAAATACAGAATCTTGGGTGATACTCATATATTAAAATAGAGAAAGGGTACCTGGGTGGCTCAGTTGGTTAAGCATCTGACTCTTGAGTTTGGCTTAGGTCATGATCTCGGGGTCTTGAGATGAGCCTCTAGTTGGGCTCCAAGCTAGATGTGGATCCTGCTTAAGATTCTCTTGTTCCCTCTGCCACCCCTCCTCCCCCCACCTCCACTGGCTCATGCATGCTCTCTCTCTCTTAAAAAAAAAAGGGAGGTGTGGGGAGGTGGGTGAGCAGAGAAGACAAAAGCCAGAACAACCACAAAACAAGTCATGGTCTAAAAAACAAAAACGAACCTATTCTAAAATAGGACCATTGAATTTTGCTGTTATATTTGGGTTTTGTTAATTTATTTGTAAAATTTAATAGTTACCCAGACACGTTAACAGAGGCATTTTTAGCACATATCTGGTTGACTGTTACTTCTGATATTACACTTTTCCATTTCATTTCTAAGTGCTAATTTCATGAAGTAGGCAAATATAAATAAGCCATATTTAATTGAGTACATCTTGCCCTTGTAATGTAACAACCTGCTCTCTATTTCAACAGCCTCCCTCAGTTTTTAGCTATGAGAGATAGAGAAAATGGAAAAATTACTTAATGCTTGTTTTTTATTCCTAAGAAGAATGATTTTCCCTAGTTTTCTCCAAATGTCAAATCTGTTCCCTATGGGATAATAATGTTGGTTGGTCTTCAGAGGATGCTCTCTTTGATAGCAAAAGCTAGGGCTTCCTAAAACATTGATTTTGTTTAATATTTATGTTCTCTTCTGTAAGAAAATTATGGTGAAATATTTTTTTAAAATCCAAGCTATATCCATTATATTATCATGAATCAGGCACAATTTTTCTTAACAGGAGAACAGAATGATAGCAAATTTTACTTGGATGTACTGCCAAATGATGTACTTATAAGGAATAATAAACTAAAGATCAACATTATAATGATTATTTAAAAATAAGCAGTTATATATCAAATGTATTATAGCTTCAGACATTCCATGGTATACTATTTGAATTGGCAACACTTGTCTTCTTAGGGACAAGTTATTTTCTGCAAAGACATTATGTCTGAAATATGGATAATTTCTCTTTTGAAGCACTAAAAAATAATTTAAGATTGTTTTATGACCAGTTGAGTAGGACATCAAAATTATGTCTGTCACTCTTGAATATGGTTTTACTATTTTTTTTTTTTTAAATTTATTTATTTGAGAGAGAGAGAGAGAGTGCATGTGTATGAGTATGGGGTGGGGGAACAGAGGAAGAGGGATAGAGAATCTTTTTTTTTTTTTTTTTTTGACAGAGAGATCACAAGCAGGCAGAGAGGCAGGCAGAGAGAGAGGAGGAAGCAGGCTCCCCGAGAGAGCAGAGAGCCCGATGCGGGGCTCGATCCCAGGACTCCGAGACCATGACCTGAGCCGAAGGCAGCGGCTCAACCCACTGAGCCATATATATATTAATATTATGTAGAAACCGATTAAATATGTATCAGATTATTTGCATGTAAATATCAAAGTCCAGTCCCACTGGAAGTACTCTCTCCAACAAAAGTCATATGATGTTGGTTTCCTGTAGTGGTTTCAAACTGAGCTCTGGAGGGTCACCACCCCAATCCCCAGGACCTGCCTCCTGGGTGGAAGTACACTGCACCTGTCACTCACACTTGGGCAAGTGTAGCTCCTAATTTAGGTGTTTTGTATAATTCAGATGGGACTGAATAAGTCTTTGTTTGAAGAAAGTTTCCAAAACGAAAGCAGTGGGAAATTTCTGATTCAGTTATCCCTGGGGATGATAACCTCATAGTATTTCAAACCTGTCATGCATGTCTTTTTTGCTGAATGCTGGGCACACAAAGACCTGATGTCTTTGAGCTATCAGAATGTACACTCATATGGCAACCATAGACTTGGAACTCTCAGAGACTGCCCATGTAATTTTATTCTTTTCGGTACAAGTTACTTATTAAAAAAACACTTTAATGTATTTTTTTCTTTTTATAAATTTATATATTGCTTACAACTCAGTTTGCAGATAGGGAAAATATATTTTATCAAATCAAAGACTGAAATTGAGTTTAAAAAATTTACTTCAAAGTTTTAGAATTTTTTTTTCTTTCTTGAACTTTTTTTGCTTTCTAGCTGGACCTTCAGAGAAAAACACTGAAATTAAACTAGTTTCTATTAAATTAGTAATGATTAGTAGTACTACTTAGCTCTTCAAAGGATATTAACATATTAAAAAGAAAATCTTTTTGAACCAATCTCCAATTTCATCAAATTTCTAACTGAAAATGTAAATGTATGGAAACATTGGGCTCATGCAAAATTTGCTTAATAACATACAAGAAAAAGTACTATTTATCTTGAACCAGTTTGACATTTTGAGTTATTGTTTCATTCCAGCAATTAGTGGTGTAAAAAAAAAAAATCACTGTGAACAAGAGTCCCCAGACATTACAAACTTGAGCAGGAGACACCTACCCCCCCCCCCAAGAATTCATATGCTAGAACAAGCAGAGAATATGAAATAAGTACATTAAAAATTATTTAAAAATATTAGGGGTATCTGGGTGGCTCAGTCTGTTAAACATCTGAGTCTATATTTTTAAGATTTTATTTTTTTGATAGAGAGTGAGCACAGGCAGGGGAAGCAGTAGGGGGAGAGGGAGAATCAGGGTCCCCCCGGAGCAGAGAGCCTAATGTGGGGCTTGATCCCAGGACTCCAGGTTGATGACCTGAGCTGAAGGCAGACGCTTAACCGACTGAGCCACCGAGGTACCCCAAGTGTCTGACTCTTGATTGACTCAGGTCGTGATTTCTCAGGGTTGTGAAATAGGCCCCCATGTTGGATCCATACCTCGTATGGAGCCGCTTAAGATTCTCTCCCTGTGCCCCTCCCTACCTCTAAAACAAGAAAAATTTAAAAACATGAAAGAATGCATGTTTTTATTCAATTCTATTCAATTGCAAGGCTGTCATAGAGAAGAATAGCATTTTTGCTATGGCATGGATTTATGAATCTCATTTTTAAAAAAAGTTCCTTCTTCTTAGGACTTTGCTATTCTGATTCTGAGAATTCAGAGGTTCTGATTAAATTTGTCTCAGTAATTCAAGCTTCAGTATTCTTACAGTCCTTGAGGTTTTAATGTGTTGTCAGGGCCAAAGACCACAGATGTCAAAGATCTGAACAGCAGTTTGGTTTAATGAACATATGTAAAAATCTGTACTCCACACTTACAAAGGTATCTTTCCAGGGATTAATTATAGGTATAGTCTTATTCTTGCTTTGTTAAATATTCTTAAAGTTTAGCCAATACCTATTCCTGAGTCATATCAGATTATCACTTCTTTTCCATGACTGTTACCTTGGGATTGGTTCACAAGAGCCTGGTAAAGACTGACAGGCATGCCAAGAGTTTCTCTTGCCCCCTGAAGTTTCTTTCCTACTAGCATCAGCTCTAATTCATAACCATTACTCCTTCAGCTGAAGGCAAGTTAGAATTAGTTCTAAGGGAGCTCATAATGTTGTTTGTACTTGGCATGAGTGACACAGGACCATCTTCCCAAGAGCTGCTTATTGGCCTCTGTAGCATTTTCATCCTAAGGGAGGAATATGTTTTTGCATGTAATTGACTATAATTATATTTTAAAACAACTAATTGGTATTTTATAGGAGAAAATTATATCCCTGCTGCAATCATTGACAGAGTATCTTGAGAATAGGGTTTAAGAGATATATTCTCAGGTTGTTTCTGATATAGTTCAAATTCTTATGCTAGATTAAAGTCCTTTTGTCTATGCCTTTTGTATATAATTAAATTCCTTCTCTGGAGAAAACATTTAGGTATGCTTTGTCACATTTTACCATGTGATTATATTCAAAGGCTAAATGAGAATTTCTTTAAATATTTCCAGTAATATGTTACAGAAAGTTTTCATGCTGTTAAGTAAATTAGTTAACATTTCTTCCTTTACTAGATTATAAAGAAGTCATTATTTTAAAATTTTAAATCTTAATGATAGTATCTGACATTTATTAAGCATTTGTTATGTGCCACTTTTGTAAGTAATTTTTATTAATTATCTCATTAAATCCTCATAGTGTCAAGAACTACAAATATGTTCTCATGTTAAAAGGGGAATATTAGGAATTTGTTTGAGGTTTGAGGAATTAAAAGAATGCATGACAGCAAATAGTATAATTAAATTTTTAATATACTCATTATCTCTTGGTTTATACATGAAAAAATGAAGGCTTAAACTCATTTAAAATTTTGCTCTTCTGAGGTTAAACAGCTAATACGTGGCGGAGGAGCTGGGAACAAATCCAGATCTGTCTGATTCCCTAACATGAACCCTTAACTGATGTGTTATCACCTTTCAGGTCTGTGGTAGAGTCTACAGTTCTTAAGTGTATTTTATTTACTGTACAATTTAGACTCTGTTCTGGAAAAAAGAAAAGACTTTAAATCCTTTTCTTTCTTTCTTTTTTAAAAATGTTTAAGGTTTTATTTATTTCTTTGAGAGAGGGAGAGAACATGGGAAGGGGGGAGGATCAGAGGGAGAAGCAGACTGCCCGCTGAGCAGGGAGCCCAATGCAGGACTTGATCCTGGGACCCCAGGATCATTATCTGAGCTGAAGGTAGTCGCCCTAACTAACTGAGCCACCCAGGCACCCTAAATCCTTTTCTTAAAAGGAATGGGCTATATTGTCTTGTTTGAAGATTCTCACTGTATAGTATCCACCCCCCCACCAAGCATTATGAATCAGGCATCTAGATTGGAGTTCTAATGCTTGCCTCCAACAGTTAGGGTGAGCAGTGACATTATAATGCACTTCTTAGTCCTAAAAAAGAATTCCTCCTCATGATTGTCACCATTATTGTGGTTTCTCAGATGCCTTGAAATAGATCTGGCATGCACCTATGAAAAAGATAGCAGTTCTTTTTTTTTTTTTTTTATTAAAGGAATTTTAAAACGTGTATAAAAATAATGGTTTGTCTCTAATTTCTAGGCTTTATGTTTAGAGTTTTATAAGTGAATCACAAATGCTGTAAGCCTAACATGAGAGATTAAAAGTTGCATCAGTACTTAGATGAGAGTATAATGAATTGTCACTTAACAACTTTTTCACTGGAAAGAAATGAGGTAAAGAAGTAATAAAGCAGCATCCTCACAGTATGCATAAGTAGGAAGTACATAATATTTCATATTAAATGACAAATTATTATTAAGCCCCCTGGCATTCATTAGACTACCATTAATGCTAATGGAATTGTGTGTTATTTATATCGATATTATGTATAACTCCAGGAATTGTAATCTTGTATGAATATGTTTGTTGCTGTTTGAGGCAGGTGGGTGGATATTTGCGATGGCTACACGCTGAAACGTGGTGATGGTATTTTCAAATCAACCATTTTTTTGCCCTATCGTCCTTAAAGAGAAACACCTATTTTCTGTTTTTTTCTTTGAAAAATTACCTTAAATGGAAACGTGCGAAATTTGAAAAAGTGTGCTCTTCTGTTTCTACTAGTTAGACACCCATAGTTGGTTCTCTAATAAGAAGAGGAGAGGTGGGCACAAACAAGTGAAGCCTATTGGTGTGCTTGGCTTCCTGGGCTCTCTGTGACATCTAATGTCAGGCCAAGTTCTCTTGTACCACGGTGCTTTCCCGTTTGCTGCTACGTAAATGGCAAAGATTACTTATCTGTTTCTCTCATCTTCTGTTTGCCCAGTGAGGTCCCATTTGCACTCAAGTGGTGTAGCCAGCAAAGCCTCTGCAAAGCTGAGCCACATAGCAAAATCAGGCACTTGTCTCTTTCTGGTTTGGTAGCACTTCTCATACCTCTGATAGAACAAGTCATTGCTTCCATTCTAATTCTTGGCATATGTAGGTGATACCTTATTAGACTGTAAGCTCTTCTGAGCACAGATTTTTTAAGCATGTGGAATTGGGATTCCCAGATTGTAAGTACTCCATAAATGTTTGTTATGTTACAAATGTTTGCCTAACTCAGTAAATGTTGGTGAAGTGAGCTGAATATATTGCTTCTCTGGTATGTGTTAGGCATTGTCCCAGATGCTTTTAACATAAGGCAACTCATTTAATCTTGATCCGCAACACACTGATCATGGTCAAGACTTTTTAAATCCCTGCAGATAGCTAAGGAAACAACTCTGAGGGATTAATTGACTTGCACTGGGTCACACAGTTTTAAAGGGGTGGAATAACATTCAAACCCATGTTGTTCCAAGTCAGAAATCCACCAGTTTTTCACTATACTTCCACTGCCTCCCCAAAGAAAGATTTCAAATCTTAATATATTGGTTTAAAAGAGTAGTCTTGGTTTCTTAAAAGGCAAAGTGTAACAGACTGTGCCATGTATTTGGAACTAAATATATTATTGTCAAGAATGTGTATTTTAAAAGTCTGTGATAGGGGGCACCTGGGAGGCTCAGTGGGTTAAAACCTCTGCCTTCGGCTTGGGTCGTGGTCTCAGGGTCCTGGGATCAAGCCCCACGTCGGGCTTTTTGCTCGGCGGGGAGCCTGCTTCTGCCTGCCTCTCTGCCTGCTTGTGATATCTCTCTCTCTGTCAAATAAATAAATAAAATCTTAAAAAAAAAAAAGTCTGTGGTAGTACCGGGAGGGATGACATCATGGGCCATGTAGGTTGAGTAACTTCTGGAAGATGAGAATCTGATGAAATTGCTCTGCTGGGAAAGCCAGGTAATACTGAAACTTCAATCTTGGCAAAGGAGAGGCCCCTGTGCAGTCTAAGGGGAGGGGGTTTCCCATTTCCCAAGTTTGGAGCAGCAAGACTGGAAGGTTGAAAACAATCTGACAGGATACATGCCCAGCTTTTACTAGGGATTTTCTTCTAGGAAGTGCTGTTCTTCATTCAGAAGTGTCCATGATATCAAAAATATTTCCATTCTGCTCTGCATAAAGACTTTCGAGTTCAAACTCCACAAGTTTTGAAACTTAAACTGCTTACCATGGATACTCATCAATCTGTCAGGAATAGGGTGATGATATAGTCCTGATAGAACTGCTGGGTAGAAGGGACGATCTAAGATGGCAGCATGGCTGGCTCTTCTTTTTGTCCTCTTTTAACTTCAGTGAATGGAGAGTCTATCATTGCTGGGTTTATGAATGAATCATTGGGATTTTTATTGACCAATGGGATTTTTATTTGGGTAGTCAAGGTTTGGTTCCTAGCCACTAACTTAGCTATGTATTTTACTTCAAAACTTCACTGAGCCTTTGAATTCCTAGCTGTAAAATCTAATGCCAACCTAGCTAGGTTAGTGCAATACTTAAATGTACAGTGTGTGCCCAACAGTGGGCACTCAATAAAAGAGAACTGTTCTTATCACATAGCTTGCCAAGTTTTTGTTGAACTTTTCTAGAATTCACGTTCCCAAATCTTTTAGTCCTTCAAAAGTAAGTTTAAGCATCATCTTCTCAGAGGGGAGGGTGAGAGGGACTGTTAGTTCCCTATAGAATATATACTAAAATACTAATAGAATTCATCATTATTAGCATCATCATATTTCACATATACCAACTAATGTTAATTTCCACAATGTCCTTGAGACAGGGACTGTTATCATTACCATTTTTGAGATGGGGAAAACAAGACAGAAAGGTGGAAAGTTTGCACAAGGTCACATAACTGTAAAATTGTTAAATTTGGATACAGACATGGGCAGTTTGGCTCCCCAGCCCATGTTCTTAGCCCACAAGAGTATCACAATGCTGTAAAAGTTAGAAGGCGTATTCCATAGTCAGTCATGTTGCTTCAAAGTAAATGTAATTTTAACCTGGTGAACTATATTAGCTACTATTTTTGGTATATTGGTGGGATCCTGTTATCCTTATAAGCCCTTCCCTGGCTGCATATCTAATTAGGGATCAAATATATAAAAACTCAAGAAGTGATAGATGTCAACGACATAGTTATTTACAGTTAATACATATGTAATCTGTGCTCTGTATGTTCAAGTGCTGCTTGGTTCTAAAATGTCATTCAATATTTGACTTTTAGTTAAAACCATAAGTCATATTAATGTTAGGCAACTGCTAAGATTTTCCTGTCATTGACTAGGATAGCCAGAAACAGCAATGACTGAAATTGATCTGGCAATTTTAGATGTCAGACTTAGGAGAAAAAAAATGAAGATGTTTCTGTCATGAAATCAGCTGAATCAAGAGAGAGAGGACCCTGATTTCTTGCATTGGTAGATGCAAGTGCCTTGAACTAAATGAAGGAGCTAGGCTTAGCCAGAGAGATAAGCAGTTCTCTTTTATGCAAATAGAATTTCCTCCGAGGCACAGAAAAGAAGACCCTTTAAGGAATTCTTTAAAGAGGGCTCCTGTATTCTTTCAATCTGTTTCCATTAATTTGGGAAGATTTCTTCATTTTTTGGCACAACAGGATATTCCAGGATTCTATCGGGTCCTGACTGCCCCAGCCCTGGGATCAGCTATTTGTGGTTCCTTTTGTTGGGGGAATGGTATTGGGGAATGGAAATCTGGCTGAGGGGTATGCACATTGCTATTAGGATGTCATAACTTCCAGGGTTTTGTAGCAGTAGAGCTAGGAAATACTGACTAGAAACAGGACTTTATATAGATGACTGTAATTCTAATACGATCCTGTTGTCTTCTTCCTTTTTTGTCTCCTTTCCCAATTTCCTAACCGCAATACATTGTTCCACGTGCCCAATCATACAGTAGTCACAAAAGATTTCCAGAATAGCTGCAACCATACCATTATGAAAAATAATTCTACCAAAATGAGTTCAAGATTTGTTGGCAGTTTTTTTTTGTTTTTGTTTTTGTCTCTTTTGGCCCCTTAGACTGAAAAAAAAAAAAAAAGGTATTTTTTTCCCTTCCTAATAGTTGTTATTCATTTGACTCTGTATTCAGTTTAACTTCATAGCTTTTTTTTTTCTTGCTTTGTTGGGGCTTTTTGTTTTTATAACTGTATAAAACTCTATTGTGTGGTCTGTACCATACTTTATTCATTACTTGCTCATGTTTGGGAATTTTGATTGTTGTTAATATCTACAGTCACAAAATCTGCAAGAAGTAATTTTGTACATATTGTATCTTGAATTTAACTTTATAGAAGTAGACTTCTGGGTTAAAGGGTAGATGCATGTGTGTTTTACTAGATACTGGCAAGTTCCATACCATAGGGAACTTGTTTTTCATGTTTATCAGCAGTGTATGAAAGTGGCTTTCCTTACCAACATGTTCTGCTTTCATGCTTTAGAAAATTTCCAGTGGTATTGGTGAAAAATATTGTGTTAATATAGTTTGAATTTGCATTTTTGAAAGTTAGGAATAAAGTTGAACATCTTTTCATATGTCTAAGGGCCATTTTAAATATCTTGTGAATTGTCTTCATATCATTTGCCTGTTTTTCTATAATACTTTTGGTGTTTTTGCTCCTTAATTTTTAATTTTTAAAAGTTGTTTACATATAATATATATAAATCATATATATTTTCTGTGATACATATTGCAAATATTTTTCTCCTAATACATAATTTGTTCCTTAACTTCTTAAAATTTTTTAAAAAGATTTTATTTATTTTTTTGACAGAGAGAGAGACAGTGAAAGAGGGAACAAAGCAGGAGGAGTGGGAGAGGGAGAACCAGGCTCCCTGTTGAGCAAGGAGCCCAGTGTGGAGCTCCATCCTAGGACCCTGGGATCATGCTCTGAGCCAAAGGCAGCTTCTTAACCGACTGAGCTACCCAGGCACCCCTTTCCTTAACTTTTCTTATAGTGACTTTTGATTCAAAGTTTTTGTTTTAAAATTTTTATGTTGTCAAATTTGTCACTGTTTTTCTTTATTACATCTTGTATTTGAGTCCTCGTGAATAGCCTTTCTTTATACCAGGTTATAGAAAACATCATTCATGTTTTCTTCTAGTACTTGTGAAGTTTAATTTTAGATCTCTAATTTATTTGGGGTTTATTTTGTATGTAGTGTAAGGTATGAACCTTACTTTTTCTCCCAAATAACCCCACAGTTGTCCTAACACCATGGACTAAAAGTCTTTGTTCCAGAGTTTTGAGATACCACTTTTATCATATACCAAATTTCTGTATGTATGTTGGTTTATTTATTTATTTATTTATTTATTTATTTATTTATTCCTATCCCACTGGGTCTGTCTGTTCATGTGCCAGTGCTTATTTGAAAGAGATTTTGCAGTATGTTTCATTATTTGATAGGACTAGTTCTTCTCATAGACCTCCCTACCCCACCTTCCCCAGTGTTTCTCCCTATTTTTGCAGGTTAATTTTCAGATAACTGCGTTAGTATGAGCTTGTCTAGATTTGGAAAATAAAATTTGGTATTTTAAGGAGAGCACATTACATTTATAGATAAACTTAGGAAGAGCTGACATCTTGGACTAGAGCTTGTATAGCAAAATTTGCTTCAGTCAGGTGCCATAATCTCCCAGAAAGAAAGTCCTAAATCAGTATCATTTTGATGGAGAGTATCCCTTAGATTTTGTTTCCCCCTCCGTTTTCTTATACTGAATTGTTAGGCTTTTGGAAACACACATTATTAACATGTATAATACAAGGTTAATTTTATGTAAATTTCAGGCTCCTGAAATTTCACTAGGCGCATCTGCACTCTTGTTGTAAAAATTTTTAGCAAGAACCCTGCTAAGTCTGTTTAATTGGACCCCCCTCAGCCCACACCTGATGACCCTTAATATCTGGTCAGATTCCTCGTTCTCCATCTGATATCTGATCCCCCGGTGTGTCTTCAGCAAGAATTCTGTTAAGTGGGTTGAAGTCAGAATCCCCTTCACTTCCGATGTTTCCTCTTAGTAACTTTGTGTCCACTGACCCCACCCTGCTCCCTTGGCTGTGAGTTTCTAGTTTTTCATGCTGAATATATGGAGGTCTCTCTCCTTGGTTGGAACAGTTCTGAATAAAATCTGTATTTACCACTTTACTGTTCAGCTCAGGTTTTTCTTGGACAACACATATTTTAGTACATGAAATTTTTCAAGAATCTTTTTACAGAAACATATGTTCTTGGAATACTAATGATTTTTTTAAAGTCCTGCAGATAATTAAAACTCTCTCAAAAGCACATTGACTAACTTATATGTAATCCAGAGAGGATACACTGAAAAAACTTTCTAACTGATAAAATCATTGAATTAAAAAATGGGTTCATGTAATTTTCCCCTAACATTTTCATAACTTAATAGTTTATGAAGTGTGAATATACAGTTATTTTATCAAATTGGATTTTTGTAAAGTTAATCATATTTAAATGCTATTTATTTTAACTAATTCTATAGTTGACTTCTAAACAGAGCAGGAAAAAAGAAAAAAAATTTTTTAAAGCCAGTAACACGTATTTTTCAGTTTGGATTTTTTTTTTAATTGAAATGTATTTGACACACAATGGTACATTAATTTCAGGTGTGCAACATAGTGATTCCACAAGTTCGTATGATACACTTTTGGTACATGTGTAGTTAGCATCTATCATGTATTGCTATTAAAATACTATTGCCTGTATTCCCTATTAAAATACTATTGACTATATTCCCTATATTGTTAGTTAGTATTCCCTATATTGTTAGTATTCCCTAAATATGATTGACTTTTATTCCCATCACTTACTCATTCCATGACTAGAAGCCAGTATCTCCCACTCTCCTTCACCCAATTTGCCCACTTGCTCCAGAAAACCAGCTTGTTCTCTGTATTTATGAGTCTGTTTTCTGGTTTTTGTTTATTCATTTGTTTTTTTTTTTAGATCCCACATGTAAGTGAAATCATGCGGTATTTGTCTTTCTCTGTTTTATTTCACTTAGCATAATACCCTCTGGGTCCATCCATGGTGTTACAGATGACAAGATCTCCTCCTTTTGTGTGGATGAGAACATTCATGTGTGTGCACCTGTGCATCGACTTCTTTATTCATACTGAGGGATGCTTGGATTGCTTTCATATCTTGGCTGTTGTAAATAATGGTGCAGGAAACATATGGGTGCATCTATGTTTTTGAGTTAGTGTTTTTGTTTTCTTTGGGTAAATACCCAGTAGTTGAATTACTGGATATTGTATTTCTATTTTTAATTTCTTTTTTAAAACTTTTTATTTTTATTTATTTTTAAATTAACATCTAATGTATTATTTGTTTCAGGGGTACAGGTCTGTGAATCATCAGTCTTACACAATTCCCAGTGCTCACCATGGCACATACCCTCCCCAGTGTCCATCACCCAGCCACATCTTCACCCCAACCCCCTCCCCTCCAGGAACCCTCAGTTTGTTTCCTGATATTAAGAATCTCTTACAGTTTGTCTCCCTCTCTGGTTTTGTCTTGTTTCTTTTTTCCCTCCCTTCTCTTATGATCCTCTGTCTTGTTTCTCAAATTCCTCCTATCAGTGAGATCATATGATAATTGTCTTTCTCTGATTGACTTATTTTGCTTAGCATAATACCCTCTAGTTCTGTCCACATCATTGCAAATGGCAAGATTTCAGGTTTTTCAATGGCTGCATAATATTCCATTGTATATATGTACCACATCTTCTTTATCCATTCATCTGTTGCTGGACATCTAGGCTCTTTCCATGATTTGGCTATTGTGGACATTGCTGCTATAAACATTTGGGTGCACGTGCCCTTTTGGATCACTATATTCATATCTTTTTTTTCTTTTAAGATTTTATTTATTTATTTGGTAGAGATCACAAGTAGTCAGAGAGGCAGGCAGAGAGAGAGAGAGAGGAGGAAGCAGGCTCCCTGCCAAGCAGAGAGCCTGATGTGGGGCTCGATCTGAGGACCCTGGGATCATGATCCGAGCTGAAAGCAGAGGCTTTAACCCACTGAGCCACCCAGGCGCCCCACTACATTCATATCTTTAGGGTAAATACCCAGTAGCGCAATTGCTGGGTCATAGGGTAACTCTATTTTCAACTTTCTGAGGAACCTCCAAACTGTTTTCCAGAGTGGCTGCACCTGCTTGCATTCCCACCAACAGTGTAGGAGGGTTCCCCTTTCTCTGCATCCTCACCAACATGTCATTTCCTGACTTGTTAATTTTGGCCATTCTGACTGATGTGAGGTGGTATCTCACTGTGGTTTTGATTTGTATTTCCCTGATGCCAAATGATGTTGAGCACTTTTTCATGTGTCCATTGATCATTTGGATGTCTTCTTTGGAGAAATGTTTGTTCATGTCTTCTGCCCATTCTTTGATTGGATAATTTTTTTTTGGGTGTTGAGTTTGATAAGTTCCTTATAGATTTTGGATGCCAGCCTTTATCTGATACTGCATTTGCAAATATCTTCTCCCATTCTGTTGTTTGTCTTTGGTTTTGTTGACTGTTTCCTATGCTGTACAAAAGCTTTTTATCTTGATTAAGTCCCAATAGTTCATTTTTGCCCTTGGTTCCCTTGCCTTTGGTGATGTTTCTAATTTCATAAGGAATCTCCATACTTTTTCCACAGTTGCTGCACCAATTTACATTCCTACCAACAGTGCATAGGGTTCCTTTTTCTCTGCATCCTCATTCTTCTCTTTTTGATTCTGGCCATTCTGATATGTGTTAAGTGATATCTATCTCTTGTGGTTTTGATTTGCATGTACTTATTGATTAGTAATGTTGACCATCTTTTCATGTGTCTGTTGGTCATCTGTATGTTGTCTTTGGAAAAGTATCTATTCAGGTCCTCTGCCCATTTTTTAACCGGATTTTTTTTTTTTTTTTGTATTGTGCTGTATAAGTTCTTTATATATTTTGGATTTTAACCCCTTATCAAAATAGCATTTGTAAATATCTTCTTCCCTTCAATAGATTGACTTTTCATTTTGTTCACAGTTTCCTTCAATGTGAAAAAGTTTTATATTTTGGTGTAGTCCCAATAGTTTATTTTTGCTTTTTTTTCTTACCTGAGGAGACCTATCTAAAAAAAATGTTGGTGTAGCCTATTCCAAAGAAATTACTGTCCTATATTTTTGTCTAAGAGTTTCCTGGTTTCTGATCTTCAATTCATTGTGAGTTTATTTTTGTGTATAGTGTGAAAAAGTAGTTTAGTTTCATTCTTCAGTATGTAGCTGTTCAGTTTCCTGGAACTGTTTATTGAAGATGTGGTCTTTTCTCCATTGTATGTTTTTGCCATTTTTGTCATAAACTAATTTATCATATAATCATGGGTATACTTTTGGACTCTCTATCCTGTTCTATTGATCTCTATTTTGTGTCAGTACCATACTATTTTGATTACTACAGCTTTGTAGTGTATCTTGAAATTTGGTGTTGTAATATGTCCAGCTTTGTTTGTTTTCCAGATTGCTTTGGCAATTTTAGGTTTCGTATAAATTGTAGTATTTTAGTTCTGTGAAAAATGCTGTTGGTATTTTGATTGGGATTGCATTGAATCTGTAGATGGCTTGAGTAGTATGGACATTTTAATGATATTCTTCAAATTTATGAGCATAGAATATTGTTTCATTTGTGTTGTCTTCAGTTTGTTTCATCACTCTTCTGTTGTTTTCAGAATACAGATCTTTCACCTCTTTGCTTAAGTTTATTTCTAGGTATCTTATTCTTTTTAGTGCAATTTTAAGTGGAATTGTTTCTGAATTTCTTCTTTCTGCTACTTTAGCATTAGTATAGAGAAATGCAGTTGATTGCTGGGTATTAATTTTTTTTATCTTGCAACTTTCTGAATACATTTATTACTTTTTCGAAGCCTTTGGAATTACCTATGTATAGTATTCTGTCATATAGGAATAGTGACAGTTTAATTTCTTATCAATATGGTTGCCTTTTATTTCTTGTCTGATTACTGTGGCTAGGATTTGAGTACTTTATTGAATAAAAGTGGCAAGAGTGGACTTCCTTGTCTTATAACTGATCTTAGAGGGAAAGCTCTGTTTTTACCACTAGGTATGATATTAGCTGGGGTTTTTTCATTCATAGCCTTTATTATGTTGAGGTATGTTCTCTATAAACCCACTGAGTTGGCAGTTTTTTATCATAAAAAGATGGTGGATTTTGTCAAATGCTTTTTCTGCATCTATGGAAATAACCATTTGATTTTTTTATCCTTCATTTTGTTAATATGTTATATCATGTTGATTGATTTACAAATACTAAACTATCCTTGCATCCCTGGAATAAATCTGACTTGCTCATGGTGAATGTCCCTTTTTTTTTTTTTTTATTTTATTTTTTATAAACATATAATATATTTTTATCCCCAGGGGTACAGGTCTGTGAATCGCCAGGTTTACACACTTCACAGCAGTGAATGTCCCCTTTTTAATGTATTGTTGAATGCAGATTTCTAATATTTCGTTGAGTATTTTTCATCTGTGTTCATAAGGGATATTGGCCTATAGTTTTCCTTTTTTGTGTATGATGTTCATCTGGTTTTGGTATCTGCATAACACTGACCTCATAGAAAGTATTTGGAAGCTTTTCTTCCCCCTCTTTGCCTTTTTCTTTCTCTCTCTCTCTTTCTTTTTTATCTTTTTCTTTTCTTTTCTTTTCTTTTTTGAATAGAGAGGGAACACAAGAAGTGCGAGAGGGAGAGAGAGAAGCAGGCTCTCTGCTGAGGAGGGAGCCCGATGTGGGGCTCAATCCCGAGACCCCGGGATCATGACCTGAGCTGAAGGCAGACCCTTAATGACTGAGCCACTGAGGCTCAGTGATCATTACCTCGAGTATAGGTATAATTCTTTAAATGTTTGGTAGAATTCACTTGTGGATCCATGTGGTCCTGGACTTTGATTTATTGGTAGTTTTTTTGATTACCAATTCAATTTAATTACTAGTAATTGGTCTGTTCAGATTTTCTATTTCTTCCTGATTCTGTTTGGAAAGATTATGTTCTAGAAATTTATCCATTTCTTCTAGGTTGTTCAGTTTGTAGGCATATAACGTTTTATAGTAGTCTCATAATTTTTTGTGTTTCTGTGGTATGAGTTATTTTCTTTTGTTTCTGATTTTATTTATTTACTTAGTTTCTCTCAGTTTTTTTCTTGATGCACCTGGCAAAAGTTTTATCATTTTTGTTTATCTTTTCAAAGAATCAGACCATGGTTCCTTGATCTTTTCCTTTTTTTTTTTTTTTTTTTTTTAACCCCAGTTCAGTGGTGATAAACTCTCTTAACTTTTTTTTTTTTGTCTGGGAAACTCTTTATCTCTCCAATTCTGAATAATAATCTTGCTGGGTAAAGTATTCATGGTTGTAGGTTTTTTCCTTTTAGTACTTTGAATAAATTGTGCCACTTCAGAATTTTTCTGTAAAATCAGCTGAAAGTCTTAGGAGATTTCCCTGGTATATAACTTTTTGCTTTTCTTATGCTACCTTAAAAATTCTCTCTTTGGGATGCTGGGTGGCTCAGTCAGTTAGCATCTATGTTCGGCTCCGGTCATGCTCCCAGGGTCCTGGGATTGAGTCCCACATCAGGCTCCTTACTAAGTAGGGAGGCTGCTTCTCCTTCTGCCTGCTGTTCCCCCTGCTAGTGCTCTCTTTTGCTCTCTCTGTCTGACAAATAAATAAATGAAATCTTTTAAAAAAGAAATTCTCTATTTTTCTGTATTGTCTGTACCAGTTTGCATTCCCACCAACAGTGCATGAGGGTTCCTTTTTCTCCACATTCTTGGCAACACTTGTTGTTTCTTGAGCTTTTGATTTTATTTTTAATTTTAATTTAGTTTTGACATTTTAATTATTACATGGTGTGGACCTCCTTGGGTTCATCTCATTTGGAACTCTCTGTGCTTCCTGAACCTGGACATCTATATCCTTCCCTAGGTTAGGGAAGTTTTCAGCTATATTTCTTCAAGTAAGTTTTCAGTTCCTTTCTCTCCTCCTTTTGGGGTTTCTGTAATGTGTTTGTTTGCTTGATATTGTCCAGGAGATCCCCTAACTTATCCTCATTTTTAAAAATTCTTTCCTTTTTACTGTTCAGCTTGGCTGGTTTTCATTACCTTATCTTCTAGATTGCTAATTCATTCTTATGCATCTACTAATCTACTGTTGATTCCCTCTAGTGTATTTTTTATTTAAGTTATTCTTCCACTCTGATTATTTTTCATTTGTTGAAATTCTCATTGAGTTCTTCCACTCTTCTCTGTCATCTAGTAAGCATCTTTACAATCATTACTTTAAACTGCTTATCAGGCATATTGCTTATCTCTGTTTCATTTAGTTCTTTCATTTAGTTCTGTGGGGTTTCATCTTGTTCTTTTGTTTGGAGCATATTCTTCTGTCTCTCCCTTCTGCTTGACTTTCTGTTTCTATGAATTAGAACAAGTACTTCTAAACTTGAAGGAATGGTCTTATGTATGGTCATCCCCTGTGTAGGCTGTGTGTGCTTGGCAACTTCTGCTGGCTGGTTGTAGCTATAGCTGGTGTGGGCCAAGGGTTACAAGAGCTTTTGTGCTCGGGCTATGCTAGTGGGATGGCCAGAACAGAAGTGGATATAGGCCAGGGTGGTCCTGAGGTTCTCTGTATAGTGGTTACTCTGGCAGGACAGCTAAAACTGAGTGGTGTGGAAGCTGGGGTGGGGGGGTGGGGTGTGTTTGTGTGTGTCCTGGGGCTCTCTTGCAATTGGTGATTTGCATACCGTGGGAGAGGTATATTTATACCATGGGAGAGGGTTCTATGGGTCTACACAGAGAGGACCCTAGCAGGACAGCTGGCATGAGTGGTGTGGGGCCTGGTCTCTTCACATAGGGGGTTCCCCCAGAAAGACAGCTGAAGTGGAAGTAGGTGCAAGCTGGGAGTCCCAGGGCTCTATGTGCAGAAGGTACTTTTCTCAGACAGCTGAAGTGGGTATAAAGGTGTTCTAAGAGTCTCTATGCTCAGGGTACCCTGGTGAAGTGGCTGGAGCCAAGGTGTGGAGCATGGGGCAGGGTGGGGGGGCATCCCAAGTATTCTGCTCAAGGGGCACCCTGGCAGGCCAGTGGTCGCTAAAGTGGACATGGACTGAGGTGGTTCTGGGGCTCTCCACAGTGAGGGTACCCTCACAGGACAGCTGAAGCTGAAGTGGGTACAAGCTAGGGTGACGTGGGATGCTCTGCACAGGGGGTGCCCTGGCAGGACAGCTGGAAATGAGGTGGGCACAAGCTGGAGGGTCCTAGGGTGCTCTCTGCAGGGGGCATCCTAGCTGGGCAGCTGGGGTTGAAGCAGGTGTCAACTAGAATTTCCTGGAATGCTCTGTGCCAGGGGGTACCCTAGCAAGCTGCCTGAAGCCAAAGTGGTGTGAGCCTGGACTGTTCTCAGTGCTTTGTATCTGTGTCATCTTTGTGTGATGGCTGGAGCTATAGTGGGTGCTGACCAGGGGTGTCCCAGTGGATAGCACTCTGGGGCTGCCTTGGTGGAATGGCTACGGCTGGGATGGACTAGGGTCCCAGGTATCACTTAGGTGCTAAGCTGGCTCAGGCACTCAGACCCTGTTCCCATCAATATTACCAAGGTTAAGAGGGAATGTAAACTGTGGTGCTCACCTGCTCCTTTGGTCCAGAAAGTTCCAGCAGCTCCCCCATAATATAGCAGGGTTCTAGGGCCAGTTCCTTGATATTATAGTTGTTCTTTTGAACAGCGGCTTTTTTTTTTTTTTTTTTCGTTTGTGCTGCAGGGCATCTGGGGTTGGTGTGGGCTAGGGGCCCAGTGCCTGCTGAGGCAGCCCACCAGCTAGTGTGCTCAGAGCCCTGCTCTATCTGTGCTGTCAAGGCAAGGAGGACTAGAAACCATGGTGCTCACCAGCCCCTCCAACCCAGAGTGGATTTCCATAGCTTCTTGACTTTCGGCAGGTTTCTAGGGCTGGATCTTTCATATACTAGCTGCTTTTTAAAATCCAGGGCTTTTTTTCCCTGTGTGCCAGAGCAGAGGGATCTGCTCTGAGTCCTATCCCTTTCCCTACAGTTTCGGGTCAGGGATGGGAGTTCTTTTTGTTAGTGTTTCATCATCTTTCCTATCATTTTCTTACTGTGTAGAAGCTGTTCAGATAGCTCTTAGTTCTTCTTCAGGGGAGAATCAGTCTATAACTTGTTGTAGACTTAATGAGTCCAAGGAGGCGGTGAGTTCAGGATGTTCCTACATCTCCATCTTGCCCTAGACCTCTCTGGATATTTAATTGGGGAAAGTAAGGATAATAATAATTGAATAAAACTAAATGGGATATATAATTGGTTGAAATTTCGTTTCTCCTATCTTAGCTCTTTTTTCTGTTCATTCCTGCTCTATCTGTAGACTAGACCACTTTACCATTAAAATACAGAAGTACTGAGGGGACTATTTCTGGCAATAGGTGATTCTTTCTACTAATTGTCGTTGAGCCTATCTTAGCGGTTAGAGATGTTTATATCAGTGAGTTTAGAAGTTATGTGAGTTGAGAAGTTACTGGGTTTATTTAAATAGACTGTAAGACTGAAATTATTTTCATGTGTGTGTAAAGATGTGTGCATCAATTAACTTTTGCTGACAGTGAAGTGAAATCAATGAATTTTTTAAAAGATTTTATTTATTTATTTGACAGAGATCACAAGTAGGCAGAGAGGCAGGCAGAGAGGCTGAGCAGAGAGCCCGATGCGGAGCTCGATCCCAGGACCCTAGGATCATTACCTGAGCCAAAGGCAGAGGCTTTAACCCACTGAGCCACCCAGGTGCCCCAATGAATTTTAATATAAATCTCCTAATATAAAATATCTCTGTTTCTGCCCTTTGCTGGGAAGTTGTCATATCTTGTGTGTGAAAGATTTTACCATCACTGTTACATATTAACTGGGCATAGTTTAATATTAATAGCTCCTGAGAATTGTGGTTAATTCAGGTCTTTATTTCCTGTGTTTGGGTTTTATTTTTGCAACAGTTTGGTTTCTTTTTTGTATAAAATGGTTGTGAGTATATCCAATACTTTAACAAGGTTCTGGGCTCTTAACTTTGATGAACACCATGCCATTTCCATCATGCTGCACTCAAAACAGCACAGATGTGAGTCTGGGAGTGGCGTCCCCGCTGCTCTCCTGAGCCTTTGTTTGGAGAACACCCAGATTAACCCCCACCCTTCATGGTTCATTGACTCACTGATAGATCAAGTTTAAACTAGTACATATTAGCACATTTGTTACTAACAGAGGAACAGTTGGCCATTCTGTTTTACATTGATGGTTCATTGCAAAATGGCGTGCTAAAAAGGTCTATACTCTAGAGTATGAATTGAGAGGTTACAGAAGGACCAAGAACCGAGTCAGTTGCATATTAATATTGAATTATGCCTATATTTTAATCTTGAATTATCTATTTGGGGGATGCTTATACTATTGTGAAATTATGAATAAATGATTATTATCACATTGAGATTCTTTTTTTTTTCCCAAGGAGTTGAGGGGATTTATGTATCTCAATGTAGCTTTCATATTAAACAGTTTGTCATAATTGATACAGTTTAATACTGTATCAATACAGTATTATACCAATACAATATCAATCAATAATATCAATTAATAATATCAGTACAAGCAGTTTAATACTGCTTGATGCTTTGTGTTGCATTTTTTAAATGTTTTCCAGAGTTCTTTGTACCTAGTGATTTTACGTAAATCTTCACAGTGTATTACATTTCTGCATTACATATTCTTGTTTCAAGAGGACTAGATTGTACATGTCTGTTTTCTAATGGAAAAAATTAAACTCTCCTTTTTATTTAACTATTTTTCAATAATTAAATTTTTTTAAACATTGAACTTTGTTCTCTTTCTTACTTTCCTAACTTGGTTTCCAAAGTCTTTAAATGCTGTTGTTATTGTTATGGTAATTTTTATGGAAGAGAGTTTTCCCAAGCCATTTGGCAGTCTTTTTTTTTTTTTTTTTAAGATTTTATTTATTTATTTGACAGAGATCACAAGTAGGCAGAGAGGCAGGGGGAAGCAGGCTCCCCGCTGACCAGAGAGCCCAACGTGGGGCTCGATCCCAGGACCCTGAAATCATGACCCGTGCCAAAGGCAGTGGCCTAACCCACTGAGCCACCTGGGTGCCCTGCCATTTGGCAGTCTTAACTGGTGAGTTTGGTCTTGGCTTCATCATCACCCACTGGTGCCATTCCTTTGACCAGCTACTTCTTTGCATTTTTCTTTCTCTTATGAGATGAAGCACATGTGCCCTGATGCTGAGAAGGGCACTCTGAGTCCAAGCCCCAGATAAGAAAATTGAGGCTGCCAACTCGAAGCCATGTCTAGTTTTAGAAGACAGTTGAAAGTCATTGGAAAGGGAGCCATATGGATACGCGAGGGGGGAATAGTCCAAATAGAACAGTATGTGTAAAAGGTTGATCAGGAAAGTCATGTGCAGACAGTTAGCAGGGAGTAAAGTGGTAGGAAATGAGGTCAGAGGCAGCTGGGAGTAGAGTGTGAAGGCTCTTGCAAGCTTTGTGTGTTTTTTTACTTTTGTTTTGAGAAAGATGGGGGCCATTTGGGAGTTTTAAGCGAAGGAGTAACATGATGTAACTTTTATTTTATTTTTTTTAAAGATTTTATTTATTTATTTGACAGAGAGAGATCACAAGTAGACGGAGAGGCAGGCAGAGAGAGAGGAGGAAGCAGGCTCCCTGCTGAGCAGAGAGCCCGATGTGGGGCTCGAACCCAGGACCTGGGATCATGACCTGAGCCGAAGGCAGCGGCTTAACCCACTGAGCCACCCAGGCGCCCCATGATATAACTTTTAAAGTGAATATTCTGGCTGTAAAGTAGAGAGTATGCTCTGAGTAGGGAAAGAATTGAGGCAGGAAACCAGTTGATTGGAAATTGGTATAACCCAGGCAGAAGATAGTAATTTAAATTAAAGAGGGAGTGAGACAGTTAGTGGGAAGTGATTAGACTTTGGATTTGTTTTTGATGATGGAGCCTTTGGATTTATTGACTTGGTGGATTTGGAGGGATATTAAGAGAGAGAAAGTCAATGATAACAGCAAGGTGGTTTTTGTGTGTGTGTGTGTGTTAGGGGAAATGTCAAATAATATAGAACATATAAACACATTATAATGGACACCTATATTGTATAGTTCTTAATGTTTTTCCGTACGTTTTAACATTTTATTCTGTCAGTCTGATTTCAGCTATATACATCATGACATTTCTCCCAGAAATACTCCAGTGTGCATCTCTACAAAAAGACATTTTACAAATAACCAAGTGTCATTATCCTACCAAATAAATGAACAATAGTTGCTTATCGTCATTGAATACCTGGTCCACACTGAAATTTTCCCTATGTTTTCCAAAATGTCTTTTATAGCTGACTTGTACCTAGTATCCAATCAAGAGTCATTCATCAAATTAAGCATATTTAAACTACAACACTAAAATAGTCCCCTCATTTTTAAAATTCTGACATTTATGAAAGAGATGAGGTTGTCCTATAGATATTTTAGTGTGCATAAGGAACACTTAGAAAGCCTATTTAAATAAAGATATTGTCCCCCATTCCCAAATATTCTGATTCAGTAGGTCTGGAATGGGCCTTTCTTTTCTTTTTTTTTTTTTTATTTTTAAATTTTTTTTATAAACATATAATGTATTATTAGCCCCAGGGGTACAGGTCTATGAATCGCCAGGTTTACATACTTCACAGCACTCACCATAGCACATACCCTCCCCAATGTCCATAACCCCACCACCCTCTCCCTATGCCCCTCCCCCCATCAACCCTCAGTTTGTTTTGTGACTCTTATGGTTTGTCTCCCTCCTGATCCCATCTTGTTTCAGTTTTTCATTTATTCTTTTCCTACCCCCCAAACCCCCCATGTTACATACATCTCCACTTCCTCATGTTAGGGAGATCATATGATAGTTGTCTTTCTCCGATTGACTTATTTCGCTAAGCATAATAACCTCTAGTTCCATCCACGTCGTTGCAAATGGCAAGGTTTCATTTCTTTTGATGGCTGCATAGTATTCCATTGTATTTATATACCGCCTCTTCTTTATCCATTCATCTGTTGATGGACATTTAGGTTCTTTCCATAGTTTGGCTATTGTGGATATTGCTCCTATAAACATCCGGGTGCACGTGCCCTTCGGATCACTACGTTTCTATCTTTAGGGTAAATACCTAGTGGTGCAATTGCTGGGTCGTAAGGTAGTTCTATATTCAACTTTTTGAGGAACCTCCATGCTGTTTTCCAGAGTGGTTGCACCAGCTTGCATTCCCACCAACAGTGTAGGAGGGTTCCCCTTTCTCCGCATCCTCGCCAGCATCTGTCATTTCCTGACTTGTTAATTTTAGCCATTCTGACTGGTGTGAGGTGGTATCTCATTGTGGTTTTGTTTTGTATTTCCCTGATGCCAAGTGATGTGGAGCACTTTTTCATGTGTCTGTTGGCCATGGGGATGTCTTCTTTGCAGACATGTTTGTTCATGTCCTCTGCCCATTTCTTGATTGGATTATTTGTTCTTTGGGTGTTGAGTTTGCTCAGTTCTTTATAGATTTTGGATACTAGCCCTTTATCTGATATGTTGTTTGCAAATATCTTCTCCCTGGAATGGGCCTTTCTACTGAACTTCTGGGTGATGCTAGGTTGTCATTCTGATCACCACTCTTTGAGCAGTACTGTTGTACCGCTGTCTGATTTCTTCCTGGTGGTATCATTTAACTTCTTCTTCTATTCTCTTTATTACGTATAAAGTGGATTTCTAATCTAAAGCCTTACTTAGGTTCATACTGTGCAAGAATACTCCATAAGTGGTACTGGACGCTTCGTATTTCATTATCTCAGGTGGTATATAATGTCTTATGATTAGACATTATCTCAGGTGGTATGTAATATCTTAAGATTAATTAATCTTATTATTAGTGTGGATGAGATAGATTCTTCAAGGCTAAGATTGATCCCAGAGGCAGAGAGGTGACAGCTTGATCTCTCCATTGTAATCCCCCCCCCCCCCCCGAGAGATTGTGAATGAGAGCGTGCTAGGGGGTGGAGAGATAGAGGGAGGGAGAGAGAATCTTAAGCAGGCTCTTTGCCCAGTGCAGAGCCCTGTGCAGGGCTCAATGTCACCACCTGAGATCATGACCTGAGCTGAATCCAAGAGTCAGACACTTAACCGGCTGAACCACCCAGGCATTCCTCCATTGTAATATTGCTATTTGAAACTAATAGATAATTGTTCAGTGGTACTCAGGGACCAGGGAGAGCATTTAATTCTCAATAAATAAGTAGTGGTTTTAATGTTCATTACCTTTGCGTTAAATAGTTATTTAAGTAAGTGTAGATCATGGAAAATTTTGTATTTAATCATTCTTTCTAAATTAGTGCTATTTTTTCATTAAAGGAATGTTTCGTCTACTGGTACTATTTGGTTACCCATAAATATAGTACTAACTAAAGAGTCAGGATAAATGCACAATTAGTTATTTTTAGTTACCAATTTTCAGAATAAAGTTTCTAACTGGAGCAGGTAGAAAGAAGTTCTTATTTAGTAAAGTAGCAAAGACTATGGGTAGATAGGCCCCATTTGGTAGGGAATATCAAAATTTCAGTTTTCAATATGTCAACTTTGAGATGTCTATTAGACACCCATATTAGAGTTCAGTTGTAGGAAACATAAAATACCTCTAGCTATTTTAAATAAAAAGCTGTATTGTACAGATAATATGATGAAAGAACTAGAGAAGGGTCTAGTAAATCAAATATATTGGTGGCCTACAATTGTTGCTGCATTGCTTTCTTTTTTTTGCCCCCCTTCATATGTGGCATCATGAGATATTTTCTATGACCAGTAAACTAAGGGAAATAAATGGATTCTTCATAATACCATAGAAATGAGCTACTGAAGTATTACAGACCTACTTGAGTGTTACTATAAGATAGGGAAGGAAAATCCTTGTGGTGGGCAGAACTTCAGACAATTGATCCTAGTTACTAAAGTGTGATAGCCAGAGGGATGGATGCATACTAATGCATGGACAGTGGTTAAGAGCTTGCCAAATAGGAATTTGGAAGAAAGTTGGTTTTCATAGAATAAGAACAGAATGAGATTTGTTTTATATAAATGGTCATCAAAGAGCATTTATTTCAAAAGACGACCTAGTTAGGGAGGCAAGGTACCCCATTCTATAGATGTCAGTCAGCATCTTATAAAAGCAACCCTAGGAGGGTGCCTGGGTGGCTCAGTCAGTTAAGCTTCTGCCTTCAGCTCAGTTCATGATCCCAGGGTCCTGGGATGGAGCCCCTCATCAGCCTCCTTCCTCACCAGGGAGTCTGCTTCTCCCTCTCTCTCTGCTCCCCAATCATGCTTGTGCTCTCTCTCTCTCTCTCTCAAATAAATGTAATCTTTAAAAATGTAACCTTTAAAAAAAAAATCAATGCTAGGGCTTGCACAGTGAACACATAAAGTGGCCTTCATGGCAGAGATGGGGGAACATATGGGTTTAACAACAAGTACTTCTGCTCAGCAAGACTGATTTGACTCCTGTTATTGCTGAGTACTCTGCCTGCAAACAGATCAGCCCTGAGCCTGGCTATGGCTCTCTATCTTAGAGCAACTGGTCACCCATTTGGTGGCAAGTTGCTTACATTGGAGTTCCTCTATTGTGGGAAGTTAGTAATTAGGTCTCATTGCTATGAATGTTTACTTTAGATGTGGATTTGAATTTCCCATCCACCATGTTACTGGCAACACTACTATCTGTAACCCTACTAAATACCTTGTTCAGTGAATTTGCATTCCATACTGCTTTTGATCAAGGGACTCAATTATATCAAAGAAGTGAGGCAGTTGGCTGATGAATCATGGGCTTTGCTGATTTTGCCATGTTTCCTGTTGTATTGCATTGTATTCTACCCAGAAGACAAAATTTTGTGAAAGTAGTTTTTAGTTCCATAAACAAAACAAAACTACTTGGTCTACAAACCAACTAGTGAAGATCTAAGCATTACCTCTTAACTGCCAATGGCCCACATTTCCTGCCCCTATAACTCTGAAATCTGCAGATTTAGAGGAATTAGTATGAGAAGAATACTTTCACATGGGAACATGACAATGGTTCAAGTGAATTGGACATTGAGAATTACCTGGCTACATTTTTGAACCATGTGACTGAATCAACAAATGGAAAAAAATAATAATGAATTTGCTCTGCTGGAAAAGGTGATCAGTTCTAAATATCAGGGGGAAATAGTGTTGCTACTACTACTCATAAGAAGACAGTATCTAAACTCATCAGGCAACCTGGGCTGCCTCCTTGGAGAAGGTTGAAGTGAATGAGTCCATTGTCTAGGAAGGTAAAAATGGCCAAACTGACTCTAGAAGACATAGAAAACCTAAACAGACCAATTACCACCAAGGCAACAATTATTTTGGTACTCCTTAAAAAAACAAACAGGAAAACATTGACTCTGATATTTTCACAGAGATCTCTACCATACCTTAAAGAACAGGAAACTTTGATTCTATTTAAACTGTTGGAGAGCATGGGGTGGGAGTGGGGGAACTCCTGGATTGTATTATAGAGCTCACATGAAATTGATATCAACCTCTGATGATGCAAATCCAAAAAAGGAAAATTACAGATTGGTCTACTTGTGTATGAATGCCAAGCAGCTCTTAATTAAAAAAGAATAGATGGATATGTTCTCAACATTATAAAAATATCTCATTTTAAAGTCTACATGGAGAAACTTGAGATAGTTTCATTAAATTCAAAATATGGCACTGACATATGAATTGATCAGAAGACTTCAGACTAAATGGTTCAGAAGAAATCCTAACACACTCGGAATTTAGTATATCTAAAGGTGGTATTTGAAATACATAAGAGAAAGATTACCAAAAGAATGATATTGGGACAGGTGGATAGTTATCTGGCAAAAGAGTGAAGTCAAATCCCAATTTTAGCTCTCTATTAAAAGAAATTTTGGGGGCGCCTGGGTGGCTCAGTTCATTAAATGTATGCCTTTGGCTCAGGTCATCGTCCTGAGGTCCTGGGATGGAGCCCTTCTCCCTCTGCTCCTCCCCTGGTTCATGGTCTCTCTTGCTTTCTTGAATAAATAAATAAAATATTTAAGAAAGTGTTTAAAAAAGAAACTTTAGATATGCTTAAATGAAAACATGAAATAGAGACCATAAAATTATTAGAAATATAGTGGGTTTTCTTTTTTAAAGATTTTATTTATTTATTTGACAGGCAGAGATCACAAGTAGGCAGAGAGGCAGGCAGAGAGAGAGGAAGGGAAGCAGGCTCCTGGCTGAGCAGAGAGCCTGTTGCTGGGCTCGATCCCAGGATGCTGGGATCATGACCCGAGCCGAAGGTAGAGGCTTTAACCCACTGAGCCACCCAGGCACCGCTACAGTGGGGTTTTTTTTGGTTGCAAAAGGAAACTATTAAATATGACATAAAACCCAGAAACTATAAAAAATGATAAATCTATAGGTGTGCAAAATGAAAACTGTCAGGAAAAAAAGGATCATAGAGAAAATAGCATAAATAAAAATTAAAGGCGGGGCACCTGGGTGGCTCAGTGGGTTAAGCCTCTGCCTTCAGCTCGGGTCATGATCTCAGAGTCCTGGGATCGAGTCCCACATCAGGCTCTCTGCTCAGCAGGGAGACTGCTTCCTCCTCTCTCTCTCTCTCTGCCTTCCTCTCTACCTACTTGTGATCTCTCTCTGTCAAATAAATAAAATCTTAAAAAAGAAAAAATTAAAGGCAATTACACAGAAAAGAATTTGTAACTCATATAACAAATAAAAAATTAATTTTCATATTTTAATAGGTTATTAAATACAGTTTTTAATAGGCTATTTAAATAAAGTTAACCTTACTTAAAAGGTTAATTTTCTTTTTTTTCTCCTTCCAAGAGTGTGGTGATTTTTATTAAGAATGACTTTGGGGGCGCCTGGGTGGCTCAGTGGGTTAAAGCCTCTGCCTTTGGCTCAGGTCATGATCTCAGGGTCCTGGGATCGAGGCCCGCATCGGGCTCTCTGCTCAGCAGGGAACCTGCTTCCTCCTCTCTCTGCCTACTTGTGATCTCTCTCTCTCTCTCTGTCAAATAAATAAATAAAATCTTTAAAGAAAAAAAAAGAATGTTTTTGGTTCTAAGAATTCCACCCTCAATTCCATAATACAGTCATTAAAAAGCAATTATACAAGAGCAAATACAAAAAAAATTACGGTTTTATGAAGAAAGAATGTTAATGTTATAAACTGATAGTTCATAGAAAAATAAAAGTATCTCGTAAATATTTCAAAGTTTCTCAGCCTCTCTCATAAAAGGATAAATGTAAATTGAAATTAGCATGAGATACAATATTTCTTCTCTCACATTGTCAAAGGTCAAAAAGTTTGAAAACATTATGGGTATATAAGGGTGTAGGAAAACAGATACCCTGTTCCTGGGGGAGTGTGAATTGGTAGTAATAATTATAAATTGATTACTGACTGTGTGCCATGCACTTGTTAAGCACTTAAATTTGCTGATTTAATCAGCACAATTGCCTTTGGTAGGGAGTACTCTTATTATCCTCATATTATAGATGAGGAAATAGAAAAACCAAGAAATTGGACAAATAACCCAAAGTCACACAGTTGATAAATGGAAGAGCCAAGACTTAAGATGAATTATTTTAACACTAGCACCCACTTTTGGCGGGTAACAACCCTGAATTGTTTCAACAGCAAGTAATTGGGGAATAGGATAAACTCTCAAGAGAGCATACCCCTTGATTCTGTAATTCTACCTCTAGAAGTTTTTTCTGCAGTTACATGCAAATAGATGCAAAATGACATTCATTGCAGTAAAGGAAGATTGGAAACAACCTAAATATACATCTCCAGGGGACTAATTACATTTTTTTAAATTTTTATGTATTTGACACACAGTGCACACAAGCAGAAGGAGAGAGAGAAGCAGTCTCCCTGCTGAGCAAGGAGCCCAAAGAGGGGCTCAATCCTAGAACCCTGGGATCATGACCTAAGCTGAAGGCAGACACTTACCTGAGCCACCCACATGCCCCTCACGGGACAAATTACTTAAGTTGAAGTTCATCCATACAAAAATGCTACTCGGCTTTAAGTACTGAGTAGCTTTCTACTTACTACTTACTAGTTTCACTTACTACTCTACGTAGTAATATGAAATCCTCTCCAAAATACAGTAAAAGGGAAAAAAAGCAACATATAGACTAGTGGGTAGGAATGCTAATATCTATGTAAAAAGCCAAAGAACACATGTATTTTTATATATATGCATAGAATATTTCTGGAAGAATTTTTGAAGTGATACCAGTGGTCCACCAGGAGGGAAACTCGGTATCAAAGAATGAGCTGAAAACAGATTTTGAATTTTGTACTTTGAAAATGTCAGTCTGTACAGAAGACAACGGAGCATGTGATTCTCAAATATAGAATATTTGCACTGAGATCCCTTTGTGAAGAGTATAACCTAGTGCCTCACACAGACTTGGGTGTAGATTCGAACACTGGTTGATCTACTGAGAGGGACAGGGGCTTTGGAGCTCTTCTGGTTCCAGGCAATGTTGCTCCTCCCCCCGCTTTGGTATTAGCTGGAGGTAAGATAGTTTGTAGAGCTCCCTGTGGTTGGGGCAAGACCCCACTCCTCACACCTCACTTTCCAACCTCAACTGCTGCAAAGCATTCTTTCACTCCCTAAAGTTCACTTCAACAGTTGTATTGTCGTTCCTCTAAGGCTCTTTCTTTGTACTCTCTAACGCAACACCATCCCCACTGTCCTTAACTTCAGACACTATGTTATTCTGCCCTGTGGAATGAATAGTCCATCAGTAGCAAAATCTCCTATATTTTCGATTACTTTCCCCAAATTCCCTTACCTTCTTGCCTTAATAGAGAGACCTAGCTCTCCCAGGAATTTCTAGCTTCCCCTACAGCCCTCAAGTGGTGGCTGTTTTTTCTGTCATACACTTCAGACCACTGGTCCTGGAGCTCTTGTCAATGTCTTGATATCTTTCTTCCTTCTCACTGCTATTTTGAGACCATTTTCTTCCTTCTCTTAAAAAACTTCGTTTTTGAAGCTCAGTCCATTAGACCCCACTAGCTTAGTGCTACTTGTTGGGGTCCTGTGCAGACTACTAGTTCATGCTTCTTACTCCTTGAAGACATTAGTTTCTGTCTCACTGTCATTCTCTACAGCACTACTGCTGCCATAGTTCTGTGTGTTTTTGTAGATGTTGTCTGAGTTTTTAGCTTCTTCTCTTCAAAGACCTTGATCCTACACTTCATTCACCTCCCGTAATCATACTTTTAGAGCAGTGGTTCTCAAAGTATGATCTCTGGACCAACATCATCAGCATCTCCTGGAAAAAATCTCAGACCCTAGATTACTGAATCCAAAAATTTGTGTTTTAAGAAGCCCTTCAGGTGATTCTGATGAATATGGAGTCAATTTTTATTATTTTTATATATTATATATTATATTTATTATTATTTTTATTATTAATACCAGTAACAGTCTCACTTTGAAGCATCCTACCCTTCATGTGGCTATTGGCCTCTGTCTTTCTATTAGCAATAATCGCGCCTCGGTTAAACCTCATTGGCTATGATACTGCCACTGAGCAAAGCTAGGCCTCTGTCTTTCTAACTTAATTGATGTAATCTCTCAACTCCTAAAATTTTTCATCTCCTCCACCCCGAGACCACAATTAATTGATTCTACCACTTTTTCATTAGTTCTTAACCCTTTTTGTGTTGTCACTTTCTCCTTAACCAGCCATAATTTGATTAGTCTTTGACTATTCTTTTTCACATAACACAAGAGTAGACAAATCTTGTCAGCTCTACCTTCAAAATATATCTGGAATCTAGCTTTTCTTACAATCTCCACTTTACTCAATCCAAGTGCAGTCATTTACCACCTGGAGTATTGCCACTGTTCTGACTTTTTTCTGGCACCTACAGCATCTGCTTTCTACACACAGGCTTGAGTGATCCATTTCACATCCCGGGTCATGTTGCAGTGGTGCTCAAAAATCAGCATGCTTCTCCTCTCACTCAGAACAAAAGCCAAAGTCCTTTTAAGTGCTTGTGAGTGATCTGATTTTCCTGTCCAGGAAGTCATTTCTTCTACTTTGTCCTCCTTCTCTCCTACTGTGAGGTTTCGTTTTGTCCTTAGAACTTGTTATCATGTAACATACCTTGAATTCTCTTAGTATTTCTGTCCCCCACCGTTAAAATGGAAGCTTCCTGAAGGCAGAAGCTTGCTTGTTCACTGATAGAGCCTCAGCTTCTAGAACCCTGTCTGGCAAATAGTATGCACGCAGTTATTTGTGAATACATGAATGGATGCCACTACTATCTATATGGCTGAAGGCTAACACTACCCTTTTATTCATTCATCGAATATTTGATCATCTATTATATCCCCTGCACTAAGAAGATCGAATACGGGGAGAAGCCCCAGAGTTTCAAGTCTAATATATGAGTACAAATAATAAATATATATAAAAAGATAATAGTGTAAGAATCAAGATTGCAAAATGTATGGATGTATAAGAACAAATGATGAGGGGGCAGTGACCTAGCTAATGTTGTAAAGCCAAGGAAGCCATATGAGTCTTTCCCAAGGAAGTGATGACTGATTAATTGGACAAAGTGGCCATAGTGGCAGAAAGCATGGGGGGTGGACAGGGCAGAGTAAGTGCGGTGGCGCTATGGGAGAGGGAGCATTGTGTATACGAGGGGCTGAGGAAAGTCCAGAGAGACTTGGGGAGGCATCCTGAGAGAAGAGAAGTTGGAGACTTACTAATTATATCTCTTTATTCTACTCAATAATGAACATCTTTAAAAAAAAAATCTTGCTTTATATGATAGAAATCCCCCTTCTGATCTCTAAATAGGTATCAAATTGCTACCTAATTTTTATATACTTAGACTCTAGCTTCATAATCATCAAATTAAGAGCACCCAAAAGGAAAAGATAAATGAGAAAATGAATACATGCTCTGGTGAAAAATTGGCTTTGTTGATTTATGTTTTGAAAGTGCTCAATTTATCAGGATGTCTAAGGAACGGAACATTCTGATTAATTTATTTAGTTGCTATTGTCATTGTAACTGAGGCTTAAGAATAAAATTAATTTGCTTAAATATTTTTAGAAAATCTTGAGTGGTTTTAGCTCTTTCCTGACTAAGGGGATTGTGTTACAAAGGTTGAATGGAACATATAGCATATACTTTTATACATAAATATTTAAGGGCTATAAGCCTTCAACTACAACGTACTTATCCTCATAAGTCCCAAGTGACTGTTTCTTATTTCCAAAAACTTTTATTACCTGGCAGTCATGATATAGGGAGAGGGGCAAATAAAAGTGGGTTTTCATGATAACGTTTGAGGACTACCATTAGCTATCTAGACCGTTTCCATGCTGGGACTGCCTCTGACCAAGAAATGAAGCAACCTCTTTCAACAAATACGCCAGGTAAGGTAAACTTAACTTGGATGTTTAATCTGAGTCTTGCTTGGCCTCTGAAGTTTAGAACAAGTGACTTGTCTTTGTTGTGCTTTAATGCAAGTGAGCCCTAGATTTATCTGCTTAGTCTCCTGGTTAAAGGCGAATAGTCCTGTCCTTTCTGGCAGTTTTTCACCTGATCCAGAATCATACATTGCATCACTTGTCCTCTCTTTAGCCTCCTTGAATTGGGACCAGGTCCTCAACTTTATTACACAGTATTGAGGGTTTTAAGTTCTTAAGAGTTTCAGGCCGTTATTTTGAGAATGTCCCCTCAGTCGGGGTCCCTTTGAGGGTTGCATCATCGCTTGATCCGCATTATGCACTTTGGACAGTTACCATAGAAGTGCTGTGTGCTCGGTGCTGTGTGTCATGCATCACAGGGTATCACGGGGCTTACGTGTCCATTTGTACGTTAAGGTTATGGTCAACTCTGATCACTTGACTAAGGCAGTGTTTGCGAGATGTCCCCATTGTCAATGTCTGCTTCTACCCTCTGTAATGAGAACAATAAAGAGGGACAGAGTTTAAGAATAAGGAAACATTTTGTTCCCCAACTGACTGTCACTGATGGTTGTACCACCCATTGCTGATTCTTGCCTGAATCCATTATTAACGGGTGAAAATAGTGATTTTCTGTCATTCCTTCCATATTTATTGTCATTCTACTATAAGACAGAGTTTTTCCTTCTCCTCCTTGGTAAGATGTAGTCTTCACTCCATTTCATATTGTCCCTGGTTTGGCAGTAAGAGTTCCAAGGTATTGGGTCTTTCATCAGTTCTTTTTTTAATATGAATGATATAAAAAATAGTTAATAGAGGCCCACAGAATACAGTGGGAATGAGAAGCCAGAGGGGTGAATTCTGTTGGTGATTAAGAAAGTCTTTAGTACGGGGCGCCTGGGTGGCTCAGTGGGTTAAGCCGCTGCCTTCGGCTCAGTTCATGATCTCAGGATCCTGGGATCGAGCCCTGCATCGGGCTCTCTGCTCAGCAGGGAGCCTGCTTCCTCCTCTCTCTCTGCCTGCCTCTCTGCCTACTTGTGATCTCTCTCTGTCAGATAAATAAATAAAATCTTAAAAAAAAAAAAAAAAGTCTTTAGTGAGGAAGTCATATGGAAGTAAGCTTTAAAAAAAAAAACGGCAGAATTTGGGTCGCCTGACTGGCTGAGTGCCTAGAGCGAGCCGACTCTTGATCTCAGGGTTGTGAGTTCCAGCCCTATATTGGGCATGGGGCCTACTTGATGAAAAACAAAACAAAACAAAAAGTAGCAGAATTGTCATAGAAATGGTGGTAAGGTAGAGTGGAAAGAAAAACGGTCTGAGGGATGCCTGGCTGGTTCAATCAGTTAAGCGTCTGCCTTCGGCTCAGGTTGTGATCTCAGGGTCCTGGGATCGAGCCCCTCATTGGGTTTCCTGCTCCCTGCTCCATGGTGAGTCTGCTGATCCCTCTCCTTCCCATTCATGCCTTCTCTCACTATCTCAGTCGCTATCTCTGTCTCAAAGAAATAAAATCTTAAAACCTGTCTGAGGAGTGCCTGGCACGTCTGGTATTTGGCAGGTAATTGAGAAGTTTCAGAGCATGATGGGGAAGCAGTAATGGAACAGAGAAACCTCTGCACTTACTGAGCTTCATGCTAGTCTCTGCTTAGAATTTCCTCTCCTGTCCCACTGCTGCTCCTGCTGTCTGGCTGAGGGGGGTAAGATGAGGCGTGTGAGGAAGGAAGGAGGGAATCCTAAGTAGTGAAAACCACAAGAGACTAAAGCCCCACTCACATACTCCCTTTTCCTGATCCCTAGTGAGAATTAACCAGTCTCTTTTCATACACTCCAGGGGTGATTGGTGTCTCTCCATTAGCAAGTCTATTTTGTGCTGTTTCTATGTGTTGGATACATCTTCCTCCTTTAAAGCACAAACCATGTGTTAACCGCTTTGCTCCGGTACTTAGTGCAAATGCTCAGTCCATGTTTCTGGAATCTATGTGAGAGAGGAAGAGGGGAGGCTAGGTTGCAGTTGGCTGGGGAAAGACTCTGAGTGTCATTTTGAGGGGTTCAGGCTTAGCCACAGGCAGTGGGGAGCCCTGGCAGCTCTCTGCTAGTGCGGGCCTGATGGAGGCGTGATGCAGAGGTCATGGAAGGGGGAGAAGAGCGAGATGCCCAAATGCCTGGCAGGAGCCCCGGAGGAGCCAGAGCACAATGGCCAAGAGGGACAGAAGGCACCGAAACAGAATTACCATCTCATGAACGTGGGCACTTCGTTCGAATGGAGGGATTGGAAGGAAAAAAGGAACAGAGCAAGGTTTTGAGATTTTTAAGACTGGGTGGTAAGGAGACTGCCAGAGGCCACTTAGCAAACTAACAAGCACAGGGACAATGACAGAGACTATAGGCAGTTCAGCCTGGCCCTGTCTTTTTCTCATCCAGCACAGGGATCCCCCTGAATTCAAAACCTTGTGTCCTGTTGAAGGATGGTATAATATCAAATATGAGAAATGAAATACTGTCTCAGCTGGACGCACAAGAACGGACGTTGGTGTTATGGACGTCTTCCACGAGGCTTTATGGATGCTTTTATTACAAGCAGATGCTAGTAACTTTTTTTTTTTTTTTTTTTTTAACCTTGAAACATGGCCCTGTGACAGCAGCTTACCTTGTAAGAAATGGCCGTTAGCGTTCTTTTGGCTCCTCTGTCCCGCCTGCACCTTCCTAACAGAAAATTTGCTTTGCACCTGCTCCAACTGGGTTCTAAGTGATAAACATCTTGCAAGCCCAGAAAATTGTAGTATCAAATCTCATCCCCAACTGTGAGGCAGCACTCTCATCGAATCCCCGCTGAGAGGCTTTCTTTCCCAGTTCCCCAGGGAAGAGTCCTTTCTCCCCTGGCTCCTTTTCAGGGTTGAACTTTGACCTAAGCCTCTTTTCAGCTCCCAGCATGCATTGCTCTGGGCACTGGCCCTGACCCAGCCCTGTGTACTCTGCCCCACCCTGCGCTCATCCACGGGTCAGGCCTGGGGAGCCCTGGGTCACTGGGGAGCCCAACTCTAATAATGAGCATATTTATCTCAGGAGAGGAAGTAAACCTTCCTGTTCTTTGCGGCTTATTGGCCCCTCCCCCCTCCGAATAAATGCTGATGGAACATTTGATATATTATCTATGGTTTGGTAAATATACGTGAGCTTTGCTTAATAATACAAAGTTGCTTTCATCCACATTTTCCTTCATAAATGTAATGCTTCGTTCTAATTCATGATTTAAGAAGAATATACCTATTTAACTGCTAGGAAAACAAATGTTTTAAAATACTGCCATGTTTGGGAAAACTCGTAAGAATTTCAAATAAAAACAGCAAATACTACTTAAATAGATGTAAAACCTTCTGACTGGACTTAGTGTATGGTTTTAAAGGGAAAGAAAAGAAGTGCTGATGAAGATTGTATAACTTTGTCTTTGTTTTCCTCTTAGGTTTTTCTAGTAGACCAAAGTCATTAAAAGTAATTCTCAACCCCCAGAGCCACAAAAAAGAAGCTACTCAGGTCTATTATGAGAAGGTTGAACCACTCTTGAGGATTGCAGGAATAAAGACTGATGTTACAAGTAAGTCATTTTCAGAATATAATTTTGTCATTTAAAAATATCATACTTAAGGAAACAAAACAATCTGTATTTGTTCTTAAGCCAAATTGAGGAAACTACCTGTAATATCTAAAGGTTTTTTTGTGTGTTTGTATGGCCTACTACAGCCAGCTCCAAGGATTATCACTTATTTTGTTCTCTTCGTTGTGTTATTAGAATGTCAGTATTGTCTTCAGACCTTTTTTCAGACTTTAAAAATTATTAGGAATCATTTCAAAGGGAGCTGTGCACTTTTTGTTACCTTCATTGAGATTTTGGCTATTTACACATTATTTCTACAGTTTGGCAAGCAATTGATTTTTGCTCACTTAAATGTTTGATGTCTTTCCATGGAATCCTTCATTAGGTGGTTTTTGTTCTGACTCTGACCCCTGCTGGTTAGGTCAAAACTAAGCATGTAACTGCCAGTTTAGATGAATTCAGAGAAGCCAGTAGCTTAAATTCATTGTCTAAAACAAGAAAGGTGTTTAGGTTTGTGCTGAGGAGAATAGAAATTTGCCAATGCTAAAGTTAATAGAAAAAAGATTAGCAAAATCCTTTTTAATGTTTTGAATTTGGTGACCAAATTCCTTTGTTTCCTTTGAGACTGATTTTTCCCATGGTGGAGGTGGGGGCATTGGACTGAGAAAAAGGGTTGATGCTATCAAAAATCACAACCCCAGTTTGTCTGATTTTATTTCTATGTAGCTTCACTAACACACAGTGCAAATTTCTAGCAAATTTAAACTGATGAAGAGTATTGCATAATAAACCTGTTCAGAAAACAAAGCCATAGTGTACTTGGATTCTCCTAGTCTCATTTATAAATTCCCGGGGAAGGGATTCAGAGTGACTTGGTTTTGCTCAGCTGAAACTGAGGGAGATGGGTCTCACAGTATAAGATTTGATGCCCTCACTTCATGACTTGATGTATTGAGATAGAAGAAGTTTCTCTAACAAAAATTTTTTTAAAGATTTTTGTTCATTTGACAGCACAAGCAAGGGGAGCAGCAGGCAGGTAGAGAGGGAGAAGCAGACTCTCCGCTGAGCAGGGAGCCTGATGCGGGACTCCATCCCATGGCCCTGGGATCATGACCCGAACTGAAGGCAGAGACTTAACAGACTGAGCTACCCAAGTGCCCCCAATATTTTTTTTTAAACAAAAAGTTCAGCCACCCCAAAAGGCATCTATTATAATGGAGGTTCAAGAGAAATTACCATGAAAAATTCAGGAGGAATTTGTGACTAAAATAAAACTGTCGTGAGAAGTTAATCTTTTACCTTTGTGGGTTTTGGCTTACTTAAAGGTAATTTAAAAGGAAAAGAAACAGTTCTTATCTATCATTCCTTCCCACTGAAGATTTTACGATTGGTGGGGGAAAAAAGGTTGAATTTTTATTGGGTGGAGACCATTAAAAGTTGAATGAGCTTATTGGCAAACTTAATAACATTATTGTGTTTCATTGATTTAATATCCAGGATAGTTTGATGTATATACTACTATGTATCTTCCGGTTCAGGAAACTCTTGTAGAATGCCTTGTGTTAAACACTGTGCAGAATGCAAGATGAATAAGTTATGCTACCTGCTCTTGTGTGGCTCTTAGTTTATTGGGGATTCAAATAAATGTAATTGGGATATAGATACAAGAACTCTGGTGTCTCAGAGGGTGATATTTTGATCAGAAGATTTGAAAGTACTTGAAACAGACCGTTTTGGAGAGTCAGAGGATTTTTGTGGTTTTCTTTACATAAGCAGAAGAAGCAGCAGAAGGAGAAAAATAAGGGAAGGAAGGCAAGCTTGCAAGCACATATAAGTGGGGTGTGTGTGTAACCCATATCTTTGGAATTCCCTAATTCGCTTTGGCTTCCTCAGTTTTGACTTCATCTTAAATTTAATCCTTTCTATTATCAAAAAATTGTTGATAGTGGATTAGATCCTTCTTTGTTCAAATCAAGTGGGATAGGGAGAGGTGTGTGTATGTGAGAGATCCAACATGCTTTAATACTGAGCAAGGATTAAAGTTTTCTCCTATCAGTTTGACTGTCTTATAATGTGTGCCCGAGCTGGAGCATGCAGTCTCTTAACTCTTAAGACCCATCCCATGGGCTGGAAGTAGGACCCCCTTTTCCTGAAGGCTGAAAATACCTGAACTGAATCTGGGTTCTATTAGGGAGAAAATAAAAAAGGCCCAAGTGGCTTCTGGGACGGCTCCCAACCATGTCCACTAGAGGAAGTTTAAATCCAGATTCTGGACTGACATTTGTGCTGTACTCCGTAGTTTACTCATCATGTATTGATCCAATATTAGTGTCAATTTTTTATCATAGCACGTCACCTGGTTTAGCAGCAATGATCCTGCCAACAGAATAGAGATTAGGAAGGAAGAGACAGCTCCTAGAAGAAAGACTGGTGCATGAAAAACCTGATGGAAGGCAGAGGAAATGATAAGAATGTGCTTGCTTTCCTTCGTATTGAGGAGAAGAGTTTTATGTCCTAGGGCTCTTTTTCCCCTAAATTTATAAACATTATTGAATGTTATATTTAGTTCAACATAAAATTAGGACATTTTATAAAGCAAACTTATAATTTTTTTATATATTTGTGCAGAATGGCTAATTATTAGCTGCCTAACACTCCTCCTATAGGCAAAATTATAAAACTGCATCTTTTGCATATAAAACCATTTTAGTATGTATATTAGCTAAATACTTATATTTTGAAAGTTTGCTATTTTGTGCAAAGGACTGAATAAACATATGGATCCTTGAAAAGATTAGAATCTTCTTGCCTGTCTCACAGTGTAGTTTTGTAGTTTGAGTTAGATAATACATTTGAAACTACCTTATATATTATGAAGTGCCATAGAAAGATGGTCATAGGGGCGCCTGGGTGGCTCAGTTGGTTAAGCAACTGCCTTTGGCTCGGGTCATGATCCCAGAGTCCTGGGATCGAGCCCCACATCGGGCTCCTTGCTCAGCGGGGAGCCTGCCTTTCCCTCTCCCTCTGCCTGCTACTCCACCTGCTTGTGCTCTCTCTCTCTTTCTCTCTCTGTCAAATAAAAAAATAAAAATTAAAAAAAAAAGAAAGATGGTCATAATGCTGTGCATGTCTGTTTCATAAATTATGTAGTAGATTCAATTCACACCTTGAAAGAAAAAATACATGAAAGAGTAAAACAGAAATGTACATATTTTCTGGACATCCAGAAGTGACCATTATTTTAACATGTCTTGTGTGCATTGCTGAGTCTAAATGGAATAGAAACTCCGTAATATATTTGACATGATGATAAACTCACTAGGAGATAATGCTTAGATAAATGAGGCAGGATTTGAAACATTCTAGCTAGATATGTATATTTTAAAGGATTTTTTTCTATAAGTTTCTTTTAAAAATGAATAGCAAAATTAATAGCTTGACTAAAAGTAGGTAGAGCATCTGAAAAGCCATTTTCCCAAAGAAGACCTGCAGATGGCCAACAGGTACATGAAAAGATGCTCAACATCACTAATCATTGGGGAAATGCCAATCAAAGCCACAGTGAACTATTACCTCACATCTGCTGGAATGGCTCTTACTAAAGAGTGTTGGTGAGGATGTGGAGTGGAGGGAAGGAACCCTTGGTGCACTGCTGGTAGGAATGTAACTTGGTGCAGCCACTGCGGAAAACAGTATGGAAGTTCCTCAAAAATAAAAATGGAGCTACCATATGGTCTAACAATTCTACTTCTGGATATTTACCCAAAGGAGAAAAAATCACTAACTTAAAAAGATAGCTGCACTCCCATGTTCGTTGTAGCACAATAGCCAAGACATGGAAGCAACCTAAGTGTCCATCCGTGGATGAATGGAAAAGAAAATGTAGGGTCTATATATGTGGGTATATGTGTGTGTGCATGTGTACACGCACACTTACACACAATGGAATATTATCTGGTCATTAAAAAAAAGGAACTCCTGACATTTGTAACAACATGAATGGACCTTAAGGGCATTATGCTAAGTCACCTAAGTCAGGGAAAGATAAATTGCCATCTGATCTCCCTTATTTGTGGAATCTTAAAAACACAAAGAACGAACCCCCAATTGAACATACAGGTGTAGAGAACAGATTCTTGGTTGCCAGAGGTAGGAGGTGGGAAATGGGAGAAATGAGCGAAAGGTGTCAGAAGGTATAAACTTCCAGTTTTTTAAAAAAAAGAATCACCACATTAATAAAAATATACTTTTCCTTTTGGTTACTGCTGAAACCCTAACTACTTCTGAATATAGATCAGCGTCTTTTGAAATACTTGAGCTGAACTTGGATCCCCCCTCTGCTGCCACCACCAGCGCAGTATCTAATAATTGTGTCAGAAAAACTTCTGGAAGAACTTAGAAATGGAGGTTTTTTGTTTTGTTTTGTTTTTTTCTAATAACTTGTTGGCATTTGAGTCGAAGAAGAACATGAGTGGTAAGCCCAAGCTGGCCTATGATAACCTTTCTTTATCCTTCTCCCAAAATAGAGCAGATTTCAGGAAGTACATTGTTTAAGGTCTAAGAGGGTTTTTGAGAGACTATAAATTCATAGGATAATTCATAGAACAATAAAGTGAGAAAAGGCACCTGAGAGATCAAACTGGAAATAACTTGAGAGTGATCTAGTTTAATTTCCCCCATGTGGTGGAGTGTAGGTGTGGCCTGACTCATGGATGAACTCTCGGGCTTTGCTTGGGGACCCTATGTCAGTGTCTGCCATTACTGGATAATACTGCTGGTCATTATTGAGTCAGGGTCACTGTACCTTGTGCATATTAGAAAAGACACTTTTTTGTTGTTGTTGTTGTTGTTCTAACTTATATAAAGGTGCCCTTCTCTCTGAGCTGATTCAGCCCAAGGCCACCAGCATTTTGAGTTAGGTATACTGGCTAGATTGCAAATGTAACTGTCCCTTTGACCAAATGCCTGTGTGCAATGCATGAACTTTAGGGAGAACTTGTGAGATGACTTTTGCCTTCTTGTAATTTTTAGAGTCAGTGTTCTCTTTTGCCCTAGTACAAAATAAATGCATCCCATCTTGAGTATGAGTCATTAAAGTATATGAAACAGATAATATGACTGCTCTTGATCTCTCTTGTTCATGATAGGCAGTTCCATCTCCTTCAGTCAATTTTTGTGTTAACCAACTGTAGACCTTATCATACTCACCATCATTATCATGGTCAAAGGCACATCTCTGAATTTAGCCTTGATCTTTGCCAACTCAGGGCTCATGGGAGTGCCTAGTCCCCAGATAATTTTTACTTCCTATTTGGTCCTGGTGGAATTGTAAAGAAAGTGGAGTTTGTTGTCACCTCCCCCTCCCCTCCTTCTAGGGTCATGAGTTTAAATTACAACACTTTTACCAAATCTCCTCTTGGAATTTTTTTTTTTTCCTCTTTGGCTCTTTGTTTCTACTTAAAGCCTTCCGTCCCTGGAAATGCCTCCTGTTATTCCTGATCTTGCCCAGCAGAAAGCTAGGCAATTTGATAAAATTGAGTCACAAAAGATGCTAGTAGGTCAGGACATTATTTATTTCCAATTTTACCTGCATTTTAATAAAAATCTGGGGAGTACCTGTTCATGCATCATATCGAGTGAGAGGTTCTTTTTGTTATTCCTTAAGTAATTGTGGATGTATATGACAAATCCTGTTTCCAGTACTCAGATGTCTGGGGTTTGGAGCTTGTCTCTGATGACAGTGTAGACTCATCTGTGGAGGTTGTGTAGAAGAAGGATAGGAGATCTGAGAAAGTCATTCTGGGGAGAGTAGGATAAAGGTTGGAGGCAGACTGGGGAAGACTGTTACACTAACCACATTAAAAAATATTAGTGCTGGACCATGGGCATTGGCTTGAGGTGGGATACTATATCAACAAAGACCAAAACAACTGGTCTTGACCTTGGAGTAGTTGTGGAGAGTGAGGAGGGAGACAAGCTAGGAAGTAATTTTCCTGTCTTGGGAGCAGGGAGGAGATGATGGAACACAAAGAACAATATATTTGAGAGGCAATCTGAAGGTGGAAATAACAGATTCCATCTGGAGCTAAGTTGGAAGTACCTATAGGTCATCTCCGTGTCTTATCCCATTATAAAATTTTATCACCAGACTAAGAAAGGTTTCTTGAAGTCCAGGTTTCATCTGATTTTACTACAGCCTGTTTCCTCATCAACATTCAGCATTAACATCAAGACATTACTTTCTTCCAATCTTGTCTCCTTAAGGAAGTAATATATAAAGTGAAAGTTCTGGTGTTTAGAGGAATCCCCGCACTGAGAACTGAGTTCAAAGCCTTGCAAAGAATGGAATCTCCAAATTTTCTGAATACAAGGGGCATAGGGTATCATTCTTATTAGAAAAGGAAAGCGAGTGAAAGAAAAGGCCAGTAACTTTTTGAAACTGCATTTGTCTAGCAGTCTATTCCTTATGTTTATTTGGAATGGGATGATTTGAATCTGGCTCTTTCTCACTCCAGGGCCCCTAACATTATGTCTAAATAAATACTTCAGTTTCTTCTACTGTATCTAAATAGTAGTCTCTATTTAGTCTACTGTATCTATATAGTATTCTCTATCCTTTATCCCTGTTATTTTTTTATAATCATTTACTACTACTTCATATTGTACATTTATGTTTTAAAATCAGCATCTCATTTCTGTCTCCAGAATATGAGCTCCCTGTTGCCAACGACTTCATTCTTTTTGTTCATTTTCCTAATATCTTGTGATCAAGTTTCTTTCATTTTTTCTCTTTGTTACAGGTCACTATTTTTTTCTTTTTTAACTTTTCCAATGTCATTTTAAAAATTACTCTTCTTGGATAATTTGCATCAATATATCAGCAAATTCTACCTGCAAAATCAAAGAAATAGAATATTATTTAAAATTTTTCTTGAATAAAGGTAGTGTTTAGCCATAGCCTAGTTTTAAAGCTACCTTTGTATTGGATTTGAAAAGTAAACTGCAGCCTAAAAGCAAGATTTGATAAACTGATTCTCATTATAAATATTTCTTCATAATATCATTAAGTATTTTCAGTGTGTGTTTGTATATAACATTTTATTTTCTATTTTTAAGGTTTCAACTACTTGCTGAGGTTATAAATGATCAACACAATCATTTATGATAACTTAACCTTCCAAGTTTATTAATATAAATATTTTATCCTTAGTTTCCTCCTAGCTTTCTTCTGATTAGAATTTAATACAGAGAAGTTTTATTCATGTGAATGTTAACAGCCTTTGAATAAGCTGTGGGAGAATTACAAGGTAATGCTGCTGGATACAGAATGATTCTTTTCGACACCAAGACTAATAATTCTTAACAATATCTAAAAACATTGTAGGAAAAGCTTGAACCATGCTGACACCAGGGACAGACAGGCATGAAAGATTAATGTAATCTTGCATATAATGATGCACATTCTTACACAAAAAATCCATCTGCAATGTCATGTCAGTCAGCAGAAATCTTTGATGGGTGGATACAGCTGGGCTGTCTCTTCTGGCAGCACGGCCCTAGAAAATGCTAAATGTGGTTGGGATGCATGGTGCCATCTGCAGTGTGCCAGTTTGTGCTGTCTCCACTGGCATTTACAATACTGCGTAGGGCATCACGACTGTAGAGACAGCGATAGGGAGTGACAGATCCGTTTCCTCAGAGGCTTGGGCGCTGGTGGGTCCGTGCCACCCTCCTCCTCCGCTTTGGGTCTGTTATCATCGGTGTTGGCTTGCCTTCGTTATTTTCACGTCCAGCTCCTCCTCTTTTTAGTCTAGCGGTTCCAGATACACATTCTTCTAGTATGTAAATCTTACACTAACCTTTCCACTAATTTATTCGTGTGAGGTTGCCAAAGCGATTTCACATTGACTGTTTGATGCCAGCTAATGTGCCTTATTTTCAAAATACTGTTGCTCTTAGGCTTCTGATTTGAGGGAAATGTATCTTCTTTATAATATCAGGAAGGGAACACTGAACAGACATGCACCAAGATAAATGATCTGACTGCTGTGTGTGGGATAGCTCTGAATGACTTATGTAGTTGGAACAAATATATGACCCTCTTTTACATAAAGCTATAAAACACATCAGGCAAGTAACAATCTTCTTTCCCATGATTAAAATATAAATATTCAAGGATAAATGTTGTTTTATGACCCGACCATATGTTTATGATATTGTTTTGCCAAACTAAGTGAAAGAGTGTAGATCATTGTTTAAGACTTTAACCTGTTTTTTGGGTTTTGTTTCTAAATAGTAACAGAGTACGAAGGGCACGCTCTGGCACTGCTGAAGGATTGTGAACTCCAGGAATTTGATGGGTAGGTTATGTTATCGGTCTGTATGTGTCCCATGGCCCATGTTCTGAAATGTTTTCGTTAGTTTTTAGCCACATATTTGGGGCTTGTAAGTATTTCAGTATTTGTGGTGTATGTAATTAGACTATTTCATTCGTATCTGTATACTAACAATGAATGATCACAATATGGCCTGGTCCTCTGCCTCTCAGGGTCAGGTGTAGGAAAACAAAAGGAGAGATATCTAAGTGCTGGGAAATCAAAGAGGACCACATCATACTGACCTAGTGTGCATATATTTGAATCTGTAGTCCTTAATTCTTGGCTTTAACCGTGTGAGTATCTAGAAAAGCATTGATGGAAGGTTATATGGTATAACTGTATTGGGATCCTCTTTTGTACATTTATTGATAATATTAATAGTTACCCACTGGTTCAGTTGGCTGTGATTGTAGGTAAATATTCTATACATACAAATATATTGAAGAGCCTGGGTGGTTCAGTCAGTTAAGCATCTGCCTTTGGCTCAGGTCCTGATCTCAGTGTCCTGAGATCGAGCCCCATGTCAGGCTCCCTGCTCAGTGGGGAGTCTGTTTCTCCCTCTCCCTCTGTCCCTTACCCCTGCTTTTGTGCTCACACATGCTCTCATTCTCTCTCTCAAATGAATAAATAAAATCTTTTAATATGTATATATTATTTTCAGTATAAATAAAGATGCTAATTTTAATTCTTTTGCAATTTAGTGGCTACCAATTAAGTGTGCTATCCAGAGTGGGCATTGGAAACTGTTGTTTCCAATACATTGCTGGAGTGTGTAGAAATCATTCACTGTCATGCAAACATTAGAAATGGGGTGAGTGACATACTTTAATAACCATTTTTTAAAAGTAGGCAAATCACTTTGCAAAATGATGGATTGATGTGTAAGACAAAAACATTTTAGGGAAGATTTTTTTACAAGAGTTGATATTTCAGGGTTTTAAAAGGTGGCAATTATGTGAATAACTTGTGTCACATGGTAATGGGCAGGAAACAAAATGTAATATCAGGAAGGACAGTTGTGTCTTTGAACTGTAGAGTGAAAGGCTTTGCTCTTAAAGAACTACTAGAATATATTAGGAAGGAAAGTAATGCAGTCAAAATAGAGCATTATTAGGGTTGTTTTTCCAGAAGTGCTTAATATTTTTTGATAAGAAACAATATTAGTGGATGAAGAAGAAAGTTTGATAAGTAAAACAAGACTTCAAAAAGGAATCTGAGAGGAGCAAATCTAGATGGCAACATTACATGAATATTGAGGATGAAGAGTATGACGTAGGAGATTACTTAAGAGCTTTACACTTATAGGGGTGCCTGGTGGCTCAGTGGGTTAAAGCCTCTGCCTTCAGCTCAGGTCATGATCTCAGGGTCCTGGGATGGAGCCCTGCATTGGGCTCTCTGCTCAGCAGGGAGCCTGCTTCCTCCTCTCTCTCTTTGCCTGACTCTCTGCCTGACTCTGCCAACATGTGATCTCTGTCAAATAAATAAATAAAATCTTTAAAAAAAAAAATTAAAAACAACTTTTATAAAAAATACAGACTATTCCAATGTTCTAATAAATTCCTACTTTTACACTAAAAAATTTTTTTTTAAATGGCAACTACATTAGAAAAAGAAAAAAAGTAATTGGGGGACTCATGCCCACCACCTACTGCCTGTTAGTATAGTCCTGAAACACAGCTTTTGAATATATAAGTGTGGCTGTATTGCAGATAAGTCCTTTCTTCAAAACATAATTATATAAATAATGAGGGTAACAGATACCATAGATATTAGACGTGGTTTTGCCCATCACCATTTTGAAGTTCTATGTGCTATGTATATGTGTGAATGTGCTATGTATAAATATGTTTAATTAGTAATTATACTATGTAAGGATGAAGAAGAATTTTGCAGAGGGGCTCCTGGGTGGCTCAGTGGGTTAAGCGTTTGCCTTCTGTTCAGGTCATGATCTTAGGGTCCTGGGATAGAGCCCCGCATTAGGCTCCCTGCTCAGCAGAGAATCTGCTTCTCCGTCCCTCTCTGCCCCTCCACACTGCTTGTGATTTCTCTCTCTCAAATAAATAAAGAAAATCTTTTTAAAAATTTTGCAGAATGACAAAAGACTCAAGGGCAGTATAGTGATTTTTTTCTCTGAATGTACTTAATTCTTGTTTATTTCACATGGTAGGTGTTGTTATTTAATAGTGTGGCCCTAAAAGGGATGCAGATCTTTCAGTTATTAGCCACATTTTTTTAACCACATAGTTTGACCTAACTATCCTATGATGTAAGTTCAGTGATTTGATGGTTTCTGAATTCCACAGCATGCTGATTTATTTAGGTCTTATAATAATTTAAAATTTCTATTGAAAATCATCTATTTTCTAAGATTCCTTCAATACCTCATTTATTTTCATGGGCCTAGTTTTTCCACTGGGATCTGGGAAAAATTACTAAAATGGTCATTTTAAGTCACTCCACTTAGAATTACACAGATTAGGTATATGAGGAGAACAATGGAAACATAGTTTCTTTAGACACTTTAAGAGAATAATTCTTTGTATGCATTTTGTTTTTTAGATTCCATGTATGTATGAAATCATACTGTATCTTTCTCTTATTTCACTTGGCATAATACTCTCTAGGTCCTCCCATGTTACAATATTCTCTAGGTCCTTCCATGTTGTTGCAAATGCCAAGATAAAAGAACAGATTGGTGGTTGCTGGAGGGGAGGAGGTTAGGGGTGGGTGAAATGGGTGAAGGAGATCAAGGGGTACAGACTTCCAGTTATAAATCAGTCAGGGGGCTGTAATATACAGCATGAGGACTATAGTCAGTAACAGTGTATTGCATATTTGAAAGTTGCTGAAAGAGATCCAGAAAGTGTGACAACAAGATAGTTTTTTGTAACTTTGTATGATGATGGCTGGGAATGAGACTTATTGTGAGGATCACTTTGCATGCATACAAATATTGAGTCATTATGTTATGTACCCTCATAATATGTTATATATCAAATACACTTCAATTAAAAAGAAAGAGCAATTCTCTAACAAGTTGAAGCATTTGAAAACGGAATGCACTCCCTTTGTGAGTTCCTGTTTCTGCACGTGTTCAAAGAGTGGCTGTTGAAGGAGTTCCTGAGAAAAAGGTACAAATGATTCAAGGTTGGGATAAGCTACCCCCAAGATTCTATGGTCTTTGATGAGAGAGGGGATTCCTTCAAGAACTTGAGCCTGGAGCATTTCTGCCCGATTCAAGTGAAGCTACTGGTAGGGTGTGATTAGAAAATCATCTAAAGGTTTATAGACACGGACCAGACAGTTTAAGGTCCAAGAAATATTCTTGGACCTTAATAAAGCCAAATGGTTTGGTAAATAATGTTTAAGAAATGTTACTTGTTAAGATTTTGGAATTTTTAATGAGTTATGTATGTTTATATAAAGACATATCATGTCAAAAAAGCTAACAGGAACACATCTATCAGTACGCAAGACCGCTGTTGTGCATCTCCAGTGTATCCTAGCAAACACTCTGAGATCCATCACTCAAACTTGTAGGAGTGCCACTTTTTATTTGCCCCCTATTTTTACTATGCATGGAGAGAACGTTTTGTAATGGCAAAGAAAAGAGTACGGTCAGGTGCGGAGACCTGTAGCTGGAACAGTTGAATTTACAGGTGTGAGCATGGTTAAGCTAATCTGTAGCTCTTATGCAGTTATAAATGTGCTAATATTTCCTATTTTGCTCCATAGTGTTTTATTTGAACTTGAGTTAGTTTTTCTCTTCTTTTTAAAATTTCACCATGAACTAGACCTATGCTGATTCGGACATTATTTAACTAACATTGAGATTTGACCCCATTGACCATGGTATCTGTATTACTAAGTAAGGTATTTTTTTAAAAGTACTTTTTTTCAAAAAAGAAAAAGTTTAAATCAAAACCTAGTAACCTGTTGGGAACATTTCAAAGATGATACTGGTTTGTAGATGAAGAAACACAGATTTAAAAATTATATAAAGGGAAATTTTATGAAGAGAAATAAGGTATCAGCCTCTGCTTCTACCTTTCCAGGCAGAATGATTGTATTTGGGGTCATGGCAAGAAGGAGTTTACTTTTTCTGAAAATACAAGAGGTAGCACATGCAAAAGATTAGCTATTTTAAGTTTTATGTTTAGGGTAACTCTTAAGTGTGGTTAAATTAACACATAAAAGGTTGTGGGTGGGTGTTTGCTTTGCCTTTTCTTGTAATGTGCAGACTCTTGTGATAGGTTTGCCTGAAGTATATCCTCGAGGCTGAGTAACTATTCCTGGAGGTGATCTTAATGATATAATAGTTATCAACATAAATATATTACTTTAACACATTTAATTACACATTAATTCTATTGGTAAACTGATTTTCAAAAAAGTAAGCTTCCCATAAGGTGATTTTCATTAGATTTCACATATAGAAAGGATACGATACGTGGACTAGTAGTAGTAGTGCCATCTCTTAAGGCCGAATTGTGATGTTTCAAATCCTCCTTCTGTCACTTACTATGTAATGACCTTGGGAAAGTTACTTAATCTTTCTATGCCGTAGTTTCCCAATTGAAAATTGAAGGTAAAAATATCTTTTGCATATGGTTAGTGTCCAAATTAAATGAGTTAATACATGGAAGGTGCTGAGAACAGTGTCTGGTACATAGTAATCATTCACTAAATATTACTTTATTATTCTAATTATCATTTGTTAAAGTTTCAAAATAAGTAACCTAGGACGTGTTAGGACAAAAACTCAAAGGCTTTTGTGGCAGAGTATGTTCACAGCGGAACCATCGCTATCAATGCTAGCAGTGAGTTAACACGTACCGGATGTTCTACTGGGTGCAGGGTCCCAGGGGCCAGATGCTGCCATACAGAATGGCAAAGTCAGGTTCTGCGCTAAGTTAGATGTTTTGTTGGATGACCTTATGTGCTCTGTTTAGATCACACACACCTCAGCGGGTAGAAAGGGCGTGAATCTCCTAGGTGTGCTTAAGTTCATAGAGTGTTGGCCAATCTCCAAGATCTTTGAAATCATATTAGACAAGGTTCACATCAAACCTTGGCTTCCCCCTTTATAAAGATGAGGCTAATGCCTACTTCATAGAACTCTGAGGATTTAATAGAAAAGAACCAACGTATTTTCTGACATAAAGTTGACCTTCAGTAGGTACAATCACTTTTTTTCTGAATCAGTGGCCACATGATGAACCCCTAGAATCCTTTCAGACCTAAAATAGTACCCTTAGTCAACAATTACCGGGTCATATCCCACGTCCTGGAGTCTCTGATAACAAGGGTGGACCTGGATCCTGCCAGGCAGTGTGCAGTCATAGGGCTGAACCACAGCTCTGTGCAGGGGCTAGAAGTCTGAGAGAAAGGTGGGGGGTGGGGAGTTGAGGTACCCTCAGACTCTGGGTTCACCAACGTCAAGAGTTTCCTAACCTTAAGGATCCATTTAAAAGCTGGTGACCAGGGCACCTGGGTGGCCCAGTCAGTTGAACGTCCAACTCTTGGTTTTGGCTCAGGTCTGATCTCAGGGTCCTGAGATCGAGCCCCACCTCAGGCTCTGTGCTGAACGTATGGTCTGCTTGGGTTTCTCTCTTCTTTCTCTACCCCTTCGTCCCACACTTGCTTTCTCTCTCAAATAAATAAATCCATTTTAAAACAAATAAAATCTGCTGCTCATGATCCATAGGCTGTTTGTTTGGCACATGGAGGTTTTAAATAAATTGAATGCTAGTTGATAATATTGACAAATTAGGAGACTCACCCAGAAATCAGAATCTGTGGTTGTTCTAGAAAAATCAGAGGATGAAAAGTGTCTGAAAAATCTAGGCATGCCTCCCAGATGACATGAGTGGGCTGAACTGAAAATCCGTCCCTCCTTTAGATTCATTGTGCCCTTCCATTTTTGCTGAGCTCTTATGGGCCTTGAGTTATGACACCTGCTTTCAATAACACAAACTCTTCCTCCTTTTGGGTAAATTAATGTGCTTTTGCTACTTAAGATTATTTTACATCTTTTAAATACAAATAATTATGAAACAAATTTCTGAAATTGGATATATTACTTTCATGAATTTCTACCACCACCTCTGCTGTAGTCTACTTACCATGAAATCTTAAAAAATTATTAGCAGTACTGACTAGGATCAAAAGGGCAGTAATAGTAATTTTAAAAGTGCCATCTAGCAGTAATGTCCAAAAGATAAAAAACAGTTCAGGTTTGTAATTACTATATTTATATACTAATGGTAAATCGCTTCTTAAAGTTTCATATTTCACATGACTTTTACAGCTGTCTTTTCAGAGCTATATTGAAAATTAGCAGTTGGTTAAATGAATTGTACATGACTGCTAACATAAAATGAGAACAATATACTTTTGGGTATCAATAGAGCCAAATGCAGATTCAACATGAATTAACATGTTCAAGTGTTTTAATGCCTCTTAACCCACTTAAAAACATTTTGTCTACGGGGTATTGTGTAGGAATCATATCCTCGAAGTAAACTTGACCAGGGCAGCGCTAGGGCCTTCTTATTCATTGATACTTACTAAAATGTTGGAAGGTGCGTGTGAGTAACCTTGCACTTGAATATATAAGGTTATTCTTCTGAAGTTGAGATTTCATGAATAATTACCAATTATTGTAAAGTGTTGCATTCTTTAATTTCTTGTTTTCTAGTGTCATCTGTGTTGGTGGCGATGGATCTGCCAGTGAAGTTGCCCATGCTTTGCTTCTCAGAGCCCAGAAGAATGCTGGGAAGGAAACAGACAGCCTCCTCACCCCTGTCCGAGCACAGCTGCCACTCGGCTTAATACCAGCAGGCAAGCCAGTGACCATGGATTTGCTAATTGGAACCTCTCCTCCTATCTTTCTCTGTTTCACTTCCTTTTTTTTTTTTTTTTTTAATTTATTTCAGCATAACAGTATTCATTGTTTTTGCAGCACACCCAGTGCTCCATGCAATACGTGCCCTCTCTAATACCCACCACCTGGTTCCCCCAACCTCCCACCCCCGCCCCTTCAAAACCCTCAGATTGTTTTTCAGAGTCCATAGTCTCTCATGGTTCACCTCCCCCTCCAATTTCCCCCAACTCCCTTCTCCTCTCTAACTCCCCTTGTCCTCCATGCTATTTGTTATGCTCCACAAATAAGTGAAACCATATGATAATTGACTCTCTCTGCTTGACTTATTTCACTCAGCATAATCTCTTCCAGTCCCGTCCATGTTGCTACAAAAGTTGGGTATTCATCCTTTCTGATGGAGGCATAATACTCCATAGTGTATATGGACCACATCTTCCTTATCCATTTGTCCGTCGAAGGGCATCTTGGTTCTTTCCACAGTTTGGTGACCATGGCCATTGCTGATATAAACATTGGGTTACAGATGGCCCTTCTTTTCACTACATCTCTATCTTTGGGATAAATACCCAGTAGTGCAATTGCAGGGTCATAGGGAAGCTCTATTTTTAATTTTCTGAGGAATCTCCACACTGTTCTCCAAAGAGGCTGCACCAACTTGCATTCCCACCAACAGCGTAAGAGGGTTCCCCTTTCTCCACATCCCCTCCAACACATGTTGTTTCCTGTCTTGCTAATTTTGGCCATTCTAACTGGTGTAAGGTGATACAGCAATTCAGTAACGTGGCAGGATACAAAGTCAATGTACAGAAATCAGTGGCTTTCTTATACACTAACAATAAAAATACAGAAATGCAAATTAGAGAATCGATTCCATTTACTATAGCACCAAGAACCATAAGATACCTGGGAATAAACCTAACCAAAGGGGCGCCTGGGTGGCTCAGTGGGTTAAGCCGCTGCCTTCGGCTCAGGTCATGATCTCAGAGTCCTGGGATCGAGCCCCGAATCGGGCTCTCTGCTCGGCGGGGAGCCTGCTTCCTCCTCTCTCTCTGCCTGCCTCTCTGCCTGCTTGTGATCTCTCTGTCAAATAAATAAATAAAATCTTTAAAAAACAAAACAAAACAAAAAAACCTAACCAAAGAGGTAAAGGATCTGTACTCGAGGAACTACAGAACACTCATGAAAGAAATTGAAGAAGACACAAAAAGATGGAAGACCATTCCATGCTCTTGGATGGGAAGAATAAACATTGTTAAAATGTCTATACTGCCTAGAGCAATTTATACTTTTAATGCCATTCTGTTTCACTTCCTATCCTAGACAATGTAACACAGAGTTAAATGCAGACTTTGAATCTGAAAGACCCAAGTTTGGCATCTCCACTAGCAAATGTGAGACTTTGGACAAGTTATTTAATTTCTTTGAGCCTTGTTTTTCTAATCTGTAAAAAAGATACCCATATATATATTCACCTCAGTATAAGGTTATTGTAGTATTAGATGGTATATATGGAGGATTTAATACATAGTTAAACAATTGACAAATGGGATAGTTATTATTCTGGCTTCCCCTATAAAGGTCTAGTGATCACACAGCCCCAGGTATGAAATTTGACAAGGCCACTTTAGTCAAGCCGCTTACAATGTCATATGAGGTAAAATGTTGTAACTCCCATTATCGGAGTATAAAGAGATAACCCGGAGTTGAGAATGCCAGAAAGATTCATTCTCACTGCTGTATTGCTAGCAGCTAGAATAGAATGTGACACAGTGAACGTTCAATAACATTTATTAAGTGAATGAACATAAAGAAGACATTAATAGAGCACGTGCACTTGAATTAGGCCTAAAATGGGTAGAATCTGGCCTGATGAGGATGAGTTATTTTCTTCATTGCAAAAATAATCAATGCCAAAGCAAAATCCAAGAGCATGGAGAAATAGAAAACAGGTCATTTGTTGGGTGATGACGGGATCAGAATTGTCCCAAAGCAGGGTGGCTCCCGGGGACTCCACAGGGACGGGTCTGAATTGTATTTGATAAACAGTAGGAAACAATGGGAGTTTGAGAGCAAGGGAACACCCTGCTGGGAGGCTTTCTGGGAGAATTTGTGAGTAGGGGAAGGGAGGGGAAAGCTGTGGGAGCCTGTGAGAACAGCTAGAGTAGCCCTGGCTTCCAGAAGAGAGGAAAATATCTTTCACAAGTTTATTACATTATGCCAGTCACTCCTTCCAAATTATTTAAACAGTAGTGATGGAAAGTGATTATTTCTTTTCTTTTCATTTGGAAAACCTCACACAGTATTCCCTCTACAAGAAAAGTAGAAACAATGACCATTTCCTATGAAAATAGGAAATAATGTGACTGGTTAAAAAATTCAACATTCTATCCATTTGATAACCACACTCATTTAGTATGGATTTCAGTATATTTAGTATTGTTCATGGACAGAAAACAAAAGATACACAAATGCTCTTTTAGGCTGTGAAGTCTTTTTAAAAAACCAGAAGAATTTAAAAGGAAACACACATTTGGATATATCCTGATAATTATGAAGCATTTAGAGAAAACCTTTGATGATCTTTAAGCAGAAGAGAAGAAAATAACCTCAACTGGGAGGGAAAAAAAAATGTGGCCAAGAGGAACCAGTCATTTTCACCTTTTCGCATCATTTTAGTGGCTCTGTTTGTAATGGTGGAGTTTTTCAGCATTTCCTTCCAAGCCAAGTGGATGTGCTTAGGTCATTTCCTCTTCAGTAGTATATACACTCACACTAGAGGTCACTTATTAACTGTTGTGTATCAAAAGTAAAATTGTTATCCTCACAGGTAGGCATTTGACCTAAAGTGAATAGTTAGCTAGAAAAACTAATGGTTATGCTTATCTTCTTAATATGCCATTTGAATGCACTTTGCTTAGAAAATACAGCCTGTTGCCAAAATTGTGGTCATGGTATAGGAGTTCCAGCTTATGGATTCCATAACGAGGGGGAAGTCATGTGCGGGATGTACTAATAGGACCCAATGCCCCATCAGGGCTTTGATAGAGAATGGGAACAAGAGCGGGGCAGGAAGTTTCCAGGCTGCACACAGAAGACAGTCTGCCTTTGAAGCCATTTGCCTCCTGGAGAGAGACACCCAGAGGGAGAGTGTTTAGTAAATTACTCCACTGAGCCAACAGACTAAGCCGCTGAATTATGGTCAGACTCAAATGGATCAGATGTGGGGAAGCCTGTATTTGAACTGCTGGCCATTAGCAATGGTGTTTGTTGCCATGGGAACTGGTGCTAAGGAACTATACAGAGAGATTCCGATTAAACGGGTTGGGGGAGGATAGAGGAAAAAGCCAGAGAGGACATAAAAATAAAAAAGCAATCCAGTTGTTGTAAAACAAGGCTCAATCCACATACTGATGGCAAACCATATATTCCTATAGCATTCACATAAATAAATTCATGCTTTCCAATTAATTTGAGAATAAAATATTGCCAAGGGACTGTTAGTTTCTATGCTATTTCAGGCAAAGAACCAAAGTGTAGGTGCAGTTTTCGTGAGAGTTTTAGATATGCTTGACTAGGAAGTCATTACATCACATTTATCTGTTTGGATGTGGGAGACATTAACGGCCTTATGAATATTCATGGTGTCTGGTTAATTAAGTTAATTGTTCTGCAGAAGTGCTTGCACTTCCAAGGACAATTTTTTTTTCCTTGTTTCTTTTTGCCTCCATAGTTTCTGTCTGGTACTTCCATCACTCATGCTTTACATGAACTGCTACTTCTGTCCTTACCCTCTTTGTATCTGGCACATTTTAGCAGGTCTGGGGAGGTGGTGGTGAGCAAAATTGCTGGTAGCTGTTAAGAAAAATAACTTTTCAGACTAATTAAAATGTTTACCTTGAGGTAGAACATTTATAGCTTTTGTGAGAATGCTAAAATTACATAGTTGTTATTTATGTGAGCAACATGTTCTTTTGGCATGTAGACGTCTTTACAGACAGATCACATTTTGTTTTTGGAAATTGTACTCTGTCTTTTAGATTATCCAAATAAAAATACTGAGCAATCTATAGTATTACCATTTTATAAGCACTTTCCTCACAAACTTTCCTTATTAATTCAGTGTGTAAAAAACTGTTCTTCAGGACTAAGGAATGGGTTAATCAGAGTAGAAGATGACTAAAATAATTTCTGGTCATGCCTCTTTGCAAATTCTATGGATTTAAGAACAAGTTGTCAAGGTGCAAAGCCTGAGACGTAAAAATTTTAAAAAGCGATCTTGAGCAATCTAAAAAGAGTTGTGTCTGGACATGCTTAGCATACTTCAAACTCATAGGGAATTAAGGGTCTTTATTTTCTTGAGTCATGATATGTGTCATTCTCTATTGCACATGACAACATTACATTATGTTCTTTAATAGCTCTTCTAGAGGAATGCTTTTATGGTCTATTCCTAATTAACCATGGTAATGGAGGAAATGTGTTTCATGGAGTACTGTAATCCATTGATAATCCTAAATATCTCACTCTAATTATGTGGCCTCCTCCAAAACCTTTACCATAAATCTGATTGGGAAGCAAAATAGGTTGATTTGTTTCCTTTCTTCCCTCCCACCCATTCCAGATTAATTAGCAATTAGATGACCAGAGGGTAAACTGTTAGATGGTCAAAGGGTAATTGGAAAGGCTTAGGTAATTGACTCCTGGGTAAAGATCCACTGAGTAACAGGTTTCTGGGCCCGTTGTTCTTAAACCTTAGGATGCCTCTTAGTCACCTTGAGAACTTGCTAAAGCATGGACACCTGGGGCCTTACTTCCAGACCTCCTGTTTCCAGTGGTTGGAGGTGGGACCCAGAAATTTGCCTTTTTAACAAGCTCCCAGATGATGTTGAGCTCCTGGTCTCTAGACCATACAATTCTAGATGAGTGCCTCTTCACGTTACTGTTCAGGCACAAAACCTGAGGATCTTATAAAATGCAGACTCTGATTCAGTAGGTCTGGAGTGGGACCCCAGAGTCACCATTTTAATAAACACCCATTTATTGTCCTAAGCACCAGAGTATTGTGGCTGGAAAGTGGGCCATATTCTGAGTAACAAAGGTCAGAGTATCATTTGCCCTTTGATGAATCAGTTGGAACAGGTTTATTAATTAGGGTTGAGATGGACTTTTCTTTGAATTGGTATTACTAGGGGTCTGGAAGTCATTAATATTAGATAAGTCCCTCACGACGATTATTTTAATGACGGCCTTGGTTGAAAATGCCTGAGTTGCCTCAGCTTCTTCAACTTGACAACCCTAGAGCACATCAGTTCAAGTGATACAAAACAAAGAGGTCATGTATGACCACACAGGAGTGTTCCCAGCTAACAAATCCAGGGGCTAACCTTCACGCTTTCATAGCTCCTGGCTGTTAGTTACTGCCATTTCTTTCTTATAATCTGTAATTCAAGAAAACTTGTAGCCTCTTAATTTTAAATCCTTTTAACCTCCTGGGAATGGCAGGGGCCAGTTGAAATTTTTGTGCTCAAAAAAAGGTTTTTACCCCAAGATCTCAGAGACACAAAAATGTTATAGAAGCCTGACTTGAGAGAACTCTTTTCTTCTGCAGGGTGGTGGCAAAAATCCATGTGGATCATATATTATCCTAATGATTATGAAAATAAGAAACCTATAATGTCTCAAAACAGACTTTTATAGTGGTAAATACCATGAAATTAAATATTTTTTTTCATCGAGGATACCATTTGTTCTATAAGAGGAAAATCCCCTCTTGGATGAAAGCTTATCTCTAAGATTCATTAAAAGTATTTAAAAACTGTCTAGTACTTTACAGTGATTTTAGATTTTTTTCTTCGTTACTATTTAGATTTTTATTTATATATTTATGCATTTGTTTCTGCTCTCCGGGGACAGCCTTAATGCTGTTGGTGCTCATTTTGTGATAGAAGTTAGAAGCCCACTCATTGAAGTTGGAGTAGACTTTGACATATCTAGGACATTTTGGTAGAAAATAGACATTAATGATGGAAAAAGCAGTGAGCAAGTAGATACTATAAACTATTTACTAATTTTAAGTTGTTTAAAGGCTAAACAAAAATTTGGCGACTATTTGATGTGAGTCTGTGAATGAACACTTATAAGCTTCCATTAATTTTTCGTTTGAACATTACATAGTCATCTCTGTGTAAAGTAAGAGCAAGTGCATAAATGAAAACATACACTACATTGATTATACATGTTTTGAATTGATTTGGCAGGCTCTACTAACGTACTCGCACATTCTCTTCATGGAATCCCTCATGTGGTAACTGCAACTTTGCACATTATAATGGGTAAGAATTCTTTCAAAGAAGTTCCTGTTTTATAAGGAAGTTGACTCTCTTATAAGGAAGTTTTTATATTTATTTATGACTCTTTTATTTCTGTCAGACGCATCTAAGGAAGGACAAATTCTTTGTCCCTCAAAGCAGAGACATGTTTTACTGAAAACCAAAAGTCAATTAGGGCGAAGCTTCACTATTTAGACTGCCTCCCTTTTCAGAGCACAGGCACTATAAAGAGTAGAAAATGAAGTTTTACTATAATCTTTTGAGAAAAAAAAAACATCATGGTGGTCAAAATCACAATTTTACAATCAGATTAAGAAAACCCATGCATCCTTTTGAAGTATATCAGATACTGTTGTTGGGCTACACCTAGATGGTAGGGCTGGGATGACGTTATTAAAAGAAAAACACAAAAAGACAATTCACTGCACAGCTACTCTAGAATTGTTATTCCAATTAATGGAAGGTCTGTAAACTCAGGTGCAATGCAAAACTACTGTTAAATCTAAGTTTAGTTTGCCCGTGTACTTCAACTTGACTTCTTTAACCATGTTTTACATGAAATAACAATAAGTTGTAGTATTTACTACTTTGTGTTTCTCCCTTAGTACCTGAAAAATTTACAAATGACAGTTGTAGTAGTTGTAGGTCAGGGGAGATGAAGAGAAAGCAAGGATATTTATCCTGGTAGGAAATTGCTTGAGATCTTCTATAAGTAAATAAATAGGCTCTTCTGTGTTTGCCGTTTTGACAACTTGCCCTACTCCTCTCACTGCTTGACTAATATCCAACATGATATTCAAGGGCACATACAACCAGTTGATGTCTGCACTTTTAGCACCACTGGCAAGCTTCTTCGCTTTGGGTTCTCTGCCATGTTTGGCTTTGGTGGAAGAGCTTTGGCCCTTGCAGAAAAAAATCGATGGATGTCACCCAACCAACGAAGGGATTTTGCGGTCATGAAGGCACTGGCAAAACTCAAGTAAGCTTTTTTTTTTCCTTAAACCAAAAATTTTGTATCTTAGAGTACATGAGTGTTAATAGCAAATTTTATTGTATTTTAGGCCTGAAGACTGTGAAATATCCTTTTTACCATGTATTGGCTCTCACGATTTACAAGAATGGTAGGTAAAGAGCTCAAAGTACTATAAACATCCGTGTCTTTCTTTAAAGCATGAAATAGTTTGATATACACAATTTTTTAGTCTTGTGATCTTTGGTTGTTTTTCTAAAATATTAGCGAAGAATGTAGAATAGTGTAATTCTAGACGGCCATGTACTTTTGACTTCTGTCTTCAGAAACAATGAATCCTTCCATCCATCCATCCATCCATCCATCCAATCATTCACTCATTTGTTCAACATCCTGTTTATTGAATGTTACATACCAGGCACTTTGGATACAACAGTAAGCCAGAAAACAAACAAAACCCATGGTTTTTGCCCTCAGGAGAATTTCAGTCTAGTGTGGAACACAAACATTACTCAAAGCCACACAAAGCAAATGTTCTAGTCTTTAAAAGAAAAGCAAAATCATCATTGTAATGGTGGTTATGACACCACCTTTAAATGAATCAGCACAGTATAATGCAGTAATGGAATATACTCACATATTTTTACTTGATCTAATCTAAGAAAATATTTGACAAATTAGTTTCTTGAAGTTTCTCAATAGAATAGATGTTATTTTTTGTGTGATGTGGTTTTTCTTTTGTTTTGTTTTGTTTTCTTTCTTTTAGGAAGGCAGAAGGATCTCCCAAATCTGGTAAGCTTAAAAGTACCTCCTTAAGAACTGAGCCAGACCCTGTTGACATTTTGCTCTGGTGAGGGCAAGTAACCAATCACTTCCATTGCCTTTAGACAGTAGTGATCAGTGGCAGACCATCCAGGGTCAGTTCTTGAATGTCAGCATTATGGCAATCCCTTGCCTGTGTTCGGTGGCACCTAGAGGCTTGGCACCTACTACCAGGTTAGTAAGCATTTTTGTTGAATCACTAATACTTTTCTATAAACCAGGTTTTTTTTTTTTTTTTTTCTCTCTTTTAGAATACCTTGCTAACTTTTGGCTGGCTAAAATATTATCAACAGGTAGTCTCTTTTGGACTGTGGTAATAGGAGAGATTCTAAGGGACTTTGCCTCAGAGTAGGCTGAGACCAACTGTTAAACTGGAAAGACTAGATGATCACTGATTTATTTATGTTACTGAGGCTAAAATATTTCTCGGGGTTTTATTAACATAATTTTATTATGTCATTTTATGCCTACTTTGCTTGCTTTATTTGTGTTTATTTACTGGTCATTGAAAACATTACATTTCTTGTATTTCTTATGAACGTCTCTACTTTCAAACTGTAGAACAGACATAAATATCTTCAGCATGAATAGCTTGTCTGTGGGTATATTTGATACCTTTGTCAAAGGAAGCTGAATTTCACTTATTTATATTTAGTATGAATAGTGGTACATACGAATCTGCTGCCCACATTTTCTTGAGACATTTTATATATCATTTTATCCACAAAAATATAAACCATCTCTTACACATTCTTTTCAAGCAGGTGTCTATTATTCATCTGAAAATCTTTCTCTCCCACTCCCATAGAGAGCATGGAAGGATCATGAATATTGCATGATATAGTCAAATCTAGACTTTCCCTGGATGTAGAATAAAAGAATGGCTTCTGTGCTGTGGCAATTTATAACATAATTTCAATGATCAGTTTTGTCTTCCCTGCAAAATATTTAACCAGAATGATTAACAGCTAGCAAGAGGGATTGATTTACAATTTTTTCCTCGGCAGTTGATATGAAGGTGATAGAGAAATATCCAAAGTTAGAGAAGAAGAAAAACTATGCACTTTGATATTAATAATCTAGACACCAGGGTCCTCTTTATCTTTAGTAACTGGAAGGGAGTTATTTTGAAGCTTGTGTGATTTAGAAATTGTAGCTTAATTGTTTCCTGCCTATACCGTCAGAAATCCTAGATAGATGTGTACCTGCCCACTATAGTTTCCCTCGCTAAAAGTGAAACCAGCTAGCTGACTAAAGGAGCAATGTTCTACAGGACTGGAGACAATACTTGTCTAATCCTACTTCATCTCTGACTCTCATGTTTGCTCAAGGACCTTCATGAGAGGTGGTCTGCACTTCTGGGAGTGGATTCATGCCTCTCTCAATGCTGCTCCATACAGTTTTTAACTTGCCTGGAATTCCATTGCTTATTCTCACGAGGCTTAATCAGTATTGATTAAATTTTCAGAGGATGACTAGTTAGAGATTTCCTTTTGGACTGTAACTAAACACTCCCCCACCTTTTTTTTTTTTTTTTTTGTAAAAACCGTTATACCACGCATTGGTTGACCAGAGGTATTCAGAGATTTATCTTCAGAATGATTCAGGATCATTGCACAGGAGATTCAATTTCCAACTTTATTCCTCCCCCCCAATAAAGTATAACTTAATTCAAAATACCTCAGTGAAAATTGCTGATAGAAATTAGTGTTGTTTTCAGTATCCTAAGCTTAAATGCATAATATATAAAAAACATTTAGAATAGTGAAGTCACATAGAGCATGTTTCAATGACTAAGTATTGAAAAGGAGACATATGAAGTGCTTTTCATGTTTATGAAAAATTAAGCAATTTTTGAAGAATAAAAACACAAGACAGTACTCTGAATGTGTTGGCATGTTAAATAAAATGAACATTGGACCCTGGCAACTAAGAGATCTGGTACCAGTGATCATTTTGTTTTTCCCGGTGTGCCTTTGAGCAAATCACTTAAACTTGGGGTCTTCTTTTCCATCTGTATAAACTGAGTGAATGAATGGATAATCTCCAAGGTCCCTTGCAAACTCTAACCTGAGTTTCCATAAGATTTAAAGAGCTCTTTTTCATGTTGTTGTTATTCTTGGAAAACTTTATATTTGCCTTGAAATCAAGCTAGAAATCATTTGCACATATTTCTGCAAACTGCCTTCTAAAGCTAGATGCATTCGTGAGTGGCTTTTTTGGCACTAAATCACATCTCTAAATTTGCAGTCTCTTATATTAAACTGAACTGTTATGCAAGATTAAAATGCTCAGTCATTTAACTGTACATGTGTGGCAACATTTGTCCCTTTTATCCATCTGTGGGCCCCTTTGATTTATTTTTCTATGTCACTTCAACCTGCCCATAAGTAAATATTTAAATACCACACTGTAGGTTTTATAAAGTGTTGAGCAATTTGTTATACCATTTGTATTTATTTGCTATTTTACCTCTTTTAAAAACACACATGATTTCACATTTTGAATCCCTAAGTAAATACATTGGATTTTAAATGATGTCTTGCTAGGTATATAGGATGCATGATCGTTCATTTTCTAAAAAAGCCCCTAACGAACTTACAGAGAAGGAAATCAGTCAGTTAATAAAAAACTAATTCGAAGGGCTGTGCTGTTTAAAAAATAACAATGGCAAGATAAGATTTAAGAATTTTAGGTAAATGTAATGTGACGATGACTAATCTCTCTGGCCTAAAACTTCTAGTAAGCATGATATTTGTTAGAAGGAATGATAAAGTAATTTCTGTTGCAATCACTTCATAAACTTCTCAATGTCAAATACAAATATTTAATTCCAGATTAAATAATGGAAGCATGGCTCTCATCGTTGTACGAAACACTTCTCGACCAGAATTTATAAAACACCTAAAAAGATACGCCAGTGTTAAAAATCAGGTAGAGTAAATTATTATTATTTTTTTTAAGATTTTATTTATTTATTTGACAGAGAGATCACAAGCAGGCAGAGAGGCAGGCAGAGAGAGAGGAGGAAGCAGGCTCCCCGCTGAGCAGAGAGCCCGATGCGGGGCTCAATCCCAGGACTCCAAGATCATGACCTGAGCCGAAGGCAGCGGCTTAACCCACTGAGCCACCCAGGCGCCCCGAGTAAATTATTTTTATTACTTGTGTGCAAAACTGTTAATCCTGGAAAGAGAGATGCTGCAAGAGTTGACATCAAATCCTGCATCATAAGATGGCATTAGTCTCTTAATATATTAATCTTTTTTTCTCTCAGTTTGTGGTTCCTCCAAATTTTGAAGAGTATCTATTGTATTAACATAGACTGGTCCTTTTTGAGCTATCCTTTGGAGGATACATACATTTGTGTGTGTGCCTGCAAAGAGAAAGTAGAAAATGTAGTGTTATATTGAAATGTAAAGTAAATTAAAGATAAAATTATATACTTGGCTGTTCTTCAGAATGAAAAGTAGTGAAGTCTGAGATGTTTAGCCTTCTTAGTGTTATAGCAGCAGACTCTCTGAAGTTATGACCTTCAGATTCTCCTGCCATTTATGTACAGATCAGCCTCCCTTCACTTAATTGAAATAGATTTGCAGACCTATATTTAAAAACACACCACTTTTATACAGTCAGTATTCTATTCAGAACGAGAACATGTGGTTGCGTTTTGGGAGACAGATAAAATTGTATTTCCCCTTAAGGGATTTGTTTTAAAGAGAAGCAATAACTATTATAAGCCACATTCTTTTGGCAGAGATTTTGACCCAGTTTTTAGGAAACTGATCCAGAAATATGTGAATTTCTGAAATGATGAGTCTTGAACTACATCAGTATGCTTGTAAAGCCCTGTAGTCTCACTCCCTATTGGTACAGAACTGTACCTGGATGCAGCTGTAGAGAGTACTTGGGAGGAGGAGCGTAAATCCAGAGGTGGTGGTGGCATCTTGCTTATGCAGGTGGCCATTGCAAGGCTCACACTGTAGTAAACTTTTGTAGACAGTCCTCATGAAGTTTCAGTTCTCTTCTGCCCGCTACATTATTTGATCAGTGTTTATTGAGCAAGCAACTGAATGAAGTGTCTAGGAAATTGTATTATAAAAATTACAGTGCCTCTTTCCTTAAATACGAATCTCAAAGTACACAGAAGCAGACATAATGTAGGTTGTGAGCCGAAGTAATAACTTCACGTGTGCGTGTTTGGGGAAAGACGGTGACTGACTGTCCAAGGAATGGAGGCCTTTTCAGATGTTACTCATTTTGTTTGCAGTGTTACTATTTTTCTTAATCCACAAGCAGTACATGTTATTATTTTTTCCTAAGTCAGAAAGTAGAAACAGCAAAGCAATATAAAAAGCACTCAAAATTCTGTATTCCAAGAGCTAATCAGGATCACTACCTTGGTATAAACCTCTGAATCTTTCCACATTAAACATATGTGAGAACCTCAATGGGTATTAACCTGAAGGTACTCATCCTGAGAAGCTCTGTTTTTAGGGAGGTACAAAATAACTAGGAAATTCTCTTTTGGAATTGCCTAAGGGGCAATTGTCTGAGGTAATTTTTTGTAAGCATCCTTTTTTCAACATGAAAATATCCTTGTGAGTTTGAGAGTAGTACATGCTTTCTATAAAAAGAAAAGCGAAGACAGAGTGAATAGAACTCTCTATAGGAAAACAATCTTTTAAAAAAAGTGAGATCATGTTATGCAAGATATATTATAACCTGCTTTCCCCATTTACCAGCCATGTCTTATTTTTGATGCAAAAATTATTGCCTCTGTGTGTGGGGGGTTGGGGGATTGGAGGAGGCCAGTAGTTAGTCCTAACTCTGATTGACTTAGCTCTTTCCAAAAATTGAAATCCATGTTATTGCTCTGTAATTATTTTTTTTAACAAACTCTGAAATGTTCAACATGATTGTATGTATGAGTAAGTAGATGGATTCCCAAGGTCACTGCTTCCAAGCAATATTAATTTGATACATTTGTTTTTTTTTTAAAAAAAGGACATATATTTACACATAGGTGTGTATGTGTAGTCTCTTTCCTTCATGGTGACATTTTCAAAAATGTAAATTTATGTAAATTATGTAATATGATAAAGACCACATAAAGGTAAGATTATATAAGCAGCAGTCTAGTTAGCAGTAACTGTGGTATCCAGAAAGGAAAACATAGTACTTCGGCCTCGGGAAAGCCCCAGTCTAGGTCCCGGAACCATCTTTGCCAGGTTGAACTGAATCTTCACATATATTAACAATCGTAGTGCATAATGAAAACCACCATCATCCTGCCTTCCCCATCACTGTGTCAAATAGAAAAATACTACCCTTCCTTTCAACTGTATCCTATCACCGTCCTCCTTTTCCTCTGTCTTACATTCCCACGTATACTTTGACCATCATTTTTGGTAGGGAGTTTAAGACCCTTAAGTAAGTTAGTGCTTTCCCTGAGAACTTGTTTGCCAACTTCTAGTCCTCTTGTGATACTTGTCCTGGGGGATCTCATTCCCCACCGCCACCCTGTTTGAACCATTATTTGAGCTTTGCACAATTAGCGAAATTTGCGAATTAGTATTCTCTTTTCTCTGCTGATCAACTGGATCATGGTGCTTTCCTGTGTGAAGTAGGAAAACTCATAGTCATCTTGAGTCTAGCATGTCCATACCTGACCATATTGTGTTTCCCCTAAAGGTCCTCCTTCCATGTGTCCCTCCAGAGGATGGCATCCTGGAGTTACTCTGGAATCCTCTCCCTCCCTCATTCCTCACAATCAACCCACCAAGCACTTCTGTTGGTTTCCCTCCTAAATGTTTCTGAAACTTCTCCTCCACCTTATTTTGAACCTTAATCCCTTCTAGTTTATAGCACCCTCTTCCCGACCTTCCTTTGCTCTGGTCTTGTCTTCCACACTTAGTTTTAGAAGGATTTTGCTAAAACACTTTGCTGATGCTCTCGTGCTTAACTCTTCAGTGCCCTGCTCATTCTTGTCAAGATGGCATCACATGTCCTTGGCATGGAATACATGGCCCTTTGTATTCTGGCCCTTGCTTATGTCACAGCCTTACCTCTTGCCATCCTACCCCAGCTTTCCTGTGTTTTGGTCCTTTTACTAGTGTGTTAGGGCTGCCATGACAAATACCGCAGACTCTGTGGAGGCTTAACAGAAATTTTTTTACAGATCTGAAGATTAGAAGTCCAAGATGGTGTTAGCAGGTTTGGTTTCTCCCGAGACCTCTTGTGGCTTTGAGATGTCTCTCTGCCTTCTGGCTGTGTCTTCACAGGGTCTTTCCTCTGGGTGTGCACATCCCTGGCATCTGTGTGTCCTAGTTTCATCTTTTAGGGACACCCGTCACGGTGGATGAGGGCCTACCCCAAAACCTCATTTTAGCCACACCTTTAAAGACCTTCTCTCTAACTATGGTTACATTCTAAGGTATGGGGGTGATAAGGTCAACTTACAACTTTGTGGGAGAGATACAATTCAGTGAGTAACCACATGTATGTCTTTTAAAAAAAAAAAATCAAATATAGTTGTTTATATCTTCTTTAAAAATAAGTGCCAAAACACCAGTATTACAATCAGTATTACAGTATGCTGAACTTTTTGTAGTTGCTTGATGGTGCCCTATATCCATACTTAGGCAAATGTTTCCTTTCTCCAAAATTACTTCCCTTCCCCTCCAGTCTAACCCTTGTGTGTTAAGACGCCCATCAGATAGGAAGCTCACTCAACATCCTGAGCTTGCTGCCTCGTTTCTCTCGTTTAACTCTCTGCTTACACCATCATGGCATTTGTGTGTATCACAGTTTGAACTGCTTGTCTCTTCCTCACATCTTAGACACACCCTCACACGAGATACTGAGCTCTTGGCTCCCTAACCTCCCTTCTAATGATGTGGCTTCATAGGTAATGAATTTGCTGGCATGTGTGGAGCTTCATTCGGTGAAGGATGCACACGAAAACTGAGGCTTTAAGATAACAGACTTACTGGTGGCGGCCATCCCTCTGTGGCCTCTCTCAGGTTCCAGCTGCGTGCCGCAGGCGGACTGTTTTTATCACGTGGCTGTCTCCTCTCTTAAAAGGACATCACTCATGTTGGATGAGAGCTCAACCTGATGACTTCATCTTAGCTCAATCACATCTGCAAAGACCCTCTTCCCAAACACGGGTGACCTTTGCAGGTACTAAGAGTTAAGGCTTCCAGGCATTGTTATCAGGGATGCAGTTTAACTCCTAGTTAGCCAGTTAGCAGTGACTCATTAAACACCCATTATTTTTACAAGTTCACACAGAATGAAGGCTGTCCCCAGGGCTCTGGAGCTAAGATGGAAGTCTAAGGCAGTGACTGCTAAGCAGTTTCACAGGAGCCCCCGTGCTTCCACAGAGAGCTACCTGGGGCCCGTAATTCTGTTCCTGCATTAGAAGGGCTGATACCACCCTATAAAGCCAGTATATGCCATGGTAGTAGCCCAGTGCATTATACAGTATAACTGTGAAATCTGCTGGGTCTTGGTTTCTACTTGGGTAAAATAAGGGTGTGGGGAAAAAGTACTAGTTTTCTGTCAACTTTTAGAACTCCATACCTCACCGAGGTTTATACATGGAAGGGAGAAAAACCCATGTAGATCATAGGAATAGACCTCATGCCATTTACCTGAGAAGTGAAATAAGTGAGTGGTTATTGTGCACTGCTACTAAACAGGTATTTGGCTATCTTTTTTTTTTTTTTAAGATTTTTTTTTTTTTTTTTTTTTATTTGACAGAGAGATCACAAGCAGCCAGAGAGGCAGGCAGAGAGAGAGAGAGAGAGGAGGAAGCAGGCTCCTTGCAGAGCAGAGAGCCCTATGCGGGGCTCGGTCCCAGGACCCCGGGACCATGACCTGAGCCGAAGGCAGAGGCTTTAACCCACTGAGCCACCCAGGCGCCCCCTATCTTTTCTTTTTTATGAGAATACATATTTTTTTCCACTAAAGATTCCTTAGACAAACAAAAACAAACTTGAAGATAGCCTGCACCCTTTAGAGCGGCAAGCAAACAATTGTCTTGTGACTTGTATCCATCTTGACTGTGGGACTGAGGCGGGGGAAAACCTGCAAAAATCACATTTGACTGACTTCCTCCTTCTACCTTCATAAGCTTAGAGCTAGGTTCTTCCTGGTTAAATTCTAAGTGTGAAACTTAGTTTCCTTGACATCACCTCAATTAATTGACAAGTTAGTAAGTTGGTGGATTATAGAAATCTTCTGTGTCAACAGCTGGGTATTAAAAAATCTTTAATTGAAAATGTATGATATTGTATATAACCTCAGACTAGGGATCATAAAACAAGTTTGCTTGATCTCCCAAAGAAATTGGGGACCCCTGGCACAGAGTTTCAAAGCTATAAAAATATCCTCATGCATGTTGATATTTATGTGCAAGAGAGAGCACAGTGAACTTTTTAATTTGCACGAGCAGTTAGAGATAAAGCCCACACTGTGACTATTTGTGTTTGTTTTATTTAGTTCAACTTTCCATTTGTTGAGACTTACACTGTTGGAGAAGTAAGAGTTCGTCTGAGGAACAAAAGTGGATGTGATCCGGAGGAGGATGACAGACGGCAGGCAGCTGCTTCAGAGCACAGTTTCCCTTGGAACATAGATGGTGACTTAGTGGAAGCTGAATCAGAGGTTCTGGTCAAGTAAGTGTCATTATTTACCCCCTTCAATATCCACCAGCAGACACAAAATTAAGTGTAATGGAAGCAGCCTTGTTATGACTTTTAATGAGTAAGTCAGGGAAGCATAAAAAGATAGATGTACAATTTTAATAAATAAAGTATAACTTTACATTTATTCACCAGTTGTTACATATAGCCCAAGCATTTTCATATAGACTCATCACCAAATTTTCTGAGTCTCTATATTGGCATTTCAAATGACCATTCTCCCTAAACTGTACAGATAATGTCTACAATTTGTTTTGTAATTTTAGCAATATATGTTTTATAATCTTAAAAGTGGATCGAGAGCTTAACCTTGTGAAAGCCCTCTGCGGAGCGGATGGGTACACATTGAAAGCTCCAGTCTTGATCACTTTGTATTCAGCGGCGTGCTGCTCTCAACTCTTTCCACAGCATTCAACCTTCTCAACACAGGAACAGTTTTATATACTCTGTAACAGGACAACTAGCATGAAACAAGTTTAGGACCATGCAAACTCATTGCTGGAAAGCATTAGGACTCAAGGGGTGGAAGACCGGGGCAGGAGCAGCACCCTGTAGGCACAATGTCTGGATGTTACAGTAATGACCAGTGTCCATTTATCAGCGCTCCCTCCACATTTACAAGATTGCAGCTCTGCCACGAATGGAGGTTTTCTAGCTATTGTTATATTGGTATTTGGTATAATGTACCAGACTCAATAGGTATATGTGTGAAAAATAACGAGAGGTTGATGAAATAATTATACATCTATTTCTTACAGATTACACCCAAGACTTATCAGTCTTTATGGAGGAAGCATGGAAGAAATGAATGATTCCAAAGTAACATGTAATTGTTTATAAAAGAAATGTACAAACTAGAATTTTAATATGAAGGAATATGGTCATGCATTAAAGATATAGGGGAAAAATTATTTTTTTAAAGAAATGAAAATTGCTACTTTTGTTGCTAAAAATTAGCTTCTAGAGCTTAAGCCATGAAATATAATGAATTAAATTCTGGTTTCAGAAAGTATTTATTGGAACCGAAAGCAAACATTCATATACTCAAAACATCTTGATGATCTGCCAGTAATTCCCAAGTGAAATAATTTGGATGCTTTCACCTTTCAGGATTTGAGTCCATCCTCTATGGATATAAAATTTCCTACAGCCTGGTACAGATGGATGCCAGAGGTTACCTAAGGATGCCCTGGTGAGATCGTAATCCAGATTTCAAAATGGCTCCAATACCTACATTATTTGCCAAAGAGATAAGCTATTTTAAGTTGTTAGGGAACCAACTTTGTGACTATTCCCTGAAAGCTGAAAATTGTTGATTTTCTTTATAAGTCTTTTCAAATCCATAACAAATTTTGAAGTATAAGAAGTAGCTAACTAGTGAGGAGCTGTTTTCTCTTTGCTTCTGAAAGTCATGTTATCCAGCAATCCTAGCACACTGGTTTAGTGCACTCAATACCCCACATGCTATCATCTCTGGATAGAAAAGAGCCCAATTTAAATTTCCTCAGGGATCATTCTCCACCAATGATTCCAGAAAATCTCCTGAAAGGATTACTTTGCTTTTTATATAATGAAAAAAGCAGATCATTTGCTTATATAATACCTTTTTAAGTTTAATTAATGACTGCTGGGATATACCGTGTTCAGGAGGGTTCATGCTCACAGATTGGGTTTCACCCATCGAATGCCTTCAGAAACTCTGTCCTCCTTGTTCTCTGGCCACCAATTACTAATGTGGGCTCATGAACAGAGAACCTGCAGGAATTTAGGCAGCCTGAGAAAGACCGCTGTTGGCAGGGGCTTCAGATAGACAGAAGTCTTTTACTATTTAATTGCTTCCAACAATAAAGACAGATATAGGACAACTCATAGCTATCAGCATCCAGGTCACATGCCTGAATAAATATGAAAAAGGACTGTATTTGCAAGTGAAAAGATACTAAAGATTATTTAAAATCCAGAAGCTTTTTTTATAAAAACTATTTCACTTACCACTAAAACAGATCATGGAAATTTTTGTCACATTTATATTCACTGAATACAAGCTAAAAGTTAAGTTTCCAGATTTTGTTTCTCTAATTCCATGCAGACGACAATGCTCTTATACACCTGATAAAATACACATGTAATACATACATCTGAGGAGAAAGTAGTATCTACACAAGTAGGGGCATTTGCTTGATTTGACAGTCACTATTTTACATAGTATCTAATTTATATAGAATACTGGCCTCCAAGCACGGTCTTCGTAGAGTTTGGCTTTTTAAGAGTCATTAATGAGGTACAGTTTTCGTATTTTACATATTATCAGTGTATTTATATTTGAAATATCAGCTAAAGTGCAACATTCACAATCTGTTTCAGAGTATAAGTTAGAATTCTTAAGTACTATTGTTTTTATAAGTAAAAAAATTTCACTAAAAATGGATTTGAGACATTACTCCTGGGTACCCTTGATAAAAATGTGTTATATTCTTTTAAGAACTTATGTATATATACAGAAAGAATCCATAGCCGTATAAACAGTAATTATCCAGAAGTCATTAAACTCAAACCAGTGTATAAATTCAGTCTGGAATTTGCTCCTCAGGCCCAAAGTGCTCTTACATAGACTGCCGACTAAATGGTTGTTGATCAAAGCCCATCATAAAGGTATTAGAAATAAAGGTCTTTAAAGATAAAATATGCTTTAAAACATTAGTGGTCTTCTTTTATTCATAAGAAAATTGAGGAACAGCTCTTCATTCTTTAGATGTATTTAGCGGGATTTTTCCAATGAGTCCCAAAGATCTATTAGAAATGAATCATTGCCTATTCAGTGGAGTTTATTTTACTGAAGCAAGCACGCCTGGCAAATTATTTCTTTTAAAGGAATGATATTTCAAGTCCAAGACTTCTCCAAATGAGTTGTTTACTTCCTCAACATGATTTAATTCAGATGCACTTTCATTTCAAGGTATCTTCAAGGGATTACTTACCTTGAATAAATTGAATGCTTTAGTGTTTTTTTTTCTATCCATTTGAGAACTGAGAGATTATTTTCCTCTGGAAGAGTAATCAGTGCTTGGGATTTTTCACTTGCATCGAGACCTAGTATGTCACAAGGTCATGAGTAAATGAAGTACATAGGAGAAATCTGAGCAGAATTCCGGGTTTCTTATAAACACGGTCTTGAATTTCTTTGGTTAACCTGAGTCTATTCTCTCAATTTGAAAGAAGTCTTTAATCATCCTTGTTGCTCTTGCTGTTAATGTAGCTCCAGCTGTCTCTTCTGTTTTCTTCTTGGAGGACAGATTTGTACTGTCTTTTAAAGAAGCCAGCCTGTAAACAGTATTGCATAATCACTAGTGTATAGTTGCGAACATATTACACTCATTGGACACCTGAATAGTCACCATCCCAAGTAGTAAAATTCAGATGGGAAATATTGTGTTAAAGAGCAATTTATTGGACTGCTTGGTGACACATACTCTCCAAAATGGACATTAAAAGTAATATGCAGTTTTCTAAGAGCTTTCTTAAAGAACATCTTTCCAAACTAGTGTTACGGTTGGAATACTGGTACTGAAGTTAGGAGAAACAGGAGATCAGTACTGCATAGTCACTTGGGAATTTAAAACGTTAACATTAAAAGTGCTACAATATGTCATAATTTGGGAGTCACAAAGGGGGCTTCGTTACAAATTAAAAACAGCATTATTGAGTAGTTTAACATGGGTAATTATTAAAGGCTTACCTTCCACATAACATATGAAATCAATAAAAGCAAAATAAGTCCAAGGAACAAGCTACTTGAAATAATTGCTATTGTGAAATGACGTTTGGGTCTTTGATGATGTAGTCCTTCAAGCAGAACCTACATAAAGAGCCACCAGTTTAAAAACTTGCTTTTAATTCCCTCTGAATCACCTTCCTACCCCTCCCCAATCTAGGATTCCCATAGTATTTTGAACAACTCCCATCTCCTCCTCTTGCTGGTTCGAACAACCCTAGGGAACATTGGCAACCATTTAGTAGAATTGGCTTGCGCCATGTTTCTTCATCCAGATAATTCTACCAAGTTCACCTCCTGAAAAAGCCATCTGCGTTGTTCCCTCCCACCAGTTGTGGAAAATGCCAAATCTCAGTAAAGTATTTCAAGTCTTCCATGATCTAGGCAATCTAGTTTCCTGACTGAAAGCTCCATCAATAGTTTTTCCTTATAATCCTAGGGTTTCAGGTAAAATGGTAATCTTACATGTGCAACAGTCTCATCTTTGTTTAGTTCAATAACTTTTGGATTAGGCTCTGGAAAAGCTGTTGCTCTTATTTCAAACTTGAGGGCCGAAGTCTCATCCTGTTTAATAAAAGAAAGAACACTGTAGCCTGATTCATGAAGACAGATTAATAATTTCTCATGATCCTTACCTACTCTCTGAGGTTTTTACAATGGATATCCTCCAGTTCATTTCACCGTTTGTATTAAATTGCAATGCAACACTTCCCGTGCTTCCAAAGGCATAGCCATTGTATTATTTTTCTGGGCATCATTTTGTTGAAATCCTTTTATTAAAGTTAACTAGTTTGGGCACTTGGGTGGTTCAGGTGGTTAAGTGTCTGCCTTTGGCTCAGGTCATGGCCCCAGGGTCCTGGGATCAAGCCCCACATCAGGCTTCCTGCTCAGTGGGGAGTCTGCTTCTCCCTCTGCCCCTCCTGCACTCTCCCTCTTGCCTGCTTTCTCTCTCTCTCTCAAAATTTTTAAACATGACTAGTTTGCAGACAACTTGATGCAGATATTTGTAATACTTAATAATTTAAAGATTTGGTAGTTAGCACTATTTTGTTTCCTAGAAATTGAGTCTTTGACCAAATAAGACTTTCTTCACCTAATAAATGTTTCTTCAAATTTATTTTACCTAGGCTTTTTTTTTTTTCCCCTGAACAATGCTGTCATCTTGCTGCTCTGATAAAATACATAGTTTATCTAATACCATAACAGAAAAATCTGGTACAAGTAATTATAACATTCAAATATAAAATCAGTAGATGAACTCCAAGATACACTACATAACCAAGAATCCGGGAATGGGCTCCACATTCTCTGAGAACCTCTTAAAATTGCATGTAAAATTGAGTTTCTCATGTATGCATTCATTGCAGTAGAAGAGTATTCCTAAAGAGATCTATGACCTTTAAAAGTGAAAACTACTATATAAATGTTGTAGAATTTTAGGGCTGAAAATAAATTACATACTTTGTTAAAGCAGTGGTTTCCAACAGGGATTCTTTTATCACCTTGAGGACAGTAGTTTCTGGAGACATTTTTGACTGTCAGGACTTGGGAGGTGGTGTGTCAGCATCTAGTTCATAGAGACTAGTCATGCTGTTAAACATCCTACAATACACAGGACTGGACCTGGCACCAAGGAATTATCTGGTCCAAAATGCCAGTAGTGCCCAATGTGGAGAAATCCGGACCTCAAGGGTATGAGGCTGCAAACTGCAAAAGTCTTAATAACTCGTTACTGGCCTCAGGTTTTAGTTTTTAGCACAACTGGAACTAGAACAGAAATCTCTTACTTCTGGTGGATCTTTTTTTTCCTTCCCTCCTTGACCACTGTGTAGCAATTTTAAACATTCTTCTTTAAACAAAATAGAACTACTGTTTTCTTTGGCTTACTATATACCAAGCACTAAATGCTTTACAACACCTCTACAAAAATACTTTATCCATATTTATCAGGTAAAGTGAGGAACAGAACTACAGATAAAATTGGTTTTATCTCTAATTTTTTTCATAAGATTCATTTTATGGAGAGAATACAAGCAGGGGAGGGGCAGAGGGAGAGAGAGAATGCTCAAGTAGACTCCCCCTGAGCATAGAGCTCAACACAGGGTGGGTGATCTCAAGACCCTGAGATCATGACCTTGAGCCTACACAAAGAGCCTGACAACTAACTGACTGAGCTGTCTGGGTGCCCCAAAATCTGCATACTCATTTCTAGGAAGAAGTTCAAGATGTATTATTTATTCAGCCTTTCAGAGTTTCTCTTACCTGTTATCATATGCTTGTGTTTTATTGTTGATAAATTTTGAGGTTTTCATTTTATGAAAGCCTTAGTTTAACTTCTTAAATATTTAGGCATAATTTAAAGAAGTTTAGAAAAAATCTTAAGATTATAAAAAATAGGTAGCCAATTTCTGTGATTTAATCAAAATTTATAATTAGTTGGACATGTTTTCTTTTTTTTTTTTTTTAATTTTATTTATTTATTTGACAGATAGAAATCACAAGTAGGCAGAGAGGCAGGCAGAGAGAGGAGGAAGCAGACTCCCCACGGAGCAGACAGCCCGATACAGGGCTTGATCCCAGGACCCTGAGATCATGACCTGAGCTGAAGGCAGAGGCCTTAACCCGCTGAGCCACCCAGGTGCCCCAGTTGGACATGTTTTCTAAAATAAACCTCTTAATTATTCCATAGTCTATTTTACAGTCTTAGTTCTCTTTAATTACTTAAGCCATATCACTTAGTGTATGCAGCTGAAACTATACATGGGAATAGTTGTAGAGTTCCACTCCAAATTTTACTATTCATACCTCAATTACTTAAATGCCTCCTCACATACCATCCTGCATAAATGAGATGATTGTCAGAATCTACAAACTCAAAGTTGTCGTTTTATCTTACTTACCATTTCTGAAAGGTATGGCCGGCCTTCCAGCTGAATGTGAACACTGGCTTCTTTTCCACTTTCCATTTTCCCAAAATGGCAGAAAAAATTTAAACAGTATGGATCAGTTTTTATGCAGAACTTGAAAAAAAAAATACAAAAGAGCTACATTAAAACATTTTTTTATAGGTAGCTAAAATATTTTACATGGAATTAAACATCTCCCATGAGTGGCATTTAAAAATTATCTTGCTTTAAACAAAACGTGAATGCTTGTTTGTTTTATAAATTATAACAAAAAGTATTTGAGCTGAAGCATGTGTTCTGAGAATTAAAACAAAGACTCCTAATCAGAACTGTTAAGGTACATGTTCTATGTTGCTTGTAAAACTTGGATCATTTGAAGGGAAGACCACTTCTTCAGGGTTTTTGGCTTTTTCCTAAATTCACTAAATGAGAGGAATTAAAATTAATCTCATGTTACAAAGTCTGCTCAGCTGAATACTCTATCTTGGCCTACTAAAGGGTCTGGAACAAGGCTTGGTTGGCACAAAATAGGCATTGGTTAGATTAATAATGAAATTATATCTATCTATCTATATCTGTGTGTGTGTGTGTGTATAAATATAAACTCTGGGTCTCTCTAATCATGTGTGTGTCTTGTGCAAGAGTATTACCTTGGGTTGTTTCTTTCCTGCACTGAACTGACCGCTCAAACCCACTGGTTCTTGGTTTTAAGTGCTTTGGTTCTGTATGTTGGAAGCAAAATCTGCAACCAGAAAAATGGAAACTTACCAGTAGCTTCTTATCAGTCTTGGACAAGAATTTGAATATGTCTTTCAGGAACTCCATTGAACCTTTCTCCTGCTCTAATGCACACTTTCTTTGATAATTTTTAAAATGGCATTCTCCAGCAGTAGTCTATACAGATAGAAAGTGAGAAAAATCTTATTTCATACTGGAGAGAACAGCAAAAACTACATGCTCTTAAAAGTTCCAGTTGCTTACCTTTTCTAAAATATATCAAGTATTTCTGAAAGTGTGAAAATATCTTTGGAATAGACTTTCTTGGGAAAAACTAAGTCTCCATGGCAAAAACTCAGAAACCCAGCAACATTTTAACTAGGTTGGATATAGGTGCTCAAGTGAGCACAGGGCCCTAACTTGACAGAAAATCAGGCAACGTGAAAAATGGACATTTGAACTTTAGCATGGAATTAACATTTCTTTGGCTTTAGACACAAAATAAAACGATAACACATAATAACAGCATGTCTTGCCATTTAAGTCTGGAACTCAGGCAAGATACTTTCAAATTAGATCTCAAACCCAATGAAGGATTTATTTGTTGACTGCTTGTCTTGAAAATGGGAATTTAAGAAACAATTCTGATACAGTCATCAACATAAAAGTATCGATTCCTGTTAAAAAAATGGCCGAATACTGGTTTTCAACGGCAGACTCAAGATTTATAGAGCATTTCACCAATTACTTCCAGAGGCCCATTTCACAAAGAAAATGCACTGAAGACGGAAGAGCAGAGGTCCCTGTAGCCCTGTAGTTCCAGTGGATAATATTCAGAGTGTACTCAGGAATTGGTGCATTCACAGCTGAAAGCGTGACTCAAATACATTAAGAGATATACCCATTTAGCAACATAACTTCGAATAAAGGAAGGAACACATTTTTACCTGGACATCCAAAATGTTGAACAGCTTATCAATGTGGGGGGTAAAAGAATTCGGTACCATTATTTCCACACTAACATTTGGAGCCATGCTGTGACCCATGTTGATAACCTGGGAAGGAGGAAAATTTTGTTTACAACCTAGTTTTCATAAACGTAAATACAGGTATCCGCGAGCTTTTGGGTGGACCCGGATGTTTCAGGCAACATTTGTAACTGTGGGGCTGTGTAGTCGGCATCATCATGGCGAAGGGAGATCGAATATCCATAACCAGAACTTTAAAAAGTGTGCGAATTGTTCCTTATTTCCAGCCCTCTCCTTTTGATATGCTTAGGTCAAATGTCCAGACTGTTAGTTACTGCAGAAACAGTTGAAAGGAAAAGACAATAACATCCATCTGTATGGCACGTTATGGATCTAAAAACCCATGACTAAGTGATCCTCACAACTGTCCCATGAGGTGAGCTGACATTTGATTCTCCAGCTCCCGAAGAGGCTCAGACGTGTGAACGATGTGCCTCAGATGGCTCCAGAGTGACAAGAAGCTCAGGTATTCTACCTCTAACTCTTCTGTGTCACAACATCACTCTGCTGAGAGGATGCTCCTCTTTGCAGTAAGTGAATGAGAATGTGTTACATAGTTCAGGGTAACCATAATGCCAAGGCACTCAGAAAGTCAGAAAGGGGTAGAGAAAATACAACAGCCTTTTAATAATAAGGCATAGGTAGATGATATTTCATTCCTGATAAATTTGGGGATTTCCGCTCTCTGAGGAAGGAAATTGGCTCAAAATAATTGCCTCCCGAGAGCTTAACTGTGAAACCAAGAGAGTAAGTCAGAAAAGAGATGTGCCACAATCCCCAAACGAAATAGCGTGATTCCGACATTTGCAGTAATCTTTAGGAAGCACATGACATGGAAGAATGTGTCCCTGGCTGATGGAAATGGCTAGACTGTGGGGTAACAGGGCAGTTGCCGAAGGAGGTTTCAGCAATGAAAACCCAGGACTGCCCTGACCTTTAGACAGGGTCTTCCTCGTGCCAGCCAGTGATCAGTCCAACCTCAATACCCTTCATCCTGGTTCACCTAATAACACCAAGACCTCTAAGAGCCTCCTCATGTTTGCACAGACACACTGAGCCTACAGACTGAAAGTACGTCCAGTGTAACTTAGTGCAAAACACTTTCCAGTTAAATTACTGAAAACTGTATGAATTGTAAGCTAATGACTAGACCTTCTGGAGTCCGTGCTCTGATAAACTATAACAGAAACTGAGCTGAAATCCCACGGGGCTCTGATAGTAGCACTCCTTGGGACTTCAAAGCAGAGGGCTGTATTTTTTCAACACTGATGTCCACTAATACAACAAAAACTTTCGTATACACAGACTCAGCAGGATTCCAAGGTCATTGTAACAATCTGGAGCAGGGCCCAGGCATTTGCATTTTGTGTTAGTACCTCAAGTGATTCTGACCTACATATTAATCCAGCTTTTTAAAAAAATATTTATTTTAGAGAAGGAGCACAAGCTGGAGGGGGAGGGGTAGAGAAAATCTTCAGCAGACTCCGCAGAGCACGGAGCCTGACACGGGACTTGATCTCACAGCCACGAGATCAGAAGAGTCAGACGCTTACCTGATAGCACCACCCACGTGCCCCGCAAACCTACATTTTCAAAAGCATTGCTTTACAAAAAAATATCATCATGTACCTAAAGTCAGACCCGCTCACACTCTGTGGATTGTTACATAGTTCTAAGAATGGAGCATTGTTTTTGGTTCAAAACATATCGTTGTGGTCATTATCTACAATTATCATCCAGGATGCCCCAAAAGTGTCAGTTTGGCAGTAAAAATTTTTTAAAAATTACCTTTATATTAATGTTTGGATGATGATACTCATTTTTTAAAACAATTTAATAAATGACATCACTTGTAACAGGTCATATGTTTATGACCTAAACAGCTGACCACGACCTTAAACAGGGACGTAGGAGGTAAGAGCTACCTTTACTGGTAAGGTTAGTGCTTGTATAAAAGCTTGAACCCAGAAGAGGTTTTGCTGATTTGCACCCAAAGATGCATTCCCTTGGCCTGTCCTCATCTCTGCACCTCTAGCAGATTCGGTTCCTCTGATAATTTTGCCTGTTTCAGGAGTTCCTTCTGTCCTGTGCTTGCTCCTTCCCATGGTATTTGTAAGGAATCAAGGCCTTCGGTGAAGGGGCAAGGCGAAGGGAAAACAAGGAGCATTAACCCGGGAGGAGAGGGGAGGGAGGAACCAATGGGCCCCTAAGCCGTGGGGGAGCTCCTCAGCCATTGGGGGCAAAGCTGGGCGGGGCGGGGGGCGGGGGGCGGGGGGGGGGGGCTAAGCCTCTGGCTTCTCAGCCTATGATGTCCTCGGGAGCAATGCAGCAGTACCAGGCTTTCACTTTGCTACAAATAATCAAAACAACTCTTCTTACATGGAAAGTGAAGTTCATTTTCTCTGCCATGCACGTTTCAGGCTCATTTTCTTCCTTTGGTCCATACACAAATGAAGTTGGGTTGACAAATCTGAAAGAAACAAGTTCAAATTTCATTGGTCTTACTTGTTGAGCTATTATACACAGTCTTTCTCTATAGGCTGGATTATTGTATCTCTCTTAAAAATGCTATGAATACTATATTCCAGACTATAGCGGCCTCTAAGCACCAAGGAATATTTTTGGTTTCTTGGGAAGCTATGAATTTTAGTGAAATGTAATAAATTCAGAAAGCCGTGTGCTCTGACTTGGGTGTTAATGTCTCTTCCCAAGAATATCCTCTGTTTGTCTTCCCAGCACTGCCTGCTTCAGTCCACTGGCCATTCCTTCTTTGTGAGCCCTCAAATGATTCATACAAATTTTATAAATAGGAGATAAATTCTTAACTTTATCCCTAGAGCTCCAATATCTTCCTGTAAGTCAATCGATTTTACCTATTTTTGTATTATGTCTTTCTGTGATCTACTTCCTGTTGGCTATTTGTAATGAACCCCAAAGCTGGGGAACAATTCAAACATCAGTAAGTATGGTAAACTTTTTGCTTAGGAATACAAGGTTGTCACTCTTGCCTGCGATTAGACATAGAGGTCAACAGTGGTTTCTAAGAAGTATTTTTCTGGGGAATCCCAACTCCACTAGTTGCTTTTATTTGGCAGCTAATGTGAAGTAATGAAAATTAGCGACAGGCTACACAGAAATATTGAAATACTGTAGATTTAGGCAGTTTTATGCTCGCAGAACATTCCTTGCCCAAAATATGAGGTGGAGGACACTCATCATGAGAAAATCACGAAGAGCAAGTGAGAGGAGGCTTCAGAATCAGGAAACGTCAGCTTTTCTCTGGTCCCCATGACGCAGCAGCGTCTTCCCTCCTGAAGGGCTTGCTCTCTCCTGCTTGTTTTACCTCGGACGTGCTACTTGTCCTTTCAGGTGCAGACACCATTTTATTTTTATATAATTGTATGCCATCTCTGTGAGTGGTTAAAAATGATTGGGGATGGCTTATATCTAGAGCAACAAGAAAAGCTCATCAGTCTATTTGTTCAGTATCTCCTATGTTTGGTCCTTTAAAAATAGGATTTTAGGGGCGCCTGGGTGGCTCAGCCAGTTAAGCATCTGTCTTCAGCTCAGGTCATGATCCTGGGGTCCTGGGATCGGAGCCCCATGCTTCTCCCTCTCCCGCTTTCTTTTTCTCTCAAATATATAAAATCCTTTAAAAAGAATATTGTTTTAAACAAAGGCTAATAGTCTGAATCATTTCCAGTAAATCAGTAAGGGTTTTCTTAATACACCTTAAATCTTTTCTACATGTTTCCTTCTTGAATCTGAGGAGGGCGCACACAATCACTAATATTGTGGGGAACCAGTGAATGCTGGCTCTGGGGCCATGGGTGAGAAACTCCGTAATTCATGGGTCAGTGAGTGGTCAGGGGACACCTTGCAGCTTGGTGCTCTCCTATCTCCATCGATTTGCCACACAGGTAGAGGTGGGTTCTGGAGAGTGGTGACTGGGCCAAGCTTACACTTCCTAGAACTTCACTCTCACCACAGCACTGAGCATTATCAGGCTAATGGCACACTGCCATTCCCCCCACCCCACCCTTGCCCCACCTCTGGTCTTTATAGTGGATGACTGACAGGCTGGACATGACCTGCTAGAGGCTCTGGGGCTTTTCCAGGAAGAAATCTCCAACTGGGTACTAGCTTAAAGAGGCCTCAGTAATGATTATAGAGTGCATGAGACTAATGAAGAACGAAGTAAGAGGATGCAACACCAGGTCTTTTTTAAGGGATAGAAACAGCACAGGAGCTTTCCTTAAAAAATTTTTCAATATATTTTTTGACCAGTAATATAATAAGTACCAGAATTTAAAATTGGCTCTCAACTTTACAAGAGATGTCCATATTTACTTACCCATGAACAGTTAGCATGACTTCGTACTTGAGAGGTATTGTTAAAGTCACTCTGTTCTGCTTCAGGTCCTCCCTTTCCCCTTCATTTGCACTACAGAAACAGATAAAAGACACCCTGTTAGAATACCCCAGACATAAAAATCATCTTCAGAGAGGACTAATCACCTACCATGTATACCGAATGTATTTGGAGGCTTGGGGAGTGGGGGAAAAAGACGTGGTGGCAAGCAATGTTTATGACAGGGTTGACAGAAATTTGCTCTCACTATTTAGTGTTATTTGCTCCAAAGATAGTGAGAGATCTTTTTGTTTCTTAGATCACACAAGAGAAGTTTTCTCCTGCAGACAATGGATCACAGCTCCGTGGTCCCCTATGTCCCCCCACCCTAAAGTCAGGAGTCCACTTCTGTAGCACCATTGTTTTTTCACAGTGAATTATACCAGGTGGCGTGCACTGTGATGCTGAGATCCTCTTCTGCTCTGCTGAGTGAGCTCACATCCAGCAGAAAGCTGACATCTATCTGTGAAACACAGAGAGGGAAACGCCCATTTTAAACAAAATCTAAAAACAGTATTTTTTTATCATCTGAAATTTTCTGAATGTTGATGTTCTGTGGAATGCAGATTGGAGACTATGTTCTAGAAGCACAGACTACCCCTCCCCCAGGCAGTGAGCTAAGGGAGAAAGCTGTTGGGGTTGGGGTGATTTTCAAGCACCAGCGTTTCCACAAGTGACATTCAGAGACAAAGCCTCCTTCTAAATGGAAAGACAGGCAGGTCCAGACTGACAAAATTAGAGATGCTTTAACAACTTGAGTGAGGACTCTTGCCAGTAACACCTTTTTGTATAGCAGAGGTAACATGCCTGGCAGATAGGACCACCTGGGGTGGAGAGTGGTAGGGGGAGTGTCGGGGAGGGTGAGACAGGGGAGGAGAATGCTGATCGACACATTCACATGCCCATCTTGACACAAACATGCGCCCCCACTTTTTTTTTTTTTTTTTTTACGGTGAACATTGCCAAGAATATAAACACAATCTCAGAGATCTAAGCCCAGTTGGTTTGAGTTTTATTTCATCACTTAGCTACTTACCCTAAGCAAATAAATAATTATATATTTGTATATATATATATTTGTATGCAGCATAAACAGAAAAAATAAAAAATATTTTATGTTCATGTTAGTAAGCAAAAACTATACATGCTAAATGCTTACCCTTGATAGGTGATCAACATATATGTAACCAACAGTGCAGTCAAGTTTTACTAAGCCAGAGCTGTCTGTTACTTCACAGCTTATTTGTTTTTCTTCCTAGAAGGAAAAATGAAACAAACGCTTTAGGTAAGAAGGGAAGGAAAAGTTTGTAACATATGTTTAGGAACAGTCTTTGAAAAGCAAATCATTTCTGAAGAATTTGCCTTCCTGGAAGATGATTTTCTGTTTACTTTTGGGATACATAGAAATATAAATAAAATTTATAAGTGTGTACACACACACACACACACACACACAGATGTGTATTTTAATATTCCTGTAAATTCTCCAAAGAATACACAGAATAATTCCTGGCCTTGTAGCTTTCATCCATGTTTGTTTTCCTTATTTAACTCAAGGTCCAGTTTCTTGAAAAATCATGAAGCGAGTAATCCATGAAGTCCCTGTTTCATTGATCCTCCTTTGGGATGTGAGAATGAGGTAAAGGTGTATAATTACAGTAACTGCCACCACAATATATATATATATAAAATATTCAAATATTCAGGGAAATATATATCTTGATGTTTCTATATACTATACTATAGATGTATACATATAAGTGCACACTATGTACTATAGATGTATATGCACTATAAATGTGTGTATATATATATATACTATAGATGTACTAAATATATATATATATAATATACACAGAAGTATATATATTTTTTAATTTTCCCCTCATACTATTGCAAATAGGCTCCCAGTGCCCTAGAGAAAGAAGTAACATATTCCAGAGAGGTCAAAGACCGCTCTAATTGCCCTTGGTTTGAAGAGATAGTCTCTGGGTAAAAGAGGTGTAAATTTGCTAAGGGATAAGATAGGCACCAAAGGGGAAAGTGACTGAGGCTTTTCTCTTTGAAATCGACTTTATTAATGCCTTGCTGATAGATTTAACTGTTCACAACTGAGGCACGGTGGTAAGAAAAGGTCTCTAAGTGCTTCAAACTCTTGTAGGAAAAGAGAAATTGCCTGTGATCTGGTTGATACCAAGACTTCAGAATTTTGGAGGATCGCTGGTTGTATGGTATTTGTTGGAAGTTCTTGGCGAACAAGACTGGGGATATGAACATAAAATGCGAGCAGTAACTCTGGGCGCCTGCTTGGAGGACCAGTATTGCTTGTTCAGGGAGCTCAGCCACAAAGAGCAGCACCGTGCCAGATGAGCGTGTCATCAATGAGAGAAGCAGTGGAACCCAAGCAGCTTTCTTGGACAAGAGGATCTCTCACGTGGTAACATTTAGAAGAGAGAAGTGGACTTTATCAGTCTCAGATACCAAGGAACTTATCATTTTCATCAGGAGCAAGTAGTAGTCTGAAAATCAATGGAATTTTGAGTGGTAAGTCTGCATATACCCCAATATTTAGGCCTTACTTCCATGAAATGGATTATACCATTTACATTTTTTTTAAAATTTATTTCCTTGAGAGAGGGTGAGCATACAAGTCGGGGTAGGGGCACAGAGAGGCAGCGGGAGAAGCAGACTCCCCACTGAGCAGGGAGCCTGGACACAGGGCTTGCACATTTGGCTTGGAACCAGGAGCCTGAAATCATGACGTGAGCCAACGGCAGAAGCTTAACCAATAAGCCACCTGGGTTCCCCTTCACCATTTATATTTAAAAAAAAAAAAAAAGAAATATAGTATCATGCTATGGTATTTGATACTTACCAGATCTAAAATCTTAATGAAGTAAAGGCCGGTGGGGAGTGTGATGTGCAGAGCTGTTTCATACGCATCATCTCCAGCATTAAACAAGGACACGTTCAACATTACTGTCTTCATACTTCCAACAGCAAGATAGGTCTTATTTTCATGTGGCCTAAAAATTAATATTTAATACTGCTTAGTAACAAGTAAGTAATGTTTGGGAAATAAAAATCCCATCCCCTCATTTATACTGATCATAAAATACTAATTCGGGAGAAAAAAAAAACATGGGGGAGGTGAGCCCATATAAGTAGATACCAATTCATATTAGAACTCAATTCTTCATGTTTCAGATAAATTCAATCAGCTATTAGCCAGGAAGTTTGTTATTTTTTAATTAGTCATAATTAAGCTACTCTCCTTTCTGTTTCGCTTCTTAGGGCTTTAACATATTTTCCTCAGTATTTCACAGTATTTTTCTAAAAGCAAAGCTTTGTTTCTTTTCTTTACTTTGGAAAAGACCTTGACCTAGCTGCTGCGTAAACCGAAGGGGGAAATGGGGAGACCTGGGGGAAAAGGAGACTGCGGAGAAAACCACCACCCAAATAAGAGGCGGTTTGGGTGGAATGAGCACAGCCTTGGGAGGGACGGCTCTCCAGCAAGTGGACAGCACTACAGTCTGTTGCAATAGAATTCATTTCTCAAGGCAGGCTGGTCCCCTCTATCGATAACTAGACCACATTTAAAACAGAACTGCAGCCATGCTTTGCCATCCTGTGACCTGGAAAGAAAGAGCAGACTGCTGCAAATCCAGACCTACGAGTAAGGATTTTCCAGTCCTGGCTCTGGCCCCAGGCCTTCAAGGTGGGAAGAGGTGCGTCAGCATCTTGAAGTCTCAGCCGCCATCCGCAGGAGTAGTAATTACTATGCTGAAAATTTGGCTCATGCACATCCCATGAAATCCTCAGAATAACACGTTTATATATATAAAGAACCTGAGGCTTAAGGCCCTTCTTCAAAGCACCACAGCCAAAATGTTCTAAAGTCTCCAGGAAAATGCCTGCACAGTCCATTCTCTTTACCAATGAGAGAATTAGAAGAGCCCAAAGAAAACTTTTACACGAAGATTCTATAGAAGAATTTAAAATTTAGAAAAATTGGTTCAGCCAGTGAAGGATGTGACCCAGAGGAAAATGTCAGGTGAGGCTAATCCCGGCAATAATAACCTCTCTCCTGGCTCTTGAGAAGCTTTCCTTAAGCTTACACTGTACCATTCTGATCAACAATGTATAGAAGATCAGTGTCCAAATAAACTATAGAAATGCTAAACACAGAGTCCATATTCAATGGTTATTTGTGGACTGATTTAAAACAAAGTGTGTCTGAGAACAGGGTTCAAGAACAGGTTTACAAATTTATGCTTGTAGCCATTATTTGAAGACACATGAATGACCAACTATAACTGAAACCCCCTACATAATTATTAGGTTCATCATTCCTGGATACAAAAGCAGTTTAAGAGATCCCCACCTTTGTAGAGCTTGTAAAAGACAGATGTATAGACAAATAGACAAATATAAACAAATATTACCAATCCATGGGAAAGAGTTGTGAATGAGGAGCCCTGGGAACTCAAGGCAGGGAACCACTTTTGCCTGAAGGTAGCAGGGCATGTTGCTTCTTGCTTTTCTACCATTCTGGTTATTTAGGTTTATTTAATTTTAGGACTATTTAATTTCTTTTATAATATAAAAGTAGGAAAACTTCATGACTGAACATGACTTAACATGGATTATACCCTTAATTGATTTCTCAAGCCCTCCTTCTCCAGTCCAATTTTCACACTGCCAGAGAGGATCACTTTCCAGAAAGCAAACGTGACAATGTCATGTGCCTGATTAACGTGCTTCAGTGCCTTCAAGATGAAGGCTAACTTACAAGCACAGCACGGGAGGCCTCACTTTGCACTGCACAACTCATTCTTTTGCTTTAGACATACTCACCTGCAAATAGGTATCCAAATATCTGTGTCTGTGTCTTAATTCAAGCTGCCACTCCTTTACATTTTCCCTTCTTTGTGTGTCTGGCTGATTTGTTGTTCAAGACTCAACAAGTGTTAATAGTTACGAGAAGTTCTTCCCGTTGATACTCTTTGCTAAGCCCTATCACTCAGCACTGCATTCCCCTTAACAAAAGTAGCTTCTCCCTCTCCCAGCACACTGGGCATGCCTTTAAGGCAGTATTTTCACAGAGTCTGCTTTTATTATCACTAGAGTGAGTACTGGAAAGTAGATCCTAGATCATGATTATCACTGTTTTCTCAGAGCCTACAAACACAGTGTTCAAAAAATATATGTGGTATGTCACTGTATCAAACATTAAAGACGGTGGGATAACACTAAAGAAAAACATCAGAAAACCTGAAGAAATTATTGGATAAATGACTGTAAAAGAAAGTTCATCAACTCATCATTATAAATTCTACCAAATGATATCCATGTTTGTCTGTCCTGTGACAGTATACAAATTCCAAATGTTTCGTTAAATAAACATCTACCACTATTACATTCATATGATCTATACCCTATCACACAACATTTTAGTAGCAATACAGCTATTGAACTAACCAATAAATTAATGGCAGTATCAATACTGGAAATAGTTTTGTTTTTTTTTTTTTTCCAAGATTTGAGACAGACAGCATGTGCATGAGCCAGGGAGAGGTAGAGGGAGAGAGAGAGAGAGAAGCAGACTCCCCGTAGAGCACAGAGCCCAATGTGGGGCTCCACTAGGGTCTCAATCCCAGGACCGTGAGATCATGACCTGAGCTGAAGTTGGATGCTTAACTGACTGAGCCACCCAGGAGCCCCTGGAAAGAATATAGTTTCTGAGAAGTAATTATTTTCATGAACTTCAGAATATGCAAACAAATTAGAGATGCCTCTCCCCATTCTTCTCCTTCTAATGGTAGAGATTGAAGAAGCTGCACAGTTCAATTATACCTAAAAATTCTTCCCCTCTTATCCTGATTTTTCTTTCCATTTTACACTTATCAAGATAGCAACATATAGAAAAACACACATATCCTAAAATTCAGTTCAGGGAATTTTTACAAACTGAATACACTAATGAAAGCAACACCCAAATCAAGAAAATGTATCACCAGCACGAGAGAGAAATGCCTTTGCACCCCCTCCCTTCCCCTACCCATCATCTTCCTTTTTTATTTTACTATAGATTGGCTTTGCCCAGTTTTCTATTTCTTATAAGTGGAATCACAGAGTATTTAATTTTTACCTATCAGGCTTTCTGTACTTAAAATTCTGCTTAGAACATTAAATTCTACAGATGCATGGAGTTGTGAATGGTTTATCCTCATTGGCATATATGTATCCGTTTATAAACATACCACATTTTCTTTATCCATTCAATAATCATTGGGAATTTTGACAATTCTAATTTGGAGCTATTACAGTCTTTCGGGGAACATATAGATGTATTTCTGTTGGGTTAGTCTATCTGTCTAGAAGGAGACCTCTACAGTTTGTGAACCCAGGATTAGCTCCTAAGCTTGTCTAAATCTGGCTAATTTTGGCACCCAGCTTAAATTATGCCAACAACTTATATTTAAATAACAAAATACACTCTAAGGCACTCTAGTATACCAAAAAATAAAAACATACTACAGAACTGTCATGTAAAAAGCAAGTGTACATAGACTAGGGTCTCAAAATCTGCTGTCTAAAGGCCAAATTTGGGCCCCTTTCTGGTTTTGTCCTTGGGGTTTACTGGAACACAGCCATATCCGTTCATTTGGGGCAACTTCTGCACTGTGACAGCAGAGGTGGGAGGCCGAGACAGACCTCTGTGCCTAGAATATTTACTCTGTCCCTTCATGGAAAGAGTTTGCTGGCTCTGGCACAGAACTACCTAAGTATTATTAGTTGTAAAATAAGCACAAAAAAGGACATCACTGTATTTTAAATCTGATCATTCTGACACGGATAGAGGCTTTGTTATTTGGGATGGCGTCAGATGCAGCATCAAAGAAACCACCCCACCCTGCCCCCGTGACCTCAGAATCCCTGGGTTGGCACTGGTGACATCGAGGAGGAAGGAACGAAGACCAAGTGGGTGCACAGCATCTCTAGCTTCTGATCCCTGGGTGTGAGACGTTAGGTCTTTTCTGGAAGGATGTGTAATAACTAACAAAACAGTAATCCTACACCACAGCTACCCTTTCAGGGTGGAAGAAACAGACTCAGCGACCTCACGCTCTTCCTCCCACTGTTTCAGGGAATGCCTGTGATTACCTCAGGCTCCCGTCCTAAACCTTTGTGTTCCACAAGTACGTATCTGCTTGGCGGCACGGAGGGCAGAGAGAAAATAAATGCGTGAGGACCCGGGCATCCTACATTCCTCCCACTGCTCTGCAATCATGTTACAACTGAAGGAACCTAAGAGGTTCTAAAAGTAAACTTCAGCTTGACATTAAAGTTTAATTAAGACTTGTGGAAGAGCTGCCTAGAAATAGACATTTATAAAATATTCTGGCTTGTAACCAAAGCATTAGTCACCGAGTACCTTTGGGAAAGAAGTTGGCACTTAGACAAGCAACAGAAGGTGAGAGCACTGCATAAACAGCTAGGTTCCAAGACAACAGCAAATTAAGGAGAAACACTGTGTTCACATTTCAGCAGCCAGACTCCTGGTTTATTTTCCATTTTTAAGCTATTTTGCCACATTACCACAATGACGATATACATCTTACTGTATCTGGATTCATTAACAGGGTGCCCTCAGGAAGATACCCACCAGCTTTTTATGTGAGACAGAAGAAAGGTCCAGGTGCACATCTGGAAGTGCGACAAGGCTGAACGGAGCTTTCCCCGGGAATCGTGGTTCATTCTTCATTAAAACATGCATAATGCACGCTTGAAATTTACAAAGCAGCCCAGAATCCACATAATTTAAACAAATCAAGGTACTGTGTACATAGAGCATCATAACTTAATAAGTGAAAAAGGAAGAATAGAAAAATGATGGATTTCTGCAGCAGGCTCTATGTTTTCCCTAAGTGAACATTTTTTAAGATTTTATTTATTTATTTGAGAGAGAGACAGTGAGAGAGAGCATGAGTGAGGAGAAGGTCAGAGAGAGAAGCAGACTCCCCGCGGAGCCGGGAGCCCGATGCGGGACTCGATCCCGGGACTCCAGGATCATGACCTGAGCCAAAGGCAGTTGTCCAACCAACTGAGCCACCCAGGCGTCCCCAATATTGTTTTATTTTGCAAGAAATTCTCCCCATGTCTTAGGATAATGAATGCTTTGATAAGATGAATTAGGGCTTCACGGCTAACATGTTTTTAATCAAGATGCTAGAACAAAATGTAATGCAAACGGAGAGGTTACCTGTGTTGAGGTCCAGGAGTCATTTATTTGACAAAAAACTAGCCAGCAGCAAGCGGCCTACAAGCCTGTGTGAAATGGTGCCTTTTTGCTACTGACTTCAGAGAAAAAGAAAGTACTGGAAAATGCTCATCAACTAAGATACGTCAGTTAACTAACATTTAAGGAGACTGCATTTGAATAAAGGCAGACTCCTGGAGGTCCCAAGGAGTAGAGCCGGAGGCAGAAGGCAGTACTCCCTTGCTGTTGCAGAAGAGAGGCCCCTCGTTCAGCTTCAGGGAATGAATTATGATTGCTCTACAATAATTCATGGATGAGCTTGTGACAAGGTCCTGTAAATCAGAGTAAGAGGTCTGCTAAGGTGATTCCCTTCCTCGAAGGCAGCCTCGAGGGGACACAGAATTTTGCTTTTACCCTTTTTCTTTGGTTGGCAACCTTGATGCTGCTACAGTCTTTGGGGGATGATGAGGGAAAAGCCAAGAAAACTGGGAGGATAACCATGCATGTCCAGATTTTGGTAGCTGCCTATTAAGCCTGTAGCCACCTCCTGCTTATTACGCAAAAACAATTAAGCGCCTTTATTATTTAAGTTACAATTCATCAAGTATTGTCACCTGCAGTTAAAAGCAGTCCTAACGGGGCACCTGGGTGGCTCAGTCAGTTAAGTGGCTGCTTTCAGCTCAGGTCATGATCCCAGAATCCTGGGATCGAGCCCCACATTGTGCTCCCTGCTCAGCAGGGAGCCTACTTCTGTCTCTCCCTCTGCCTGCTGCTCCTCCTGCTTGTGTTCTCTGTCAAAAAATTAAATAAAATCTTAAAAAAAAAAAAAAAAAAGCAGTCCTAACATAATGAACGCACTTGCTCAGGAAAAGCCTACATCGCTTACCCAGGATGCATGACTGCGGTAGAGAAGGGAAGCAGTGTCATCTAGATCAGTCATTAATATGAAAGACTTGGGGGCTCCTGGGTGGCTCAGTGGGTTAAGCCTCTGCCTTCGGCTCGGGTCATGATCTCAGGGTCCTGGGATGGAGCCCCGCATCAGGCTCTCTGCTCAGCAGGGAGCCTGCTTCTCCCCCTCTCTCTCTGCCTGCCTCTCTGCCTGCTTGTGATCTCTCTCTCTCTGTCAAATAAATAATAAATAAATCTTTAAAAAAAATATGAAAGACTTGATTTTAAACTGTCTACGTGATGGCTAATACCTGCTACTGTATTTGTAATCTGGATAAAAATCATATTTGCTCATCTTCATTTTGTCGTGCAAACTCATATGATCGGGGTGACTGTCCTGAGAATTTAGACCTCTGGTTAGAAGCCTCAAGTTAATGAGCACATGAGACAGTGTGTGTGTGCGCTACCTGGATTGCTGTGGGCACTCTGTTATGGCAGTTCTCAGAAACTCCTGCTCTTTGCTGTGGAAATGCATTTACCGAAAGCGGGTGCTCGGAGGCACCTCAATGCCCTCCGTGCCAGAGGGGTTATGGTCGGGAGAATGGGCCGCAAGCGCATTGCCATGCTTACTATTCCTGAGCAGTGAGAGAGGACCTCCGTGTGGGAGAGGTACAGTTTGGTCTGACAGGTGACAATTTATCACAAGACACAGCACTTTGTCGGAACCCCTCACTGGGGGCCTAAGGATCGATGAAAAGAGCTTTCATGTGAAAACTCCTCAAATCAGGATCATTTACCTAACAGAGATGGCCTGTAACTTTCCTTGTTGATGCAAAAGATGGGGAACTTACACCTTTTACTGGCATCCATGCCACTTCAAACCTCATGAAATGTCCAACCACCAACCCAGTCCATCAGCGGCTTTCTTGGGACAGAAAGAAACCTTCAACTCCAGAGAAACCACCAGTCCACATGCAGAAAATGCCAAGGATTCAGTGGCAGTATTTCATGTTAAGGCCATTTTTTTTTTTTAAATCATGATCTACCCATATCCCAATAACGATGTTACCAGAAATAACTTCTACAAACCTTCATGTATTTCAAGCTTTGTGCTATGCACTTGGTTTGCAGTATTGCATTTTATCTTTGAAGCATCCTTATAGAGTAGGTATGATTTTATCGTCTGATCAATGAGGAAAGAGGTTTACAGAGGTGAAAAGGCTTCTCTAAAAAGGCCATTCAGCTAGTAAATGGTAGATAAACTTTAACCAGATTAGCTTGACTAGATCTGAAACTCTTCACCACCACCGCATTGCTTCCCAGATTTTAGTTTGATAAAAACCACTCATAGCCCTTTTAATACTGCATATTCCTGGCCTGGTGCCCATAGATTCTGATTCGGATGTTCTGGGGCCTAGAAAACTGTATTTCTATTAAGCATTCCAGGTGATTCTCATGAAAGTGACAAAGCCCACACCTTCAGAGATGCTGCCTTCCCCACCACTGGCTGCCATTTAAAATCGTAATGGATTTGACAAACGTCAAGAAATATTATCACTTCAAAGTAAAAAAAAAAAAAAAAAAAGTAGGTAACAATTTCTTATTGTGAGAAAATATGTACTGAATACAAATAAATTATTTCATATCTTATTAAGATGTATTTTCATTCTTCAGGAAAGAACTTAGTGTTCTTAGTAATATTTTCATATAAATGTCACTGTCCCATTTTTTCATAGGTCAGTGTGGTTGCAGAGAAAGACGACAAAGTGGACAGTGGGAGTGTCTGATTTAAAAAAATGAAAACACTACTTATTTATAGCTTAGATAAGCTTTCACCCATGCAGCTCTTCTTATCAGAGGCCCATGACAGCAAAAACACCTAGGAAACTAAGAATTTGAGGAAGAAAATAAATACATGAATGGGGAGGCTGTAAATTATTCATCTAATAACTCAACAAAGGCCCCACATTACATGCTGGGATACAAGGTAGTTAGTAGTCATTGTTTTTGGACTCTCTGAGCAGCCAATCTGGATAATTTAAGTATAAAGTCCAATTATAAATCAAATAGGTTAGGGCTTCTTGGCCCTCAACTGTGGATGCTCAAGGCTATATTGGTATTGCCTAAGTGAAAAGAATTAATTTATTCTCTGCCATATGTGATCCCACCCCAGCAGGGTACTCAACACTGTTTGTCAACCTTTTTACTCATTCCTATCCCATTTATCTTAACAGCTATTTTGAATCTTTTCCCATTCCCTTCAAGTTCCCAAGTCTGTCCTCAAAGCCCTCACTTTCCATATACTAACTTGCTTTTTATCCTGGCCATCCCCGATTTCTCTGTATTTCCCTTCCTGCCACTTTGAGATTTCTTAATTTTTGTCAAGCACCTTTTTCTTAGCTCAAGATAAAGACAATCTTAACTTCTCTCCAAAGCTAACTCCTCCACCCGCGTATGATCCCATTTTATGCTGTTTCCTAAGGACCTTGTTCTATTCTCAGCAAACAACTATCAGTCACCTATAGCACTCCAGGCTCTGTATTAGTCACTGGGAACGCTCAGATGAAAAGACAGAAATTTATCTTGCTGCAGCTCACAGGACAGTGTGGAGACAGACAGCAAGAGTGGTGAGCGTAAATGCAATGGAACCAGGGTCACAGGACTTGTGTTCCTGTAGCTGGAGACAAAGAAAAACAGCTGGGATTTATAAGACAAATGAGAGTTAATCAGATAAGTAGGAGGAAGAAAAAGATACAGAGGCTTGAGAATGCGTGGTCAAACAAGTATTCTGCCATTCATGGAAAAAAGTCCCGTGGCATGGTTGATATTTTAAGTTTTAGTGAGCTCTTGGAACCCCGTTATCAGAATGTATGTTAGAAAGCTCACAGGGGCGCCTGGGTGGCTCAGTGGGTTAAGCCTCTGCCTTCGGCTCAGGTCATGATCCCAGGGCCCTGGGATTGAGCCCCGCATCGGGCTCTCTGCTCAGTGGGGAGCCTGCCCCCCCCCCCCCGCCCCGCCTGCCTCTCTGCCTACTTGTGATCTCTGTCTGTCAAATAAATAAATAAAATCTTTAAAAAAAAGAAGAAAGAAAGCTCACACTCTGGAAATACCACAGTCGAGGATTTAGAATAATATAAAATCAGAGGTCAGAAGCCCAAAGAGTGGGAAAGGTTGGTGACCCAGAAGGATATTGAGTATCTGGTTTGGAGCAAGAATGGTAGAGAGGGGGAGAGGAATAGAGAGGGGGCAGGCTGGGGAGAGAAGCATGATATATAAAATACACCTGTAGGTGGTAGTATTACAGAACTTAGTAATTTACTGTACCTCAGGGATAAGAAAGAGAAAAATGCAGGTTGAACTCCAGGTTGTTGGCTTTGGCGACTAATGGTTGTGTCATCGGTGGATAGTGACTGGGCACCCAAGAGGACAGGACAGTTGCATGTGTGGGTGTGAAACTTGGATACGGATCTGAGCATCAGCAGTGTAGACAGGCCAGGTGAGGTCACAGCTGTGGGCACGATCACTCAGGGAAAACAGGGGGGTGTGAGAAAGGGGTGAGAGGACAGGTTAGGAAGCCAAGAGAGCCAAAATCAAAGATCCTCAAATGACAAGTGAGAAAGAGCTAGAGAATTTGGAGGGGAACCCGAGTTTGATGGCCACGTGGAACTTAAAGCAAAAGACGTGCAAAAGGTGAAGTGAGCAGCTGCCAGGTGCTTCAGAGGAGAGAGAGAGTTCTGACAGAGTCTGAAAAGTGCTCCAGGCTTCAAGTACATTTCCCTCTTCAATTTAGTTTTTACTCTGCCTTTGACCCTCACATGTGTTTGTGTCGTCCCATGATTAAATAAATAACGAATTTCATCACCACATAGAAATTTTTCAGTTGAACCTACTCGTCCCCAGTATATTCTTTTTCCCTTTGAACTCAGACTCTCCCTTGGCTACTACTGCAGTGAAATTTCCATCTTAAAAGTTGCCAGGAACATCCTTTTCTCACCCACCAGTCACATTTTCAATGCTAGTTACAATGACCTTTCCCCAGGCATTGTGCGATCTGAGCTCTCTATAAAATTTTACAATATGAAGTCCCTTTTTCTGTATTTTCCACTGGCTCTTTCACTATGGATTTGCTTGTCTTAGTTCTCTGGGGATACCTTTACAGTTTCCCCCAGGGACTCCCTATTCTTGTGAAGATTGTTAAATAAAACTGTCCCCTCCCCAACTTGATCCCTCATTCTTTCCTCTGTGAAATTCTCATTTCCACACATTCCCCACCCCCGGTCCCCTCATGCTCACAAATCGCTAATGTGTAGACGACTTCCAAACAATCCTGAACTAGATTTTCAAGTGGAAAGCTGCATGTAGAAATCCCACCAAATTCAACATGTCCCAATTTAAGCTTGTTTCCTTTTCATCTCCGCCTCCCCAAAATAATTTCCCATTTTCCTGTCCTGTCACTGATGTCTCCATCCCCTCTTACTTCCTGCATGCAATCAGCCCTCAACCTCACTATGGATTCTCTCTCTCTGGTCCTCATTTTCACATCTTCCCTCTAGTATGCAGACCAATTTCAAAACAGGGTATTTAGACATGATACATTTGATAAAATTGCAGTTGGTTTATTTCCCATGATAAAATAGTAACAGCAGCCAACATTCATCTAATTTTCACTATATGCTAGGTAAGCACTATTCTTTGCATGATACATGGATTATCTCTTTACTATTTCTTCTTCTATGAATTTAGACAAGCAAGATGGTTTATTCCCTTTTAAATGTTTTCATATACATTTAGGGATTTCTTTTGTACATCAGTCTGACTTACGTTACCAGTTTTTGGATGATAAAAAACCTAAGGATTATATGTTAGTGAACACTAGCTCATTTTGCCACCAAAACTCTATTAATAGGCACTTAAACGTGTCTAAAACATAATAACAGTCGTGATAGCTCAAGGCACAACTAAATCCTGAAATATCTTCTGAGCAGTCAGTAAAAGATTAAAATATGCTTTATAAAATCTTGGTGCTCACATATTCTCATTGTTCAAAAACTGGTCACCTCTGAGTATTTATGTTCTGTGAGTGACAAATAGATTACTTAATCTCTGGGCGCCTGGGTGGCTCAGTGGGTTAAGCCGCTGCCTTCAGCTCAGGTCATGATCTCAGGGTCCTGGGATCGAGTCCCGCATCGGGCTCTCTGCTCAGCAGGGAGCCTGCTTCCTCCTCTCTCTCTCTGCCCCAATTCTTTGAATGCTGCTAATCCCTAAGGAATAGTTCTTAGTCCTTTTCTCTTTAGAACCCACAAGCACACACCCATTGCCCATCTTGATGAGTAACAGTAAATTATACTTACTTAAAAAATCCAAATCTCGCAGAAACCTGTAAATCAGCTGAACAATTTTCATGGGCACAAAATCTTGCAAAGTTTATCTGGAAATAAAACATAACAGTATTTTTTTTTAAAGATTTTATTTATTTATTTGACAGAGAGAAATCACAAGTAGACAGAGAGGCAGGCAGAGAGAGAGAGGAGGAAGCAGGCTCCCTGCTGAGCAGAAAGCCCGATGTGGGGCTCGAACCCAGGACCTGGGATCATGACCTGAGCCGAAGGCAGCGGCTTAACCCACTGAGCCACCCAGGCGCCCCCATAACAGTATTTTTAATGGTAATTCAACAATTTGGGATACCTCTATTCTTAAGCATAAGACATCTATGACTTATTTTGCCACTTTTGAATTAGTCACAGGTTCAAATGACAACTGTAGGGCTAAAGCAACTGATTCTGCCAACAGGTAAACTGAAAGCCTAAATTTGTTTAATGGAAAACATTATTGCTTCTTTTATAAATTGTTATGGAAAAAAATGAGTTTAATAAAACAGATAAAGTTTTAGAGGTAAGTGTTTAAAATCTGTGCCGCCAAGATGTTCATTGTTGAGTTCCTTTCAATTTTCTGGTGCTACAGTTTGATCCCACTTATTACAAATAAACATGGCACTTACTTTTCACAGATGTAGGACAATGGGCTTATATTTATTGAAAACAGTAAAATGTAGAAATTTAGAAATTTTACTCTGAGGACACACTGAACATAGTAATAGTTGACACTCAGGGTTCTAGAATTTATTTAACTCAGATCATTTTAATAGGACCCAGAGATTCTCAGAGGTACACGGGAAAACCTGAGGTATAAGATAAAGAAAAGAGAGGAGAGAGAGAAAAAGGAAGTTGAGAGGAACAGGTGAAAAGGGAGAGATGCTAAGAGAAATCTAGAAAGACAGGGAAGGAACTAGGTTCATTAAATGGGTAATGACTAGCATGTTGTCAAATAGCACATCCGACCACAGACTACCTCAACCTGGTGAAGCAGAAGGGAAGTGTAAATCTTTCTCTAAATGATTAGGTAAACATGATTTTTTTCCCTATCACTCTTACTTGTAAAGCATGGTGCTCTAAAAACCAAAAGGTAGAATTTTATTCTAATGTAACTACATGTTGCCAGGTTTGGGCTTATGTACTTAAAACACTGTGGTTTTCATTATTAAACGTAGTTAAGAATAGTTGATATTGACAACTAAAGTTCAACAGAAGGGTGAAAACACTGACTTCCACAGATCTACCATAGATATATTCATAAGGGTATCTAGTGTTCTAGAGAATCATGAGTGTCAGCCCAAATTGCTTCAAGTGACTTAGTAGCAATTTGTCTAGACAGGATATGAACTAGCCCTTTGAGTGTCCCTTCTGCCTTCTACATTCCTTGTGCCATGAGCAAATACTTTTTTTTCTTTTTTTTTTTGGATTTTATTTATTTATTTGACAGAGAGAGAGAGAGAGAGATCACAATAGGCAGAGAGGTGGGCGGGGGGGTGGGGAGCAGGAAGAGGGTGGGGGTGGGGTCTTCTGGATCCCAGGACCCTGGGATCATGACCTGAGCCCAAGGCAGAGGCTTAACCCACTGAGCCACCCAGGCACCCCTAGCAAATGCTTTTAATGAATGTTTTTACCATGCCCTCAAACATCTTGTTGACTAGGTCTTTGTGTTCTTGGACAGGAAAGGTCCAAACAACTGGACTCCTGGGAGTAAGCGCACTGCCAGTGAAATGGAGGTATTTCGGAATACATTAGAAAAGGCTGTGCGCTGGTTAGAATGTCAGATCCATCTCAAAATGCAATGGATCCTGGGACGTGGCTGCAAAGCCTGTAGTTGAATTTGAAAGAGAAATTGTTGTATAACAGAAATACTTATGTTTATAAATGAGTAAAAGCCAGCAAGGGAATTTGCCTACTGAGATATGAATGGATCTGGGTAGAGTGAATGAGAGGGAGACAAAATGAGAGAGAAGGAGTCAGAAAATGAAAAAGGGGAAAAGAAACCTCATGAATGTGACTCACTGTCATTATGAGCACTCCCTACCAATTTATTTTCCTCATGGGCAAGGAATCAAGGAAAGAAGATTAACATCTCATGTATATGGGAAGCTATTGCTGGGACTAAATGCATATTTTAAAATATTCAGTTCAATATCCTAAAGGAAATATAAAAAATAAAGAAAAATGGAAAACAAGACATACCATAAATCTTTTTATATTAAAAAATTCATAAAAAATTTTAAAGAAATCAGAAAGATAACTCATTTCCCTGGAATTAGGCAATGTTTCAAAAAAATTACTTTAGTTACATGCACATCACGTTTCGAATAAAGGAAAATATTCTTACTGTTTTTTCAATTATGTCTTTTTCTTTCTTCTGCTGGAGAATTGGCTGAAGTGGTGGGAACTCTTCTGCATTTCGTTTACTGATGACATGATGCCCAAGGTGATAAGCAGCTTCAATCCGAACTGGGGTGAGGATGTCCCGCACATCTTTCTAAGGAAATTTAAAGCCTTAAGTTAGAAATAACAACAAGTATGTAAATAAAAACATACATAGAAAGTTCCTCCATCCCTGCATTAAAGTCAAACAACATGGAAAATAAAGTATTTGCCTTTTCCTCCAAATTGTTAAAATACACTGAGTGTGTATATTTTTTCACATTACAAAAAGCATGTATGTTTATTAGAAAAAATACAAAAAGAGCATAAAATTAAACATATCCAGTCTGTGGTATAGTTTTATATTTGGACATATAGTCTTTGATTTGGATATTTTCTATGCATACTTTTTATCAATTGACATAAGCATTTTCCATTATGAACTCTTTGTAAATCACTTCAAAATACTAATCAGCATTTTATTCTGTTTAATATTTCCCTGTAGTAAACTTGTAGAAATAGGGTATCTCAATTTATTCTAGTTTCTTTTTATATGTCTCAGTAACATTTTAATTCAATTTGATTCATTTGATTTCATATTTACTATGAAATGTATCTATTTTTCTATGATTTATGGAGCTTTTCTAATTATATTTTTAAGAAGGTTATAAATAATATGTGGAAAAGTTATTTGTTTTATAGATTTAATCTTTTATCCTAGTCACTTCACTGAATTTTATTAGTTGTTACAACTTTTCTAAGTTTATTGTGCTTTTACACTTCACAAAGAAAATTCTTGGATTATTTATCAATCACAGAGGAATTTTACCCATCTGGGATCCATTCTGATTTCCATTCTGCATGACATTCTTTTAAATTTAATATCTTACACTAATTTTTATACAGCATTTCTCATTCATAATCTTATTTATATGTGGTCAAAAAGCCTTTTAGAATGATTTCTTAAAAGACTTTATTTATTTGAGACAGAGATAGCAAGAGAGAGCACAAGTGGGGAGAAGAGGGAGAAGCAGGCTCCCTGCTAAGCATGCAGGGCTCCATCCCAGGACCCTGGGATCACGACCAGAGCAGAAAGCAGCTGCTTAACCAACTGAGCCACCCAGGCACCCCTTTTTTGGATGATTTTAAAATTTATTTTATTCTGCCCCCAGAGAAACCGCTCTTGAGTTCATTACACTCATTGTCAATTCACATATTTTAATCTGAGTTTCCACGTGCAGGCATTATTTTTCTCTTTTAAAAATATCTTCCCATGTACTTAAAGATTATTTGATTATTCACCAGCCTCCTACTGCAGAATATACCACATAGTGTCAAAATTGTTTGCTAACATACATATATACACAAACAGTAAAATAGCTGGCAGGAAAGTAACTTTGAAAGCGGTTGTTCTCGAATCTCATGCCTTTGTGGGGGAAAAAGTCAGTAATGCATAAAACATGGTACCTCTTAGAAAGCACTTTCCCGGCCCTCTCTAGACAGAAATGAGATTTTCAAAGTGTACTGAACAAAACAGACACCTTTATTTTTCTCATTGTCTAAGTAGGTGGGCAAGTAAGATTTTACTGATGAAGTAATCTATGAGGATTTATATCAGAAATCAGGAGACAAATTTCATGAAATAAGACATGTTGATGGCAAATCTATGAAACAAGTATCTTAAGCGCCACAAAAATTAAATGGAGAAATAATCTCGGGATTTGAGAAGGCAGTTAACAATCAGTAAAGACTATCTACTTGGAGCTATGCAGTTTTTTCTTTTAATACTAGAATTATTACTATACTTTGATGTGTGAGCTTTACATCACAGTTTGACCCTACCTTTCAAATACCCATTTCAATCTACAGGTTATTCTCATTTTATTTATATATTTGTTTGTTTTTAAGTAATCTCTATGCACAACGTGGGACTCGAACTCACAAACCCTGAAATCAAGAGTCACATAGTCTACCAATTGAGACACCCAGGCACCCTGGTTCCTATTTTAAAAAGGAAATTCAACTAAGTTCCTTTTGACCATTTAAAGAGACTCAAGTGTTTGCACCAGGGCTAGACATATTACCTTAAACCATAACTGAGGTTTATGTTTATTCAATTCCTGAGTAGATCCATGATTTTGTCATTAACAGAGCTCCTAGTAAGTAACATTAGTGGCCCAGATTTTTATTACCTACAGATATTTCAAGATTGGAATATGGCTTAAACATTAGTGCCTAACAGCAAATAAGGAACAGATAGTTTGTAAAGCTCATCAATTAGTAATCCCTAACGGGTATGGGAAAAATGCCTGTAATACAGATGACGGCTATGATGTAGCAGCTTGATAAAAATCAATGAAGTAAATTAATCATGATGATCTATTACATAAAAGACTACATCTACTCTATCTTTATGTAAATAAAGATGTAATTTTTTTCTTTTTACAATATTTATAACTATCAATATATGTATATAGTGGCTAAGAGCAAGTGGTCTGTAGGTACAGAGGTTCCAATCTCAGGTGCAACACTTACTAACAACTTGGACAAATTACTTCATCTGTCTATGGCTTAGTTACCTCATCTGAAAAATGGAAAGAAAGACAATCTTATGATACCTGTATCTACTGCTATGAGAATTCAGTGGCATGAGGTTTGCAAAATACTTAGCATAACACTTGGCACTTAAGAGTTCGATAGATGTTAGATATTGACTTATTATATATATGCTGCTTCAAAATATAGCTACACCAACCAATCAAGAAATTAATGAATTTCAGTTTCTAATAAGAAAAGCAGGTGAACAATTGGAAGGAATAAAAAAAAAATAGAAAAGAAAATCAGACCATTGCCAGTCAATGAGTATTAAGTAGGAAATGAGTTAGATACCAAGTATTAGACTTGCATTAATTAGCTAGTACCTGGAAGATTTGGAGCATGAATCAGAGTATGCAAGATCTCTTAGTACTTTTCCATTCTTATACATGGAGATGATTTTATTAAAGTACTTGATAAGTGATCATCTCAACATGAAACTTGGACCGTATAGGAATGCTGCAAATCAGGGCCCAAATCCCAAGTTATCAACTTGTGAAAATGGAACAGCTTGAAGCCCTGAGTATTACAATAGCAAGCTTGATTAAATTATTCCCTAGGTATAGGAGCTAGACAGCCACTGATTGTCCCTCCACATGTCCACTGTTTTAATTCTTCTCAACAAGCTTGCTTTGACCAAATCGCATGTTATCTAATTCATACTAATTTTCCACAAGGTCTTCTCTACATCTGGTGTATATTACTTTCATTATCCTAATTAGCTATTAATTATGCTTTTCTCACAATATATAAAATGTACGTGCACTCTTGCAAGAACTGTATTTGACAGATATTCACACTTATTTAACTTTAACAGCTCCACCTAAGACAAAGGCTAGAATATCAAAAATGTCTTGAAATGACTAATTAAGTATTTGGGAGGGAAAAAGTAGATTTGCTTAAAATTCTTCATTTGGATGGGCATGTGCTATCTATATTAAAAATAATGAAGATTCCATGCCACATTTTTATGGACAATTACATAAAATAGGGCAACCCACAAGCGTGCAAATGAGCACATGTCTGAAATTACACAAAGTCCACCTTCTTGTTTGACTTTTACAGAAATTCGTATTTATGGCCACTCGAGGACTGAGCCATAGGCCCGTGTCTTCCTCTTGTGTGTATGCAATAAAAAACCCAAAGGGTGGAGCCAGAAATGTTTACAAAGTTTACTGAATGAGAAAGGACAATGAGGTATAGACATTGCAATGTATCTATGCATGGGTCTGCTGTGTGGAAAGAAGACTTTGGGGATACAAAACCGAAAGTCTATACCTCTGTCACAATCCATAATAACCCAGAAATCCACACGCAGTGTGGGGGATGAGCATTCTGATGGATGTATACACAAGTACAGAAGAAGGAGGGCCACCAATCTACAGTCAAAAGAAGATGAGAAGGTCTTAGGAGAATTTTAAGCAAGGAATATAATCAGGTTTATGATTTTGAAATACCCCTCTGTTACAAATGTAGGAAATGGGTTGGGGAGGGAGAAGGAAAGGCAGAGGCACAGACTGCAACTGAAGCCAGCACCACCACTTGTGACGATAACTGCTCTAGCTAGTCAGCTTGGTTCAGGGAGTGGAGAATGGTCTGGCACTACCAACACCTTGAGGAAAGACAGCACCCCCAAAGCAGGTGCTAGAACTATAACACCAATACAACATTCTCAGCTTTTCCTTTATAGAATTCTTTAAACAGCACTGAGAACACATCATCTATAAATTTTAAAAATATTTATTGATTTCTACCTCATGTAATGAGTCAGATTATCTTTAAGGAAGAATACAAACATGCAAAAAGTAGTATTCTGTCTTCAAAGATCTTGCAAACTAGCAAAGAATTAACATATGCTGGAATAATGGATCCAATTCTTGACTACCATAACATCAGAATAGTTGCATAGGTTGGTTGTACTTAGATTTTCAGCAGAAATGTATGCATATATGGATCAGTTCATAGTCTGCTGTGTAGACTGAGCTATGTACTTGTACAGCTGAATAACATAAACAAATAAATAAAATATAATTTTACTAATCAAACATATATTCATTTCCTGGAAGTTATTTTTTAAAAAGACGGGCTTTAGAAGTTACCTAAAACTTACATAACAAAATAAAATTTCTTGATTTCAGAAATCCAAATATCTAGAAATCTGAGAAATCAAGGGAAAGAATGAACTAATCTACTGTATATGCAGGCAGGTTGATTTCATAATTACACAACATGCTAAGGCCACTGAACTCACTGGATCTCTGAATATCAATGCAGACAGGCATTCCTGGTCTGATGACTAAGCTATGTATTTCTAGCTTTTACTGGAAATGTTGCAAGCAGGGTGAGAATCTTGTTACTTTATTTGTTGTCCCACTTTACCACCCCTTCTTCTCTTCTCAAACATCAGTGAATATTTTGATGTAGAGATTCCAACAAGATCAACCAAAAAAATCTCTATAAAAGCCTTAAGCGAAGTCTCAGTCCACCATAGCTACTCCAACATTCCTAAAAACCACTACCAATTGTTAATTGAGTTTCCCTAAATCAAAGCAGCCTCAAAATTATCCCTTGTTCTAAGAACTTGTACTAAGAAATCACTAAGATCTAATCAAGTTGTATATATGAATACAGCAAAGACAGAGATTCATTGTCACATATGTATATGGATAAGAAAACATTTTCATAGTGGGAAAAGTGACATCTAATAGAAAAGCATTTCAGTAGATAAAACACTATAAAGGTGTAAAAAACTAAACATTTCCACTGGAAGAACACTATGAAAGGGAACAATTTCAAAGGTAGAGGCAATCACATAATAAAGGAAGTAGATTAATCATTTATGAAACCATTATGGAGGTTAAAACACAAAAGGTGTAAAAATCAATTTTATGTACAAAAATCAGTCGAGGAACTCACAAAAAAGGATGCAAAATATAACATTATATACATACAATGTGGAGGATGGGGTAAAAATGTAGTGCTTTTAGATTGGGTTTAAATTTAAATGACCAACAACTTAATAGAGATTGTTATATACTTAGGATGTTATGTATGATCCTCATGGTAACTGCAAATCAAACACCTATAACAGATACACAAAAATTAAGAAACAAAAACCCAAGTGTAACACTAAAGAAGGCCATCAAACCTTAAGGGGAGAGATCAAGAGAAGAAAGGAGCAGAGAACCATAAAAACAACCATAAAACAAATAATAGATGGCAATAAATACATACCCAACAATAATTACTTTAATGTAAATGGACTAAATGCTTCAAAGGACACAGGGTGACTGAATGGATTAAAATAACTAGACCCAGCTATATGCTATATATGAGAGACTCACTTCAGACCTAAAGATACATGCAGACTGAAAAACAAAGGGGTAAAAAACATATACATATATGCAAGTGAAAAAAAAAAGCTACAGTAGCAATCCTTCCATCAGACAAAATAGACTTTAAAACAAAGATCGTAGCAAGAAACAAAGAAGGCACTATATAAAGTGAAAATCCAACAAGAAGATAAAACAATTGTATCTATGTACCCAACAATGGAAGCACGAAAATACATAAGGCAATTATTAACACATAAAAAGGGAGAAACTAATAGGAATACAGTAATAGCAGGGGACTTTAACACCCCATGTATATCACTGGACAGATCATCCAAACACAGTATCAACAAGGAAATAGTGGTTTCAATGACACATTAGACTAGATGGACCTAACAGATACATATAGAACATTCCATACAAAATCAGTAGAATATACATTGTTTACAAGTGCACATGGAACCTTTTCCAGGTGACATCACATGTTAGGTCACAAAACAAGTCTCAATAAATTTAATAAGACTGAAATCATATGATGCATCTTTGTGGACCACAAGAATATGAAACCAGAAATCAGTTACAAGAAAACTGAAAAAAATGCAAACACATGGAGGCTAAATAACATGGTACTAAATAATGAATGGGTAAACCAAGACATCAAAGAGGAAATAAAATACATGGAAACAAATGAAAATGAAAACACAATGGTCCAAAATATTTAGGATGCAGCAAAAGCAGTTCTAAGAGTGAAATTTTATAGTAATACAGACATACCTCAAGAAACAAGAAAAACACTCAAGCAAACACCTAAAGGAGCTAGAAGAACAAGAACAAACAAAACCCAACACTAGTAGAAGGAAGGAAATAATAAAGATGAGAGCTCAAGCAAATGAAATAAAGACTAAAAAACACAAAACAATAGAAAAGATAAAGAGCTGGTTCTTTGAAAAGGTCAACAAACCTGGTAAATCTCTAGGCCAGGCTCACCAAGAAAAAAATGAGAGAAGACCAAAATAAAATCAGAAATGAAAAAGGAGAAACCACTGATACCACAAAAATATAAAGGATTGTTAAGAGAATATTATGATAAAATTATATGCCAAGAAATCAAACATAGAAGAAAGGGACAAATTCCTAGAAACATGTAATATTCCAAGACTGAATCAGAAAGAAATAGAAAATTTGCACAGACTGATTACTAGCAGAGAAATTGAATCAGTAATCAAAGAACTCCAACCAAAAGTCCAGGACCAGAGGATTTCATGATGAATTTTACCCAGCATTTAAAGAAAAGTTAATACCTATTCTTCTCAAACTATTCCAAAAAATAGAAGAGGAAGTAAAACTTCCAAATTCATTCTATGAGGCCAGCATTAGCCTGATACCAAGACCAAAGAAAGACACTACAAAAAAGAAAATTACTGGCCAGTTTCCCTGATTAACACAGATGCAAAAATCTTCAACAAAATATTAGCAAACCAAATTCTGAGTAATACATTAAAAAAACCATTTACCAAAATGAAGTGGTAAATTTTTATTGCAGAGATGCAATGGTGGTTCAATATTCACAAACCAACCAGTGTGGTAAATCGAATAAATAATTAATGGATAAAAACTACATGATCATCTCAACAGGTGCAGAAAAAAGGCTTCTGACAAAGTACAACATTCACTCATGATAAAAACTCCCAAAAAAGTAGATTTAAAGGTAACATACCTCAAGATTATAAATGACATATCAAAAAAAACCCACAGCTAAAATTACACCCAATGGTGAAAAACTGTAAGCTTTTACTCTAAGAACAGGAACAAAACAAGGATGCCTACTCTCACCACCTTTACTCAACATAGTATGAGAAGTCCTACCCAGCAATCAGACAAGGAAAAGAAATAAAAGGCATCCACATTGGTAAGGAAAAAGTAAAACTTCCACTATTTGCATATGAAATAATTCTATATAGAGAACACTCTAAAGATTCTACAAAAAACTACTAGAATTGGGATCAAGCACTACATTGGGCTCCCTGCTCAGCCAGAAGCCTACTTCTTCCTCTCTTTCTGCTGCTGCCCCTGCCTGTGCTCTCTTGCTCTCACTGTCAAATAAATAAAATCTTTAAAAAAAAACCCCATAAAAGATAGGGCTAGAATCAGAATCTTAATATTGTGAGAGTGGCTAGAATCAAAAAATTAAGAAATGACAAGTATGGGCAAGGATGTAGAGAAAAAGGAACTGTTGTGTACTGTTGGTGGGGATGCAAACTGGTTCAGTCATTGTGGTAAACGGTGTGGAGGTTCCTTGAAAAGTTAAAAATAGGATTACCCTATGATCCAGTAATTCCATTACTGGGTATCAACTCAAAGAAAATGAAAACACTAATTCAAAAAAATATATACCCCTACTACCGCAGCATTATTAACAACAACCAAGACAGGAAAGCAACCCAAGTGTTTACTGATAGATAAAGATATCATGTACACACACACACACACACACACACACACACACACACACACACACACAGGAATATTACTAAGCCATAAAAAAGAACGAGATCCTGCCATTTATAACAACATGGATGATCCTAGAGAGTATAATGTTAAAGAAAATAAGTCCAAGAAAGACAAATGTCATACAATTTCACTCATTTATGGATTTTAAGAAAGAAAACAAAGAAAAGAGAAACAAAAAAATAGACTCAAGTAAAGAGAATAGAGAGAGGGAAGCTGGGAGCATGGGTGCAACAGATAAAGGGGATTAAGGGGACACTTATCTTCTGAGCACCGAGTAATATATGGAACTGTTGATGCAACAGATAAAGGGGATTAAAGGGACACTGAGCACCGAGTAATATATGGAACTGTTGAATCACTATACGGTACACCTGAAACAATTTAACACTGTAGGTTAACTACTTGGGAGTTAAAATTTAAAAAAGAATACACTTATCGTGATGGGCACTAATGTATAAAATTGTTAATTGTTATATTCAACATCTAAAACTAATATAACACTGTATGTTAACTGTACTTCAATAAATAAAACGCACCCTTCATTTCTTTCCCAGCACTCCACAATTTCCTGTACACTGCACTTTTTCCTTTTTCAATCACCCTTACCCTCTAAAACGCTGTAAAATTTACATATTTACCACATGGTTTGTCTCACTCCATTCTACTGTCAACTCAATGAAGGTAGTGATCTTTTTATATTGCATTCACTGCTACACCCAAGTGTTTCAAGGGAACCTGATGCAACACTGGTACTCAAATACCTACGGAATTAATCATGTGGACAGAGACTTAGAGCTTCACTGGTATGACCAATGGGAACAACCACACAAGGAAAGTGTGCCCAGCTGGCAGGCAGAGAGCCCTGAGATGCGGTGGCCATGGGCCTGGCTACGTAATCACCAACCCTACCTCATTTCACTGTAAAGGAAGCTGAAGCACAGTATTCCTTAACTCTCCTGATACTTGGCACGTTTTATGGAACAAAGGGACAATCCAGGCATCCTGACCACTGCTCATCTTTTCTACGATCATTAAGAAGGCAGAAAAGTATCAGTTTCTGTCCCATTCTTCTGGACTGGAGAAGTTTAACAGTGTTCATGTTTCTGAACAGCTTCAGCTACCACACTGGTGGGGTGGAAAATGTACTCAGAGTATTCCCGTATCTTTCTACATAACAACTAGAGCTGTTTTCATTTTAATAATGACCTCAATTACCTTAAAAAAACAAACAAACAAACACCTCACTCTATACCAATCCCAGAAGTAAATGCCTTTGTTTGGCATTGACAGTATGGTCGAAAAGTCAATGGCTGTGACCTGGGACCATGATACCAGGGTAACACTACAAGTATGTGTCGACAACACAGACCTCTGCTAACCTGTGCTTTGCAGTGCAAGTCATTCTGATGAGAATGTACAATTTTGTGGAATCCTTACTTGTTAGAACAACGCCAAGAAACACAGGACTAAAGAAGTCAGGTCAATTTCTAGTTAGCGATACAAATTCAACACAATAGGTTTCTTTGTGAATGTCTAATGTTGGCCCTTTTACTGCCTTGAAAATGGTCTCAACGATAGTGTCCAAGATTGACTAACCTAAGTAAAATCACAGCTATAGGGGATTTAAAAACAACAACAACAACAACAACAAAACCTTCTTTAATCCCTACCATATAAATAATGGTTATATTAGTAATATTATATACTTCTGGCTCTCAACCATCTAATAGATTTATTCTAATGCTATAATAAAAACTGTTAAGGGAAATGAGGAAACAACACAGGGATTATTACTTAGCATTTAATAGTGTTAGAATCTTGATGCTTGTTTGCATTTGCTTGGAAAGAAGTATCTCAGGGAAAATTAAGTTCTAAACTGAGGCTACCATTTGAAATCCCAGAAAGGGCTCCTGGGAATAGTTTGGCTTTTTTGTGACAATAGATTTTCTGATGAAGTACACCATTCCCTAATAGAAAAGACCTGGCACTGCTTCATATGAGGAAAAAAAAAAAAAATTGACAAGGCAAGGAACAGGACGATCAGTTGGGAATGAGTGCTTTAATAAAAGGAACATGAAATTGGCTGTGCTTTGGCAGGACGGATCCCCAGACATCCTGAAAGCCATTGTCCTAGCCTGCAGATGATCCCCATCAGGCTGCAACTGCGCAAGTTCCCACTGACATCATGGACAATGCTGGCACAGAGACAAAGACCACATCCAAAAGCGGTCATGGTGGATTCTACTTCCCTAGAGTCACATGAGAAACAAACCAACTTCCCCGCCTCCTCTCTCACCACCCCCGCAAAACCCTACCAGGGTAACAGGCATGAGGCTCAGCAGTGCCACTCAGCATGTACATTTCTCGGGAAGTGTATAAACAGGGATGTGGACAAAGCAATCGTGGGAAGGAAAAGGCCAATCTTTAAAAAAGAGTGATGCAGTCAAGTGTGATAAATGTGAAATAAGGACGATGCAAAAAGTGGACTCAGAATGATCCAGGTCCCAGGACTGTCGAACATTTTAACTCTGGAACAACAAACACGTCAGCTAGTTCAGCCAGAGGGGTGGGGATCACACTTGCTTATAACCACATTTTATAAAAGGATACCGATGCAATAAGATTTCTACTACAGTGATAATACTGAAGTTTACATATTCATTCATAAAAAAGGAGGTTACATTACCCGCAGAAATGCTTGATGTGTTCTGCAGTTAGCTACTCTGCTTGACACTTTTATGCTGCCTGTGATCACATCAGACGTTCCATTAGAAGAAAAGTAGAATCTTGACGGAGAGTCTATCTTCCGGTTCACATCCAGACTCATGTTATAAAACAAAACTGCAAAATGTAGAAAGAATAGCAATCAATATAATCACCGAAAAGCATTATTATTTTTGAACTGAAAATAGTCAAAATTATATCCAACACTGGAAATAAAGTCTCTTCATTAAATGTCTTTTAAAAAATAAACTAAAATATGGAAGAGGAAACAATTTAAAAAATTACAAATTGCTAAAATTGTAATAAAGATTTATAAGCTTCTCTCTAGGTTTCTACTTTTAACTATTAACATCTTTAGTTATTTACTTAATTTTCCGACATACAAATATTTCAAAACTACAATACTAAAACTGTGACTACCAATAAAAGTTCTGGGTAAAGTTTCAGATTTCTCTGGAGTCCTTTTGTCCTTAGAATATCCAACTAAGGACGCATAGGCAGAACACAGCACTCAAAGCCCACTTGAGATTATTCTACCTTGTGTGGTTACGGAACTAATTTTGTATACGGTTAGGTTCATTTCTTTCTGTTTGTTCCTAATTTGAGGGGTTGCTATTTACTATTATTTTTTTAAATGTAATGTAAACAAATGGTTCAAAAGTCAAACCTATATAAAACAGCTGAAAGAGGTCTCCTTTTCCAGCCCCAGACCCTGATTAGTATCCTCTGTGTTTTTATTGGTTTCCAGTTTGACCTTCCGGTGTTGATTTGGGCAAAATACAGACATTCTCTCAATATTCTGGCAGCCCGGTAAGATGTACTCCAAATCTGACACAGTACATAATCATCTGCTAATGAATATCCTCAATTAGCAAAATAAGTCAAATTAACAAGCAACCAAGAAAATTCCAAGCCAGATATTACCAAGAAAGTCAGAGACATTTTTTAAATCTATTAGGGTTCTTTGCAAAACAAGCTACAACTAATAGTCTGCTGAGAGGTCACTCATACAGAAGCAATAACTCAGAAATGGTATTTTTAAGGATTTCTGGAATTCCTGAAGCTTTCATTCACATTTTAGAAGTAATGTACTCTTCTAGAAGGATTCTGTCTACTTACTTCAAGGAAACTAAGTCTAAAACCTATCTTACTCCTACAAATTTCAAATAAATCTTTAACCTTCCTTTTATTTAGAAAGTGAATAACGAAGTCCAAATCAATTGGCCTCAAAATTACAACAGCGGAGATCCAGTGCCTCAGAGTGGAGCTGCAATGGAGTCAGCTACCTACAATTCATCACCGTAAGTTCACACAAAAAGTAAATTAAAAAAACAAAAAAGTGAATAAAAACCCACTCCAAGTGACAAAACATACTGGTTTTATGAAACATGCTTACCACATGAAGTATTTCTCCCAAGGACTCATTTTATGCAACAGTAAAGCTTGTATTTGTAACAGTGCTGGGATTATTTATGCATTTCATATATTTGTTTAACCATTTTTAAAAATGTCTCATCACAATGGAACTGGTGGTACGACAAGCACTGATTTTGCATAAAGGGAAACAGTGGTATCTGTTTAAGGTGTATTGACTGTGTTACTGGGGCCATACTCTGACACTGCCACTTCTTGGATCTGTAACCCTAGATTAAAGTTTTGCCCATTGTCCTACCACCATGGCTCTAGCCAGGACTTCTGCAGTGCACTATTCAACAGGAGTCTGATCTTAAGTAGATATACTAAGCTCATTCTGTACTTTTCATTACAGGCCAATTAAGGCTGAGACCTCTGAAACTATGTATCCATCATTTAGCTCAGGATTTGTGCCCTGCCCTTCATGATGTTTAGTTGATGAGAGCCTACAGGGTCACAATCAACTCGATAGGTCTTGTGTGACTCATGAACTTTAGATATTATTAACATCCAAATAATAAACCCAGGTATGCTTCTCTCCTACCACTGGCTAGTTTCATTTGTTATTCTATTATTAGCTTAAGTATAACATAAGTAGGCGTGTAACCTGCTAGAAAAAATGCAATATTCACCAAGACATGAATCTGTGATTTGACAGTAACCACAATTTTGCGTGAGCCATCTCAATGCTACTTTCTCCAGAGCAGATAACTGAGAGCTACCTGTGTAAAGGGAAAAGGACAGGACTCTCAGGAGTGGACAGTCACAGAAAATCCTTAAGAGATGTGTGTTATTTATGGAAATTAGAATCGGGGTCTAGATTTCAAATATGCTTCTTCAATTACTCAAAGGATAAAATACAAAGACAAGAATCGTCTCCCTCTCTGGGCTTCCAACTGAAGTCAGCTCCAGCTATAAAAGGAGCCCAATTAAATGGTGGAGAAGCTGTGGGAATGTTCTTTCTTTTCTAAGGATATATTACCTATGAAGCTGAGTTTAGCTCACCCTAATATAGCAAGTGATACTCCTGCTTTTCTTGTTGTAACTTCTAGACAATTATAGCCTCCTACGGAGCCCCACTCATTGGTAAGAACAACATGAGAACTCAAAAGATGAGGCAGAAAGGTGTACTGGCCTCTAGGGCAAGACACGGAGGGCTCAGAAGAGGACCACGAGACAAGTGAGCAGAGCGCACACTCAGGGTAAATCCTGTAAGGATTTACACTTACACTTACCAATATAACCTGGAACCTCTTTGCCCTTGTATGAGAAACAGAGTGTTAGATCCATGCACACAGAAGGCAATCCATTTTCAACACAGTCAAAATTTGTTCTATTTACTGATTCAGGATGGTTTAAGGAAGCTTTGACAATCACTACAGGTCTTGTCCTAAGAAGGAAATAAAATTAACAATATTAACTGCAGAATTATTTTTCCTTAAGAAAAAAACTGCATGGGGCACCTGGGTGGCTCAGTGGGTTAAGCCTCTGCCTTCGGCTCAGGTCATGATCTCAGGGTCCTGAGATCGATCCCCGCATTGGGCTCTCTGCTCAGCAGGGAGCCTGCTTCCCCCTCTCTCTCTGCCTGGCACTCTGCCTACTTGTGATCTCTCTCTCTCTGTCAAATACATAAATAAAAGTAAAAAAAAAAAAAGTGGAGGCAAAATACATAAAAAAAAAACCAACAACTGCATGTGTTTTGTCAGCTGCCATTGTCCAAGTAACTTCATAAAATTGCTTTATTAATACTATGTGCATAAATGCTCAATTACATTTCTGGGCATGAATCAAGAGAAATTTTCATTTAAATGCTGAAAAATGTTGACTTTGCCTGACGATTTGTTTGATTATAATACCCTGTAAGGTGGAAGGAGTATTCTAAAGTGCGATGAAATTTCAGAATACCAAAAAAAAAAGCATTATGAGGTCACCACCACTGCTGATTTTAAAAATTGCCTATCATTTACAATTAGGTTCAATTGTCATTAAGCAGTGAAATGCATCAACCTTACCTTAGCAACACAGCAGAATCAGACCGAAAAGCACCAACTGCCACATCTAGAGGAGGAAAAACAATAGATTAATGAACATCATTAGTCAAAGAGAATTGTTTTTCATCCATAAATACTTAACTACATATCACCTTTTGACTGTATCAAATACTATTTACAGAAAAATTAATTAGAAAGATATACATACATCTTAGGACTCATTCCACATTTGTCTGAGTCTATTCATTTATAATAATATTCACCCCTTTACTATATAAACAAACTTTATGATAAAAATAGGATATAAAAAGATAAGCTTACTAAAAATTCCATTTTTAAACTACAAACATTCATTCAGGAATCTCCTCTCAAAGTACAAAAAAAAAAAAGCCTTTCTTTTTAGCATCTTATGTTTGATTTATTTCCATGGGTGCTTTTCATTTTCTCAAGAACAAAGAATAAAATGTCAAGTAACAGTGTGAAGCTGAGAAACTATTTGATCATTTCTGACCCATCTTGAATCCAAGAGCTTTAAAAATGAAGGAAATAAATTACCAGTAAATTAGAGCTTTTCTATACCAGTTTTCTGTACTTTGCAATAAAGCAACATCCACAATAGAACTCGTTTCAATTTATGAAGTACAATTTTATACTCACCTACATATCCATTATTATCTGCATCAATTTGTCCAGATATAGACTGTCCAAACATACTTAATGAATCGCTGATTTGAAGTCCTTCAATTCTCTGAAAAATAGGTAAGTTGAGTAGGAAGCAGTTTTTGAGCACCTAGTATCTCAGAGAAGCAATGATTTCGTTATATAATGAGCCTTAAAACACCCAGATACATTTTGTAACAAAATGCATTCAAGTCAAATACATGCATCAAAGAGCAACAAAAGTTTCCAGCTTGAACTGGACAGGTGACGTCTACTCTGTGACTAGAGAAAAAAAAAATCACTTTGTGACTAGAAAAAAAAAAATCACAAAGAGAAAATCATATAGTACAGATCTTCTTAAACAGTCTTGACTCCCTCTCCCCAGTCTCCTTTCAGGCTCTGTATTTATCTCCCAGATGAACATGAATAACCAAACAAGTAATTTGGAAAAGGAGACGTGCATAATCACTGAGTGGAGCCTACTACTCAGGCTTATGATGAAAGTCTCCCTATTGAGCCAAACTGTTTCCTAGCACACGACAACTGAAGTCAGACATGTGTTTCCTATTCCATAGGTCTAACTTCACATCCAGATACTGATTTCCATGTATCAGCCTGGTATCCATGCTAAGAAAATCAGTAATTTTTACTAGACAAGTATAGATTTTTCATGTTGAATACGGAGAACCATTTGCTGATTTTTGCTCCCTCAAAAGTTACAGTATTAGCTAATATTTCCCTAAAAGTGTCTCTAGAAAATCTTTTCTGCATGAGTATGGAGTGTTTTCTATGCACTGAAATGGCCTGATTTGTTAAAAGACAAAAGTGAGGTCGGAATTAGATCAGGGAACTTTATTAGAAGCTCCCATCTTGAGCTGTGCCCTGAAAGGAACACAGCAACATGTGCTCGCTCTCCCAGTGGGATGAGACCTCCCTGAAACATGGGGCTTTAGGCACCAGGCAAGACAGCTCATTAAAGCCACATGGGCTTATTCAAAACAGGACAGATACCATCTCAAACATAAATTTGCAGAATGCAAAGAAAATCTTCAGTAGATTAAAAACAAATGAGAATGGATGTAACCAAACTCTTAGTTATGGAAAAAAGTGATTCCAAAGAGTTATTAATGACCTTCAAAATGAGACCACCTACTGTTATTATAAGATAAGGGTGAAATAGAATATATTAAATACTCAAAAGAACAAATTAAGAAAAATAAATCCACATTAACCCTGGAAGTTTCAGAAACTATTTATTATCAGGGCTTCCTTTGGAAACAGTAGTATTCTACCTGTGAGAACACTGGCGAGATTCCATCTGCTCGGCCGTTGTAAATATAAATAGCACCTCGCAAGTCATCTTCTTGCGGAGCTCCAATAGCGACATCTATTCCAGAATTTCAATGGCAGAAAAAAATTAATTCTTAGTACAAAGAATGCAACTCCAAAAACTAACTTTCATACTTAATTCATATCACATAAGAAAATTCCTTATCAGGGTGCCTGGGTGGCTCAGTCGTTAAGTGTCTGCCTTAGGCTCAGGTCATGATCCCAGAGTCTTGGGATAGAACAACACCCCCACCCCCAATCTGGTTTCCCTGCTCAGCAGGAAGACTGCTTCTCCTTCTCCCACTCCCCTTGCCTGTGTTCTCCCTCTCGCTGTGTCTCTGTCAAATAAATAAAATCCCTAAAAACAAAAAAATAAAATACTTTATCCAAAAAAAAAAATACTTTCCTCACTAGACAGAAAAAACTATCACAAAACACAGTATCATCAGAACAACACATAGGACTGGGCAGAATCATCAGTGCATGGAAGCAGCAGAGAGAAAGGGTCTGAGAGGCCCTCTAACGGGATGGTTAAGGGCGTGGGTTCTCCAGCAGAACCACCAAAGCCTGACCAGCCCACTACCCGCTCTACCCACCCCCCCAAACCCGCCCCCAGGGACCGTTTCCTAACCTCACTGTGTCTCTAGTCTCTGATCCCTCACCTATAGCATGTGATCATAAGAGAAAAACTCACCCTCAGCATAGGACAACCCCAGCACATAAATTATCATCTGTGAATATTATAACCCTAAGATTCTCTATTTTGAGTTCTGGGTTCTACTTTATCTGCAACATCACTTCTAAATCCCTGTTCTAATGAAAGTAATTAAGATATTTTTTAAGGATATCTGTATTTACACACGTACATGCAAACTCGATTTTGGAAAGCGAATCTGTTCTGTAAAGTAATGACTACATCACTTTTATGACAAGGAATTCATGTCAGATTATGATGCCAGGAGAAAAAATAAAGAGTTAATTGAGTGACATAAGCAAGAGAAAACAAACTATGAATGACATGGTTTCTTAAGGGCAATAAATATATAACACCCAGGAGAAATATAATATTTTATGGTTGCAAGAGCATTTCACTAGTGTTACAAGGTATTAGGTCTATTTATTTGGGTATATTCATGTAATAAGTTCTTATTACTTCAATAGAAACCTAAAATAGAGAAAGTTTACTTTCATAAAGTCAATATTTACTAGTTTGTCAAATTTAAAACTTTTAACAACTACAGTGGTCATTTCTGACTGCTATTTCAATGAGAATAAAAACCTTCCTTAAATATAGTTCTATGCCAAATGCTGTACAATTAAAAAAGAAAATCTTTTCTAAGTAAGCTCCATGACCAGTTTGGGGCTTGAAACTTACCACTCTGAGATCAAGAGTCATATGCTCTACCAATTGAGCTTCTTGAAGATTTTAAGTAATCTATATACCCAAAGTGGGGTTCGAACCTACAACCCTAAGATCAAGAGTCACATGTCTTACTAGCTAAGCCAGCCAGGTGCTCCAAATGCTATACTATTCTAATATCAAAAAGCAAATGATAGACATACCTTATGTTTATTGTTTAGACATAGTAAGGCTGCTCTCTTGATCTGTGCAAGTTATTTTAAATTCTCATATACAACTATACCCATTCATTGACTTATAATTCACTGATAATTACTATATTCTAGGCATTTTCCAGGCACTGGTCATACAAGGGGTACCATGAACAGGAACTATAGTCTTGCAGGGAAGAAGGGAGGTAAAACCAGAATAAAAACACCACATATGAGATGGTGGTGGAAATGAGGGAAGGCTTCGCATAGAAGAGGAAGCCCAGGCTGAGACCCAGGTATTGACCAGTGAAAGTTGGGTGAAGGCAGTTTAGACAGAGGCAGCAGGCACATAATGGCAAGTGACAAAGGGGCAATATGGCACCCATGAACAATGGCGGTGAGTTTGAAATACATGGAGCCACATATGCACAGACTAACTACTCACAGGAACATCAGAGGAAGGAGCAGAAAGGGAGAGAGAGAGAAGGGGAGAAGAAGAGGGAGGTAAGGAAAGGAGTTTGAGGAGAAGTGGCCTGTGGCCACTGAAGACAACAGTTACGGAAGCCATTCCTCACGGCTGGTTTATACTATGGCCAGTGTGGCTGCATCCCAAGTAACTAGGATGTAAAGATCGTTAAGCCTGGGCTACAAAGGGGCTGATATGCAGAAATTCTTGCAGTAACAGTTACTAGCCATAGTGATGTAGGGCACATATCTTGAAACAATACAAATGGGCCTTTTCAAATGAAATATAAAAAAGGCCCAGGTCAAGGTCATTCCAAGCAGAAGACATGTGGGTTGCATTCAGTCTTTTCCTATCTTATATATAGATCTAAACTCTGCTAAGATTATATTTGTATCAGTTATAGAAAATATTAAAATTTTAGCAATAATTATCGTTTTAAGGAAAGTACACATTGGTTTTTCTTTGCTTGTTTCCTTGTTTTTTTTAATGCCTGGAGAAATCCATTTGGTACACAACATACAGAACAGACATTTTTGACAATTTTTCCTACTTTCCATCTGAACATTTTATTTCATTGTTAGTGTAAACTACAACAATTATCCCTGGTATAATCACAGTAATTTTAATATCAGCTAACACACAATGCTTAGGACAACATGGGCACCGCACTAGGGACTTCACACGTACTAACACCTGTAACTCGAATAACTCTATTAAGTACTTTTTTTTTTTTTTTAAAGATTTTATTTGACAGACAGAGATCACAAGTAGGCAAAGAGGCAGGCAGAGGGAGAGAGGGGGAAGCAGGCTCCCCGCTGAGCAGGGAGCCCGATGCGGGGCTCGATCCCATGACTCTGAGATCATGACCTGAGCCGAAGGCAGATGCCTAACCCACTGAGTCACCCAGGCGCCCCTGAGTAAGTACTTTTTAATCCCAAATCTGATGAGGAAACGGAGGCACAGAGTGTAACTTGCTCAAGGTCCCAGAGCTCGAATGTAAGAAGCTAGGACGCAGACCCTACAGTCTGGTTCCAAAGGCTGTGCTCACCCATCCCCACGCTCTATGGAATCAACAACTCTACAAGTTGTGCCCAGTGTTCTCCTCTCCTGAAAACTTCTCCTGTTCTGTGTCAAAGAACTGCTCGATTCATGATTTGGTAATGTATCAATATTTATTTCAGAGGCACATAAAGTAATAATGCAGCTTATAATTTAAAATTATAGAATTTTCTTATGGCTCAGGTCAAAAATTATTCAAACATACAGTCTAACAGTGACATAAAAATCCTCAAGGTGAAAAACCTAAACCAAAAAGAAATGATTTTGCCCAATCTCTTTTAGAGATGAAATCCTGAATGCTGTCTGCCGGGCACATCTGTCATGTAGGTCCATTCACATAGCTTTTCCCTAACTTCCTCAACCTCCTGATGCAATTTTTATGCCAGAATGATGCCAAACTGATTCTCCTTAGAAAATGGTTTGCTTTGCTTTTCTAAATACACAGGAAATTCATATTTTCCATACAAAAAAAGGACAGAATATGACGAATGCAAAAATAACTTAGGTCTGCTACGGAAAACACCATAAAAGGGTGCATATTAGGAAGAGGACATTAATTCTGATTTGCATCTCTGCCTGGAGGTGGAAGGAAAAAGAAAAGGTGAGATTTTATCCCCTTTCTATACCATCCCACACATCCTGCCATGAACAAAAAGTAACTTCATCCATTTACCCAGAAAAATTAGATGAGACAGAAGTTGGGGTAAAGAAATAAGGGAAACACATAAAGAAAAATAAAACTTAGGTGCCTTGCTTTCTCAGCCAGGGCCTCAGTGAAGAAGTATTGAGCCTTTTTCCAAACTATCAGGGGCTTGTTAACATCTAAAATGTACAAAATGTTTTCTCACTAGCAAAATAAAAACGCTATTCAGCCCCCAAAAAGAAATTATCCTGCCTTTTGTGACAACATGTATGTTCCAGATGGCAGTTTGCTCAGTGAAGTAAGTCAGAGAAAGACTAACATTACATGACCTCACTTAGATGTGGAATCTTAAAAAAAAAAAAAAAGGAAAAAAAAAAGGAAACTCAGACAGATCAGATTGGGGGCCACTAGCGGTGAGGGGCAGGAGGTCAAAGGATACAAGTTTCCAGTTCTAAGACAAAGTTCTGAGATTACATATACATCATGATGACTAGAGTTACAGACACTGTTTATTTCAAAGTTGCTAAGAGAGTAGATCCTAAGTTGTCACAAGAAAAAAAAAATTGTGACTATGTGAAGGAACAGATGTTAACTAAACTCATAGTGGTAATCATTTTGCACTATATACATAAATTAAATTACGTTGTACACCATCAACTTATACAATGTTGTATTTCAATTACATCTCAGTAAAACAAAAATAATTAGAAGTGACAAGTAGAAAAAGTGATGCAAACATGCACTGAAGTAAGTAAATAGCACAAATTATTCTAAATATGTTGAATATGCTGAAATATTAGAAATAATTGGTTGAATAATAATCTTCCAGACATAAAGGCATTACCTTTAGGAGTAGAAAGCTGAGGACTCCAGGACACAAGTGCTGTCCAAAGCCTTAGTTCTCACATGCATCCTGCAAAAATGCCTGGTGCTCTTGGGGTCCTCCCCTCAGTTCCTCTTCCCAAGTCTCACAGACAGAACACTTTCTGTCCCTCTTGCACCAACAGAAAACTGCTTGGGATTCTCCCAGCGACTGGACTAATAAAACTGCCTACTGTCCATGACATTTTTACCACTCTTGATTTTAGGAATTCAGGTTTGTCATTGACATTTTGATGCCCCCCCCCCCCCAATCACTCTTCAGGTGTACATACATGCATATTATTTTAGTACATTCAAAACAGCGAATGCTATACCTCAACTTTGTTGATTAAAACAAAATATAAGGAATCATAACAAAGTATTTTACTAAATGATTATTTGAGAGAGCACGAGAGAGAGAGAGAGAGAGAGAAGGGAGAGGGGCAAGCAGACTCCCTGTGGAGTACGAGCCCAACACAGAGCTAGATCTCATATCTCTGAGATCATGACCTGAGCCAAAATCAAGAGTCAGATGTTCAACCAACTGAACCACCCAGGAACCCCTAAATGTTTCTTTTTAAAAGAATTTCATTATCTCATAATACATACGAAATGTCAAGGGATATAAATGTGGCTTCAGTCACCTATATTAGGTAGGATCCTTAAATTCACCACTTAAGGTTTTTTTCTCTTTCATGTCTTAATTTTATACTCCATTTGATTATAAAATTATAGAAAAGGGTGATACCATTTCCTTTGTTTGCATTTATTATAGCAAATACTCTATACCTGGCCTGGTACATTTGTCACAAAGTAAGTGTTCAGTAAATAGCAGAATTGCCAATTCTTGTGAAATGTAACATCATAATAAAACCTTATTGAAGTTTTAATGTAGAATATTATGTGTGTTGTAATAACCATAAAAATATATACTTATTTCCTTTTCCTTTTAAAACAGAAAAACCCTAGAAATGATAATATTTGTACACCAAATTATACTCTTACATTTAATAGGGTTCATATATTCAATATGTGATATATATTCTAAATATTCAAAATATATATCCAATAACCTGCTAACTTTCCTCTCAAAGACTAACACATTTTATGCATTTCAAATAGAATGAAGCCTTTAGGTATCAGAAATTAAACTACTACTTAAAGTAGTCCCTCACTTATTTCTAATATCCAAGTAAATTTCGACCTAACACCACGATAAACCAATTGCCAATGACCATATCAAGAGGAAAGACAATTCTGAGCCTTAAAGGCATAAAATACTGACTTGCTGAACTCTAGAAATTACACACACTCCTCTCAAATCCATTCACCATTTTATACAGAATTTTACCAGACTTGGTTACGCCTCAGTATTAGACTGAAAAAAGTCAATGTTTAAGAGGGAAGGCTGGTAGACACTGGTATTTCAATAGCAGGCATGCTACTCTTGCAACAGGCACAGTAATGACAGTATCATCTACTCCATTCTGGAGAGGCTTCCATATCAGTTGGTAAGTAACCATTATTGTTGGGTCTACCAGTTGCCCCCTCATCACCGCTTAGGAATCTCTTTCACACATTTCCCCAAATCCTTCCACAGCACAGCAGCTGAACACTAGGAAACTTCTGGAACTCTGTTCCAGCTCTGCAGCTAGCCTCTGTTGGGTCTTGTCAGTTTCTTTACCCTACTTGTCATCAAATAGTACAGTCTAAGGAGTCTGATCAATTAAGAATCAATAACTGACAGGTGAGGAGCAGTCAGATGTAACACTAAAAAGAAAATAAACAGTGTAGTATTCTGGCTCCATTTTATGGAGAAAGGCAAATGACCTAAAACCCCACTCATATTATCTTCCGTGTATCATTTTCAAAGCAGAAATCAAATACCGAATTAGATTCTTTTAATTACCTTCAAAGCCATCATTATCAATGTCACCAAGATTAACTATAGATTCCCCAAATCTTGCAGCATATTTGTCGCTTCCAATGAGCTCTGTTTCCATTTCATTCATTACTGCTCCCTAGACAGAAAAGGGGAGAAAAGTGTCATCATAACACTCCCTGACAACTTTACACATGATTTACCGTTGTAATTGAATATGGATTTTTTTCTAATGCTTCAAACAAGTTGGACAAACTACAGACTGAGCTTTAGTACACACATCTCAGTTCAATTCAATAAATATTTATCAAGTATGTCAACACATATAATAGTATGATTAGAGCTCAGAGGACATAAAAATTGTCAAACTCATGATCCCTAGCTTTGAAAATCCAATAAATCACTTTGATAATTCAATTTAGCAAATATTTATTGAGTTCCTACTAAAGGCAATACACTATGCAAAGAGTGAACAGGCAAAAGAGGACAAGGCAGTGTGTGTATAAGACATACTCCCCTTCTGAAGAAGCCCGGTTACAGGGAAGGCTTAGCACAAACATGTAAATGACTCAAGTACAAACTACTTGGTATCATCAAGAAGCAAGGACAGCATATCTAATTGTGAAAGCAAGGTCAGATTTCATAAAAGATGGCTACTGAAGGGTGGACATAATTTTGATATATAGAGAGTACTATCAGCAAAACAAATTTCAAAGAACTTGCCTATTATAAAAGGTATGTATAATGAAGGAGATCAAAAAAAATCAGATGGGAGTGTTATGGTGTGGTATTTTGAATACTAAGGGAAATTTACTTTCAGTTAGAGAATAGGAAGCTACTGAAGGTTTCAGAGTAGAGGAGCTGGCACAAATGAAGCTGGCCTTTGGAACCTTAGCAATGGAACTGTAACAATGAAACATGAGTTGGTCAACTGCTATCTGTTAAGGTGGAAGACGAGTTACTACATTAAGACATTCAATATATTGCAATAATGAGTCATTATAAGAACAACTACCAGACCTCTTTCCAAACTCTGATCATGTCACTCCTTTGTAGTAAGAAAAATATCTACTCACTACTCATCATAGAGCATCCTTTCCTCTTCTTAAACAAGTCTACTCAGCATTCCCTAATCACACTCAAGTTCTTCTGCTTGTGATTGTGAAACGCCCTTTACCTTTTATTTTCCAACTACAAAACTCCTAAACTTGTCTTGTTCAAATAGTACTTCTATGTGAATCCTTCTCGACCACAGTGAATTGCTTCTTCTGTTTTGTACGTGCTACTAATGTGCTATTTACCATGTTGTATTCAATTCTTTACTCTCATGTTTAGGTCTTTTTCTTGACCTGAGGTCGTAGAGGTCAGGACTAAGATTATTCTCAGCTATTTTCATAGTATTTGTTCCATTTCAGATACCCACTAAGTGTTTTTTTTTTTTTTTTTTTTTTTAATGAATCATCTCTATAGACAGAATCATTTCCACCAGAAACAGTAAATGAGTTTTATCAAGAAATAAGGGATAAGAGGGCTCGGCTCAAAGGAAATGCCTAATTAAGGGAAAAGGGAGAAAGGGCTTCCAGGAGGATGAGAAGGTACAGACCTAAAGCAATGGAATGGCACTGGAGTTCCCAGGAAGAGGGTTTCAAGAAGGGGTGATCACTCCTCAAGTATTCTCCAGTCAGAGAACAGTGACCAAGAGTTCTTTGGGGATGTCTGAGAGCTATTTTAATAGAAGTAGTTGGAAGCAAGATTCATTCAAGTATCATTCTTTCTTGAGCATTCAAAAACAATTACTGAGCACCCATTTCTCCACTACTCTTTGAAACCCTAAAGAAACAGCAGTAAACAAGATGGAAGATTCCTCTCCAGATGGTGTCTATACTCCATTAGAAGGACAGACAATATCAAACCAGATGAATAAATAGGTAATATAATGCTAGGTAATGGTTAGTGCCATTTTAGAGAGTTAACAAATAGGAAGTTAGAAGGGAACAAAGGTCACCTATATCAGAGGTGTTAAAAGCTAAAGTCAATTATGAAATTACCCTGTGGTTCAACAGTGGTGGCTCAGGGTAGGCATGAGCAAAGAACAAGGGGGTAGCCTAATGGGTAGGGCTCTTTACTTGTCCTTTAAACAAAAGAGATACACTTTAATCTGTCTTTTCTTGTTAGAATTGCTTAGGATTTCGATGAGAAAAAAAGATCATATATCTCCCTATTTTAGGTATATATGATACTTTATAACTAAGCTTTATGAAAACACTTTACAAAGAGAAGGAAAAGTATGCAGAATGAGGATGTAGCTAATATAAGAAGACCATTTATGGATAGGGAAATGTGAAATGTCTATGTAAAAAAAAAAAAAAGTAAAGCCTAATATTGCTATTAAGGACATATGAATGATCACTTTGTAAATGGTATGACTTTACTACTAAATTTAAGTTTAAACACAGTCTATAGAAATCCCAGTTCATACATATTTGCTCTATATTTGGAACTCTGAAAATCTCTTAGCTTTATAAGACAGTATTTCTCTTTTGAATTGTACAATGTTTAGTCTGATGCTTAATATAGGAACTTACTAAATGCTCGAAACCCATTAAGATTACAAATACCTTCTTGAAACAGATTTTACTTTGTTGTATCCTGATTAAAAATCCTGTGCCTTAAGAAATGACCCAATTTCTCACAAATCCCTTCTTACTCTTTAATTAAAGGAACAGATCAAGACAACCCCATTAAGGCCCTATCAATTCTTTGTTTTGATTTAATGCCAAGAAAGACTGGCAAGATAAGGTCAGCCAAACTCTTTCAACTGAATTGTGAAGTGGTCAGTTTCCACTCCACAATATCCCCCATAATTTAAACCTCAACTGTAAGCAGTAATTACCTAGTTCTACAACTACTGTATCTACTTTGGAATAAACTATGCCCATTTTATACTCTTATTAGCAATATCATCTACAAAAATCGTGCAAACTAACATTTTATCAAAACACATCTTGTTTCTTACTGTTTTCAAGTCAATAAAAGCATTTCATACTTTATCTTCTTCTGGTAATATTTTTAATTAAAGACATTCACGACAGAACCAATAATAAATCCATATTTTGAGGGACATATGAAAATCATTCTTTCAAATTAGACTTGGATCATAATAAAGTTACAAGAAACTTCAACTATTTGAAGGACAAGATGTGAGTAGAAAATATCAGAACAATTCATTCCTGCTTCTGGAATATCAATAGCTTCCCATCCCCCAGCATTGTTACATTTTTAGAGCATTTAGTACAATATCAGAGTTTTTACTTTCATCAGTAAAATTAGCCTAAGAATCTAGATGCAGAACTCTGGAAGAAGACGAGCTTCAGTTTCTCTCGTAATCCCATCAACATCCTCCAGCTGGTGAAGGATCAGACTCACCGAGCCAGAGTTGAGGTACACGAACACTCTGCCTTCCTCCCTGATGACGCTCTGCATGGGCGCTCCCACCAGTAGGTCTGAGAAGCCATCTGCGTTGAGGTCCACAGCACACACAGAAGCTCCAAAGTAAGAGCCAAGCTGCCCGAAAACAAAACCAGATCCAGTCACCGGCAGACAAAAAATGCAGGGTTATTCACAAAAGCCCTCAGTGATACTGAAGGTGGAGACATTACCTTTTTTCCTTTCACTTCATGTAAGATATTTAGTTCTTTTGCATCAATGCTGAATATGTATGCCTGCAATTGGGAAAGGAATTAGAAAAACTCAGACTGCTATCACATTACAAAAAAAATTCTTCAGGGGATCAAAACATCAATTTTCATAACGTGTTAACAGTTCAAATAGACTTCTGAAAATCCTTTTCAGAGGGATTCAAAAGGTTTAGGGGGAGCACATTCACATTAATAGGACTTCCTTGCCAAACTGTCTTCTCCAAAATGATGGTATCAATCCCCAAAGGCACAGCAAGTGTTGTTTGCCTCATTTTTCAAAGTAAGGCTCAGAAAAGTTTAGTAATGTCTACACAATAACATAACAAAAACCAGAACCAGAAATAACATCTTCTTTTCTGGTCTTAACCCCAAAACATGCAGCTGTCTCAATATCCCGTCATCTATAAACACGTGAACCAGTTAATACATTCCCTGGACATCTTGAGATCGTTTTATTTCAGGGACAATTTACTCATAAGAAAGAAAAGCCTCATTTGACTTGTAAAATTTCTCCTTAAAGCTCTTCTAACAGATTTTTTTTTAATTTTTTTAATTTATTTATTTGACAGAGAGAGAGAGATAGAGAGGGAGCCCAAGCAAGGGGAGTGTGAGAGGGAGAAGCGGGCTCCCGCTGAGCAGGGAGCCCGATGCGGGGCTTGATCCCAGGACCCTGGGATCATGACCTGAGCTGAAGCAAGACGCTTAACGGCTGAGCCACCCAGGCACCCAAAGGAATCAAACCTATTTTGTGGGGAAGGGTAAATGCATGAGGGAGACAGACAAAGAAGTTTAACAGATTTTTATCTGAAAGCAATTTCACCACGAAATGCAGAGCACGGCTCACCATGTCTAGCTTTCACTTCTTACCATTTTGGCAGTTTCTCCTTTATTATCTCATCTCTCCAGCAATCCTGTTGAAACTTGGTGTAGAAATAAAGGTAAAAATGTAATTCTTACTTTACCAATCTGTTCATGTTGAGGGGCTCCTCCAACTACTTCAGTCGTGTGCGGACTCCGAAAATGACCAGCTCCTACTGAGTATCCTTCAAATAAAGTGGAGAAAAGTAGGAGAATTATCATTTGCAATGGGTAAACTATATCATCACAAATCCATTCATAGGAGTAATGGAGACTGAACTCCAAATGACTAAACAGTTTTAAGAATATTTAGCTTAGCAATATTCGAAACTGGTCATTTAGTCTATGCTTTAAGCAATTATTATGTGTTATGAAACTCGACTCATGGCTTACATGTCCAAGTCCTAGAAATTAAAGACAGCACTTTTACATTTGGTTAGTCTCTATGTAGTGCCAAGAAATGCTAGCTACTAGGATTACAACCCAAATATTTTGGGTATCTAAAATAGAACATTTTAAACTAAGTAAAAGAACTTCCTAAATTTCAACTTTTTCTCCATGAAATTTTATTGTAACAAAACTGTATTATGACACAAAAGGTAAAATATTTTATTATATGACAAAAGGCATAATAGCAAGTCACTTTTTTTTTAAGATTTGAGAGAGCAAGCACGCACAGGAGCAGGAGGAGGGGCAGAGAGAGAGGGAGAGAAATTCTAAAGCAGACTCCCTGCTGAGTGCAGAGCCCAAAGTGGGGCTTGATCCCAGGATACTGAGATCATGACCTGAGCTGAAACTAAGAGTTGGATGCTTAACTGATTGAGCCACCCAGACACCCCCAAATTACATTTCTTATAACACTTCCAGATATCCCTCAACCATAAACAGGTAAATGTTGAATTATAAATGAATTCCCTCTGTTTGAAAATGAATCCTTACTGTATGAATGGGAAAAATACTGCTTTTTCTTATTGTAATCATTTCTGGGTACAGGCTGCTTACATTCAAAGCAAGCCACTTAAACAAATCTGTATTTCCTAAGAAGCTATAGGAAAAACATCCCTTTTACTGTAACAGAGGAATTAATTATACCAGGAAAATCTTGCGTTTCTATAGAAATACAGACTCTGAAGTGTCCTATTGCTCAGGAGGAGGAGGAAATGGAAGGGGAGGAAGAGGAGGGAAAGAAGATAAGAATAAACTCTGGGAAATATTCTAAGAACTTATGAGGCGAAGGTCAATGAGCTGTTTTTAGATCCGCATGCTTCATAATGTTACCCATTGTCTAGAATGCTGTCGACAGCCCCACTGACTCACTAGGCCCTTTAAGAAACTACACTTACTCATACATGATTATATGAATGCATGCGGAGTGCTTACACAAATTCCTGGGATATGGTAAGCACTCAACAGATGCAACCTTTACAGTAACAAGTTGACTGCATAAAGATACAAGCTTGCAAGAGTAAACTAAAGCAGGAATTCTAGTCTAACTATATAGTAATGATTGTAATTTACATATGTAAAGTATTAAGTTTCATAGATTATATCCTTAAAGCAATAGTTACTGAACTTTTTAATTGCTACTGGCTAGTTTGATCTTTTGAAGAGATTAGTAATCAGAAGGGAAACTTGTATCTGTAAGACTGAGATGATTGGAGTTTGTCAATTTTTACAGTACCTAAGTAACTTCCAAATTTAACTTGATTATTTGTGTCTAAAAAAGCCTTGTATTTATTTGTAGTTATATTGTAGACAAAAAGAGAGCCGGTCCAATAAGAGGATCCTGGGGCTCCCATCACAATTAAGTCCTAGAAGACAAAAACGAAAAACAAAAAATAAAAAACAATTTATTACCAACTCAAAGTTTAATCCACCCCAAACCTCCTCCAGATATACATTTTAAGTAAATAGTGATGAGAATATTTTTATAATACATTTCTAAAATCTGAAATTTGTTGAATTTAAAAACATATCTGAAAAAAGCCAAAAGAAATCAGTTAACATATTTTCGCCTACAAGCACAATTTCAGAAAAGAAACTCTCCCTTCAGTCACTTAGCAGTGGACTTTAAAATTGAAGCAAGAATCATGGAATACTAGACTAAGCTATTAGGAGACAGGCAATGTGGTTTCTGTTAAAGTGAATGGTATCTGGGTAATTCATTAGTGTTTATTATGGAGAGAATCACATGTTGCCAAAGAGTAAAAAGTGGACTTAATTTATCCCTATTTGCAAAGAGCCATTGACATTTTCTTAACAATGTTAGCTTAGAAAAAAAGAAATCCAGTGGAATTTGGGGGCATATTTGGTGATAAATCCAAATTTAGGAAAAGGAAACAAAAGGAAAGTTTGAATGAACAGATATATTCAGTGAAATATTAAAGCTTTTAGCAACCAAACGTATTTAACATATTCCTACATTTCCTAAACAATACTGAACTCTTATAAAGGTCTTTTTTTTTAAAATATAAAGTCTTTTTTTTTTTAAACATAGTAAATAATATTTATGGAAATTATTGACCCAAGGCTTGATACAGCTTGACCACAGATTCAGAAAACAGTGATAAATTCTCAATGGGTTTTGAAGGAAAACTGGGAGATTTGGGGGTTGGATACAACTATGATATTTGATTGTATATCCTTGAGTGTTAGAGGAAAAAAAAATAGAGCTTGTGAACATGTCTAACTTAAGACAATAAATTTTTAAATCTCTTATTTCTAATAATTTAAATGAAAGATGTAGATTCATATGCTTTTCTCCCTCAACTAGTAATTAAAAGTAACATATCTGGATAGAAATTTTAAACATCTACGTTAAAGCAAATAACAATAGCTACTTTTGATTCCCATCAAATGATGAGCACTGGGTGTTATATGCAACTAATGAATCATCGAACACTACATCAAAACCTAATGATGTACTTACATGTGGGCTAATTTAACATAATAAAAAATTCTTGATGCAGGTAGTATTCTTTAGCGTAGACTTTTAGTTGGTCTTACATGATACAGTCTTCTTAAATATTAACCTTTTTTCAAAGTATATGTGGAATACTGAGTAGTAAAAATTAAGTTGTAATACACTCAATTTTAAGAGACAGTTTTTATTAACTGTAAAGCATAATATCACAGTCTCAATCTTAAGAATCAAAATCCAATATGTAAGCATTTAAAGGCTGTTTTTTGGACTATTACCTCTGTGTAAAAACTAGATATTCCAGCTTGACATGATGCAAAATTTTCTCCAAATTTTTTCACATAATCTAAAATAAAGTAGAAAAACAACTCAGGATTTCATTGAAAAAATAGGCAAAATTTGCATAATTTTGTTAATCTTCTAAATCCTTACAAATAGACCTTATAAGGTCTATATTTTATACTATCTCATCTTTAAAATCATCACTTTGATAAGATGTAATATCACAAATCTTTCATATTAATCCTCAAAGACATCCCTCCAAAACAGCAATAAAAAGATGGACCTCTACCTCTTTTTCATGGGAGGAACATGCAGCATACACTCAAAACCACTGTCAAGTGCAAGTCTAAGATAGATGTAGGACTTGTAGCTCCCAGTCCAGGTTCGCATTTAAAATAGGCTTCCTAGGGGCGCCTGGGTGGCTCAGTGGGTTAAAGCCTCTGCCTTCGGCTCAGGTCATGATCCCAGAGTCCTGGGATCAAGCCCCGCATAGGGCTCTCTGCTCAGCAGGGAGCCTGCTTCCTCCTCTCTCTCTCTGCCTGCCTCCCTGCCTGCCTACTTGTGGTCTCTGTCTGTCAAATAAATAAAATCTTTTAAAAAATAAAATAAAATAAAATAAAATAGGCTTCCTAAATTGTGCCCAGCTCCCGTAAGAGGGAGTTAAGGAAGATCTGCATGGAGATGGAGGGTCTCGTACTACAAAGCCCTCATGCGCTGGACGCTTTTGGAACTTACTAGGAAGAGAAAGCCCTGCTTCTCCTGAAGAACTGACCTAAGCAACCTCTATAAAAATAAGAATCAGGACCACATCTTTGTTTTGGCTTTGCTAACCAGAAAAATTAAGTAAATTGTTAAGTCATTTGTAAATACTAGTCCTGGCCATGATTTTTCACTCCTTTTAGATCTTCCCTGACTTTTTTTTTTTAAAATACATTTCCCCATTGTTTCAAGTGCTATAAGTTTATTCCATCTTGAATTTTTTTGTAGAATGTGGCTGGGCATATATGAATAAAAAAATTCTACTCTTAAAATGTTTTAAAAGTATAAACTATAAACCATTAAGAAAAAGAGAATGATAAACATACAGAACACTAGACTTTTATTTTAATTAAGAATTTAAAAATTCACCTTTTGTATTCTTAACACTCAAAGGCAAATTAGAAATATTATATGAGCTATTCTTAGACATCACATACCACAGAGGACCCCCATATGAATTCACGCACATGGTCAAAATTTTGTCAAATAATAGAAATATTCTTTGGATACTGTAGTAATCATTTTGGTTAGAAAAAAGTGGAAAATGAAATATATATATATTTAATTCTGAGTTCTCCAAAGACATATTTTTAGAATTTTAGTTCTGCTAAAGATTTGTTTTTAATGCTCTGTTGACATTCACCCCTAATTTTTCCCATTTTAACTGCTTGTGTCCTAGCTCTCTGAATGTACTACTGCTACTTATGGCCTAGAATGTTCATGGGAAATCTTTTCAAACTTAAGATACCAGTCCCTTATCAAGGAATGCATGCGAATTAAAAAAAAAAAAGGCACAGTGAATGGGAAAGATTTGCTTACACTTATATTGAATCTTTGAATATTCTTGGAAGCTAAAGACAAAGCAAAAAATCTAAACAGGTCTCATCGTTCTTGTCAGACTTTACAATCTCAAATTTTCGATCATAATTTCATGATTTTAAGTGGTATATGATGAGCATTAGACTTTTACAGAATTAACAATGTATTTAATGTAAAAGTGGATAATTATCAACTACATTCTAGACTTATTCAAATGTAATTGGACAAATTTCTAGTCCTAAAAACATAAAGCACATTTTTTTGCAACTACTACAGCAATTGAGTCAAATAAAAACAAAACAAAACAAAACAAAAACAAAACTCGAGTAGTTAAAAAGAATACAGCTATTTTAAAGGTCTATCCCCCATCCTCTGTACATGCAAAACTGAAAATTTAAAAAAAAAAAAAATTAAAGGCATTCACTTGTTTCTCTTGACCCAGTTAAAATCAAAATGATCCCTTACCTTGATAGCATGGAGCTATTCTTTTACTTAGTTCTGTCCGTAAATCAGAGGGCATTCCATAGCAAACACCCGTAGGGAGCTTATTTTCATTCTTTATATAAAATATGTTTTTCCATCTATGCCCACAAGTCTAAATAAAACAAAAGTAGACCAAATGATGTGAACATCACACCCAGAATATCTGAATCCACAATGTTATCAGTGGACAAACCCTAATAACCTACCACGAGGGATCCATTTTCTCCTGGCTGTCTGGAAAGCGTGACCCCCAGCCACTGATTGTCTCTTTCTTCCAGACAAGTCTTTCCACAAGGTTCTCCATTAGGGCTACCTACAGCATTTGAAAATACAATGTATCATTAGTTATCTTGAAACCATGTTATTCTAAGACAGCAGAGATAATAAACATGCTTATTCCCAAGTTTTCTCCTTCAGCCATGTACAAAATGCCCTTGATGCCTCCTTCACTGTCACCTCCTACTTGGCGCACGGGATGGGGGTAACAGTGAGTTATGCGGGGCAACAGGACGGTTCTCACACCTGGTGTTTAGTGTTTGTAGAAATGACCTCTAGCAGGTAACATCCTGGGGAGATGGGTGACCAACATGACTGGGAGTGGGGTTAGGGGAAGGAGGTGGTGAGAGACCAGTTTAACCCAACACGGGCTGTGCAGAAGCAGCTGCGGTGTCATCTGCGGCAAAGAATTTGCACCTTTGCTTTGATCATGTGTCTAGCATTACAGGCAACATTGCCTGAGCACTTTTTAAGACATTTCTTGGATTGAGACTTTAGGGGAGAAATGAGAACAATATGGCCCTCAGTGCTTAAGTCTCAGTTTATAGAAGCTGGAAGGTGATAAGCACAGGGAAAGTCGCTGTGTCTAATTAGCATATTAATAATCCCAGCATTTAAGACAAACTGCCCTACGGTTTACATTTAGTTTATGATGACTATATTGAACAAAATAAAAAAGACCTGAAAAAAAAACAGATTATTTCAGTAGTAAATAAAACACACCAGAAGGCATTTTGGCAAATATGAAGAGTCAGAAAGTCAAACGTAAGTATTCCTGCTGGGCAACAGAGCACTTCTAAACTGTACCAGGAAAAGTGATCTTCCCAAAGGTAATTTTTTTTTTCTTTTGCTAGAATGACTTCTTTGCTTTCTAGCTGGGATCCCATTAACATGATTTTTAAAAAGGGATTTGGGGGGAGAGTAAGATGTAGTACCCTCAGAATCCTTTTGCTGACTTCATTCCCACCCCCTTCAATTGCCCTGGGACAGTTCCCTTCCACCTGCGCTTAATTCCAAAGGGAACTGCATTTGCATCAGGCTGGCTAAGGGTGCGGAACTTGGGTTCGTTTACTTAATTTTGAACACCAGTCACTGGTACCACGTTATCATACATTTATAGTGACCATTCTCTAAATCATTTGGCACCTGTCTCCTAGAACCTTGACCTCTAGATAAAGCTTCCTGGACAAAACTCCTCTTTTATGCCTATGTACATAAGGCTGATATTTTGCAAGTTATGTTAGTTGCAGTAGATGTCCTAGAGACATGTAGTTTTTCCAGGAAGAATTTTGTTTTCCAGGAGAAATAGAAAGATATTTGTGTATACATTTATTTTCATCTCCAAAATGTCCAGGACAAACAGTAAAATGCTTCAACACAGCTGAACTGAACAAAGTTTCCTAGTGTCTTCCCTGAAGATTCTGACTCAGTAGGTCCAGGTGAGGCCCAGACTACCCCCAGGTAATCCTCAGGGTCTGGGATCTTATTACAATAGAACCTGCATACGGTTTTTCTGGCCAGATTTCTTACAGAATAGGGACTACTTCCGCCGATTGGTAGCAGCTGGCGGGAGCACTAGACTTGAGAACAAGAAAGAAGAGGTCTGAAAAATGCTGGGGTTGATAAGCAATGTCAGCCTGGCATGAAAAGGAAGTTCGCTGCAGCCCAAACCTTGATAAAAGGTGGTCCAGATGGAAACATAAGGCTTTTTTGTTAAAATTAACAAAGGGGGCGCCTGGATGGCTCAGTGGGTTAAGCAGCTGCCTTCAGCTCAGGTTATGATCTCAGAGTCCTCCGATCAAGTCCCATGATGGGGTCCCAGTTCAGCAGGGAGCCTGCTTCTCCCTCTCCCTGCCTCTCCCCCTGCTTGTGCTCTCTCCCTCCTTCTCTCTACCCCTTCTTCTCTCAGATAAATAATCTTTTAAAAAAATTAAAGGGAAAAAAGAAAGGAAGAAAGAGAGCAAAGGAGGGGATAAAGACAACTCTGAGTGCTGGGTGGGGAAGGTCTGACAGAATTGTTACTGTGGTTTCATGATGCCAACACAATGGAAGGAAAGTGAAAAGTGATACACACAAAACTTTAACTTTCACTGTGATGCCATTTTCAGTTTGGACTTTTCACCGAGACTGCCAGTTATTTAAAATTTTTTTTTTACTAATGTCAAAATGGATAAATGGTAGACTGTCTACCCGAAGGTGAAATTCCTGTTACTTATTACAACAGACACTTCAGTAAAATATCTTATCGGAAAATACCAAAGTCCTTCTAAAATTATTGTCCCTTGGTTAACTAAGGCAGCTGAGCAAGAGGAAAATTAAGGTTAAGAGAAAAAGGAGGTCACAACATCTCAGTGCTCCTCAAATGTGGTATCCTTCTCGGCACTTTCATCACGATTACACCATCAATTATACCCAATATTTAGAAACAAATTTACTGTTCCAGAGACGCCATCCTGGAGTTCAAATAAACACAGAGTCACAAAAGATCACGTAAACTGCTCGATGAAAAGGGCCAAAAAGTTCTATATGTCAATTGTTAGTGTCTGTTTCTTAACTCAGCTCTTTCAGCTGTAAATTTTACAATGATAACCACAGAAACCGTGGTGTTAAGCAGTTTTCTGGGGCCGTACAGGATTCCATATCCCATCAGGCCCACCAGGTGACACCAGGGAATCTTCATTGCTCAGAGTCTCATACAGAAGAGCCAAACCACTCATGTTCCTACTTTCTCAAGGTCACTTCGCTCTAGCAAAAATTTTTCTCTCTGTGTCTGTGTCTGCAAAGCTCTCAGACCTCTGGGACTTACACCAATCACCCCCTCCCTTCCCACCAGCTGCTGCTCAGGCCTTGGACCCGAATGACATTGTCCACTTTCCTGGTTCTTCAGCTTACCGATCATGGGACTTTGCCTCCTCGGGATGGAACCAATTCCTATAATAAATCTCCTATCTATCTACCCACCTACCGACCCTACTGGCTCTGTTTCTCTGGTGACAGCGAACACGACTACATTCCTTTCCTTGCAACGATCCTACTTCTAGGACTTAATAATAACCTAATTCATCGTGGCCAGTACCCCACCTTGTTCACCCTTATGCCCTCTCAACACACAGCCCAGAAATGTGTGCTGATAATGGGGTCAGTAAGTTAAAAAACAGCTCCAAGCTTCAACTGTGGTTTGACTAAGTTTCTTCTATTTGTGCTTTTGTGTCCTAAGATGTGCACAAAAGGAAGAACGCATGAGCATGAAGAAATTTCACAAAGTCATGAAACAGTTATTCTTCCACGTGAGGAATAAAAACTAATTCTGATAAGGGCTCAAACACACACGTTCATAGGGGTTTCTCCTGCCCACTGCCTGACGTGCTTTTGCTGCAGAGGCAGCACCCAACAGAGACGGTAATACCCGGATACTTTCAGCTCTGATCCAAACAGGATTAGTTCAAAGAACGGCCTCGTAGTCACTCACCACTGCTGTTCTGGGGCTTTACTTAATTTCAAGGAACTTTTTAGCCTTTTCTTCTGTAGTGCTCGCAGAATCCTGTCAGAGAGGTAAACCATTTGCATCATCAGCTCCTGCTCAGGGCTGTCTTCAGAGCTTTCCCTCAACCTTGCTTGCCTGAGGTCACGCCTCTAGAACGTGGTTCTCAGCCGCAACTGGACATTAGGATCACCTGGGGGGAGTTTAGAACGAGTACCGACACCTGGGCTCCACTTCTGGAGCCGCATATTTGATTCATCCGGATTAAGACCCAGACCTAAGAATTTTCTGAAAAGTTCCCCTGACGGGTGTCTATGTGCAACAGAACGTGTGCTCTACAATGTAAAGGGTTATGCCTTCTCCTATATTACATCGTCTTTGACAACACTCTATTTTTAAAATAATTGTAATTTTTTTTTGTCCTCCTTGGTTTCAGCTAGATATCAAAATAGGATATGAAATGTTGGACAAACTTTCTTCATGTGGAAATACAGTATTTCTAATGTGGTCAGAAATGATTATTTTTAGAACTGTCATGAGAAAGTTAATTCTCTTGAATTTCCCTGACAAAACATCATAAATAAACTCAGATTATCTTCATATTTTATCCAAATGTCACACTGAAATGATTTATAATCTGGTTTTCAATCCAGCTCCTACATTTCTAATCTAAACTCTTAGTAAATCAAATCAGCTTCATAATTGAAAAAGGACTTTACATGGTTTAACATAAAAGAGGTCAGCAGAAATTAACACGTGATCATTTCCCACGCTTTTGTACAAGTAGAATGACTAATCTTAGCACAGTTGAATGCATTTTCCCAGTAGATATTAAAAGCCATATTCTTTATTTTAAAAATTAGGCCCACTTTTCATTTTCCTTTTTTTAAATTTCATTTTTATTTATTTTTTATTTTATTTTTATTCCTTTTTTTAAATAAAAGATGTATGCTTTTTACTTCGTTTTTTTATTTCCATTTATGGATTTTGTATCAGTCTGTACACATGTCTATAAATGTGAATGAGCAGTTCATTTTGTCAGATGACTACAAAGGCTGCTAGTACAAAGTCAGTTTGGTCCATTCTTCTCCAACCCTTTTTTGGTTGTTATACACATCACCAGTTTTAGTTTCATCGCTCTGAGTGAGTGCCAAAATATGACAGACACTACAGAAGACTAGCTGTTCACTCCTGAATGTCCCCTCCATGAGGGCAGATGGACTACTTTGTTGACTGTAGCATGTCCGCAGCACAGAATGGGACGTTATGTACAATAGGCAGGAACGAAATATAGGAAGGGATTCTCTAATCCATTGACCGTCACAAAAATCCTTTCGGAGGATACGTCTGCGAACTTTGCACCAAATTCTCAGGGATTTAAGCTTTGGAGAGGTCCTCTTCCTTCACTACTATTTGCCTCTACTTCTCCAAAATATTATTCTCTTCAGTTTTAAGATAGTAACAGATGGTCTGAAGGGAAACAACATTTGCAGGTTTGAAGATCTTTACAGAGTGTGATCTGGGAGTAGGACAAATTAAGATGGAGGATCAGCTGGGGCCCGTAGGAGGTACCTACATCAGAGGGTTTCTGTGAGCATCTTGAGGAGTAAATGAGATACCCGCGGAGTGCTTGGGCCTGAGCCTAGCAGAGGAAGCAGGCAAATGTTCATCGATGTTGACATTATTATTATTTTAAGGATTAAGCTAAACATGATTAAACTGCACATATGGCATGTCATATATCCTCCTCCGTAAAATATTTGTGGCCCATCACTGCCAGGCCTCATCATTCATGTTTAAGTCTTTTAATTTTCACAGCAGCAGCAGGGGACTGTTATCAATTCCATTTTCCAGAGGAGACAATTAAATCTGAAGGAAGTAAAGTAACTTCCTTGAATCCAGGGGGCTGATAAATGAAAAGGGTCAGAAAAAAAATAAAAAATTTGTCAGATATCAAAGATCTCTGTTACTTCCTATTACTCTATCGCATATACAATAGAACTCTACAAGTATTTCAGAGAGATGAATGAACTGAAATCAATTTCACTTTCTAAGTCTTCTGTTTCACCATCAAATGTGCGTAATATCACAAATCTGCCCACAGGCTGTACAGTCAACTTCTTAGTGCTCAAGAAAGATGGCACTTACTGAGTCCCTCTCTTGCCCTGCCCTTTTCCTCAATTTAGATTGGTTCTTGGTATTTTGGCATTACCACTGAGGAAGGCCCATGGGGAAAGATCAGACTCCAAGTCCTTCTTCCTACAACTTGCTGACAGCTTGAGTGAAATATTTTGTGGGTGAAGGAGCCTGGGACTTTTGGATGCAATGACATGTTTGGTTTATCTGCCTGAGTCATGGGGTTGTGGGTTCCCCATCGGCTCAGACATCTGACTGGCGTTCTCAGTCTGACTTTCTAGCTACTACAATAACACACACACTTATCTGATCTTTCAAAAACATGACGAAATTTTACGTTTCAGGAAAAGACCAATTCCTTTTTTTTAAGTTGAAGTTCTTTTCCATTGAAAGATGAGTCCTATATATCTCAAATTTTTCTTAAATAATTCTGAGACATGGATGAACACTGTTTTATTCTATGTTCTATAGAGCCACTTATTTAGGATATTTTTATTTGTAGAAACAATAATTACTGAGTACAAATAATTGTACAATTCCTTCCTCTATTTAAATTCAGAATATTAGAAAAACATATGCGATTAAAAGTGAAAATTCAATTTAACTGTGAAGATGATCAGATCTACTATTGCAGGGTTATGAGAATCATAGAAAATTTGCCCTTGTGGCTACAAGACTTCCTGGCACCTAGTAGGTGTTCATTAAATGGGAAATGCCTCTGTTCCACAGTATCTCCACGTTGTGCTGACTTAGACCGTACCAGCAGAGGGCGCTCACGGCGCTGCGAGATTTAGCCAGCCAGCCTTCAGCTCTTCCAGCCAAGTGGCCCCTTCTTGTAGTTTTTCTTATCAAATTCTAATTACTATTAAGTCCATTATGTTCACTACATTAAATGATGTACTTTTCCCACATACATAATAAAACACAGTGGTGATATTTTTGAAAGATAGCAGTGATGTTTATGATTTCAATAGCAGTAACAATAATTTTAGGTCATGAAAATTAAAATGCCAAGTTTTGGAAAAGACATGGGACGTGAGACTACTGAACTTCCAGGACTGTTTCCTCCAGCTTCTCTGGAGTCAAGATATCAAAATAAGCACAAAAGAGTCAAAGATCAAAGTAAACATCAAAATTAGAAATTAGTCTCAAAGTATTTTCTTTCTAAAAAGACATGTATTTACATTTCATATTCTCAGGCTTCCTAGTCCAGATCTCATAATGGTTAGTAACCATGAGCAGTATTGGTGAGAAAGAGCTCAGAATTGTAGGCCTAAAAAAGCTGGTGGTGTCAGTCCTCTGTTTCATTTTATTTAATATCCCTTTTTTAGTTTATACATTTTATTTATTTTACTTGATTTTATTCAGAAAGAGTTCAACACAGAGGTAGATGTCCCCAAGCAGAAGAGCCAAGTTTTAGGGCTGCAATTTTATAAATCAGGGTTGATCCTCAGTCATCACTAGACCTCAAAATTCTAGAAAACCAGGTCACTTGTGAGCTTAATTCTAGGTTCAGGTTCTCCTCCCACAACAATAACTAATATTTATTACATGCTTCCTATGTACCCAAGCACACTTTTAATACCATGTAATCATAAATATTAACTCATTTAATTTTCATTACATTCCTATGAGCAGATATTATTATCATAATCCAAATTGCACAGATAAAGAAGCTGAAAGAAAGGGAGGTTAAGCATCTTGCCCAAAGTTACACCTCTAGTAAGTGGGTAAGGAAGGATTCAGGTAGACACTGTCAACCACCACCCTATTCTATGTCACAATGATGGCTATTTCCTGTGAGGCAGGGAAAGAATCCAAATATTGACATTATTCATAAACCTATATAAACTCTATTTCTATAATAACCTACTCTTATAACACTAATTTCAATGTTAGAAAACAAGGAAAGAAAATTTTCTATTTCCATGGTTTTCAATTAATCTCTTGGACTTATGGATTCATTTGAAAAACTATCACTCATAGATGGATACCATTTTGGGTGTCTTTGAAACAAGAACAATACAAAAATGTAAACTGAAAAAAAAAAACTCTAGGGAAACCTGCTCTCACTTAACAGTAGGTGGTCATTATTGAAGCACTGGACTTGGTTTGGAAATTTACAAGCTGGGATGGAGGAGGTCAGGAAGATGTGAGGTATGAAGTATATGAGAGAAATAAGAGTCAGTCCAGAACCCTATGGCATTATTCAATGTAGGCTCAGACCGAGATGAGGAGTTATAGACGTTAGAGGACATGTCCCTGTCCAAAGTTTAAAGGATGGGATAATATGTTAGACAATGATTTATAGACAAAATAATGATGCTATAAAGAATACCAAGAAACTTTCACAAGTTAACAAGAATGGTATCAGGTGAGGTAAACCTAGAAAATTTTCACAAACATAGGGTATACTTTGAAAGAATCTTCAACATAGGTGTAGTTTTGAAAGGACATGCCTAATCCATTTCACACAGTTTTTCCTATAAAAGGGATCTGTCGGGGCACCTGGGTTGCTCAGTGGGTTAAAGCCTCTGCCTTCGGCTCAGGTCATGATCTCAGGGTCCTGGGATCAAGCCCCACATCAGGCTCTCTGCTCAGCGGGGATCCTGCTTCCTCCTTTCTCTCTGCCTGTCTCTCTGCCTACTTGTGATCTCTCTCTGTCAAATAAATAAAATAAAATCTTTTAAAAAAAAGGGGGGGGAATCTGTCAACTAAGTCTACAAGCTATTTCTGAACGTATTTGTTATGAGTTAGAGACTTCCAAATAATTTATATGAAAAAGATTCCCTTTTTTTGTTTTTAATTCTTGGGGGCATCAGAACAAACACACTGCATTACTGAACACTTATTAAGTCTACTTCCATGTTCTAATTTGATGTTTCCAGCTGTCTTAAAATTAAAAAAAAATCCCCATTTAAAAAATTTTTAAAAAAAATTTTTTAATTGTTTTATAAATATATAATGTATTATTAGCCCCAGGGGTACAGGTCTGTGAATCGCCAGGTTTACACACTTCACAGCACTCACCATAGCACATACCCTCCCAAATGCCCATAACCCCACCACCCTCTCCCTACCCTCCTACCCCCAACTCCCCTCAGTTTGTTTTGTGACATTAAGAGTCTCTTATAGTTTGTCTTTCTCCCGATCCCATCTTGTTTCATTTATTCTTTTCCTACCCCCTAACCCCCGCAACGTTGCATTTCCACTTCCTCATACCAGGGAGATCATACGATAGTTGTCTTTCTCCGACTGACTTATTTCGCTAAGCATAATACCCTCTAGTTCCATCCACATCATCACAAATGGCAAGATTTCGTTTCTTTTGATGGCTGCATAGTATTCCATTGTGTGTGTGTGTGTGTGTGTGTGTGTGTGTGTGTGTGTATATATATATATATATATATATATATATATATATATACCACATCTTCTTTATCCATTCACCTGTTGATGGACATCTAGGTTCTTTCCATAGTTTGGCTACTGCGGACATTGCTGCTATAAACATTTGGGTACACGTGCCCTTCAAAAAAATCCCCATCTTTAAAGATGGTCAGTTCCAAGCTCCCTGTCCCAGGAGTGGGTATTATCATTCAGATTGTCTGGTGTGCGCAGGAAGAATCTTTGGAACCCAAGACTGGCCCAGACTTCTGGAAATGGAGCTGAAGTGTACAGGAGAGGAATCACCCAGATCTGATAAATGTATCCATCCATTTCACGCTTTTACTATCTGCTCATCAATACTAGCCAGAACTGGCTCAACTAATCAGGTGTCTGCTCTTCCAGGAAACCTTCTGTCATTATTCAAACAGTTTCTTCTCCCCACTGTATCTCTATCATCACGTTTAATACATATTCTCATCATTAATGATCCAACGCTTACCTGTCTCTCTTGTCGTCTAGAGTGAATTCTTTAAGGGCTTCAGCCATGTTTTACTCAACTTTCTATTCTTGCTACCTAGCGTAAGTAACCAATAAAATGTATTTAATTAATGAAGGAAGAATCCAGATAAAAGTGTTGTTGACACTTGCTACCAGTATTTTCTTACTCCTCACTTCTCAACCCTCTGCCGTCTGGCTTCGCCACTAAAACTGGTCTTACTAAGCTAACTCATGAACTATTTCTCTCTATAACCAATGAAACCTTACCTTGCTTGACCACTTGGCAACTTTTGATACTGCCAACCATTCATCTCTTCTCAAGATCTCTCATCCTTTGATAATGCCGCACTGACCTGATCTCCCTGCTACCTCTTTAGCTTCTCCTCAGTACTTTTTTCAGGCTCCTCTTTCCTTCTCCAGTCGTTCTCAACCATGGATGAATATGGGTATCATCTGAGGACCTTTGGAAACCCTAATGTCCTACTAAGGGTTCTGTATTCAATTCCATTGTGTGTGTGTGTGGCCTGGGGGTAGTGGTTTCCACCAACAAGCAATTCTCTGACCCTCACTGGGTACCCTACAATTCAACTCAATTCTGACTCTATCTGGTGATAGCATCAGATCCCACAGGTTAAGGATTCATTCCTACAAATTGTCCCATTCCCAACACACACACACACAGACACACACACACACACACAGAGAGTTCAGATGTCCATCAAAAGTCCAGGTTGTCACCTTTACTTTTAACCACTGGCTATCAGAAGTTTCAACTACGGCATTCCCTAGGTTTGATTAACTTGCTAGAGTACCTCACAGGATTCAAAGAGGCATTTTACTTCCTAGATTACTAATTTATTATGGAAGGATATAACTCAGGAGCAACCAGAAGGGAGAGATACACAGGAGAATGCATGGGGAAAGGGTATGGAACTGGCACTTTCTCTGAGCTCTCCACGAGTCCCTGAATCCCCATGCCTTTACCAATCCAGAAGCTCTCCCAGCCCTGTCCTTTTGGGTTTTTATAGCAGCTTCTTTACATAGACACATGACTGATGAAATCACTGGCCATTGGTGATTAATTCCACACCCAGCCCATCTCTGCATCCTGGAGGTTAGGGGGTGGGATGGAAAGTCCCAACTCTCCAATCACATGTTTGGCTCCACTAGTAACCAGCCCCATCCTTACATGGGGTCCAAAAGCCACCTCACTCACAAAAGACATCTTTGTAGCTCTCTTCACTTAGAAAATTCCAAGAGTTTTAGGAGCTCTGTGCCAGAAACAGTGAATAAGACCAAATGATATTTCTTTTTTTTTTTTTTTAATTTTAAAGATTTTTATTTATTTGACAGACAGAGATCACAAGTAGGTAGAGAGGCAGGCAGAGAGGGTGGGGGGAAAGCAGGCTCCCTGCTGAGCAGAGAGCCTGATGTGGGGCTCGATCCCAGGAAGCTGGGATCATGTCCTGAGCTGAAGGCAGAGGCTTAACCCACTGAGCCACCCAGGCGCCCCGACCAAATGATATTTCTTACTATAAATCACAATGTCACAGCTACCTAGACCCACCTGCAGAGATTTTATTTATTTAGGACGAGCACAGATATTATTTTTTTAAGATTTTATTTATTTGAAAGAGAGAGAGAGCACATGAGAGAGCATGAGCTGGAGGGGAGGGGCAGAGGGAAAGAGGGAGAAAGCAGCACCCCTGCTGATCAGGGATTCCAAGGCAGGCGTGATCCCAGGACCCCAGGATCATGACCTGAGTTGAAGACAGATGCTTAACTGACTGAGCCAACCAGGTATCCTGAGCACTGGTATTTTTTTTTTTTTTCCTTTTAAGATTTTACTTATTTGTCAGAAAGAGAGAGAGAGAGTGGGCACAAGCAGGGGGAGCAGCAAGAAACAGGCTCTCAGCTGAGCAGGGAGCCTTATGTGGACTCGATCCCAGGACCCTGGGATCACGACCAGAGCTGAAGGCAGATGCTTACCCATGTAAGCCACAACTCCACAGACAGCCATGTAGACCTCTCCTGCCCCCCAGACTCACACATCCAACTGATTATTAGATATCTATTCCCATGTCTTCCGTGGACAGCACCATCTTCCATCTAACAGCCCAAGTCTGAACCTTGAGTAACATCTTTGAAAGCTTATTCCCTTTTATCTCTCTCACTTAGTAATTACCAAGTCCTGCTGAGTCTGTCCTCTAAATAGCTGTATTTGCTCTTTCTTGCTGCCACAGTCTTAGAACAAGCACTCGTCACATGTAGCCTAAACTAAAACAAAATCTTACTACAATTGTTTCTCTACCTTCAGCCCTGACTCATGTACTCCGAAGCATTCCCTACCCTGCAACCAGAAGTATCTAAAACACAAATCTGATCATGTCACTCCCCAGCTTTAATTACCTATGGAAAGTTCACATGGCTTAACCAGAGCTCACAAGGTTGTACAAAAAATAATCCCCACTTAGCTCTCCCACCTACCATCCACTTCACACCCCACACTCCAATTGTACGCATTCCTCTTTTGTTTCAAAGATGCCATGCTCTCACAGACCAGGGTCTTCACACACATTGTTTGCTCTGCCTGGCACCCTTCACCATAAACCTCCTCTTCCGGCTAACTTCTGATAGTTATTCAGTCCTCCACTTGAACATCAATCCCCCAGGAAGTCACCACCTTATTTTCCTAATTAGATCCTCTCATCATGCTTTCCTTTAATAACCTATTCTATGGACCCTCTTGGGGCAAAGACCATGTTTCTTTTCAACGTCCAAGTTTCTGGCCCTTTGGCACTCTTCAGCAAATGAAGGAATGAATAAATGACCCACACGTACAATGGATTGCCACATCTGGCTCTAGGATTCTTGCCTTCGGAGATATTCGGAGTCATTAGGAATATTACTCAGTGATCAGGTAAACTTAAGGCAAAAATGAAATGCATTTAGAAAACCTCAGCTCTCAAATTAGGTGGAAACTATTCTTTTAGAGATGGAGTTTGGGAAATTGCTGGAAATCAGGAAACTTAATTCTCTTAACATGATAGTTTATTAATGAAGCTCTCTGTCTTGATATTCTGCATAATTAGAAACTATGTTCAGGGGCAATTTTTCAAAATGACCAGAGTGTATCAGTCTCAGCTTCATAAGGTACAATTTAAAGAGTATTGCAAACGAAGAAGAAATGTTATCAAGAACATTTTTGAAGTTTCAGCAGTGTGAGGTTTGCCTTTTAATGTTAAGCTAATAATTCCTGCAAATCAGGCAGAAGTGAGAATGAGGTAATCATTAGTTTAATGATGCAATGCTAGTTAATCTCTTCCAAATAGGTTGTGTAAAATAAACCCTGAGGTTGGCTAGGGTGATTTAATTCTAGAAAGAAATCTAAAGGGGAAAAATGATGACCAACTTGTGATGGATCATTGTTTTTTCTGGTAAAGAGAAGAGAGGCACCAGCAAGAACCTTAAAGGTCTAGTAATTATGCAGCACTAGGTATGGAAAAGAAAAGTGAAAGTCCTATTCATTTATGCACAGACACATTTATGCACAGATACCAAGCACCTGTTAAAAAAAAAGCACCTGTTAAAAAGTTAGTGGTTTTTTTCATGCAGGGGAATTATATTTCTCTAGAACAGTGGTGTCCAATAGAAATTATAATATAAGTCACATATGAAATGTTTAATTTTATAGTAGTCACATTAAAAAAGTAAATGAAATAAGAATAATTTTAAAAATATACTTCTTTTAACCTAAAAAATCCAAAATATTATTATTTAAATATGTAATCAATATTAATTCTAAAATATTTACTTTGGCATATAATTAATATCTAAAGAATAAAGGAGATATTTTATATTCTGTTTTTTGCACTAAGTCTTTGAAATCCATCATTTAATTTACATTACAGCACCTTTCACTGCAAACTAACTATATTTCATGTGCTCAATGGCCACAAGTAGATACTGGTTACCATACTGGGTACGTTTGTAACTGTAGACTCTTACTCAGATGTGTGTGTGTGTGTGTGTGTGTGTGTGTGTGTAGCATGTGTATAATGCTATTAGTGGTGACTCTGAAGGAAGAAAAGATCTGGATGTCTTTTGAATTACCAAATAAAAACAATCTTTTTAGTGTAATTTTATAAACATTTATGTAATTATGTTCTAATTCTTTGAATATTAGTAATCCATGGAAAGTCTATGATTCCATATAGTAATGGAGTCATTATTTATAATGCTTTAATTTAGCAACCACCTGTGATCAAAGTCTCCTTTAAAAAAGCCTCAGCAAGGATGCCTGGGTGGCTCAGTTGTTAAGTGTCTGCCTTCGGCTCAGGTCATGATCCCAGGGTCTTGGAATCAAGTCCCACATTGGGTCCCTGCTCCGCAGGAAGCCTGCTTCTCCCTCTACCACTCTCCTGCTTGTGTTCTCTCCTTCGCTGTCTCTTTCTCTGTCAAATAAATAGATAAAATCTTAAAAAAAAAAAACACAAAAAAAAACCCTCAGCAAGGATAGAGAATGCCTGAGTGGAAAAGCAACTGGATGTGTGAAATCACTATAGCCTCCTCAGACACAGCGTGTTTGGGAACAAATCTGGGCTCAGACCCTCCTATGGGGAAACCACCTTCCTTTGGTTCACAGAGGGAAGTACCACAGAACTGAGGGGAGAGACACTTCTCAGTGTGGAAGATACTCTCAGAGGTGGAGGCAGCCTGTCTGCATGCAGGACCAAAAGCACCTCTTCACAAGTCACTTCACTTCACTGAAAAGGGTATCTTACTCTCAACACCTTACACCCTGAATGTTCTAGATAAATGGGCATCTGCTGCTCATTTCTGATTATGACTACAGTGAATATACCATAGCCTTTGACAACATTATCCAGGGAGGATGGCCTGCAATGGAAGGGTACTGATCTCTTCCAAGGGAGGAGTCCATCTGAGTCAAGCTTTGATGTAAAATTCTAACTGAGAACTAAAGACCAGTCCGTGTGGATAGTATTGAAATTATTACGAGATGGGCACCATTTTAAGAGATCTTCCAACTTCATCTCCTTGGTTGTCAGTTAAGCCATTCCAAAGGAAAGAAAACACCTTACTGACACGGCAGTCGTAGCTCCATACTTAGTGACTACTGTAAGATTTTTCCAGTTGGGTCCACAAGAAAATATTTTTCACCATGTTTCACCTCAACTGTTACCTCTTACTTCCTACACGTAACTTTTTGTTTAGTTTATTGATTGTCCCTATTTATTAACCTCAACCTGATTATAGCAGGTAACATACAGATATAGTTTTAAGTAGAACACAGGGACAAAAAGAAATAAACTCATACTTTTAAAATACCTGTTATATGTCAGGTGTCAAGCTAAGCATTTTCTATATAGTATAGCTACCCCCACTTGAGACAGGATAACTGAATCAATCCTCATAAATCTGTAGAATTAGAATACTGTACGTGTCCATAGTTAACACACTTTTTTCCTTGAAGCTTTTCCACAGAAAACATTACACAGTCCACAAACCTGATAATCCTTAAATGTCTTTCACTACCAATTTGTTGTTTTTAGTGTTTCCTTTCTGGACTTCATCCCCAACCCCCTATTTTATAGGTTCAGGTTACTTCTGAGATTGTTCTGAATAGAAATACACTATTTATTTATTGAAGGAATAAGAGATATATTGTTTAAAATGTTCTATGAGAAACAACTTCAGTCAGTTCTTTTGCAAATATGCCAATCTATTTCCACAGCTAGAAGTGTTTCAATTGACTGACGGACCAGAAAACTTGTCTTCCTTTTTGTCTTTTATCTCAGTCAACACTTTTTTTGTGGACCAAAACTCTTAAAACTGAAAATGTCATTCAGCTTATCATTTCTAATTAAGTCTCTTATTCATCAAACTTTCGCTTCGCCTTTATTCATTTATCCATCTAATAAATCTTCACTTAATTCCTGCTTCTGGCACATCAACCATGTGCATATTGCTCTGAGGATATGTCTATATTCAATCCCTTAGCTCCACATGCCCCCAAATTTAGGTTTTCCTTCCATTTCAACAGGCATTAGTATCTCAAATTGTGTGTGATATTATGACATGATCTTTCTGGTTAAACACAGACATCTAGAAATAGATTCAGTGCCCTTCCAGACAGGAAGTAGTTACAAGGCCATGGATCAGGAAACTGACAGGACAACAGAAATGAAACTTTTCCTTGCTGAGACTCTGTCAAGATCCTCTGGCAGATCAAGCTTGTCTCCTCCACTCCCTAATTCTTCATTCCACAATTCTTTCATATAAGGAAAATTATGCTTTGCAGAATTGTTCCAAATGGATAGGCCTATGAACATTATGCCTTCCTAGAGTCCCTTTTGGGATGGAAGAAACTTAATGAGAGGCCGGCGCTGATTCCACATGCTACAGACAACTGCTAGACTTTTCTGGATGCTCTCTGAGTTATGTGTATACTCTCTTTGAATTCATTCACAATAAGGGAAATCATCTTCCCAGCTGGAGTAAGCAAAGATTATTATAAAAAGAAAAAGGGTTAAAGATGCAGTTTGTCCCAAAGGTCTATTTATGCAAAGCTAAATATGAAAAAAGTACCAATTGTAACCTTTTATTCACCATTTGCAGATGATGTATCAGTAGGCAGACAACATACTGGACTCTTCATTTAATTTTATTTACACTGAAGATGCATAAAGGAAAGGAAAGGGCTTGGAATTTGGAACCAAGCTGACTTGATTGACTTGAGGTCCCATCTTTCCTTCATTAGCTGAGTAACTTCAGAAAAAGTACTTGCAACCCTCTGAGTCACAGAGCCCTCATGTGTAAAATAGGAACAATGCCAACCATGACCCAGTGGTGCTTTTGGGGCGGAGGGGCAGAAGCAACACACATACCAGTGTCTGTTTAGAACAAGATAGGTCTAAATTAATATCAGTTCCCCTTTCTTTCCCCACGTGTCTGTGCAAAACAACTTTGCTTTTGGCCTTGAAATGCAAACTTTCTCCCCCACCAAAATATACTTGTTCAAGTTGTCACCTAGCTAAGAAGAGACATTAAGAAATGACTTCAAGTAGAGTTATCCATTTAACACGGGAGTTTTGGGAGCGAAAAAATGAACAATTATACCTCATTTTAATTATAGTAACAATGGAGATGCCAGTTTTTCCTTGTGCTCTTCTTTTACATTTCATATTCTAAACAAAACGGTAACATTTCCTTTTTTTAGAAAGCCCTCAGGGTCCATGACAGGATATGGGATCAATTCCAACTGCTATTCCTCATCAGCTCCTTAGTCTGATCTTTAACAAGCCGGATAGGTCAAAGATGGAAATAAAGTGCTTAAGTGATGGCCTAGCTGGATCCTGTCTTCAATGTGCTGAGAGCCTTAAAATGTGTTCTACATAAGGGACAGAGAAGGAGAGGTGAAGAGAATGTATCCTAAGAACTTTCCTCTCCATAGTTTTGCCAGGGTACTCCAATCGTCCTCCTAAGCAAAAGGGAGAAAAACATTGACAGAAAGAAGGGAATTACTTTTGTTTTAACAAGGTTAGATGGTTTGGAGTGAAGAGTGAAAATCATTCATTTTAGACTAGAGTTAGGCAACAATGAGTTTTTCCAGGACATATGCTAGTTCCCCCCGGGTCCTAGATCCAACTCACCCAGCTGGAGCTGTTCGCAATTCAGGTCTGGATTCTTTCCGATCTTGCATCTGTAAATCGCACCGGGATTGACCACTGAAGCGTTGGCAAGCCAATTGGCCGTGGGCGCCCCCACTACGAGCCTAAAGCGAGAAACGTGCACGTGCGTGCAGACGTGAGCTGTGCTGCCCACTGAACTCCTGGTCTCCACGACTCGCAGCTCGCAGGGGGGCCGCTCCCCCAAACCTCCATCTCCGCCCACCACCTTGCGCACCCAACCCGCCATCCCCAACTCGCAGCTCCTAGAGCCTCACGCCAGAACGCACCCCAGGCGTGCCACCCCGAGATCAGTTAGCTGCCCGAGCAGATCCAGCGAGCTGACCGTCCAGCGCTGCCCTTCTGGCTCCTCCAGAGGAAGGAAAGTTTGAACTGGGCAGGGAATCCCTGAGACGCCGTTCTCTCGCGGAGCTCAAATGCCCAAAGCGCCCAGTCCCACTCCACTCACCATCGGTTCGCCCCGTGGCTGTGCAGCACCACCGAATAGCCGAACAGGGTGTTGGGGGGGCCCTGGTAGAGCAGCGCGCTCTCGGTGTCCACGTTGTAGGGGCGCCCGGTCGGGACTCCCAGGCACAGCCACAGCAGCACCGCCTCCCAGACGGCGGCCCCTCGGGGACCGGGCCCGCACCTCGCTTCCCCAGCCATGCGCTCTCGGAGGAGAACATTCAACACCAAACAGCCACTGTCCCAAAGTTGCGCGGGATGAGACGGTCGGCCAAGGGGAAGAGCGCCCCAAGAGAAGTGCAGCGTGTCCGGCGCCCGCGGGCGAGAGGAAAGGAGGGAGGGAGGGACACACAGAGGAAGGGAGGGGAAGTCGGACCGCCGCGGGCGGAGCAATCGAGGTTGATCTGGGATGCAGCAAGCCCGCAGGGCCCACGCCCCGCTTCTGCAGCCGGGAGCTAAGGGTGCTCGCGCGGTCCCGGGGCGCCGGCCTCTGGGTGGGGTCCCGGGCGTGGTGCGGAGGCACAGGACCCTGCGCGGTCTCGCCCACGAGCGGCTGTAGGGGGCGCTGGGGGACCTCGGCTGCGCCTGACGCGAGTCCGGGCCGGGGCCTCCCAGCCCGCGGAGCGCGGGGTGACTCGGGACTCCCAGGATTTGCGAGAGGGGAGCTGGAAGGGACACGGGGCTTCTCCTTTTAACCGTGGTTAGGTCCGGCTGCGGAGCGGCGTGGCCCCAGCCTGACCCGCGCGTGCACCACGATGAGCGTAGGATCTCCGCGGCCTGCCTGGTGTGGCCCAAAAGAGGCCAGCCGCAAAACTCCGGCACCAGGACCGAGGCCGAGAACTGTCTGGATCTTTCGTGGATAATCTCTATCTCTGGTAGTGGTGGGGGCTGGTGAGGGGTGGAGAGGGCATAAACAGCCACAAGAGAAATTAACCAAAGGGCCACAAATTAAAGCCAAATAAACAAAAAGAACTCCCTGAAAGCTCCGGAGGCACGCTTTGGTGACAAAGACGTTTTGGCTATTCGCTTGAAAAGCCCTGCAGCCTTCAGTGCCCACTTCCTTCCTCCCTATACTTCTCTAAAGTCAGGGCTGTGTTCCTGAGAAGGGGTGAGCGGGCCAAACTGGATGGAACAGCTTTTAGGCTTGGCGGAGGCCAACGTGGAGGCCGGGTTAAGAAAGCACTCACTAACTCCGCCTCACGTTAAAGGTATCTTGGTCTGTTTCTTGATGCTCCTCCCTTCCATGCACCCATTGTTGCCGCTGGATACACCTGCCATCAGGGATGTAGACCCAGTACAAGGTCAAGAGAAAACCATAATGAGCCCCTGAAAATGTACTGGTGACCCACAGCACAACATACCAGAACCGGGTCGACGATTTTTATCCCAGGGCTATCCAGATGTGCTTCAAGTTCTAGAGCAACGAGAGAGACAGCCATAGCCCCTTAGGCTGGTATTTCCAGGAGACACAGATCCAGTTATTAATTAATACTATATGAATAAAAAGAAAAAAAGAAAAAGGATTCATTAAAGCCAACGGAAACAGCGCATCTTCGGTTATAATGGCAGACACATCATTAAAATACTTGTTCCATCTTCCAGCATATTTACTGAACAGTCACTATGCTAAGCCCACAGGATATCTCAGTATGCAAGGCAGGACAAGTTTTCAGGAAAATTTTCAGCCAACAAACTTTTGGTAACTGGAGAAAGTTCTGAATGATTTAGGGACACTTAAAAGGAGATCTGAAAGCCAAAGAGGGGTAAGTTAGGCTGAGCAATCTGAGAGGGGGAATGAGGGATGATGCTGGCAGAGCCAGATAGAGGAACTGGCGGGGGGGGGGGGGCCTCTGGGCTGGAGCTTTTAGCTGCCCACACACAGGTTAGTACTACAGGAAGTTGGCTATGGAAGGAGGGACACATCATGAACCTCCTAAACCAGGCTAGGAATTTTTAACTCTCTGCTGGGGTGGATAGGAAGCAGTTGCAAGATTTGTCTTGGGCTGTGTAAGGTGTGTCAGGAAAAGACCGAAAACCTGATTTTGGAGGCTTCCTGCAACAGTAACTGTCAAGATGATGGTAGCCTACAGTAAGAAGGAGGGATAGAGTCAAAAAGAGATCCGAGAGATATCTGTGAGATAGAACCCAATAAGACCTGGTCATAGTATTGGTAAATATGAATGCAGAGCTGAGACAGAGTGAGAGTGTGTGAGTTTGGGATCTGGGTATATGGTGCTAATTCAAAGAGAAAAAAAAAATGCACGGGAAGAATGAGATTATGCCGGTGTGTGTGCGTGAGTGTGAATGTGTACGATGGGCAGGCGCCGATGAACTGAATTTTAGGCAGGTGGAATTTGAGATGTCTGTGGGATGTTAGGATATTCTAGCCATACACAACCCAATTATTCTTACTCTTCTGTCAACAAATGGAACAAAAGCAACAGTGACACTTTCTCATTATTTGCAACAAATAAGAGGCAAATAATAGTATGTGATAAATGTGTTGTACAAATGAAATGAAGTGGCTTCCAGACAAGTAGCTATCAGGGCCGGCTGGTGAAGCGTCCTGCTCTGTTTTTCCACTCAGGGTGTATTTCTTTTTGAGTAGATCAACATGCTGATTTCAATGGGATTTTACCACTAGCTCACATTGTTACCACTCTGAAATGAGCAATCCCTCCTAGTTTGCAGCCACAACATTTTCAGTTGAAGCTGGAGAAACAGATACATCAAAGGCACTCCCACACCCCCCAGACTCCAGCCACAACGCTGACCTGAACACCTTCCTCTTTCTTTCCCTCCCTTCACCAAACGCTTATGCAATGAAATCGACTCCACAGAATTTTTTTCATAGCATAATCAAGAAAAGTAACAGTCCCTAGGGCACTTGTTGGGGCACGACCTTATTTCTGTGAGTGTGGTGATGATTGTGGCTGTAATTCACCACCTTTCCAGAAACAGCTACCCATCACTACTTCATACTCTGTATTAGCCTGACTCTCCTTCCTCCAAGGCTTAGAGAGAACAGTTCAGTTTTGTTAAGTCAAGAGGAATAAAGGGTGTCTAATGTTGCCCAAAGATACTGTTATCTCTCTAATAATTGCCTTTGTAGGCAAGTGTGAGAATCATGTGGGGGGGAGGAGGATAGATGGGGAGAAGAGAACAGCTTTTCAAAATGACTTATGCCTATTCTCACCCTCGACTGAACGTAAATAAGCAGTCATCCAATTAATACGTGCCATTTGATCAATAGGTTACAGGTGGCCACTGTGTGCCAGAAGCTGCATCAAGGCCTCACATAAAAGTAAAAGATGAAATCCAAGTAATCTCTATCCTCGGTAAAAAGTCCTCCCCAGTAGAGAAGATTCGAATATGGGCTCACCCAGCTTCTCAGAGTAGCATTTCTCCTCCTCGAAATTCTCTCTTCTAGGGATACTGCCTTTTTGAGCCCCCCTTCTGCCTCCTGAGCTCCAGGTTCATATGTTTTATTGCCTACCTGACCTCTCTACTTGGGTGTCTAGTGGGCATTGTGAATATAACATACCTAACACTGAGTTTTGTTCCTCACTTGAGTCTAAACTATTCCTCCACCGAATCTTTTCCTTTCTAGTGAATAGCACTCCATCTGCCCCATTGTTCAGACCAGAAACCTGGAAAGTAATCCTTGACTTCTTCCTCTCTCTAGTCCCCATACTTAATCCACCAATCATCAAGGTCTATCAATTCACCCTTCAGACTATATCTCAAGTTGATCTACCTTCTTCTGTCCTTCTGTTATGTCCTACTGTCCTTCTATTCTGTCTGTCTCCTGGCCCCCTCTTCTAGGTGGAGAAATATCACCTGGATTTTTCAATAATCCACTACCTGGTTTCCTGACTCATCCCTCCCCACACTGTCAATCAGAGAAACTATAGTGAACTTTTAAAATTCTAAATCAAATCATGCATGCTACTCCCTTGTGTAAATCCTTTCAACAGTTTCCCACTGCTCTTCTAGTACAAACTTAATGTGGCCTAGAAAGACCCAATTTTCTGGGGTCTGACTACTTTGCACACTTGCCATTGGCCACTTGCCCAGGTCATGGTGTTTTAGCCACCCAGGCCTTCCTTGATTTCCCTAAGTGCATTGAGGTTTTTTCACCCTTGGGGCTTCTGTCCTTGTTGTTCCCTCTGCCTGGACACACAACCTCTGACTTTTCACGTCATTCCTATCTTTCTTCAGCCTTAACCTAAAGGTCTCCTCCCAGAGGACTTCCTTGCTCGCCCATTTAAAATAGGTTACCATGCTGTTCTTTCACAGGCTATGCTGTTCATGCTCTTCAAAGCCCCTTAACTTGTAATCATATACATATTTGCGTTTTCATTTTGTCTTTCTCTCTAGAATATGAGCAAAGAACACTCGTGTTGTGTTGTTGGAGTTGTTCACCCCAGATCTCCAGCACCTGGTATCTGGCTGGCACAGAACAGGTGCTCCATAAGTATTTTTTGAATGGTCCTTGTGTGATTTGAACTTTTTACATTAGTAATGTCATAAACGGAGAGAAATATGAATGTTTATAAGTTTATTTTCATGCATCATTATATGCAAAACAATGTGTTACGTCCCTTAGGAGATGCAAAGACATGTCAAGTTAGGTCCTACTCTCAAGCAGCTTATAGTTTTCAAGGAGACAGATGATATGGTTTAGAGAACCAGCCAATATAGTCAATTGTGAATGTCATATACATTGCAGGGGAGAAGGGACCATTAGTTAAGAGCAAATGGTGTTGGCAGGGAGGGCAGTCTCGAGACCTAAATTTAGGTACAGTGTGTAAGGGAGGGGAAATTGAAGAATTGGTACGATACACTGGGGAAAAATTGACATGATTTGGCAAGTACAGGTAATATGGAGAAGTAAGGTATGACAGGCATTTTTAGGCCAGGTGACTGAGACAATGGTGATGCCATGAAAAGCAACACGAAAAGCCCAGGAAAGAGTGGGAACGGAGAGGAAAGGAAGAGTGGGTTTGGATAATGCTGGGTGGGTTTTAGAGATTAATCTATGACAGAATAATCAGATACATCTGGCAAGTACTATTGGTTAGTTTTTCTTTTTCTTTTCCTTTATTTTTTTAAAATTACTAAAGTAAAAGCATGCGCTAAGTAAAACAATTAGTGATCTGTAAAGAAAATGTTTTCAGTCTCTCCCCAACTCCCTTTAATCCACTCTTCTGAAGCACCTCCTCCCCTGTCCTCAGTAACTTGACTGCACTCAAGTGCTTGTCCCAAGGTCTGCTCTTGGGGCATTCAAACTAAGTCAATAAAGGATTTTTTGGTTGCTTTGTTTTATTTTTACAGTAATATAGTTCCCAACAACAAACCAGCAGCTCTAATTCTTTTATCCTGAAAGATAATATTAGCCCAGATTTCCTGATGCTTGAATATAAATATCAATTGACAAGTTTGCTTTTAAAGAACCATGAAACAAGACACCTCCTCAATCATAAGAGTTCTGAAACCTGCTGAGAAACTGTGTGGGACACACTCTCGAATTCCTCACTGGAAAAACGAGAGGCTGGAGCATTTACCCAAGACCCATTCTCTACTTGGTAGGAGGGAACTTTGCTGGTCACACTTTGCAGGCCAGCACAGACAGAGGAGAGACACGGACTCCCTCAAAGGGGCTAGTGTGCTGAAAGGGCGCACCCAACAGCAGGGGAGCTCAGGAAACCGAGAGGGTGGGTCATTGAAGATGTCTGTTACTACTGCCAATCCAAACCCGTGGTGGTGCATTAGTGTTGCTCAAACAGTTTTTAATCTCTTAAATTGTCTCTGTTTGGATGGGGAAAATGAATGACTGTGGGTAAAGTACTTAATACAGTGCTTAGCACATAATCAATACAGAATAAATAGTAGCCCTTACTCCTTAATTCTTTTTTTTTTTATCATCATCATTGTCATCGTCATTAATGATATAACTTATGTAGAAATAAAGTACCTCTAGGGATAACCAATGTATGGAAATCTGAGCTCAGGGCTCATATGTGGAAGGTTGTCCAAGTTATAAGAGGCATTTTCTGTCTCTAATTGCTTATATTTATTATACATTCATTCAACAAATATTTAGGGAACACCTATTATGTGCAGCTGAGAGATGCTGTACATAACATGGTATACAGATTTGGGATCCTTATCCTTTTTTAGATATGCCTTCCAATAGGCAATCAGACAAGAAATAATAATTTCCTGTTTTTAGTCTTGTGGCTTTTCAATACATTGACATATATAAGCACATGATTTCCACCCCCCCCCCTGTAGTACAAATACAAATATGTCATTTCCCCATTCAGGGACTCCTAATGGCTCCTACCCCAACTCAACCCAATTAAATTAGGATATCTTACGTGGGTTTAATGCCTTCTTTTTTTTTTTTTAACCTACCCTAAACATAGCCTTCCCTCTGGAAATGTTCCCTTTAATTTGGGGTATCAACAGATGAAGAAATAACTATTTAAGCCAGTAGGTACCCAATGGCATACAAAATGGGACACAACAGAGGAATTCAACAGACAGAGAGGTTTCTTCTGGCTGGGGTGTTTGGGGCAATTTTTCTGGAATAGATAGGCAATTCTGAGACATTTTCTTTTTACAGTCTTTTCAAAACTCCTGAAACTACTGATACTTTATAACTTCTTAAACCAAGTCTATTTCATGCTTCAGTTCAGAAAAAGAAACAATTGCTCCTTTTGTTACAATGTATAGAGGACCTAGTCTAAAGCCATTTTCCCCACTGAGCACATAGTTATTATGTGACAACATTTTATCTCATAAGTAATCTGACCTGGGAGATTGGATTTGTGCACTGGAATGATTTAACAACTGATCCACGCAGGGATCTCAGAGGTTCGCATGACACACAGATAGTACACGGTATCACTCTCCTATATTCTCAGAGGCTAGAGTGATAGTAAAAGTGCTAGACAACAGTGTCTTATCCAAAGCCTCTCATAGGATGACCTCATCTGGCAAAACAGCATTCCTAGGCATTTTGGAGAGGGATGTGGTCAATAAACAGTGTAAAATTGTCTAATCATGGGTAAAGTTATATCACACAACAAACATTTATGTACATATGTTCCAAGTACTTTGAAGACACAAAAGAAATGAAAGATATGTTCCTATTCTCAAATAGCTGTCAATCTGATTAGACTACATACACAAACTTCAAACCAGAAAACAATTTCAAAGCAACATAACAAAATACAGTATGAATAGAGCAAAAATTATATAATGTAATAGGGATGTGTTCAAAGTAGCTAAACGTTCTGTGGGGGGACTAAAGGGGAAAAAATCTAGTTTAAGCTGTCTTTCTTCCTTTTCTTTTCTTCTTTTTAAACCAGACCACTCCGAAAGAACATGGAGATTATTCTTTGTAGACCAGATAAAAGATAAGAGAACATCAGAGACTAAAATATCATCAGTAAATAGGAGGAATGTAAACAGTGAAGAGGAGCTATACCCCTTTGTAAGAATAATGAGAAATAAGAAAAATAATTTAATGTACCAGTTTCCTGAATTGTTTAAAATCCTACAGAGATTTTAGAATTATTTCTAATTTGGATTAGTAAAATATAATGAATAATACTACAAAAACTAATTTTAGCTCTATCTCGTGCCTATGCATTGGAAGACCAGCAGACAGACTGGATATTCTATTTTTGGTGCACACTGAAGATCGGCTTTGTTTATAACAGTTGCACGGTATATTGACCCAGTAAAATAAATTTCCTCTGTTTATAGAAACTAGAAAAACTATTTTGGTTTTAAAGCCACATGTTGTCATAAGGAACTCATTAGAATTATGGATAAGAGTGGGGAAAAAAATCTATTTCATATCCATCTTTTGTTATTGTCTAAGGGATGGTAATACTAATTCAACACAGTAATAATAATATAAACGTTTTCTTGATGACCTGTAGAGCTATTTTTTACTTTTCATGCTTCACATAAGAATACACAGGCTTTATTTTATTTTTTAAGATTTATTTATTTATTTTAGAGAAAGAGCCGGGGGGCAGGGGGGCTGCAGAGAGAGAGGGAGAGAGAATCTCAAGCAGATTCTGAGCTGAGTGCAGAGCCTGATGTGGGGTTTGATCTCACAACCCTGAGATCATGACCTGAGCTAAAACCAAGAGTCAGACGCTTAACTGACTGTGCCACCCAAGCCCCAAGGCAGGCTTTTTTAAAAACCAGTTTTAGAGACCATAGAGTGATTTGGGAGACCTGGAGTCTAATAATGAAACTGTCCTTATATTTTTATAACTTCTTTATTATTAAAATGAGAGGGTTCAATTAGATCGTCACTAATGTTATTTCTGTTTCGAAAATGTTACTGTTTTAAGTTACCATATACAGCTGGGGAAGTGTATAATTTCAGAGCCTACAAGAGGAGTCAGGAAATCACACAGACAGATAGGCAGGTGGAAAGCATTCAGTTCAGTCATTAAGTATTTAAAATGTGAGAAGATGTAAATGTAAGGAGAAAAATATGAATCTTGAATAAATATCAACATTTATAAGTCTGTACGTCAAAATCTACAACTGGCTATCTGTGTATCAGTCAATCATCTGTCTTTTATAATGTGGGTTAGTTAAGTATGTGCTGAAGAGAAATGCTTAACTTTTCTTTCCACAAATGTCAGATAACACTCTTTTCTAGCTGTGATGTTATGATATAGTAAGAAATATATATTTTGGTCTTTGTGTCCAGCTCCTGGCCAGAGCTCCTAAAGTCTTGTAATTGCCCAAGTGATAAAGGTGAAAGGAGCACCTTGGTTATAATATTTAGATTTTGTTTCCAGCTCCTGAAATAGAATATCCCTCTGGAGGGATAAAGGTGACTTTTGGAAAGCCCCTGAAAATTGGGGCTGTTTGCCAGGAGAACCAGCCATGTGTTTAGATGATTGGAATTTTGAACCCCATTCCCCAACCTCCAGGAGAGAGAAGGGAGGCTACAAATTAGGTTCAATCACTAAGGATCAATGATTTAATCAAGTGTGTCTGTGTAATGGAACCTCTCAAAAACTCTAGATGATGGGCTGTGGAGAGCTTCTGGGTTGGTGAACAGTGAGGTTTTGGGAGGGTGGTGTGCCCAGAGAGGACATGGATGCTCGGCACATCTCCCCACCCCCACACCTTGCCCTATGCATCTCTTCCATCTGGCTATTCCTGAGTTGTATCCTCTATGATAAACTGGTAAATAGAGTGTTTCCCTGAGTTTTGTAAACCATTCTAGCTACTTATGGAGCTAAGGACAGGGTCATGGGTACCCCTAATTTTTAACCAGTCAGTCAGAAGTATGGGAGGCTTTTATTTCTGACTGGCCTCTTTCTTTGTGGGACTGAGCCCTTAACCTGTAGGGTCTGTGTTACCTCTGGGTGTCAGTGTCAAAACTGAATTAAATCATAGGACACCCAGATGGTGTCTGCAGAGAATTAGAGAATTACCCGGTACAGAAAACCCACACACTTGGCGTCAGAAGTGATTAATGTAGAGAAAAGAAACAGTTTCTTCCCTTATGAGGTTTCACAATTGCCTTGCCCAAGACTCATTTCCCTTTGTACTCATATATATGTGGTCTTCTGATAAATGACCAAAAAATAAATTACACTTGTATGGATCTTTACAATTTACAGAGTATATTTTCCGAAGTGCACTAAAGTAGCTGTGAAATAATTATCAGTAAAGCTTGAGATCCCAGGGGCATTGTATGGTGCGAAAGGAAAGAATACAAAACGCAGCATGGTAGTCAAAGGTATACTTTTAAATTAAAGAGAGAGAGATTGAGAGAGATAATTTTCATCTTAGCCTTAAACTGAGAGTTCCTCTTCTCATCAATAGATGAGCAACTAAGAGCAGCACCAGTGCAAACTCAGAGACAAATGTCAAAGGCATCTAGCCAGATCACAAACACTTAGATCTCAATGGTGGGGAGAACTGCAGAGACATTTCCAAATACACAGACCTCATTAAAGATTATTTTGTAGCACGATTGGGGAACACTGTAACCTCTATTAATGGACACTGAGCTTTGAGTAATTGTACATAAAGAACTGAGAATCCTCTGTATGTAGGGTTAACTGCCCTAATAAAAGGAAGTGTCAGCCCAGCCTCATTAATGTGAGGCCAGCATAAACTGGGGCATAGAGGTAAAGAAGGTACAGGAACCAGGTCAAGAGAATAGATAAGAAACAGCATTGACCATGTTAACAACTGCGTTTTGTCGTCATCGTTGTTCGTTTCTGTTTTTTGTTTTCCCTCTTTGGCCTCGACAAAATAAAGACCATTACTGATAATTCAGGGAGGAGAGATTAAACTTTTAATATAAGGAGTTTGCACCTTAGCTGATATCTTTTAATGTTAATATGATTATAGGTCGTTCACACTCCTTTGTGAGTTTCGTCAGTCCTAGTTGCTGCATTTATTCCTAGTACAAACTGCTGAGATACCAGTTCTAATTACAGGTAGAACTCTGACCTAGTCAATACTCCACTACCTAGAATACTCACCAGTTAAAAAGGAGATAATGCCGTCTTACTGAGGCTTATTCCTGGCTCCTTAAGTAAACTTTATATTACAGGTTTAATCCTTAGAAGACAATACTGAGTAAGGTAGAATAATTTCTTTTGTTTTAGAGATGAGGCAGCGGCTTCTGAAGTGTTAACTGGCTTGCTCCAGGCCAGTAACCACAGTCCTGACCCCCCCTCCAATTTCCTTTACAGGGAGACTGGATTAGCCGATCCGGATGGACAGCCAATCTGACTGGTTTGCCAGGGTCTCTGGGAGTAGCACCAGGCAAAAACAGAAAGACCTTCCTCAAGTCTGAGTTAGGGAAACTAAGATTAATCCATTCAAATGAAGAATAAAAACGGGGAGGGGGGGAGCAGAAGAAGAATGCAAAACTAAGGTTCAGGAAACAGGTGGAAACTGACAAAAGGAGTGGGTCTCAATGTCCCTGCGTAATCACTGTGATCAGAGCTGAAGAATCTATGATTTGTCTTGACTGGCTTTGGTATCTTAAAGATACAAAGATTGCCTGTGGAAAGGGGCATCTTATAGCATTAATAAGTGACTAAGGGAGCACCTGGATGGCACCATAGGTTAAGCGGCCACCTCTTGGTTTCAGTTCAGGTCATGATCTCAGGGTCATGAGATCGAGCCCAGAGTCAGGGTCTGCACTCAGTGTGAAGTCTGACTAAGTTTCTCTGCCCCTCCCCGTCCTCTCTCAAATAAATAAATCAATCTTAAAAAAAAAATTCAACCTGGTCTGCTATTTAAATAAATTTATTTATTTATTTACTATTTCTTTCCAATCAATACACTCCAGGACCTATGCTGTGTATAGAGAAGTTCAGTATCTAAAGAAATCTTGCCTTTGCAGGTTGAGAGCATCTATTTAACTCCTAGCTTAGCTGAACCTTAGCTCAGATTCACAATGTTTTCCTTGTAAATTAAGGAAGCTTTGGGAATTTAAACTTTTCACCACTCTATCAAGGTAATTTTGAGAAGCTGCTGTGCCTTACCTAGTGCCTTTCCCAGGCCTAAGAGGTTAGTATTGGAAATAAGGTTGAGGGAATGAAGTTACACAAAATGACCTTCTAGATCCATGTAAGTCAAATCTTCGTCATGAGACTTTTCATTAAAAATAATTACTGCACCACCTGACCCACCTACATTCAAGTGTAAATATAAAAGTGTAAAATATAAAAGTGTAAATATAAATATAAAATATAAAATATGTTTCAACCCTTATTCAGAGTAATTTTCAGGTTATTCACAGTTGAGACATAATTGCCCCTCCTACATTTCTGCCGATAATTAAGGTGGGTTATCTCAAAATTTAACTGAACTCCAATAAGTTAATAGTATAAAGGATGCACTCCAAGCCTTCAGCAAGCTTGCAAAATTCTTCAGAGGCAGCTGGCATGGGCTGGCAGGAAAGCCATGAGCCCTGTGGTAGACGGAGCAGAGTCTGGACAGAAACGATCCTAATCCATGTCTGGCTCTCTGACCACTGACCACTGGTCACTTCCACAAGCCTCACATTTTATTCAGACATGGAAAAAATGACTACATAGCTTTCGGCTGTTAAGTGTTTTTTGAAAGTGTTCATAAATCTTTATGAAATCCAATTCAGTCTTCAACTAGTAGTAGTTCAAGGAATGAGCAAAAATGCCTTCATGGCTCTGTTGAAAAAATTTTCATTGAGTCAAATGAAATTCTAGTGGTTTGACAGAAATGAATCCTTGTTTTGGGGTCAACATCAACATTGACAATGCTTACTGCCAATGGGCACGTTAGCAACTCTGAACCCCTGAGGCTGGTTACAAAATGAAAACAGGAGAGCAGAATGGAGACAGGGCAGGACTAAGCCTCTTCCACAGCCCTCAAAGACTTCCATCCTCAGAGCACACTGTTACTAGCACTAGCCTGGTTTTAAAGTCAAGAGAACAGTTTTGAGAAACAAAACAAACCAAACAAACAAACAAAAAAACCTCCCAGATTTCATAACCTCATTTGATAATCTTTCAGACAGGACCTTCAAATGGCTTTTGCCTCTGGTTTAGAGGAAATCCTCATTTTTCACCAGAGTGCTCAGCTACACACCGGCTACGGATATCGTCTGAAGTGAAATGATAGTCTGACTTGTAAACAACATCCCAAGATCTCCTGTATGGGAACTGAACCTGCGAGAGAAACATTTGTCTGAGGGTAAGCCTGCTTGTTCTCTTATGATCCTCTGTATGTGTAACTCAGACGTCTGTTAACAGATAAAATATGCATGGCTTCTTTTGGAAGCTCCCTGACCACTCATCTGTGCCCATATCCCTCAGAGATCTGCTTCCTCTCATGTCCCTCTTTCGCAAGCACAGCTCTGCTATCATTTCTTTGGCCCATGCTGTGAAACTGTCTAGTCTACCGGGATATCCATTTTAAGCCTGGCTTTGTCGTGATAATCAAGTCTTAGGCATCAGCAAGTCAACTATAGACAAGTTCCCAGTTTCCTTTGTATTCCTCCCAAGCCTATATATCTATTCTATCTCTCAGTGAGTATTTACTGACGCCTACCCTATGGAGGGCACGGTGCTTGGTGCTACAAACGCAAACATAAATAAGACAGAATCAAGGAAATTACAGCATGTAGGTGCAAGATCAACATATAACAAAGTACTACCCTTTTTTAAATTGCGATATTCCATGTGGGAACAAAGAAGATGTGGTCAACCGCAAGGGTCAGGAAAAGCTTATTTAAGGTCGGCACATCTAAGTTGAATCTTCTGATACAAGAAGGTGCTCGCTGAATAGGGGGTGAAGCTCAAAGATAGCATGAAATACGTAGTGCACTTAGGGGACTTGAGACACTTGGCATAGATCAGGAAGTAGCAGGAAGAGACGTCAAAATAGTAGGCAGGAATTAGAGTATGCAAAGCTCATATGCCATGCTAAAGAATATGAATTCTTATTCTATTCAGAAAAAAAGTATGCAGTAGAAAAACATGCCTAGAGAGATCAGGGTTTGAATAGGAAATTAGAAGCAGAGAGTCTAAATGATGTATAAGAGAGATGCCAAGAGCTCAAATTAAATGGGTCTTAAAGGGCTAAAGAGAAAGGGATGAGGCGAGGGTAAGGGAGGAAGTGTCCACAGTTCTTGGGTGACTGGATATTACCATTCACTGTGATAACAGGTTAAGGGGAGAAGCAGATCTGCATGGGAGGATAATTATGACAGGGTTGGTCGTTGAGTTTGAGTTTTCTGAGACACATGCAATGACTATGTTCCAGAGAAATTAGATGGAGATACCCCTGTGCCAAAGATAAGATCTTTGTAGCATCATAAACATGCAAGTAGATGATGAAGAGCACACGGAAAAGGAGAGAAATAGAGCACTGGAGAGATCGTGGAGGACACCAGAGTTCTGGGTCAGGCAGAGGAAAAGCAACCCACAATTGAGTCTAAGAGGAAATCATCAGGGAGGGGAGAGAACCAGAGAAAGGTCAGCTTTCTGAGGACGAAGAGGAGAGACTATTAAAAGAAAGTAGCCTCCATGTGAATAGGATTGATGGCACAAATACTATGGGGACTTAGCAGTTTGGGTGCACAGTGGAGGGGTTGAGCTGTAATCCCAGTGTCGTGTTCTTAGGAAAATCTGCTGATTACCCCAGGTGGTAGCAGAATAGTTCTCAGTAATAGTAAAACACCTGGAGAATGTCTTCTAAGACAGTGTTTCTCAAACTTTAATGGGTGTATGAATCACTTGAAAATCTTGTTAAAATGTGAATTCTGATTTAGTCGCTTTGGGGTAAAGCCCAAGATTCTGCATTTCTACCAAGTTTCCAGATGATGCCAAAGCTGCTAGGCTACGGATCACACTTTGAGTAGTAAGATCTCCGAGAATATTCTTAGTTGAGTTTCATTACACAGTTATACCAGTCAAGTACAAAGTCTATTGTCAGAAATGCCAGAAAAAATCTGAACTGAGCAGCTAAGTATAAATCACTCTTTTCTGCTAACATCTGGTGGTTGAGAAATTAAATTAGATGGTGTACTGAAAATCTATTTTGACATTTAGTTATAAGCCATATTAATCCTTTTTTATGATGAGATAAAATTTCACAGCATGCTTTTACTACCTGAGTCAATGAATTATACTTAGAAATCCTATTCTCCCTATGACTGTAAATAGTCATGGAAAAATTTCTAGTGTAGTTCACATTCTTTATTACGTGTTTTTTTAAATAATGACAGAATGAACTATTAGTATAGAAGACTCTTAGCCCCTTCCTTCTTTCTTTCCTTCCTTCCTTCCTTTCTTCCATTCTTCTTTCTTGAGATGAAGGTAGGAGCTTCCATAATAACTCAAGTTCATAATGAGTCTCTTAGCAACAGTAGTTTTCTAGCTGTATCTTTATTGAAACAACTTTTCTAATTCTTGAGAATAAGTAAGATTTATGAGAATCCAAATCTTAGCACCGAACATCCCAAGTAGTTGATCTGTTTTTATCTTAGAGGACATTAACACTTAAATCTTTAGATATTTTCAGCCTGCTGTGAGTTCTCTCAGCACATCCTTGACATACCATGATTTTGATGAATATTTTATTAGATAAAATTCACTCTTTTGTCCAATATAATCACAATGGTGTTCTGAAGAAGACTTCTGAACCATCCCTGAATGGGAATTCTATGGTCACATACATTTGGAAAAATCTAGTTTCTTTAGCTCTCTCTTAGATAAAACACACAGATATTAAAACAAACAAACAAACAAACAAAAACTTTGAGAATAAACCAATTGTGCTCTATCACAGTGATCCTCAAATTTATTATTTAGAATATACAGAATACATTTTGGGAAATGTTTTTCTTTTTCCATGTTCTATAATCAAGTTGTTGGTATGAAGCAGAGCTGGACAGAATGAACACCTTTCCTTCTATCATCAATAAGAAGAAAGCCTTCATAGAAGGGTCCTCCAGAAGACTTTCTCGGAAGTCTTTTTGGATAACCAGGACATTCTGAGCTGTGTTAGGAAAGTGAATGTGTAAAAAGCGGGGATGGGATGGTCAGGATACCATTAGACTAATCATAATTTATCACCTGGAGCTGGTATACCAGATTCATTTCAGAGGACTATTAGCAAGGAATGAAGAGGGGATGGCTTCCAGGAAGGCAACTAACAAAGCCTACAGGAGATTTTTCAAAAACATGTGTTTACCTCCACCATTTTCATACTGGTATAGGTCACCATTTTTTTTTTTTTTTTCATTTCTGTAAAAGCCATTCTACCGGTGCTTCCATTCTTGTCCCCTTACGATTAATTCTCCCCACAGCTACCAGAGAATCGTCATTTAAAAACATAAATCAAATCACATTCTTTCCCTGCTTAAACCCTTCCAATGGCTTTTTGTTTCTTTCAGCATAGACTCCAGCCCCTTGTAGTCCTGTCCTTTTTCCTTTTTTTTTCCAAGATGCCAGACTATTTTTCCCTTTCTTTCCTTCCTCCCTTTCTCCATCCCTCCCTATCTCCCTCTCTTTTTCTTTTCTTTCTCTCTCTTTCTTTCTTTCTCCCTCTCCTTTCTCTATCTCCCTTCCCTCCTTCCTCCCTCCCTGTCTCCCTCCCTTTCTCTCTCTTTCTTCTTCCTTTCTCCTTTCTCTTTTCCTTTCTCTTCTGTTTTCTCCTTCTTTCTCTTGTGCTCTTGCCACTTTCTACCTTCTGCCCAGAAGTTTCATTCTTCAGATTTTCATATCATTTGTTCCCTTATTCTCTGATCATATGTCGCCTTCTCCAGGAGAAACTCCCTGATCAGACTTTCAAAGATACCTGCTTTATTTTTCTTCTGTACATTTTTTTGGGGGTCATATACATTTATACTTGCCTATTTTATGCAGCCTTCATTAGAATCTTGAAACACGAGTTCATCTCTGTATGTTTAATACCTAGTGCATCATGCAGTAGGCTCACAAACATTCATGGAATGAATGAATGAAATTTATAAAGTTAAAAGAGAAAGCTATCATAGCCAGTTAAAAGATGTGATGGGATGTTTGTAAAGTAGACTATAGAGTAATTGAAATCATTTAGAGACCTCTACTTAATTTATAATTTCTCTGTGTAGAAAAGAACCAGTTAACATCCTTGAACTCCTTTAAACCAAGGGATGAGGCTGAATTTACTGGGTGTGAGCAAGGCTAACCAATTATATTTGCAGTGGTTGATGTTGAAGTTCTGTACCTTCTATTCCACTCAAACCTCCATCTGAGCTGCCTCTTAATACCTCTCTCACCTACACAATCATAATGATGTTGGAACCAGAGTCATCAGCATAAGGGAGAGCTACCTTTAAAAGATTTAGGAATGTGGCTGTGATTCTTATTATCACAGATTGAAACGGAAAAGAAACATTTCTGCACTAGACAGAATCTAGGATGCCTTCCACATACCGGGTTTTGAATTTCAGTTTCCCATTCAGCCAAAAACTGATCCGTCCCTTACATGCAAATTCTATTTAAAAGAAACTTCCTTGAGGAACTTCTTATAAGACATTAAAATTCAAGTCTAGGTTATTCATAAATTTACCAGTTTTATCTGGGTTGTGCATTGGTTTACATATAAAGAGCCCAAATTAATTTTCCTTGTATCTAAGAACATTTTGAGTAAAGACGACATGGTCAGACTTTAACACATTGCCTGATTGCTGTTCAAACCAATATTTTAAAAGCTTATAGCTTGCCTATCATACCTTGCTCTTATAGTATATATTAAATTCAAGGAGCAAGATTTATATTAGAAGTTAGATTGGAAATCTGGAACTGATTAAAAACATTCACTTTTAACTTATGGCCTTAGTCCCAGAAGTTTTATATTAGCAATGTAAAGCATTCCAAGCTAATAGAAAAATTGGATTAAAATTAATGTGAGGTTACTTTTCAAAAGCCTTTGTAGTTATGTCAATGACCTGATGATAAACGTTCAAGGAACATTTTCACCACGAAGAACACTTTATACACAACCATTGCATCCTGGGCACACCACAGTGTGCTTTTGGATGGTAGACACAGAAATGTTCTAGAAGGCAGGACTAAGAAGTAGCTGTGGCAGGGACTGCTGGCTGTACACCAGGGTTTACTCTCTCCTTATTCCCTAATAATACAGTTAGGCTAGGGGGCTGACTACCGAGTCAGGGCTCTATTTTCTAGCATTGCCACCCCTCCCCCAGTCCTTGCAGCTTAACATGGCTGTGTGACTTCATTTTCACCAGGGGGAAGGGGAGGAGGGATAAAGGAAAGTGCTGTGTGCCCCTTCTAGTACTAAGTCTTAAAACATTGTGCATATGCTCCTTCATGCATTTTCCCCCTCAACCAAGCCAGAACAAATTCTATTTAAAGGAATCTGCCTTAGAATACACTCCTTATGGGGATACAGGAAACACTCTCTGTGATAATGGAGAAAGAAGATGGAAGGAACCTGGATTCCTAATGGTATGGAGCATAGCAGTCTGCTTACTTGCCCCAGACTGATACATGAGTAAGAAATAAGAGTCATTTTAAAAGCCTCTCTCTTGTTAAGACTCACTTGGGTAGCATTATAGCAGCTCAGCCCTTTTACGCTAAATAGTACAGGTATTAAAGGCATCTTTGGTGCCCTCCCCCTCCCTTTCACACACTGCTCTGTGTCTGGTGCCCTCTCATTCACCAGGACCACTGGGATGATAGCTGAGTGTGTGGTCTGTTCTGGTTCTCTCCTTCATGCTCTCAGCTTGTTTGACTTCTAAGTCCTGAGTCCTGTTGCATTTATTTTTAGCTATTTGGCACTTTCAAAGAGTTGTCATGAACTCAGTCAATTTTTTAGAAGCTTATAGGCCATTACTTCACCTAAAAGTATGATCCCCCCGCCCCAAGAGTTGTGACTTAATCCAAGTGAATAGATTTTTTTATTGGCAGAAGTTCAGGGAGAAGCCCACAGACCATTCCAGTATCTAATTAGATTGCATAATGCTAGACTTTCTCTTGTATATGATAGGAAAGCAGATTTTCCTAGCAGATTTTCAGGTTAGAACAGGGCTCAAACACCCCTTCCAAGACGAAAGAGAGCAAAAAAGAAGCTAAGCTCTTCTCAACTCTTTGCCACTGCTTCTCTAGGTGATTAGAAGTGACAGATTATCCCAGTTCTTAGTCTGAGGAACATAGACTGAATCTGTAATTTCAAACAGGCATGAACCAAGTAAATATCAATCATTACCTACTATCTGTAAGTAAATTTAATAAGATTATGTGACTCAACTTATGTTTCAGAGGTTTCCATTCACTTGCCTCATTGACTTCGAAGTTCAAAGTTCCTGAGTACTGCCTTATATTTCCCAATGTAATCAGTCTTTGCAAAACTAAAAGTGAAAGAATTTGTAGAAGACACTTGATCAAAGGAAGTTCATGTTCTCTTGGCTACCTCTACTTGGAAATCAGAGTGTAACAGGTGCTTTTTGTTTATGCCCTCCTTTATAACACATTTTAATTGATACTGTTTTCCAAAGTGCTTGGTGGTTCTCTTTAATAGGACATGGCATAACCTATTGGGTCATGGTTGACATACAAAAAAACAGGATGCATAAAATAGTAAAATAGTGTTTTGGTTATAATTCCAATAAATATTGTTTTGTGGAATTGAGTTTCAATTGTATATAAATGTGAGTGTGTGTGCATTAGTATGTACTGGGTTGTGATGTCTGAATGTATTTCTTACTAAAAACCTTGTTTCATCCATCAGCTCATTTTGGAATCAGGATTAGTCCTCTTCATGGGCCCTAACTACTATGCGAGTGTCATTTCATGGAGTCTCTTGACTTGATCTTGTAGGTGCTTCAGTGTTATGGATTCATAAGCTACACATCCATGTACCAGAGAGTTGGTTCTAGGACTGTCTTTTGCAAAATTATATATTTCTCTCTGATTTTGTAAAAATCAATCCCCAAATCCTAATAGTCCTCCAGCTTACTAAGAATGATGTCTAGAAAAGAAAAAAATGCCCCCATAATATAAATTTGTGTATGGTCACTAATTAAATTAAATATATAGAATAAACATATGGCCTCTAATTCTAAGTTTCCCTAATCATAGACAATCACATGCTATACTTTCTCAAAGTACCATGCAGTTCCTTTCTAAGCACCAATGTACGAATGAATGGCTCAGATGATGGACTGTTTGTTTCAATAAGAGGAATTTGGTCATCTTGATGCTTAAATCCATGTATAGATTCTGTGATGGATTATCTTCTGGGGGAAAGAGGTTTGGGAGACATTTTTATTCTAAATGCAAAAAAGTACACATTAGTTAGTGGTATCTTAATGTAAAGTAAAATCACATCCACTTGGATTTTAGATATTTATGTATAGCATTATTTATATTCCACATAAAATTACTTATAATTAGATGCATTTGTTTAATTACTGTACATATTAAAGTGTATAAAACATTTGCCAGTACACTCAGAAACATAAGTCAAGGGAAAGCAGAAATTCCTGACTGATTGCCTTAGTTAGAAATACTGACATGCTAGTTTATCTTATGAATGATCATATCTAGTAGCTTAACTAATAACCTGCACCATAGTCTATTCTAAAGTGAAAGGAAAATTTGGCCACAAACAGGACTGAACAATGAGCACATGAAAATATTTATACTGTTCTGAAAAATGGTTAACTTTTTAACTCTAAAGTATCCTGCTTTTCAGAAGTCAATCTCCCCAAAATAATCTGTCAACTCATTAATCTACTCAAAGTACCAACTTTAAAAGTGAAAAAAATGATCAGAACTTAACGTCTCAAGAAGAGTAAGTTATAATAATTTCAGTTATTAATACTTCAATCTAGAGCTCCTTATTATATGTTTGAAAGCTTTATGAAACTGCTTTACCCTTTTCCTATGTACCATTATTGAAAAATGGTGTTCAAATCATCTACAGGCTTTACACATTCACTAAAACTCTGCCATAAAATAAATCATTTTGTGCTAAGACTGTTTCTCTGAGCAGGGAAGCATTTGAAAATATGCAAAAATAAAAAAGGCAAAGACAACAAAGTATATTTTTCAGTCTTCTCTAATAGGAAATGTGTGATTATTTATATTTGGCATAAGGGGCAGTTTATCTTCACATTATCTTTTGAGGAGAGGGAAGGGAGCAGGGAAAGGAGAGCAGCTTGTTAAGCAAATGAATAGTGCTTGTTCAGCACTGGGGGAAGACTATTTTGAAGCACTTCAGAAGTGCGTAAAACACTGAAATTGCCACATAAACAAAGGCCACCCAGCTCAATTCAGTTTACCTTTGATATGGAAACAACAAATCTCCTCTTCTTTTAAAATAAAGTAGAATCTCTAGACAGCAGCTCTTGGGTACTATTGGTTTATAGACCTGATACACTTCCACTTTTTCAGAAAATACTTTCCTACTAAAAATTTGGATCAGAGGTAGTTTTTAGTGCTTTGCCTTGTGCTTCCTTGTGATGTACCAAGGTGGTGTTGGGCATTGGCCTCCCAACCGGTGGATCATTAAAACTGGTGGATATACAGAGGAATTCCCAAAATTGCAGATATTCTTTTCTGTCCTGAAAAATATCCCCTAAGCTTGTCTTTGAACTTTGAGAGAGAATTTTTTTTAAGATTTTATTTTAAAGTAATTTTTATACCCAATATGGGGCTCGAACTTATAGCCTTAAGGTTAAGAGTCGCATGTTCTACTGACTGAGCCAGCCAGGCTCCCCTGAAAGATAATTTTTGGATTAGCATTTTCTCATTACTTGCAAGATATGAACAGTGACAGTGCTATATCCATAGCTGTATGTTTTAATCATTTATTGGAGAATATTTTGTGGTCTCCTAAACAGATACATATAAAGTCAATTTACCCTCCGGAAAATGTTATCTTTAACAATTTGACACTAGAATGAGTCCCAAGTGTTCAAAGTCTCAAAAAACACCAATGACCAGCCCAAGGAAAAATTTGGCAAACAGAAATTTGCTATAAAAAGAATGTCCTTGGTATCAGGAAAGGAATGGCACACTCAAAAAGGGTAAATGAAGATAGTGTAATCAAGGGACTACTTAAGAGAGGGAGGTCAGGGTAATGGGTGGATAAAAAGTTGTGGGAGAGCATCTACATCATCCATAATAAGACCCAAAGGGCAAGGCAAGGAAGCAGTTACTGGGTTCTAGAAAGAGAGGGAGATATAGCTGATGGAGAGCTAGCTATACCATAAGAAGACTGTCCTATTGAGGAACAAGCTGTGACAGCCTATGGCCTGACATTGAATAAAATCCCCAAATTCTTTCCCTGCACTTTCCAATGACCTTTGAGGGCCTTCTAATGGCTAAGCCCAACCAGAGCCAGAGGAGAGGAATGTTAAGTTGATACAGCCTATAAAAGGTGGACTTCCAATACTCAGAGCAGAATGGAGATGCATATAGGATGGGCCTGAAGATATAAGACTGTCTAATACACTCATATTTCCTGAAATTTGGTGGCTTGACAGCTGTTTGTAGTAGAAAAATCACTGTCAAAATCACTGTCAAAAGCCTGTCAAGAGCAGCGTCAATGTTTCTGAGAAGGCATTTGTGAAACTTTTGCAGTTTCTTGATCAGCTCAATTTCTTTAAAGAAAGCAGGACACCTCCATCATGAATATATGGGATGTCTTTTAACTGGTGAAAAAATGGCTTCCTTACTCCCTCCTTCTCCCCTATCCATTTACTTAGTTTATCAACATTGATGAATGGATCTGCATGGCACCAGGGCAACTGGTTTGTGGTCAGAGTCATGGATTTGAATCCTTTGTAGATCTAAACATGTCATTACCAGCTTCCATAGATTGTATCATTTGCTTGATTAAATTCTCCTCAAGTGATCAGTGTGTATGTATGGGATGGGAGTATAGTTAGGACCAGGGCAAATTCCTGTGAAGATAATTACTTGAAAGGTCTTCTAAAGGTTAATCCTAGGATCTAGAGCCACAGCAGGAGAAGTACTTACTGACCCTCTGGAGGTCCATTGTCTCCAGAATTCCTTTCAGCCAACAGAGTCCTGGTTTATCCACATTCATCCTCGGGTAAGACAAAATCATAAAATGCACGAAGCATCTTTGTTTTGCCTGAACTGTTACAGAGCGACATAAACACCATCACCCACTGTCATGTACTAAATCCTGACTACAAGGATTTCTACAGAACTGATATTTCCTAGTAGGAGAGTAGAATCTTTGTTTTTTTTTTTTTTAAGCAGCTTTATTGACATATAGTTTGCACACCATAAAATTCCCTCATTTTAGGTATACAATTCAGTGAATTTTATAAACTCACAGAGTCGTGAGACCACTACCACAATCTGATTTTAGAATATTTCCATCATCTCATCTTTAGATAAAGAAAGCTCCTTGATTTTTAAATTTGTGCAACAAGCACAAATAAATGATGCCTTTTTAAGAGCACAATGTAAAAATACGATGACAGGTATTTTAATGTGAACAGTTATTACTTAATTCATGGATTTTTATAGTAAGAGTAATACCCAGAATTCCTGGTAATCACTAAGTCAACACACTTTTTGGGTAAACGTGGTTGTTGTGAATATATTGCCAAACCATGAAAATGAAGGAAATTTTAACCAAATCATTTTTATGTTGCATCAGAATTTGCCCAAACCAAGGAAATTTTTTCTACAATAAAAAAAAGCAAAGATTTTGAAATACACATCTCCACAAATAATTTTACAAGGCACAGTCATCATTCTGAGAAATAAGATTGTTTCCCTTTAGGACTGCTAAAGAGTGATGGGGCTTGAGATCTCTTTAGATCAATCCTTCAGTCAGAAAAGACAAGAGCAATTTGAGCACCACAACAACTGTTTCCAGCAGTAGTCTATACATCAGCACCCAAATTGGAAATGCCACTCTTCCAGAAAAAGACCATCCATCCAAGCAACTTTCACCATCAGGCGACCACTATAGTTCCTGTGTTCACAACTGAAGTTTTAAATTTCTGTATATTGGCTAGGGCTGTTCTAACAAAGTACCACTAACTGGATGACTTGAAACAACAGAAATTTATTCTCTCACAGTTCCAGAGGTTAGAAACCTGAAAACAAGATGTTAGGAGGGCTATCCTTCCTCTCTGGATAAAATCCTTCCTTGCCTCTTGCTAGTTTCTGGAGATGGCTGGCCATCTTTGGTGTTCCTTGACTTGTAGCTGCAGCATTTCCATCTCTGCCTTGGGGCATTCTCCCTGTATGTCTCCCCATGTGTCTCTGCCTTCACAGGACATTTTCCTCTTCTTATGAGGACATCACTGAGATTGGATTAGCACCTGCCCTATTCAAATAGGAGGTCATCTTAATTTAATTACATTTGTAAAGACCTTTTTTTCGAAATAAGATCCCATTCACAGGTGCTGGGGACAGGACTCCACCATATCTTTTGAGGAGTCACATTTCAACCCACAACAATGCAGCTTTCCACGAATAATGTGTTCTGTGCATATGCCACTGTTGTGAAGCTTCAAAACATTCCAAAGAGCAAATGAGTTACTCTGAGGTGATATGTCAAGGTTGAAATGAGGTTTTAAAAGGTCAGGCCTTGGGGCGCCTGGGTGGCTCAGTGGGTTAAAGCCTCTGCCTTCAGCTCAGGTCATGGTCCCAGGGTCCTGGGATCGAGCCGGCATCGGGCTCTCTGCTCAGCAGGGAGCCTGCTTCCTCCTCTCTCTCTCTGCCTGCCTCTCTGCCTATCTGTGATCTCTATCTGTCAAATAAATAAATAAAATCTTAAAAAAAAAAACGGTCAGGCCTCTTCTCACATCTTGTAGGTCCTTTTGCACATAAAGCAAGCAAAAAAAAAAAAGCTGAAGGAGAAATTTGTAGTCTTCTATTTCAATATCTGAATAATTTTGTGGAACATACTTGATGTTTACTGAACTTAAACATCCCTCATTACCTCTCCAGTTTTTTTTACATGAAGCACACATGCAAATATTCTGCAGTGCAATCATGGGACTCATTTCTTTCTCTTGTAATTATGCTTCATGGATGGAGAGAATGGTTTATTTTCCTCTTTGAAGTGCAATATGGGTTTGAAAGTATAGTTTCTATGGAAACAACACCACAGGTGGGGTTTGATGAATTTTATATGTCCCGTGCCCTTGAGCTTTGCCATCCTACTGGTCATAGTTTTCCTTATTAGCCTTCTCTGAGCCTTACTGACCCAGATTTGTCTTACCATCAAATACTATTTTTATGATTTTGATAAGTGTTTAATACATATGTACATCTCAATGGTAACAGGATGTTAAATAGGGCTCTTCCTGTTTGGGTTTTAGCTGAGGCTTAAACTAGAGGTGACAAGTACACCTCACTTGCGAGGTGTTAACCCACTTCTGCCAGACTTGTGCTGGAAGCAGTTTTGCTACTCAGAGCTAACTACCTGATTTCAGCTTATAACAAAGCTTGGAAGCTTAAGAGAGAAGATGGAGTTTCCAAGAAGATTCTCTAGAGAGTGATGTCAGAATCTTGTCATTCTTTCTTGTGAGAAGGAGGTTGAGAGGCATACCCTAATTACCTCAAGTCAAGTGAGGAAGGCTTCAAGGAAGCTACACAGGAAGTTTCATATGTATCTCCTGGAACTATGGGGACAAGGTAGACTGTAGTCATGCCTGAGAGCTCATGAGAACAGGTGACTGGATGAAGTGACTCCTGGTGCCAGAGCAGAGTGCTGCTTCTGGAAGTAACTGCTTCGCTGACAGACAGAGGCCCAGATGGGGACCACATACAACAGCTGTCTGGGGCTTTTTTTGGGTTCTTCCCAACAAGGCTGATGGCGTGTCAAGGAGGTCTCAGCTAAAAATCTCAGGGTGACTTGTTAAAGGTAACTAGGGACAAAGCAGAAATGCCAGGGGGAAAGCTGGAGGCATTGGGAGACAGATATGAGATTTCTCTAGTGATAAGGAAACTCAGAAGATCCCACGAAAATACCCAGAAGGAGAAAGAGTAATTTTAAACACCTGCCAAATAACAGAGACCTTAAGAGGTAGTTCAGGGGTCAGGAAAGAGCCAGCCTCACAATATAGCTTTGAATGGCTGAGAGGAAAAAGAATAAAAATTGTTTTATAGTTTGTAAATATACATTTTACTTTGTTCTAAAAAAAAAAAAAAAAAGACCCAAATATCCTTACATATAGTGGGCACTCTTCAGTCAGGTGATGATTGCATTCTTACCCTGTGGAGCCTATGGAGATCATTTACAAAGTGCTATGTTGTATGCATTACACATATGTACAGATGCCCAGCATTTGAATACTAAGAGAACGCTTCCCTGCACACTTCAACATCCTGACTACTAATTACCAAGCATCCAGTAAAGGCTGTGTGCTGAAACCTAGTGCAGTAATTGGAAACCTGTGTTTCAGCTAAGTGGTTATTTACAACAGCAAAAGCAAGGCTTTGGAATTTTCTTCTCTGTCCTTCAACTATGCCTCTGATCAGAGAGGGGACACACAAGCATGACAGAGTTTATACCTCTCTGTCCTCTGTCACTCATCAGTAAAAGTCTTTTCTAGGACTCACAATTTAGGTAGCAGCTCACAAAAAGAGCTCAGGTTCTAAAGAGCTTCTCTTGGGCCAGAACACATGTTTTGGGACCAGAAGAAAAATCTTGTCCCTTAAGAAACCACAGAGATATTTCAGTCCTGTCCTATATCCCAATTCTTAGAACATTTCTACTTAGAAGTTATGACCTTATCACAGTTTCTAATTCTTTTTATGTCTCCATCAAATAATTCCCCATTCCAACTTCCCTATTCTGATAAATGACAGAACTATTTTCTTTAGTTACCAGGATAAAAATCATAGTCATGTTTTCCTTCTTCTTTCACTTTGCCCTTAACGTCCAGGGGTTGCTCTCTATATTTTTCAAACAGCTCCCATATCTGTATCTTGTTCTGCAGTCTTATAAAGTGTCACTTTGCTGGAATTTATCCAGTCTTCAGAATTATTTTCCTAACTTCTAGTTCTCTTCTCTTTTGGTTTATTCCACACATAGCAGAAAAATTGCTACCTCTATAACACAACTTCTTTTTTTTAAATTTAATTCAATTCAATTCATTAACATGAAGTGTGTTATTCACACTTCAGTGTTTCAGTGGTAGAGTTCCGTTATTCCTCAGTTGCATATAACATCCCGTGCTCATTACAACATGTGGTCCCCTTAATGCCCAACACCCAGTTGTACCATCTCCTGCCACCTCCCCTCCAGCAAAACTTAGTTTCCTATAGTTGAGTCTCTTACAGTTTGTCTCCTCTCTGATTTTGTCTTATTTTATTTTTCTCTCTCTTCCCCTGTGATCTTCTATTCTGTGTCTTAAGTTCCACATTATGAGTGAAATCATATGATAATTATCTTTTTCTGATTGACTTATTTTGCTCAGCATAATACCCTCTAGTTCCATCCCTGTCATTACAAATAATAAGATTTCTTTTTTTTTTTAAAGATTTTATTTATTTACTTGACAGAGAGAGATCACAAGTAGGCAGAGAGTCAGGCAGAGAGAGAGGGGGAAGCGGCTCCCCGCCGAGCAGAGAGTCCAATGCGGGGCTTGATATCAGGACCCTGAGATCATGACCTGCCCCAAGATTTCATTTTTTGATGACTAAGTAATATTCCATTGTGTGCGTGTGTGTGTGTGTGTGTGTGTGTGTGTGTGTGTGTGTGTTTGTGTGCGTGCACACACATCACATCTTTTTTATCCATTTATCTGTTGGAGGACAACTCAGCTCTATCCATAGCTTGCCTATTGTGGACATTGCTGCTATAAACACTGGGGTGCAGGGACCCCTTTAGGTCACTATGTTTGTATCTTTTGGGTAAATACCTAGTAGTGCAATTGCTGGGTTGTAGGATAACTCTTATTTTAACTTTTTGAGGAGCCTCCATACTGTTCTCCAGAGTGGCTGCACCAGTTTGTGATCCATCAACAGTGTAAGATGGTTCCCCTTTTTCCACATCCTAACCAACATTTGTGGTTTCTTGACTTAATATTAGCCATTTTGATGGGTGTGAGGTGGTATCTCATTGTGGTTTTGATTTGTATTTCCCTGATACTGAGTGATGTTGAGCATTTTTCATGGGTCTGTTAGCCATTTGTATGTCTTCTTTGGAGAAATATCTGTTCACATCTTCTGCCCATTTCTTTTTTTTTTTTAATTTTATTTTTTATAAACATATATTTTTATCCCCAGGGGTACAGGTCTGTGAATCACCAGGTTTACACACTTCACAGCACTCACCATAGCACATACCCTCCCCAATGTCCATAATCCCACCCCCCCAACCCCCCTCCCCCCATCAACCCTCAGTTGTTTTGTGAGATTAAGAGTCACTTATGGTTTGTCTCCCTCCCAATTCCATCTTGTTTCATTTACTCTTCTCCTACCCCCTTAACCCCCCATGTTGCATCTCCTCTCCCTCATATCAGGGAGATCATATGATAGTTGTCTTTCTCTGATTGACTTATTTCGCTAAGCATGATACCCTCTAGTTCCATCCACGTCGTCGCAAATGGCAAGATTTCATTTCTTTTGATGGCTGCATAGTATTCCATTGTGTATATATACCACATCTTCTTTATCCATTCGTCTGTTGATGGACATCTAGGTTCTTTCCATAGTTTGGCTATTGTAGACATTGCTGCTATAAACATTCGGGTGCACGTGCCCCTTCGGATCACTACGTTTGTATCTTTAGGGTAAATACCCAGCAGTGCAATTGCTGGGTCATAGGGTAGTTCTATTTTCAACATTTTGAGGAACCTCCATGCTGTTTTCCAGAGTGGTTGCACCAGCTTGCATTCCCACCAACAGTGTAGGAGGGTTCCCCTTTCTCCGCATCCTCGCCAGCATCTGTCATTTCCTGACTTGTTAATTTTAGCCATTCTGACTGGTGTGAGGTGATATCTCATGGTGGTTTTGATTTGTATTTCCCTGATGCCGAGTGATATGGAGCACTTTTTCATGTGTCTGTTGGCCATCTGGATGTCTTCTTTGCAGAAATGTCTGTTCATGTCCTCTGCCCATTTCTTGATTGGATTATTTGTTCTTTGGGTGTTGAGTTTGCTAAGTTCTTTATAGATTTTGGACACTAGCCCTTTATCTGATATGTCATTTGCAAATATCTTCTCCCATTCTGTCAGTTGTCTTTTGGTTTTGTTAACTGTTTCCTTTGCTGTGCAAAAGCTTTTGATCTTGATAAAATCCCAATAGTTCATTTTTGCCCTTGCTTCCCTTGCCTTTGGCGAAGTTCCTAGGAAGATGTTGCTGCGGCTGAGGTCGAAGAGGTTGCTGCCTGTGTTCTCCTCAAGGATTTGGATGGATTCCTTTCCCACATTGAGATCCTTCATCCATTTTGAGTCTATTTTCATGTGTGGTGTAAGGAAATGATCCAATTTCATTTTTCTGCATGTGGCTGTCCAATTTTCCCAACACCATTTATTGAAGAGGCTGTCTTTTTTCCATTGGACATTCTTTCCTGCTTTGTCGAAGATGAGTTGACCATAGAGTTGAGGGTCTATTTCTGGGCTTTCTATTCTGTTCCATTGATCTATGTGTCTGTTTTTGTGCCAGTACCATGCTGTCTTGATGATGACAGCTTTGTAATAGAGCTTGAAGTCCGGACTTGTGAAGCCAACTTTGGCTTTCTTTTTCAATATTGCTTTGGCTATTCGAGGTCTTTTCTGGTTCCATATAAATTTTAGGATTATTTGTTCCATTTCTTTGAAAAAAATGGATGGTACTTTGATAGGAATTGCATTAAATGTGTAGATTGCTTTAGGTAGCATAGACATCTTCACAATATTTATTCTTCCAATCCAGGAGCATGGAACATTTTTCCATTTCTTTGTGTCTTCCTCAATTTCTTTCATGAGTACTTTATAGTTTTCTGTGTATAGATTCTTAGTCTCTTTGGTTAGGTTTATTCCTAGGTATCTTATAGTTTTGGGTGCTTCTGCCCATTTCTTGACTAGCTTATTTGTTTTTTGGGTGTTGAGTTTGATAAGTTCTTTATAGATTTTGGATACTAGCCCTTTATCTGATAAGACATTTGCAAATACCTTCTCCCATTCTGTTGGTTGTCTTTTGGTTTTGTTGACTGTTCCTTTGCTGTGTAAAAGCTTTTTATCTTGATTAACTCCAAATAGTTCATTTTTGCTTTTGTTTCCCTTGCCTTTGGAGATGTGTCTAGCAACAAGTTGCTGTAGCCAAGGTCAAAGAGGTGCTGCCTGTGTTCTCCTCTAGGATTTTGATGGATTCCGGTCTCACATTTAGGTCTTTCATCCATTTTGAGTTTATTTATGTGTGTGGTGTAAGGAAGTGGTCCAGTTTCATTCTTCTGCATGTGGCTGTCCAATTTTTACACCATTTGTTGAACGTTTTGGTTTTGGTTGTTTACAAGTCTCTAGGAATACACCCATTTCTTCCAGATTGCCTAATTTGTTGGCATATAGTTGCTCATAATGTGTTTATATATAATATGTAATATATTATATAGATACATATGTAAATATATATAATACATATTACATATAGTATGTATTACATATTATATGTAATATGTATATTATGTATATATATTATATACATTACATATAATATGTATTATATATACATATATAAATATATATTTTTGGGGGCACCTGGGTGGCTCAGTGGGTTAAAGCCTCTGCCTTCGGCTCGGGGCATGGTTCCAGGGTCCTGGGACCAAGCCCCGCATCGGGCTCTCTGGTCGGCGGGGAGCCTGCTTCCTCCTCTCCCTCTGTCTATCTCCTCTGCCTACTTGTGATCTCTGTCTGTCAAATAAATAAATAAAAATCTTTAAAAAAATATATATATATGTTTATGTGCACACACATATATAACTGTTCTTATAATTGTTTGTATTTCTGCGGTGTTGGCTGCAATCTCTCCTCTTTCATTTATGATTTTATGTGGTTCCTTTCTCTTTCAAGTTTGGCTAGGGTTTATCAATCTTATTAATTCTTTCAAAGAACCAGCTCCTAGTTGATCTGTTCTACTGTCCTTTTGGTTTCTATTTCATTGATTTCTGCTCTAATCTTTATTATTTTACTTCTCCTGCTGGACTTTGGCTTTATTTATTGTTCTTTCTCCCACTAGCTCCTTTAAGTATAGGGTTAGGTTGTGTTTGAGACCTTTCTTGTCTCTTGAGAAACAAGATTCTCTCTGCCTCCTGGACTTAGCTATTTCTTTCTCCAGATTAGGGAAGTTCTCCACCATAATTTGCTCCAATATAACTTCTGCCCTCCCCTTTCCTCTCTTCTGGGGCCTAATTATTCTAATATTGTTTTGCTTTATGGTATCACTTATCTCTCGAATTCTTCCCATGTGATCCAGTAGTTGTTTATCTCTTTTTCTCAGATGCTTTATGCTCCATCATTCTGTCTCTCTTCTGCCTTTTAGTTTTGACCTGATTAGTTTTTAGTTCTTTTATTTCTCCAGAAAAGGATTCTCTAGTGTCTTCTATGCTTTTTTCAAGCCCAGCTAGTATCTTCATAATCATTGTTTTGAATTCTAGTTCTAACATCTTACTTATATCCATATTGATTAAATACCTGGCACGGGGTACTGCCTCTTATTCTTTTTGGGGGTGAGTTCTTTCATCTCGTCATTATGTCCAGAGGAAAAAAAATAGGTGAAAGAGAGGAAAAAAAAATACAAAAATAGCATCAATAACACCAGAAAAATATACACTAAACAAACCAGAAGAGATCAGAAAGGGGAAACAAAAGAAAGAAAAGAAAAGAAAAAGATAGAAGAAAATCAAACAGAAGGTGAACAGAACAGAACAGAACAATAAACTAGATCCTGGGTATATTTTGGTCTGTTAGAAGAAACTAGATCACAAAATTGGGAAGAAAAACTTATATATATACAAAAATGAAACTGGATACAGTGAAAGGAAGCCAAAAGTGAAATATATATATATAGTAAATGTAAAAATGAAAATTAAAAAAGACCTAAAAAATGAGTTGATAAAATAAGAAGTTAGCTAGAAAGGAAAAAAAAAAAATTAAAACTGAATGACTAAAGAATCATGAGGAAAAACCCCACAAATTCTGTATACTGTTTTCCCCTAGCACTGGAATTTTCCAGTTCCATATGATTGGTAAATTTGGTATTCCTGCTGGTCTTCTAGGGGAGGGGCCTGTTGCACTGATTCTCACGTGTCTTTGCCCAGGTGGAATTGCACCCTTTGCCAGGGAACCAGGCCCAGTCTGAATGGCCTTGGATTGCTCTACATGGCTTTTGTTCCCTGAAGGCTTTCAGTACCAGTTTGGAGGACGAAAATGGTGGTGCCCCTATCTCCAGCACCAGAGCTGAAAGTTTGTGCCACCACTCTTCAGTAAGTCCTCATAGAAAAGCAGTCAATGACTCCTGTCTCCCTGGTTTCTGCCCACACTGTGTTCATCCAGCCTGTGATTGGGCATTTTTATCTCAGGCAAGCAATCCTGATTAGAGTCTCCAAACTTTACAGACTCTTGTGGAATGCTGCTGCTCTGCTCCTCCTGGTGGAAGGACGAGGGTCTTGCTGAGGTTCTGCTGCTTGCTGGGTCTCTTGCTCAGAGTGGTCACCCTATCATGCATAGGTTCATGGTTTATGGCAACAATGAGCTCAGAGTCCATTCCTGAGCTCACTGATCGTAGCTGGCTTCCTGCTTTGGATGCCTGGAAATTCTGCCACACTCCAGCACCCCTCTTCCTTTTGTGACCCTGGGGATCCTGAGACCACACTGTCCCACCTGGGATTCTTCTCCATTTCACCACCCCCAGGCAAAGATGTCCCCCACTGGAGCACATTTCTAAAAGTTTGGATTTGCTATATCACTTTCCGGTAGCTGGCTGACAGAGGCTCCCTACCCCGTGGCTTATCTTCCCATATATTTCTTCAGATTCACTTCTTTGCATCCCCTACCTTGCAGAAAGTAGTTACTTTTCTATTTGTAGAATTGCAGCAATTCTTTTCCTAGATCTCTGGTTGAGTTCTCAGGTGTTCGGAATGATTTGAAAGCTATCTAGCTGAATTCCTGACAAAACTAGGGTCCCCTACTCCTACACCATCTTACCTCTCTATAACACAACTTCTGCTTATCACTCTGTTACTTAAGAATATTCTGTGGCTTACCACTGCCCTCAGAATAAATATAAATTTCAGAAATAACTATAATGCCATCTATAATGCCACTTCTTTGAACTATGTCAATTATATACTTTACTCCTACTCTGTAAGCTACGTTCATGTCCTCAAAGTCAATTTCATTTATTCAGTAAAAAGTGCCTGTGACCCTGGTAGGTGCTGGAGATGCAGCAACGAAAATTGAAGACATGGTCCTTGAGTGGAGTCTAGAAGGGCATGTACACAGGTAAAATAAAGGTTTTGGGAAGTACAATATACTACAGGATAGCAGAGGGGCATAATAGCCAGGCTTGGTTTGCCAGAGAAGGCTTCTCGAAAGAAGTGACACTGACACTGAGGCCTGAAGGCACAGTGGGAATCATCCATAAAGAATGGCCAAGTGGTGCACCAGAAGAAGGCAAAAAAATGTGTGAAGATTTAGAAATGAAACTGAGCATGTCCTATTTAAATAACTGAAAGATATTTTGCTCTATTGGAATGAAGTATAATGATGCCTAGGAAAGGACCAGATAAATCCTGAAACCAAGATTAGAGATTTGGATTTATTTTAAGAAAAATAAAGAGCTTTTAGAAGTTTTTAAAGTAAAAACACAGTAAGCAGATTTGTCCTAGAAAGTACATTCTGGCTGATGGGTGTAGAATGGGCCAAGAAGAGAAGCAGAAGAACAGGTAAGAAGCTGCTTCCAGAACCCAGATATGAGTTTAGGGTGGCCTACCTTTGAGTAGCACCAGTATGGATGAAGGTAAGCCAATAAAATTGAGGAATATTTGAGACAAAAAATTGTAGGAATTCAAATTAATTGTAAATGTGGTAAGACAAAGTTGAATCCCAAGTTTCTGTTTTGGGCAGCTGTGAGAATGATGGCATCATTTATTTATAGGCACACTTTTTGGAGATACTGCCGGTTCAGTTCCAGATTATGCAATAAAGCATGTATTGCTATGAAGTGAGTCAAATAAGTATTTTGGTTTCTCAGTAGATGTAAAAGTTATGTTTACACTATTATAGTCTATTAAGTGTGCAGTACCACTAGGATAAAAGAATGTATGAACCTTAATTAAATAATACTTTATTGCTAAAAATATGCTATTATCATTGCTTTCAAAGAGTTATCTTTTTGCTAGTAGAGGGTTCTGCCTCAATGTTAATAGTTGCTGACTGATTGGGGTGGTGGGTTGCTGAAGGCAGGTGTGACAGTTTCTTAAAATAAGACAACAATAACATTTGTTTCATCAATGGACTCTTCCTTTCACAAACAATTTCTCTCTAGCATGTGATGCTGTTTGATAACATTGTACCCAGCTTCTTTCAAAATTGGAGTCAATCCTCTCAAACCCTGCTACTGCTTTATCAACTACATTTATATAATATTCTAAATCCTCTGTTGTTATTTCAACAATCTTCAAAGCATCTTCACCAGTAGATTCCATCTAGGAAATCACTCTTTACACATCCATAAGAAGCAACTCCTCATCCATTAACGTTTTATCATGAGTGTGCAACAATTCAGTCACATCTTCAGGCTCCACTTCTAATTCTAGTTCTCTTGCTATGTCCACCACATCTGCAATTACCTTATCCAGTGAAGTGTTGAATCCCTCTAAGTCATCCATGAGGGTTGGAATCAACTTCTCCCAAAGTCTTGTTAATATTGATATTTTGACCTCTTCTCATAAACCATGATTGTTTTTAATGGCATCCAGAATGGTGAATCCTTTCCAGAAGGTTTTCAGTTTACTTTGTCCAGATCCATCAGAAGAATCACTATCTGTGGCACTATTTTGTATAGCCTTACAAAATCACAAAATACAATTCTTAGTCATACAATTTCAAGGTCAAAATGACTCCTTGATTCATGGGCTACAGCAAGGGTGTTGAGTTAGCAGGCATGGAAACAACATTAATTTCATTGTACATCTCCATCAGCGCTCTTAGGTAACCAGATGCATTGTCAGTGAGCAGTGATAGTTTGAAAGGAATCTTTTTTTCTGAGAAGTAGGTCTAAACAGTTAGCTTAAAATATTTTGTAAATCCTGTTGTAAACAGATGTGCTGTTAACCAGGCTTTGTTGTTTCATTTACAGTGTATAGACAGAGTATATTTAGCATAATTCTTAAGGTCCTGAAGATTTGCAGGATGACCAATGAGCACACGTTTCAACTCAGAGTAACCAGCTATGTTAGCCCTTAACAAGAGAGTCAGCCTATACTTTGAAGCTTTGAAGCCAAAGCATTGACCTCTCCTCTCTGGCTATGAAAGTCCTAGATGGTATCTTCTTCCAATAGAAGGCTGTATTATCTACATTGAACATCTGCTGTTTAAGTGTAGCCACCTTCATGAATGGACCTTCTGGAGAACTTGCTATAGCTTCTACATCAGCACTTGCTGCTTCCCCTTGTACTTTTTTGTAGAGATCTGCTTTTCTTAAACCTCATTAACCAGACGCTCCTAGCTTCCAATCTGTGTTCTGAAGATTCCTTATCAGCCTTCAGAGTACAGAAGAAGAGTTAGGGCCTTGCTCCGAATTAGGCCTTGGCTCAAGGGAATGTTGTGGCTGGTTTGATCTTCTATCCAGACCACTAAATTTAGCTCTCTTATTTGTGCGTACCTTAGAGTAGCATGTTTCATTTCCTTTAAGAATGTTTCCTTTGCATTCACAACTTAGCTGTTGGTGTAAGAGGCTTACCTTTTGGCCCATCTCAACTTTCAACACGCCTTCCTCACTAAGCTTAACCAGTTTTATAAAGTGAAAGACATGTAACTCTTCCTTTCACTTGAACACCTAGAGGCCCTTGTAGGATTTCTAATTGGCCTAATTTCAATATTTCGGTGTATCAGGGAATAGGGAGGACTGAGGAGAGGGAAAGAGACAGGGAACGGCTGGTCAATGGCACACTCAGAACATACATGTATGCTTGTACTAAAATAAGAAACAAAATGGAATGGATTTGAGGTTAGATAAAATGGTTTAATTTTTGACAAGTCGATATCAACTGATGTATCTATGAGTCTTCTTATTGAAGATCCACTATATACAGATGAGGAAGCAGGCCTGAAAGCTTAGAGCAAAGATCTAGGCTCAAAATGTATTCTTGAGAAACCATCTGAAACTACAGATGGTGACTGAAGCACTAAAAACAGAGGAGTCCACTGAGGGACAATGAGAGAAAAGTGGCCTTTGAAGAGTCATAGGCCTGAAGAGCACCAGCATTTAAAAAAAGGTGTAGGATAAAGAGATGAGGTAGAAGACTGCAGTGGCATGGAAGCATCACGAAAAAAGGAGTTTCAAGAAAAGGCCAGCATTTTTAAGTACTACTAAGAGCCTAAGTAAGACAAAGACGGAGAGTTGCACAATAGATTTAGCTATAAGGTTGTGCTGGTCACATTCTCTTTGCCTCCATACCTCTTCAAAGTGTTTTGCATCTTGAAGTTTGACATATGAATGGCCTCAATGAACTCTATGCGTTCTATCTTCTGTTTGAGTTAGACCAATAGTGAGTACTGGCAGGGGATGAGAAGGAGGAAGGGAGGAGAGTGAATGGGGATATTACCCCTCAGCTGCAGGTTTGTGGATTAGCTGCAGGCTATGCATTCCTTGACTGAAGGTCACAGTTCCTGTCAGGCAGGGGGCTCTGTTTATCCCTTTTGGGCTATGGTGGGCAAGAACTTCCAACATTGTTTAGCTCTGGAATACTGTTACATCTCTTGAGGGTTCACTATGCTCTCGCAAAGGCCTTTATTTCTCTTTATGACATTCTCTCCAAATTATTCCAACTCCAATATGCCATCTCTTTTCTACTGGAACCTTGACTGACACAAGGGTCATTTGTGACTTTGGTGAGAGTCCTCTCAAGGGTGTGGTGAAGGCAGAAGCCAGATTACAGGTGGATCAAAGAGTAAGTGGGAAGTGAGGAAGAGGAAAGGGCAGGTAGAGTATTCTTTCTAAAAGGTTAGCTATCGAAGCGGAGAGAAGGGGTAGGGGCCACAGAGAAAGATATGGAGAGGTTTTATACATTTTTCTTTTTATGCTGGGAAGACCTGAAGTAATCATTTCATTATTTGCGAAAATAGGCTGGTATAGAAAATGATTTTAAGGATACGGGGTGGGGGGGGAAGGGTGAGAGAAAATAGGACCCCTTAATAGAAAGGCTTGTCTTTAAGAGGCTCCTTTCCATCATCATAGGAGGGAAGGAGGAAATGATGGTTGATATGTGGGAAGTCTATAATCAGAATGGGAGATTGAAGCTATTCTACTCTGATGGCTTCTCTTTTCCTTATGAAGCTGAAAGTAATGTCACCTGATGAAAGTGAGAGTAAGTGATGAGATTGGAGATTTAAGAAGAAAAGAGAAGTTGTAAGTATTTGGAAAAAAGGGTAAGGGGGTTTGTCAGAACTCTGAGAACACAGTTGCATTTGAAAATTTCGGCTAGCACCAATCTGCAAGTATGTACGAAGTTCCTCCAGTGGTACTGAGTAACATGAGTATTCTTTCAGAAAAGATGGAAGAATTAGATCAGCCAAGTGGGGTTTTTCTAAGTACTCAGAGTGAAGGACAACAGGAGAAGAGGGCTGAGGAATTAGCAAGTATTTGAAATAATGAAGCATGGAATTTATATGGATAAGCAAGGTAGCACAAGAGAAGAGAGGAGTCAGTAGACTAAATGTCCCTGAAAGACTGAAGACAGATGTGGGGGTGCTAATCAGGTAGGGCTGGTGATCAGAGAAGTGAATGCCCAAGTTTAATATTTTAGGATAGCTCTTCCAAAAGCTGACAAGGTCCTGGATGAAGCCGGGGTGGCTGATGTGGAGAAAATATAAAGGTCACTGGACATGAGGCTTACAGGATTATCCACAAGATGGCTGCCATTCCTCAGGTGATGTCTCCTTTGAATTACCTGAGCTTGATTCTTTTTTAATGCATATAATTTATATTTAATGCCTCATAAGCCATTTATCAAATTATAGTATGTCACAAATATACATGGTAATATTTAAATGTGAGAGGGTGATTCTTTACTGTACAATTCAATTCCAGTTTTCTGGGTCAATTAAATCTTAAACATATTAACTTCAGAAATATAGTTTTGTTTTTTTTTTTTCCAAAAAAGAAAACAGGTGGGTTTCTTAAACCAGGCTTCTCAGAAAAGTTCCTCATTTGGTTTTCTAATTATAAAGCACAGAAGGAAGGTTTGGTTTGAAGTTTTAATTTACCAGAGCTATACAGGATTAGTTTTTCTACATGCAATCCAGTATTTGACAGTTGTTAAATATTTGCTTTAACTGTGAATTTATTTTGAGTACAACACAATTGCACCTACTATCTCTGCATGACTCTTTTAGGAATTGGCATACACTCATAATATTTAAGTAGAACAATGAATGATTTAAAAATAGAAAATGCACAAATTACTGTACTCCCTTGGAAGCATATAAGCTTTGACAGAAAGTGGAATAAAGTGGTTGTGTAAAGAGCTTCAACATAATTTTTTTCAAAAAACCTTTTATTTTTATTAGCTTTAAATATATTTAGCTCTTCAGTGCAATCTCTTTGGAACACACATTCAAAATCCAGTAATGTGTATCAGGCCTATGTAATGGGCTGTAATTTTTACCTTTTGAAATAATAGCAGGTTATTATTAATATGTATTATATATGTGATTATAAATATAGATTCATATATTTTAAATTTATAGACATACACAGATTCATACACATGGCATTATGTCTATGTGTGTGTATACACACACACACACACACACACACGCATAGGTGTATATATACAACCTAGATCTGGATATACATATATATACTTATATATACTTATGCTGGTCTTGGTATATAACACTATTAATACTTGTTGAAAAGTTGTGACAGATGCATTTTTCTTGCCCAGTTTCTTTTGTGACCAATGTGTAAATTAGGTGATGGAAAAAGGATACAGTAGGTTTCTGGTTAGAAATAAAGAAAGAGTGTCTTCTGATGCCAAGAAAACAGATATGTTCAGTTGAATGAATATGAACTTGGTCACATTAACTTCGTGATTTATATCAACTGTGACAACCATTCAGTCATTCACAAACATTTATTGGAGGTGCACTGTGTGTTAATCTCTGCAGATAAAGTAAGATGTAGCATTTGCTCAGTCTGGAGCAGGCATATAACTGACCTAGTTATATTCAATATTTGTATACTACCTGTGAAAATGATGTATATTTACACTGGAAATATTTTTTAAAAACCAGCCTATGCTATTCCCAAGAATAAGAAGTTTTAGTAGTTTTTAATTATAAATCACACTGCTTTTCATACATCACTCCTATTTGTATTGTCCTTTTAATCAAGAGCGTGTCTTAGTAAACATTTGATTATCTGTATTTTATTTGAAGTTTTATAGACTGCTATTGTATTTCATTGCATTTCTCTGATCCTAAGGAAAAAAAGGGGCACTTGCAATCACCAATATACTATACTACATATAAATGTAAAAACTCTCCATGTCTATGTACATGGGGTAAATTTTAGAAAAAAAACTCTGATAGTCCAACTCTGGGGTTTTGTGTTGATTTCATATATGTTTTTCCTCCTCAACCATTACAGATCATAGATGCTATACATATGACCAAACTCTTGAGTATTAAGCAATGAAAACTCTTTAAGCATGATTATTGCTTTGTTAACTTTCATAATCTGTAACAATCAATAATCTTCTGTAACTCATCAATAATCTTCTCTGATGATATACTTTCTAATCAGATCTAGTCAAATTAAAGCCAGATTGCTATTTTCATATATTAATGAAAATGATCAAAACTCTGACCTAAGTTTTTTTTTTTTTTTGGTGGTTTTTTTTTTTTGTTTTTTTTTTGTTTGTTTGTTTAGGGAGTATTTGAAATATATAAGAACTGCTAGTAATCTTATTATGACAATAAGTTTATAAAATTCCTGACTTTTTTAAAAAAGCCAGTTACATGTTAATTATTTTTAAAAATATTTTATTTATTTATTTGAGAGAGAGAGAGAGTGCTCAAGCAGGAGCAGCAGGGAGGTGCAGGGAAAGGGAGAAGCAGATTTCCCCCTGAGTAGAGTCCAATGCAGGGCTAGATCCCAGGACCCTGTGATCATGACTTGACCAAAGGCAGAAACAACCCACTGAGCCACCCAGGCAACCCCAGTTACATTTTAAATATCAAAGATTTGGTTATTCATTTATATATTCACTAAAAACATTTTGCAAAGTCCTCAGGAATTAAGTAATATTCCCACTACTTCAACACTAGCCACTGTATTATTAAAATAGAGTCAGGGCCTTGTGGGGGTTCTAGTCAGAGGCTGTAATTATCAGGCCTGGCATGCTTATTCAAAGTAGAGATGTCTGGGCCTTAGTTCAGGATCTGGGATACAGACTAGGAAACTTCATTTTAAAGAAATCATTCCAGGTGATTCTGAAGCACATTCTCAAGTCTCATTCTGATGAAGAGTGTTTTTGAATACATCTTTTTTGAAATGTTTATGGGACTGTCATTCCTCTTCTTAAAATTATCCAACAGCTGCTTCCCGAGTTTAGAAAACGTTCAAACTCCTTGACATAGCTCCCGCCTTCCTATCTAAGCTCATTTGGCCAATTTTTCTCTAATTGGTCAATCTGTGATTTTATTGGCTTGCTCTGCTCCTGAAAGGCAGCAACCTCATAGCGTGCTCGGGACCTTTGCCTTTGCTGCTCCCTCTGCTCGGACTTCACCTCCCCCATACTTTCTCCTCATTTGGGCCTCAACTCAAACACCACTTCCTCAGTACACTCTGGCGGACCACCCCAACTCTGGGATTCTATATCCAATGCTTCCTACAATTGCCTGATAAGACAAACCTGGGCTATGTGTAAAATAATGGATTTGTAGGACTCACCCAGGATGTCATCAATCAGCAATTCTAGGAGACAAGCTCAGGAATCTGTATTTTTAATAAGTCACCTGGGTGAGGGGCGCCTGGGTGGCTCAGTGGGTTAAGCCTCTGCCTTCGGCTCAGGTCATGATCTCAGGGTCCTGGGATCGAGCCCCGCATTGGCTCTTTGCTCAGCAGGGAGCCTGCTTCCCCCCCTCTCTCTGCCTGCCTCTCTGCCTACTTATGATCTCTGTCTGTCAAATAAAGAAAAAAAAACAAGTCACCTGGGTGAGTCATGATCAGGCAAATCTGGAAAACTGTACTATCAAGTGTCCTAATTTATTACCACAGAGGCTATCATTGTCAAAAAAGAACTTTGTGTGGGTGAAATCAGGAACTTTGGGTTGTTCCAAGCTCTGTTTCTTAGGAGTTGAACATGATCTGTTATCTTGTAGAAATGGTTCAATAACTATTTCTTGACTGAATTGATGATACACGGGTCTAGGGGAAGATCCAAGTCTGGTGTCTACATGGAAGTAACTGGAACTATTTTTTAGGATTTAACCATTGTTGTTAAAGATGGAGTTTAATTTTTAAAGGTTGATGTGAAGTGATTTGAAACTTCTAGCAACAAAACTACTGTAGTTTGATACTAAAATAAAAGTCACTTTTCTCTTATACACAGGCCTCTTGGTGGGACTTTTAAAAGGGCTCCATGTTGGGGATTTCTCCTATCATCATCATCTGGTCAAGAGGAAGCACTCATGTCCTTTGTCATAATAAATTCTGGGAGTCCAGACCATTTTCGACTCAGGGACTCAGCCTCTTCTTTGTGCTTGTCTGTCAGAGCAGCTGGTCTTTTACTTTTAGACATTTCTAGGTGTGAGTCTGTGTTCCATGATTTGAGGGGACATAGGTCAAGATCACTGACTGGTCTTACCAAAGTCTCTGCAGCAGGCAGAAAAGAGAGGGTTGTACCAAAATGACTTGAGAAGGTCACAGCACAGAGAACAGTCTAGTGTGGGTACAGTGTGTGGTAAGAGAGGAAGATCCAAGTAGCCAGAGGCCAGGACATACTGGGTTCTGTAAGCCAGATAAAGAAGTTTTTAAATTGATGGGTTGGGGGGAGGAGGAAAAGGAAAAAAATAAAAAAGAGGAATCAGGGCTAACGCCTCAATATCATCAACTGAGTCCACCCTAGTCATTATAAAAACAAAGAAAAAGTAGAAAAGAGGAACCTGGTCCTCTTATGAGGAGAAGTCATGTAGCTTGACATCAGGCAGATACTTTTCAGTACATGCCACTAAACTTTTACACAACATTTGGCTATATAAAGTTTTAATGCTCACTTTCTGAAAATCAAACATTTTAGCCAGTCATTTAAAATGCTGAAATTCCTGCCATTCACAGTGCTCCTTTCTTTGCCATCATCCCGGTTGCTCTGGGTCAGAGGCTGCCTCATCGTGTGCTTGAATTTCAGCCAGGTGGAGAAGGTAAGGGCTTACAAATAGTCCTCTGTGCTTTAAAATGATCTAAACTGTGTAATGGTCAACAAATGACTCAAAGAGGAAGTCAGGAACTTCATTCTAGAGTCTCAAGTGTTGGGGAGGGCTGTGAGTATCCTTGGAGCCCATGTTCCCTCTGAAGCTGCACCTCGTGACCAGAACCATCAGTAAGAGGAGTGCAAATGTCTATACTTGGTCAAGTGAACTGGAGGCTAGAACCTGGAGGAAAGCCATGGAGAGAAAGGAAACAAGTTCAGTTTGTACATAGAAATCAAAGTGTGATGAGTAAAGAGGAAGTCCTAAGATTTCATGAGTTCCAGAAAGAATCTTTCTTTTCCCCTGGCTTGTCAGAATGTGGTAGAATGAGAAGCCTGGGACTACAGAAGAAACTCATGAGACCTGGAGAACCAATAGAAAGCAGAAATATTGGATGTTGAAACCCTGTTTTGGGGCGTTTGGGTGGCTGAGTGGGTTAAGCCTCTGCCTTCAGCCCAGGTCACGATCTCAGGGTCCTGGGATCGAGTCCTGCATTGGGTTCTCTGCTCAGTGGGAAGCCTGCTTCCCCCCGCACCCCCCCCCCCCCCCGCCTTCTCTGGCTACTTCTGATCTCTCTCTCTGTCAAATACATAAATAAAATCTTAAAAAAAAAAAAAAAGAAAGAAACCCTGTTTTGTGGTTCGGTGGTTAAGAGCATAGGCTCTGGAGCTCAACTGCCTGCTTCAAGACTATTTTCTTTCCAATGAGTTGTGTCTCAATTTCTTAACCTGTGAATGGGAATGATAGTGCTCCATACCTCTTAGCTCTCTAAGGATTCAATGAGTGCATATGTGCATGTTCTTAGAATACAGCCCACACTATGAAGCACACATAAACACAGTTATCAAAGACCCTTGGGATCCCACTCAAGGGGCTTCCCCAGGTACACTTGCCAAGATGACACTGGTGGACAGGCCAGTTCCTTCCTCTTTGACACTTGTGATTTGTATATAGAAGATCTATATAGGTGATCTGTATGGGTGATCTGAAAAGACTAGCATCTCTGAGACAGAACCAATCAAAAGCAAGACTCACATGGGATAGTGTTAATAAAATGAGAGGCTCAACTAGGATTATGTTAACCTGGGAGCACAGGGACAGACAGAAAAGGGACGGAACAGAAAAGCAAGATAGTCTTGGATAGCCTGGTGAAAGCAAGAAGGAGAGAGCAAAGATGAAGGAAAGAAGAGTCAAATGGTCAGGCTCAGGGTGAGCAGAATCATTTAAAACAGATGATAAGGCAGTGGCTAAATTAAATAAATAGATAAGTGGATCTAGACAGATAAAGGACTTAACTCTTTTAAGAGCTACTGGTAAGTGAAAAGAATCAGTTTTGGTTACAGATGTAAATATGGGAGGAAAAGAGAAATGATGTGTTGAAACTGACAGACTGCTCACTTCAAAAAGATAAAGTGTGTTATAGTGTCACCCATGGAGAGAGAAGCCAGACCCTAGAGAAGTCAGTTCTAACCATTCTCAAAAAAATTCATTGTGATTCAAAGGGTTAATGTGGAAAAGAGTGTTATTAGTGACAGGAGGCTTTTGGTATTCTTCCTAATACCCAAGGCACAGACCAAACATGCTGCTCCAAGCATAAGGCTAAGACGGTAAATTTGAAAGAAATGGCTAGAAAACGTGTCTAGTTGTGTCTGCCACATCTTTGCGTGCTCAGTTTAAACTGATTCAAGTGAAAAATCCTGGCTGATCAGCTTTCACAGCTGCTTTGCCATAGGGAGCAGCTGCTGCTGGTGCCAAACGGAATACTCACGTAGGATGCCAACAGGCGACAGGGTACAGACATCAGACTCAGAGGGCAGAAAGTGCTAAGCACAGTGGGAAATAGTCCACTATTTCAGTCCCACTGAAAACAGTTTCAGGTTTCTGAATTGGTACTTTAAAAAAATTTTACTGTATTATCTTTTTTTATTGAGGCATAATTGACATACATTATATTAGTTTCAGGTGTACAACATAATGATTTGATACTTGTGTATATTGTGAAATTATCACCACAATAAGTCTAGTTAACATCCATCACCATCTGCACAGAATTTTTTTCTTGTGATAATTTTTAAGATTTATTTTCTTAGACCTTTTCAAACATTCAATACAGTAGTATTAACTAGAGTCACCACACTGTGCATTGCATCTCCATGACTTATGTTACCACTAGAAGTTTGTACCCTTTGACCCCTTCGCCCATTTGCCCACCCCCAACGCCGAGCTTCTGGAAATTACCCATCTGTTCTCTGTATCTACCAGCTTGTTCTCATTCTTGTTCTTGTCTAGATCCATACAAGTGAGGTCACATAGTATTTGTCTTTCCCTGTCTGACTTATTTCATTTAGCATAATGCCCTCAAGTTTAAATGGGTACCTCTTCTAAAAGCCAAAGGTAGATAAGCAGATTTGGTGGAAGTATTTGTCAAGTACTTTTGTCAATAAGCCATAGGACACATCAGGCTTGACTGTTTCTCCTTGCTTCCACTGGAGCAAGAGTTTCCAGGATTAAGTTCCAGGACATGGTCAAGTGTAGATAAAGCAATGTCATTAATACAACTACATTCAGCAAAACAGGACTAACAATTTAACCAAGGACCATAGAAAACTGAAGGATGAACCAAAAAAGGGTTGGCCATTGTTGAAATCATAAAATTCTCAGGCTCTTGTTTTTATTATCAGCATGGCTGATAATATTTCAAGGTATTTAGATTTCCTGCCCAGGCATTTGAAACCAGAACTAGGTTTGCGAGTAGAGATGAATTTAAAAGAAAATGGGAACAGGTTAATAGTGGAAGTGGAGTTAGATACTATGTGTTTAGGGAGGCTGAATTTTCTATATGAACGGGGAGAGAGATAAGGGAAGATCAAAAACATCACACCTTAACAGCAGGCAAAGAGAAAAATCTAGTATCAGAAGAGTGGGTCTGCCAGTGGGAGGAAGGGTAGAGGAATGGAAAATGGAGGGCTGTGAGGGATGGCCTCCTGGGTGGCGGTGTCTAGAAATGTCCCCAAAGGCTAAAGATGTGTAGGTGGAGAGAGTGTTCTTAAACAGTGGCAGCTGAACTCGCGGTTGAGGGAAGCTCATTAAGGGGATGGTGTGCTTTGGGATCAAAGTCTGGAGCAAAGTCAGACTAGAAAGACATTCAAGAAAAAGTCATCAAGGATTCCTAAGATAGCAAGATCAAGAGGCAAAGATAAGGTAAAAAATCAACATGCCATCCCATTCTTTTCAAAATTTTTATCCTTGGATTTAACTCTGCTTACTGAACTAAAGAATTTTAAAAATTAGCAAAGCTTTTAGAACTTCTCCTGACTAACCCTGGCTTTCTTTACCCTTCTCACCTCACAAATAGTTATATAAGAGGTGATTTTAAATATACATCATTTAGAAAATAATGTATTATAAGAAGCAATTTGGTTAGCAGGAAACTGATTTTCTCTTTATTGGAATATCATCATCATCATAAAGCATTCCAATTCCTTTTTTTTTTTTTAAGCTGAAGAAATATAGTCCATGTTGCAAAATGAGTCAAGATAATCTGAGTCTGAAAGTAGGAAGAAAAGGGCAGAAATGGAGTATATATCCCAGGGAACCATAACGCAAGCCTTGCTGAGGTTACTGATTTCAGTTCACATAGGACCGAGCATCTGAGGCCAGATTTGCCTAGTAGGGGGAGGAAAGAAAACTGAAATGAAATATAGGAAAGTTAAAATTACATATAAATGGATCAAAAATCCCTCCTATTTTGCCTAGATTGATGCACTGTCAAGGACTCTGCCTCATAAGCATTAAGAACAGCTTCTGAGGGGCACCTGGGTGGCTCAGTGGATTAAGACTCTGCCTTCGGCTTAGGTCATGATCTTGGGGTCCTGGGATTAAGTCCCACATTGGGCTCTCTGCTCAGCGGGGAGCCTGCTTCCCCCTTCTCTCTGTCTGCCTCTCTGCCTACTTGTGATCTCTGTCAAATAAAATCTTAAAAAAAAAAAAAAAAGAATGGCTTCTGAGTGATTCCACCCCATAAGGCTCAACACAAAACCTGACATCTTATGCAGTTCCTACCCTCTGATTTTGTGATCTAAACTAAATAATGATTCCAAGATTCCTAAAATCAAAATCTGCAATCTGATTCATGAATATTGAATTTTAAAGCACTGGCAAATATTAGTTTCTATAGAATGAAAAATCTGTAGAACATTTTATAAACCCCTGTGGAATGTATTGTCTCAGTAATCTGGAAAAACAAGGTGCTCTGACAAAAGGAACTAGATACTCTTTGCTCAAAATACTGTCCTTACTCGGGCGCCTGGGTGGCTCAATCAGTTAAGCCTTTGGCTCAGGTCATGATCCCAGGGTCTTGGGAGGGAGTTCCCCTTTGGGCTCCCTGCTCCATGGGGAGAATTCTTCTCCCTCTACCCCTCCTCCTGCAAGTGCTTTCTCTCTTTTCCCCACTCTCTCTTTTTCTCTCTCTCTGTCAAATAAATAAATAAAATTAAAAAAAATATATTGTCCTGACTTATGTTAAGACTTTCATTTAAAAAGTCAGTGTCAAATTGGTGAGAACATAATAGATTGCCAAAGTTCAGTTGTATTTTAAACACTGACTTTTAACATAATTAAAAAAAAATAAAGATAACACTGACTGTATTGACTTCGTGAAGGAATTTTTCATAGGGAAGACTTACAGATGACCGAGGAATTACCGTTAATGTTAATTAAATGGGTGCATAGAAGTTTTTTTAACCAAACACAATTCCTCAATTTTTTTTTAAACAACAGGAAAGAATGTTATTTTCTCTAAAAGTTTCAGAATGTAAGCCCATATACTGGAAAGAAAAGTTTGCATACAGGGTTGTAAAAGTGGGATAAAAAGGTTTTAGAAAGACTTTGATCAAAGCAATACTATGAATCAGAACTGTCACATTTCAGATATTTTTTCTCATTATCATTCATTGTATTTTTTAATATCAACTTTTACTGTATTTTGTTGATACTAGTATTTTATAATATCTATATTTATCTTCATCTTTTTCCCCAAAACTTCCATGGACACAAAGTCGGTATCTTTGTTCTGGAAAGAATGACTTAGAGCAGTGTCTACACTGAAGATGTAGATTTTCTGATGTTTTGTTTTTGTTTTCAATTGTGGATCAATTCTATTATATAACAGTGGAAATGAATTACTGGTAAAATGAAACTAATAAAGCAAAGGTGTATAGATACAAGCCACATTTTTATTATTAAAGTCAGTAGTTATTCTATTCTATCAAATTGCTATAAGTTTTTAAATGCTTACTCCAATGTTTCTGTTCATGGACTGGCATTAGTCCAGAGTTCACAATCTTAGTACTGACTTGGAGGGTTCAGATTAACCAAAACTATCATGATTACCCACAGTACAGAGAGCCATTTGAGTGATAGGGATCCTATCTTACTCTATATAGTAGCTACAGAAATAAATAATATCTTTTACTTATAATAGCATGCTTTCACTTCCCAAGTATTTGCATGTTCATGGTCCCATTTATCTCCAGGACATACTGTGGCAGGTAGTCGAAAGCTTATTATTTTATCATAAAGAGGCCAACATATCTTTATCATGGAAATGCATTTACTTAAGTGCACATGTTTTAGCCTACTGCTTGATAGTATTATGCTATAAAAATCTGGATAGAACACACCATATGCAAAAAATAAAAGAATAATTAAAAAAAATACTGTATGAAAACCGCACAGTGAATTGAGTTACTGACCTTTTTATTCAATTCAGGAAACATTTATTGAATGTTCATATGTGGCATGCACTGTCCTTGACTTCACATGTGGGGAATTTGAGAAGCAAATAAGATGTTCCTTGTGGTCTGATAGGGCAGATGAGGCAAAACCAAGTGCTGTTAAGACTTGAGAAGGAAAGGCTAATTTTGCTGGAGAAATTAGCATTTGGTTTGGTCTTAACATAGAGTAGCTGTTGAAGTTGATGTAAGGGAATTTTGCTGAAGAGGTAGAACAAGAGGAACAAAGTCAGAGAATATGAAAACACAAGGGGAATCTACAAACCAGTTCATCCTAGCTGGGCTTTGCATATGTAAGGATGTAAGGATGACTTCTGAGAAACAGAGCTAGGACAGTAGATGTGTGCTAAATCATGGAACAGTGAGGAAGCCAAGGAGTCTGGGTCCCACTGTTGTCCCACAGATACAACTGTATCATTGAGTGGAGTCTCTCTGCTCTTAACTCTACTCACCCTGACTTAACCCTTGATCACAATCCCCAGAATGCAATCTGAACCATAGAAAGGGTAGCAAAAATAGATATTACAGAAGACATGATGGGAAAACAAAAAAGAGAATTCCATTAGGCAATATACAACAAAACTTGACAAAAGTCATGATTAAACATGTATGTCCTTCTGAAAAACTTACTAAGTTTCTAACTGGCTACAAATATAATTCATTTTTAACTTACCCTTTTAATTCCTAGTGCAATTGAAAATCTCTCTCCATGTGTAATTTTGCATTTCCATACGCCTCATCCTATTCAGTAGATAAGACATTATCATTAATATCTTCCTTAGAATCTATACAGAAAAGGTATGAATAATATTCAGATTTCTTTCTTTCTCTCCGATGTGAATGGTGACACACAGAGATATTCGTGACATGATTGCTGGCATTTAAACAGCCACGTAGTGTAAGGGGTTAGGGACCAGTGGCAAGCAGAAGAACCTGCTTGAGAGTTAAGAAGCAAAGGCAGAAACAAGGATGACAGAAAACACAAGGTATTTGAGAGCAGAAGCGACAATCCTGAGCACGACCTTCAGATCCACTTCTAGCCCCAGAGCTACTGGGACTCTTTTTCTTAGATACCTGCACAGCGGTCCTTTATAGCTTTATGTCTCTTTTATTTAATTTAGCTTTCATTAAAATGATTGTTTGATGATAAAGACACACTGTACTTCCTACCTGATTATAAAGGAAAAGGAAAATAATAACTGCAGACATTGCCTTCAAAAATGCCCAAGTGACATAGAGCATAACAAAGACCAGGTATTAATTGTCTCCAGAATAATCCAGGCTGATCTTTCTCTCCCTAGTCTTAAGGAAACAGAAGCCGGGCATATGTAGTTTTAGGCTGTAAAACATTTACCCTTGGAAATTATATTTCCTAATAAAAGGGAACTGATGAAGGAAAAGGAAAGACTCTGGAAAATAACTGTATCAGCATGGTGGGTGTATATACTGCCTTGCGGTTCTCCATGATGCCCCCCTTTTTGTGAAAGAGAACGGTGGGAAAAAACCCCAATACTATAATAGGTATATTCATTCAGATAGGAGTTTAGAATTAAAGTAAAAGAGATTACTTTCTCCTCAAATAAAATAAAAAGGTAAGGCTGATGCATGTAAGATAAAAACCACAGAATCCTGACCCTGGAAATGGTCCCAGGCTTATAGGCTTAAGTATGGGAGATGATGTGTGTACTCAGCATAGAGACCCTTTCCACCAGCCACACTTTACATTGTCCATATTGTCACCTTTGGCCATGAAGGACGCTAGCACATACAGCACCCTCAGGAAAGCATAATGGGGGCTGATCGACATACCACCAAGAGAAGAGATAAAGTCACCAGCATGGGACAGAACAGGCTCTCTGTTTCAGAACATTGCATTTTATGATTAAAAAGGGCTGGTGGCTAATAAAATTCAGTGATTATGACATGATTTCCCCAACCGTACTTAAAGGTAACACCAAGGTTACTCAAACCAAATATTTTAATGAATTCACAAAGACCAGAAGCCATTTCTAGATTTCCCAGCTGTAAGAGCTCTAAAATATAACTATTACATTCAGCTCAACAGAACAGTAAAGCAAGAACGCTTATTGCTGGTGACATTCTGGGGAACAGTTAAAATTGCTTTATGGCCTTTGGTAATGAGAGTGGACAGCAGTATAACAATACATAATAAGGTGAGTTTAGTTTTATGTCCTGAGAACAATCTGCTTTACCCTTATGGTTCAGTTCTTTAAACTGTTTCTGTTTTAAGTAATTACAAAAGATAGCTGGCAAGTGACAGTTATAACCACTATAGCAAATGGACTTTGTTGTAGCATTGTAGTCGACCCCTGAGGACTATTATCTTAGACTTCTAGGGCATTTAGTGTAAGTGAGGGTGGCACATGAAACAAATGCCTCCTGAATTATACCAGACTTACAAAGATCTCCTTCAAGTAAGACCAGCTCGAGATTGTGGCTGGTAGTGTTTTCCTAAGGGCAGTACTTATAACCCTGGTTATGCTTGAGTTGCTATTAGGAGGTACAAGAAAAAATATACATTTTATTAGTTATGTATTTTTTGGTAAATTATCACATTTATAATTATATATAATTAATATAAAGACCACATCAAACCTATGATTTCATAGATATGACTGCTTAAGATGAATAAATTTTAGAAGCTCATATGGGAAAGGCAAAAGTTCTGATGTTGGTATATAAAGAATGCAGCAGTTAGTCTCCAAGATAGCTCCATGGGTCTCAATTCCTGGGATTCAAGCCCTTGAATAATCCCCTCCCACACTAGATAGTACCGACACATTACCTACAGGCTCATTTAACCGATAGGCTATTGTGGAAATAAAAGAGTGTGACTACCACGGCTAGGACAAAAGTCACTGAGGCTTTGGTTTGACCTCTAGTCATCCATCTGAAGGAAATCAACTTCCATGGCATGAAGAACAACCCTACGAAGAGTCCCAGGTGCCAAATAACTGAGGCCCCCAGCTCACAGCCAGCAAGGAATGCTATCCTTCTGTTTACAGCCTTGAGAGTGAGCCGACATCTTGGACTGCAGCTTCATAAGGCACGAGGGGCCAGAACTACCTCAGCTGAGACCCTAATTTCTGACCCATAGAAATTGTGTGAGGTAATACATGTTTATTGTTGTTTTAAGATGCTAAATTTGGGGGCGCCTGGGTGGCTCAGTGGGTTAAGCCTCTGCCTTCAGCTCAGGTCATGATCTCAGGGTCCTGGGATCGAGCCCCGAGTCGGGCTCTCTGCTCAGTGGGGAGCCTGCTTCCTCCTCTCTTTCTGCCTGCCTCTCTGCCTGCTTGTGATCTCTCTCTGTCAACTAAATAAATAAAATCTTAAAAAAAAAAAAAAGATGCTAAATTTGGGGTAATTTGTTAAGCAGCATTAGATAACCAATAACAGATGAAGAATGCCATGAGCAAGAGTGGGAAACAATGTCAGGGGATCCCATTTACATGTGTTGCTATGTAGCTCTGTTTTTCCTTCTCTTCTCTGAAGCTTCCGTTCCACAGAGATGAACCATTAAATCTTAATTCTAACAGAAAGTGTACCTCTTGTTTCTGCTTTTGGCTGACTCTACACCTGGTACCTCATATCTGACAAAGTGTTTACTATCACTTAGTCCTTCTGACAACAAGAGGGTTACAGGCTTTTAATGAATGCAGATTCTGCAGCCAAGAGAAATGTAGCTGAGAGGTGTGATCTAGATCTACCGTGCCCAATCCCAAACATTAAGTGACTTGCTATCTGTCTCATTTTTTTTCTGTTTCAGAAAGTTGCCAAAGTGGCTGCTGTCTCTCAGTTCAACCCTCATGTGGAATTTTACAGTTTTCCCTAACTAGGAAAGGCCCTAACTAAGTCCACGGTAAATTGAGAATTACAAAGTTGTTATTTAATCCTTTTCTTCTCTTAACAACTTCAAAAATGCATTTTAGATATTTTTTCATATTAATTTTAGTTTTTTCATATTTTATATTATATTTAATTTTTCATATTAATATTAGTTTTCCTCATGTCAGCAGAAGTAGTTTGTTTTAAAAAGTTCTTGAGACATTCGTCCAGCTTCTTACCTTTGCTCAGAGGACTTGGTGAGAAGATTTCCATGACGCTGTTACTCCCTCAGATTAGGGAGCAAAGAGCTAGTGGAAAGACCAGAGATAGGGTAAGGAGAATTCAGTTCATTTTCTACATTTACTCACATATTCTCATTCACTTTTTTCTGTTTCTGAATTATTTTCTCATCATCAACGGAAGTTTCTTATTAGGTCTTGGGTATGCATGTTGAAAATTGATTTGGTTTCCATTGTGTTCTGCAATGTCAGCATTTCCATAATTACACACCACTATTGGCTGTCCCCCAGATGATTGCTAAAATTATATATCATGGGATTTAAACTATAGGCCAGATGATGGTGTTTTTTAATCTTCACTAGAATTCCTTCCAAATAACTAAGGAACTAATCATCTTTTTTTTTTTTTTTTTTTGGTCTCTAGTTTGGGCTTTTTTAAGTACCTTTCTTGCAACAGATTAGAAGTTCCTTTACCTTTTAAGTTTTCAAGCTGTTTTGGTTCATGCTTTAGGGGAAAAGGAAGAGGACTTGGATTTCTCTGAAACTCCATGACGAGGCATTCCATGAGTCAGACTCACTAATAATTTGCAGGATGTTCTGACCCACAGACACATTATTTGCCACATAATAAACTTAGTAAAATACCAAATTTTATGAATACCTAATCCTGTGCTATCTACCTCAGGAATCCTATTTTTTAGTATCCGTATTACAAGGAACCCAGATGAAAGCAAACGTTGGTAGAGATGCAAACTAAGTATAGCAGGAAAGGTAACTTCCAGTTCTGGCTCTAAATCTCTAATCGTAACATGAGCAAGTCTCATGATTCTTCAGATGCCAGCCACTCCATCTATAAGATAGGAGGGTTGGAATACATGACCAAAGATCACTTCCAGCTCCACAGGCCAAAAACTCTGTAACAGTGATGGCAGCTAAAGACACCCTCACTTCCTGTGGGCACATATTCTCCCAACCACTTTGTCCTAGTATTCCTGCCCACTGGTCCAGCTCACTGGCTATTTTATTGTCATCAGTCAAGCCAGTTCTTTTCTTTGCTCTGTCCTTTTTGATTTTTTTTTAATTCTTTGTCCTTTTTATTTTCTTCTAAATTCTCTACAAGGGAAAGGGGGCATGATAGAGATTTGCTACCTCTTGATATGAACTACACTCTTCTAGCTTTGTTAGAAAATAGATCTGAAAATGGCCTTCCAAAAAGCTGTCATCCAGTCATTCCTGATGTGCCTATCATTGCTTTCTGGTATATTCTCTTTTAATTATTTGGCTATTTATTGATTTTAGGGCTCCCCCACCAGAATGTACTTTCAATAAAAACCTCCATCTGTGTGCTATGTTCCTGTTTCAGCCTGAGTTCCTAGGCCATTGTTTGACAAAATAATAATTAGGATTGTTTCTATCAGCTTCTATGCTCAGTATGCTAAACTAATTAATTGAACCAGAATCCCTTTCAAGGAAATCTGGCATTTGAGGAAAGGATGCCCCCAAAGACATCAGAACTATTTAGAAATAGCAGTGGTTCAGAAAACACTTAATGTAGTCACACTAAATCATCCCTAGCATGACATGAAGCAGAAAATCGAAAAGAAAGAAAAAATTCCTAGACAGAAAAGTATCTAATAAACCTTCTCTAAATAGTTCGCCACTGTGTGGCATGTGATATGACTGGATAAACAAACTTAACAAGCATATTTGGGTTGGAGAATTCTGGCTGTAAATGTACTTTACATCTCTTTTTATAGCCAGACACAAAGTAAAAATGGTAAGGGCACTGTTTTTAGTGATCATGTCATCTTTGGTTATGGAAATATCTCATTAGTTTGAGTTCCATGAAGATAGTCTTAATGAATCTAAACCTGATTTTGTCTTTAAGTAGGAGCTGTTTCTGAGAAGAAATGATAAATGAAAGGGAGAGAGTATAAATGAAATTTTAGACTGGGCCATTATTTGTCCCATAGTCTTTGGAGGTCACTTTTGGCAAATTCTTCCTATATGATTGTCTAGACATTATCTCAATCTCTCCTCACATAAATGTTCCTGAGCAGCTGACACAGTGTTGGCACAGTGTGCACCTAAGAGGTGAGCAAATGTTAGCAAAGCAAACCACTCAAAGCATATCCTGGTACGGGGTAGGTCAGGCAAGAAAACCAATTTAGTAGTAAGGTGTAGGCACTACTTCATGTGGTTCATAAATGACTCTAAAATATCAAAGAGAAATCCAAGTGGGAAAAAAATACTATCTGTGTGATGAAACAGGAAACATTTTGTGGTAGAGTCATATAGGAGAATATTCCTCCAAGGTCGAGTTAAAGTCCTACCTCCTCAACAAAGCCTTTCCAGCTGGCTCACATCATTTTCTTCTCTGTTTTCAATTACATTTATTGTCTATTAGTGGCTCTTTTTTTGCATTCTGTCATATAGAAGCTTGTTGAACTTTTTCAAGTGTTAATAAACTGCTGAATAAACTCCTTGAGGGACAGTTCCTTTGTCTTATCTTTATTTTTATCATCATAGTATTGCTTGGTGGCTAGCTTGTGAAAAACCACTCAAAGGAAGTTTAAACTGAACTGAGGATAGAAGAGTAATAACTCAGCATTAATAGCTTTGTAATGATGATCACAGTAGTTGACAAGCCCCTGGATGAACCCAATGAGAAATAAGAGAGCAAGAGAATTCAGATGATGTAGTCCATACAAGTTAGCCTGCTGGAGCACAGATTACCATGACGAAGAGCAGAGAATAGATCTGGAAGGACAAATGGATGATAATCAGTATGACTCCTTCCTGTTTTCTTTGGATACTACTATTTATAAACCTTGTTACTGTACATAACTCTCTATTTTTACCAAATAATATAAGGATAGTCACCAGATGCAAAATAATTATCTATCACCAAATAATGTATGCAACTATATTATTTGTTTCACATGTGGCATTTTTGTTTTTATTTCTCAAAATCATCTTATGGTTCCACTGATTTTATATTAGAGCTACTATATTTTAAACTATTAACAATAGTGAGAAATATAACTTACTCTTATTTTAATGTGATTTTTAATGTTAACCTTTACTCCTTATTGAAATCTATAATTTATCTTCACTTGGTAGTATATTCTTCAGGAGTATTTTGATAATTCACTTTTTCAAACCACAACTACATATTTACTTTAATTATTTAAAATATAGAAAGTACAAGTATTTTTAAAAAACCCTCTTTATGAGAAATGTGGAAGTGTAAATAGTACATTTTTTACTTGTGGGCAAACTTATTAACACAGTTTAGCTCCCAGAAACGAGCAAGAAACCACAACAGCCTTGAGAAAGAGGCTGAAGACACACTCTATAAATAGATCCTATAAACCCCAAATCAAAAATAACTCCTAAAATGCTCCATAGGACCAAGGGTCCTTGACTTACCTTTATAGCACCCATTATTCACATGCTAAATCATGCTTGAATTTTGACACTCTAGTTTCAGTGTAGATTTAACTTGTCCCCCAAAGGTCACATTTCCTATTTTAATTGATATGTTACAATAATTCAAACATTTCTACATTGATATAATGATTGACTGTCACAATATTAAATCTGCCTGTCATTATATCACCCGGATAGCTGATATAATGCTTTTTATTGGGTTGGGAAAGACAGGGAAGAGAAGATCTAGAGAGAAAAAAAAATAAGGGCTTAGTTCTGACCTATTGAAACAAAGAGGTCTAGCAAAGTCCCACAGGGTAACTGGATTTGGAGTTCACAAGAGAGGCCTAGACTGGAAATATAAACAGGGGAGCTGTCATTATGGAAGGAATTAAAGCCATGAGCCTGAATCAGATCACCAGGGAAGAAGCCAAGTAAGGGACCGAGTATTGAGCAGCTCTTCATGAATTACTAGGCATTTGAAGAGAAAGGAAACTTTCTATATATTAAAATGTATTTTTTAAATTATAATGATTAAAGTGATATGATACTGAATTGCAGTGGTGATCAATGATAAAGAGTCCAGAAAGAAAATCAAGTTAATACATGATAAATGTAACATTTCCAACTGATAGAGTGGGCATAGATTATTCAATAGAACATAATCAGCATGAGAATCTTTTCCATTTTCTTTGGTTACTATTTTTAAAACTTGTTGCTATTCTGGCTACTTCAACAAAGAAAAAGCTAAAAACCTAAAAACTTAAAATAATATTTCATCTTGTCTTTAATCCATGTGGAATTTATTTTGGTGTAACATAAATGAATAAATTAGCATATAAGTAAAAAACCCTGTAATTTTGGGATAAGAAAGGTATATCTAAGCATGGTATATAAAATAGAAAACATATTTAAAAGTCAATAAAGTATGAATAATGCAATCTGGGAAAAATATTTTCAACAAAACTGACAAGGGTTATCTCTTTATAGCCTGTGAAGAAGTTTTATAAATCACTATTAAACAGATGAATACATTCATAGAAACATAAAGGTTATGTTAAACAACAAAATCATCAAAAAATAGAAATGGTAAATGTTGCAAACATTGTTAAACAATGTTTGGTATATTTAAGTATAAAAACAAGCTAAAACAATAGTGAAATACCATTTTCATATCATCAGATAGGCAAAGATACTACTCAAAACATATATTACTAATGTAGTTCACGTTGGTGACATAGATCAAAGGTCCTAATACTGGCTAGGACAGGTAGTTTTCCAAAGAGAGCAGCACCAATAAATAACTTATGCCACATGTTTTTCTTATAAATGTGACATCAACACTCTCCCATCAAGGAGATGGGACTGTGGGATCTACGTCTCCTCCCCTTGAACCTGGGTGACCTTCGTAACTGCTCCAACTAATGGAATGGGGGAGAAATGATGTTGTTTGATTTCTAAAGCTAGGTCATAAAATGCAATATGGTTTCACCTAGCTCTCTTTCTCTCTTTCTCTTGAAACCCAGCCACCATCATGTGAAGAAGCTAGGTCCTTAGCCTGTGCCTAACATCAAGCACCAGACAACTAGAAATGTGAGTAAATGACCAAGCCTTCAGATGACACAGGCCCTTGACTTCTGGTTTTCCAGCTGAGATATAGACATCCTAGGGTACAGGCAGGCCATCCCTAATGTGTGAATTTCATCCACAGAAATCATAAGAGATAATAAATAATTATTGTTAGTTCAAGCCACAAAGTTTTGGAGTGTTTTTTTGTTTGTTTGTTTGTTTTTTTTTTTAATGCAATAACAGGTAATGAATACATGGGCTTTTATTACCATATGTCAAAAACCAGGGCATATCTGTTGATTAATTTATTTTGAAGAATCACTTGGACAAGTGCACAAGGATATATGTTTAGGGAAGTTGACTACAGCTTACAATATTTCACTCTTACAAAGATAGTATCAAACAATTGGGAACTACTTAAATAAATTATAAGGTATCCATATAATGGAATACTCTTCAACCATTCAAAATAAGTAGTAAATCTCTATTTGACACAGGAATTCTTCAATTTATATTATATAGGTAAAAAATTAGATTTCAAAATGTTTTACTTATAGAATCCCATTCTTTTGGGAAAATTTTTCTCTTAATCTAGGTATAGAAAAGTCTTGAAAATATGCATCAAGATTATAATGGTACATATATATATATATTTTTTAAAGATTTTATTTATTTATTTGACAGAGATCACAAGTAGGCAGAGAGGCAGGCAGAGAGAGAGGAGGAAGCAGGCTCCCTGCTTAGCAGAGAGCCCGATGCGGGGTTCTATCCCAGAACCCTGAGATCATGACCTGAGCTGAAGGCAGAGGCTTCAACCCACTGAGCCACCCAGGCGCCCCTGGTACATATATTTTGTAATCAAGTAAAAAAAGCTATCTCTCTTTTGAAAATTATAAGTAAAAACACAAAGCACTAATGACATTATCTCATTTAATATTCACAGAGGCTGTGAGATAGGCATTAGCACTTTTATTTTCATTTATTTTCTTTCTATTTTTTTAAATTGAATTATAGTTGTTATACAGTGTTATATTATTTTTAGGGGTACATAATATTATGATTTGGGGTCTCACTTTTAGCTTTAATCCATGTCAAGTTATTTTTATGTATGACAGAAGAAAATGGTCCAGTTTTATTATTTTGTATATAGATGTCCAGTTTTTCCAACCTCACTTTTTGAACAGACTATCTTTTCCCCAATGTGTATTCTTGCTTCCTTTGTCGAAGATTAATTGACCAGATAGGCATGGGTTTATGTCTGAGTTCTCTATCCTGTTTCATTGATCTATGTGTCTATTTTGGCAGCAGTACCATACTGTTTTATGATACCTTTGCAGTATATCTTGAAATCTGGGATTGTGATACATCCAGCTTTGTTCTTCTTTTTCAAGATTACTTTGGCTATTCAGAGTCTTTTGTGGTTCCATAAAAAATTAGTATTATTTGTTCTAATTCTATGAAAAGTACTGTTGGTGTTTTGATAGGGACTGCAGTGAATCTGTAGATTGCTTTGGGTGGTATGGTCACTTAACAATATTAATTCTTTCAATCTATGAGCATGGTATATCTTTCTATTTGTGTCACCTTTAATTTCTGTCACCAACATGTTATAGTTTTCAGAGTACAGGTCTTTCACCTTATGGTTAAATTTATTTCTAGGTATTTTATTCTTTTTGGTGCAATTGTAAATGGGATTGCTTTCTTAATTTCTCTTTCTGCTACTTTGTTATTAGTATATAAAAATGCAACTGGTTTCTGTATATTAGTTCTGTATCCTGTAACTTTACTCAATTCATTTATTAGTTCTAACAGTTTTTTGGTGGAATCATTAGTGTTTTCCATATATTGTATCATGTCACCTGCACATGGTGAAAGTTTTACTTTTTCTTTACCAATATGGATAAATTTTATTTCTTTTTCTTGTCTGCTTGCTGTGGCTAAGACTTCTGATTCCATGTTGAATAAAATGACAAAAGTGATCATCCCTGACTTATTCCTGATCTTAGAGAAAACACTTAGTTTTTCACCACTGAGTATCATTTTAGCTGTGGATTTTTTCATACATGGCCTTTATTGTGTTGAGATATGTTTCCACTAAATCACTTTGTTGAGGATTTTTATCATGAATGGGTGTTGAATTTTGGTTAGATACTTTTCCTGCATCTATTGAGATGATCATATAGTTTTATCTTTCATTTTGTCAATTTGATAAATCACAGGGATTGATTTGTAGATATTGAGCCACTGCTGCATCTCTGGAATAAATTCCACTTGATGTGATGAATGATCCTTTTCATGTACTGTTGAATTCAGTTTGCTAATATTTTGCTAAGGATTTTTGCATCTATGTTCATTAGGGATACTGGGCTATAGTTTGTTTTCTGTAGTGTCTTTTTCTGGTTTTGGTATCAAGGTAATGCTGGCCTTGTAGAGTGAATTTGGAAACTTTTCTTCTCCTCTATTGTTTGGAAAATTTTGAGAGAATAGGTATTAACTTTTCTTTAAATGTTTGGTAATATTCACCTGCAACTCTTTCTGATCCTGGACTTTTGATTTTTGGCAGTGTTTGATTACCAATTCAATTCTGTTACCAGTAATCAGTGTGTTAAGATTTTCTATTTCTTCCTGATTTAGTTTGGGAGATTTTATGTTTCTAGGAAATTATCCATTTCTTCTACATTGTCCAGTTTGTTGGCATATATTTTTTCATAGTACTCTCTTATAACACTTTGTACTCCTGTGGTGGTATTATTACTTCTCTTTCATTTCTGATCTAATTTATTTGAGTTATCTCTTTTTTCTTGATGGGTCTGGCTAAAACTTTCTCAATTTTGTTTATCTTTTCGAAGAACCAGCTCTTGGTTTCATTGATCTTTCCTACTGTTTTTTCAGTCTCTATTTCATTTATTTCCTCTGTGATCTTTATTATTTCTGTGCTTCCACTAAATTTGGGCTTTGTTTATTCTTCTTTTTCTAGTTTCTTCAAGTGCAGAGGTAAGTGATTATTTGAGATTTTTCTTGTTTTTGGAGGTAGGCCTGTATCATGATAAACTTCCTTCTTAGAACTGCTTTCACTGAGTCCCAAAGATTTTGGACTACTGTGTTATCATTTTCATTTGTCTCTAAATATTTTTTATTTCTTCTTTGATTTATTCACTGACCCATTCATTGTTTAGTAACATGCTGTTTAGCCTCCACATGATTGTGGGGTTTTTTTAATGATTTTTAGTTTCATACCATTGCACTTGGAAAAGATCTTTGATATGGTTTCAATCTTCTTAAATTTATGGAGATTTGTTTAGTGGTCTAACATGTGACCCACCCTGGAGAATGTTCCATGTGCACTTGAAAAAGAATGTGCATTCTGCTATTTTGGGATGGAATGTTCTGTATATATCTGTTACGTCCATCTGTTCTAATGTGTCATTCAAAGCCACTGTTTCCTTATTGATTTTCTGTATGGATGATCTATCACTGATATAAGTGGGGTATTAAAGTCTCCTACTATTAGTGTATTATTATCAATCTCTCCCTTTATGACTGTTAATATTTGCTTTATGTATTTAGGTGCTCCTATGTTGGGTGCATAAATATTTATAATTGTTATATTCTCTGTTAATTCCTTTATCATTATGTGATGCCCTTCTAGGTCTCTTCTTACAGTCTTTGCTTTAAATAGTGCTCTTCTTTTTAAAGAGATGAACTTCACATGTCATATTTTGAAAAATTGCAAAATGCTGCCTGGTCCTTGCACTCTTCCTCCATCTCCTTACCTATTCCTTCTCAAACAAGCACATTCCCTTCATGTTCTTAAAGAATGTCTAAGGAGATGGGAATAATAATGTATTTGAAGAATGTGCATAGATACTACCCTGAAAATAAATGTCATTATATTATTACACATCAAAAAGACTGGGTAATATTATTATGCCTATTTTTATAAATGAGGAAAATGTCTCAGAAACTCAAACTGGCTTGTTCATTATCAGTCAGAAATTATTAGAAAACAAACTAGATATGCTAAACTCCAAAACTTACAATCTTTGCACTCTATGGGGAGGCACCAAAAGTGTTTCAAATTTCCATTGTGCCATAGTGGGTATTATGCAAAGAGAATTATACAGTAACATTGTCATAGAATTATGGTCTATGTAAATTAATAATCATTTACCTCATTTAAACAGACCTATGAAGGCAAAAAATGATAATGAATATTACACACTGGATTTTACAAATAGATCATTATAGAGTTGATACAATAAAAAAGAATTTAAGGTTAGTGTTCACTTTAAATCTGTTTTTTTTTAAAGATTTAATTTATTTATTTAACCGAGAGAGAGAGAGAGAGATTACAAGTAGGATTACAAGTAGGATTACAAGTAGGCAGAGCAGCAGGCAGAGAGGGGAGGAAGCAGACTCCCTGCCCGGCAGAGAGCCCAATGCGGGGCTCGATCCCAGGACCCTGAGATCATGACCTGAGCCAAAGGCAGAGGCTTAACCCACTGAGCCACCCAGGTGCCTAAATCTATTTTAATTATGTATGAAGTGAATTTATCTATTAGAAGACTACATCTATGTTGTTTGTTGAATATATTCTACCTAATTTCTACAGTCCAAAATAGTAAACATGAGGGGCTTATTTCAAATCTTAATAATATAGGGCTGGTCCAAGGCATAACTGTGAATTCATTAAAATTTATTTTCAGCATTCATTCATATTTCCTTTATCCTTCACACTTCATTACCTAGACATATGGACATGTGTCTATTTTTCCCACAGGAAGGTTGATTTTTGCCATAAAATTACTGTTAAAGTATACTGCCTGTCAATTCTATATCATATGCCAAGAAATAATTAAAAATTTGGACAATTACAGCTTTAAATTAGTTATCCTGTCTTATAGTGTTTGATTTCCCCATGTTGCTTTAGGATGCTACATGGAAATAAGCCACTGAGAATTTCACAAATACCTTGGTAACATTTTGCAAAATATTTTTAAGTTATGTAGAGGTGTTACATTGATTAGTAAAATGCCTAAGAAATTATCAGCTAGAGTTCACATTCTTTTTTATTTTTTATTTAATTTATTTATTTATTTTGACAGAGAGAGAGATCACAAGCAGGCAGAGAGGCAGGCAGAGAGAGGGGAGGAAGCAGGCTCCCCGCAGAGCAGAGAGCCCGATGCGGGGCTCGATCCCAGGACCCTGAGATCATGACCTGAGCCAAAGGCAGCGGCTTAACCACTGAGCCACCCAGGTGGCCCTAGAGTTCACATTCTATAGAAAGGAGGAAACTGGGGTGCCTGGGTGGCTCAGTGGGGTAAGCCTCTGCCTTCGGCTCGGGTCATGATCTCAGGGTCCTGGGATCGAGCCCTGCATCGGGCTCTCTGCTTGGCAGAGAGCCTGCTTCCCCCTCCCCCTCTCCCTGCCTCTCTGCCTACTTGTGATCTCTGTCTGTCAAATAAATAAATAAAATCTTAAAAAAAAAAAAAGAAAGAAAGGAGGCCAAAGTTCAGAGAATATCATTATCCTAGGATCAAAAATCAAAAAGTAATAGAGCCAGAAACAGAAGTTCCATTTCCTAATTCTGAGTCTACTTTGTCTCCCCGTGGCTCTGTTTCCACTCTATGGCAAACCTACATCTGCCTAGTTGGATCAAGGAAAACAAGTGACTACTTTTAGTCCTCCAGGATAAGATGTCTGCTGTCTATGGGATATTCAGAATGCAGTGGTTGCTGGATTCTAATAAACAAGACAGTTCTAAATGTGTACTAAGGATGTGCCTCATGCTATAGGTTGCATCCAAAGCCATTGTTTAATTGAGTGGTTATGGCAATCTTCCTAAATCATTGCAAATTATTAAGCAGCATGTGGTACAACTGGGACCAGGAAGGCTCAGGTGTAATAAATGACTGTCCTTTAGAGAGTCATTTCTTCATAATAGGGAAGTAATTCATTAGGGAAATAAAAGAAACTTCAACTGTAGCAATTAAGCATATTGAAAAATATTTCATACAGAAAATCCTTTACTTCTTGTCTGAACTAAAGCAGAAACTGAAGACCCATTTCTGAAAAAGTTATCAAAACATGCAAATTCACTTAAAATAGAATTGTTCTTTGGCTCATTATTTACATGTGGCATTAAAAACAGCCATTATTTTCCAAGAAGAACATTAGTCTTCCATTTGAAGTGTTTTTACTTAATTCAGACTTTCATCTTTGAATACAAAAACAAACAAGCAAACCTGAAAAACTCAAAGATAAACTTAGAAAGTATGATATTATTGGTGTTTAGAGATACATGATCTAAAACAAAAAGCTGAAAATCCAGGTAATTCAAAAAGCAGAAGAAGTTTAAAAATAAATATGGTATCAGAAATAAGTCTATATTTACTACACCAAAGATAGTAAGTCAAGGACTAGAATGTCAAGAATTTAAGTTGACCTAGATCTATGGTCACCCTGCAAGCCTCGTGGCTTTAGTGAAACTGATGACATCCTTGCTTTTCCTTCTCTTCCTTTTCTTAAAACCTGCATACATGGTGCTTGTCATCTTCTAGTTTGCATACATAATTTTTGAAGCATGCTTTTCCTTTTTGACTATATACTGGTTTGTTTTTTAATGTTTTTCTGGACAATAACTATAGATGGATATACCAACAATTCAAGTTGCATTTTTCTGGTTATTCTATTATTTCAGCATTTTAGCATTAGTGAATAAATTTCACTCAAAAGCCTTTTTATTAACACTTGTTGGGTAAGAAATGATTTGAGGATATAGTATAATTTAAGGGTATCCCAAAATGGGTAATATAATTTAAATCTCCAAAAGAAGAAGACAGACCGAAAGTTTACATAGTACATGCTCACATTTTTTTTTTTTTTTAAGTCTAACATCTAACATCTGGGCATCATGATCAGGCATTTAATTAAGGCAAAGTGAATGTCAAGAATTTCACATGGATTCCATTAATCAGATTTGCTATTACATCATTTGAATTGGAGTCCTTTATTTTCCCACTTCATAAATATCTCTTCAAGGACTTGTCTGTGGGTGAAAACAGGACATAGAATTCACATTCCTTTGAAGAAATAGATGCAGAAAGGCACATATGCTTGTGAGGCTCTCTACTGTATACTTAGTGCTTTGGACTGGGAGAAAGTAGGTTTGTTTTGAAATAGACCAGTCTCACACTTTTCTTAGATATGGACTTACCTGAAAAATGTTTTGGGGTTGAAAAAAATAATCATGGCAAGAGTCCTGAAAAGATTTCTGTAAACTGGACAACTTAGTTTAGTACTGTGAAAGGTAAAAGAAACAATATAATCTTAAATAAATATAGAAAAAGTATATGTCTAATATTTGTTAAACTCACTAATGCCTGAGAGAGCAGGATGATAAAATTGATTCAAAGAGTATTTGAGGACCTGGATATTTATAGGGAGAGAAGAAGGAAAGCCCGAATAAGATTGCTATGTCAAACACAAAACAACATAATAATCTAGTCAACACAATCATATTTTCTACCAGGAAGAATTCATTTGTACCTCCACAAAAAAAAAAAAAAAAAAAATATATATATATATACACACACACACATATATATGTATATATATATATATATATGAAACTTCATAGAGCAATCAGTAGGTAATACTTGAATAAATAAAGCTCCAATCCCCTAGATAATTAATCTTTGAGTGGTCCTGCAGATGATACATCAATATAACACTGAAAGAACATATAATCCTGCTTTGTCTAATTCCTAAGTTTTGAATGAGTTTTCCTAACACCATTAATATTTAGAATGATGATATTATATGTCTGCCAGAGTCTATAAAGATTGTGTTTATCACAGGAAACAGTCCTACAATTCATTAGTTATGTGTAGAAACCACTGAGCCACTAATTTTTTTTTTTAAGAAAAGAAACCTATAAAATTGTTCTAAGGCAAATGAAGTGAAGACAGTCTACTTTCTAGTAGGAAACATCTCATACAAGGAATCCTCAACATGATTAACAGCTGACTTCTCATTAGACACCATGAAGGCCAGAAAGCTGAGGAATGAATATTCAAAATGCTGGAAGAAAAAGAATGACAGCTAAAAATCCTATAAACAGTAAAACTATCCTTCCTAATGAGACCTCATTCCCATACATTCTTCTAGGTCTTTAGACATAGTTTCTTTTAGTTCTTTGAACATATTTAGATAGGTGACTTCAAGTCTTTGTCTCATCAGTCCAATATCTGAGTTTTCTAAGGTACATTTGTTATTGATGGCTTTTTTTTTCATATCAGGGTCAAATTTCTTACTTCTCTGTGTGTGTCATAAATTTTTGTTGGAAATTTGGCAATCTAAATAATATAATGTAGGAACTACAGAAATTAGAATCTCTACCTCCCCAGGCTTGTTTTTATTGCTGTTTGCTGCTGTTTGGTGATCTTTCTGACCTAATTCCATAAAATCTGTCTTCTTTGTCATTTTTGGCCACTGATGCCTCTGATCATTTAGGTTAGCAGTCAGCTAATAATTAGGCAGAGATTTCCTCTACTGCCTAGAACCAATGAATCTCCTAATTTTTGACAAAGGGCTCGATGTGCATGGTGGGTATGCCTTTGTCATGGAGCCAGGCAGTGGGAAACTCTGCAACAGCCATTACTTCCAGCTCGTGCAGAACCTCAGGGGCAGCCAAGAGTGAGAACTTAGTGCCTTTTTGAGTTGTTCCTAAAATTTGTACACAGCCCTGGGCGTATGCACAACTTTCTACATCACCAGGGATATATTACAGCTTGCCAAAGCCCCTATGAACATATTTCCCAATTTTTTCCTCTTAAGCTTAGAGGTTAGTCTAATGTTTGCTCCAACTGTTCTCCATGACCCAGGCAACCACAATGTTAACAATTTCCTGTATTGTTTTTTACAAATGCCCCAGATAAAAGACCTTTCTTTTCACAGTGGTAAATCTCTTGAGTCCGGTGAGATAAAGACAGTCTTGCAAGAGGGGTCTTCAAGAGAACCACTAAATAGGTCAGCCAATGACAGTTCTCTGGGAATGGGACTTTGAAGGAGCTTCAACTGTGTTCTGCTCCTTCCAGTGGCTGCCAGACTGCTGGTTTTCACTGTGATTATGGGCCGTGAATTTTCAAGGCTACCACTGAGCTGGGGAGTGAAGATAAGAATAGCACAAGTTAAAATGCCACAAAACTTGCTGCTCTTACAGTGATTCCGACCTTTTTTTTTGAATGAACTCTTTGTGAAGTGCTAAAATCCTTTAGTTAATTTGCAAAGTTATGCAAAAGTTGACTTTGATCATTTCTTTCCCCAATTTTCTCATTGCTTTATGGAGGAGAAAATTTTCAGAAGTTCTTGCTTTGCTACCTTGCTGATGTCACCCGAGGAGAGAGCTTTTGAAGAGAAGAGCAAAAAGAGGTAAGGGATAATGAAGGGTATGGGAAGAGAAAAATACAAGGAAGATAAAACTGGAAAATTCCAAGGAGCTGGTAGTGGCAAGAATGTCACTTCTCTGTTCCTAAAGTTAGAATTGCTTCTTAATCCCAGCCCTACTAGGAGGATATCAAGGCCTGAATATTCTTACCCTATGTTAAGCATGCAACTCTACTGTTCTCTGAGTGCAGCTACCTTTCCAGTTAGGTAAGCCTCTGTCTCCACCTTCCTGCTCCCACCTGGCATCCACACCCAGGTTACTGCTTTAGTGTAAGGCACTAGCTAGAGACTATGTGCTGGTGCTGTCACCTCTCATGTGGAGGAAAATATAGGTCTAAGGGATTGTCTATGACAGTGCCAAAGCAGAGAAAGGTTACTGTCCCAGCCACATTTGGGTTGTTGTTGATTTCTAGCCCAAAGACATTTTTCTTCCTATAGGGACAAAACAAAAGTTTCTACCCCCCAACTCCATTTTGTTCAGACAGTGAGAGTGACCATCTGATTCAAAATCAGAACAAACAAGTAGAGCAAGGCTAATCTAATCCTGATGCCCCACTAATGAGTGAAGCCAGCGACAAGACAAATCTGTGACCAGTGATAACATTATGGAAGATTTTAGACCCTATCCACAGGAATAAGAAGCCAATGAGAAAGTACATATTTAAGAATTGAAAGAAAGGATAGGTTTGAATGGAAAAGAGCAAAGTTAAATGGAGTTTAGTAGTGTCTGGGTCGTTGAATTTGAGGTTGGTGCCAAGTGCATAAGAAAGACTTCTTAGTTGGCTGGTTCATACAGTAATTAGTTCTAGTTTTGTTCAAGTTGGTAGTTTTACAAAACAGGCTCTATTAACTCATGCTATGTAGGCTAATTTGGTTGTTTCTAAGTCTTTAGTTAAAAAAGAAATTATCCCCTTTATAAGAAAGCAGAAATGCCAAAACCTGAATGTCTTCAACTGACCGTTTGCTGTAATTTTACTACCCAATCAATAATTCCCATTGCACTGGGTTTGCTTAAAAACCATCAATCCACAATTCTATCATATAGATCCTCAATCTTAATCATTTAGACATTATAGGAAAACTACATTCAAATGGTCATTATAAAGGGATTTTTCCTACTTCTTTTGAAAGTTGGGTAAATATTCAGTTGATATTTAACAGAGAGTCTGATTTTATTGCAGAAATTAAACATTTATATGTGCACATTTTGAATCTGTGCTAGAAAATGCTAATCTCTCAGTCAGTACTGCAACTCAGGATTACATAAATAAGGTTTTCTTTGAAAAAATACTAAAAAATATCAAACTCTCCAAATAGATGTAAATGAATTTCTGCTTTTAAACTTTCTTGGGAAATACACTTCTAAGGAAGTATGAAAAATTGAACAGTTCATTATCAATGAAAATGAACTACATAGTAATGTTACAATAAGCAGAATTTATTAAGAAGCTAAAATCTAGCAACTTCTAAAAGTGATAGGATAAAGATTTATCAGAAGTTTTTGTGTTGTGTTTTTGACATGATATTAGGTCTTTTGCATCCTAGGCAAATATGCATAAATGCATTTTTTGTCTTTCCCCATGAAAAACAGAAAATTGTTGGAGGCAATACATTAATTGTATTTTTTCTTGTGTCTGATTAATCTTGCATACTCAAAAAAGGAAACAGTTGGGATTACTCTTTATGCTAAATTGATAATAACTTTAAATTAATTACTGGTGTTGTTTGAAAATGGATTTTAATCTCTTGATTGAAAAGACATTAAAACAGATCTTTAGCCACCTAATGACAGGAAACCAATTATCTGAGTGGATCACAGCACTGCAGATACTTAGGAAATATTCTTAACACAACCAACTAGGAAAGTTATTTTTGAGGAAATATCTTAGAGGTATCCTTTTTTCAATTACCATCAATAACTTAAGCCATTTCTAAATGCAAATCTAGCCACTTTTTATAAATTTGTGCAGTTCAAAATTTATCCAGAAAGGAAATAGTCAGTGTCTCTCCTGACTCGTGAAAAATGTCACAAACAGCTGGAAACTAGGCAGGAATGCAACATTACCGATTAAAGTAACGAAGCAAGATTTTTAAAACAAATTGTTTTGTATAGAAAACATTATTTTTCCACATAATTAATAGCCCTAATGGTATCTGCTACATATTCAAAGTGAGCAGAAAGACAAATGTTTCCTTAGAGAACACCCAGCCCAAATATCAGTAGATTATTTGACTACGTGACATCCCCAGAGGCAATTCTGAGCTGAGTGCACAACTGCCTGTGGAGCTCACCAAAAGGCCAGATGTTGCTACTAGAATGTTCCAAGCCTTGGCATCTGGGCCTTGGCAAGCCCCAGAGATAGCCTTGGGTCTTGTGCCTATTGCTAAAATAGAAAATGAAAGAAAGTTCCACAATAGAGAGTCTAAATGATTTTGAAGAAATACACAGGAATGAAAAAGAAATTCAAAGTAACACTAGCTTTTAGTAAATTATTGGTTTGTCTATACCACGTAAATACATGGGGAGAATGTCAAAATAGTTTCAAGGCTGGGAAAATCATTTTCATTGACTTTCACTGTGTTCTACAATAATTGAATCAATCACTTAAATTAGTTTCCGGAAACTGAGGATGCACATTTTTCATTAGTGAATAGCAATAACAGAAGGAAGATGGCCATAATCTTGGTCTCAGATTTCGGGTAGTTTTAGAGTTTTTGAACTATTTTTCATTCCATTTTTTTAAATCTTACATTAGTCATCATACAATACATCATTAGTTTTTGATGTAGTGTCCCATTTCTATTTAATTTAAGGTTTGAAATGTAGAAGTCAAAATATGGCTGTTGGTACGCAAAAATGAATTATTTTATCGATCTCATTTTATTAAGGTATTTTTTTGGGGGGTTAAAATCATAGATTTATAGGTAGATTCTAAGAAATAGCATGGTAATAATGAGAACTTTGAAAATTCATACCTTTAACTTAGTAATTCCTCAACTCTTAGGAATTTGTCCTAAGAAATTAATTAGATATAGACAAAAATTTATTTGTATGTTCATTGTGAAGGTAAATAGCTAAATACCAGTACAAACATCCAATAGTGGGGTGGTTACACACAATAGAGTATTTTACACCATTAAAATAATTTTAAGGACTGTTTATTGGGATAGAAAATGCTCATGATATGTTAAGAGCAGGAAATAAAACTATATGAACAATAGAGCCCCAACTGGAAAAAAATCAGGTATAAACTGACTGAAGACTAGAAAAAATATATAAAAGTATTAGGATTGTTATGTTTGGATAGTGGGCCGTAGGTACTTTATTATTTTCTTCTTCATTAGTTAACATTGTTTACGTATCTTATAAAGATCATATAATAAATATTTAAAAATATTTTGCAAAAAAATTAAAACAGTATGTTTTATTATTGCATTAGCAAAATGTGTATAGTTTGAAAAGGCAGTAAATCAACCACAACTTCTTTAGACCTGAAACACTGAAAATTCTCTAGCTATTTTAGCTTCCACCCAAGTGTTGGGATTTCTGCTTTGTCTTTCCTGAGGATACAGTTAACAAATCCTGAAGACACAGTTAACAAATACAGTTAACAATTCCACCTAAGTGTTGGGATTTCTGCTTTGTCTTTCTGAGGATACTACTATTCTATTAGAAAACTGTATGTGAAAGAAAAAAGAAAAATCCATTTTTAAACCAAAATAACATTTCTGAAATACACTGAACAGTGCTGCATTAAGAAACAATTTCAAAAAAGGAAACAATTTCAGGATGATAAGTGTCCTTTTGTTATAAATTCGGTTTATCTCAATTTATTCCAATTTTATTATATGTGCTGCCGAAGCGAGCACCTCAATTTATTCCAAACATTAAATCACTTACAGTGTCCTTCCCAAGATACATACCCTGATCCATTTCCCCCACACTTAACACTGAATATTAATTGTAATATTCTTAATGGGCTTTTTTTTTAGTTAGAGATTTTCAGTATTATTTCCCATTAGGAATTTACTTATCTCTAGTGTGTAAAGAATATGTATCATTATATCAATGTATTAGATTATATATATTTCCAAACATACCTGGAATTTGAATACTTTAAGTATTTAATACCAATATCTATGTTTTCATACAAATCTTACGTTTAATCACAAACAGAAAACTCTTCCGCTTCTAATAGCCTCCTGGCAGCCGGCTTAGTATTTTACTTACTTGGGGTTTAATTTTCACTGAACAGATTTTTTTTTTTTTTTTTAAATTCCAAGCAAGATCAATGTAATCTATGTTAGATGCTCATTTAGCAATATTTCTGAGAGGTGGGGCCAACTTTCAACAGCGGCATCAAGAGAACAATACGTTAAATCAGATTCCCTCTCTTTCTGAGGATGGCAGTGTTAGCTCAGCTGGCCCCCAGTCCTCAGCCCAGCCCTCGGCAGAAGCAGTGAATTCAACCATAGCTACAGCACAGTCTGATCATTCTCCTGATGAAATTACACTGATCTAATTTGCACGCTGTGAAGACATTTGGCACTGGCTGGATGTGAGCCTTGACATCTTCATTGGAACTAAAAGTACACTAAGAACTGACATTACATTTCACATTCTCTTCTGCCAGGTTGTGGCATTTCATCCTCTTTAAAGGCATTATTTCAAGAACATTTAATTTGGCTTTGATATGCCTGCCATTTTGCTGGGTAGAACACACTGCGCCAGAAAAGCTCAGCTGTAATAAAGTTTGGCACCAACAGCCCACCATATACCTGCACCATCCTGTGCAATTTAATTGGCATTCAGTGAGTTGATAAATGGATTGGCTTAATGAGACAATATACTTGACATATGCAGGATTCTCCTGAGGAATAGGATTCATTTTTTCACTTCACACATCAACATGTTACAGATACCAACACAGTCACCTCTAACAGTGGTGCTGTAGCCAATGGACGCCTTCCACTGGGCTGACCAATAGCTCTGTTACCCTCCGACCAGCTCACGCCTTTCTCCCTCAGCACCAAGCCACGTATGACTTTTAAAAGCTATTTTATTTTGTTTTCTCCCAGACACAAGGAAGAAGACCGCCCCTGTCCCTGCTTTATTTACGTAAATCTGGATTTTCCTATGAGACCAAATAGCCGTGTGGCCTAAACAGATTAGTTTTACCTGCTGTAAACCCCTATAAAACACAAGTAATAATGAATTCTAGGTATAACGGCTGGCATGCAATTATGCATAGGAGCAAGTAGGTGCCATTCTAGCCTCAGAAATACTGGTTTCGGGAATGAATTAATTAAAACAACAAAGACACACCATTTTTCACTCCACAGATTAGCAAAGATTAAAAAGAACCATAACGCTGAATGTTGGCAGGGGAGCGAGGAGACAAGTGTGCCATGCTCTGCTGGTGGGATTCTAAATTAATACAACTTTTCTGGAAGGCAAATGGTAATATGTATCAGAACCCATTTTTAAAAATGGGCATAGCCTTTTACCAGACACTTCTACTTCTGAAAATAGACCACAAAGAAATAAAGATATGCTTAACATGAATTTTCAACAGTGGTTATCACCTCAATTATAATAGGAAAAATTCTAAAACATCTAGGTGCCTTTAAAAAAAGGAGAATACCGGGACGCCTGGGTGGCTCAGTTGGTTAAGCCACTGCCTTCAGCTCAGGTCATGATCCCAGAGTCCTGGAATCAAGTCCCACATCGGGCTCCTTGTTCTGTGGGGAGCCTGCTTCTCCCTCTGCCTCTGCCTGCCGCTCTGTCTGCCTGTGCTCGCTCTCTCTCTCTCTCTGACAAATAAATAAATAAAATCTTAAAAAAAAAAAAAAAGGAGAATACCTAAATAAAATATGGAATACTTATATTCTAGAACCCTATAGAGCTAATAAAATAATGTAATAGAAATATTGGTCATGAAAAAAATGTTCTTGATGTCTTTTATGCCAAAAATGCATTACAAAGCACTAGTTTATTATTAGTCAATTTTTTTGGTGAATAATTTACATATAAACATATCTATAAATTCACACATGGAAAAGTCAAATTTCAAAATAGTGATAATGCTTGCTTCTGGAGGTGGAATTAATCAGAGGTTTGTTTTTCTTGATGCTTGTTTTAAAATAAATTATTTATTTAAATGATTTAATTAAGATGGCATTTTAAACTTCTCAAGGAATTTCTTTCCGACAAATATGTGATATTTGGAAACTTTTTTTACTGTATAAATCAAATTATGCCCACCTAATTCAATTCTTCTTACAGTTCAAGGTCATTTAATATTCTGTTGAATAGCTGTCCAGGAAGATAGATAATTCATCTTGGACAAATGAAGTTTCTTTCTACTTCTAGCTTCCTGGGATTTCTCATTTCACTAGTAACAGCTTATTAGTAGAAAGCTGCAGATTTTTAGAACGCAGTTGACATTCAAAAGACTTCTGGAGTTTACAACTTCCAACTACAATCTTTCCTAAAGGGAAACAGCTTGGACAAAATTTTTGTTTTTATGATGCTGATGATTTTTTATTTCATTTTTTAAAAGATTTTTATTTACTCATTTGAGAGAGAACAAAAGAGCATGAGCCAGGGGGAGGGGCTGAGGGAGAGAGAGAGAAGCAGACTCCCCAATGAGCAGGGACACCGATGTGGGACGGGATCCCAGGACCCGGGGAACATGATCTGAGCTGAAGGCAGATGCTTAGCTGACTGAGCCACCCAGGTGCCCCTGTTGATGATTTTTTAAAAAGATAGAAAAAGATAGAAAATAAGAATCCAGACATGAAAAGGTTATTTATTTAGATTTGCTAAGGTCCCATGGGAACCATATTGTGCCTGCCACTGGGCAAGATGGGGTACCTGCCTTCAAGTCTGCCCAGGCAAATAGAAAAGGGAAGATAATTGGGATGGAATGAAAGTGCTTTAAGGGGGAGATCAGCTTAGGGGAGCCAAAGTGCTCCAAAATAACCAATTGGAGGGCTTGGTTAGCGGTTTGACCCAGGCAGGGTGAGGTGCCACGTGAACAGTGTCCAGGGCAGCTGCACGGCTGGCAGCCTCTCGAGCCTCTGTGCCCACACACTACCTACCCCTGGCTTCCTTCCTGCCTCTGAGGTGGGGAGGACGCCCACGAGCCACTGCTCCTCATTTCAACTGGGTGCCAGTTTGGTGCTCTCCATTCTGCTCCAAAGGAAGTTCCAACATGCAAATAAGCCCAAGGAAATGAAAAAATGAAACGGTGTGTGACAGTTTCTAATTACTGCATAAAAACAACATATGGAAACTTCATTGTCCATTTCATCGCCCAACATGTACCATCAAGTCAGACTTCTTTTACCCAAATCACTCTCTGGAGCATTCAGACCTGGTTTATTTCAATAAGAAGGTTTTTCACCCTTTTAAAAATTTCTGATGGGGATAAGAGTATTTTTTTGTTGTTGTTTAATTTTAAACATCTTGATTATTAGGAAATTTTTAGAACCTTGCCTGTTTTCTATTTGAGTTTTCTCATTGTATTTCTAAAGTGAGTTAATTCTATTCCCCAGGGCTACTCACAACCTGGATTGATGTTGTCCATTCCTCAAAAGTTTAAATTAACTATCCATAAGTACCTTTTATAAATGCTTGAATGGGTCCCTAATCACTTATTAGAGGAGGCAGGAGGATGGATTTGGCACTTGTAGTCTGCTTTGGTAATCTAAAGACATATGACTGGGGGTTCAGAAAAGAAAAATATAAGGGAGACACTGTTTGGTAACTTAAAAAAGGACAGTAAGGCAAATGAAAAAAAAAACACAAAAATTAGTGAAAACAACATCCTTAAGTAGAAAGACTGGAAGGAGGGTCAAGAGATGGGAAGTCTGTCCCTTGCTTTGTCACAGATATACCTGTGTGATCCAAAGCAAATTCTTTACTTCCGGATCCGCCTTAAAATAGGATTTAGGCTACAGGATTTCTAAGATTCGTTTCCTCTTTCCTGTATTCTTAGACTATACAGAATGATTTAAATACTATTTGTTTTCTATATGGGACAAGACACTGCTCACCAAAGGTTGCCTGCACTTAAATGCTAACCTTGGAGTAAAGTTTAACCCACTGAGCCACCCAGGTGCCCCATACCTTGGAGTAAAGTTTAAAAGTTGAGGCAAGACCAAAGATGCAAGGCATATATCATGTGCCCATTTGCTAAAAGCAAAACCTTCCAGTTTCTCTTCTCATCCCCGCTGGCCACAGAAGCAGAGTCAGTTAATGAATCAGAAAAAAGCTGGTTACCAGATGTCCTGGCTTATTAACACGCACATCGCATTCTGTAATGGCATTCAACAGCAAGCTGTGTGGAACCGAGAAATGGCAAAGGAAAAGTTCTTCTCTCAGATGAGCTTCAAAATGTGGGTGTCTTTTGATAAATTTAAGGAATGGTTGCTGCACAAGTTCCTTTCAGCTATTGTCAGGCATTCTATCTACGGGGAGCTTGCCTGGTTTACAAGAGACTCTTCTCCAAGGTCACTGGACAACATGTCTCTCTCAGAACTTCCTCCTTCCTCTAATCTGTGCAGAATTGCTGACATGATCTCTTATATGTGGAAAGGAAGACATCGATAATAAACTTTGGAGCAATGCAAAGGAAAAGCTAATTCTGTTTGATTGGTTTTCACCACAGCTAATTTTAAAGCCACCCATTGTTCAGCTCTGCAGTCTAATTTTATGTTAATATCCTGAAAGTTGTCAAATCTTGGCAAAACCTATGCATAAATTACACAGAAAGTAGCTCACAGGAGGGGGAAAAGTAATGACTGTCATGGTTAGCCAAACCCATTAATAGTCTGACAAGCAATAACCCAGGAGCTCTGGTCAACTGCTGCAGACATCTGTGAAACTTTTGCAATTAATATCATTTTTTCCCTTTTTTTTTTTGTTGTTGGAAGAGGTATCAGCTGTGAAATAGCATGCAACTGACTGATTATTATCAGCTCTGCCGGTAAGAGTTGGGTTTATCATCTTTCTTGGTTGACCATTGTCCCCCTTTTCACAAAAAGCCACTTTTTTTTTTTTTAAGTAATGCAGTGTTTTTCAGCACAAAGATTGATGGTCTCTAGAAAACAGTTGCCATTGGTGTGTGGATACTCAAACAATAAAAAAATCAGATGCTTCAATCTCTAATTCATTACTGACTTTTTCCTCCTGTGAGGCTGGAAAGAAAGATGGGGAGGCTTAAAATCTCTCTTCAAAGCTACACCCTAAGTCCTAGGCTTGCTGGTAGATCATCTTACTATGTCTTCTCCTACCTCATCCCACATTATTGCAGCACACCTTTCCTGTGGATAAGGGCTTCAGGGTAAAATAAATGTATCCACTGTCCTGATGGTTAAAACATAATATCACTCTGTATGTGTGTTTACAGACACATACATAATCTACTGCTCATTTACCCAGAGAATATTGCTGGTAGAATTAGTTGAGTTTCCAGATATGCCTGGAAAGTCTTCTCTGTCTTTCCCCAGAGCTGTTATTGTTGATGCATCTGGTATAGTACCTGGCACTGAGTGGAAGCTCAAAAATATTTGTTGAATCAATCGGTAGATGGATGGATGGATGTTCCCTGGGCATTTTTCAATTTATGACCATTTTGTAGTGTTATTTGTTGATTTTATGCAGAGATTTCTTGCTGCTAAAAAACATTTCCTGTGTGTAGGGTTTTCTCAGAATGCTGACGGAAGACCTGCTCTTAAAAAACCTTATAAGCAATCTGAAATGTCTGCCTTATAAAACCATTTGGTACCAAACTCTTTCTGAGCTCCTGCTTTGTGCCAGGACCTATGTTTGGACATGGGTATAAGAAGATGAATAAAACAGTTTTTGCTATCATAGAGTTAGTTCACATAATGTTCAGAGGCAGCCATTAGAAAGGTGACTCCAAACAGAACATGGTAAATGCTGTGACAGGTTTCTATAATACACGTTTCAACAGACTTCAAGGAGCAGCAAATTCTACCTGGTACTGCAGGGAAAGAAATCATGGTAAAGAGACATTTGGACCGCATCTCATTTAAAACAAAACAAAACAAACAAAACATTGGAAGAGAGAATGAGGAAAGGCTTTTGAGGCTCAAGGTCTGCATGTGTCAAGATATAGAGTCATAAAAGGGCACAGAATTTTAAAGAATAGTGAGATGGTCAGTGGCGAGAAGAGGGCATGGGAGGATATGGCAGGAGATGAGGCTGGAAAGGAAGTGAAGTAGGATAAAAATGGCCTTGGTGCCATCCTAGTGACTGCATTGTATCCTGCAGGCAATGGGAGATGAATGGAAGGGAGCCTTTAACCAGAGAATCAACTCCACAGGTCTTGCCTATGATGGCTAGTATTAGTGGGGAGGAGTGTGAGAGGGGAGGAGAAAGGGACTGAAGAATCACGATAGGGAGGCCAGTGAGAAAGTCATTTCAATAACCTCATAGAGAGATGATAAGAAAGGAGAAGCAACAGATTTTGAAGACACTTCTGCAGTAAACTGTCAAGATTGGGTGATTGATTGCATGTGGGGGTAAAAGAGCTATGATAGAGGATGACTCCTAGTTTTTGTGTAAATAGCAACACCTTTAATTAAGACAAGGGCACAGAAAGCAGCTGGCTGAGGTTGATGTAGGAGTAAGGAAACTGCAAGGATATAAGGGAAGACAATATGTAAATTGTCTGGAAATCAGTCTTTGGAAAATAATGAGTAGCCATACACCGAACCATTTCCAACTACCACCAATAAAGCCAACAAATCAAACAAGAACACAATAAAATCTAACAGATGCTAATCAAAGGCAAATGCCATTGGAAAGACTTTTAAGGAATAATCAGAAGGAAAAACAACTAAAATATACAAATAATAACTGGTCCTTTGAACTTACAAAAAAGAGCTGATTAACAGGAAGCTGTTTATAGCTTCTGAGTTCTGAGCTTTCTGAACTGACTACTAAATGATATGCTCAATCTGACCCATTTCTTCTTCTTTCCCTAAATATTATAGTAACATTTACCAAATGAAAATGATATTCATAAAATCTAAACCCCCTAATGGTCACAGTCTTCAATTTGGCAACACATGTGGATTCCTCTCTAGCCTTGTCAGAACAGAACATATTCTGGACAAATCGAGAAGGAAGAAAGTATTGGAGCAATCATAATAAATGAATGCCAGTTGTCTGAAAAACAAGTCTGCTGTCATCTTGGGACACATCATTTTTAGAAACAATGACCCATTTGGCAGCCTCACACATGTTCCCATCTCTGAAGCTTTCCAACATTCCAGGCCTTACTTTATTTAGGTTTGAGATTTTCTTGATTATAAATCTTCGGTGAAGCAAGTGCAAAATCTTCATTCCATTCAGTATTACTCATTCCATTCACACTTTTTTTTTTTTTCCTCATTGTGTTACTGACCCTTGTTTTACTGCTTCAGAGACCTTGTCTGGGCACCTCATATCAAATGGCAGCAGTCTGGAATGTCTAATTATTTCACTGTTGAACTTGCACAGCTGTCCTAGATGGTCTGTTTAGTAGAGCTGGTCCTCCTGCTTTTGAAAACAGCCTTTGTTAACATGTCTTCCTTTATTAGAAAAAGTTACATTTTGGCTTATCAACCTCTGAAGGGCCCTGAGTTAGTACTATTCAAATTATCAAGCTGTACTTTTTTGTCTTCTTATTGACTTTCTATTGATTACACAAAGTTTATAAAAGGTAGGAATTTAGGCATCCCAGAACCCAGAAAATATTCTACCTGTCTCCCAGCATCTGACAATATCACTCCTCATTAAATTTTGACTTGAAATGGTTCTCTTGGTATACATAGGATTTTCCAGAATATGTGAACTCTAAAGTCAAAAGACATTTCCTAGAGAATCTCTAGCCTGTAGACCTAGGTTGAGAGAGATTCTGGGAAGTTAAATGTTTCTCTTTTGAAAGGGAGGGCAGACTAAGTTTCAAGGAAAGGAAATAGGGTCACAGAAGTAAGAGTGGTAATTCAGTCAAAGAATAGGCCTTTGTTGGGGAATAACAAGGTGGTGGAGCCCCAGAAGCAAAGAGACCCTGTCTTCAGTGAAGGCCTTTGACTTCTGAACACTCCAGCCCTTCTTCCTTTGTGGGGGTTTCTTCAATGTCAATTGCTCTTTTGTACATGTTTGCCTTTTAACCTGATTTCCATTGTATGGTGATGATTTTCCCTTCCCCATCTTTTAGATCTTTAGATAAAAGTAGTCAGAATGATTCTTCCAAGTTCTTTGTAGAAATAGCTTAATAGGCTGTTTTAATTTTTCATTTTATTCAGATTTTTCAGTTTTAGTTCTAATTGTATTGCTGTGAAATGAATGCAACGTTTTCCAAAATTATTATAACCAGAAGTAACTAAGAATATGTATATTGTTCTTCATCTTACACACCACTGTTACAACATAGCTTATTTATAAATTTAGAATCCTTGAATAGTTATTAATCAAAATCATCAGAAATGGCAAGTTTAAAAAAATTGAATCAACTCTTCCTCCAAAGATAGTTTATAGATATTTAGATAGGCCAAATAAAAATAATAAAATGTAAACAGTCCTTCTTTATAATTAAATGGAAAAAAGGGGTGCCAGAGTGGCTCAGTCAGTTAAGCGTCTGCCTTTGGCTCAGATCATGATCCCGGCGTCCTGGGATTGAGCCCCGTGTTGGGCTCCCTGCTGAGCAAGAAGTATGTTTTTCCCTCTCCTGCCCATTTTCCCTCTCCTGTGCTTGTTTTCTCTCCTTCACTCTCTCTCTCTCTCAAATAAACAGAATCTTAAAAAAAAAAAAATGAAAAAAATTACCACTTTTCCTACTCCCATTCTTCAGGAAAACACTAGAATCGAAGTCTCTGTTTTCAGATTATATGTTTGAATCTAAATGAAGCAACATTTTGGCTATGTTTATCTAGCTAAGAAAAATTAAGCTCAATTTTCAGCGCTTATGTATAGTTAGGGGAAAATGATTATAAATGGTATTTTGCAACTAGATCAGTTTAACATGTATTCTTAAGTCTATGGATACTTTCAAGAAGCTGATAACATAATTGTTTGAGTAAACACGTTCTTTTGAAAAATTATTACACTTCAAATAAAAAATATGTAGCATGTACTATAGTAGGTATCCCTTTTTCTCTTTAAGATGAATGGGCTAATTCACAACTTGCTGCAGGTCAACAAGGCCAAATGCCCTGAGCAATATGGGGAGAAAACCCATAATGAAATGGCTAAAGAGTACAAAGGGGTCATTGATTTATAAAGTGTATAATCTTCTGGTCTCTGCTTTATATTATGGACATTCCTCTATAACGCTTTTATTTCTGGATCAAGTAAGTCAGCCCAAGTGGTGGCCATGTAGAGGAAGCCTGGGCCCCAGGTTTGAGCCTAGGATCAACCGCTTTTCAGTAGTTCAAGGCTATGAATCTGTGCTCAGATAGAACTTTTCACTTTTCTCACCAAAAATGAGGAAGGAGTAGAGAATGCAAGTTGCCATCTGATATTCACCCTCTCCCTCTTCCTCAGGAACAAATATTTGTTTGGGGGTAGAAAGCAAGCAACCAACTTACAATTTTCTTCCTCTCTTACATGTAGGTGTCCCCCAATGAAGTACTAGCCTATGAGGGGAAACAGAATTCTGGGTAGGCTGCTTAAAGGGAATGGATTCAGCAGAGATATTTAATGTTTTGTTCTCTCTTCCTAATGTTTGGACTACAGATGTGGGAATGGAACTCTGGCTGCCATCTGGAATTATGAGGTAAACTTGAGGGTGGAATGGGAGCCAAAAAATAAAAGGATTGTGGATTCTCAATGACTGTGGGGCTGTCACATCAGCCTTGACTACCTAACTCCAGATTTCTCTATATGAGAGTGTTTAAAGTCACTATTGTTATGGTTTTCTATTATATGCATCCAACTCAAGGTGGTAAGAGGAGGAGCATTATTTCATTTCTGCTCTTATTGGGAAGGTTCATATGACCTTTGGTTTCACACTATATATAATATATGGTCACCTGTTTCTCTTTTACTACTGATCTCCCCCCTTTGATATTAAGTGGAAAATCCTCAGACTAGAATGTGTATGTATTGATTCCTATCTTAACATATTTAATCACAGAACCCTAGGAGACTACCAGCTGAGCAAAATGGCTTCTCAGACATAACACTGCCAGCCTTAATTGGAGTATAGAGTGGGGTGGGGCAGGGAAATATAGGCCAAGTGGGCAGTGCTCAGTGACAAAGTGTCGTAGAAAGCCAATCAACAACTAAGCATTTGTCTCCCAGAATCCTGTTCAGGGTCTACCTGAGCAAGGCAGTAATAACACATGCTAATACTGGAAGGCTGAACAAAGATCCTTAAATTATAAAATCTCTTCGGAGCTACTGTGTCTCCCACTTGTGAAGTATACAAGGACATAATTTCACTATTTTAAGATAAAAGAATTAACAATACTGTGGAAAACAATAGCTTCTCTTGCATTGTTTTGCTTTTTGTTATTGCTACTGCTACTTATTGGCATGGAATATGATCAAAATATACATAGAATAATAGACCATTGAAACTGGATACATCTTTTGTATCAGGATAGTATAGGCTACATACAGGGAAGAAAAAAAAAAAAAAAGAAGGGAAGGGAAGGGAAAAAATACCCACAAATCTCAGAGACCCCAGCTAGGGACAAGAATTGCTGATATAAATAATCAGGCAATGCCTGTTAGTCAACTTTTTTTTATCAGCTGCATCTAGTAATAGTCAAGTATAAACCTCCTTCGGACTCATATGCACAAAAAGTCAAACCAGAAAAAATGCTTATGCTCCATGAAGCTCTCAGATATCAACTTAAAAATGCCTGCTGACAGCAGCCTGGGTTAACTCCAAGAGACTAACAATTTCTGGCAACTGGATTTCAAAAGGGAGAGGGACATGAGAAGGAAGTTCTTCAGAACAGATTACCACTGACATCCTTGCCGGCAAAGAGGGCGGTCACTACCTAACTTGTTTGTGAACTTGTGAGAGAACAGCATCTGTGACATCCTGAGTATTTGGGGAATGCTTTATGGGGATTTGGGAAACATAAAAAAAGAAAAAAGAATTTCAAAGCCTGATCAGTTTGTATGGCATTATTAGACAAATACATGGGTCATAAGGTGTTTCCTTCTACCTCCTACATATACTATTTAATAAAAACTCTATGAGGATAGTATTTGCCCTGATACTATTCTTTCTTCACTCAACAATGTTTTCTTTTTTCTCCCTCAATAATTCTCTATATGGTGATAAAATATTTTCTCAAAATGCCTAGTATCCAAATATTTCAACATATCCAGGGGGCTGATGGAAGTTTTCATCCTGAAATCTCTTGTATCTAAAGTTATATAATTCCTGCCATGATAAACAAACATAATTGTTATTTTAATAGTCATTGACAATGCAGTTACTACACTGCCATAATTAAAAAAAAAATTTTTTTTCCTTTTTAAACTTTTAAATCTGGTGCATTTCAGTGACAGCTGGAAGTCATTTTTAACTAGCTAGTTGTCCAGGGCAGATACAATGGCCCTGATGTTCAAGGTCTTATGGCTGATACCAGGTATATCTGTTTTTTTTTTTTTTAAAGATTTTATTTATTATTTATTTGACAGACAGAAATCACAAATAGGCAGAGAGGCAGGCAGAGAGAGAGGAAGGGAAGCAGGCTTGCTGCTGAGCAGAGAGCCTGATGCGGGGCTCGATCCCAGGACCCTGGGATCATGACCTGAGCTAAAGGCAGAGGCTTTAACCCACTGAGCCACCCAGGCGCCCCAGGTATATCTGTTTTTGACATTAGGATCACTACTATCTGGCTGAGCTACCAATTCCTGATTTGAGATGCCACAACACAGGCCTGTTTGTTTAGTTCTTCTGAAGGTAGGGGCAAAACTAGGTTAGGGAGATGGTATCAAGGTGGAGAGAGCAGACTGAGTTGACTTCTCTGTGTCTCTGTAATCTTCTAAAAGGCTTATAACCTCTGGGGTGCCTGGATGGCTCAGTCAGTTAAGCATGTGATTCTTAGTTTTGGCTCAGGGTGTGATCTCAGGGTTGTGAGACTGAACCCTGCACGGGCTCTTTGGTGGGTGCGGAGTCTGCTGAAGATTCTTTCTCTCCCTCTACCCCTTCTCCCAGTTCTCCCTTTCTGAAATAAATAAATGGGGGAGCTTTCAACCTCTACTTCTAGTTACCAGGGATCAAGGCCATTATTAGAAATGACCATTGACAGTATAGAGCCTTCACCTGGACTCTTCTCCTTTGTTTAAATTTTATTTGTTCCAAGTAGCATTTTCCTTAAACTTCAAGGCCTAATGGAATCTAGTGGAAGAAATAGAAGTGAAAGTACCTAGCTTTAGCACCCCAGTAGAACTGCATACAATGGGGAAAAGATAATTCTCCAAAGAAAAGAATGAGAAGAGTGGAGAAGGGGAGCTAAATGACCAAGAGGCAGTAAATGTCTACCTCCTTTTTAGCTGGAAAAAAAAAAAAAAAAAAAAAGCTTACTAAAAAAATGAAGCTGAAGAAAATGGTTATCTTTATACAAAATACAAACAAAAGAAACTAAGCTAAACTAAATAAAAACAAAACCTGCCTCTGAGTTAAAAGTAGTGCTGTTAAATTTTAGCATCAGGACATTTCTTTCTTTTTATTTTTAATTTATTTTTTAAATTTCTTTTCAGTGTTCCAGAATTCACCACAACCAGTGCTCCATGAAATACGTGCCCTCCATAATACCCACCACCAGGCTCACCCAACCTCCCACCCTCCACCCCTCCGAAACCCTCAAATTGTTTTTCAGCGTTCTCCCCCTCCAATTTCCCCCAACTCCCTTCTCCTCTCCATCTCCCCATGACATCTGTGTTATTTCTTATGCTCCAAAAATAAGTGAAACCATATGATAATTGACTCCCTCTGCTTGACTTATTTCACCCAGCATAATCTCTTCCAGTCCCATCCATGTTGATATAAAAGTTGGGTATTCATCCTTTCTGATGGAGGCATAATACTCCATAGTATATATGGGCCACACCTTCCTTATCCATTCATCCGTTCAAGGGCATCTTGGTTCTTTCCACAGTTTGGAGACTGTGGCCATTGCTGCTATGAACATTGGGGAACACATGGCCCTTCTTTTCACTACATCTGTGTCTTTGGGGTAAATACCCAGTAGTGCAATTGCAGGGTCATAGAGAAGCTCTATTTTTAATTTCTTATGGAATCTCCACACTGTTTTCCAAAGTGGCTGCACCAACTTGCATTCCCACCCTTTTTCTTTCTTTCAACTATTCTTTCTACCATGAGATTCTGAAATAAAACTCAGCAAAAAATACCAAGTAATTCTAAAGGTACTACCAGTTTGCCTGACTGGTCAGGCTCCAGTATCACTCACTGTTACTTATTTACTTAAATTTCTAAGCTATGAGGATATAGTTTTGAAGTCTGGATAAACTTTAGGTAAGTGAAGGGGGGATAAGGCTGGGTTTGGAAGACTCTCTAGCTACAGAAAGATGGTGCAGTTGGGCCATGGAGTAATTTCTAAGAGATTTTTGGCATCAAACAGAAACGTGACTGGAGAGGCTTAAAGCATAAGTAAAGAACAAGTACTTAGGAAAAACATATGATAGAATCATAAAATCCTATGGTCATGACAGAGTTACATTGATTTGAAACGGCAAGTACTTGGCTTACAAACTCATCTGATCTCACCCTATATTCAAAATATGCATCACAGATCATTCAAGATACTATCTGCTGATTAGCTGCAGAGAAAATTGCCCATTGTTTTATCCCTCCAAGCCCATCTACTATAACAGCGTTCTCATTATCTTTCTAAAATTTCAAACCAGATCTCTGAGACTCCTGACAGTCCTGCTCCAAAAGCACTTATTCCCCAGCATTATCCTCTGCTACAAGTCACAGTGACCTTCTTACCATTTTCTTAAAGACATCTCCATCATTCACTATTTCATGACTCTGTGTATGTTGTTTCTTTTTTCTCAAATACTCTGATATTCTTACCTACTGGTGAACTTCTTCCCATCCCTCAAAATATTTTGTCCCTTTTTTATCTTCAAGAACTTCCTGAATTCCATCAAATTGAGTTTCTTATTCTTATCATCTGCACTCCTATAACACTTAGCGTTTCTCTCTCTAAGATAACTTTCATTGAGTTTTGGTGTTTATATAATTGTGTCCCTCATTAGGCTTCATGACACTTGAAGGTAGACTTAAGTCATTATCATCTTCTTCTTTGTCCTCCTCCTCCTCTTCTTCTTCTTCTTCTTCATCTTCATCTTCTTCTTCTCCTCTTCCTTCTCCTTCTTCTTCTTCCTCTTCAAGATTTTATTTATTTGACGCAGAGAGAGAGAGTACAAGCAGGGGGAGTGGGAGAGGGAGAAGCAGGCTCCCCAGTGAGCAGGGAGCCTGATGCGGGACTTGATCCCAGGACCCAGGGATCATGACCTGAGCCAAAAGCAGACGCTTAACCAACTGAACCACCCAGGTGCCTGTCTTATTCTTCTTTTGACCTGCCCTAACTTGAAGACAGTCTGACCACTGTAGATTCTCAATAAATGATACTGACCGAATAAATGAATATCATCTGACTTTTGTAGCCATCCTGCCATAAGCCCTGAGAAAGGAGGGGTCTTTGATTTGATGTTACATTTCCCCTCCTATTGAAAAATACGTATTTTAAGATTGATGTGTATAGTATATGAACTACCTTCACTTGAAATATTAAATAGGAGTTTATAGTTTTGCTTGATTCAGCTTGCTTTAGCTTTATTTGTACATTGGTTTTTATAAATGTAAATTAAAGTGTTATGCTATGTAGGGAAGCTGAGATTAATCAAAACCCCTGTGCTTTAAATGGAATATCCATATTTATTACTTGAATTATATATAATTCTGTTTATTTTTACATTTTTCTGGATACAGCTTTGAATCTCATTGAGTAGATGTCCATTTTCAACCCCAACTCATCATATAGTATTCACAGGAGTGTTTTGTTTAAAAATGCACAAAGGTATCTTATTAAATAATGTCACAAACATGAACTTCATTATTATGCAAATGCCATCCTTGGAACAGATTTGTTAATTGTAACTCATTTGCATAATTAATGAACTCCCAAATGAATTATGCCTTTACAGATTTGTGCAGCATTGTTTTAAAATAAATTATAAAATACATGTCAAAGGAAGAGTGCTTTCTGGGTTCCCACAGCATTGTTTGAAAATTAATTACCAAATGCTTGTCAAATTAAAATGAGTTTGTAGTTTTTACAATGTTATTTTAAAATTAATCACAAAATAAAATGTCACTGCATTAAAGTAAACAACCTGTTATTTTCTCTAAAAGAACCACAGAAAATAACATTTTAACTTCAATTACATTGTTTGGTATAGTGATTCTAGTGTTTTATGCATTTCGTTTTTACACTGTGACTTAACAAAGTTGTTAGCATGTTAATGTTTTGGTAAATTGAGATTTAATTTAATTTTATTATGTAGCTTATTTTATACAGTTGATGATTAATGCATTGAATATGAACCCAGTATGGGTTTGTTCATGATAAATTGGGAGTTTAAAAAACATTCAAGGTCACTTGAATCTGTTGTATAAACAGTATTCTTAAGATTTGTTTTATTGAAATTTTGACTGCTGCCAGTTAAAATGATTAAAGGCAAATAGCAGGGCTGTCTTTCTACCTATTCTGACATAAACAGTAGCATAATTCCTTTCTTCGGTACACTGAAATCTTTCGGTCCCCCATGCTACTTGTTTCACTCTGTGGAAATTGTCTGCTATTACCCAGAATCCCTAGTTACACCCCCAGTCCTCTCCAGTCCACATGGAACCCCCACTATCCAAAAGTTGGATGGAAAATGCCAGTGTACTTAAACAATGATTTGACCAAAATGATTTTCAAAACAAAAGATTTGGTAAACAGTTTTTAGGAATTAATGTTGCCAACCAAATACCCTTCCAAATATTAAGATACAAGAATAAAAACAATAATAATAATCCCTGCATAGGGATATAATGCCTAATAATGAAACAGTCACTTCAGAAGAATTTTGTTTTGTTTTGTTTTTAATAATAGTATCCTCCTTTTGCTCATCTCTCCTTCTTCTTATTTCCCAAAGCAGACCAGTTGTCTGTGGTTTACATTCTATCTTGTCAGTTCTTGACCACTGAACGTTAATCTATGGGGGAAGGCCTTTGTTTGATATGATTGCAACTATGCAAATCGATACCAACTAGACAATAATTCTTAAGTTAGATGATAAGCCATTTTCTTTCTGTTTTTTTTTTTTTTGTTCTGTATATAGCTGCTTTTCTAAACTCCTATGAACTATTCCAGTTTCCTTTTGTGTAAACTGATAAACATAGTAGTCCATTTTTTTTTTTTTTAAAGATTTTATTTATTCATTTGACAGAGAGAGATCACAAGTAGACGGAGAGAAAGGCAGAGAGAGAGAGAGAGAGAGGGAAGCAGGCTTCTTGCCGAGCAGACAGCCCGATGTGGGACTCGATCCCAGGACCCCGAGATCATGACCTGAGCCAAAGGCAGCGGCTTAACCCACTGAGCCACCCAGGCGCCCCCATAGTAGTCCATTTTGAAGAGGCAATATTTCTTCTAATTTATAACTGGTCTGTGAATAAGAACCCATTAGCTCATGTAGATTAAAGAACTTAAGCTTCTGCCATCTCCTATTCAATTCTGGCACAGATATTACTCAAACACTTAAAACATATATTTTTTTACAATCAAATCAAATATAACTGCTGTTGTCAAAGCTCTAATGCTACCCTAGACATGTTCCTTTGTTTAAATCCCTCAGGATAGTTCTACTTGACATCCTTTTTGAAATTCTATATCATTATGCTTACAAGTACGAGACAACAAAACATCTAACAGACAAACTATCTCATAACTAACATTTTTAGTGAACCAATAACCACATACTGAGAGCATAAGTGAATTTGTACAGATGCAGGATCTTTGAATTAATTGAATTAAATTAATTTCCACTGAACTAAAGCAGAAGTGTTCTAAGAGAGAATATGATCCACAGTTTATGTTCTTCAATGAACTGTAGTCTGGGAAGCAGTTATAGACATTCCAGTCTTTGGAAAATTTCATATTGATGAGAATAAGAGTAAACAAAGACATAATTTTGTTGACTGAATGTCAACTTTTTGTGAAATTCTATGAAGATCACTGGTCTTCTCTTAATATAATCTTCATTTTATAAAAATGCATTCAGTTAGGCTTGAATTTAGGCTTTGTAGACTGCATTTATTTCTGTATTTTATTATACAAATTCCATAATTTTAGGCTGAATTCATTTCTGCATTTCATTATACAAATTCTAGAAACATGGATAGGATTGCTATCCTGTGAAATAAATCAGAATTCAAGTTTTAAAATTAAAACCAGAGCTTTTTAGCTGAGTTGGGATGTCAATTTATACAGAATGTCATATACATCAGAGTTATCAGAGTTGGAGGAGACAGTAGGGTTTTTCTTTTAAGTTCTCCTGGAGGCCTTTCCAGATCCTCCAAAAGGGACCCTATTGGTTTTTTCAGGAGGTTTTGCCAAGCAGCTTTATTGTCCAGATCAGGATGAGAGCCCATGAAAACTAAATCTCCCTTTCCTTTATTTCCATGAGTCTACCACAAAGAAGTAGGCTCAGTAGTGCTTTGTTAATCAATGTTATCCTTGAGACTGCAATGTTTAGAATGTTAATTTTCTACAAATTTTGTTCTATTTATCCAAAATCTACTCTTCTCGGATCCTTTCCTTGATGGCATTTCTAGGCATAAAATATATGCTATTCCAGGATTCCTGGGTGGGTCATTTGTTAAGCATGTGCTTTCAGCTCAAGTCATGATCCCAGGGTTCTGGGATCAAGTCCTGAATCAGGTTGCTTGCTCAGCAGGGAGCCTGCTTCTACCTCTGCCTGCAACTCCTCTTGTTTGTGTTTTCTCTCTCTCTGACAAATAAATAAATAAAATCTTTGGGAGACAAACTGAGGGTTTGGAGGGGGGATGGGGGTGGGGTGAGCCTGGTGGTAGTTATTGTGGAGGGTATGTATTGCATGAAGCACTGGGTGTGGTGCATAAACATGAATTTTGGAACACTGAAAAAAATACTATTCTAAATTTGTAAGTTATATATATATATATTTCAAGCTACAATTAGGAAATTTACATTTCTCCCCAAACAAGTGATGTTATTTTTGCATTATCACTGGGCATTGTTGGTCATTTCCTTCATAAATAATTTTAGAAAATAAATCATCTTATTTGTAAAGAACAGAAATAATTCTCTCATACAACCTTAATAAAATATTGCATATATTTAAATAACTAGAAACCTTAGTCTCTTTGATGGAGAGAAAATTTTAAATATTGCTCAGTATTATGTGGGTAAAATAACTGAATTGTATTTTTACTTTTTCAATTACATGTTTAGGCTATATAGATACATAGTTAGAAGGAATAATAGGCATTCCATGGCTTTGTCAGTAACACAGAATTTCATTTTATTTGTTTATTCTCTTATTTTTGTGTGTACTCCTTTCTGAATCGTAACTTGTAACTGAATGACCCACAGACTTTCTGAATATTCATGCATAGGATTTGAGATCTTTCTTCCCTAGAGCTTAAGCTGAAAGACATTGTTGATATATGTCCACTGTGACATATGACACACTTTTGCAGTTATTTTTAATTAGATATAAAATATTAATCCATTTGAGTTTGTGTATAGAATGTATTTGGAGGAGGAGGAGACTTGAAGAGGCATGTTGTGACAGAATTTTAATTTATTTTAAAGAGAAGTCACATTAACTCAAAGGCCAAAAAGGTCTGTCTCTAATGGCTCCCTCTGTGATCTAAAGGAGGGAATTCCCCATAACTACAACATACAGAGAAGACTAAAATCCCTTTCTGGTTTGGTTCCTCATACTAACCCAAAATAGATAAAACAACTTGTTTTCTCCTGGGCTTGAAAAGCAAGAAGCTGAACATATGACTCTTCTTCAAATCATACACTTGTGCTACTAGGGATATCACTTAGTGCCAAGTTTCAGGAAGAGAATGTAAAGCATCTAAAGAAATTATGTTCGTGGCTGGACCCCTGTCATGCAATTTCAGGTTTCCTTCTGAAAAGAGGTCTAATGCTCAAATTTAAAGAATTTGTTAAGTCTTCTCTGCTGAGACTATTAGATGACTATTATTAAGGAAAAAGAGTGACTTCCAGTAAATGGTATTTTAGAGATGCGATTATTTAGAATTCCAGCTGGTCAATACCACTGACTTCTTAAATCATCGAGTGGCATCAAGAACTTCTATTAACTTAGGCTATGCATATATTGTGAAGACTCTGTGTTCATGAGTTTGTCAGTGAACGGTGATCTACCCATTCTGATTCTTAAATGTTTTTTAATTTTTTCAGTTTGGTTCTATCAGCTAAAATGGTGGAGAGTGGGGGGAAGCAGATGACAACTGACATGAGCAATTATCATTTGGTAAGTTCAATGATGATGGTGTGTGGAAAGGCTGCTAGTACAGCCTGGAGAGAAGTGGGTCAGAGAAGCCCAGAAAGTGCCCAGAAAGTGACTTTCCCATCTTCATCTACTTAACTCCTATTCATTACTGAGATTTCAACTTCTGTGTAACTTTCCAGGGAGGCACAGACCACAGGCCCAGCAGTTACGTAGTGAGTATCTGCTGAGTACATGGAAGAGCTGTGACTCATGCTGTCCTTTGGGGCTGCACTCTCGTGAAGAAAACCCTGTGAAGAGCTTTTGCCCTTTAACTGGAAAAATGTACCAAGACTGGAGATGTTGGTTTTATTTTTTTGTTGCTGTTGCTCTACACTGCGGAGAGATCTGAGTGGCAAATGAGAGCTACAACCTTTGATGAAGTTCTGCCTATCAGAGGAATATATCAGGTCATATTGTATAAAAATAGGGATTTCAATTTCTTTTATATTTAGATATGCCATTCTACGATTGTTTCAATACCTAAACATAGTAAGGCTAAGAAGAACTTGGAAGCATATGCCAACATAGTGTTTTTACCAGTGTTTTGAGGAGTATGGCTATTTTGTATAACCAACATAGCACAGTAGTTAAAAGCATGGGTACAGAAATACGATATGACTTACTTTCTGATGACTTCAGATCCTTTCCTGAGGCCAGATTCTTTCTCTGTAAAATGAGCATAATAGTGTTACCAAATAGAGTTACTGTAATTGAGATAAGGTATGCACTTAGTACTTATTTTTAAGAACAGGAGATAGATTTTTAGCTATTCTTTGCTTTATGAAATGGCAATTATGGTTTCCTTCTCGTGTAGATTCGATTGAAAGCTAATAGTGTATATAATTCTGCACTGACTTGATTTTATGAAAGGAGAAAGAATTTCAGCATTTAATTGGGTGGCTGGAGTGGGAATGATGACCAAATAGAGTACAAACCAAGTCAGGAATGTAATGTGTAGGGAATCTCCATTAAATTCCCATTCAGAATTATTCAGGGAATCTCTAAACCATAAAGCATACAGGATCACTTCAGGGTTTAATCAGTGGAGAATTTGGGCTGACTTGTCTTTAATGAACTAGTGTAACATTCTCTAGTATTGTTCCCACATTTACCTACGATGCAGGGTGCTGGGCTACTGCTCCAGTCTTGGCACATTTTTCTAGTTAAAGGGCAAAAGCTCTTCACAGGGTTTTCTTCACGAGAGTGCAGCCCCAAAGGACAGCATGAGTCGCAGCTCTTCCATGTACTCAGCAGATACTAAGTAACTACTGGGCCTGTGGTCTGCACCTCCCTGGAAAGTTACACAGAAGCTGAAATCTCAGTAATGAATAGGAGGAGTTAAGTAGATGCAAGATGGGAAGGGTGTAGGAGAAGGACGGGGACCATACTGAGAAAACTGGACATCTGAAGACATTTCAAAGACATAAAATTTGCCATGATGTAACTATTGTTTAGAATAAATCTGATATGCTTGTAAATAAGATATCTAACCAAGAAAAAATTGGAAAGATGATGATGATAATAATAGCTCATATTCATCTGGAACCTACTATAGTAGGGCACACTGTTTTTTAGCATATTGCAATGTACCACTTCATATAATATTCATAACAACCCTAAGAGAGAAATATAATTAGTAGCCCTGTTTTACAGACGAAGTAATTTGGTCATCGTCACATAGTGAGTAAGTGGCAGAACTTTGAACGCAGGGTTCTTAATCCCAGAGCCCAACTGACCTCTGCTGCCTTCAGATTATGATGGGCTGGGCATAATTAGAATTTTAGTCTTTATCCTGTAGGCCAGGATTCTCCATGTATGTGCCCCATCCCAGACCTACTGAATCAGAAACTCTGGGGCAGGTCCAGCAATCCATGATTCCATAAGCCCTGCAGGTAAATCTGATGCTCAAGTTTAAGTTTAGGAACATTTGATATAGGTAATAAGAAATTCTGAAACATTTTTAAGCAAAGAAGTCATGATGTTTCCTGAAAGATGGTCATTCTCTTATCTACATAAAGGAAAAGTAATGGGGTTAGGTCTGATGGTTCTCTCTGGAGTGAAAAAAGAACCAAGGTTTCTCATTTTCCCCTCTGCTCCTATAAAGGGCGATACCTACTCTGTTTCACTTAACACAGAATGAAGTTAAAAATAAATGCTACTAAAAGTGGCAAGACTACAGAGTAATGCAGCTTTCTATTAGGGGACTTTGACCTGACTGCTGAATTGAAAGAGATGAAAATATCCTCTGTGATCTTATTGCAAGAAAAATGCCACTAATGAGATAGTTGTGACTTAGATAAATTTTAGTCTATTAGACTTGTTTAGTTTTATGAGCAGAAAGAGTGCACATATAATAGTTATGATTTTTTCTCATTCCCAGACCAAAGGATATTTTTCACTAGAAATAGCTGTAGTAATAAAAATTAGACATATATTTTTCCAAAATATATTCCATGGTTTTAAGAGTTACATTAAATTTTCACTCCTCTAGAAAGGGCCCAAATCTTAATATGAATAAAAATCCTATAACTCTAGCCTTTAGAAAGTCACATTCCATATGAACTGTAGAACAGAATGGTAATTTTAAATTTGACATTATTTTGTTTCTTTCAACTAAATTATATCCTTTTCATTAACTTATAGTGAAGTTTTCTTCCCCTACCAGTTTTTATATTTTAATGCTCTTTAATCTGGCTTTCAAGGATTATATTTAGGGTACTATGATTTATTTATGAAACATTAATTAATCTAGAAACTAGAAATTATGAAAATCTTTTCAAAAAACATCCATTTAAAAATTGATTAAAAAATCACCAATATGAAAATGACTAATAATGTCTGTTCTCTTGAGGATAGAAGCTAATAAATACTTGAAAATTTAATAGAGCAAACGACTAGTCTTCCCTTTAGCTTGACTTTGAAATAATCTTAAGTATTAAAAAAAGACTTAAGCTGATGCCTGCCCCCCTCCAAATTACTATAAATTAGGGTAAAGAAAGAGAGATTTCCTACATATCATATGGCCAGGATTTGACATGTTTTGATTTTTTTTTTTAATTTATGGAAGAAAATGCAGGCTTTCAAATACATGCATACAATTTTATATTAACATGCTTATGATATTTATTATGTAATAAGTCAAATACCTCTTTAAGCCAACTTAACAATTTAATGAACAAGATATGCATTCTTGTTAGCTGAAGAATACAGGGAGAAGAGACCACTCAAGGGAACTAACCCCTTGCTTCCTTCTTCCTGGAATATTTCCCTACTCTCTCCTCCTCTTACTTTCCTCACTTATTCTGACTAGTTCTTCATGACTCAACCTTAACACCATTGCCCCTTTTCCATACAACCAGGATAGATTTCTGTAAGCTCTCATATTTCTCTGTACTTCTTTGATGCATGTATAGCAATTATAATAAAAATAGTAAACATCAGTCTTCTCCAAAAGTGTAATCTCCTCTAAAAATTTAATTCCACTAGGACCGGAAGCATTTCTGACTTATTCCCCATTGTATCTTCAGCAAGTAGCAGAAGAAAGGAAGGAAGGCTCCTATAGGGTAATGGCTCCAACAGCAAAAAGAGAAATGAAGACCAGTGTTCTAAACTAAGCCCTCATATGATTAAGTATCACTGCATTTAACTACATGAGCTCAAAGCACTCTAGCTTGACCAACACCTCCATGCTTTGGTAAATTATCATATGCTTATTAATAATGAGTGAAAGGAGACAAAGTTATCTGCCATGATTCAAACTGACTAAAATATAACTTGGCGATCACAGGAATAAAGAAATGCTGAGGAAGGACACGCTGGGTATACTGACTCAGGAGAGCCATAAAAAAATCATTTGGCTGAGGGGGAAATGGCATAATTGATCTACACAATTAATGATCAAATATTTCCAAGTAGAGACCACTCTGATCTGACATACAGCTCCTAAAGGGAGTATGCCTAAGAGAAAGTAAAATGAGGATCATGAGGGATGTGTCTACACACGTGAGCCGGTTGCCCACAGGTATGCACACTGCTTTCTATTTCCCACAGCTAAGAAATCAGCTCCTGAAAGCAGTTGTTAAAAGAGTCAACTTGGGGCTCCTGGGTGGCTCAGTGGGTTAAAGCCTTTGCCTTAGCTCAGGTCACGATCTCAGGGTCCTGGGATCAAGCCCCGCATCGGGCTTTCTGCTTGGCAGGGAGCTTGCTTCCCTTCCTCTCTCTCTGCCTGACTTTCTGCCTACTTGTGATCTCTGTCTGTCAAATAAATAAATAAAATAAAAATCTTTAAAAAAAAAAAAAAGAGCCAACCTTTCACTCAGATTCTCTAGAAATCATCTTCTACTTCTAATTCATTCAACCACATGCAACAAATATTTCCGTAGAACCTACTATGTGCCAGCGGTGTTCTAAATGCTCAGGATACTTCAGTAACAAAAGAAGAAGCGGCAGATAAGAAACACCACTGTGGGCTGACAGTAGCTACTAAATATAGAATAAAGACTAAAGGATAGTAAGTACTAAAATTTATAAAATGTGATCCCTATTCTTGAAATGTTCATAATCTTGAGCGAAGGAGGTTGATACACATGAAAATGGTGACCTACCATATGAATAGCACATGACAAGTATCAAATTGCCTGGTGCGGTGATTCAAACACTTTAGATGTTGAATACATGGGATTATGTCAGTGAAGAGACCACTTTGAACTTGGGGGTGATGGAAAGCTTCATGAGGAACTGTCTTGAGTGGGCCTCCCAGCCAAGTTTCGAAAAGCAGACAAGAGGAGGAAAGGGGAAAGGTGAATGCTCTCCAGAATCTTATGTACAGAAACTGTCTTGAAAACCATGTACTGTCTATACAGATCAACTGAGCACCTGCTATGAGCTGGCTATTATAATACGCTTGGCAGAGTGTACAGTAAAAGTAAAATTCCACCCTCAGAAATTTATGGACTAGTGAGGAAGTTGTAAAAACGTGCATTAGTCACTAAAATACAAAGTAGAAAGTTCTAAGAGTCATAAATAAGAAAGGTGCTGGTGAAGTTTTATGACATTTTAGAGGAGGGAGATATTCACTTACAGCTGGTTATCCGAGAAGGCCTCATGGTAAACAGGCGGCATTCAGTGGGACCTTATGAAATAGGAAGCATGAAGGAGAACGTGATGTAATGGCAGATTTGGGAAAGAAGCCTGATAAGCAAGTGAGAGAGCTTAGAAAGCGGGAGGTTCATTTGAAGGCTTATTGCAATAATCAAGGTAGGGCGGTCTAGGTAAAGAATGGGTATTTATTGACTGGCTTTAAAATTATAACTGGCCACATCTACTTTCTAGCTCCTCTACCATCTCTTATAAATTATTTTTCTATTATTTGAACCACAAAACCATAATATAACATGAGGTTTTCCTCACTATTTAACATTAAGCATTTACCTCCTATTAGTTTTCCAATCTTCAGATACTGTCAGTTCCACATTTCATCATCAGAACTGATTAATGTTCACAATGTTTCACATTATTTTTACTATTACAACCAGATTTTTACATGTATTTCCTTAAATAGTGGTCAACACTTTTTTTTAAAAAATCTATTTTATCTTGTTTGCTGAGGTCTCTGCTTTAGCTATCTTCCCCGCCCCACTGACTTAGTATGTTATGTATTTCTATATTTCTAATGATTTATTTTATAACTGTAGTGTATGTGGTAAGTTATTACATTAATATTATTAAAATAGACAAACCTAAAATGTAAAACTCTTCTAGAATTGTATTCCAACTATCTTATGTTCTTTCTCAGACAGTGGGACTAAAGAGAATTGTAATGCCTGATTTTTTTTCTGAGGTCAACTTCAGGAAGTTAAGGATGTACTTGAAATAGTATAGTTTTCCACACATATTTTCTCTATGAAAGGGTCTGGATGTGTGCTACATGAATAGTGGTATGAGGATGGCCTTGGCCATGTGTGAAGGCAGTGATTTCTTGGCAGTGCACTAAAGCCTTTACTAGTCTCAATAAATTATGTCCCAATCTGTCTATGTCCACAGTGGTAGGATATCTGATACCTAGAGCCAAAGGAAGAGGGCTTGGGTATGGGCTGAGTGGAGGTTTGGAGGGGGAGAGAGGAGCTTACTACCTGTGTCCCCTCTGCCTCCTCAAGGGACCCGACTATGCACAAGAGCCCTAGAAAAGCTAAGAGAAGAATGAGTGGAGGAAAGCATAGGTTTCTGTCTATGCATTGTTTAATTTAAAAAAATATGTTGATTACCTACTTTGTGCTGGGGATGCGGTAGGAGTTAAACTTCTGCCATGAACTTTGACTGCTTTTAGTTTATAATTTAGTGGGGGTGACAAACATGAAATGCATCCTTATGAGTTATCACATCATTACAGTTGTGATAAATGCTTCAAGGTGAAAATGCAGAGTGCTCTGAAGGATGGCTAGAGTGTTGCACTGTGGAAGCACCCATCCCCAGAACAGAAGAAAAGAGAGCTAATTGTGCTTGAAGCATAACACTAACTACAAGAATAAATTATAAAATTCTCCATTCTTGAGGCAATGGTGGTATAGATGATATCACAACAATGGCAAGGCATTTAGAAAACTTCAGCCTCATGATAAATTATGCATAAAATTTTGTTATTGCAAAAATGACAAGGAATCCCTGGAACCCCCCTCCATCTTTTAATAATACATATTCCTCATAAAAACAAGGAAATCTCAACTGAAATCTTATGCACCTGTGTGGCTAGTCAATTATTCACAAAGCATCATGGATCTGATATATATTTTTTCTACCTAATTCTGTTAGACAGTCAATTTGTAATGCTAAACAAAATGTGCACAGGAAACTTAAATATAGCATTTCAGATATTCTCTGCACATTCATTTATTTGTTTACTGTGGGATATTTACTAAAATCAGATGTGCACACCCATCATCTGAGCACATGTCCATCTGTCATCTAAAATTGCCAATAAATATATTGCTTAAATAGTAACAGTTAAGAATAGAGACTCTCATAACAAGAGAACTAAGAGTAGATCATATAAATGATCACAGAGCCACATAAAGATAACCACCACACAGGCCACAAAAAGACAGAATAACATAAGCTGTCCTTGACAATTCCTTCATGTGTTCCATTTCTAAGGGTTCCTGAGGTAACTTTTATTGTATAAATTATTTTCAAATAAATGAGAAAAGGAGGAGTTAGTAAATATAACCCACTGGCAGTAACTGAATCCTAGAGATTAAAACCCAGACTTTATGAGTCCCTCTCTCTCACCTCTTGAAAGTGGAGGCTACTTTTGTCTTTACGCAACATATTCATTAAGATTCTTTAGTTGCATTTACTAAAAAGTTGAACCTGGATATATCACTCTCGCTGGCATTTTTGAATTCCAAGCATCTCTAGCTGATAGTCCTTTCCTGGGTTATAGTGTGCTTTTGACTTAGAAAAGAAACTCTTCTTGTCTGAATGAAGTTCTCTCAGATAAGTGTAGAAGGAACAGATTTTGAAACTTCCCTGTTTTTACTAAACCTGCCATTACAATCAGAAAATGAAAAAAACAAAAACAAAAAACAAACAAACAAACAAAAAAAAGGAGCAAGAAACTCTTTCTCAAAAGTATCTGCTATCCAGTGAATCTCCAGACAGAAGTAAATGTGCTCCTGGCTTTGCATTGTAAGAAAAATAAAGCAAAGGAGGAAATAACTCATTTTCCATTAAAATAAAAATATTCCTGTTTTACTAAACCCTTTCTATTGTCACCAAAAATTACAATAATACACAACATATGTACAGTCTGCTTTTCAGACTATAAAGATTTAAACTACTGTATATTGTGCCAGTTCTTTTCTGAGAGGGCTGGAATTGGTTATGTACCCACCCTACAAGCGTACCCACCTTTCAAGTTGTTAGAGCATGAATCCCCATCTTCTTTGTAGGAGTAAAGGCTTCTGAACTGATGATATTGGAACTCATGAGACTAAAAAAATAATTAAGTTAAGTAATTACTTATTTAAACAAAGAAAGTAGGTTAAAACCTACTTGAAAGTCATAAAAAACATACACATATATCTTAACATATTAATTTAAGAAATATACCCACTCATTTGCTGAAGTTCAAATGTAGGGCCAAGATTATTTCTTCAGTATAGGGCTACTATCTGGAGCCCAGCATTGATTGTTTGCACAAAAAAATTCAGAAACATCTTCAAGTACTATTTTACTTTGTTTGTTTTGCATATATTTTGTTTGTTTATTTGTGAAATAAGAACTTAAAGACAGGGGCGCCTGGGTGGCTCAGTGGGTTAAGCCTCTGCCTTCAGTTTGGGTCATGATCTCGGGGTCCTGGGATCAAGCCCCACATCGGGCTCTCTGCTCAGTGGGGAGCCAGCTTCCCCCCCATCTCTGCCTGCCTCTCTGCCCACTTGTGATCTCTCTCTGTCAAATAAACAAATAAATAAATAGTCTTAAAAAAAAAGAACTTAAAGACATAGATGAACAATTTAAAGCAAAATCTAAGTTTTTTTTTACTTTTCCCCAATCTCTTCTGTTTTCTTACCTGTAATTAATCTGATAGCAGTGCTAAAGAAATTTTCAAAACTTTCCAAAGCATTAAATTTAATGTTCACAGAAATAAAAACTCTTTATAATTACATTGTTTATTTACTATTTAATTAAATGTTATAGTTAACAAAATGAAAAACAAGTGGCATAAACAAGTTTAAGAATAAACACAAGTGATTCATGTTAAGAATAAAAGGGTATGTGCTTATTCTTTTTTTTTTTTTTAAGATTTTATTTATTTATTTGACAGACAGAGATCATAGGCAGAGAGGCAGGCAGAGAGAGAGAGGGAAGGAAGCAGGCTCCCCGCAAAGCAGAGAGCCCGATGCAGGGCTCGAGCCCAGGACCCTGAGATCATGACCTGAGCTGAAGGTAGAGGCTTTAACCCACTGAGCTACCCAGGTGCCCCTGTGCTTATTCTTATGAAGAATCTATTTTGGATCATATAGTCCAATAATTCTACTGTTGGGTACTTACCTAAAGAAAACAAAAGCACTAATTCAAAAAAATATACATGCACCCCTGTATTTATTACAGCATTATCTACAGTAGTCAGGATATGGAAGCAACCCAAATATCCATCTATAGTAAATGGATAAAGAAGATGTGGGGGATACACACACACACACACACACACACACACACACACACACACACAGGAATATTATTCAGCCACAAAAAGGTGAAGTCTTGTCATTTGTGACAACATGAATGGACCTAGTGGATAGTATGCAAAGTGACATAATTCAGAGTGACAAAGACAAATACCACATGATTTCACTTATATGTGGGATCTAAAAAACAAAACAAAAAGAAATAGACTAAAAAATGTGGAGAACTGATGGTTTCCAGAAGGAAGGTGGATGAGGGATGGGCAAAATAGGTGAAAGGCATTAAGTAGGACAAACTTCTCATTTTAAAATAAGTAAGTCACAGAGATGAGAAATAAACAGCATATGGAATATAGTCAATAATGTTATAATAAGTTTGTATGATGACAGAACATGACTAGTGGTGAGCACTGAGTAATGTATAGAATTGCTGAATCAATTTGTTATACACCTGAAATGAATAGAACATTATATATTATGTTATACTATACTTTAGTAATTAGTATTCTTTTAGAGTCTATTTTCAGTAGTCTCTGGGTACCACTGGGCAGAAGGGACAGACAGTAAGTCCAGCAAAGTGGTTAAGTAGAGGGTATACTGAGAGAATATCCATGGTAATTGTTATATTACAGGTACTTCTCAAGAGTTGTTATGGTATATAAATGAGGATTAAATTTATTTAAATCATTTGATATTTCTATGTTGAATGCAAGTTTTTAAAACAGAACATCTCAGGACTACTGCTTGGCATGACCCAATTCTCCTACTCATATAAAGAGAAGCAGCCTGGCCTGTGTGGTATTACTTTAAAAGCTCCAGGATACTTTGCCTTCCACACAAACACATTCCTTGGCTACTATTAATACCTGTCAGTTTTCTACCTCAGGATCTATATTAATTTATGCCAGTGGTTCTCAAAATTTAAGGGGCATAAGAATTGTAGAATGAACCTTTAAAATGCTGAACAGAGGCTTTGATTGAAGATTCTGACCCTGTAATAACAGGGGGAAGCTCAGGAATCTTTTTTTTCCCTTCTCATTTTTTAAAATCATTTTTATTAACATATATTATTTGCCCCAGGGGTACAGGTCTGTGAATCATCAGGCTTACACATTTCATAGCACTCACCATAGCACATACTTTCCCCAATGTAGGAATCTGCTTTTTTAACAAGAATATCCTATAATCCAAACATTGTTTTTAGACACTAATTTGACAAAACTTTGAACACTATTCAAAATATCATCATCAAGGACCATGCCATCTTTCTTTTGATTCCAGCCATTCTGGACTACTTTCAGTTCTGGCACAGATTTATCTCTCCTCAAAACCCTTGTATAAACAGTTCCCTTTCCAGAAAAGATTTTCCTGTACTTTATGGAACAACTTCAACTTTGATCATTTCCCCAGGGGAATTCCTGCCTCTGCAGACTAGGTTATCAATCCTTGCCATATACTCCGTTATATCCTTTACCCCTCCTTGTCAAGCATGTACTACTCATGTTCATGTCTTTCACTTCCCACTTGCCCACCTCCAAATCATGAGCTCCATGAAGGAAGAAACCATGTTTGCTTTGGTCACCATTATATGCCCAACATTTCTCAAGGTGATGGGCAAAGTGGCCATTCAGCACTACTACAAGAGTAGTAGTTTAAAAAAAAAAAAAGAATGTCAATATGCATATCTCTTCATGAAAGGCAATATTACCTGCCTTTCCTCAGTTAGCTGCCATTTAGATCCATTTTTAAGAATAGGGTTTAATAACGTTGTAAAATGGAAAGCAAGAGATCCAGACAGCTCATACTCTGGGCCCCTGACCATGAATGTTACCACCACAACTCTGGGTATGGAGGGAAATGCAAGAAAAGGAGAGCAGAGTCAGCTGTTATGGACAGAAAAAGGACTCATCAAAGTGAACAAGCAAGCCATGTTCACAGGCAACAAAAATGCGTCTGAGCCCTGGGGTAGCTCTGCACCTGCATGGAGGCCAAGGGGACCTCCTACATGCCTGCAGGTGGTGACCTGGAAAGGAGACTTGCTTAGTCTTAAAGCTTTTCCATAAGGGTTTCCATTATTTCCACAGATAGCCTTGATGCTTCCCTGTTGCCATGAATAAAGGTGTTGGTGTCTTTGTAAAAAAAAAAAAAAAAAAAAAAAAAAAAAAAGCGAAAGGAAGAAAGGAAGGAAGGAAGAATAGGGTTTAATAGGAAAAAGAAAAAGGATATTTATTTTGCGAAAGAAACAGGAAGGCATGAAATTTAAAATGGCTCACTCTTTAATTTGCTCTAGAAGTGGCTTGAAATCAAATAATACTGCCCGTGTTGAGCTGGGGTGTAAAAAAATTTTCCATTCAATGCTCATCTATGGTCTGCAAATTGTTCACTGATGGCTACTTATTCTTTTCAGCACAAGTTCTTACTGTTAAGAATTATACACTAATGATATCAAGGGTGAGGCTCATGAAACTGCTGCTGAAGTTCTTGAGAAAGAATTCAAGAGAGAAACCGGATGGTTAATTACATGTTAATTCACTAAGTGGTCCTCTACTATTAGATTTTGAGGTATTCAATTGTTTCTATTTAGCATGATCTCTCAGTAACAAAAAAACCAGAAAAATTATTTAATTGATTTTTATTCATAAAGCCCTCCATCTAATATATAATAAGTAAACCCTGATTGTTAGACAAAATGAATAAAACAAAGTTTCTGTCTAAAATGTTTTTAATTTGGCTGGTGATTCTATCAGCAACCAAGCTGAATAGTAAAAAGAAGAAAGAATAATAAAAAGTGAGAATAGGTTGGGCACCTGGGTAGCTCATTGCTAGGTATCCAACTCTATTTTGGGTCAGGTCATGATCTCAGGGTTGTAAGATACAGAGCCCTACATAGGGTTCCATGCTGGGCATGGAGCCCACTTAAGATTCTCTCTCTCCCTCTGACCCTCCCACACCAATTCGCACTCACAGGTGCTCACTCACCCTATCAAAAAAAAAAAAAAAAAAAAAAAAAGAGGATGCCTGGGTGGCTCAGTTGGTTAAGCATCTGCCTTCTAGGTTCCTGGGATCCGGTCCCACATCAGGCTCCCTGCTCAGTGGGGAGTCTGCTTCTCCCCCTCCCTCTACCCCACCTTTCTGCTCATCTTCTCTCTCTCATTCACTCTCTCTCAAATAAATAAAATCTTTAAAAAAAATGAGACTAGGTTAAGGGAACCTAGAGACATCATCATGTGTAATAACATTTGCATTACAGGGATCCCAGAATAAAAGTGAGCAAAGGGGGCAGAAAATTTATTTGAAGAAATAAGAGCTGAAAAAGAAATAATAGCTAAAAACTCCCTAAATCTGGAGAGGGAGACATCCAGATCCAGGAGATACAGAGAGCCCCCAACAAAATCAATCTGAGAAGATCTACATCAAGACATATAATAATTAAAATGGTAACAAGTAGTGATGAGAATTTAAAAAGCAGCAGGAGAAAAGAAAACAATTACTTATAAAGGAAACCCCTTAAGGCTATCAGCTGATTTTTCAGCAGAAACCTTGTGGGTCAGAAGGCAGTAGCATAATATACTCAAAGTGCTGAAAGGAAAAAACAAACAAACCAAAAAAAAAAAAACAAAAAAACAAAAAAACAAAAAAACAAACCAAAAAACAAAAAACCTGTAACCAAGGATACTCTATCTAGTAAGACTATCATTTAGAATAGAAGGAGAGGTAAAGGGTTTCCTACACAAACAAAAGTTAAAGGAATTCATCACCACTAAATCAGACTTATAAGAAATGTAAAAGGGAATTCTCTGACTGGAAAAAAAGACCATAATCAAGAGTGAGAAAATTAGAAAGGAAAAAATTTCACAGACAAATATAAACATCATAAAAGTGGTAGATTAATCACTTATAAAACCAGTATAGAGGTTAAAGCAAAAAGCAGTAAAATCAATTACATCTATAAAAATCTGTCAAAGGACTCATAAAATAAAAGGTTGTAAAGTATGACATCATGCATATAAAAGGTATGTGGCATAGAGTAAAATTTAGTGCTTTTAAAATGGGTTCTAAGAATACACTTAACTAGATGAGCACTGAGAAATGTATAGAATTACTGAATCTTATATTGTACAACTGAAGCTAACAACACTGTATGTTAAGTATTCTTGGAAAAAAAATAGTTTAAAATATTTTCTAAGACGTGCCTGTGTAACTCAGTTGGTTAAGCATGTGCCTTCAGCTCAGGTAATTATCACAGGGTCCTGGGTAGAGGCCCTGTGATTCTGGGCTTACGGGGCTTTCTGCTCAGCAGAGAGCCTGCTACTCCCTCTCCCTTTGCCTGCCACTCTGCCAACTTGTACTCTCTGTCAAATGAATAAATAAAATCTTAAAAAAATTTTTAAATTAAAATTTTAAAAAAATTCATTCTTTTACCAAAACAAGCAAACCCCCTCAAAAAACAAAAGTACAGAACAAACAAACAAACCTACATACCTGTGAAGCAAATAATGAGATATAATGATTATACAATAATAAACATCTGTTATGTACCTGTGAAATTCAGTTTATCTACACTGGATTCACTCATGTGTTTGAATGTAATTTGGGGGCAGACTAATTCAGGCTGATCTAGGCTGGGTCAATTTAACCCTGCTTCCTGTGTCTCTTGTCCTTATTGTGGGACCAACAGGAGGCTAGTCTGGATCTCCTATTTTATGGCAGTGGCTGAAGCACAGGAGAGTAAATCCAATCTCTAAAGTGCTTCTTCAAGTCTCTGTTTGCATTGCATGTACTGGTATCTCATTTGGCCAAAGCCAGTCACATGCCTGAACTCAGAATCAAGAGACAAGGAAAATATTTCATTTCTTGATAGAAAACTGTAAAACCACATAGAAAAGGGTGTAGATACAAGGAAGAGAAGAAGATTCAAGACAATTAACTCAATCTACTATAGTAATTTATACAAGGAAGCAGAAGCTTAGGATCCAGTAAGAAACTCTGAGGAGTATCAGGATTAAGAAAATCAAATTTATTTACTTTGTACCCTATTTTTAGCACAATTCTAGGGACTTATTTTTAAACTTCAGCAAGTCAATGTGCTTGCTTAAACCTTACTAATTGGTCAAATTTAAGATCTATCTGAAGAATCGAGAATTCCCCATAAACCCTTGAATCTAAATTTGCTCAATGTTAGAAAAACATCAAGTAACAAGACTTTTAATAGCATGGGATAAAAGCTGTGGGGAAGAAAAAGTGTCTTAATGCTATTTTAAAGCTACTACGTATCAGAATACCACGAGAAGGATGCTCTGAATTATGTTTCCACTCTTTATTAAGATGCTTTGTGTAATTAGTAGTGTTTCTATCAGAATAAATAGTAATTTGAAATTCATCCAAATTAAAAGCCCAAATGAAACAGGAACGTTAGTGATGAATAGAATGTTAAAAGAGTCAAAATTCTCTAGGGTGGATATGTCTGTATAAGTCAGAACAGTTTAAATCAACTCTGTAGAATCCATGTGGAGTAAAGCAGAATAAAAAGGAAGTTTTTGGGAGGAGGAACCAGGAATCCACACAGACTTCTAGCCAAAAGAAAAATTCACTTCCAGTTTTCTGAAAACTCTAAAAATCAGACTAAATTCTACATATGCCATTATGAACTCTACACTGGCATCTTAAAAAACAAGACAGCAAATATAGTAAAATAAGTCATTATTCATCTTTTATTACATAGTATCTTATAGTTCCAATAAAGGTGGATGCTACAAAATGGAAAGAATGGGCGCCTGGGTGGCTCAGTCCTTATGTGTCTGCCTTCAGCTCAGGTCATGATCCCAGGATCCTGGGTTCAAGCCCCATATTGAGCCCCGCACTGGGCTCCCTGCTCAGCGGGAAGCCTGCTTCTCCCACTCTCCCTGCTTGCGTTCCCTCTCTCACTGTGTCTCTCTGTCAAAATAAATAAAATCTTTGAAAAAAAAAATGGAAAGAGTAACTTCTTCATTTAATATTATAATATAGGACTATAAATATAATATTCTACAGGCAAAGTTGTGAAAGCATTTCCAATATCATTTACCAGGACTAGGGCACATCATCTGGATCTATGTTACTATGCCACCAGCACCATCTTGTTTCAGTGCCTGTTGGTCATAGAACAATGATTTGGCAAGCCCATGCACAGCCACACTGCATCTAGGTAATGATGACTAGTCTGTGATATTCAAAATTACTTATAATGCCTAGGAGAAAGTCAACATGGCAGTTCTGGCCTGTGCCTACCATAGAAACAATCATGAGCTTGAGATAATATAAGTAAGTGTAGATATTAAGAACTTCTCATCTCCTACAAAACGGAGAAGATTCTGATGTAGTGGGAAGAGCTATGACCTACAAAAAAACTAAAAACCAAAACAAAAAAACCTCTTATGCAAAAATTAAGCTCTAAGATTACCTCATACTATGTGTAAAACAAGTAAAATTTAAAAACTTCTAGGAGAAAACACAGATACACTCTTTGTGACCTTTGGTTAATCAAAGATTTCTTAGATAGGGTAACAAGTTGGACTTAATGAAAATTTAAAACTACTCTTAAAAGGACACTGTCAGGAAAAGAAGCCAAAGTCTGTTAGCCAAACATCTACCTCTTAAAATAATTTATTCAAAATATATAAAGAATTCTTATAATTCAATAAAGAGAAACATCAAAATTTTTTTAAAAATTGACAAAAGATTTTAACAGACACTTCACAAAAGAAAAAATACAGGTCGCAAAAGAAACACGTTAAGATTTGTCAACATCATTGAGATGCTGTAGCTAAAAGCACAATGAGAAATTATACAACATCTACTATATTAGCTAAAATTAATAAACTTGAAATGCCAAGTGTTGGCAAGGATGCAGATTGACCAAACACTTACACATTGTGGTGGGAATACAAAATGATACGGCAACTTAAGAAAACAGTTTACCAGTTCCTTATAGAAGTCAATATATACCCATCATATAATCAAGCAATTCCATGTCTACATGTTTATTAAAAATAAAAGAAAACATCTGTTCAAAGACCTGTATAAGAATGTTCATAACACTTTTTTTTTCATAATAGCCCCCAAATAACCCAGATGTATATTAATTGGTAAAGAGATAAATTGTAGTATATTTACAAAATGTAATATTACCCAGCACTAGGAAGAACAAACTACCTCTACATGCACCAACACAGATGAATGTTGCAACGATTATGTTCAGTGACAAGCTAGTGACAAAAGGCTACATTCTTTAAGATTTTACTTGTATGATGATCTCGGGATAGAGAAGAGATCAGATGTTGCTACTGATGGGGATGGGGGAGGAAACTTACTACAAAGGACCTTGAGAGAACTTTATAGGACGATGGGAAATGTTATGTAGTTCAGTTGTGGTTGTAGTCCCATAACTGTTTACATTTGCCAAAACTTATCAAACTGAACATGAGAATTTTATTGTGTATAAATTAATCTTAATAAATCTGGCCTTAAAAAAATAAAAGAAAGAAAGAAGCAAGGGCAGCTTCAACCAGGATGAGAGAGGAAATGGGAAGGAGTGAAGGAGTAGTTGGACAGTTAGTGAAGATGGTGCCATAGGAGGCTCCTGAACTCCCTTCCTCTCCATGGACATAGCAGATGTACAGCTGCACACAGAGCAGTTACCCATGAGAGAAATTCAGAAACTAGCTAAGCAACTCCTATATGTCCATGAATGAGAAAACACCAACAGTGAAATGGGAGGGAAAGACTGACACACTCTTGCCCTAAACCCCCAACCCCGATACAGGACCATACAATTGGGAGAGAACTCCCAATGGCCTCCTTCTCTCTGTGGAGCAAAGCGTTTGGATTTAACTCTTAGTGACTCCAACTTTTAAGACTTCCGTCAGAGGGATGAGGTCCCAAAACCTTAGCTCTGAAAACCAACAAGGCTTTCATCCACAAGAGCCACAAAACCATAGCAAACAAAGGGGCAGTTGTTAATGGGCATGTAAGCCCTCACTATGGCTATTCTCCCAGGGCCCAGCACAGAGGAAACAGTGAAAATCACCCATCTCCCAGGCTTTCCCTGAAAGAGGCCCATATGTATAATTTGAAAGCTGCTTCTTGCTTCTAATTTAGTGTACATCTAGGAACTGGTTATGATCCTGCCATGAAACCAGGGAAGCTAGTGGACACATCCATCTCCATCTACCTGTAGCCTGCTCCAAGTTATCACTACCCAGGAATAAAACTTGTATATACAAGTTTTCACCCCAGATTTTGCAGCTACTATCCAAGAGACAGGTTCCCAGATCACCTGATTCTGATAGCCAATGAAGCTTCCATATATGTGGAACACTAGTTCCACATGTAGGTAAGCTCATCAACACTGGTCTTGGCAATTATTTTTTGGATATAACACCAAAAGCAAAGGCAACAAAAGCAAAAACAAACAAGTGGGACTAAATCAAACTAAAAAGCTTCTGCTCATGAAAGGAAACCAACAACAAAATAAAAAGGCAACTTAAGGAGTGGAAGAAAATATTTGGAAACCACATATCCAAAAGGGGTCAATGTCCAGAATATACAATATACTTACATAATTCAATAGCAAAAAACCCAGGAATAACTCAATAAAAAATGGTCAAAGGACCTGAAGAAACATTTTTCCAAAGAAGACATACAAATAACCAAAACGGGGGTACCCGGGTGGCTCAGTGGGTTGGAGCCTCTGCCTTTGGGTGGTGATCCCAGGGTTCTGGGATCAAGCCCTGCATGCATCAGGCTCTCTGCTTGGCGGGGAGCCTGCTTCCTCCTCTCTCTCTCTGCCTGCATCTCTGTCTGTCAAATAGATAAATGGAATCTTAAAAAAAAAAAACAAAAAACAAATAACCAAAAGGTACATGAAAAGGTGTCCAACATTATAAATCATGAGGGAAATGCAAATCCAAACCACAATGAGATATCATTTTATACCTATTAGGATAGCCATTATAAAATGATAAGAGATAACAAATGCTCTCAAGGATGTGGAGGAAAAAGAACCCTTGTACACTGTTGGTAGGAACAGAAACTGATACAACCACAATGGAAACAGTATGGAGGCTCCCCAGAAAATTAAAAATAGAACTACTATATGATCCATCCATCCCACTTCTGGGTAAATATCCAAAGGAAATCATTACCTCAAAGAGATATGAACTCTCATGTTCAATGCAAGCATTATATACAATAGTTAAGGTGTGGAAACAATTCCAGTGTTTATCAGCAGATAAATGGATAAGGCAAATCTGGTACATGTATAAAATACAGAATTAATCAGCCTGAAAAAAAAATTCCACCATTTGCGACAACACGGATGGACCTGGAGGACATTATGCTGAGCAAAATAAGCAAGAAAGAGAAAGACAAACACTGCATGGTTTCACTTATATGTGGAATCTTAAACAAACAAACCACACACACACTAAAAACTGAAAAAACAAACATAAAAGCATAGAGTAGAAAAGTGGTTGCCAGGGTGTCAGGACCTGGGAGGTGGGGTGAGGTAGTGGGTGGGGAATAGGGAGAGGCTGGTGAAAGGCTAGAGATTTTAGGATAGGAGCCAAAAAAGTTTATATTATACAAATTTTAAGGAAACTGAGGACCTGGTGGGTAATTATGAGTACACTGGAAAGGGCAGGGGATAGCAGGTTGTGGGAATATAGGAGGGAGGAACATTCTATGCAAAGGGCAATTTGTTTAAAAACCCAGACATAAATGGTGCCACAAAGAATTCTCTGCATTATTATTGTTGAGGATGGCTTGAACACATAGAATTTTGCAAAGGGTGAAGCTGTAGAGGCAAATAGGGTCCAGGTTAAGTTGGGCTTTGTAAAGCATCCTAGGGGATTTTAAGCTTTCTCCTTAGAATGATGGGAGTCATTAAAAGATTTTAAACTAGGAATGATCCATTCTAATTCATGTTTCAGGAAAACTTCATTGGCTTCAGTATGGAGGACTACAGAAAGTAGTGGCTAAATTAATGGAAGGGACCAAGAGTTCTATTGTAGTGGGATGGAGAAAAGTGAAGAATTCCACAAACTCTTGTAAGCATATAAAATCCAGGGATTGATTAGACATGAATAGAATGGTAATAGGTGAGAATTATGCCCATATTTCTGACTTAGGCAACTTGATGGATGATAATTACAATTATTAAGGCTAAGAAATATTGGAGAGGGAGCATGTTGGAAGGGAAGATGATGGATACATTTTATTATTACCATTATTGTTATTATTTAGTCATGTCATGAGAATGTTAGTGATATGCTCTATCCAGTCCTTTTTTAAAATGTCAATGTTTCTGATCTTCAGAACTATAATTCTTATAATGTTAAAAACCTTTAAGCTTCTTACTTTACAAATTATTTTCTTTCTAAAATCTATTGGCACATTTTTACTATCAGAAATGGATACAAAGGACACTGGAAGCAAAAGCTGCTATTTGCAAAAATGGTGGTTAAAGAGTTATATTTTCTTCCTTCTCCTTTTTGTACTCATGAAAGAAATTAGCCACATATCTGAGTTTTAGGAATAATCAAGTTTTATCTTTTTGTGAAGTTGCCCTCCTTTTTCCTTACCCAATTTCAATATGACTTTATTTCCTTTCTACATAGCTTTGTGATTATAATTATCTGTTTATATTCATATTATTACTAGTACCACATCTCCTTCTACCTTGAAGTCAGAGATTCTGCTCAGTTATTTGGAAGTACCCATGTACCTTGGAAAATCCTATGAAGTATGCCTTTAGTCAGTAATTGCCAAATGACTAAAGAGTCTGTATCCTGAACTTGCTCATCTAATAATTTGGTTTCAAAAGTCATTCTATTTTTTAATATCTTTTCTCAAATCTTTCATCAATAATATTAAAACAGATGATGAAGTCTTACTCTAAATAATGTGGGGGTCGGTGGTAAGGGGGTGTGAAATTGGTGAAGGAGGTCAAAATGTACAAACTTCCAGTTATAAAATAAATAATGGGTATGTAATGTACAGCATATTTAAAAAGTAATAAAAAAGAGTTACATAAAGAAAATTCTTCCATAAAAATTAATCTTTAATCTGTTTGACATTATTCCCTTTATTTTTAAAATATCTATTTAACCTTAGTTCTTATAAAAATGTATGAGAAAAGATCCTTTATCCTTCAAAATGTTTAGTCGCCAGACTTTAGAACACTTAAACTATCGTTGTCTAGGGTGTGAAAGAATGAGTGCCTTTTCTGAGTGGTAAAACCACAATAGTTGCAAAAGTACCACCAAACACATAAACAGTAAAAACCAAAATGGATGGCTTCCCTCAACTGTCACAGATTGGTTGCAACAGTTAATGTGCTCAGGTGAAGCCACGAATGTTACCAGAACTAGATAAGAATGTTGTAATCAGAACTTGAATTGTGTTTTGGAATTGGCAGTAAGGTGACTTGTGGTATGGTTCAAGCTGATTGGTTTTAGGCTTATTGCCTTCTACCCTCCCTGATAACTGAAAGATTCTTGGTGTTTTTCTTTTCTTTTCTTTTTAATTTATGCTATCTGGTTAAGAAAACAGTGCTTTGTGATTTGGGTTTCAGTAAAGGATTTAGTCTATTAATATATATTAGTCTATTATATATATTAGTCTATTAATATATACGCTATCTGAAAAAAGTCCATATCCCCTATATCAAATGAAAGATATAAAAAAACAAAAGGAAGGAAACTGAAAATATGTGTTTACCTTAAGTCACTACTGAATCCGATATAGTAGAGGGAATGGTTATAGTATCAGCAAAAACATTATTATCAGATCAAGGCTCACCTGTCAGTAAGGCAGAGTTCTTTACTCATGGAGTCATAGTGTTTGAGGAAAAAATAAAATACATTCTAGAACTATTATCCATCAATGTTTGTTTTAGAGGGGTAAGGTAATTTGGAACTAAGAACCTACAGGCAAAATTTGTTATAAAGTATCAAACACCCTGCTTGTTTGAAAGCATCTTTTTTCAGTATCATACATTTTTATCTCTAGTTTATATGCCTTTGAATAGAAAATAACAAGTATCACCTGACCATATTATGGCAATTCTGAACATGGTCATTTGGTATATGTACTGTATATACATATATGAAAAGCATACCAGAGCAAAACTTAATCCACACCTTGAATCTCTAATAATTCCAAATTTGGTCCTTTTCCAAAGCCTACAGGTCTTCTTTTATAAAAACTGAGTGGCTTGCCAACATTTCATATATTGGGGTTTTCATAAAATTGGATGTATCCACCAGTAAGTTTTCTGTATTTGAGTGATTATTTATTATAAACATGTGATTCAAGAGAGTTAGCCGACAAACAGAAATAAATTCCTTGGGGCACCTGGGTGGCTCAGTGGGTTAAGCCTCTGCCTTCGGCTCAGGTCATGATCTCAGGGTCCTGGGATCGAGCCCCACATCAGGCTCTCTCCTCAGCAGGGAGCCAGCTTCCCCCTACCCGCCTCTCTGCCTACTTGTGATCTCTGTCTGTCAAGTAAATAAATAAATCTAAAAAAAAGAAAGAGAGAAAGAAAGAAAGAAAGAAATTTCTTGCCTTTCAAATTTTACAGAAGCAGGTGGGCTATGAAGTTAACCAGGGAGGGACAAAGAACTGGCCAATGAGCAGAAACTGTTCTCCTCAATGGCAACACTCAACAAAAGTAAGAAGGGCGTGGGAAATTTACTATTTCGCAAAATAAATTTGGTATTTATCTACATTTGGTTTGGTTCTCTATGAAGTAGAGAATGTGTATCAATTATTTTCCCATACCATCAATTATTCTTTGATAAGTAAAAATCCAGATTTCTGAATATATGAAGTTTTGAAATGGCTCTATACCCAGAAAAATGAATTCTTTGGTATTTAAATGAACACTGAAAATATAAAAATACTGATTAGTAATTAATATAAAAACATGATTATAGGGAAGAACAAGACCAAACTGACAGTTTACCAAATGGGATAAAAGAATTATTTGACTGTCATATCTGAATATACCAGAGAGTTAGTGCAAAAAGAATGAATTTCCGGGTAACTGTTACAAGTGAAGAAGACAAGAAAAAAAGTGAAGAGAAGGAGACAGTGAAAGCCACACATTAGGGCAGCTGCACGATCTGAGGAACTTTGCCACTACTTTGTGTCCGATTCAACATCTCCTTAAGGTACAAAGAGCTTTTACCACAAATGTGATTATGCACTGACAAAAAAGTCCACTATAGGACTTATATGTACGTGATAGCAAAGAAAAGGCAAACCTTTCAGGATGTGAAGAGTGATCTCAAAACTCAGCCACTCATTCTCAAGAGGTCTGGAGAGTCTACATTGAACTGTAACTTGACTTTAACTGGGTTCAAACATTTTGCATCTTTTGAAAGTCTTTGTTCAACTAAAATCTTTTACAAAATATCTGAAGCAAGTAAAAATGGAACTCCTTTGGTTTTGGGTGAGGAGGTGGGATTGGCAGCCTCTAATCCTATCCACTAGCAGCCTCTTTCCCTTTTTTCCTATGTGGTAGCTCTCCAGGGTAATCCCGTGGAATCACTGTGGCTGAAACATTTAAGAAGCAATTGAGATATTTCAATCATATATATGGGAAATACTTTCTGTTCAAATTAGACCTACTGTTAGTTGATTCCCCAGATCCCTGGCAAAAAGACAAGGCTTGACAATTGTCAGTATCTAGTTAACAAGGCAGACTGAACAAGTGACTATCACTGCTCTCAATTCCTTACCGTTCCTCAAGTAATAGTAAATCAACATCATTATTCACAAAGACAAAAGAGAGAAAAAGAGAAGCCAATGTCAACAAATGCTGGGCTGATGGAAAACTGAAATCTGTAGGTCCCGGGAAAGTGAACTGATTCATGCCACAGAACCCCAGAAAGGCTTGAGAACTGAAGGCACCAGCCACTGAAGGCAGAAGTAACAATAGAGGATTATTTGACCTAAGCAACTATCCCTCAATTATTTTTCCAGGAAAGAGAAGGTTTAATTTCTAGTGAGGCCTTAGACTCCTATAAAAGAAGGTTAAAAGAAAGACACACTTTCTTTTAGCTCTTCTTCCCTATTTAACATTTAGAACACTGGGTGTGGGTGACTTGACACATGCAGAGGCAAAAAGAAATCCTTGGATGGTGACTCTATCCCATGCTGGAGGAGCTGGTCTAGAATGCCACAGAGAATGGAAGCCCTCAGAAAGGCCTCTCCAGGAATGGTTCTCCTGATTAGCTCTACAGTACTTTAAACAATTATGTACATGTACAGATTCTAAAAATAAATTTCATCACAAAACAAGAATACTCAGTTCTTGATTACCATTCAAGTAGAGAAAAAAACCCAGAAACTTTTGAAAAATAGATTTCTAAAAATCATTTCCTCTTGTCCTTTAAAAAATCGGTACCTTCTCAAACATGTCTTGTCTAGATTCACAGAAAACATTGTTTTCAGTGACTACTTTGGCAGGAGAGAAGTGATATTAAAGTTTACAGGAAAGTAAGACCACCATAGCTACTGTTATTGTCATGGATAATCCACCCACAAATAATCCAATTCCTCTTTTACCATTTAAACAGAACCCCTCATTTGATCATATATTGCCCAAATTGAATTTCTGGATGCATTATACCATTTTAGAGTACTAATGTTTTTTTTTTAAAAAGTGCCAAATCACATTTCTTCGTACATTGCATAAACGGAATTTGCCCTCTTTAAAGTCTGGAGTGGTTACTTACTTTCTGGCAAATTCATCTGTAAAGATTTCCAACTGGAAATGTATTTTGCATGATAACAGGTTGAAGTCATGAATCACTTGGTAATTCATTAGAGTGACTAGCATCAAAGGATCCCTTAGGAATTTAGGGGAAAGGTAGTTAAGCAATTAATGAAGTTATTTAAAATCCTGATATGGTTGAGCCTGCTTTGAAGACTGCTAGGGATTAATATTTATTTAATAGATTGTCAGTTTCCATGCCAAAAAAAGAAATGTGACAGAAGTCACCCTAGTCTAAATGTAAAAAAGGTAGCCCATTTGAAGCATATTTTATTGCGGTAGTTGACACCATTATAGTCTGTACCATTATATCACCATACAAAAGCCATCATTCTCAAGCTGAAATTAACATTGCTGTTGTTTTCGATTAGAAGAATTGGCTCTAAATCCAGCAATTCTCTGCAGTGATTTATATTTTAGTAGCTGCCATCTTGCACCAGGAGAGAACATGTCAGAGTATAACTGCTCTCTGATGAGACATAAGGTATTAAAATTGATATGAGATGACAAAATGGGAGAATAGCATTGTAGGGGTAAAGTTTTCACTTGAGAACAGCCTCTGTTACGGCTTCATTCCTGAGACTCTCTGCTAATCTTTATGTTTGATTCAGAACCTAGTTCCTCCCATAGAAATGTAGAGGATGTGAGCCTGGTGTTAGATAATTAGCTCTTATCTCTTGCATAAAGTACTGAAAATGTATTAAGTGCTAGGAAGATCTCATTTGTAAGAATAAATGATAGCTGAGTTGATTGACAAAATGAAAGCTTCTAAAGACATTTTGGTTGGTAGTTTCCTTCATTATATCAAGATTTATTTCTTACGGTGGAGCTAGTCCCACCTACTTTTATCACTGATGTCTTTTTAAAAGCAGTGTGATTAGTGATTTTTACCCTGAAGCTCAGGACTAAAATCTCAGGATATTTCATAGTATTTTATCATACCATTTAGTTTTTAAAACTACCTTTATTCCTAAAAACAGTCAGAGCCCTCTAAAATCTTTATTTTGGATTTCTCTTGCTCACCCATGAAGCACTCTGAAATAGGCTGCCATTAAGAGATAACAGGCATGAGTTGAAATTTTTTTTCATATCCTTCACATAATTCCAGACACCTAAATTAATGAATAAAACATCACAAGTGTTAAAATTTATGATATTAAGGAGGGCACGTATTGCATGGAGCACTGGGTGTGGTACATAAACAAGGAATTTTGGAACACGGAAAAAAAAATAAAATAAAATTTAGAAAACAAAAAATAACAATTATGATCAATTTAATATCTCAACAAAATTAGCATCAAAACAATAAATTTTAATTTACAAAAAATTTATGGTATTATTATTATAACACAAAAATATTAAATATCAATAGATAAAGCATGTTACATTTGATTTCTACTCTGGGTGTTGAAGAGAATGTCTTTTAGGGCTGGTGCATTCCTTGTACCCTATGTACAGGATACTTTTTACTCAAAGTGCTTGTGTTTGCCTTTAAGGCAGCATATTCTCTTGTCTAGCTTCTAATGCAATGGAGTTGCTACTGAAGGTTGGTAATTATCTCCATTGTACCACTTCTATCTTGAACATCCCTTTATTCCATGCAAAAGAAATAACAAAATAAATAACATCTTTGGCTTCTAACTTTGCAATAATGGCATGGTGGTAGCCATGGCTGAATGGAATGGTAAGGTTGGAGAAGAAGGAGTAGAATGCATTTCTCATCAAAGGCATTAGCCAAGTGGCTGAGAGTAGCCAAGTATCAATCAACTATTTCAATGTTTATATCATAAGAAGACCAGGACCTTGAAATGCATACTGAATTCCCTATGAAATGCCTTATGTAAGTAAGACAAGTCAAACAAGTGGCAAGTCAGGCAAATAAGGCATATAAACAAAGGGTCTTAGTAATGATGACTTATTCAAAAGAAAGCATTTCATGCCATAGCATGAGTTTACTCCTTGCCACTTAGGAATGGGTCACTGTCCAAATGCCAAAATAATGTGATCTATTAATAAGTTAGAAAACCTATTACGTTCATCCCATGGAAATTTTTTTTTTTTGCATTTAGCATTACAAACACTGTGTGGGTTTAGCTGTGTGTGTTCTATCCCCTTCACACTACTTCTCACCTGTCTTTCCTAATAATAGAAAACCCAAGAACCTAGTATTGTTGTCCTTGAAAGGTAAAGTTATTTTGTGCCTGGGTGAAGGTCATCGTGTTAAAAGAATAATTGTATTATTTTATTAAAAAGAAAAGTTCTGAGTAGGATTTTCACCAAGCAATTCAGAGACACTTTTTACTGACCTGAATGTTTGTTACCTCTCACCAGTGACTCTACCAATAAAGGTTAAGACACACTTGAGCCCTTTTCCCGGTTGTTTGAATGTCCATCTCTCTAATAGGTATATTTTCCTCTTCACTGTGGCTATTCCTCCCTGATCATAACAGTGGCAACAAGCTATATAATCTAGCCTATTTTGAAAATCACCTGATATGCTTTCCCTTCTCATCCTCTACATCTAGCCTCCTCGTTCATTGTTAATATGTCTCTATAGAACCACAATTTAAGCTTGAAATTTCATCTTTTTTGACTCCTTTCTCTTCTCTGACATTTCTAAACACAGTTGCGAGCTATTCTCAAGTTCCCGTTATCTCTTTCATTCTGTAATTATAACACTCACCTAAAATGCTTCCTGAATTCTAGTGTTCTCCCTGCTGCCTACAATCTCTACACACTCTCATTATAATCTTTCTAAAACCAGTTTCCTGATTATTTCACTCTTTGCAAACCACAGCAGACACTATGTACAGTGCTGTGTTTATCACACCATGTCTTCTTCCCAGGCACACAGAAGGACCACATTTTCCAGACACTAGATTGGAACCATGTGACTGTATTGTGACACATGGAATGAAGTATGAATTGACACAATGCGTCACTTCTGCTGATGACACATGAGAATCAATATGCCTCTGCTATTTCTCTATTTTTCTTCCTTGATTATCTTGAAAGCCATGTCTGCAAATGACAATATCATCAGACGGAGGGAACCCTAATCCCCAACCAGAGGAAGGACATGACCACCTAACAGCAGACTTTTCCTGAGCAAGAAATAAACCGTTTCATACTAAGTCAATGCCTTTCAGGATTTGCCTGTTGAAAAACTTGGGGTTATTTTCCTAACATTCCCAGAAACTTTCAATTCCAGAAAACAACCTGTTACTCACACATAAAAAGTTCTTCATGATCTGCTCCTAAGATGAGCACTGATTAGATGTCAGGCCCCAAGTTTAACACTGTATATAGTACCCATTCATTTTTATATGATATCTCATTCATTTTTATAACAACCTAATGAGGGGAACTGAAGTTCCAAGAGGTAAAATAATTTACACTGGTTCACATGGCTAACAAAATGAGTAAGTCCAATACCACACTCTTAACTACACCCAATTTTTCTATCTCTTTGGCAAGGTCCCCCCCAGAGATGTATCAGAGACATACTCTATAGTCCAATGTGCTTGAACTTGCTGTGTGTTATACTTTTCCTCTGCTGTGGGTCTACTGAGAAACAGGGTCTAGGTTGCCTTGGAATAATTACAAGCACCGAGGAAGGTCTTTCAGATTATAGGACAGCTTATTTAGTCACACTCACTAAAAACTGTAGAGCACAATGGGAAGGGAGACAGGTAAGTGCACCTGCTCAAATCTAAATGTGACATTTTGTGCCATAGGAGTTTCTGGGGCCACAGCAGGTCCACCAGCAACAGATCTTGCTGCTCTATTAAAGGACGTTGTGAGCCAATGCATGTGAAGGAGCTTTGAAAAGATATGTAGTCCTCTGCAAATGGGAAGTAGGTCTATTTACTTTCTCCCTAAGTCTGTATGGACTGATATCACCCGATCACCAAGGCAACAAACATAAGGACCCTTCCATCCTGACTTTCAAATTCATCTCATGATGTTTCCATTAATGTCTGGCAAAATTCCACTGAGAGCTTCAAAAGTCCCAGGGAGCTGTGTGAGCCGTTCTGAAGAATGAGTGCTCGTACACCCGGGAAACAAAGCAGAAGCAAAAGCTTATTTACAGTGCTGGGCAGACCTAGCTTCCAGGGCAGAACAGGCTTTGTGTTCAAAGACTCATCTCAGGTTAAAACATCCTATTTTATCTAAACAGAACATCTCTGTTGGCAGCTACACAACTTCGACCAGATATCGGATTTTCTCTGTGTTACTTGGCATAAGGACATGCAAAAGTTTCCTAATATGATATTCTTGTAACTCGGAAAAATTAGTAACTCCCACCATGCAACCCTTGTAGGATCATGTGCTAATGAAGAAGATGCTCTAATAATTAGGCCTAGAGCCACCGAATGTAACACCTTCCAATTAGCACTCCCCAGCATGAATACTGCCATTATCATTAAACAACAAAGACAAAAATGGGTATCAATCCACATAATAGAAAATAATTGATGAAGTTGGAGGGCGTGATTATTTGTGATTACTTTACAGTCATGCACAGAAAGTAGGAGAACCACAGCTAGTGGTTAATCTCTGGCTACCTCTTTGAAGATAATGAAATTGGCTTCCTACTGATGATTATTCATTAACAATTAATTCTTTCTCAGTGATCTGCCTCATTTTCAGCTTCTCACTACAAACATGCAATGGAATAATTACAAGTGGAAATGAAAAAGCAATTAGTGGCAGATAATGCCAACATCTGATTAAAAAACAGTAGAACAGATTAGCAGTTTCGTAACTGCAAGTCTGCTGCCTTCAGCAGGGAGGTGTAAGTCACCCAGTTATACTGCAGTTCAAGCTGTGCTTTCTCTTTTATTGCCTCCCCTCCATCATGGTCTGCCACATTAAATGCTCTGTTTTATTCTAGGGGGCACTGGCTGTTGTAAATACTTTCCACAGATTAAGTAGCATTTGAGATGATTTGTGGTCCTACATGCTAAAATTCTAAAAGGCGCTGTCTCATAATATGATGGCTAAAACCTGTATCTCTATACCTTTCTTTGGGGACCACAGAAAATAGCATTATACACAGCTTTGCTTTTGTTTCAACTCAACCCTTGTTTAGTGACGTGTCCGCAGAGGAAGAGGAACATTAAATCAAAAACAAACACCTTCTTTAAGCAGGCTGTGGCTCTTTTGTTACCTGCACCCAGGGTTGCTTTGGTCTTGGAGGATGGATTCTCGCCTCGCATAATGTGAGACATAAACTGGCAGCCAGTGGATTTTTACTTAATGTTTAACAAGGGTTAACCTAGTGCTGGCTGCTGTGTAAATAATCCCTCAATGAAGGCTTAGAATGTCCCCATTCTCAGCAATCCAGCTGGTGCATCCGTACTTATAGGATACAGAACTACATGGGGAGTGTCAAAACCGTCACTTCAGAAGGTAAAAAAGTCATTCTCTTTTAAATAATTTGGAAGTTATGTTCACTTGAAACTCTGATAGGCTCTTGCCAAGGAACTTGGCACAGTAGGAGCACAGACAAGAGCTGTTTCAGGAAACTGGGTTTTGAAAAGAACTATGTATTTAAATGTAGTATCATCGGGTCATATGTTATTTTACCAGATCTACAAAGATCAACGTAATAAAGAAGGGAGGTATGAGGTGGAAATAAAGCAAACTTTGATGACTTGATATCCAGCTGATACATACTAGTATGGTGTTTTTATGACCAGTTGAACATCTGTTGAGATTGGTCATTTCTGGCTCAGGACGCCTGCTGGAGATTTTAAATATCACCCTGAATATTTCTGACTTTATTATTAAAATTGTAGTAAGTATCTTTTATGTACCTGGAACTGTGTCAGGGCATTGATAGTAATTAGACATAGTACTCTAGCTCTCTATCAGCTCCAAATACAGTGGAAAAGAAAGACATGTAAAAACATGAGTGGAATAAAATACAATAATTATTACATTGGGGCATTTACAGTGTACAAGAGGGAGTTCTGCAGGATATAAGCAGGACCAATAATGACTGGAATGACTTCATAAGCAGAGGATGCTTGAAGTCAGCCTTGGAGTGTCTTTTTTTTTAAGACTCTATTTATTTGAGAAAAAGAGAGAGAGAGAAAAAAAGAGCACAGGAACAAAGATGCAGAGGGAGAAGGAGAAGGAGCTCCCCAGTGAGCAGGGAGCCCAATGCAGGACTCGATACCAAGACGCTGGGATAATGACCTGAGCCAAAGGCAGACACTTAATTGACTCCCTCTTGGAGTGTCTTTTAACAGAGCAGCACGATTTGTTGCTGACAGACCTGTTGTGGCTCCAGAAATTCCTATGGCACAAAATCCCATGTAAGGTTTAGCACAGGTACATTCACCTGCTTTCTGTCCACCGAGCTCTATAGTCCTTTAATGAGTGGCCTTTTTTTTTAACCTGAAAAAAAAAAAACAACAAAAAAAAAACTTCCTTAGTGCTTGTAATCAATCCCAGGCAACCAAGGCGCTATTTCTAACGCCCAGGGCAGTTTTCAAGATCATCAATATACTGACAACTTCCAAATTTATGTCTCCAGTTCTGACCTCTACTCTGAACTCAACTTGTAAATCCCACTCCCAGTCAGCATTTTCACCTGATGCCGAATGAACATCTCCTATCTGGTTGTTAAACTCAACTCTTTGTTCTAGTTCTTTCCCACATCCACCATTGTCCCAAAGTTCCCTTCCTCAGAGATATGAAACCAAAAATCCAGGAGCTGTCCTGGACTCATCTCTTTATCTTATATTCTCCATGCAACCCATCCACAAATATTATTTATTTCACCTTAAAAAAATATTAGAATCTGACCATATCTAATCTCTTCCACTGCTATCATACTTTTACAGACCTCCTTATCTGTCACTTAAATATTTGCAATAGAATTTTAATGGGTCTCACTATTCCCCTCTTGTTCATTTTCTCCACTGATGAGGAATTCTTTAAAATACATATATTATTACTTCCCCATTCAAAATTCTAATGGTTTTGCCTTTCAGAGAAAAATCTAAAGTCCTTGCCATGACCTCCATGCCCAGACATGATCAGGTCCCAGGTCACCACTCCAGTCTTGTTTCCTGCCACTTTTCCCCTCACTCACTTGGCTTCATCACAGCTCTCTTATGTTCAGGGGATGAGAGTGTAAGTTGGTTCAGTGAGGACAATCAAGAATTCAGTTATAAAAACATTGATTTTAACATCTTTTGACATCTCTAGAAATGTCAAGAGGGCAGTTGTAATATGGATCTTAAGTCTCAGAAAGGAGGCCTGTGACTAGAGATACATATTTGCAAGTCATTTGCACATAGTGTCATTTGAAATTTTAGCATGGATATCCCAGAGAGAGGAGATGAAGGGATGTAGGACCAAGCTTTGAGGAACCACAGCAAATGGAGGCCTAGTGGAGGAGTATGACATTGTAAAAGAGTCACAGAGACTGATAAGCAGCCCCCATGAGTGCTTTGGTAGAAGCCCAGGGAGGTGAGAAATGAATACAGCTGGTATCAGCACTTCTTTAGAGAAGTGTGGTAGGAAGGAGGAGATGAAACAGGTGAAGAAGAAAGATGTGTGGTCAAGGAAAGAGTGTTATTTCTATGGCTGAGATTTGAATATACTTAAAAGCTAAGAATTACACATTTGAGGGAAGGGTGCTAAGTAAAAGTTTTTAAAAGGGGGGGAAATAAATAGCATCTATAGTCTGAAAAGTTGGGATGCCATGGGATCACAAGCACAGCTAATTAATTTTTGCAGCTAATAATGTCGAAAATAAACTTTCAAAGATGTTTTCAAAAAAATTTTATGGTTGGTTGTCTAAATACAAACTTGACAACTTAAAATTACTAGAGAAGAAAATAAATAAAAGAAATATCAGATAATACAATAAAAGGAAAATGAAATAAAGAACCATGAAGAAGGGGTGCCTAGGCAGCTCAGTCCATTAAGTGTCTGCCTTCAGCTCAGGTCATGATCCCAGGATCCCGGGATCAAGCTCCAAGCTCTATGTTGAGCTCCCTACTCAGTAGGGAGTCAGCTTCACCCTCTCTCTCTGCCCCTTCCCCCCCCCACTTGTGCTCTCTTTAGCTCTCTCTCTCTGAAATAAATAAGTAAAATCTTAAAAAAATAAAACAGGAAGATAAATAAATAAAATAATTTAAGATAAATAAAATTAAAGAGTAAAAGAAAAAAAGAGAAAGAGAGAGAGAGTGGAAGGGAAGGCCAATCCAGAAACAATGATGTAAAAATGAATAGAGGAAATCCATTATTGAAATTAAAAGATTCCCAAAAAGTGGTAAAGAAAATGAAAACCTACATGCTACATACAAAAGATCTGTAAGAGGCATACATAATAAAATACAACTCAGAGTGAATGAAAGGAAAACGTTGGATATTATCTATAGAACAGAATTTTAAATTGTTAAGAAAGATGGCTGCAGTCTATGAGGAAGGTATAATTATAACCTTAAAATGCTAAATAACTTAGTATCAAAGTATTTATGAGGCAAAACTATAAAAAAGACAGAAAAAACAAAAATAGTGGGAAATTACTATAGCTTTCTCACTCTTTATGAGTGATGAAAGTGATGTGAGCAGATGAAAGTGAATATGGGATACAGAGGACATGAATAATATCATTAATAAATTTTATTTAATAGTTACATCATGAGTTCCATACCATACAAAGAGGAGAATCTTTCAAGTGTCTCTGAAAAGTTTGCAAAAAATTGGCCATAGGTAATAGCCCCAAAACAATCACCACAAATACCCTAACATAGACATAATATGAAATATTTGCATAGATCACAGTGTAAAAAAGATTCCATAAGTAATGTTAGCTCAGTGAACGTTTGGAAGAAGCCATTTGCAGAATGTATTTTAATATGAAATATGTCTAGGATAATGAAAAATGTAGAGCTTACCCACTCACTAGTCATTCTCCTTGGCCAAGTATTTATGGAGATATTTACCAAGTGAATATTCATCACTTTCAGAATATTTTCAGTTACTTCTTTCTACAAGGTTATTCACACCAATATAATAATATACCAATACCAATGTAATAATAATGATAAGCTCATTCAGTTCAGGGTATGTATCTCTAAGATTCAGATCTGCAACTATCACATTCATATTCAATTTCATCTGGAATAATAAAGTTCACTTGTCTTGAAGGATAAGTTTAGTTTATTCAAAGAAGGGAAGATAAATCATTAATATATTGATTTGCAAAGCCTATCCAAATTACACATATGTTTTGATTCACTGTGGTAGATTTTATCACTAAAGACATGATGTTTTTCTTGAGGTTACTGCAGAAAACAGTAATTGCTTGCAATCGATGTGAATATTTTCTTTAAGGTGAGAAAAATTAGAGAAGTCAATTTGTTTGTCCTTAATGTGGTTGACAATTTTTATAGCTTGATTGGGTTTTTTCCTTGAATTTTTAAAACGATCTCTGAGGGTGAAAGCTTTCCTCACACACGAAATAGTGAGTAGATCTTGCTTCCAGTATGACAGCTTGAATCCATGGAACAAATTGTTCTTATTGGATAGCACTTCCTTAGCACCATCTGTGTCTAGCCCAATACATCACTTGCATGTTCCTGTTTATCTTGAAGTTATCAATAATATTAAAGTCTCTTCTCCAGTTGTAAGAGTTAACAAAGATCGGCCAAACAATATGTCCTTGGGCTGCTTTTTTCAAATCTATCTGACAAAAGATCAGTTGAGATGCTAATATCGGGGAATTCATCTTAAGAGTCTCCAGGGAATATTATGGGCTTTTCTGTGCTAAGGATAATAAATGCTGCTCTACATCTGGGCCATATCTGTCATTGTTTGATAAATTATTGTATTTGACAGAGTTGCCCCATCAGAATTTTTTTCCCTTGCTTTGTCCCAGACATCACTTGACTGGCAGCCAAACAGTAATTGGTGTCTCACCAATCACTTGAACAACTGAACCTTGGCAATTGAACCAACTGCTATAAACAAGGCTTCTGCAACTTTTGGGATTTCATCTCCTACCACCCTGTGCTGATGTTTTCTGAGTTACTTGAATATCATCCTGCCTTGCTCTAAAAAAATTCAATACCTTCCACAATAGTCTTTGTACATTTCAAAACTGATGTTTGAGAAAGAACGTTCTCTTATCAGAAATTTTAGTGTCCCCAAACACACTGTACCTAAAGGAAGAAGTTTATAGTCATGGTCAGTCCAGTGAAATACAAATTTTAAATAATTAATGTGATTTTTTTTCCTTTGCCCCTGGTGTTTTTTTACAACAATAATGAGTAGTTTCAGGTAATTCATCAGTTTGGTCTTCAAACCATTCTGAATGCATGTGACTGATTTCATCACAATCACCATCGCACCTACATTTCCTTCAGTATCTTTAGCATAATATTTTAAAAGCACGATCCAGGATAGGCTCAAGAGAAAAGAAAACCAAGGTGTGTATAATCTCAATTGCAATTTATAATTGGTATTTTGCATATTAAAATGAGATGTAAGTGTAACACCAAAAAGAATGCCATAATAACAGAGAAATTCAATATATGAGCATCTATCTTAGTGATCAAACCATATTATACTTACACCCTAAAAGCTTAACTATTAGGGGTTTTAATAGGTATGCCTGAGCACCACCATAAAATTAATGTGGCCTATGTAGGTTGCCCACTGTGCTAACTTTAACCTCATTCCATGCAAAAATATATTTCTTAAGATGTCATTTATTATTTATTTGAGAGAGGGACTATGAGCAGGAGGAGGAGCAGAGGGAGAGGAAGAAGGAGACTCCTCCCTGAGCGAGGAGCCCCACAGTGGACTCGGTCCCAGGATCCTGGGATCATGACCCGAGCTGAAGGCAGACACTTAACTGACTGAGCCACCCATGCAAAAATATGAGACTCCTCATGCAAAAATATTTTGGAATCATAGTTTTGATTGAAAGTTAAATTTTCAAAGATTTTATGTATTCATTTATTTGAGAGAGAGAAAGAGAGTGTGTGAGCAGGGGAGGGGGAAAAGGAGAGAGAGAGGATCTCAAGCAGACTCTGTACTGAGCATGGAGCCCAACTTGGGGCTCGATCTCAGAGCCCTGAGATCATGCCCTGAGCCAAAACCAAGACTGAGATACTCAACCAACTGAGTCAGACGTCCCAAAAGTTAAACTTTCAAAGACACACATTTCAATAAGTAACTTTGTAAAAGTTTATCTACTACATACATTAACCTTAAATCCCATGGTATACATATTACACATTTAGACATATTATATAATGTTAAAACTGTACATGATAGGGGCGCCTGGGTGGCTCAGTGGGTTAAGCCTCTGCCTTCGGCTCAGGTCATGATCTCAGGGTCCTGGGATCGAGCCCCGCATCGGGCTCTCTGCTCAGCAGGGAGCCTGCTTCTCCCCCTCTCTCTCTGCCTGCCTCTCTGCCTGCTTGTGATCTCTCTCTCTCCATCAAATTAAAAAAAAAAAAAATCTTTAAAAAAAAAAACTGTACATGATAAATCAGATCTTTTGTGATTAAATTTCACCTCTAACAGTAATTGCAGACCATGAAGCAAGCATCATAACTTCTCTAACCTGCAGTTCTTTAATCCATAAAAGGAACAATACTAGTACTTTTATCACAGAGTTATTGTGACAATTAGATGAAATTATCCATGCATAGTGCCTGAAAGGTAGTAATTCTTGACCACTATAATGACTATTTCCTAGACTTTCATAGTTAAAAGTGGCTTTTTAAAAGTTTTGTTGTTGTTAACTAAGAGTATTAGTATTAGAATTTGTATTTGCATATTAGCCCTTCAGTTCTAGTCCCTAGGTAATTAAGCAAGAGCAAAAGAGACAGTTACATAGCATTTGAGTCTGAACTATCAGAGAAGCTTAGTACTATGCTATCCCTATAATAAAAGGCTGCTACAGTGATTGTAGCTCTGTTCACATACTTTAACTCAAGGTACGTTTGCAGAACACTAGGTCACACTCTATTACAATAACTCAACCTCTGTAAGTGGGTAATAATATATGTCACTACCATTTGTTTGAAAGTTACAGCAGTTGTATCTTTTTCAAAATGGTAAAGAGCTGCCATTTTTCCCCTGAAAATTGAAAGAATATTTGGTAGGCCAAGCTTAAATTAAAGCTCAGAAGTTTCCTCGAATTTGAAAACAAGTATTTTCATTTAAAAGTTATTTTGAGGGGCGCCTGGGTGGCTCAGTGGGTTAAGCCTCTGCCTTCAGCTCAGGTCATGATCCCAGGGTCCTGGGATCAAGACCCGCATCGGTCTCTCTGCTCAGCAGGGAGCCTGCTTCCCCCCCCCTCTCTCTGCCTGCCTCTCTGCCTACTTGTGATCTCTGTCAAATAAATAATATCTTTATTTTAAAAAAAAAAGTTATTTTGAAACATTTAAAAATTCATTTTAAAATATTTATAAACATTTAAAGTTTTATTTAAAAATATTTTCCGAAGTAAAAAAGGAAAGAGTAAAAGTGCAAATTCAGAGTGACTGAATTACTATTTCACTCCATTATGAAGAAATTTTATCATAATGGAGTTATACTGTACTTCAAAGTATTGTCATAAATTTCTATTTTTCTTTCATTAAAAAATGCATTTGTTAGTTATTTTACTCAACACTGGGGAGAGGTAGTAAAAGAGGGAAGATAGATGCTTGCCCTCAATCAATTTATATTCTAGCTTGTCACTACAGTCAACTAATAAGAGAGTTTCAGTAGTTTGGAAAAAAATTAAATCACATAGAGGTCACTTTTTTAATATCTCAAATGCTAATATAACTTTGGGTCCTATGGATGCAGTTTCTGGCATCTTATAAACATAAAACAATTATGTAGCTAATACCAAAGAAGTCAGGAAAAAAACCCCAGATTTTATGAGTAATTTATTCCTCCTCCAAAATTTTGTAATAGGTAATTTTGTAAGTCACGATTTTCTTTTCCTTCATTTTTTTTTAATCAGCAGTATTCTATCGCTACCATCTAATAAACATTGGAAGTCAAAATGTGGAGCACATTGTGGCAGAGAAGGCAACAAATTAATAATGAAAAGTGATGGAAAAATTGAAAGGCTGAATATAGGCTCCATGGAATACAATAATGTCTAAGGATCATCTTTTAGTGGCATTTTATAAAACTGGGGTTTATCTGAACAGGTACGAATGGTTCTATTACCTGTTTACAACGATCCTTTAATATGACACTGGGAATATTTGGGGCCAGGAAATTCTATTTTATGATTTTTAAGGATGTCATCTTTGAAAGAGTGCTGTTGGCCATATTTAGTTTGATGGTCATAAACAGATCTGAAACTTCTATTTGCTCTATTTGAATGGCTTTAAATGTTTTACATGGCCACATTTGGAGGATAAATGGCAATCTGGTAAGATTCTTTATTCTAGGGGTGCCTGTGTGGCTCAGTCTGTTAAGCGTCTGCTGTTGGCTCAGGTCACCATCCCAGGGTCCTGGGATCAAGTCCCACATGAGGCTCCTTGCTCAGCAGAGAGCCTGTTTCTCCCTCTTCCTGCTGCTCCCCCTGCTTATGTGCTCTCTCTCTGACAAATAAATAAGTAAAATATTAAAAAAAAAAAAAAGACTTCTTTGTTTCAACAGCTATCAGAGAGTCAAAAAAATTCTGAGTATTCTAATTAAAAATTTTCTCTGCCTTCTCACTTACTTGGCATTGCCCTACAAAATAAAAATCCCTACTTAGTTAAGAAAGTGCAAAACTTAAGTTCTAAAATATTATTGGAAGAAACGCCTTTGAAAAATTAAATTCCTTGTACAATCGCATTAGGCTCATAGGCTTAAAGCAGTAATTCTCCACTCTGGCTACATATTAGACAGCAAAGACTTAAAAAAAAAAAAAAAGAAAGGAAGGAAGGAAGGAAGGCTGGCTGGCTGTGTGGGAGGGAAGGAAGGAAATAAAAAATAAACATGATGCTCAGACCCCAGCCCAGAACATCTAATTCAGAACTTCTTAGTGGAGCTCACATGTATTTTAAATGTTTCTCTGGTAAGAAATTCTAACGTACATCAAGTATTGATAAACATCCTGCTGGAAAAATAATGCAGAAGGGGAAGCAAGTGAGGTACAAGGAAACCTGAATGCATTAGAAAGATCATTCATGTCGAATAGAAATATAATGTAATTTTTTAAAAGATCTATTTATTTGAGAGACAGGGAGGGAGGAGCAGAGTGAGAGAATCTCCTGGAGACTCCCAGCTGAGCACAAGAGCCCCATGTTGGGCTTGATTCCATGACGCTGTGATTGTGACCTGAGCCAAAATAGAGTCTGGCTCTCAACCAGCTGAGCCAACCAGGAGCCCCAAACGTAATTTTAAATATTTTAATAACTACATCGTAAAAAGTAAAAATAGATAGGTAAGATTTACTTTAACGATATATTTTGTTTAACCCAATATAATAAAAATATTATTTCAGTATGTTTTGAATAACATTACTAATAAGATATTTTACTTTTTTGTACTAAATCTTCAAAATCAGTAAGTGTTTTATGCAGCATGTGCTCAAGAGCTACATGTGCCTACAGGCTACCATACTGAAGAGTGCATATTGCGTGCTCTGCCTGCAGGACTTAGAAAACCTTCATTGAAAAATGCTTACTTTTGATCATATGAAGACAGGTTACAGGCATTAGCAAATAATAAAATACTCAGGCATAATTTTAAAGAATTGTATCCTATGGATAAATTAGGGGTGTAAACTCCCTCCTTCTCTTTCTAAATACAGATTTCTTTTACAAATGGGTGCATATTCTATAAACCTTTACAGTGGCTTATACAGTGGCTTATATACAGAGACTAAGACTGACTGATCTGGCCTCACTATATTCTATCTTGGTCACCATAGGAAACCTCTCCATACCTCAGCTTTTTAACATGTAAAATGAGATTAGAAATACTATATACAGAAATATATAGAAATATTATGAGGATTAAATGAAATTTACAAATTAACTATTCAATAAATGTTAGTATGAATGTTTTAATAATTTCATTTTATTAAAATATCCATATAATTGTTTATTATAATTCATACATTGTTTATTATTTTAACACTTCTATATCATTCTATAGTAGGGATATAGCGAACTTAACTTACCACTTTTCTATTAGTGACATTTGGGTTGTTTCTAATCTTCAGTATTACAGAAATGCTCCAGTGCATACCACTGGCCATGCATCATTTTGCACATTAACCTGTATATGTAGAGGATTAATAAGCACCTAGAAGTAAAACTTCTAAGTAAAATTTTCCATGCTTTTTACATTTTAATGTATGTTGCTAAATTGCTCTTCACAGAAACTCTACTAGTTTATGCCCTTATGACAATCTATGACAATGTCCATTTTCCCTTTCACGGGATGTTAGCAACTTAAGGTGTTTTTATTTATTTTTTATTCTTTTACAACTTCTGGTGCTTTATGACATGTGAAATGCAACCTGATTTAAGAAACATTTCTGTGCTTGATTGAAGAAAGCATATTGAACTGACTTTGAATGAAAGGAAATCATCAAATAATTTATTTTAGAGTTTTAAAATGTAGATCTTGGAACTCAGAACTCTAAAAAGAGATATATTATAGGAGAAAAATAAGAAAAGATACCATCACTTAATTTCTCCAATATTTTCTTCTGTCTGAATGGAGGGTTCTAATATTTCAATGTCTCGCAATAATTAACAAGTTAATTTCACTAATTTATCACTTTAGAAAGTTTAATTATTTCTATACATCATTTTGGATCACTTTACATTCAATTACGAAATAAAAAGTAGCGGACCTATGGCATTACAATTTAGTTTATATATTATGGTTTTATAACTGGCTCATATTATTAAAATAACTTGTTTCAAAATTAGACTTCTTGATTACCAATCCATGAATTACTACAGACTATGATTATAAAGGACTAATGATAAAGCTCCTGGGAGCCCCCTTTGTCCTTATTCTAGTTAGGCCCATTACCCCTGGGTCAGGGCATGAGCTGTGCCAAAGGAGTATGCTGCCTAGGGCTTCCCTCTCATTAACAATAACAAGAAAAAATAGGATGTTCCAGAAATTTTCTGACAAGATGGCAGCATGTACTCACAGTTAAGCAAAGTGAATGAACCTGACAATATCATGGTTAGGAAGACAAATTTTTAAAAAGATTATGCTCTAGATAGACTGGGGATAAAGATTTTCTTTCTTTCTTTCTTTTTTTTTTTTTTCACTCCCAGTTGTGACCGCTGAGGCTCTGAACACCTGCTTCCTCTCCTGGCTTTGTTACTCTCAATAAAGAAAGAGATTCCTGTTGAGGAGTGAGAGGTTAAGTGTCCAGAAATATTGCACCAAAGCATAATATTGTAAAGAGATAAAATCAGCTATAAAATAGCTTCACTTAGGAAGCTACTGTTCAGGGGCTATTTCAGCTTGGACTTTTTCCCAAATACCATCTTTAAAAGAAAAATAAGGAGGTAAAAATTGAGCATTATGAATGAAATCCTTCTTTGGGGATCTCTTCCCCTTTGTGATTAATATTAGCCTTATCATCTTATGAGTTCTTCCTGAATAAGATGGATGGATGGATGAATAAATAACATATAAATATGGGATAGGTATGAGCTGATGGGAAAGGGAGAGAGCCTGAAAATAAAAGAAAATAAGAGAAACTGTGAGGGTAATAATATCTGAAGTGAAGGGTGGGGAAACCAGATGACTCCTTGAAAAATAACACTGCTGCTAATGTCTACAAGTTTGAAGTCCCTAATATGGATGATAATGAAACTACCCATGTCTTATGCCTCCTAAGGGTAATCACTGTTCATCTCCAGAGTGACACCACTGAGCAATATTCTTGTTTCCTAATCTCCCTCCTCAACCTTGAAATAAAATAGGGGGAATCTTAAAAGACAACCAAATAAATTGTAAAAGTGGTATAAAATGACAAAAAATATTTATCAGGAACAACTTCGCTCAAGAAAAATTAAATACATTGGACTTTTTTTTAATATTTTATGTCTTAGTTTCAATCATATCCATATTCTCTAATTCTGCATTCATTTCTGCAAGGAGTAAAAATGGGAAACTATAATACTCTGGCTATATTCCAAAATTTGGTAAATATTACTTACATGGTTTTTTTTTGGTCATATTCTATGCACAGTATTTGGGTTTTACTGCCTCATAACAAAAAGAAAAATCACGAGTCTTTAATTTGTCTTTCTTTTAGGCTCTATTATATCTGAATACCACACCAAAAATAATTTCTCATTAGGTTAAGTTGTAACTAAGGCCCAAAATTCCATATGAGAAAATTAATCTGACACAAGAAAGGTCTTCTTTGTGTTTACCTATGTAAACTCAAATACCCAAATCAAGAAACAGGAAGAAAAAGGGAAGTGGGTTTTATAGCTGCTGTCAGTCAAAAGTATAATAAACTCCAAACGAAACAAACTCCCACACTGTACTACTTTGTGGAGTTTTCCTTTAAGCACATGCTTGATCTGTTCCTTGATATTGTATTTTTACCGTGTACTATAAAATACTAGCTCTTATAAGGAACGTGACTACTACTGTGTCTCTCCTGTGGGAATGCACGGGTGCTCTATCAAAAGCAGACATCCCCATGCTGGGTCTCATGATCAATGAAGTCAAAGAGGTTCACCCAGAGTTCTGAAAAAAACAAACAAACAACAACAAAAAACCCAAAACAAAACCAGAACAAAACAAAACAAAAAATAAAGTAAAAGCTATTTGTGCACATTAAAATTCAGTGTAGGCCAAAGCACATTAGAAGGGAGAAAGTTGTAGATAATTTTAAATACCGACAGTGAAGAACTTGTCTATCGACAAGATAAAATAACGCTGAGGTAGTTATTTTTAATTTAAGTGACTGAAATCATTGGCTCCACTGGAGAAACTTGACTGCTCCTGGTAATATGTTTAATAAAGGAAGAAAAATCAAACATGATAAATTACAGTGTAAGAAAGGAGAACTCAAAGTATGGATTTGAAGGTTGGCAATTCTGAGTTTTCAGCAGTGAGTCCTGGTGTCAAAGGTGGTGGCACAGAGCACGCAGCAGGTGTGACGCTGACGACACGTACCATCTCTTTTTCTAGAGTCTGCTGCTGGCATCACTCTTTTCTCTGTACGTGCCATAATCAACTACCTCATTCATAAAGAGAGGGTGTTTGGGTGGTTTCCAGAATCATCTCCAGCCTTCCTATTCTTAATTCTGCAAAACCTCTTTTGGGTAGTGGTAGCGTGGGAAGAGATGGGGGTAGAGGGAAATTCACCTTTGTTGACCATCTATTTACATGAGCTCATTCTATCTCTCAAACCACACTTGCACAATACCATCTTTCTTCTCTTTTTGCCAGATAAAGATCTGATGCTAAGAAGTTGAGCAGCCTTCCTCTCCCAGCTGAAAGGAACAGGAGAGCTGGAAGTAATGGACCTAAGAACTAGCTCTCTCCAAGCCAACACACCACTTACCATTTTACTTGACTTTGTCCAAAACTGTCTTTGACAATCTGACTTGAACTAATGTTAGATGAACAGAAAGGTTTTTGGTTTTTTTTTGTTTTTTTTTCTTCAAAATCCTGTTTTCCCCCTGTTGCTCCTGAGCCCTCCATCTGATGTTCTGCTTTCGGGAGCGGTATTTATGTAAACCACTGAATGCCTATGTTGCGTCAAAGACAAATTTCTCCATAGAAAGAGCTGAAAATACTACTGTGAGAAAACTATAGTTTCCGTAAAGCAAGTGAATAAATATGCTTATTTATTCAGTATTGTATAAAAGCAAAACTGTGAGGTTCCTACAAGTAAGAATGAATTCTTGCAAGCCCTTATGGAGAAGAAGAAACCAGCTTCTGCCTGGCAAAGGGAAAAGCCCTGCAAGAATCACGTGCTGCAGCTGCAGCTTTCTTCCCCGAGTATCAGCGGGTAACCAGCCCACCTGCCACGGATCTGTAATGGAATTAATAGGGGCTGGAAAAATAAAAACCAGTCAGCCCTCAGGCACCACACTAGACACTGGTGTGAACTAAACAGGAGCTTGGAGTGTAAAGCTGGATCATCCAATAGAGTTCCCACCAGTTTCACGTAGCTATTTAAATCTGAATTAATTAAAATTTAAAGCAGTTTTGGGGCTCCTTAGTAGCTCGGTCAGTTAAGGGTCTGCCTTCGGCTCAGATCATGATCCCAGGGCCCTAGGGTCGAGCCCTGCATCGTCGGGCTCCTTACTCAGTGGGGAGTCTGCTTCTCCTCCCTCTCTGCTCCTCCTGCTCCTTCTCTCTCTCTCACTCAGTCTTTCTCTAAGAAATAAAATCTTTTAAAAAGTAAGAATTAGGGGCACCTGGGTGGCTCAGTGGGTTAAAGCCTCTGCCTTTGGCTCAGGTCATGGTCCCGGGGTCCTGGGATCAAGCCCCGAGTCGGGCTCTCTGCTAGCTGGAGAGCTGCTTCCATTCCTCTCTCTCTGCCTGCCTCTCTGCCTACTTGTGATCTCTCTCTTTCTCTCTGTCAAATAAATAAATAAAATCTTAAAAAAAAAGAATTAAAAAATTTTAAATTTAAAGCAATTTTAAAGTAAGTTCCTCAGTAGTACTAGACATATTTCAAAAGCTCAATAGCTCCTCTATTGGACAGTGTAGATTTTAATACAGAAAGTTGTGTTGAACAGTACTGGTATAGCGTGAATTCAAAATCCACAAGCAAGGAATGAAATCAAGGTCCAAACTATCAGGATAGTGACTCCAAGCAGTGGAGGAGAAGATTTAGAGAAAAGGCAGATTTTCAGGTCTGGCAAGGGATTTGGAAATATATATATGGGTATGCACGTACGTACTGAAGTTCTATGCGTACCTGGGTTTAGTTCTACAATTTACATTTAATTTCACTGGTCCATCTCTTTATTTTTTTAATTATTATTATTTTTTGGTCCATCTCTTTATTATGTGCCAGTACAACACCATTTCATTTATAAATGATGGACAGTAGGTTTTGATGTCTGTTAGAGCTAGTCCTCATTTGTAGCTTTTCTTTTGTAAGTGTGCTTTCTAATTTTTTTTTAAAATTGAGATATAACGATGTGTTCACTGCATTAGTTTCTAACGTACAACATGCTGATTTGATATATGCATGTATTGTGAAATGATTACCACAATAAGTTTAGTTAAATATCATCAAAACACAGTTGCAAAATTTTTTCTTGTGAAGAAAACTTTTAGGATCTACTCTCTTAGAAACTTTCAAATATACAATACTACAGAGCATGCTGTTCATTACATCCACTGGCCTTATTTATTTCATAACTGGAAGCTTGTATCTTCTGACCTTCCATCACCCATTCCTGCTCCTCATATCTGGCAACAACCAATTTGTTCTCTGTATCCATAAGTTCAGTTTTGGTTTTCTTTCTTTTTTTCTTTTTTTAGATTCTACATATAAATGAGATAATATAGTGTTTATATATCTCTGAATTATTTCAATTAGCATAATGCCTTCAAGGTCCAATTCATTTTGTCACAAATGGCAGGATTTCCTTTTTCTTGGTCAATAATATTCCACTGTGTGTGTACACAATTTTTTTATATAAAAATAAATATATCCTCGCAATTTCTTTATTCATTTATCCTTTTGTGGATGCTAAGGTTATTTCCATGTCTTTATTATTGTAGCTAATGCCACAATGAAGATGGGGGGAGTGCACAGATCTTTTCCAAGTTAGTGTTTTTGTTTTCCTCAGATAAATACACAGATGTGGAATTGATGGGTCAAATGTCCATTTTATTTTTAATTTTTTGAGGAACCTCCATATTGTTTTCCACAGTGAGGGTACCCATTTACATTCCCACCAATGGTGTACAAGGCTTACCTCCTCTCCATATGCTTATCAGCATTTGTTATCACTTGTCCTAACAGATGTGAAGTGATAGCTCATTGTGGTTTTGATTTGCATTTCCCTGATGATTAGTGACATTGAGCATCTCTTCCTGTTGGCCACCTGTGTGTCTTCTTTGGAGAAACATCCAGATCCTCTGCCCATTTTTTACATGGATTGTTTGTATTTTTTGCTATTGAGTTGTAGGAGTACTTTATATATTTTGGATATTAACCCCTTGTCAGATATAGGACTTGAAAATATTTTCTCCCATTCAGTAGGCTGCCTTTTCATTTTGTTAATGATTTCCTTTGCTGTGCAAATGCTTTTTGATATAGTCCCCTTATTTATTTTTACTTTTGCTGTCTATGCTTTTGGTTTCAAATCCAAAATATCATTCCTAAAACCAATGTGAAGGAGCTTGCCCCCTATGTTTTCTTCTAAGAGTTTTCTGGTTTCAGGTCTTAAGTATAAGCCTTTTATTTAATTTTGTGTGTGGTATAAAATAGTGGTCCAGTTGCATTCTTTTGCATGTGGCTGTCCATATAGCTTTTCTTTTTAGTGGTTTATTTTTCTTTTTTTGGTCCTCCTTGTTCATTTATTTTTCTTTTTCTTTTTTTTTTTTTTTAAAGATTATTTATTTATTTATTTGACAGAGAGAGAGATCACAAGTAAACAGAGAGACAAGCAGAGAGAGAGAGGAGGAAGCAGGCTCCCTGCTGAGCAGAGAGCCCGATGCGGGACTCAATCCCAGGACCCTGAGATCATGACCTGAGCCGAAGGCAGCGGCTTAACCCACTGAGCCACCCAGGCGCCCTTCATTTATTTTTCTACCAGACCTTTAATATTAATTTATCTAGCTTCATAAAAATGTGTGTTGATATTTTTATTGTATTTTTTATATTTTATGTATTTTTTTAAAAATTTAATTGACAGAGATCACAGGTAGGCAGAGAGGCAGGCAGAGAGAGAGGAAGGGAAGCAGGCTCCCTGCTGAGCAGAGAGCCTGATGCGGGGCTCTATCCCAGGACCCTGGGATCATGACCTGAGCTGAAGGCAGAGGCTTTAACCCATTGAGCCAGCCAGGCGCCCCTATATTTTATGTATTTTTAATTTTTGCCCTCTTTTAACCTAAATTCTTTTTCAGAATATCTTCAGTTACAATGTGGATTATGTTACTTTTTAGTACAATTTTCTTAATAGATCAATAAAACCTACTCGTTTTACTATGAAAGTTATTCTGACTTCAAAATGATGTAGATAAATGTATCAAGTCTATTGTGTGTTAAGAACATTACATGCATTCTTACTTGATAAAATTCCTCACAAATATAAAGTACAAATTATCTACTTTATAGATGAGAAGTCTGAAGTATACAGAGATTATGCAACTTGTCCAAGATATTTAAGCTGGATCTATCTAAAACCAAGGCCTATGCTTATGGAAAATATGAAATATCATTTCCTTTAGAAAGTAACATTTGTCAGAGTCCAAGTCATACATAATTCCACAAAATGAACACATTTGGTTGTGTTATATCAACCTGAAGAAAGGTACAGGGGTGATTTTTACTGACTGTGATTTTAAAAGGTCAGGGAGCACTGGAGTGAGTATTATAGTCTAAAATAAAACAATATCACACGGGGGAGGAGTCAAGATGGCGGAGAAGTAGCAGCTGAGACTACTTCGGGTAGAGGGAGATCAGCTAAATAGCTTATCTAAAGATTGTAAACACCTACAAATCCAACGGGAGATTGAAGAGAAGAAGAACAGCAATTCTAGAAACAGAAAATCAACCACTATCTGAAAGGTAGGACTGGCAGAGAAGTGAATCCAAAGCGACCGAAGATAGACCGCGGGGGGAGGGGGCGACTCCCGGCGAGCGGCGGAGCAATGGAGCACAAAATCGGGACTTTTAAAAGTCTGTTCCGCTGAGGGACATCGCTCCAGAGGCTTAACTGGGGTGAAGCCCAGGCGGGGTCAGCGCGGCCTCAGGTCCCGCAGGGTCGCAGAAGGATCGGGGGTGTCTGAGTGTCGCAGAGCTTACCGGTATTGGAGCGGGGAAGCCGGCTACAGAGACAGAGCCGAGGAGTGACTCTCAGCTCGGGGTTGCCTTGAACCGGTCGCAGGCTCGGTCAGCTCGGAGCGCGGCCGGAGGCCAGGGTGGCGGGAGTCATTGGGCGCTGTTCTCTGAGGGCGCACTGAGGAGTGGGGCCCCGGGCTCTCGGCTCCTCCGGGCCGGACACCGGGAGGCCGCCATCTTCACTCCCGTCCTCCGGAACTCTACGGAAAGCGCTCAGGGAACAAAAGCTCCCGAAAGCAAACCCCAGCGGATTACTCAGCGTGGCCCCGGGGTAAGGGCGGTGCAACTCTGCCTGGGGCAAAGACGTTGAGAATCACTACAACAGGCCCCTCCCCCAGAAGATCAACAGGAAACCCAGCCAGGACCAAGTTCACCTACCGAGGAGTGTAGTTTCAACACCAAGAAGCACGGCGGAATTCCAAGGAGAAGAAAGCAAAGCACGGAACTCATGGCTTTCTCCCCATGATATTTTAGCCTTGCAGTTAATTTAATTTTTTTTTTCTTTTTCAATTTTTTTTTCTTTTTCTTTTTCTCTTCTTCTGCTAAATTTTTTTTAACTTTTACCGTTTTCTTTTTTAAAGTTTTTTAAATAGTTTATCTAATATATATATATTTTTTTCCTCTTTTTATATTTTTTTCTTTATCAGCTTTCTTTTTTTAAATAGTTTTTTTTTTTTCTTTTTGAACCTCTTTTTATCCCCTTTCTCCCCCCACAATTTGGGATCTCTTCTGATTTGGCTAATGCATATTTTCCTGGGGTTGTTGCCACCCTTTTAGTATTTTACTTGCTCCTTCATAAACTCTTACCTGGACAAAATGACAAGGCGGAAAAATTCACAACAAAAAAAAGAACAAGAGGCAGTACCAAAGGCTAGGGACCTAATCAATACAGACATTGGTAATATGTCAGATATAGAGTTCAGAATGACGATTCTCAAGGTTCTAGCCGGGCTTGAAAAAGGCATGGAAGATATTAAAGCAACCCTCTCGGGAGATATAAAAGCCCTTTCTGGAGAAATAAAAGAACTAAAATCTAACCAAGTTGAAATCAAAAAAGCTATTAATGAGGTGCAATCAAAAATGGAGGCTCTCACTGCTAGGATAAATGAGGCAGAAGAAAGAATTAGCGATATAGAAGACCAAATGACAGAGAATAAAGAAGCTGAGCAGAAGAGGGACAAACAGCTACTGGACCACGAGGGGAGAATTCGAGAGATAAGTGACACCATAAGGCGAAACAACATTAGAATAATTGGGATTCCAGAAGAAGAGGAAACAGAGAGGGGAGCAGAAGGTATATTGGAGAGAATTATTGGAGAGAATTTCCCCAATATGACAAAGGGAACAAGCATCAAAATTCAAGAGGTTCAGAGAACCCCCCTCAAAATTAATAAGAATAGGTCCACACCCCGTCACCTAATAGTAAAATTTACAAGTCTTAGTGACAAAGAAAAGATCCTGAAAGCAGCCCGGGAAAAGAAGTCTGTAACGTACAATGGTAAAAATATTAGATTGCCAGCAGAATTATCCACAGAGACCTGGCAGGCCAGAAAGAGCTGGCATGATATATTCAGAGTACTAAATGACAAAAACATGCAGCCAAGAATACTATATCCAGCTAGGCTATCATTGAAAATAGAAGGAGAGATTAAAATCTTCCAGGACAAACCAAAACTGAAAGAATTTACAAATACCAAACCAGCTCTACAGGAAATATTGAAAGGGGTCCTCTAAGCAAAGAGAGACCCTAAAAGTAGTAGATCAGAAAGAAACAGAAACAATATACAATAACAGTCACCTTACAGGCAATACAATGGCACTAAATTCATATCTCTCAATACTTACCCTGAATGTTAATGGGCTAAATGCCCCAATCAAAAGACACAGGGTATCAGAATGGATAAAAAAACAAAACCCATCTATATGTTGCCTACAAGAAACTCATCTTAAACCCGAAGACACCTCCAGGTTTAAAGTGAGGGGGTGGAAAAGAATTTACCATGCTAATGGACATCAGAAGAAAGCAGGAGTGGCAATCCTTATATCAGATCAATTAGATTTTAAGCCAAAGACTATAATAAGAGATGAGGAAGGACACTATATCATACTCAAAGGAACTGTCCAACAAGAAGATGTAACAATTTTAAGTATCTATGCCCCTAACGTGGGAGCAGCCAACTATATAAACCAATTAATAACAAAATCAAAAAAACACATCGACAAGAATACAATAATAGTAGGGGATTTTAACACTCCCCTCACTGAAATGGACAGATCATCCAAGCAAAAGATCAACAAGGAAATCAAGGCCTTAAATGACACACTGGACCAGATGGACATCACAGATATATTCAGAACATTTCATCCCAAAGCAACAGAATACACATTCTTCTCTAGTGCACATGGAACATTCTCCAGAATAGATCACATTCTTGGTCCTAAATCAAGTCTCAACCGGTATCAAAAGTTTGGGATCATTCCCTGCATATTTTCAGACCACAATGCTCTAAAGCTAGAACTCAATCACAAGAGGAAATTTGGAAAGAACCCAAATCCATGGAGACTAAACAGCATCCTTCTAAAGAATGAATGGGTCAACCAGGAAATTAAAGAAGAATTGAAAAAATTTATGGAAACAAATGATAATGAAAACACAACGGTTCAGAATCTGTGGGACACAACAAAGGCAGTCCTGAGAGGAAAATATATAGCGGTACAAGCCTTTCTCAAGAAACAAGAAAGGTCTCAGGTACACAACCTAACCCTACACCTAAAGGAGCTGGAGAAAGAACAAGAAAGAAACCCTAAACCCAGCAGGAGAAGAGAAATCATAAAGATCAGAGCAGAAATCAATGAAATAGAAACCAAAAAAACAATAGAACAAATCAACGAAACTAGGAGCTGGTTCTTTGAAAGAATTAATAAGATTGATAAACCCCTGGCCAGACTTATCAAAAAGAAAAGAGAAAGGACCCAAATAAATAAAATCATGAATGAAAGAGGAGAGATCACAACGAACACCAAAGAAATACAGACAATTATAAGAACATACTATGAGCAACTCTACGCCAACAAATTTGACAATCTGGAAGAAATGGATGCATTCCTAGAGACATATAAACTACCACAACTGAACCAGGAAGAAATAGAAAGCCTGAACAGACCCATAACCAGTAAGGAGATTGAAACAGTCATCAAAAATCTCCAAACAAACAAAAGCCCAGGGCCAGACGGCTTCCTGGCGGAATTCTACCAAACATTTAAAGAAGAACTAATTCCTATTCTCCTGAAACTGTTCCAAAAAATAGAAATAGAAGGAAAACTTCCAAACTCATTTTATGAGGCCAGCATCACCTTGATCCCAAAACCAGACAAGGATCCCAACAAAAAAGAGAACTACAGACCAATATCCTTGATGAACACAGATGCAAAAATTCTCGCCTAAATACTAGCCAATAGGATTCAACAGTACATTAAAAGGATTATTCACCACGACCAAGTGGGATTTATTCCAGGGCTGCAAGGTTGGTTCAACATCCGCAAATCAATCAATGTGATACAACACATTAATAAAAGAAAGAACAAGAACCATATGATACTCTCCATAGATGCTGAAAAAGCATTTGACAAAGTACAGCATCCCTTCCTGATCAAAACTCTTCAAAGTGTAGGGATAGACGGCACATACCTCAATATTATCAAAGCCATCTATGAAAAACCCACCGCAAATATCATTCTCAATGGAGAAAAACTGAAAGCTTTTCCACTAAGGTCAGGAACACGGCAGGGATGTCCGTTATCACCACTGCTATTCAACATAGTACTAGAAGTCCTAGCCTCAGCAATCAGACAACAAAAGGAAATTAAAGGCATCCAAATCGGCAAAGAAGAAGTCAAACTATCACTCTTTGCAGATGATATGATACTATATGTGGAAAACCCAAAAGACTCCACTCCAAAACTGCTAGAACTTGTACAGGAATTCAGTAAAGTGTCAGGATATAAAATCAATGCACAGAAATCAGTTGCATTTCTCTACACCAACAACAAGACAGAAGAAAGAGAAATTAAGGAGTCCATCCCATTTACAATTGCACCCAAAACTATAAGATACCTAGGAATAAACCTAACCAAAGAGACTAAGAATCTATACTCAGAAAACTATAAAGGACTCATGAAAGAAATTGAGGAAGACACAAAGAAATGGAAAAATGTTCCATGCTCCTGGATTGGAAGAATAAATATTGTGAAAATGTCTATGCTACCTAAAGCAATCTACACATTTAATGCAATTCCTATCAAAGTACCATCCATTTTTTTCAAAGAAATGGAACAAATAATCCTAAAATTTATATGGAACCAGAAAAGACCTCGAATAGCCAAAGGAATATTGAAAAAGAAAGCCAAAGTTGGTGGCATCACAATTCCGGACTTCAAGCTCTATTACAAAGCTGTCATCATCAAGACAGCATGGTACTGGCACAAAAACAGACACATAGATCAATGGAACAGAATAGAGAGCCCAGAAATGGACCCTCAACTCTATGGTCAACTCATCTTCGACAAAGCAGGAAAGAATGTCCAATGGAAAAAAGACAGCCTCTTCAATAAATGGTGTTGGGAAAATTGGACAGCCACATGCAGAAAAATGAAACTGGATCATTTCCTTACACCACACACGAAAATAGACTCAAAATGGATGAAGGATCTCAATGTGAGAAAGGAATCTATCAAAATCCTCGAGGAGAACACAGGCAACAACCTCTTCTACCTCAGCCGCAGCAACATCTTCCTAGGAACATCACCAAAGGCAAGGGAAGCAAGGGCAAAAATGAACTTTTGGGATTTTATCAAGATCAAAAGCTTTTGCACAGCAAAGGAAACAGTGAACAAAACCAAAAGACAACTGACAGAATGGGAGAAGATATTTGCAAATGACATATCAGATAAAGGGCTAGTGTCCAAAATCTATAAAGAACTTAGCAAACTCAACACCCAAAGAATAATCCAATCAAGAAATGGGCAGAGGACATGAACAGACATTTCTGCAAAGAAGACATCCAGATGGCCAACAGACACATGAAAAAGTGCTCCATATCACTCGGCATCAGGGAAATACAAATCAAAACCACCATGAGATATCACCTCACACCAGTCAGAATGGCTAAAATTAACAAGTCAGGAAATGACAGATGCTGGCGAGGATGCGGAGAAAGGGGAACCCTCCTACACTGTTGGTGGGAATGCAAGCTGGTGCAACCACTCTGGAAAACAGCATGGAGGTTCCTCAAAATGTTGAAAATAGAACTACCCTATGACCCAGCAATTGCACTGCTGGGTATTTACCCTAAAGATACAAACGTAGTGATCCGAAGGGGCACGTGCACCCGAATGTTTATAGCAGCAATGTCTACAATAGCCAAACTATGGAAAGAACCTAGATGTCCATCTACAGACGAATGGATAAAGAAGATGTGGTATATATACACAATGGAATACTATGCAGCCATCAAAAGAAATGAAATCTTGCCATTTGCGACGACGTGGATGGAACTAGAGGGTATCATGCTTAGCGAAATAAGTCAATCGGAGAAAGACAACTATCATATGATCTCCCTGATATGAGGGAGAGGAGATGCAACATGGGGGGTTGAGGGGGTAGGAGAAGAGTAAATGAAACAAGATGGGATTGGGAGGGAGACAAACCATAAGTGACTCTTAATCTCACAAAACAAACTGAGGGTTGATGGGGGGAGGGGGTTGGGAGAGGGGGGTGGGGTTATGGATATTGGGGAGGGTATGTGCTATGGTGAGTGCTGTGAAGTGTGTAAACCTGGCGAATCGCAGACCTGTACCCCTGGGGATAAAAATATATGTTTATAAAGCTGTAAAAAAAAAAAAAAAAAAGAAAAAAGAAAGGATGAATACCCAAGTTTTGTAGCAACATGGACGGGACTGGAAGAGATTATGCTGAGTGAAATAAGTCAAGCAGAGAGAGTCAATTATCATATGGTTTCACTTATTTGTGGAGCATAACAAATAGCATGGAGGACAAGGGGAGATGGAGAGGAGAAGGGAGTTGAGGGAAATTGGAAGGGGAGGTGAACCATGAGAGACTATGGACTCTGAAAAACGATCTGAGAATTTTGAAGGGGTGGGGGGTGGGAGGTTGGGGGCACCAGGTGGTGGGTATTGTAGAGGGCACGGATTGCATGGAGCACTGGGTGTGGTGCAAAAATAATGAATACTGTTATACTGAAAAAAATAAAAAAAAAATTTAAAAAAAAAAACAATATCACACTAAAACTCAAAAAAGTTGGGTTCCAGCCTGGTTGCTATTCCTTAGCCAGATACATTTTCTTGGCACAGTCTCCCTCTGTAATGCACCTTCTCTTACTGTACAATGGGATAACATATCTTCTCTATCTTTCAGTTATTTTGGCAATAAAATGAGTGAACATGCATAATAATGCATGGAGATAATAGAAATATTTAGGCTAATGATATCTACAAGCCATGTCAAAAGCTGACCTAGCAAATTATATAATAGCTTCAGATAAAGAGATAATTTAAACATAAACATAGGTCAACTCCTTTCCAGATCATTCTGCCTCACTTAGCACTCTTTGTTCTTTTTATACTAAGTCTAAAGGGTGCTGAGATGGTTATTTAATATGTTTCTAAGCAACCATATTTCTTGAATCTAGAAATAGCAATACTAATACGTGGCACCACGTAGATAACATTCGCCAGAAAGTCTAACAATTTCAATTACACTTATGTAGAAAAGTCGACTAAAAGAATTTGAAGGATGGATTCTTACAAAATGTATGTGGCTTTCATTTTCTGTACTTCCTATTTTTGTTTTGCATTTTCTCACGGGACTTACATACTTCTGCTTCTAAGTGAACATTTGAAACACCAAGTAAACTTTCAAGAGGATCATTTCTTATTTTGCCCAAACTGACTTATAATATTTCTAGTTTCATTTCCGAGTTGGTATAATTGGTTTTGAGGGAGAATTTATAGGGAGGAGCTGAGGGGAAGAGAATTACTTTGTTCCATCAAATAGCAGCTTTCTGATCCACAATGTATTTTATTAGGAGGTTCTTTTGAATGAATTAGTTCTCTAGAAATACAGTCTTACTAACTTGTGAAGCATGCGACTTGCTTTTGTTCCCTTTTGGGCACTTCCATCTTCCTGTCTCTGCTATAACATTACCATTTTCCCAGTAGTATCTTAACTCATTTAACTTAGCATTTCCCTTCACCATGTCCTTTCTGTCCCAAGGTCCTCATGTGAGAGCCATATCCACTAGATGAGAAATGTAAGGCATAGAGAGATCATGCACCTGCCCAGGTGGGTTAAGCTGGGTCTATCTATGCAGAAGAGAAAGTCACATACCTGCTACTTGTATTCTCATCCAGGCTGCGCCTGTTTGGATTTAATACTTCAAATTAAGCCAGTCTAGCCTCAGTCTAGCTCTCTTCTGAGCCACTACACACCCTTTCATGGCCCTACACACGGATTCCTCCACAACACCATCCCTATCTCCCAGCCCTGCCTGGAATTTTTTTTTTCCGTCCTGACCATTGAGACAAGAGACTCACTTTGACTCAATATTAAACTCACTTTGGTAGCTTTTAAAGTATATAAATGCCTGGGCTTGAACTCAGATCAGTCAAGTGAGATTTTCTTGGGGTGGGACCTGGATGTTCACTATTTTAATGTGCTACCAGGGTTGAGAATGACAAGCTTAAATCTACACAATCTTTAAATACCATTCTGAATTCCAGTTTCTGAACTATATCAACCTAGTTGGTGCTTATGATCCTCTTAATGCCAACCTTATAGTTCCTTATATTTCTATTACCATTTATAACTGTTTTGGATTTTTGTTTTGTAATTCATTTAATGAGTACCCAAGTACCTATTGAGTGTCTATTTTTTGCTTTTGTCTGTCATATATATGATCTTCTTTCTTCAACTAATTAAAACAACCTTGAAGACACAAGTTATGTCTGATACTTTTTCTCTACCCAAAATGGACTGGATGCAGTTATAAGCTCATTTTATATCTCTATAACTACTTTTTGGTGAGTGGCTCTAGTTTTAGATTTGTTTAGCCACCCAACTTTTCAGCACAGATCTGTTGAACTGCTCATTATGCAGAAAATACTCTGATGGAATTTTTAATTTTAAAGAATAATCCTCACCTTGCCTGACTATAAACACCCTTATTTACTTCCTTTATGGTTTTCTGTTTTAATGTTTTGAAGTGACTTGTGGTCGTTTCTATCTATATTGGGCAATGCGCTGTAATAACTAAATTTATCAAACGCTTCTTATATGTCAGACATTCTTTTGAGTTCTTTGCATTTATTAATTTGAAAAGAAGAAATAACTTTTCCTGAGATTATCTGGACAGTAAGAGGCAGACCTGGGACTCTAGCCCAGACAGAATGCGTTCAGAGCTTAACACTGCCCCAACAAGGAGACAGTTTTCTAAAGAGACAGTTTTGAAGTACAGAGATGTTTCTTCAGTTCAGAGAACATAGCCATAGTGTCCTTAGATCCATTGGGCTATGTGTGGTTTATTGACTGATTTATCAGAATAATTCTAAAATAATTGTAAAGCAAAACCTACCATTACTGATACTAAAAGTTATTCTCAAATATCACTGATATCACTAAAATATTTTGCATAAAAATATCTAAGAAATCTCAAAAGCCAATAAGAATAGCATATTTGTTCTAAATTTTTGTCACTTTAGACCATTAAAGAATATTTTGAATCTCTACAATGGCCCCCAGATGAGGTTTGCATTTTTAAGTAGCTGTGAACAAACTTCTCCCTTCTAACTTCACATTTCATTTTTTTCAAAGGGGAAAAGAGCAAAGGTTTCAGTTACTAAAGTAAACAGTCTATAAATATACATCCTGTCTAAAGAAGCAGAGAATATGAAACCAGAGGATTCTCAAAATTCAAGAAAGGCAGAAATTCATAGCTAATTTACGAATACCTTTGTTTTTCTAGACATTTTTCTTTCATTCTCCCCATTTTTCTCCATCCCATTTCCTTCCTTTCCATAATTTATGACCTTTTCTATTTCTCTTTCATCTATGATTTATTTCTGAATCTCTTTGCAGCTATGAACAAGGTTCTTTCAAACATGTATCTTAAGACATTATAGAAAAGTTCCAAAATAATAAATGCTCTTTTCTTTTCCTCATGTATCTGCCTTCTTCATCCATCCCACTCTGCTCATCTTCTCTTTTTTTTCATCTTTAGACTATGAGAAGTCCCATAGCTCATTCTCCATGTATGTGAAATCACATAAAACCTGACACTTCATTAGGAACATCTAACTCGTGAGGAGTAATGAACTCAGTGCTTTTTCCTCGGTGTGATGTTATAGTATTCAAGACCCAATATTTACTTAATAAACTCATTTCAAGCTTCCTACCAGGAACAATGAAGTCCATGTAAAGTTAAGACCATGTAAATTTTGAAGTCTGATACTTAGGCAGAATTGAGAATTGAATTAACAGTGAGAGGGAAGAAGATAAGTACTGTGAAAACTCTCAGATATGTCTACAAAGCTATGCATCAGATGAACATAAATATTTGGACCAAATTGTCTATAAGGGACTAGGTATGTCTTCTGGGTCTAATCAACCCTGTCCTCCAAATACTAAAATAATTGATATTGGCAAAGAAAAGTCAGCTTCTTCTTGGACCCTTTGAACTGGCTGTTTAAAACAACCCTTCCTAGATGTGGCTTGCTTGTGGTAACTCAGCCTATCCAGAAACCCCAAAACAGTTTTGTACACTAGACCTAAGAAAATAGATAGTAAACATTCATGGTAAATAATAAGTAGCACATTTCCTACTCTTGTCATCAAAGGCAGAAGATGTTGATTACTAAGCCCCAGGAAAAGCAGATATTCTTACCTTCCCAAATATAGAAGCAGTTCATGGTTTGTGCATGTGTGTGGGGGTGTGTGTGTACCTGTGTGTGATTGGTAGAACAGTATTATTTTTGTCTAAAGGGCTCAAGGATTTTTTGAAAGATATGACCAAAACTGTTAGAAATAAATATTTCCACTTCACACATAAAAATGGAAATATAATTGAGAAATGAGAACTCTCAGCGAGAACTATATTCATGTATATGTACTTCACAAATATATTTTGGACACTTAATAAGTGATTTGCAAGACACTGTTAGGTTCTAAAATCAAGTTGTCTTGAGTTCCCCTGTTCAGTACTATGAATCGTTAACCATAATAAAATTAATAAATCTTTTGCAACATTAACTTAATAACCTCTTTGCAGGGTGAAATTGTATTTATATTTTGTTTGTCCAGGGAAATAATAAACTTTCTATAATCTAATGCAAATTCGGAACAACACTGATGACAGCTGTCAAGAGATGAGGAAAACTGGAAATAACTCCTAACTGATCATCTTTTAACTGGTATATTCACATCACAAACGGGCACTAGCATTGTCCTTTATCAACACTCACAGGGCCAACTGAACACAAATTATGAAGCAAGGAAATATCAAGACTTATGCTTTCCTTACACACCCCATTTTGTCAACATACCTCAACTGTTTTTAACACCTGCTCTTCAAGATAAGAAAGGACACCACATAACAGATATAAATGTATATATAAATACACTCAAAATTGGTACAACAGCTTCAAACTGTCACTATAGCTCTCCAAACCACAAACAGTACCTCCACTTTGCGGGGAGAACAACTGAAGTATTTTAAGCAATTCTCTTGTATAATGGTTTCTTTTCTGTTGACAGTTACTCTGAGCCTCTGCCTTGGACTGAAGGTCAAGGAAACCGAGCTGTAAGGAACTGAGCTGTAACCGCTGATGCCTCTCACCTGCTGATTCCTGTGTGTAATCCCTCCCAGTCATCCATAAGAGGACTCTGAGGCACACGCTACTGTGCTTTGTGCATTGGTTCCACAGGAGTCAGGATACAAAGGCTCACATTTCACACTTGGACTTCAATCTATGTTTTAATTGTTTGAAAAGAGGTATTTGCCTAAGCATACTGGTACTTCTCAGTTTAAAACTTGGCACTTGCCAAGATATTCAGCATAGTTTTCATACCTCTGATGAAAAGAGTAAAAGGCTCCTTCCTCTCTCAAAAACTGTTCCCCTTCTTTAAAGTACACTGTTGATATCAGTGGTTAATTTAAAAATGAAAATAACCAAGATTTTTTAAAATCCCCAAATTTATGGTATTGTGACAGACAGAACACAATTTTTGAGGTCAGGATGACCCCAGTTTGGATCCCACTTAGGGCCTATGTGGCTCTAGGCAATTTACCTTATATCCCTGAAATTCAATTTCTTCTCCAATAAAATGGAGAGAATAAATATCAATCTCATACATTTGTGTGGGGTTTAAATGAAGTCAAACGTCTGGCACGTTGTGGACACAGTGAAGATCAGTTCCCTTCCCTAGTGTGGGAAAGAAAACCAACTAAGTACAAAAGCTTTATTTATCATTGAACATTTTTTCTATTATTCTTGAGGGAAATTACCAAATTTAAATGATAATACAGAGAAATAAAATTTCTGAGGCAATTTTAGGCTCTTTACCTTCTCACATAACACATATAGTGATCTCAGGGTGTTTGAACAGCAATTCAAGTGGTAGGAGTAATTTAAATCCAAACACTCAGGTAAGTTCTATTATTCAAAATTCAATAGTAAAATGAAAAAAATAAGCTACATACTAAGTATCATTATTATCCTTTGAAACCCTGTTTTCCCTTATATCATAAGAAATCTTCACCTAAAGCCAAAAAAGTCTGATGTATTTACCCCAAACTTGTGAAAAAGAGTAGAACATTTGTCATCATTACAGAAATTACATTAACTTAAATTACATTTTTAACTTAAATTCTATAGTAATAAAGAGTACTTCTTAATCTCTTGTTGAAGAAGCAAGCTTAAACATCATTCTGTGATGATCTACAGCTAGATAAACTCACAAAGATACATCATTACTGGAGGCAATTGATATAGAGACTCAAATCTCTAGTTCTGGCAGAGACTTCAAAGAATCACAAAAGTCATACTTACCACAAAAACCAGTTTGTAACCATGGCTAACCAAATACCACGGCATCTGTTAAGTCAGTCAAAGTAACAAAGGGGTCATCTCTGTGTCAGATAAAGAAAAGGGCTCCTGCTTGATACCAACTTTCCCTTTATTGCCTGTTTGGTTAGGTGCTCCGCAGACACTGCCCAAGGAGAACGACAGGTATGATATGACTCACTGGATAACACACAGAGTGACAACTCAGAAGCAAAGACTCTAGGTCGCTGGATGTCTTGCAGCCAAGATATCAAGGAGTGGCTATTCTTTTCTGTGCCCTTGATTTCAAATTAATAAATGAAATCTGCTGAGCTATGGCTGCCAGTCCTTTGTAAACTGGCACATGGACTCTGAAGTAATTTTCAATCCTAATTCTGCCACTTAACTGTCTGGCCTAGGGTAAGCTACTTCCTCATCTGTAAACTGGGGATTATACCAGTTCCCATTGTATAGGGTTATCAGGATTCTTACTGAGTTAATATTTATACTTAGAACCCTGGCTGGTCTGCAGGAGGCCATTTCATAGAGTTTCTCAAATAAAAATGGTACATTTCCCACATAAAGGATTAAGACAGTCAGAAAAATAATCTCAGATGTATGCCAAAATCTTAAACTTCAACTAGGTAAGGAATCAGATAACCAAGTTCTCTAATGATTAAAATATTATTTTGTTTACTTAAATAGAAGTAATAATTAAACTTGTAAGTACATACATGAATAATAAATATTTAAATAAAATATGTAAATATATAAATCACATACACTATACAACATTATCTACTTCACTTAATATGCTAATGTATAGGGTTCTACTTTGAAGTGTGATGGATTACAAAATCAGATTTAGAAGTATGTAGTCTGTGTGTGTGTGTGTGTGTGTGTGTGTGTGTGTGTATAAACAGAATGTTTTCATATAGCTCATATTTCTATCCTAAAATTAATTAGTTAAGATCATGATTGTTGACCTTTGTCAACACATCATCTATACTACATTGTTTCCAAAGAATAAAAATCTGAGTTTAGAAAGCTGGCTCTGCAAAGTACAGTCACTGAATAAACATCCTATATAAAGAAACAAGATTATGATGTGGTCTTAACTTGAAAGAATCACATTTGTAGTCTTCAAATATGCTTTTCTTTTACATTACTTTTATGATAAGATGCATTTCCTTCATGCATTAAAAATACTGCAAGGGGGTGATTTATAAGGAAACTTAGGGACTTAAGGACTCTCACAATTTATATTAGAACTTTCAGCATGTTTTGTGCATGTAAACTTCAGAATTCTTCACTCTTGTTTGCAATTAGGAGTAATGCAGAGCTGACAAGTGGCTCCAGTTGCTCTCCTCTGTGAATGAGTGTCAAATTTCTACTGACGGACCTACTGGTGGATATTTGAACATACATACTGAAAGCATCATGGGGGTATTTTTTCTGTTTTTTAATATTATATTTAAAATTAGACTATAAATTTTAAAATCTGTAATTATAACCCAATGACCAATTCAATAATAAAAACAAGGTATTGAGTCAATGGTTGTTTTACTCAAAATCATACCAAATAATCAGTTTAAGTGATTATTCCTGTTTTACTTATTAAATTTATCAAATATTTAATTGACCAGATCAAACAGCATCTGATTTTTACAATATCTAAAGATACATGCCTCAAAAGCTTTAGTTTTTCCTATAGTTTATAGTCAAATTTACAGAAGTGAAAAGCACTGAAGAACTATGTTTAATTCAATTTAGTTGAATTAAATCAATTTACCTATTGGTCTGAGATCTTCCTTGTGAAACAGTAAGAGTATACTGCTATTTTAGTTTTACTTTCAACCAATTTTTAGTTTTAGTTTCCTCTAGAGTGGGAGCCATGTCTGATTCAGCTTTCTATCTTCTCAGACTTTTATCATATATTATGTATAAGTAAAAGTATAGTAACTCAAATGAGCAAGTTGAGCTTGCTCTAAAAGGTGCTGAACAACACCGATGCGTTTAAGTTATAACCATGGTATTTGAGACACAGGTACATGTACTACACATCTTTTTCTCAATACTGGAAAGTAACAATCACATTTAGAGAAGTAATGGATTCATATGTGGGGATACTTACTCTCTAAAAATTTGGAGGTTTTTTTTCCCTATCTCTCCCAATAAGAAGTGCTTCTTGGGAATTATGACCTTCAACTTTGGTAACACACTATTCATTAAAACACATGCGCGTGCACGCATACACACACACACACACACACACACACACACACACGATAAACATCCTACCTATTTTCTTCTTGGGCTGGCTTTTTTTTTTTTTTTTTGCATAAGCTGAAAATGGTTCTTCAGCTATAAGAGCAGTGTAATACTGAATTCAAACAAATTGAAATCAGAGCTTTCAAAAGGCATATTTTGGAACCATCAAAACACTGACTTCAGAATTCAGATAGGGGATCACTGACGAGTAACATGTACACAATGCACATATACATGTTTAGCCATATGCAAGGATAGGATTTAGTGCCTCAATTAGTTATTTGTAGCTAATGACTAAGACTAAACTTTATTTAAAACTAAGGCATGGGTGTGTGGGTTCCTGGGTGGCTCAGTTGGCTAAGCGTCAGACCCTTGATTTCAGCTAGGGTCATGATCTCAGGACTGTGAGACTGAGCCCCACGACAGGCTCCATGCTGGGTATGGAGTCTGCCTGGGATTTTCTCTCTCCCTCTCTAAAATCATCATCATCATCATCATCATCATCATCTAAGGCATAGGATACAGTCTGCTTTAGTATAATAAATAACAATGATAACTGCTTCATTCTAAGGAAATCCCAGATAAAGTGCACATAAATGGTATTTTCAATAATTAGAAAACTGGTGCAATAACCCAGGAGAAACTGGATGAGGCTGAACTTTTGTAATATTACTGAGATCAAAGGGAAGTGGACAGTTTTGAGACACAGGTGATAGAATTGGCTGGCCCTGATGATCCATTAGATGTAGGAAAGAGGGAGGAATGAAAATAATGATCAGGTTTCATGTCTGAATGTGTGAGCGGGTAATTGTACTATTTACTGAGATCAGGATAAGATACAGGTTTGGAGCTTGGAAAGAGGGAGAAAACTAAAAAGATGAATGAATTTGGGATAAGTTTGAAATATGCTGGGAGTGTCCAAATGAGAATATCTAGTAAGCAGTAAGTCATTGATATGATAAGGAGTTAGACTGAGTATAAATTTGGACATATTAGAACATAGGCAATCACCAAAACCATAAGTGTGTGTAAGATCACTCCAGAAGATAATGTAGAACAGGAAGAGGAGAAAGCATAGAAATATGGTTTGTTATAACATTAAAATTATCACTAAGAGGCAACGCCTTATTGAAACATTGAAATATTGAAAAATATATGTTATGATAGTATTGAGCGATATTGTTTAACAGCAATACTGTACAGCTGGGAGGGTGTAAATTAATTTTGCTTTCTAACCCCTTTAACATCCTTCAGTTATACAGTGTGGTTTCCTTAAGTTACCACACAGAACTCCCTGAGCTGTTGGGGCCAGTTGGTTTCATTTTATGCCAGACAAACAAGCATGTGGCACGAGGTTAAATCCTCCTCACCACACATCTTACTTTTTTGTGTTTTAGAAAACATAGACCTACAACCAAGCAATCTATTAGAATTATAAAAATCTTCTAATTTCTCATAGATAAATACTTGTGTAAATGATGGATATCATACATGTTTCACAACTGCCCATTTTTCAACTTCCTCTCCAGTTTTTTCTACATTAACCTACAAGAAAAGAAATAACTGATTTGAGTTTTTGTTTTCTAAGCGTGTTTTTTTTTTAGATTATTTATTTATTTATTTGACAGAGAGAAATCACAAGTAAGCAGAGAGGCAGGCAGAGAGAGAGGAGGAAGCAGGCTCCCTGCTGAGCAGAAAGCCCGATGTGGGGCTCGAACCCAGGACCTGGGATCATGACCTGAGCCGAAGGCAGCGGCTTAACCCACTGAGCCACCCAGGCACCCCGCGTGTTTTTTTTTTTAAACTCTCTTTTATTAAAAGAGTGCAAGACCTCACTAATCATAGGATCTTTACCTCTGTTCTTTGTCTGATCCTAACAGAAAAGACATTCTATAATTTTTAAACTCTATATTGAACTTTATCAAAGAAGCAGGATTCTATGTATATCTTTTGAGTTAATGTTAAACTAAACAAATATGCCACAAATAAAATAATCCAGGTCATACATGCTATTATATACTATTCTTAAACTATTTTCCAAGACTATTAACATTCTAATAGCTGCTATATACCATTATGAGATTGGTCCATTTTTTCTCGGTAATGTTTATAATAGTTCAAGAAATCTGAGTTATCTCATAATATCAAATAGATGAATCATTCCTATCCCTGTCATCAAAGCCAGGCTTCCAAATTAATTTTTTAAGTTATTTCTTAAATCTGGCAGCCTTATGAAAATGCCACACCCCCTTCAGTTTTACACACAAAGAATTAATCTTCATTTATGTTTTTAGACATTGTATATTCTCCATGGAAAAGCTGTTGAATCTTCCTTCTCAGCTATAATATCACTAATACCTATAATTTTAAAATATGTCTATCAGAAAGTCAGATTGTTTCCGAAGAAAGGCTAGAATGAGGACATAGTGCTCACTATGTGTGGATATAAGATACTTCTGTGATATTTGGTATCATGAGGTATTTTTTACTTTTTCTGCATTTAAAAAAAATTAAAATGACATGCACTCTCAGAATATTTAAGGCAGGAACTGACTCTGAAAGTCTTAGGTTGACTGTGGAATTAAGAACCATGTAAGGCTGGATACTTCTGAAGTATTTTCCTGGTATGTTTTCCAATAAAGTATAAAGCTAGGTTGAAAATTTCAAGAACTGCCATTTAAAAGAGTAATATTCAGACTCAGGAAAATAGTAAGTAAACTAATACTTTAGTTTGATAAAAAAAAAAAAAAGTCCAGTTGTTTCTTCATGATCAAGTGATTTTTTTTTCACCCAGAATGAAAAGAGCAAAGCACCATTACCTATCCCTCTATACTCCTACTGGTCTGATTTGTTTTCATTAGTATCACTTTTTTGTAAAGGAATGATGCATGACTCAAGGAATTCGATGATGACTGTGATAGGTCTGAAGTCCCAGTATTTCTAATCAGGTCTGGTGGTTCAGTATTTTCTTATATACTATTCATTACAAATTGAAGGAAATATTTTCTCTGTCCTATGTGTAAAATAATAAAAAATATTTTAATATATTTCCTTTCTATTTACCTTAATCTTGAATACTGATGGGCTAATCTGTCATAAACGTTCAATTCCTAGGTTACCACAGGAATACTTGTGTTGCATCTGCTGCACTATCATTTAGCAGTTTGCTTGTCAATCTTCCTTTGAACTAGGAAGCCCTCAAGGATAAGAATGGAGGCAGAATGAATGAATGTTCATCTATATAAATGCAACATCTGAAAAGTACCCAGCTCATAACAGGCAATGATAATAAGTGTTTGCAGATAAATGTACTAGGTAGACTAAATGGATCATGAAAGGATTAATTCAGAAAGAGAATAGGGAAGCAGTATATAGAGTTATTAGAGCATGGCTTCTGGCATAATCAACTGTAGGTTTAGCTCTCAAATCCATCATTTACTAGAGGTATAAATGGGGCAAATTATTTAGCTTTCCTGAACATCAGTTTTCTTTCTCCAAAAGGGGAATGGTAATGCCTGCCTTTTAGGATTACATGAGGATTAAAGGAGAAAATGTATATAAAGCAGTTATCACTGAATGTGGCTCACGGTAAAGCTTTCAATAAATGACAACATAAACAAAATGAGTTTAAAGAAACAAATATTTCTAAAAGGAGTATTTTTTTTCCTTACTCATTGTTAAAAAGGAAGTGGACTTTTGATTCAAAATAATCAACTGAATACCCTTATTTTTTATCTCACCTCTCTCCCATGAACTCATTTCAATGACAGTAAAAACTGACATAAATAATAAATCTCTGATAGTGCTAAAAATAATATGTCAAGAGAACTTAAAAACATAGTTACAGTAAGAGAAAATAGATGAAGAACTGTTATCCAAAATATATGAAGAACTCTTAAAAACAACAAGAAGAAAATGAAGAACCCAGTTTAAAAATGGAATAAACCTGAAAAGACACCTGACCAAAGAAGATATATAGTTGGAAAGTAAGCAATAAAAGAAAATCAACATCATATGTCGTTTGGGAATTTCAGATTAAAACAAGATGCCACTACATAACTATTAAAATGATAAAATCCAAAACAATGACAACACTAAATGTTGGAAAGCACATAGAGCAATATGAACTCTCATTCATTGCTAGTGGGATTGAAAAATGATACAGTTACTTTGGAGATAATTTAGCCATTTCTTACAAAACAGAACATGCTATTACCATGTAATCCAGCAATCCTGTTCCTTAGTATTTACCCAAATGATTTGAAAATTTACATCCACACAAAAACCTACACATGGAAGTTTATAAAACTTTATTTATAATTGTTAAAACCTGGAAGCAACCAAGGTATCCTTTAGTAGGTGAGTGGATAAATAAACTGTGGTACATCCAGAAAATAGAATATTATTCAGTGCTAAAAAGAGATGGGCAATTGAGCCAAGAAAAGACACAGAGGAAACTTAAATGCATATTACAAAGTGAAAGAAGCCAATGTGGAAAGACTACATATTATATGATTCAACTATAGGAACAAAACCCGGAAATGGCAAAACTGGAGATAATGAAAAGATTAGTAGTTGCCAGGGGTTGGGGAGAAAGGAGGAATGAATAGGGCAGAGCACAGAGGATTTTTAGGGCAGTGTAACTAATCTGTATGATATCACAATGTCGGACAGATATCATTACACACTTGTCAAAATCCACAGAATGTACAATGCCAAGAGTCAACCCTAAGGTAAACTATGGGACCTAGGTAATAATGATGTATTAGTGTAGGTTCATCAGTTATAAGAAATGTATCACTGTGGTGAGGAATGTTGATAGGGAGGTTGTATGTGTATGCATGTGTAGTAGGGACAGGGAACTCATCTTTCCACTCAGTGTGGCTGGGAAGCTAAAATTGTTCTCAAAAATAAAATCTATTGGGTGCCTGGGTGGCTCAGTTAAGCCACACAGAGGTTAAGCCTCTGCCTTCGGCTCAGGTCATGATCTCAGGGTCCCAGAATCAAGTCCGCTCGGCAGGGAGCCTGCTTCCTCCTCCTCTCTCTCTCTCTCTGCTTGCCTCTCTGCCTACTTGTGATCTGTCTGTCAAATAAAGAAATAAAATCTTAAAAAAAATAAAATCAATTAAAAAAAGAAAGCAAATATTTTCTTTTATTTAATTAAAATATAAATGCATGTGTTATTTTTTTCAAAACCAAAACAAAAAATCCTGGTTACTCATATGCAACATTATTTGCTATTATTATAGTTTGCTATCTTAGCTTTGTTAAAAAATCAATCTGTTATCATATAGTGATATTAAGGGCATCACTTCCAAATATTGGACATTCTATAATTACTGGTTTCTTAAGAAGTCTCTTCATTGATTTCTAAATATTTCATCACATCCCCTTCTCTCTTAGGGTAAAGTGTTTCTGAGTTTTCTCTTGTGTTTTGAGGTAGCACAACTTCAAATATACACAGCTAAGTGATAAATTCTTTTATAGCTTATAAAATGTACTAGAGATTAAATTTTTATTAGTGCATATCCCCTTCAGTATAGAAACAGGAGCCTTATAAATCAATCTATGTTAGTTAATGGTTGTCTTCTGTAAATTGTTATCTGCCTTCGGTTCCTATTTTATTGTTAAACACAAGCAACAACACCTCAGAAATGACTCAGACGTATCAGTGTATCACTGCAGCTTTGTAGAAATGAATTTATAGATTAACATTCATCATTTTTATTTCCATGGAGAAGCAATTAACCATTAATAGTAACCTAGTTTAAACCTTAGTCATTAGGTCATTTGTTTTTTTCATTGCTATGTCTGACCCAAGATGGAAATTAAAATACTGATTTAATTTTTACTTCTTATCCCAAGTCTCTGGACACATATTTACAACTCTAAATGTTACTGGATTTGAATCCTATAATTAAAATGTGGCCTCAAGAAAATTTCCAGAGCAGTGTTATGTAACAAAAATAAGACACAGAAGTACAAATAGAGATTCTGTATGAGAACAGACAAAAAAGGAATCTGAAAATCTTCTTCTTGTATTTCCCCAAGCTAAATAAAGAGAGAGAGAGAGGGGAGTTCCTGGGTGGCTCAGTGGGTTAAAGCCTCTGCCTTCAGCTCAGGTCATGATCCCAGGGTCTTGGGATCGAGCCCTGCATCGAGCCCTGCATCAGGCTCTCTGCTCAGCAGGCAGCCTGCCTCCCCTTCTCTCTCTGCCTACCTGTGATCTCCATCAAATAAATAAATAAAATCTTAAAAAAAAGAGAGACAGAAAGCCAAAATTATTATTAAATAAAAGAGATATAAAAATGATGAAAGATGCACTGTCTAAAATATTGTTTGGTATACAACTTTGTAAAGACATTGATTTGCTGTGACAACCTAGGTTTCTTTATTCCAGTTTGGTAATTTTTCATGAGGTAGTGTAGGCACAAGGGATGATTACCAAGGTAGAGAGGAGAAGTGGGCTTGTATTAAAGTGCATAGACAGGGTAAGCCAGTACTTGCGATTAATCATAGTTTACCAAAAGGAAGAAAAAACTGCTATAAATTCTTCTCTTACTTGTTGGTTCCACAGAATTTACATTTTCGTTGCATTATGGTCTGAAAGTTGTTAAGAAATACAAATTTATAATCATAAAATATTTGTAATATTTTATATTATATTTATAATAAAATATTTATAATCCTATCTAGATCTATTGTCTATAATCAGACTATCTACAATGACAGATCAAGTAATTAACTCAATGTCTGAATAAACTGTCTAAAAAAATATAGTGGCTATTCTCTGGTTCTTTAAGAACTTGGTTTTGTCTACCTATATCTCCTTTTTTAGGATTCTACCCCAACTCCATCCACAGCAATCCTGATTAGTTATGCCTTTTAGATTGGGCATACCACTGACCTGTACATCCTCTCTTTCCCCAGCCTCAGTGGAGTTCTTCACTGAGCCTAAATGCTACCTTCCCTAGGCCATGGTGATTTATTCAGAGGTGGGGAATGTAACCAAAGGCAATTCTTCCCAAGAGTTTTGGCAGGGATATCTGCAAAGATATTATATGATTTCAAAAATATACAAGAAGAACATAAAGAATTGTAAGCTATTTGGGAGAAGATAAAGGCAAACTTAAATACATGGATGGAAAAGCCTACCATGTTTCTGTAAAGGGTAGGAAGACTTAAAACTGATAAAAATATTCTCTCCAAATTAATACAAATTATTCATTTTAACCAAAATGAGAAAATATATAAACATGAGAATGTTTGGTTTATCTGAAAGGATAAATGCATCAGAATAATTTGGATGTAACAGATGAATTCGATTTAAGTGTAAAAAGATTGGAAAAGGGCTATGACCCTCAGTTATGACACTAGTCTTAAGGGGGGAAATGATGTGATTTACCACGGATCTCTGTATGGTGTAGTTCCAGGAATGAATTTTGGACATAAACAAGGACTGCCTATACTGTTCCAGGAGGTGAAAATGAAATAAACCAGCATTTGAGTGAACACTGAAATGCACCCAGCAACTAACCACTAGATAGAGTATAAGTCAAATAATGATTCTAATGAAATTGAGGAAGAACACTAAATGGAATATAATATATTGTTCCCTACCTTATCTTTGTTTATGACTCTATATGGGGCTAATTTTTTCCTGAATCCTGTGACAAAAAGAATTGGAGGGAACAGGAAGACCAAAAACAGGTTGGCTCTCAGTGAAGTCTTAATAAATAATTACTGAACTAAAAAAAAATAACGAGTAAATAAAATTGACAAAATTTTAGCTGGAAAAGAAAAAATAAGGACTCAAATAGATAAAATTAGAAATGAAAGAGGAAACATTACAACTGATACCACAGAAATACAAAGGATCATAAGAAAATATTATGAACAGGGGCACCTGGGTGGCTCAGTGGGTTAAGCCTCTGTCAGCTCAGGTCATGGTCTCAGGGTCGTGGGATCAAGGCCTGCATTGGGCTTTCTGCTCAGCGGGGAGCCTGCTTCCCTCTCTCTCTCTGCCTGCCTCTCTGTCTACTTGTGATCTTTCTCTCTCTCTGTCAAATAAATAAATAAAATCTTAAAAAAAAAAGAAAATATTATGAACAATTATATGCCAAAAAACTGAATAACCTAGAAGAAATGGATAGATTTCTAGAAACATACCATCTTCCAAGAATGAATCATGAGGAAATAGAAAATCCGAACAGACTACTAGTAATGGAATTGAGTCAGTAATTTGAAAAAAGCTCAACAAACAGAAGTCCAGTATCAAAAGTTTTCACTGATGAATTCTACCAAATATTTTAATAAAGAGAAATCCTCAAACTCTTTCAAAAAATAGAAGAGGAAGTACTTTCAAATCTTTTTATGAAGTTAGCATTACCAAAACCAAATAAGGACACCACAAGAAAAAAAATTACAGGTGAACATAGATTCAAAAATGCTCAACAAAATATTAGCAAACCAAATTCAACAATACATGAAAAGGATCATACACAATGATCAAGCTGGTTATTCCTGGGATGTAAGGATGATTCAACATCCACAAATTAGTCAATGTGATACTCCATTAACAAAATGAAGGGGACAAAACTACATGATCATCACCATAGATGCAGAAAGGCATGTGACAAAATTCAGCATCCATTTATATAAAGATTTTCAACAAAGTAGGTATAGAAGGAATGTAACTTAACATAATAATGCCATATATGGCAATCCCACAACTAAAGACATACTGAAGGGTGAAAATCTGAAAGCTTTTTTTTCTAAGATCAGGAACAAGACGAGGATGTCGACTCTCACCACTTTTATTCAACATAGCACTAGAGGTCCTAGCCAGGGCAATCAGGCAAGAAAAAGAAATAAAAGGCATTCAAATTGACAAGAAAGAAGTAAGGCTGTCACTATTTGTATATAACATGATATCACATACAGAAAATCTTAAAGACTGCACTGAAAAAAATGGTTAGAACTAATAAATTCAGTAAAGTTGCAGGGTACAAAATCAATATACAGAAATCTGTTGCATTTCTATTCACAAGTAACAATAAGAAAGAGAAATCAAGGATTACTTTCTAAAGTAATTAGAAAATTTTTATATATATTTTTATAAATTTTTAATTTATAAAAAGTAATAACATGCCTAGGAACAAATTTAATCAAAGAGATTAAAGACCAGTACTCTAAAAACTGATGAAGAGCTTGAAGAAGACACAAATAAATGAAAAGATACTCTGTACTCATAGATTGTTGTTAAAATGTCCATACTACCTGAGGCAATCTATAGAGTCAATGTAATCCCTATCAAAATTCCAATTGCATTTTTCACAGAAATAGAACAAATAATTCTCACATTCTATATGGAACCAAAAAGACCCCAAATAGCCAAAGTAATCTTGAGAAAGAACAAAGCTGAAGGCATCATGCTCCCTGATTTCAAACTATATTACAAAGGTATAGTTAAGGAGGGCAGTTATTATGATGAGCACTAAGTATTATATAAGTGATCAATCACTAAATTCTACTCCTGAAACCAATATTACACTATATATTAATTAACTAGAATTTAAATAAAAATTTGGAAGAAACAAAAGTAAACTGAAAAAACAAAAACCCTCCAAATCTATAGTAATCAAAACAGTATGGTATTGGAATAAAAAAAGACACTTAGATCATGGAATAGAATAGAGAGCCCAGAAATCAATCCATGTATGCATTGTCATTTGTAACAAATAGCCAAGGATATACAATGGATATACAATGAGTAAAGAAGTCTCTTCAGTAAATAGTATTGGAAAAACTGAACAGCCACATGAAAAAGAATGAAACTAGACCATTATCTTATACTATGCACAAAAAATCACTCAAAATGGATCAAAGGCTTGAATGTAAGACCTGAAACCATAACGCTTTTAGAAGAAAACAAAGGTGGTAAGATCCTTGACATCAGTCTTGGTGATGATTTTTTGGGTTTGGCATCAAAAGCAAAGGTAACAAAAGCAAAAATAAACAAATGGGGTACATACACTAAAAGAATCTGCCCAACAAAGGAAACTATCAACAAAATGAAAAAGCAACCTACCAAATGGAAGAAAATATTTGCAAATCCTGTATCTGATAAGGGGTTAGTATCCAAAAATACATAAAAACTCATATCCCTAAATAGCAAGCAAACAATAAAAATTTTTAAAAAGTATGCAATGGATCTGAGTAAATATTTTTCCAAGAAAACATGCAAATAGCTACTAGGTACAAGAAAATACACCCAGCATCACAAATTATCAAGAAAATGCAAACTGAAGCACAATGAGATATCACTTCACATCTGTTAGAATGGACAAGAAAGGACAAGAGATAATAAATGCTGGCAAGGATGTGGAGAAAAGGGAGCCACTGTAGACCATTGGTGGGAATGTAAATTCACCATGGAAAGCAGTATAGAAATTCCTCAAAAACTTCAAAATAGAACTACCATATAATCCAGCAATGCACTTCTGGGTATTTATCCAAAGAAAACAGATACACTAACTTGAAAAGATATATGCAGCCTATTTGCACTGCAGCATGACTTAGAATAGTCAAGGTATGAAAACAACCTAAGTATCCACTGACAGATGAATGAATACATAAAATGCGATATATACAGTCGATCTTTGAACAAGGGTTTGGACTGCACAGGTCTACTTATACACAAATTTTTTTGGTAAATATAATAAAGTACTATAAATATATTTTCTCTTCCTTATGATTTTCTTTTTCTTTTTTTTTTAAGATTTTATTTATTTATTTGATAGAAAGAGATTACAAATAGTCAGAGAGGCAGGCAGGGAGAGAGGAGGAAGCAGGCTCCCCTCTGAGCAGAGAGCCTGATGTGGGGCTTGATCCCAAGACCCTGAGACCATGACCTGAGCCAAAGAAGGCAGAGGCTTAAACCCACTAAGCCACCCAGGAGCCCCTTCCTTATGATTTTCTTAACATTTTCTTTTCTCTAGATTACTTTGTTGTAAGAATAAGGTATATAAAACATATACTATACAAAATATGTATTAATCAACTATTTGTGTTACTAGAAAGCTTCCAGTCAACTGGGTTATTATTAGTTACATTTGGAGGGAGTCAAAAGTTGTGTATTTTCAACTACATGGAGGATTGGCACCCCTAACTCCTGCATTGTTAAGGGTCAATTGATATACAATAGAATATTATTCAGTCATTTAAAAAGAAGGAAATTTTGCCATTTGCAACAACATGGATGGATCTTGAGGGTATTACACTAAGTGAAATAACTCAGACAGAGAAGAACAAATACTGTGTGACCTCACTTATCTGTGGAATCTGAAAAAAGAAAGGAAGAGCTCATAGATAGAAAAAAATAGATTGGTATTTACCTGAGGTTGGGGGTGAAGATTGGGCAAAATGGTGAAGGGAGTCAAAAGGAACCAACTTCTAGTTATAAAATCAATGAGTCATGAAAATATAATAATGTACAGCATGGTGATTATAGTTAATTATACTGTATTGCCTATTTGAAAGTTGCTAAGAGAGTGGATCTTAAAAGTTCTCATCACAAGAAAAAACATTCAGTAATTATGTATAGTGACAGATATTAACTAGACTTATTGTGGTAAGCATTTCACAATACATACCAATATTAAATCATTGTGTTGTACAGCTGGAACTAATATAGTGTTGTATGTGAATTATACCTCAATTTAAAGAAGAGGGATTTGCTTAACAAATTAAAATATAATAAAATGAATGCTTAATATCCATTGAAACATTTAACAGATCTATATGATTTTATATGAAAAGAAATTTCTGCCATATTACAGAATACAAGATTTTAATTACAAAAAAAGTTATTAGACAAATAAGCAATTGCCTGACGTATCAATTATAATTCAGCTTACATCTACTGAGTGCTTATCACATGCCAGGCACTAAACCGCATAACAAGTGCTATGCATGCAAATGCACACATGTGCAAGCACACAGATATACACGTATACATATGCATCACACTTTTATTACCTTTGTGGAACGGGAGTACTGGAACATTGAATAGGGTGCAGGGAGAGGACTGAAAAATTGGGAGGTTCAAGAAGGATGAGTTTCCCTTACTACTACACAGAGCAGCATTTGCTTGAATTGTATTTATTATGGACCTGTATTTGCTTTATTTTCAGGAGAAAAATCAATGATATTTTCATTTGAGAGAAATGGAAATATGATATTTTGTTAATTCTTAGAAAATTATTTTCAAAAAGATCAACTATAATTTTTGTATGTGCTACTTACCTAAATATGATCCCTTATTCATATTTGTATCCCATATAGTTTCTTCCTATGAACAACTATTAATAAATGATGGCTCAACTGAATGACAAGTTACTTTTATCAGAAAGTCTTGGGAATAATAAGATTTCATTGATTGGGTCTATTAATTAAGAAATTAATACTATAAAATATTCAGTTTCTAAAAATACGTATTTCCCCATAATATGCCCATTTAAAATAATAAAAATACAATTTTAGTTTTTATGATTAATGTTGCTCTTTGGATATTTAATATTTTCAAACACAAACACAGCTTATTCTGTTCCCTTTGGTGAAGAAAAGTTCAAGTAAACTTAAAAACTACATATTGTAAACAAACATATGTATGCACATACATATTTGGGGTATCTTTAACATATATATATATTCTGAAATTGATATATTCAAAGATATCCTAAGAAAAATCATTTGTTTTATAAGAACTCCTCCAGTAAACAGTATCTTAAACCATCACTCCTACCACCCTGTTTTAGGATATATTCAGGCTCACAAACACATAATTAAAATACTTTGTCATATAACAAAATACCTTGACTTGAGGGGCAGAATTATTCACGCAGATTTAAAATATGGAGAATGACAAAAAGGGGTCTTAAATTGAACTTTAAAATTCACAAAGGGTCACTGCCACAAGAAACATTTATAACTGAAGGTTTGACTTTCTGCTTTTCTGTATTGCTATCTTTTGTGCCAGTTGGGTTATGAAATACGACCACATCAACTCTGAAGGAGATTATCCCATTCAGTCAAATGAAATCAAATAACCTGAAAAGTTTTCACTTCTGTGGGTGGAGGATTTTTTTCCAACTGTCAGGTGGCTATGTTTCAAGGTTTCTCTTAAGGCCTTTAGTATCTCTGGAAAAGAAATATTAAAAGCTATATATGTAGTATTTAGTATTTATAGTATTTTAGTATTTACAGTATTTATAGTATAATGTATAGTATTTATATTTTTAATATATATTTGTATATTTTAGTATATTATATATTTAAATAAATACATATTTCATATTTAAAATAAATTTTAAATTTATTAAAATGTATTCAAAATAAATACATATTTAATATATAAAAATGCATTAAAATATATTTTAATATATTTCAAGTATATATTTATGTAAATATATGTATTTATAAATATATAGTATTCATAGTATTAGTGTATAAATACTAAAATAGTATTGCACTAAAGTCACATATGGAAATATGTGGATTTGAAAATCAAAAATACAGCTGATTGGAGGATCCATTACTTGACATCAAGTCACCCTCCCAAAAATAGTGCCCTTACTGTAAAAATGTGTGTTAAATAATAAATGGTAATGTTTCCTTTATAAATCCTGCACTCTCTTCCAGGAATAGACTAAGATGATTTTCACTGAGTATTCTGAGATACGGAGCATCTGGCTTACAACCAGACTCTTTCATAAAAATATATTGTACTTTTATACCAAAAGATACGTTTCCACTTCTAAGTGAGTCTCTAAAAACTGCCATTTTGACTCAGAATTCATGCATTCAGTAATTATAATTTGGAAAATTATATGAAATATTATTTTTCATCAGTGAAAATTATTAGATCACAAGGTAAGTAGATACTGAGTGACTGAATTACTAGCTGTGTTCACTCTTGCTTAATGCTAAATAAAAGTAGCTAAAAAAGAATGAGGTAATCCTCATTATGAATAAGCAGTTAAAAAATAAGAACTTAGCCCACCTACATTAAAAGAAGATATTATAGGGTAGAGATATGAGATTAGTCTTATTCTCTTGATACAATGTTACGAAGCATTTCTAAGAATTTTGTAATTCGCAAGAGAATTTAAGATTATTTAAGATTACTTAAAGTAGATCTTTAACAGAAAAATCACTTGGAAGAAGAAAACACTTCAGTTTGTGTTTTTGTGTGTAGGAGTGATGAGACTATAGCATTCCTACAACGTTACTTAGTAATTGAGCCCATAGAAACATCCTACTGGGCTGGTAGTTGGTCTAAATGAAAGGTCTGATAGTGATATTTAAATGTCAAATTAAAATATCATCATACCTTGTACAAAAAGGAAGGAAGGTAGAAAGATAGGAAAGAAAGAAGGAAGGGAAGAAAGAATGGAGGGAAGAAGGAAGGAAGGGAAGGGAAAGGAAAGGAAAGGAAAGGAAAGGGAGGGAGGAAAGGAAAATGAAGGAAAGGGAGGAAAGAGGGAAAGGGAAGGGGAGGGAGGGAGGGAGGAAGGAAGGACGAATGGGGCAAGGGGGAAAGGGAGGAAAAGGGGGGAGGGGGAAAGAAGGGAAGGGAATGGAAGGGAAGGGAGGAAGGAAAGAAGAAAGAAAACTTAGATGTGGAAACTGAACCAGAAACCAAGAGGGACTGTTTGGCACTTGGAAGTACTTGAAAAGATACAAAAAGAAGACAACTCGGGCAGTTATTCCAGTATCTTTTATCTTGTGTCGATTTGTTAGGGGGAAAAATAATGGGCATATCTCAGCATATCTCACTGTGTTAAATGTATAAAACCAGAATAAACCAGATTTTAATCTATATTTCATTTAAGTGAAGTTTAATGCTCAACAACATGAATCCTAGACCACAGGAATTGTGAGTGAAAGATCTACCCACAAAATACAAGTATGACAAAAAGTAGCAGAGACTTCTGCAGATGGTAATCTGAATGAATTCTTTGGGAAGGAGGGAAAAGTACACCAATTGCTAGCAATGATATTTTGAATGAGAGTATATGGATTGTTCTATGGTTCTGAAGGATCAGAGAGTAGGGATGTGGGGGGAATGAATTCCTAAAGCAAAGGCCATTTCTAAAGCAAAGGATTGGTTTAGTTCATTGTCTTGAGATTTATCTGATTTTAAGAATCACTGAGGATGCTTGTTAAAAATACAGATTTGAAACAACTTTCCTCCCCAACCCCCATTCTGATCCAGTAGGCTGGAATGATGCCATAATCTGTTTTGTTTTGTTTTGTTTTGTTTTTTGTTTTACAGGTACCCAGGTATAAGGGTGCCTGTTTGGCTCAGTCAGTTAAGCGTCTTGCTTTCAGTTTCCACTCAGGTCTTGATCTCAAAGTCCTGAGACTGAGCTCTGGGGCGGGCTCCTGACTCAACACAGAGTCTGCCCATCCCTCTCTCTCTGCTCCTCTCTCTCTCTCTCATAAATAAATTAAAAATCTTTAAGAAAAAAAAAAAAGGAATCCAGTTGTATAATAAAGTAGATTTAGGAAACTTTTCCTAGTCTCTTTAATTGTTCAATCTTGCTCTTGACCAACATGACTGATTACTGATCATTCAGAATTGAATAAAGAAAACCACCATCATTCAAGTGAGCAAGATCTATAAAAGAACAGATTTTACATTACTTCAATGGGTACCACTGTGGTAAATTTTTATGTTTTGTCCTCTCAAATACAAATAAATACACACACACAATTTTAGTTAGAATGCTAGTAAAAATTACCAAAAGTCATAGCATGTTTTCATACTTTTGTCATTTTTCATAGTTGTTTTCATTTAAATATAAATTAAATAAAAAATTAAAGAAACATATTTATTGTCATTTCCCCAATCTTTACCACGATCTTCTCCAAAACAACTACTTTAATAATTCTCAACATGTAGCACTGCTACTTAAAGTGGTTAAGATTTCCTGGCCTTCAGTGTCTGTGATGAAGTACCCCAGTTGTCTCACATTGAAATTCTAAAGCCATGTACCTATTCAATTTAATGAAATAACTTATAAATCAGAAAAAAGTTAGAAAGCACTATTTTGCAATTATAAAACTTTTTAAAAAGAAAATCCCCAGCACAAGTAGTTTTTCTTTGCCGTGATTATTAAGTCTTTTATATTGAGTAATCCACTGAGGATTTTATTTTGGCTGGCCTTCTTACATTATCACAAAGATATCAAGTTTCCCAATTGTTCCTTTGTTCCTAAAGTGTGTGAATCTAACCTTCTTCAGGGGATGATGAGCGCAAACCTGTTGCTCTCATTAGAATGCCACCTGAAAATACTGTCCTAAATAGTTGGCTGTACCTACCTATCTCTTAATTTGCTGTAAGTACTTCCTTAAATCAATGAAGTAGACCAGTAAAAGTCTACACGGTTGAACTGCATGAAATCTGTTCTTCATGGACAACTTCATTGAGTTCCCTATTAGTAAGACTTGGGCTTTTGTGAAAAGATCAAACAAGAAACAACACATTGCTGCTTTTGTTTCAAGAATATATTGTTGAAGGGCACCTGGGTGGCTCAGTGGGTTAAGCCTCTGCCTACAGCTCAGGTCATGATCTCAGAGTCCTGGGATCGAGCCCCACATTGGGCTCTCTGCTCAGTGGGGAGCCTGCTTCCCTCTCTCTCTGCCTGCCTCTCTGACTACTTGTGATCTCTCTCTCTCTGTCAAATAAATAAATAAAATATTTTTTAAAAAAGAATACACTATTGAGAACATGATCCATTGTTATCATTAAATGCATAAAAAGTAACTATGTTAGTCCTAATGATATACAAAGACATACCCCTCTATATAAACCCATAGAGGTACAAACGCAACCTCACACATATTGTCTCTGGCTTCCCTTTTTTTTCTCCTATATACTAAAAAGCAAACAAAAAAAAAAAACAAAAACCAAACAAACCTGATTCTTCTGCTTATCATTTTTTAAAGTTCTTTTTTTAAATAATTCATTTAAGTATTTTGTGGGACAAGGAAGGATTTCCTACTTCTTTCCTTCTACTACTAGCAGTTCTACTACTATTGTCACTAGTACTAACCAACAAGGATTTACTGAGCATTTACTTTGAGCTCCATTTTCAGATGAGATCATTTTGATCATTTCTATATTATAGATGAAGTGGTAAGAGTTTAAAGAGGTAAAATAACTGATCCACAGTGTAAATGTCAGATGCAGTTTTGAAGCTTGATCCTAGGTCCTAATTTAATTCCATACACTAAACATTGTGATATGTTGTAAGTTTAAAAAAACATGTTTCTATTAAAGAAACTGGTAAACTCTATTTATGTTGATGGTATAATCTGAAATCATAAACAAATAATTGTTATAAATGTCTCTATTTTCCATTTTCAGTCAGTGAAATTCTATCTTACAAACAGAGCCTAGTACTTTATTGGTTAGAGGCCATGACTTCTTTTTCCTTTATACCATAACAATCCAGGATCTCAGTTTACAATTATGAGGAAAAAAATGGCAAAAAATAACCAACTTTCAAAAAAAGCAACTACATATTAAACAAAAAGGAATTACTCTCATATTACTGAACTTTTCCAGACTTAAATGCAATACTCCTGGTGAGCTTCACTATTGGGTTACCACATCACTAACATATGTTAGACTCCAAGTCAAATAGCTAACAGAGATGTTAGAAGACCCCTATAGTGAGTCTACCTTACCTCCCGTTCTAAGTGCCTCCTCAGATCCTAACACCACATTCTAGCTGGCCATGCACAAGAAGTACACTCTATTATATCTGCCTTAACATAAGATTAGTTTCTTTGCAATGCTCTCCTTTGAAAGATGGATTTGAGAATGGCAACTAGAAGATAGCCATCTACATTTCCTGCTAGTGATAAGCATAAATTAGGCTGCGGATTCTTGGAATACTGCCATGAAGACAGGTGGTCCCTTACATTTTTATTCAGGACTCATATTTCCAAGTGCTGAGAAACCACAATGATAGATGACATGAAATGCATGGCTAGATATTCAAGGAATTAGTGTAAGTCAAGTATTTATCAATTCTATCTTTTAACATTTGCTCTCTGGAGTTAGAAACTGGATTTTCAGTTGCCCTCGTCTATCAAGTCATGTCATGGTAGACCTCAAAGTTTTATATGGAATTTTCTATAAAGCCTGTTCCTCATTTCCATGGGGACATAAGGGCTATTTCTCTAAACATGAAGTATAAAGACTGGCAGTATATACCCATTTCTTCAAGCTATTTGTTAGCAAAAATGAAACAACAGAATGCAGTTTCTAACCTTGCTTTCACTACATACATACTTTAAAAATGTACTTTATTGCTTTACATGTATAACTGCATAGATGAAACTGGCAATCTTCTGTAACAGTTACCTTTATTGGTATAAAAATGAATCAAAGTTATGGAAGTTCCATATATGCCCAATTTGTACAAGCCAGAAATCACCATCAGTCTTTCCAGAATCTTATCAATCACTATCAAGTCAAGTTGCCTCTTAGCTTCCCCATCTAATCAATCATAAGTGCTACTGACTGAACTCCCTAACAATTTCTCAAACCCATACCTTCCCTCCATCACCACTGACATGGCCATTGTTCAGGCTACCATCACCTCCAGTCCAATTAATTACCATTGTCTCCCACCTGGGTCTAGGTCTGTCCTCTTCCCATCCATCCTGTATGCCACTGTCACAGTGTTAATTCTAAGAGCCAGGCCTAATCAAGCTCCTCCCTTGATTAGAATCTTTTAATGACACCTAACAGACTAAAAGGGATAAATCCTAACTGCTTAGAATGTCTTACATTCTACATGCCCTTTAAAATCTGACATCCGCATACCCTTCCAGGCTTAATTCTCATCACTCACTCCACTTCTCCGCCCCAGGAATTAGCAAAATATTTTACACTTAATAGACAATCAGTACTTGTTAAATTAATAATTGAATTGTTTAAAGACATTGATATGCAGAAAATTTAAGTGACTTGTTCACTATCTATACAAGGATATGACTACCAAATGCTGTTTTACTACTTTTTAAATCCATCAACTAATAAAAGAGGTATGCATTTATATTGTTCGCTACATAATACACACATTAGCTCACACTTTAAAGGAGAAAGTGTTTGGTCTTGAGTAAAATTTCATCCTCCCTTTAATAAGATAGACAATAAAAAAGGGATTGAATGGGGCCAGTCTCTGAGTCAAGATAAGAAGTTGCTCCTGTATTCATATTCTCTATTAATACCTTCCTTGATTTGGCATTTCACAGTATGGGCACATCTATTCAAACCATGTGCTGTGAGTTGCCTTGCATATGCTTCCCCTATGGGCTGTTTCAGGGAAATTACCAGCTTTCAAGTGAGGTCTTGGAGTAATGTGTGGGCTCCAAGCAACCGTGTGCTACTTTACCATGATCCCTTACGTCTCTGACAATTTGCAATTCTATAAATCACAACATAAACATAATTTTAAAATAATTTTATTCATATGTTCTAACTCTCATAGGAAATTTCACTGTGCTTAATGCATTTAATAAATCATTAAATAAACCAAATGAAAGCAGAATGTGATATAAATAGACATGAAAGGCTTTCCCTGGATAAAATTTAAGTTTACAAATGAGCCAAGAGACTTGACCAATGGGAAAGAAGCCAGAATGTCTCCAGGGGGACAAAAGGCAATGTACAAACAATTGCATATGGTTCAATGTTAAAATGACTGTTGCCTATTTCCCCTGACATATCGATACAACTATTAAGTTTTATGTTTCATTTACTCTGAATTTTAGAACTTTTAAATGTTACCCTTTGACAGTGATCAAGGTATAGTGATAGTATTTCAGGCTTATGTAAGTTCAAAATAGTGAATTAGGACTCCTTCTGCTTGAACACTTTAAAGCTCTCACTGCTTTTCCTCTGCTCTTGCCAGCATCCCCAGTATTTTACAAATGTACAATAAGTTAAATATGATTCCTGCCCTTTGTATTCAGTGCCACTATGTATTGGAAATTAAGGCTTGTACTATTCTTTTACTCTTCTCCTCAACCTTGAAATCTCCCAGTTCTGATTTTGTAAAAGTCAAAATTATAGCTAATTATGTCAGTAAGTGTACTAAGTATTCTTAGGATTATTCTCAAGAAAATTGATTTAAAAAAATACTATGTACCAGCTTATGGTAAAAAGAAAGTCACTGTTTAACAAAAGATTGAATGATTTTTTCAAATCATACAGGCAGGGAAGGTTCAACCAATTTTTCCTTTATATCCTTAAATGGGATGGTCACATCAATGAACAATAATGCTTAAAGAAGAGAAAGAGAGAATAAGGAGAAATATTTTCATTTTTCTGATGTACTTTTTAAGTGAAGATTTTGCTACTTATTTTTTTTAAGACTTTTAAGATTATAAGGCCCAGGACTGGTTTACATACAGACTAGTTTTTAGGAAGGTACCTAATCTTCACTAATCTCCAATTCCTTAATCTGGAAATTAAAAGCATTGGATTGGATGATTTAATATCTAAATGTTTCCTAAAGCCCCTCATGCTTGTAGCATTCTACAATTTCATTATTCTTCATGTGCATTATTTCTCAGTCCCACTGTGCTAATTTTCATGCTTGCCAGAAATGTCTTATTTACTTTATTTATGGTTCAATGTTTAAAGGAACATTTTCCTTGCACGAACACTAAGGAAGCATAACATTTTTCTATCATTCAAAAGGAAGAAGCTCAACCCCAGAGAGATAAGATATATCATAAAACTCTTAGAGTCACTGATATTTATTATGACCGTATTTTGAGAATGGGTGATCGGAACCCTTTATTTCTGACAAGAAGGAAATCAGCTACCTAGAGTAAAGATTTTTTTTTTTAAACAGGACTTTCAAGACAATAAAAAATATTGAAAGACATATTATGGTTCTCTCTAATTTTTTTTAAAGATTTTATTTATTTATCGGAAAGACAGAGGGCAAGAGTGTGTAAACAGGGAGAATGGCAGGCAGAGGAAGAAACAGGGTCGCTGATGAGGAAGAATCCCCATGTGGGACTGGATTCCAGGACCCTGGGATCATGACCTGAGCCAAAGACAGAAGTTTAACTGACTAAGCCACCTAAGCATACCTTTATTTAATATTTATGTAGTTTTTATTACCAAAAGACTCTGTGCTTTCAAAGAATATTATCTAAGCAATAGTCACTTTTGGAGTGGGAAAGCACCAAGTTATTTGATTCCCTATTTAACAACAGCATTTGAGTTCAATTGCTTTCTAGTGGATAATGAAGAAAATACTACACAGTGGAAACTATCTCAGAATGCCTGCCCAGCCCATATCTCATTTAAGAAGGCCCTCCCACTAACCTGTAGCAGCCATTTTTTATACTTTGTTCCCTGCTCATAGATGATCAGATCAAGAAGGGTGGGGGCGCCTGGGTGGCTCAATGGGTTAAAGCGTCTGCCTTCCACTCAGATCATGGTCCCAGGGTCCTGGGATGGGGCCCCGCATCAGGCTCTCTGCTCAGCAGGGAATCTGCTTCCTCCTCTCCCTCTGCCTACCTCTCTGCCTACTTGTGATTTCTCTGTCAAATAAACAAATAAAATCTTAAAAAAAAAAAAAGAATGGAAACGCTCCCCTACCATAGCCAATCCATTGCCTGAACTGTTAAAATCAATACTCTGAATAACTCTGTAAAGAGACACTAATCATTTGGTCAGTGGCACTCAAGCTGGAAGTAACATAGAATGGGTATCATAAGCATTTTAAAGTATCAAGAGAGGAAGGAGGGAGAGAAGAGGAAGGGGTAGAGAGTGCTATATTTTTACCCTTAAGTTGTGTTATAAAATCTACGTCCTCAATAAATACTCTCTAACTCAGTCTAATTTGTTTGATTTTATTCCTTCTAAAAATCCTACCAATGACACTCAACTTACTCTGTGATTCTCTCCATAAACCCTCTTTTACTAGACTAATGTGGTATCTAGTTAACTGCTCCCAATTTTTGGAAAGGCAAATAAGGGGATTCGCTGGGCATAAAAGAGTCATCTAATTCCACTGATGATAGCTCTGACCAATTATATTTAATAAGATGTGACTTTAAAAAAAAAAATCAGTCTCCTTCCCAGTTAACTTCGAGAAATACAAAGTTCAGAGAGTGACTCTGTGCAGATCCTCGATTTCCCCTTTCTCTACTTTCTCTGCAGAAAGTAAGCTCTGACTCTTAAAGTTACTACTAGAATCTATTACAAAGAAGTGATGGAAACTAAAACTGATTTAGAAGAGTTTTTGTTGTTTCTAGTTACTGCCTAAGCCCAAGAAAGCAAAAAACTATTTTTAAACATTTTTTGCTTTATAAATTTTAATAAATTTGCATGAGAAATGGTTTAGCTTGCATCAGTTTTGAAAAGAATAAAAATATTACTTCTGACTTGAACAATTTACCCTAACGTAAATCCTTTTTCTGTGTCTATCCCTTAGGTTATGTGGGTATGTGTGGGTATATGACATCATTTAGCAAAAGCAGAACCATTATGAATGACATAGAACAGGAATTTAGAATGGGGGTTGACCTTACACAATTGTGGGAGCTGGTTAAACAATTTTTGAAGACCATTGCTTCTGCATCTGGTGTTGGCCTGAAGTCAGCAGGGCAAGCAGTAAGGAAGAAAAAATATTCAAGGAGAAACCGGAACCAAAGTCAATCTCTCACGGCCTCCAACTTGGATGGTGTGGGTGAAATGCAGGAGAAACTCATACTTCTCATCGCAGAGCTCAGCATGCACCTGGCTGAGGAGTCAGAGCAGCTGAAGGTCTGCAGCTGAGAAGGAGCTGAGAAGCTGCAGGCCCACCCCAGCCCTTGCTAACAAGGTGAGCAAGCACATGGACAGCAACATCCAAGAGCTGCCAGCAGAGCATGGTGCCCTGGACTGACCTTCTAAGCATAAGAGAACACGCCTTTTGCTTCACTTGCACCTACCAAATTTCACACACAATGTCTCTTGCATCTCACATTAATGTGGAAGTTGGCAAGCAGGGAATTCTGGAAAATCTATTTCTAGCTTAGCTAAACTGACATAATGCAAATCTACCATACTGAGCTTCTTGCTTGTTAACATCCGCTCATGAACGAGAAACAAACAATACCCAAATCTTAATCTCTTCGTTATTTGACAAGTTATTCCTGTGCTGAAATAAGAAAAATTGTAAGGTGGCCACATTTCAAGTTTCCATGTTTTCCCACCAGGAACTGATGTAATAGCTAAATAGTTAATAATTAACATTACTAAATTGAATTAAGTTTCATTTACTTTCCAACCCACAACATGGTACTTGGCCTCATCCTTTCTTTTCATCTGTGTCAGTGTCCCCTGATCATCAGGTGAAGCCCATATTTATTCATTTCCTTCCTCTTCCCAGTTCCTTCTTGAGTAACTGCCAATAACGTACAACATGGTGCAACCTATGCTTAGTTCCCATGGTTCTTTAAATTGTTCAAATTGTAAAGAGAGGGTGTCTGATGACAAATAGCTCAGAATTCTAAAATATCCACCTAAATGGAAAATATGTTACTGGTGTTGTTGTAGTACATTTATTTGAAGGCATAAATATGGCACTTACTTTGTTGTATACTTTGGCTATCTGCAAAGCTTTTGTGGGTAGTACAGTTCATTTTTTATATGAGATAAATCCACTTGTCTCCTACTGTTAGTGGAGTTCTATTTTCTCCAACACAGTTTCTTAATATTTGAACCCTCATGAGAAGGTATAAAAGCCATGCACTCTCTCCTCTAAAACAAACAAACAAATACCAAATAAATATACATGTAGAGGTGCCTGGGTGGCTCAGTGGGTTAAAGCCTCTGCCTTCAGCTCAGGTCATGATCCCAGGGTCCTGGGATCCAGCCCCACATCGGGTTCTCTGCTCAGCACCCAGCCTGCTTCCCCCCACCCCCCCACCTGCCTTAAAAAAAAAAAAATATATATATATATATATATATATATATATATATGTATATATATATATATACACACACACACACACACATACATGTAAACAACTTTGGAAGAGTCAGTGACCCTCTGAAGCCCATCTATGAAAATACTCATAGACCCCAAAATAAGAAATCCTATTTTGTTTAATGATAATGGTTATAAAGAATACTTGAGGGGTGCCTGGGTGGCTCAGTGGGTTAAGCCTCTGCCTTCAGCTCAGGTCACGATCTCAGGGTTCTGGCATTGGGCTCATAGAGCCTCAGTGGCATTGGGCTCTCTGCTCAGCAGGGAGCCTGCTTCCCCCCACCCTCTCTGCCTGCCTCTCCACTTACATGTGATTTCTGTCTGTCAAATAAATAAATAATCCTTAAAAAAAAAGAATACTTGAAATCTCTAAGATATTAATGCAAAATACATCTTGTTACAACAAAATCCCCTTAGAGTGTGGATGCTTACACCACACTTTTTAAAGACCTTTGAGCATCTATCCTAGGCAGTGACTGTCATTTTGAAACTGTTTTGGGGTTTCAGGCTGTCCCTCTCCATCCAAATTGTGTCTTATATTTTTGTTACTGTTGGACCACCCATCTGGTGTTCTAACAACATGTTTAGCACTTCACTGATGCCCAATGCATGTATTTTTATATATCTTAAGTTGCCAAACAGTAATGGATATTTTATTCTTTATGAAAATATTTTCAAATTTTCTAATCATACTTTTCCATTTGATCCACAGTCCTTTCATTCCCATGTGATGCTAATTGAATATCAAGGTTTGGACACTGGAGACAATCTCGACACAGGAAGAAATTCCTGTTTTAATTCCTGTAATTAACCCCACTTACATTAGGAAAGTCGGATCCCACCATTTAAAGAAAGTCCAGTTTGCATGGAGAATTTTTTTTTTCAGCCGACACACATCTGTATAAATTGTCTATCATCTAAATCACAAAGCAAGACTCTGATTTTTAATTTGTTCTGGCATGAAATTGAGTATAACATCTGCTTTGCACATGTTTCACCTTCTTACCCCTTTTGCTCATTATGATAGTTTTTCTACCTAAAGGTTTCCAATTGCAAATGTTTTGAAATCTCGATCCTTTTTCTTCAAGGTAAGATTTTAGAAGTCAGTTTACTGTTCTTAAAACTCAGTAAAGGGGCGCCTGGGTGGCTCAGTGGGTTAAAGCCTCTGCCTTCAGCTCAGGTCATGATCCCAGGGTCCTGGGATCGAGCCCCACATCGGGCTCTCTGCTCAGCGGGGAGCCTGCTTCCCTTCCTCTCTCTCTCTGCCTGCCTCTCTGCCTACTTGTGATCTCTGTCTGTCAAATAAATAAATAAAATCTTAAGAAAAAAAAACTCAGTAAAAATGACATGGTATCAAGGTGAGGAAATCCATTAATTAGGAAAAAAAAAAGAAGAATTTACATACCTTTGTCTAAAACTAGCTTCTCTTTATTTAGCAAGGTGGTGAGGGAAGATTTAAATTGTTCCTACAGTATTACCATGACCTCCAGCTCCCTGTGGTCCTCCCACATGCCCCATATTTGCATACATAAAGTACCATGGCCTCCTGCTTGGTTTTGGGGATTAGCCAGAGTTTTTACCCCCCTTGAACTTCAGCCAACTGACTCTCAGAAAAATAAGGAAGAGGGAAAATGGGCTGAGGGTCTGGTACTGATGTGCTATATCCATAAAGTAAAGAGCTCATAGTAAAATACGTGAGTGGAGACAAAAGATAGCAGTATATGCTAAATAACTTACTGAATTTTTCCACATATATTCCCTTCCTACTGTCCTCAGATTTCTAGCTGGTAAACAGGCTTTTAAATTCCTTGTCTAGAGATTCTTTCCTTCACTCCCTGAAGACATTCTGCTGGGTGATTGGGAGGGGAGCATCCCCAGGGGTGAAGGAAAGAGAGATTCCCTGGGATTGGACAAGACACTGGATAGAAAGAACTGTGTGGATCCTGTTTGCATGTGCGTGTGTGTGTGTGTAGGGGTTTCCTGCACTCAGAGAAGTCACATGCATATGATACCACTATGCAAAAACAATAACCATCACCAAGTGTCCAAAAACAACAACAAACAGGGGTATGCCAGAAAGTTAAGAGACTTATACTGAAATGGCTTGCTCTTCTTCTACTAGTCTGCATTGAGATTTTTTTTTAAAGTTTTTATTTATTCATTTGACAGACAGAGATCACAAGTAGGCAGAGAGGCAGGCAGAGAGAGAGGGGGAAGCAGGCTCCCTGCTGAGCAGAGACCCCGATGTGGGGTTCGATCCCAGGACCCTGGGATCATGACCTGAGCTGAAGGCAGAGGCTTTAACCCACTGAGCCACCCAGGCGCCAGTGCATTGAGATTTTTAAGCATTAGTTTCTTTTTTAATAAAAAAGAAACACATTTACAAAACAAAGGTGATAACCTCTTTTAGCTCTGTTTTTCAAAATGAGGGTGATTAGAAGAGGGCCAGTTGTAACCACATAATTTAGGTGCTTCAAGCTGTCTTTCTCCTAATTACTACAAGAATTCATCTCCGCACCATTATATGGTAATTTTAAATATACCCACACATGCGAAAGCATTCCTTGAATGCAAGGCTCTATGTAAAGTAATGCTAGACACAACAATTAAAGAAGCCAGATACCTGTTAAAATACAAGGTGAAAATTGATAAGAAAGAATTCTAATTCTTTGATAAATTTGATAAATGCAAATTTATCAAACTTCTAGTTTCTCTTTCCATTTATAATTAGAAAACTCTAATTTGGGAGATGTAGCTTAAAACAATTTTCAATCATTCAATTCTTTGAGAAATTCCAGTAACTGAAAAATATCAATTGCATGATGAGTGAGGAAATCACTCATGAAGAAAAACAACCCGAGAACCATTCTAAGGCAATGTTGTAAATTGGTTGAACTATAGCCCTTGCTAAGTCACTTTCAAAATTAACACTGGAGAGGGATAAATTGTTTTGATAAAATTCCTTCTGCAAAATATAAGTACAGAAAACATAAAGCTTTCTAAATCTGCCTAATTATATCTTCACTTATATGCATTTTTAATGAAGAACTCAAAGTAATTGCTAACTCTGGAGTAATGGTGTATACAAACCTATTTATTTATTTATTTTTTAAAGATTTTATTTATTTATTTGACAGAGAGAAATCACAAGTAGGCAGAGAGGCAGGCAGAGAGAGAGGAGGAAGCAGGCTCCCTGCTGAGCAGAAAGCCCGATGTGGGGCTCGAACCCAGGACCTGGGATCATGACCTGGGCCAAAGGCAGCGGCTTAACCCACTGAGCCACCCAGGCGCCCCAAACCTATTTATTTTTGTTTAAAAAACACACAGCTGTCCCTTTGAGAGCCTTCAGGAGATAGTTACATGACTCACCAATGCAGAAAGTTCCCAGCATGTATGGCTTACACATGTAATTTTTTTTTTAACCACTTGTTCTTTATATTTAGGAATGAACGGCTAAATTTGGAAATGCTATGTCTTGTTACTGAAAAATAACACTACACTCTGTAGTCTAAAGACTTCTTTTATATTCAGCGAATTTCTAAAACCCAGAGTGTAAATAGGGGTGTAAAAAAATTCCATCAGTCGAGTACTGCATTTTTTAAGTAGCTTTAAAAAATAAACTTTCAGGGAAATTGCAGATATTTTTGTTTTCCAGATTAGATGTACAATATTCTTCATCAGAACTAGGAATTGTTGCTTTGAATTAATGCAAAATTACATCCTGGGCCATTTACAAAATACATGAGAGTATAACTACAAATAATTAGATTTTCTCTACTGCGAATGGAAATGTTGGCATTCTATTCATTTTCTTACATGCCAAATAGTAATATTTTCACCAGATAGTTCAGGGTAGTAGTAGTAGGCAAGGACATGAAGCAAAGGACAGGTAGCATCTGGGTGAAGGGAGGATTATATCCAGGCTATGTTTTTCCTGCAGGCCACCAACTCACTCTGAGACTCAGTCTTCCCACCTGTAGAATGGACATTATACTGACCATACATTTGACATGAAGATTGAATAATACTCTGTGTAGGAAACACAGTACAGTATCCCATGCCAGAGTCCTTGATGACATTGAAATTACTGTAATCATTGCTGAGAGGTCAGTAAAAATTGTGGCTCACGTCTGTGCTTGGCCAAACTCCCTTAGTTCCCTTTAGATTTTCCAGGATATGGTGTTTTAACTTCCAGAAGCCATACCTGTTAACACCTCATCGACCACCACCTTCAGGCTAAGAGCCCACTTTTCCTACCTGGACAGAGAACAGAAAGAACCTGGAGATTTATGTCCTCCAGGTACAGCCTATAGCCACTGACATACCCTGTGTGGTATAAATATACCAGTTCCCAAGACCTGGGCTGGTGCAGTCTGAGAGGGGGTCCGCAGGCCCCCAGAGCTTTCTAATGGGACTGCAACAAAGTTAATCTCCCTGGAACTCAGCTTAAAATTGAATCTTCTCTTGTCCTCCTCTCCTTCCCAATCCTATCTGTTTCACTTCTACTTTTTCTTGGGGGCATTTCTTAGTAAACCACTTTTCTACAAATTTTTTTTTTAAAGATTTTTATTTATTTATTTGACAGACAGAGATCACAAGTAGGCAGAGAGGCAGGCAGAGAGAGAGGGGGAAGCAGGCTCCCCGCTGAGCAGAGAGCCCGATGCAGGGCTCCATCCCAGGACCCTGGGACCATGACCTGAGCCGAAGACAGAGGCTTTAACCCACTGAACCACCCAGGTGCCCCACTTTTCTACAAATTTTTATCTGAGGATCTGCTTCTGGGGAACAGATAAAATAGTAATGAAGGAGGAGATGGGGGTGGGAGGAAGAAAGGAGGAAGGTGAATATCATGGTTAATGTTATGTGTCAACTTTACTGAGTTACAAGGTACACAGCTATTTGGTTAAACATTATTTCTTTGTGTGTTTATGAGGATATTTATGATGAGATTAATATGTGAAACTGTAGATTGAGTAAAGTAGGTTGCCCTTTCCAGTGTGTGTATGGGCTTCATCCAAACTGTTGAAGGTCTGAATAGAACAAATGGCTAAGTAGGGGTGAATTCACTCTCTCTCTGCCTGATGGTCTTTAAGCTGGGATATCAGTCTTCTGCCTTTGGACTTGGACTGGAATTTACACCATTAGCTCTCCTGGTTCTCAGGCCTTTGGACTGTAGATCTTGGGACTTCTCAGTCTCCATAATTGTATTAGCCAATTCTTTATTATTTATATAAATATAAGTATTTTATACATATATTATATATAAATATATAATTATATCCTTATTGGAGGGAGATATCTATATATAGATATAGATTCTGTATCTATATCTATATATAGATATCTCCCTATTGGTTCTGTTTCTCTGGCAGAAAACCCTCACACAGAGGAAGATTCGGGAGTAACGAAATTCCTAACATTCTTTACCTCCCTTTAGTGAGAAAGGTGGGTTGGGGGAGGAATAAACTTGGTAAGAGAGTTTCTGTGGTAGCTGATGGAACCAGGACCAGCCCTCCTCTCTCTCCAAGGAATACATGGGGACACAAAAAATATGAGTCAGAAGACATTTCTTTCCTGTTAGATTTCCAATGTGTACAATTACTGCCTATTTGCAACATTTCCCTGTACCAGTCTATATAATTCTGCTTCCTTAAGATCAGCTGCTTAAGATAAGGGGCCATCTTTGGGCTCACATTGGGTGAATCCCCAATATTCACTGAATATTTGATGCATACATTAGTGGCTGAGTAAATCAACAGACAGAACTTTACAGAATTATCCCATCAGTGCCATATTTTGACCTTCAAGTTTTATACCATGTTTCTTTAACAAAAAGAGATGACAGTAGCATGATGAGAAGAACAGACCCGAGGCACCTGGGTGGCTCAGTGGGTTAAGCCTCTGCCTTTGGCTCAGGTCATGATCTCAGGGTCCTGGGATCGAGCCCTGCACTGGGCTCCCTAGTAAGCAGAGAGCCTGCTTCTCTCTCTCCCTCTGCCTGTCACTCTGCCTACTTGTGATTTCTCTCTGTCAAAAAAAAAAAAAAAAAAACAAACAAAACACACACACACACACACACACACAAAAACCCCCAAAAACTTAAAAAAAGAAGAAAAAGAACAGACCCAAGAATCAGGAGCCCCGAATCCTGACCATTACATTGTCTGGTCCCTACATACTTATTTGACTTGGGACAAATTGCCATCTATTTAAACTTCAATTTCTTTGTTAATATTTTAAATGTTTGAATTTTGAATATTCCACTAATTTTAGCATTATAATTTGCTACTAGAAAAAGTGAGGTTGGGAAGAATTAAAAAAAAACCATAATTTTTTTATTTGAACAATGTGTAAAAACCAGAGTGATGACAAGAGACCAATCCTGGGACCTGGGACAAGGTAAAATTTTGCAGTCCTCTTTAAGATGACAAAATTATAAACTCAAAACTTTGTACAAAGGTGTATATTATTTTAAATGAGAAAAAAGTCAGAAAAAATTACAAAGTTCAAAAGCTAGTAAGTGGTACAAATATCAAAATTTTTTTTTGAAAATTTTCCTAAATTTTTTGGCCATATACTCCTTGATTGCTTCTCCACATGATAATACTTTTACAGTGTCATAGAGAGAATAGAAGGGTAATTTAGTCTTGCTTTTGCATGACTGAAAAGTTCTCTTTTACGGATTAGAAAGTATTTTAATGAATTTAACATTGAGCTATTAAATTCTATTGTGACTTGCTAAGGGAGTATTTGACATTTCAATGTTTCTGCCAGTCTCTTACCTTTTCACTTTTTTTTTTTTTTTGGCTTCCATCAACATACTTCATAACAGTTATATCTGAATGTTGATCTGATTAACAGTTGTGAAAATAAACAATATAAAACTGAAATTAAGTCATACATGGCAAGCCAAACCAAGATGCATTTTTAAATTGCTGCTCCTCAGTTTTGAGCAGTATAATCGTGTTATCAAATTCTTTTTCTATCATATACATCAAATTACCGATATATGTATGTCAATTTCCTCTCCTGTAAACTAAGTAGATTTTATAGGATGGCTGTTTTCATTATAAAACTTTTCAGTATAGAACAATAGCACAATAATCATCATATACCCACTACCTGGACAACTGTTAACATTTTGCCATATTTACTTAATATCTATATATTTGTCATTTTACAGTACCTATAATAATTTTGCATGATACTTCCTTTGAACCTGCCAGATTTCCTTGGGTAAAGATGAATGAGATTCTCTAAAACATGATGTGATATATTTAGGTACATAAAACATGCAACGTTGCACTCAGAGTTATTCACAGTGTGTAGTACATCATCAGGTTTCTGATAAACTCTATTCTGTACAGTTCTTCCACATAGTACATATATTGTATATTTAACTATATGCTACACTAGCCAATATATTCCTGAAAGAAGAGAACTTTCTTTTTGATTAGGCATGCATGAGAATCAAATCCTCAAGCTTCCCTGTTTGCTCATATTTCTGATTGGATGACTTTTCCCAGATTAGCTGTGGCTCCATTGATTTTTGACCCATTGTTTCCTTCACTCCCCAAATACTTTCTAGACTAGGCACTGTAGTTCATGTTGTTTTAAGATCTGGACATGAATAGTAACAGTAAGGGATTAGAAGTCCCTTGTATCCTTGGAGAGCTAGCAATAACTTCACTTTGAGATAGCAGTCATTGCAAGCAAAACTAATTATCTAATATGTTTTAAATGCAATCCTAAAAATGCTCATTGTCATTCCAATCCCACCTGATATGTGTGTGTGTGTGTGTGTGTGTGTGTTTAGGGGGCAAAGGGTAGGGAATATTGTAAGGGAGGAGAAGCCACACTGAAAAGAAATAATGGTCTTAACCAATTATGGCTAAGATAGTTTTCCTTGACAAGTTTAAGTAAATGACTTTGAAAAGAGCCTGTATAATTGAGAGGACTGGAAGTTATAGTGTAAGAGCTTCATGGTATATCTGTCTCTGTCTGTCCTCTCATATATCTCAGCCTATAACCAAGTCCAAGACACCTAGACCTAGGACTCTGAAACCATTCTATGAATGGGCTTATAATTACAGAGGAAAATATTCTTTATTTTTTAATATAACGAGCTGAAGTATTTAAGGACGAAATGTCCTGACACCTATAATTCACTTTAAAATGATCTGGCAAAATCATAAATAGATATTCATGCATTGATGAAGCAAATTATGCAAAGTGTTACCACTTGTTCAATCCACATGATGTGCATATGAATGTTCATTGCACCATTTCTTCTACTTTTCTCTGTGCCTGAAAGTTTTTATTAAAAATATCTAAAAATAAGGCACCATACAAAACTCAACTACTCAACAGAAGAGGAAACGAGCACAGGTAAGTCAAAGGACTTGCTCAAGGTCACAGCACAAGCTGTTCTTCATTCTCTTTAGCTCCTTCTCCTGATAAGAGGAGCCAGGATTCTACTTAGAGGGTTTCCTGTGATGAAGACCAGGTATGCATTTATTCACACTTCAACATCTCCTTTGACACAACAGAAATATGCTGATTGTGATAAAAAAAAATGCTAAAGAGTATGACTGTTCCCATCTTCCATTCATGAGTAATGTCTAGGCAGTAGAAGCAGCCAGGCTGACTTTGCCACCCACTGACGAGCCTGGGAGCCCACAAAGAGCACTTTAGCTGATTTCCAAGAGTGAATCTCAGATACATGCCAATTCTGGTGTTTCCTTTGTAGATATCTAGTACTTTTCTCTATTGGGTAAATGGGGGTATTATTCTCCTGAAGAAAGCAGATTTCTCCTTAAGAAAATCCAGATGAGGGGCGCCTGGGTGGCTCAGTGGGTTAAGCCGCTGCCTTCGGCTCAGGTCACGATCCCAGGTCCTGGGTTTGAGCCCCGAATCGGGCTTTCTGCTCAGCGGGGAGCCTGCTTCCTCCTCTCTCTCTGCCTGCCTCTCTGCCTACTTGTGATTTCTCTCTGTCAAATAAATAAATAAAATCTTTAAAAAAAATAAAAAATAAAATAAAATAAAAAAAAGAAAATCCAGATGATACTTTCTCCTATTTGTGAAAGTTTTGCAACCATATGAAAATGGGCAAAGAAAAAAGGAAATGAATGATGAGTTTATCCTACCTCAGCTGCTATCTGTACAGCACTCTGTCATTTCATTTTAAATAATCATTCTTGATAGTTGGGCAGTTCACAAGCATGCATTAAGTATGTTTTTATATGTCCTCTCTAACCTGCACAAGGTGGTTACAAGGTGGATAGTGACTGAAATAAAGATGCCTAGAGTAAAAAGTACAAAAGAAAACATGAGAAATCATCTGTGAATGAGCAGCTCCTAAGAACTAGGGACATAGTAAGACAGCCCAGCAGAGCAACAAGCTTCAGAGCCCCAGACAATGAATAAATACCACCCTACTAGGGTGATGATCCTTAAAAATGCTCACTTTTGTTATTTTCAACTTTTTTTTTTTTTTATAACCCCATACCAGGACTGTTCTAGAAGGTCCTGAATCAAAGATCCCAGGAAGTCCAACTCTTCAGGATAGACTTCAGATCTACCAGACAGCTCTTCCTATAGCTAGCTTCTGGCAAGGCAGCAGTGAACAAAACATAGGCATTGCCCTTAGAGAACTTAAGAGTTTAGGGATCAAAGATGTATTAAACAACATATTTTAAAAACTGAAAGTAATCTCACATTCATAGAGCTTTACAAAAAAAAGAAAAGGTAGACAGTCATGTAAATATGGAGCTCTGTCTATCCACAGACATATATACATACACTTCACTACAAATACACTGAGAACCCTGCTATCAGTGATAATTTCTCTGGTTACAAAGAACAACCCTCTTAAATAATAGTGCTTCAGAGTAAGACTTGACATTACAATAAGGAAGGCAGGAATCTCAGACATCCTGCAGGGCCTCATGGAAACCCAGGAGTCACAGAAACTGGGCTTCAAGAGTCCCTAAACACTCTGAGGAACTGGACATATATCAGTTTTCCAGGTTAGTGTTTTCTACTTGGTTAACTATTTACACCTCTAGCAAAAGAGTTGCATCAGTATCTATAGTGACATTGAACTATGGAGTTGATGTTGTTCTAACTGGTTTACCTTAATCTGTACAAAAGAAAAGGAAATTAAAACACAGAAAATTGAAGCAACTTCCCAAGTTTGCAGATCCAAGACTTGAACATGGAGTCTAGCTCCAGAACTCTCACTTTTAGCCATTTACTTCCTCCTGCTGTAGTTATTTAATATTTCTCTGTCTTTTGTCACTACCAACTAACCACCTCATCCTCTGCTCTGAGAGGTATACATACTCTTGCTTGTTAGATGATGTTTCATAGCTTCTGCCACTGATTTCTCTCTCTGTGTCTTTTTAGTCCTTTTCCCACTGACAACTTACTTTATCTGTCTCAAGTTCAAACCACTCATTATACTTATGGATTTTGTGAGTTAAGATTTAGGATGAAGCAGAGTAGGGACAACTTACCTCTGTTTCACTATGTCCAGGCCTCTACAAGAAGACTAGAAGTCTGGGAACTATCACTATCTGAAGGCTCATTCATTTATGTATCTGGTGATTGATGGTAAGAGGATTCAAACAGTTGGGGTCAGGAAGAGTTGGTCTCCTTGGACACCTCTCTCTATGTCTATATAGTCTTTCTAAAAGATCTCTCTGGGATGGTGGCTTCAAGGTAGATGTACTTCATATAATCACAGAGCTCCATGTATCCCAAGAGAAAGAGCCAAGGGAAAACTGTATTGGTTTTTTATGACCAAGACTTGGAAGTCAGGAAGCATCACATTCCTTTTAGGCTCTGACTCACCCAGAATCAAGGGAAAGAACACTAGACTAAAAATAAGAAAGGGACAGTGACACCAATAAACAGAGAGCTGCTCCTGGAAATATTAGGATCTTTGACAGTTTCTTTTATGGGCCTCCCTCCCCTCAAAGTTACAGTCTGCATCTCCTTTAGAGCCTAAGCCACAGTCAGCAGATCCAAATGCTAAAACTATGATTATCCTACTAGAAAACTGCATTGTCTGAATTGACCCCAAACTTAGCTTGTAGTCCTCTTCCAGTATGGCACCTTCAGGACCATAAAGCAAATGAAGCTATTTACTTTTAATGTGACATGGGTTTATTTTGAGGGAGAAGTAACTACATTATTGCATCTGGAGAGTATAGAGGATTCTGAGTATTATTTTCTACCCCAACTCTTCATCTACGTGGTATCTTCCCCAACCCTCTGGACAAAAATCAGAAAAGATATCTCCTTCAATTTGGGACTAAGCAAAGAAGATGCTGGAGATTCTATACTGTCCTGAGAGAAAAGGGACTCTGTTTATCTTCCTTTTAAAATAATTAGGGGTGCCTGGGTGGCTCAGTGGGTTAAGCCTCTCTCTGCCTTCAGCTCAGGTCATGATCTCAAGGTCCTGGGATGGAGCCTCGCATCAAATCTGACTCTCTGCTCGGTGGGGAGCCTGCCCCCCCGCCCCGTCTTCCTCTCTGCCTGGTTTTGATCTCTCTTTCTGTCAAATGAATAAATAAAATCTATAAAAAAATAATTAATCTCTGTGTGTTTTACAAGTCTGATTATAGTATTTCTTCTATTATACTCCAATTGTAAGCTCTCCTGTATTAAATTATGGCTTCTGGGGCACCTAGGTGACTCAGTGGGTTAAAGCCTCTGCCTTCAGCTCAGGTCATCATCCCAGGGTTCTGGGATTGAGCCCTGGCATCATCATCATCGGACTCTCTACTCAGCAGGGAGCCTGCTTCCTCCTCTCTCTCTGCCTGCCTCTCTGCCTACTTGTGATCTCTGTCAAATAAATAAATAAAATCTTAAAAAAAATTATGGTTTGTACGATGATATTTTTAGAGAACAGACAGTTACCACGAGCCTAGGGTTCTCTAAGTACTAAAAACACACTTGATTTTGAGAAGTTCTAAAATAATACAATCAACCTTTCTCTCTTGGAGCTATTATTTGCAGTTAGATTTACAAAGGCCTTAGGTGGTTTGTTTCATTATTGTTGTTTTCAGCAAATTATCTTCTCAAGGAAATCACAGTATAACACTATTTTTTTTAAAGAAGATAGATCTCTCTTTGCCTTTGATCACAGGTGATGCATTTTTCTTCCATATTAAATTTAAAGCAAAAGTCATTGACTCAAGATAGATAAAATGTGAACAGAAGCTTCTCTTATGGGGCATTGCCCTCACAGATCATTAATATTTTAAGCATGAAATTATGCAAATTTGCAGCAAGTCCCATCCCTTCTCCCTCCTAAACCTCAAGCATGCTTTTAAAGTCCCCAAAGATGGTTCTTTGACAAGACCTATCAAACTGATAAACCTCCAGACAGACGGACAAGGAAAAAAATAGAGAAGACACAAATTACCAGTAGCAAGAATAAGAAAGGAAACATCTCTACAGATTCTAGGCTATTAACGGGATTATGTGAATAGTGAACATTTTGTGTCAATAAATCTGAAAAATCTAAGTGAGTTAAATAAATCCCTTTGAGGACACAAATAGTCAAACATTACTAAAGAAGAAATGTTAAATTGAAAAACCCTACATGTAGTAAGGACATTGAAATTGTAGTTTAAAATTTCTCCACAAAGAAAACTAGGCTTAAATGGATTCACCGACAATCTACCAAAAAGCTAAAAAAGAGAGTATACCAATTCTATGCAAATTCTTTCAGAAAATTAATACTCATTAAGTTAGTATTATTGACATCAAAACTAGAAATGATATTACAAGAAAAGTAAACTATAGGTCAATATATTTCATAAATATAGACACCAAAAACTGTAAAAATAATAGCAAATCTAATCCAACAATATATAAAAAGGATAATATATCATGACCAAATGAAATATTATCTCAAAAATCCAAGACTGGTTCAACATCTAAAAATCAAACAATAAATCCACCATATCTATAGACTGAAGAGGAAAACCATATGATCATCTCAATAAATACAGAAGAAGTCCCTGATAAAATTCACCATCTGTTCATGATTTAAAAAAAAAGTCTGAAAATTAGAAGTAGACAAAAACATTATCAAGCTGATAAAGGATACCTAGAAAAATGCATAAGCAACATTACACTTAAAGGAGAAAAACTATATTCCCCCTAAGATAGAGAGCAAAGCAAAGATATCCATTTTTACAACCTCTAGTCAAAATTGTAAGGAAAGAAAAGTAAGAAAAGTCACTGGTAACTGAAAGGAATGAATAAAAATACCTCTTTTACATATGACATGATGTCTAAATAGAAAATTTTAAAGAATATATTTTAGGGGCTCCTAGGTGGCTCAGTGGGTTAAGCCTCTGCCTTCGGCTCAGGTCATGATCTCAGGGTCCTGGGATCGAGCCCCACATCGGGCTCTCTGCTCAGTGGGGAACCTGCTTCCCCGTCTCTCTCTGCCTGCCTCTCTGCCTACTTGTGGTCTCTGTCAAATAAATCAAATCTTCCAAAATAAAAAATAAAGAATGAAATGGAAAAAAAAAAGAATATATTTTTAAAAAAGACAAAGCAGAGTCACAGAATATAGGTTAAGTGTTCAAAAATCAAGTTCATAACTATCAATTAGCAATTGAAAATTGAAATAAAAAATGTGATTTACAATAGCTTCTAAAATATTAAATAATTTGATATAAATCTTACAAATTATGTGCAAGATTTGCCCATTGAAAATTATAAAATACTGGTGGAAGAAATCAGAGGAGACATAAATAAGTGGTAAATATACCATCTTAATGGATGAAAAAGCTCAATATTTTTAAGATGTCAATTCTCTCAAAACTCATTTATGCATATTTATAAACACATACAAAATAAACACCATAGTATTAAATAACCAATGGGTCAAAGAATAAATCACAAGGAAAAATAGAAAATAGCTCAAAATGAATACAAATGAAAATATAACACACAAAAACTTATGGGATGCAACTAAAGAAGTGCTCAGAGGAAAATTTATAATGCAAATACCTACATCAAAAAAGAAGAAAGATCCCAAGCTTAGTTCTTTGAAAAGATCAAATTGAGAAAACTTTGGCTAGACTGATAAGGGGAAAACAAGAAAAAAGAAACCTAGAAGACTCAAATTTTTAAAATCAAAAATGAAAGAAGGGACATTATTACTAACCTTACAGAAGTAAGTTTTATAAGGGAATACTAAAGGCAACTGTATGGCAACAAATTAAATAATTTAGATGAAATAGGAAAAATTCTTTACAGTTAGAAACTACAAAACTGACTCAAGACAAAAGAGAAAATCTGAATAGTTATAGAACTAGTAATGATATTGGATCAGTAACTTTAAAATTATGTACAAAGAAAATGCTAGGTCAAGATGGTCTCACCAGTGAATACTACTGAAACTTTAAAAAATTTATACCAATTCTTCATGAGCCTCTCCCCAAAACAAGACAAAACACTTGCCAACTTATTCAAGATCCATATTGTTTTGTTAACAAAATTAGAGAAAGACATCACAAGAATACTTCAGACATAAAAACCTTCAACAAAATGCTAGCAAATAAAATAAATCAATATATATGGTGGAATTATCCAAGGAATGCAGGACTGCTTCAATATCTAAAAATCAATTAATTTAATATGCTATCTGACTAGAATAAAGGGTAAAAACCCCACTTGATTCTTTCAATAGATAAGAAATTACATCTGATAAAATTAAATACCCTTTCATGATAAAAGTACTAAACAACATAGGAATAGAAGGAAACTTCTTTAACTTCAAAAAGGGAATCTATAAAAAAATTTTAATTTAATCTGATTAAAAAACCTCACAGCTAATATCATATTTGATAGTGAAAGAGTAAATGCTTCTTCTCTCAGGTCAGAAAAAAGATGTCTGATTGCACAACTTCTACTCAACATTGTATTTGACAAGAAAAAAAAAAGGCATCCAAATTGGAATTAAATATCTCATAGATACAGGATTCTAAGGAATACACATACAAACACATACACAGAACCTATTACAACCTAAACAAGATCAACAAATTTGCAGAAGACACATATACAAAAACAATAGTATTTCCATACATCATCAATGAAGATTTTGAATATGAAGTTAAGAAAACAATTCTGCTTACAAGCCCATAAAAAGAATAAAATATTTAGAAATCAATTTAACAAAAAGAATAAAGTTTAAATTCTAAAACTACAATAAATTTTGAAAAATTAAAGAAAACTTAAATAAATGCAAACATGGTCCACCTTTATGGATCAGAAGACCTGATATTGTTAAAATAGTAGTGCTCCCCCAACCATTCTACAGTTTCAATGCAATCCTTATAAAAGTCCCAGCTAATTTCCTTGCAGAAACTGACAATCTAACTGTAAAATCCATATGCTAATCAAAGGGACCTAGAATAGCCAAAACTTTTGAAATAGATCAAAGTTAGAGTATACATACTCACCAATTTCAAAACTTATTATAAACCTACCCAAGACTATGTGGTATTGGCATATAGACTTATGGATAAATGGAAAAAAGTTGAGAGTCCAGAATTAAACCCTTATATTTGTGATTGATTGGTTTCAACACAAGTGCCAAAACAATTTAATAGGGAAAGATGTCTTCAACAAATGATGCTGGAACAACTGAACACCCCTCAAAAAATGAAGTTTTTTCTACCTTGCACTGTATTACCAAGTAATTACTCAAAATGTATTAAAGACTAAGTTTATGAGCCAAAACTGTGAAATTCTTATAAGAGAACATAGCTGTGCATGTTTATGACCTTAGATTATGCAATGCTTCCTTAGATACGATAACAAAAGCACAAGTGAAAAAAGAAAAAAGAAATTGCATGTCATCAAAATGAAAAAACTTTTGTCTTTGAAAGACTATCAGTAAAGTGCAAAAGAAAGCCCAAAGGTTTGCAGAAAGATTTCACAAATCATATATTTGATAAAAAGCTTGTATCTGGAATATATAAAGAACTATTATAACAAAAAGAAAAAGAACCCATTAAAAACTGGAAAAAGGATCTGAATAGACACCTCTCCAATGAAAATATACAAATGGTAAATTAAGTACATGAAAAAATGTTTAACATCATTAGCCATCAGGAAAATGCAAATTAAAACCACAATGAGATACCACTACACAACCACTAAGATAGCTGTAGTTTAAAAAAAAAAAAAAAGGAAGATAACAAGAGTTGGTAAGAATATAAAGAAATTGGAAACTCTGGGACATTGATGGGATTGTAAAATGAAGTAGCTACTTTGGGGAAAAATCTGGTGGTTTCTCAAATGGTTAAACATAGAGTTAGCAAGTAGCAGCATTTTATCTCCTAGGTACATATCCAGGAGAAATGAAAATATATGTCCATGCAAAACTTGTATATGATTTTCACAGCAACATTGTTTGTAACAATTAAAAAGTGGAAGCAACCTAAAAGTCTACCAACTAATTAATAAAATACGGTATAGCCTTAAAGTCGAGTATTTCAACAATAAAAAATGAAGTGCATTAATACATTCCATGACATGGATAAACCATGAAAACATGCAAAATGAAAGAAGTCAGTAACAAGGGACCACATATTATATTGTTCCATTTATATGAAATGTCCAGAATAGGCAAATCTTTAGAGGGTAGATTAGTGGTTGTCTAGAGTTGAGAAATGAGAGATTAGGGGGGCTGACTAAGATTATAGAGTGCCAAAAAGTTCTAAAATTTATTATGGTAATGGTTGTCTAACTCTGAATATTACTGAATTGTATACTTTAAATAGGCAAATGGTATGGTATGTGGAATGTATCTCAATGAAGCTATTTTACATAACTGATCTCTAGAGTCAAAGCAATTCCATCAACATCCCAGCAAGTATTTCTTTTTTGAAAGAGATATGCCAGTTGACTCTAAGTTTATATAAAAAGGCAAAGGAATTAGAATACCCAAAACCATCTTATACTCACAATGTACTCACACTACTTGATTTTTCAGACCTGTCGTACATAAATCATTACAGTGTAGTATACTGGAAAGGACAGATATATGGATCCATGGAACTGAATAAAGTATCCAGAAATTTTTTTAAAAATTTAAAATTTTTAGTATATGTGCTGCCGAAGTGAGCACAAAATTTAAAATTTTTAAAAATTAGGGGTGCCTGGGTTGCTCAGCAGGTTAAGCCTCTGCCTTCAGCTCAGGTCATGACCTCAGGGTCCTGGGATCAAGCCCCGCTTTGGGCTCTCTGCTCAGCAAGGAGCCTGCTTCCTCCTCTCTCTCCATCTGCCTCTCTGCCTCCTTGTGCTCTCTCTCTGTCAAATAAATAAATAAAATCTTTAAAAAAAAGAAATATAATTAAAAATTTTAATTTAAAAATTAAAAAAAAAAAACTCTGACATGGTCAACTGATTTTGACAAAGATGTAAAACACATTGACAGGGAAAAGATAGTCATTTCAACATATAGTGCTAGAAAAATTAGATATTCCTGTTCAGTAAATAAAACCTCAATCTGTATCTCACACCATATACAACATATTTGCACAGACATATCACCTAAGAAGATATACAAGTGGCAAATGAAGACATAAGATATTCAACACAATTAGACATTCGGGAAGTACAAATTAAAACCACATTTATATACCACTACATACCTATAGAATGCCTTTTTAAAAATGGCAGTACCAATTGCTGACAAAGATACAGAACAACCAGAACTGGTGGTAGATATTCAAAATAGTATCCTATAAAACTACCACATCACTCAGAAATCTCATTCTTTGGTATGTAACAACAAAAATGAAAACCTATGATCACATAAAAATGTGGATGCTAATGTTTATATTGGCTATACTTAGAACCCCCTAAACTATAAACAGTCAAAATACCTTTCACTAAGAAATGGGTAGACAAAGCAGGTCACATTCACAAGATAGAGTACAACTCAGCAATAAAAAGGAAGGTACAACTAATAGATGCAATAACGTGGATGTTGCTAGGTACACTATGCTAAGTGAAAGAATCCAGGCACAAAAGGCTGCATATTGTATGATTTCATTATGTGATGGTCTGGCAAAGGCAAAACTACAGAGAAAATAGATCTGATTGTTGGAGGCAGTAGACAGACGGACTACAAAGGAGAATGTCGAAACTGGGAAGCACGGTGACAGAATTATCTTGAGTTGTGCTTATACAACTGTGCAAAGTTTGTGAAAAGCCACAGAATTATACACTAAAAATCGTGGATTTTACTGTATGTAAATTATACATTAAAACGGAAAAAAGAGGGATGCCTGGGTGGTGCATTCAGTTAAGCATCTGCCTCCGATTCAGGTCATGATCCCAGGATCCTGAGATCGAGCCCCCCATCAGGCTCATTGCTCCGCAGGAAGCCAGCTTCTCCCTCTGCCTCTACTGCTCCCTCTGCTTGTGCTCTCTTTCTCTCTCACTAAATAAATAAAATCTTTAAAAATAAATAAATAAGTAAAAAGAAAATCAATTATACATTTATGACAAAAAATTTTTTCAGAAATATTTTATTTTCAATGACCTCTGATTTTATATAATAAAGACATTCATGATGTAACTCAAATTCATCTTTCTGAGCTTTGCCTTTGACAGATTTTATGATGTCACCACTATCCAAACCCCTGTCACTCAGTTGGGTGAGTTTTCACAATGTCAGACCACAAGACAGACCCAAGGGCAGGATTTGGAGTGAATGGAGAAAAGTGTTGACCCATTTCAACACAGTGGAATATAAATATACTATAAACAAAAAGCTCACTTTCAGCTTACTCCTTAGGTATCTGGGCATTATTTGTTTGTTTGTTTGTTTGTTTGATTGTGTTCAATTAGCCAGCATATAGTACATCATTAGTTTTTTATGTAGTGTTCAACAATCCATTAGTTGCATAAGAGCTCCTACTTTGTTCCTTGTTACCCCTAAATATTTACTCCTAAGTATGCCCCTAAATATTTCAAACATACTTATGAGGGTGAAATCAACAAACTAAGAGTAACTGAATAAATAAAGGCAATGAATATGTATTTCCTTCAACATAATTATAGTTCAACCAGTGAAGTAGATGTTTTCAAAGGCTATAATCCCCATGGGTAGAAAATCCTGGAAGCAGAAATCATAAAATATGAAGATGTGCTCCCAGGATTGATATTTTCAAGATAAAAATATTATCATTTCCAATTTACAGGTTTTTTTACTTTATAATTTTAGATAAAAAATATAACTTTAATGAAAAGTAAATGTTTGTATCTCATTAAACTATGCTTTATATTTATATCATTATCTATCTACTGTTTTCACCTGAGCAAATCACTCACCAATAGAAATAAGTCAAGCAGAGAAAGTCAATTATAATATGGTTTCACTTACTTGTGGAGCACAAGGAATAACATGGAGGACATTAGGAGAAGGAAAGGAAAAGTGAATTGGGGGAAATCGGAGGGGGAGACAAAGCATGAGAGACTGTGGACTCTGAGAAACAAACTGAGAGTTTTGGAGGGGAGAGGGGTGGGGGGATTGGGTGAGCCTGGTGGTGAATATTAAGGAGAGCGCATATTGCATGGAGCACTGGGTTTGGTGCATAAACAATGAATCTTGGAACACTGAAAAAAATAAAATTAAAAATTTTAAAAAAGAATTTCAAAAATGGAAGAGATCTTAGCTAAATAATCCTTGCCCTTTGTATATGAGGAATCAAAGATTCAGAGAAAATAAGACAATCGGCAAAGATTCTGTAAATAGTTAATGCCAGAACTGGGACTAAAATTCAGGTCACTATAATCTTCAGGAGTTTTAAATTATAGTTTATAAAATTAACACTAGTTACCTTTACAGTAGAGAAGGAAATAGATAGGATAGGAAAAAGTTTAAAATGCCTTCAGTATCAAACTTATGTTACTTAAGCAGATAATTTAAGGTCCTGTTTATAGAACTGATACAGATAAACCCACTGTAGTAATATATAAAATAAAAGATAAGAAAAGTGATTAAGGAAACATAAGACACAATTTATGTTATCCAAATTGTTACCATTTTCCCAAACAATATTTCAGTTTTCCTTTTTCAATTTTACTACAGTGGTTTAAAATACATAGGATTCATTAGAGGACACTGTGTCCAATTTTGAATTTTACATAATCATTATTACAGACACCTTCTAGTCAGGCACACTAATGTCCTTCCAGAAAGGTCCTTGGAGAATTGATAATAAACAAAGTAACTGAGTTTATTTCTAAATGATTCATGTAATTATACTTTAACATAATTGGACATGAATTTTTATTGAAGTTTAATTTCTGTGTTCTGAAATATACGTGGTGGGAAACTTTTAGTCATAAAGCATCCCTCCCTCTCTCAAGGATGTAAATGCCTTTGACATTGCTGGATGATTCTATCACTGAGGAATGGGCACCATCTGTCTCTGCTTAGTTGTGTTCAGAATATTGACCTGACAGCATATAGTAGAACTGAAAAAACCTGAAGGAGTATCTCCATTCTTTTTAACATAGTAATAAGCTATCTGAAGTATTGCAAAGCCAAATGAGTTTGTGTCTGCAAAATGAAGACAGTAGAATTATTGTCAGTCTGCAAAAGATTAATTATGGGAGTTTAGAAAGCTCCCATACACAGAAGCTATCTGGGTTCAGAACCAATAACCTTTTCCAGCTGTCATATAGAAGAAAAGGGGAGAGACAGAGATTCTCTGTTTGCTGACAATCTAATTGAGACTGCTGAGTTAAAGGACCTAGGTGAGGGAACACATATTAGCATGAAGAAGCCTACACTGAGGAGGATGTTTTATGATTAGATTAGAACAAGATTGTACTCAATTCCCAGTAACTTGGGAGGATAGGATTGTAATCATAATTCACCCTTCATTTTAGTCTATTTATAGTCAAAAACCAGGAAAGAAACAGACACAGATGTTAAACAAATGAAAAGGTTTTATTTCCTCTGATCCAATTTATCTAATTTTAGTAGTCTATTATCTCCATTAATATTACATATCTGGGGGCACCGGGGTGGCTCAGTGGGTTAAAGCCTCTGCCTTGAGCTCAGGTATGATCCCGGGGTCCTGGGATGGGGCCCTGCATCGGGCTCTCTGCTCCGTGGGGAGCCTGCTTCCCTCTCTCTCTCTCTCTCTGCCTCTCTGCCTACTTGTGATCTCTGTCTGTCAAATAGATAAATAAAATCTTTAAAACAAATTACATATCTGTAGCTAATTAATTCATTGTATTCTCCCTGAAAGTCTCTTCCTCCTCCCCCTGTGCCCTCACTTCCTAATAATGGAACTAGCATCACTTCAGTTCCAAAACTTTGTATCATTTTAGCCTCTTTTCCTCATCAGTTCTTTGGTGATTGATTCTACTTCCACAATTTATGTCTAATTTGTTCTCTTTGTTTTCAATATCGCAATCACAATTCCTTTTTTACCACGTGTTTATTCTCTAAGTAGTCACTAGCTACATTCCTTATCCCCAATCTTCTCTACCCTCTGATTTATAATTCATTTTCCTAGAGAACAACTCTAGTCATATTTTTATGATGTAAAATCTTTGGTTAGTCCAAAGTATCACTGAATAAAGTCCAGATCCAAGTAGGCAATCTTCATGTCCCATTCAATGACTTTGTATTTCCTCTATCCTCCTTCTTATTCCCTTCCCTGAATTCGCCTCTTTACTTTATTCATGAAGCTTCCTCTGCCTGGAAGGTCCACTCACTTTCTATTTATCCATTAAGACCTAGATAATAAAATTTCACATTTCACACAACTTTCTTGGGTTACACAGCTATGAACAATTTTTTTGCCACATGAATGTTCACAGGATGGGGCTGAAAGGTAACCACCTAAGAATTTTATGAGAACTAAGTGTTGAAATCATAGAACATTAACCAACATATCTATGCAGTTTAGGTCACCATGTTACAAAAGAATGATAGATGGCCAGTACAACTCCCTACCCTAAGATACTTACTTTCCAAGGAAAACTCTGGAAAACAGACTGGTGAGATTTCCCCCCCACATCTGGAAATTTGAATAAACTCATAATAAAAAGAACTCATAATAAAAAGCACTACTGAACACTGCAGTGAACACACACGCACGCGTGCGCACGCACACACACACACACACACACACAGGTGGAACATGTTTTCAAAGAGAAAAAAAAATGCTTGAATAATCCACTAGATTTCTTTGAAAGGATAGATAACCATGAAAGTGATGTGGGACCAATAGACACTACAGTTAGATTTCCATGCCAAAGGAATGTTTCCTCTCACTCCATCCCCTATATTCTATAACAATCTCACAATGTTCTCCACAGTTCTCTAAATAAGCCATCTTTTTCATACGCCCATGCCTGTTCATCTTCATTTGGCTTTGGGGCTATATTACATGTTATCTCTTTTTAAACCTTCCCCCAAAGCAGAGAAATAAACTCACTTCATCTTCAATTTCCTGGCACTTTAGTCCTATACCAATTATGATAGCCCTCACAATGGTGCCTTAAGTACTTTACAACACACCTCTAACTTGTAAGTAAGTCCCTGGACTGCTGTGACTTGTCATTATTCATTCTTTGTATCATTAAAATCTACTAAAGTGCCTAACACCTAGAAAGCATCTAATAAATATAGGAAAAATGAGAGAATGAACGAATGAAGGTATGGTAGAGACTACTAATTTCAAGTTTCAAAAAAAATGAGGCTCAGAATTTAAATTACTAGCTCTATTCAGTCAACTCATCAGAGGAGCTAACAATCAAACCCAACTTTTCTTACTCCAAAGCCAATGCTCATTTCCCACATAGACAACTTGAATTGTCTTGAATTTGCCAAACTTTGCATATTCAAACCAGGTGATGCTTTGGGAGCTCTGACAAGGTCTTTGAAAAGCAAGAGGCTTGCTTACTTCTCTACACAAAGGCTGAACTGTAATAGGATTAAATATAAATAGCTACATGAAAATATTTACGTATTTATACATGACACATTCATAAAAGATTATTAAAGTAAAACAAAATATATTGAAACAATTCTTAACTTTGAGAGAGCCATGCTCTTCTTTACAAATCTGCCCTTCACGTGAGAACTGAAATTGAAGAATCTGGGTCTGAACCAGATTTCAGCATGATAAAAGAACATGGAGTGCCCCTTGGTGTTTGTGGTATTAAAAGAACATAAACTGATTAATGTAGCCTGCTAACTATACCAATTTATTATTTTAGTCAGGCAAAAGAACTGTGTATCTAGGTTTCAAAACAAATCAATTCTTTCAGATTATTTGAGATTGTTTTAAGTGCTTGTAAGCAGGGTCATAGCAGTCAAATCTCGTGTCCATATTGTAAACTGATTAGCCATGCATCTCATTTCACAATTGATTCCAGCTGTGTCTACCCGCTTGGCCATTGAGCAATTCCAAGAAACATTTCCACCTATCAACACTATCCTTCCCAATGGCAGAGATAAGAAGGACTGGTTATTCTGCTTGTACTAGTATTGAGATAAAACACTTTTAAGTATGACAGAGATAAAAGAGAACATTTTTAAAGGAGCCATTCTGCCCCATTTATTCTGCCCCATTGCGATCTCCTTTGTTATTGGATTTGTTTTTCCTACTAACACATGATATTGGCTACTTTGGGGATGAGAGTTCAGACAATGTGGATCATTGGTAAGATGCACTGTAGCCACATTTCCGTTCTTACTTTATGCTCTCCTTAAACACTCTTTCTCTGCATTAATTTTAAAGAAATATTATGTAATTTATTGTCAACTTATGCAGAACTGTGAAAGTGTGATGTCATTTTGGCCAAAATTAGATTTCATGAATTCAGAAACCTTAACCTGAGATCATTCAATTTTTCAAATTACTAGATTTACATATTAATAAATCTTAGGGTATTTTTCTTTTTACCAGCTCTAATTGCAACCAGAATTTATGGTGTGGGATCTTTTAAAATCCAAATGCAATGGCTAAGTGCTTCAAGCCTGAAGCCTTGCCACACTGTTAGAGAGACCCTCAGTAGGCACAAATCTAAAAAGCTGGGACTTTGCATTTTATCCTGTTTCCCTCACTGAATACTCCCCACACTGTTTAATACATACTCATATACTCCCAGCAAACCCTACTGCCAGATGATGTCAACAAAAGCATCTATGGCCCACAGTTTCAAAATGTGTTCACTTCTCTACCACATTCCTCTTTATCATAACATATACACAAAATTCAAAAAATCAGATTTTTTTCTCCTCGGATTCATGTCACCAATTTCCATAGTAACTATGAATTTGAAAAGAAAAAGGAAGTGAAACCTGGTTTGTGTGTGTATGTGTGTTCTGAGCATGAGTTTTATATGTTCTATCTTCTTTGAAGTAAGAGGATCTTCTTCAGAGGAAAAGAGTTGGTGAAGAAGGTCTTGATTCCTTCAAAAGATGCCTATCCCCTTGGTGAATGGAAAAAGCACGCTTTGTTTGGTGGAATGTTTCTCAATTCACTGAGGAGTTTATATATGCATGTATATGCGCATGCTTAATGGTCAATTAAGGAGCCATTCCAAAGGCTATAGTAGGTTGGGTTTGGGTTTGTTTGCTTTTTAAGATTTATTATTTTAGAGAGAAAGAAAGCAAACACAAGCAGGAAGGGCAGAGGGAAAGAGAATCTCAAGCGGACTCCACACTGAGCGCAGACCCCAACACAGGACTTGATCTCAAGACCCTGGGATCATGACCTGAGCCGAAACCATGAGTTGGCCACTTAACCGACTGCACCACCCAGGTGCCCTATAGTAGGTTCGCTTTAAATGCAAAATTCTTTTGGCCTTATTTAAAAGCAAAATGAATGACATAATGTTTCTAATTAAAGATTTCTTTTCAACAAAACCTCTTCAATGTACAGTTTACTTGAACAATGCTAAATCCGAAACCAGGGAAGAAAGTCTTTGGTCAGAAACAGCTGAGCAGAGAAGCAGGACCAAGACTGAGAACTGAAGTGGAAATTGTATTCCTCAAAATTTTCTCTATATTCAATTTAATTCTACAAATATTTTTTGACGGACTTTGCTGTGAAAGGCACATTGCAAGCTGCAGATATAAGATCAATTCCTGAGTGTTTATCTTAACAAGAAAGGATAAGTTCACAAATAAAATACAAGGTGTTAAATGATACCTGTACAGGTGAGGAGCAAATGTGTGGAGTTCAGAGATGAAACAGAGATTCAGCTGTGGAGTTTAGAGATCAAAAAGACATCACATTTATTTGAGTAAGTAAGAAAAGGCTTTGGAATACATTCATGTAAGATGGACCTAAGATAGAGAACTATAAGTTGATTGAAGGAGGGAGTGATGTCCTAGGAAGAGGGGAAACACCACATGCCCAAGAGGACAGAAACATGGGACAAGTCTGGGGAATACTGCATAGTTTGAACGTTCTAAGAACCTAACTTACAAAGGCAGCTATTATTACAACATATTTGGGGGTCATATTGGAGACAGCATTGAGAGAGTTCTGTAGAGGCCACTTTTAGGCAAACAGGCTTGAGTGATGGAATGTAGAAAATGGCCCACAGTGACCCCCTGGCTGAACAAAGACCAGCCCATCAGAGGACCCACTTCAAAGTACCCATTAGCCCTCACTAACCAATGGGCTACTTACAACTAGGTACAGTTACCCAAAAAGGCAGAATTCCAGCTATTGCCTTACCTCCCCACCTTCCCCTCTTTAAAAACAGCTCCCATCCACTGTCTCTTTGCAGACAGCCTCTCCTCAGCTGTCCTGCCAGCCACTCCCTTGCAGTATATTCAATAAACTTCTATTGCCTTGTTCTGCCTCAGGTGAATTCTTTCACTGCCTGTGCCATTGGCTTCCACCCAATCATTGCCCCACATTTGGGGGACTCCATCTGATTGGAGAGACAACCCATTTAGACACCAGAAGCTCTAAAGGATTTTTTTTATTATTTGTGTAGGCCTCAAAGAGGGCCTTCAGTGGGGAGTTAATTTTTGTTTACTTTGCTGTATTTAATAGGGTAGAGAATTTAGAACTAAACCAGAGTTTAAGCTGTAGTCTTTGATAGGACTTGTTAATATTAGGCTCCTATATGGCAAGACAGATTTGGGGGGATGAATCAGGGGTTAATGAAGACTTATCATAGTAATATAAGAAGGGGATAATCTGGGCTCCAAATTGATTCTCTCCTTCATTTGGTAACTATGCACTCAGTATGGTAATAACTATGTGACATTATTTCATTTGCTTATATAATGTCATTTATATTATTTATACCTGTGTTATTTCATTTAATTCCTACAACTGCCCGATGAGGTAAATACTCATTATTATTTCATAGAAAGTAACTAATACCCCAAATCTATGCAAAATACCTAAGAAACCAGGTCAAACTGGCCAGACTCCGTGTGCTTGACCACTGCACTCTCATGACTCCCATCCAGACACTAGACAATTCTTCACCTGCTTGTTGGTAGATGTTCAAGCACAGTTGTCCAAAGAGAGCCTTAGAACTTCACTAACGCACTTCTTAGATCAGCACCTCTTGCTCTTGATAAAGTCTGTGGGCGTGTTACTAGTCTTCCAGGTTTCCCTGTCTGAGACTACCTGAGAGAGTGGGCTGCGTAACATGAAGGTTAAGCACGGGTTCTGTGGATGAACTGTGAAGTTCAAATATGGTCCCTGACACATACCAGGTAGGGGTGTGACTGTGAGTAAATTCCCCTCTACTCCTTGGTTTACTTCACCTATAAAACAGGGTAATAAAGGCACCACCCCTGTAGGTTTGTTTTGATTATTAAATGATGTAACATTTGTGAACTATTTAAAATTTTGCCTGGCAAATAGTTAGTATTCAATAATTGTTAATTTTTATTTTCAACCAAATACGAGACTCAGTACCATGGTGCTACAAAAGGGGAACTGAAACAAATAACACAGAGAACAGCGGTTTCTTAATTGGGGGCACACACCACGATGGTCCTATTTGTATCTCCCAAAGAGTTTTTGGACTCTTTCTTATTTCTCTGTAGATAAACACAATCCCATAGAAACCTATAGAAGGTCAAAGGTAAAGCATCTAAAAATAGAAATCATTTTTAGTCCTCTGGCCAGGAGACCAGAAATCCCTTGCAGAATAAAAAATAAAGTTCAGATGTAATTAAAGAATAGGAGGAGCACAACTGTCTTTTGAAAACCACTCTTGCATCGTGGAAAACTTTCATTTGTTCTTTTAGAAATGGCAGAACTATTCTTTTTTGCAGATGCTCAGCGTTCTGATAACTAGAGTGAGTCTCCTGATTCCATCTCCCAGCAAATAGCTCCTCACTCTGTGGTTTCAGTTTCTACTGCACAGTTCCAGCCTCCAGGCTCCAGTAATACTACTTCCTCTCTGTCCCTCCAGTCCTAGGGGTCTGGTGATTTCCTGCTTGTTAAGCTCGCAACTTGCTCACCATCTCCTATGGGGCTCCTTGGCCCTTATATCACCTATGTAAACAGTGTCCAATATTAAATTCCCTGTTTGAAATATTCACATTGGCTTCTTTATTCTCTGGCTTTACTCACACTATATAACTCTTTAAACACACACACACACACACACACAGAATAACTCTTTAGTTCAAATGCCATTTGTCAGGGCTTCCCTTGCCACAAGTGTGATGCAAGCATTTGTTTTCCAGTATTTCATCTTTCTCATTCTGTGTCCACATCCTAACTTCATGTTTCCATTCAGGGACCAAGTGGCTTCAGAGTGTCAGCATGTGATAACCCATGCTCTGTCCTTAACCTAGCCTGAGTCTTCTCAAAATGTCACACTGGCAAGTAATCAGAAAGTTAACTCACTATCGTAATATCTGACATCTTCATGTGGAACCCTTCCCATCATTATTTGATTAAAGTCATGATTTTCTCTGGAAGCCAGACCCATTCCAGCATAACTTATATTTTGCAGTAGCATTTTTGCTATTTTAATTCCTCTTGCTCAAAAGGTCATGGTAGGGGGCGCCTGGGTGGCTCAGTGGGTTAAGCTGCTGCCTTCGGCTCAGGTCATGATCCCAGGTCCTGGGTTCAAGCCCCACATTGGGCTTTCTGCTCAGCGGGGAGCCTGCTTCCTCCTCTCTCTCTGCCTGCCTCTCTGCCTACTTGTGATTTCTCTCTGTCAAATAAATAAATAAAATCTTAAAAAAAAAAAAGTCATGGTAGACTTCAAATTTACCCTCATCATTATTCTTGTAAGCAATTTGTTTCCTTAGGAAAAACCACTCTGGTCTATATAGGTCCCATGAGCTGCTTCAGAAACAAAAGGACCTTGGAGATGAGAGGACCTTGAGAAACAAAAGGACCACTCATCTGGTGGGCTGAAGTTTTGGCTGGGTTTGCTCAAGTGTCCTATGGCCAGCCAACTGCTCTGACATTTAGAACTATTAAAATACTGGGTTTTAGTGCTACTGATACAACTAAGAACTTCCTGAAAGACAAGCATGCCAACTGCTGATATTTATGAGACCTCAATAAAATGATCAAGAAAGAAAATATGTACTTGGACAGTTTAATATTATAGATATTCTCCTAATTTATCTCAGCTAATGAGAGCTTCCAAAACACTTCCTAAGTCTTTTGCTGAACATCTGTGCTAAATGTAGGTGGTTATGGTGTACCAAGTAAGCTCAGTTTTTGCTAACCTACCGCCATGAGCTAAAAGCTATAACATAATTCTTTCATTAAAAATAACTTAAGGTGTTAAAAGCATAGAATATAACTTTACATAAGGAAATAGTACCATGATTTATTTTGGGTAAAATTAAATATTCTAAGGATTAGTGTAAAAATATTTTAGATGAAAAAATGCATAGAAATCCTTAGAGATGAGTGAAAACTTATAATCATTTGCCTGCAATTGGGGCACCTAAAGACAGAATGGCTAATTTCGGTTCTCTTCTGGTCAAGTTATTCCTTGGCATTCATTATTTTTCCCCTTACGAGCTTGGCTGGTTGGTTCCTTTATTTCCCACTAGTGAGCCAAGAGAAATGTTCAGAGCAACGAAGACGTGTACGTGTCAAGAGGCTAGACCCTTTACTTTGCTTGTGAGCTCTAAGATGAAGGATTATAAACTTCTACAGTTCTTACATGTGACTTTTCCACACATCCCCCAAATCATCGGCCCGTCCTTGTCTCTCTTAATTCCCTCAAACCCAAGTATTTGGAGGGCATGAAGGATGAGAGTGGCAAAACACCAATAGTCAGGAGTTGACCTTGACTCTTCACAGTGGAGAAGGACATTAGAGGAGACTGTGCAAAATCTAATACCTAAAGTCCCTCCAATAAACACAATCTTTATTGACAAGTTACATACTATAGATAGTTCTTGAGAGAAAGGATTTAGTTCAAAGGGAGTACAACCATCTATCCATCCATACTCACAGAGAAAATGAGTATACTGATTAATGTGGGTTATTTTCATAAATTTAGCCCTGAAAAGATAATATCGACTGAAAGAATATAATTCTATAATTTAGAGTCCACATAAAGAAATTTTGATATAATTAAAACATAAGAAATAAGAGGAAAAAGAAAAAGTGTAAAATTGATAGTCAACTTGATAGGTATAATAACAGAAAACCACTAACTTTCTGAAATCAGAAGAAAGGGAATCTTGGAATTTGTAAATGTACATTTATAAATCTATATTATTTATCTAGACAATATAAGGCAAAACAATTTTTTGTCCAATTCCCAAATACTTAAGTCATAAATATTTTTTGGCTTTTGTTGCCTAGATAAACCTTGACACCTCAGTCTACCTGGCAATTTTTATTTTTATGTATTTATTTTTTAAGATCTTATTTATTTATTTGAGAAAAAGAGAGAGAGATCACAAGTAGGCAGAGAGGCAGGCAGAGAGAGAAGGGGAGCAGGTTGCCCCCTGAGCAGAGAGCTGGATGTGGGCCTCGATCCCAGGACCCTAAAATCATGACCTGAGCAGAAGGCAGAGGCTTAACCCCCTGAGCCACCCAGGTGCCAATACTTGGTAATTTTTAAACTGTACTTTGGGTGATGGGAGGGTAGAGAATGAGGTAATTAATGCCATGCCCTAAAGTAATGAGTCTTAACTCATTAATGAAAAAAATAGATTTTTGTTTTTTTAAGGTAACTTAATCTAAATTTAATGTACTCCAAATAGAATGACAATCAATTTTGGGGTAAAGTAAATATCATTCTAGAAATCTCTTGAATGAAAGTAATGAAAAATCCAAGAAAATGCAGAAAAATGAAAACAATGAGGGAAATAGTCTGAACAAAGATATTCAAATATGCAAAGCTAGCTTTAAAAATATACTGCTGAGGGGCGCCTAGGTGGCTCAGTGGGTTAAAGCCTCTGCCTTCGGCTCAGGTCATGATCCCAGAGTCCTGGGATGGAGCCCCGCATCGGGCTCTCTGCTCAGCAGGGAGCCTGCTTCCCTTCCTCTCTCTTGGCCTGCCTCTCTGCCTACTTGTGATCTCTGTCTGTCAAATAAATAAATAAAATCTTTAAAAATATATATTTATATATACTGCTGAAGTAGGAAAGAAACACACAGGTATATTAATGGAATAGGGTAGAAACAAAGACAAAGCAAATAAGAATTTAGCATATGATAAGGTAACACTTCAAACTAGTAAGGAAAAAATGGACTATTCAATATACTGAGCAGGAGTTGATTATTAAATATTTACATGCATGTCTACATATGTGCATCTACAAATACTTATATTTACATATATTTATATATAAATAAATATATTTAGATTTAGATTGCTATCATGTATATAATATATATAGCTATACTACACTTTATACCAAATGCCTCCAGGTAAAGAAAAAAAAAGTCAAAAAATATTTGAAGAAAATAAATGTGAACATAATTTTTCCTTGATGAGGGAAAGTACTTTCTAAGTTTTACAAAATGCAGAAACCATAAAAGATGTAATTGGTGGACTGACCACATGAAAATGCAGAACTTCTCTACTACAAGAAACATGTTTTTATGAAAAGGAAAAAATGGGGCAAAAAACCTTTCTAACCTATATGAGAGACCTCAATTCTATCTGATCTGAAAATCTAAATCTATATGTACAAATATATTTATAAAATAAACAGCATCTGGGGAACATCAAAACAATGTATTTTGCTCTTTACAAGTTCTGGTTTGTAGTTGCCCCAAGGTTTCCATTACCATTTGCCAAAACTAGTGGACTCAGCTCAAAGGGCTTCTTCCATGATTAAAACTTACCCCAGGAACAGAATATGGGGAGTTCCAAAGGCAGTTCCAGCTAGACAGGAAAAGAAAGAAGAACCTGCCAACTCTACCCTACCTGAATGTGGAAAAGAAAAAAAGCAGGGGAAGAAAAGAATCAGATAAAAGTATCCTAGCTCTTCTCTCCTGAACCAAAATCCCAGACAGGAGTGGGGTTTTAGAATGATGAAGAGAAAAGCCGTAAGTAGGAAAGGTTTGCCCCCCAACTCCCAATATGAAAGTCCAAAAAAGACAAAAATGGCCACCTGAAGTGGTCAGAAGTAAAAGGATCTGAGTTTATAGTACCCGCTTTCCTCTTGCTGAGGATAAAATGTTTCCAAGGCAGAAGAGTGGAGAAACTAAGCCAGAACTAGATGGAATGTGATAAGGCTCCAGCTGAGGCAGCCAAGGGGGTCTCTAGACCCTGACCAAGGCATAAGCCCAGCTTCAGCACCAGTAGAAGATTCCATCAGAGAGCCAAATAACTAGATAGATAATAAATGCCACAAAGGATTACACAAATACCTTTGTGCCCTTTGTCAAGCTACCCCTGCACTCTGTGGGATCACATAACTAACTGTCCCTGCCAATCACAAACGTAATCGGTTACCACCTTGGTGAAGGAGCAAGAAGAACGAAAGTAGACCTTAAAGTCTGAGTATTTACTTGGTATTTATCTAAAGAATAAATGTTTAAATTAGACCTAAGAGACATTCATTGATAAGTTTAAGTTCTGCTTCTCCACAACTTTCACCAATCTACTTCCCAAAGAGTGAGGGCTCAAGGGAAACACTGGACTAGTTATAGAAAATTAATAAGCCAAATTTCCTTCTTTCTTGACAGCACTAAGGATATTTGTGACTCTCCTACATATATGAAAAGCTCTTTTGAAGCAATAAAAGGAAAGGGGCACCTGCCTGGGTGGCTCAGTTGGTTAAGCATCTGCCTTCAGCTCAGGTCATGATCCCAGGGTCCTTGGATGGAGCCCTGCTTTGAGCTCCCTGCTCAGTGTGGAGTCCACTTCTCCTTTTCCCATGATCCACCCCCAGCTCATGGTTTTTCTCTCTCTCAAATGAATAAAAAAAAATCTTTTTTAAAAAGCAATAAAAGAAAAATAGGCTAGGAACATAACTAACTCAAAAAGGATAGATTAAAAACCTACCGTAACATCAACAGTGAACTCTAATATAAACTATGGACTCTGGGTGATAATGATGTGTCAGTGTATGCTCATCATTTGGGACAAATGGACCCACTCTAGTGGGGGATATTAATGGTGAGAGGCGTTACGTATATGTGGGGGGCAGGGATATATGGGAAATTTCCACCTCTTAATTTCACTGTGGACCTAAAACTGTTCTAAAAAATAAAGTCTAAGGGGGCCTGGGTGGCTCAGTTGGTTGGGTGTCCGTCTCTTAGTTTCAGCTCAGGTCATGATTTCAGAGTCATGGTTTCAAGCCCCGCCTAAAGCTCGACACTCAGCAGTTTGCTGGAGGATCTCTCTCCTTTTCTGTCCCCCTCTTCCCTGCCCGCCCACCATGTTCTCCCTCTCTTTCTTTCTGTCTAAAACAAATAAATAACTATTTTTTTAAAATACTCTATTAAAAAACCATTCAACCTCACTATTAGTAAAGAAATACACATATGGCAATATGCTTTTTCTATCAAATTATTAAACATTTCATTTTTAAGAGCTCTCTATTGGTGAAGCGGCAGGGCCACTGACTCTGGTATAAACTAGTGTTTCTGGAGGCAAATTTAGCAATATATTTTAAAATGTTTAAAATTCCTTTCCTGGTATTTGTCTCAAGAAAATTATTAAGAAGCCATGTGACTACCTACTCATGAGACATTTTTAACATTGGAAATAAGAAAATAAGAAGTGATTGATAAAACACAGTTCTCTAAATAAGATAATAAATTTAAAAATATTATAGAAGTATAGCTATTGCCAAGGAGAAGAGTTTCACAATATATTGTGGGAAGTTAAGAAAAAGTACAAACAAGTATGGGCTTAAAAAACAACATTTAAAATTATATGTATATAGATTTAGGTAATGCAAAACAGGGCAACAATGGATTAAGACTTCATTTTTATTATATAATGGAAAAGTGATATTTAAAATTTACATCAATTTTTAGCTTAAGTAAAGATATTTCTCTTTTGATTGTTCTGGATGGAACAACTTTTGGAAACCCTTTTAATTATTAGAATCACTGAAGTAGTAATGGCTAACATTAATTGAGCCCTCACTATGAACCAGGAACAATGTTAAACAGTATCCATACATATAGTCCCCATAACTACATATGAGAAAGGTACAATTGTCATCAGCCCTGTTTTATTGATGGGGATGGCTGTTGGGTAAATTTCAAGGTCATCAGCCAGCAAATGATGGAGCAGAGCTTTAAATGTGAGCTTCTGGATCCAGTGGTTATTATATAACCATTATCCAACCCATCTTCCTTAGCAGAAAGGTTGCTGCAAGACCAGGACCTAGTCAATGTTCAGAGGAAAAAATGGCAATTAGGTATATTTGGCAAGGTAAGGTCCACCTCTTAGATGCTCTTGATGGGTGAAGCAGATGGGCCCCTCCTCCCAGGCATTCAATGATATCCACAAATTTACATAGGAGTCAAAATGATTTCTAGAAGAAAAAGGATCTATGTCAAAATTCAGTCCATTTCATGATTCAAATATCTGCTCTTTTGAAGCAGGGGGGGCCCTGGCTGAGACCTGATTGGAAGAAAGAACAACTGGAATCTGGAAAAAAGCCTAGGAAGCTATAGCCAGCAGGTCTGGACCTAGAGTCTTCTCTCAACACTTGACCTAGGACATCAGAAGAGACTTGGTTTTGCCAACAGGGTAACACTAATGCCTGATCCAGTCCCTTGAGTACCTAGCATTGTACCTTGAGAAGAAGAAAAAAAAAAAAATAACCCTCTGGGGCTTACCAGTTTGGGAGAGGCATGTCCATAACTGAACTTAGCACCCAGGGAAGGTGCCTCCTTCTCCAGTACACCAAGGAAATGTTGTGTGGAGTAAGTATAGGGAGGTGAATGGGGCATGCCAGGGGTTGGCCAGGTTCTGCATCAAGGTGAGATGCATGAGAGGACTCCTCCACCTTGAGTCAAAAACATTGGAATTCTTGGCCAATCTCGTAAAACATTAAGATGCAAAGAAAGACAAGGGTTCTTTAACTACAGGCATATGGAGGATTGGAAGTTCATAATTTTAGTATTAGAGGAAACATGGCCTCAGTTTGATGTCACTAGTCAGTCTTGAACACATCTGGTTTATGTGCAGATTTGTGTTTGTGAGTTGGGAAGGGGGAGAGGTGTGTATAAAAAAAACCTTAGAAAAAATAAATACCAGTGCATTATGCACAGCTATTGTTGGGTGGGTAGGATTCTCATTACTTGAAATGTTTTGTCTTTATTTTCTGATATCAAGTATTGAGCTTTCAACAACAAAAAAGCAACTTTATTTCAGGGAAAAGAAAAAAAAAACCCTGAAATTTCAGTTAGTGTTGATCTTGCTGATATTTTTTCCCACGATATTTAATGAAAGCACGCACTTTGTAACTTATGCCTTCTCCAAAACGAACACATTTTCATTTGTCCTTTGACAAGATTCACAATTGCAATGATCTTTTCTTTTACAGCTCAGATGATAGTCTCCATTCAATGTGTATGACAGAAAATTCATGGAATTTTCTATAAAAGAAATGTGTTTGGAGATGAAACAAAATATTGTTCAGGTCATTAAAGTTTTATTATTTGGAGTTGGTGTTGTCCTCTCAAACTGGCAACAAAGTGAAAAGATTAAATCAGATTTGTTAGATAATACTATTAAATGCTGGCTTGCAAAATGACCTATCACTTTCTTAAGACATTAAGTTGTTGGCAAATAACCAAGTTCCTGTGCAGGCAAGGCAATGAATGTCAATGAGAGAACTTTTATTCATGATACAATTTAGTGATGTGGTCTTCTTTCCTTTACTCTCAAAAAAAAAAAAAAAATGCGAGCAGGATTTTAATATTCATCTATCAATTGCAAATGCAATGAACTTCTGTTGTCTCCAAGTTTTCTCTGCAGTCCCTACTGGGGAGAGGAAACACCATAGTGGATTCAATGAAAGTACTCTTATTTCTCCCTTAACCATGTAACTCTCAGGACTTGATGTGCCCTATGATATCACTGCATTGCCAGCTGGTTGGTGGAATCCATGGGACTTAGTGATACACTCAGAATAACCATGGTAGCAGGGTCCATAAGAGGAAATTACAGAATGAAGACATTTTACAACCAAGGGAACGTGAAAAATCAACTAACTTACATCCGTCATTTTACAATTAAAGAAACAACTGGAGACCTAGAGAGATCAAGGGTCACAAAGCTAATGATAAGCAATGCCAAGACTAGAATGCAGATCTTTTGTCTCCTAAACTGGTACTTCTTTTTAAAGCCAAGTTTAACAGTGTACAAGAAAGGATGCACCTTGGTTTCAATTTATTTTGGATTCAAAGGTGTTAAGAATCATTCTTTATCCCCTTGAATTATTGATTTAATACTGAACCTTTTTTTTTCAAATACATATTTTTCCTGATACGTATTTTTAGTCATTAATTAATCCATTCATTCAATAATTTTAGGCTCTTCTCATGTGCCAGGGATTATATTAATTTAAGATTATGTAATGGGCCAGGGTTGTACAGAGAAAGAGAACCAACAGGATGTATGCATATAGAGAGATTTATTTTAAGGAAATAGTTTACCTGATTGTGGAGGCTTAGCAGGCCCAAAATCTGATGAGCAGGCTGGAGATGAAGGGAAGGATTGCAAATTGAGTCAACAGGCAGTCTGCTGGCAGAATCGCTTCTAGCCCTGGGAGGTCAATCTTCATTCTAGTAAGGCCTTCAGCTGATTGGCTATAACTCATCCATTTATGGAGAGTGCTTTACTCAACATCCACAGATTTAACCCGCAATCTCATCCATAAAAGCATCTTCACATAAACATTCAGAATAATGTTTGACCTAACATCTGGGCATCATGGCCCAGTCAAGTTGATACCTAAAATTAGCCATCATAAGCAAGGCCACAATTAGATCAGGAGCAGTCTTTAAACTGAAATCAAGTTTACCTTTAAATTATAAGAACAAGTTTCTGGTACCTTTATTACTGATGATGCCTGACTGGATGACTCGTTGGTATACTCATTCTCTTGGGCCCACCAATACCGAAGGGGATTCATTAGTCACTTTCATGTACACAGAAGAGTTGTAAAGAGCTGTAAATTTTCTTTAATGTGTCTTACCACAAAACTCCAGGAAAAAGCAGGGACCCATGGAAATTGGTATACAAAGACATAAAGCTCAGATCCTCCATTCCAAACAGGAAGGGGAAATTATAATCCAGCAGACCCTGTGTAAAATACCTTCCCAATGGCAGGTAAAGTGACTTACTCTTTATTTCCTTTATCAGACCTAGTTCTTGTATGGAAATTAGACATTTAATTTCCTAAGAGCATGGCTATTTAGTGCCATCCAAAAGGCCCGAAAGTATAAGACAAAGAACCCAGTAGTACTCTTGCTAAGGTATGAGTGGGAGGGAGGGAAGACCAAGACTGAAGCTTTTCTTTGAGTAGCCTTGGTTTGTTTGACCTATAGGGAGGCATGGCCACTGTGTCAGACCTTCTGTGGATGGAAAGCAACCACACCTCAGATGAAAAAACTACTGGACAGCAGGGTAAAAAAGATGTGTATTTCTTTCCTTCAGCCTCCATCCACATAAGGATGAAAAAGTCTGGGAGTCTAACGTCAAACCCAAATACTCCATTATACCAGGTCAACTATGCAAATTCCTTTAGAAGAGGTAGTTATGTGCAAAATATGAATTGCACATCTCTCCAAGCTACCTTTAGCCTTTCGAGGTGAAAATTTGACTTTAATTCCCAAGTAACGAATCATATCATCTTTAGAATATGAACCTTATGAAATATAAACCACATACTACACTATATATTTCAAGATGTTTCTAGACTTTCAGAAATGCTATTTGAACACAGATCAATATCTGGTTTCATACCCTGCTAAGAATAATTTCACTCATTGGTTTGAAGAGCGTAGCAGGTCATGCTGTTCAATATACTCCCTCAAGCAACATAACAGAGTATCGTTATTCCCACTAAAGTCTTTTGGTTGTTTTAAGTTTATCAGAACCGAAATAGGCTAAGTGTCATATGATCACTTTGAGCAGTTGAAGTATAATAAAACAATAATTAGTTCTTCAAAATAACTTCTTGAAATGGTTTATCTTTCTTGATGATCTCCTTTTATGAATAAAGAGACACTTTAGGATAACGAGATGTTTTCAGTGCAAAAGATATCAAAATGAATAACAAATTGTCTGTAAAACCATCAAAACTCAGAAAAAAGTTGCCAAATTAGTCTGAAAAACTGAATGCGTCAAACATCAGCTGGTGAGCCTTAAGAAAATATGCATCTCTATTAGTAAATCTTTCTGTAATTATTATCAGTTTTTAGTATTGGTATCTATTGTATTAAATGTATTAAAATGGGGTTACCATTAAAATGGGTAACCCCATTTTAATACACTCAATTTTAATACATTCAATGAGTATGTTTTTATCACAATTCATTTCCACTGACATAAAAATGCCCTTCAAAATTTCTTTTTTTGGGGAGGTACTATGGCACAAGTTCTCAGAAATATTAGGACTTGTTACCACTGGATAACAACTGGAAGTTTAATCAGGACCATCTTGAATTAGTATTTTTTATTTGAACTTGAAGAATGAAAATAATGGACTTCTAAAAGTATGTACACATTATACATAAACATCCATTAATAGAAGAAATTCCATTAGCATAAAATCTTTAAAAGTTCTGGAAATACTCAATTACTAACTAAATATCAGTGATTGTAATTTGGGCTCAGTAGTTAAAGATCATGAAAAACATTTTAAGGGATTCTGTTCAAAGACAAATATGTGCACACAAAAGAGATTTTAACTCTGTACATAATAAAAGATGCAGCCATTTAAAATTAATTTTGAGATTCCAATCTCACAAATTGTGATCACAGCAATGTTTTTAGTTTAATTTCAGATATAAATAAATTGAGCTAAACTAAAACTTCACTTCAGCCAATGTTAAATAAACTAATAAAGAAAAATTGCCATAAAGTTTGTATCTTTTTAAATATTTTGAATAAAAAAACTACCTATAACTAATTAAATGAGAGAGAATCTGAGATAAAGCTAGAAGTTCTGGTGTGCAAGATTTGACATTAATATCACTTGAGTAACTGTGGAACAAGACTTAAAATTTTCCTCTGTGACTTGCGTGTCACTAGAGAATCATCCTAGAAATTAAAATACCGTGTACCTAATCTAGACATCATCATGCTCTCATCTTTTTCCAATCTACACTGCATAGTTAAGTAGTCCTTCAAAAAGTATAAGTACACTTCAATGTGTTTAAGTCTTTCATTCTTCACACACACACACACACACACACGCACGCACACACACTCTTCTCTCTCCCAGAACCTGACAATCCTCTTCAACTATTGCCCTTAAAGCCAGATTCGCAGTAGTTTATATCCTAACAAGTTTACCTCTTATTTTCTCCTCATCTCAATGCCCTCTGAATCCTGTCTCACATTTTAATCATAATTCTCATCAATTTTTATCCACTTCTTTGTCTCTAAATCCAAGAAAACAGTTTGATTTGTCAGTGTCTGGTATCACTGACCACTTCCTCCCAGAAAAACATTTGACTTCTGTGAAAATATAGTCTACTAGATCATCCCATCTATCCAGTTATTTCTTAGTTTCACTGATACACTTTTATGTCTCCTATCTGTATTTTATTTTACTTTATGTTTAATAAACAATTATTGAAAAATACCATCTCACACTCATCTGGTAGAAGGAACTTCACAGAGAACTATGTAGCATCCACTAAATAACAGGGTTAAAGCCTCTGCTTTTGGCTTGGGTCATGATCCCAGGGTCCTAGGATTGAGCCCCACATTGGGCTCTCTGCTCAGCAGGGAGCCTGCTTCTTCCTCTCTCTCTCTGCCTGCCTCTCTGCCTACTTAAGATCTCTGTCAAATAAACAAATTAAAATCTTAAAAAAAAAAAAAAAAAAAGCAATGGCCATAGCTTTGGGGGGGGGAAGCACAGGAGCTATATTATGCCCTGGGTGTGGGCATCCGGGGCCTGGCTACTGGGAAGCTTAATCAGACCTGCAGGTGACCCCAAGCCCTGGAGCCCAGCAAGTGTACCTGTGCCTCTCCTGGGGCACCCGGGGATGCAGGGGAGACCCCGGCCCTCTAGGGTGGCAGGAGGAGCAGCAGGTGATGAGGTCCCTGTGGGACAGGCTGGACCCTTGACCTGCTGTGACCTCTGCCTAAGGCTGTGGCTTTCTCTCCTCAGCTCCTGGAGCTCTCTCTGCCAACAGAGTGGCCCTCTGGCTCTTCTGACCTCCCTCCTCCACAGAAGGACCTCCTCATCATGAGAGGGGTTGGTTCTCTGCCACGTCCTCAGCTGTCTTCCTAAGGCTGCGGATATGATGGGTAGCATCCTGCTCCTGCCTGCCTTGGGAAGCTGCTTCTCTATTTCCATGTGGTGTGTTGCCTCCTCAGCCCACTTTCTCTCCAGTTACAGGACATGCTCCTCACAAACCTCAGGCTGTATTTGAAGCTTCAGTGGGAGCTTCTGAATCTCACCTCCCAGCCGGGCATTTTTGATATGCAAAAACACTTCCTGGGAGGTGTGTTATTTGTCCTGTGAGCACCACAGTCCTCTGATTTTCCTCCATCAGTTCCCTGGACCAGCTCTTCTATCTCTGCATCGGGGCTGTCCAAAGGCACATTGAAGTCACCGTGGTCAGTGGTGTCCTTCTGAGGGACTGTGGCCAGGAGGAGAGGGCCATCACCAGTCTCTGCCTTCCTGCTCCCCTATCCTTCTGAGCCCCCACCCTGTGTGTGACATCTCATGAGCTCTAGCACATGCAGCATCTTCAGCATGGTCTGGCCCATGGTCTGGAGTTGCCCTCTGTCCCCGCTGGTGGCCTGCTGCCCTCCTGGATTCTGGAGCACCTGCCTTCCTTTCTCCTCTGCCTTTGCCTGTATTCTACACCTGCAATTAACTGGTATTTTCTTGGACCAGTGGGTCTGGATGTCCCTGCATATCAGGGCTGTCATTGGAGCTATCTGTTGTTTTCCTCCCAGAAGGTTCTCCATGATGCTCCCAAGACAAGCTTTCACCTGGGAAAGGTTAGCAGGCTGGCCTCCCTGACCTTCCTTAAGCTGTTGCACCATGTGCTCCACTGAAGACCAGCTGGGATTTCCATTCAGGGTGGTCAGAGCGAGCGTTTATAATGCGAGAGGACTGACCTCCCCACAGGTGACATGAGAGCTTCATGGTCTTGCTTCTCTGGTCCCATCTTCTCCACGCCTTTCTCAGACACGTCACCCTGGGCACATCACTCCTGAGCAGCCCCTGTCTTCTCATTAAACCGTGTTGACTAGTTACTATGAACACTGTCATCACAGTGCACACCAGGATCTCCCAGTTGACACCCAGAGACTCCTGGCATATGTCACACATTTGTATATCACCAGGAGAGCAGTCCAGGAGAGCTTCCCAGGACTGGCTGGAGAGACCTTTTGGTGACTATCAGCTGGCCCTCCATGTCTCTGAAGGGCCTCCATGCTTTGCCTCTGATCACCAGTGTCCTCTGGGCCACAGGTGACCACTCAGAACCCCAAGGAGGGTTCGTCTCCAATACAAATCAGCACCCGGCAACCGGGGCTAACATCAGTTGCACTGGGGAGAGGGGCAACTGGGTTCTAGAAGACCCTGCTGCCTTCCTCTGCTCTGCTTGATGCACAGAAAGAAAGGGAGACTGTTTACATGGTTCATGGGGATGTCCACTGGCTGACTACAGCCTGGAGGTCTCTCTTGGCTCTCTCTTGGCTCTCTTGGCTCACCAGGCCCTACAGCACACCTGAAGGGCCATACCATTTCCTTCTTCCACATGTGTGTGTTGGACACAGGGGGACCTGTCCCTGGGTAAGGCTCATTGCCCCCCATTCACAGAAGCCTGGTGTCGCAACAAAGGTTCCAAGGATCTGCCAGAGACTCCTCTTATCCTAGTCTTTGCCCAAGGCTGGGGCCGGGGGTCATGGAGGGCAGGCACTCTGAACTGAAGGGTGTCCCCAGAGATACCAACCAAGAGCTTTTATTTCCAGTTGTGACAACACAGGAGACAATGGTGGACCTGGCAGAGTCTGAGGTTTTCATGGATGTCAGTGCAGTCTGCATCCCACATTTAATCCAGTGTCCTAGAAGGGGCAATCTGCTCTTCTGGGGGGTGACACTGATGTGTCATTCTCCTTAATGTGGCCCTGCCATTCTCCGCTTTCTCTTCTCAAGATGTGTCTGGGGAATAGTTTCAATTCACCAAGTCATCTTTGGAAGTGGCCTCTGCCCAGGGCCCCATCTTTCTTTGCCTGAACTTGCCACCTCTCTTTTGGTCATGTCTGTATTTTAAATCCTGAAGTACTCCATGGTTTTTTTCCTTCTCACTTTACACTATCTGTTAGTCATAGCTTTTATCACATGCTGATCAATTCCAAATTAACATCTCTAGAATAGACATCTTCTGCTCTCCAAATTCATGTGTCCAATTAAAGTCTCACCAACATCTCACATGAAACATTCCCAAAATACCATCTTCTGACAAATAATCCCGTTCCTCCTCTTGTGTTGCCCATCTCAAGGTGATATAAAAGCATAAGCTCAAAACATGATTGTCATCTTTTAATTTCCCTTTCCATCAACCCAACACATTGTTTCCCTGGCCCCCGACATAAATTCCACCCTCTCAATACTCCCTATCTCCTTTCCATGCTTTTTCTCCAAAGAACTTTGCATAATCTAACATACTAAATATTACTGATCCATCTTGTCTATGGTCTGTTTGTGCTAAGATATAAATTCTCTGATTTGGTCTCGCACGCAGCTAAAATAGTATCTGCATGTAGTAAACTCTATAAACTTCCTGTCAGCCTAACTTCTAGGTTCACTTTTATTGTTTTATCACCTGATTATCAGGTGTTTTTCCTATCCCTTTGAATGTATCATAATTTTTTATTGAATGCTCAACCCTGTGGATAATATACATGAGAGGCTCTGCATATTTGTCTTTTTCTCCACGTGGTTGAGTTTTGTCATGGCAGTTACATTACTGCAGGTGTATCTTATCCTGTTGAGACCTGGTTTTAGGCTTTGTTAGTCTATTCTCATTTTCCTTTCACTCTGAAGACATAATACTTACTCCTACTGTGTGCTTCCTAGGGTCCAGTTAAGTGTCGAGGGGCTTCACCGGGGAATGTTCACTCTGGGTAGGCCTGCACTCCAGTACACCCTGCACTGAAACGTCTCCTTAGCTCTCTTCCAGACCTTTTGGAATTTTGACCCACATGTGTATAGTCCAGGAGTTGATGAAGGACCTGAGAAGAACTTCCACTCAAATTTCTTGAGTTTCTTCCCTCCCAGTCTCCCATATTTGATGTCCTAAACCCAAATATCAGCCAACAGAACAGCCACCAACACATCCTTCATTCGGCAAAACTGATGCTCTCCACTTGAGTTCTCTCCCCCAGCATGATAGTCTGGACAATGGCCTTCGAGAGGAACTGTGTGAGTCTAGAGCTGACCTCATGTGTTCCCCTTTCCCAAGCACTATAGCCCAGCACTGAGCTGCTATGTGATACCTGCAGATACAATTGTATTCATTTTGTCCCGCTTTCATAGTCATTTACGATGAGCAGGTGTATCTAACTCCAGCTACTCCACAACATTCAGACACAGAAATCCAATGACTATTTTTTAAATGACTAATCATCAAATTCTACTGATTTTATCATCTTAATATTCCTTGAATCTATCTTTTCTTCTTCCTTAGTGCCTCCCCCTTAGGTTCTGCCACCATTGCCTCTACCCTAACTTAGCTCGGTATGGCACTCTGACCTCCTTGCCTCCAGTTCTGCTCCACTCCAAATCCAAATCATTTCCACACTGCAATCAGTGTTTCATTTTGGTTTTGGTTTTTATTTTTTATTTTTTAAGATTTTAAATATTTGAGAGATAGAGAGAGTAAGAGAATGTGAGCAGCAGAGGCAGAGGGAGAAATGGGCTCCCTGCTATTGGGGGCTCAATCCCAGGACCCCAGGATGATGCCCTGAGCTGAAGGCAGATGCTTAACTGACTGAGCCATCCAGGCTCCCCTGTTTCGTTTGTTTTCTAATGCTAATATTGTATGTCACTCCCTTGTGGAAACCCTTCAATTTACCCTCAGGATCAAACTCAAATTCTCTGTGCTCATTTGCAGCTTCATCCTTCCCTGCTGCTCCTCCTTTTTCTCCCCCCTCTAGATACATACTATAAATTACTTTCAGTTCTTGGACATTTACGGTTCTCTCTCATCTCTAGGCTCCTGCACATGCTGCTTTACTCTGTCGGAAACAATCCCATATTCTGCCTAACTCCAGACATCCACTCACATGTCACGTCTTCTGGGACGTCCTCAGTGATGTCCCTGGGTTGGATCAGGTGCCCACCTATGCTCATTTTGCACTCTATACATTCTCCAATCATCACCTGCATCGTGCAGTTTTATAATTATCCACTTACTTTTCTGTATCCCCACTAGACCATAAGCTTCTTTGAGGTAAGGCCCATGTGTTATGCATTATTTTGTCCTATTTACTAGATTACTGAATAAAAATTTCTTGAACTAATCCATATTAATTTTTAGCAAGTTGCCTGGCAAGAATATATTCCTTCTCAATCAATTATATGTTCCCATCCTATGCAAAAAACAAATAAGTACATAAATGCACCTACCCCCAAGAGTGAGTAAGACAGAAGTCCAGGGGCAGATGTTAATAAGACTAGGACACTAAAATGATACAAAACACAATGAAAAGCTTTGGTTATACCGGTGTCAGATACCTTATTTATTAAAATCTCCAAATTTTGGTTTTGTGTTATAAGAATAAAATAAACACAATTTTAAAGAACTATCTACTCAAATTGTAAAACAACTGCTATAGGATCTACAATTATGCTGATTCCTAGTATCTTACGATCATCGCACAATAGTTAGAAAGGAGAGTTTAGAACCAGCTCATCCTCTTCACTTAACAGATGAAGAGCAGGGTTTGAAGAAAACAAAGTGGCCTAAATTCCCACAGTTAGTTGGATGGTAACACTATGATTCAAGTTTCCTGTGCTACCTTGATTGTCCTCAAATTTATTATGTTCTGTAGAAAAGAAACATAGACCATCACCAACATGTACTAACATCCTGGTATATGTGAAGGGAAATAACTCCCTCACCACCCGCCCCCCAACACACACACATTCATCTCTTATCTGAGGATCCCAGCTACTGAACTATGAGAGGAGTAACCACAAACACATTAGAGGAACTGAAGATTGGGTGGGGTCAGAAAGAAGGGCCTCCCATGACATGTCAAAGACTATGATAACATGACCCCTTGCTGTCAATTTATAGTTAGTTCATAATCTAAAAAAAAGAACATGGCTATTTAATCCCAAGCTTTCTAACAAGTCTCTTAGGAAAGAGTTTCTTACCCAGTTTCTGTTGGATTTAATGAATGACACATGCAGCAAAGATGTGTTCAGATGAAACTGAGAAGAAAAACATCATTGACTTCTTTCCATTGAGTATTAATATTGAAAGCAACAGATGATAAAAGTAACTCCTGTTTTTCGAACACATGCAACAAGTGTTTTTCAGTGGTCTTAAATCCTTTTTGGAACTAGGCGGGGTAACTTAGAAATAAAAAAACAAATGAATTTTAGTTTTGTTTGTAATAAATGACTGACCAAAACTGAATGTTAGTGGACACAATCTGGGAATCAGTTATATTTCAATATTATTACGTATTATTATAATTCAGGTATCTAGATGCTAAAAATAATGTTGATTAGAAAGTATCTTATATCATAGCATTAATGTTATTATTTTAGAAAAATTTTGATTAACAAGTTGAGTTAATATAGAAATCATTTTCTGGCCCTGCTGTACACCATCCCAGGAGAACAGAAAGTGTTTATAAAAATTGTTTTATTTTTTTCTCCTAACATAGCTATAAGCAGCATTGAATTAGTCTATATTCTATAAACAGGAACAGGTAGGTATTTGAGTTTCACATCCATATCTAGCATCAGAAAACCATTTAGCACCAGCCTCAGGAAAGAAGGAGATTCACAGATTAAGCCCATAGACTCGAACTAATTCTGAAGGCAGACATTCACTTGAAATTAACATGACTACCAGCATGGGGCTCCATCCAATGGACAGCTGCATTTATTAAGTACTTCTGATGTGCAAAAACTAATTGCTTTGTGAGCATTAGTTCATTCAGTCTGTCATTATCCCCATTTTGTAGATGAGGAAACAGATACACAGAGTTTATCTGCTTTACTAGCCCAAGATTTAAAGCAAGCAAGTAGTAGGGCTAGGACTCAAAGCCTGAAGTCTGGCTCCAGAATCTTCAGTCTTAATCACTTACCCTGGTCGACTGGCACATACCTCACCTTTCTATTTTACCTCACAAATGTTGCCTCAATGAGAGAACAAGCTCTTCCTCAATTCCCATTTGATCTTTGCCTTCTCCAACAAGCACCAATAAAACAGCTGAAAATTTTTATTTTATTAAAATGAGTTCACTTAGGGTAGTAAGGATTTTAAAACTCGAGGCTAGCAATTAAGCTAGTAGGGACCTCACAGGAAATGTTTATTTGTCCCAAGAGAGTCATTACGGCCCTCCTAGCTTAAGAAAGTGATACAGTATATGCTTTTGAGGATTCAAAATAACCCTTATGTCAGCTGCCCAAGCCAGTATTCACCAGAGAATTCCAAGTATCTAAGGCCTGGTGCTCATGTTTTAAAGCTTCCTAAAGAATATTAACATTATGGCAATGCCAAAAAACAAGTTCCAAATACTTTAGCCCAGACACATGGCCTTCATCCACTCCACAAAGCTCAGGAGATATTTCATCAGCCACTGATCAAAGGAAGCAGCAGGAGCCGAGGCAAACATAAGACAGGACGCGTGCAGTGTCCTCCACACAAGCACACCCCAGGGCAGGGCCTCTCTAGGAACAGACGGCACATCAGCATTCAGTTGTAGGAGTCCAATGAATGGAGGGCTCCTGAAAGGCAAAGCCCTGAAAATAAGATCCTGATTTAGCATGACGATGTCCTCACTCTGGTGTACACGGTGGTAAGAGGGATCTCACTTCTGCGAAGGTCCAGTCAACTTGCTTCCAAACATGAACGGGGTGAAGCACAAAACTCACGTGGCTTCTCAAGTGTGCTTAGCTCTGAACAGATAAAACCGCTTCACTTGGAATCATGGGGGAGGAAGAGGGAAAGGCATCTGCAAACCATGAAGCTTATTAAACAAATTTGTTTCCCAAGTACTTGAGGTACTCTCAGTCCTAATTAATGTCTCCTGCAAATGCACCCTCATAGCTAACTCTCACTTTCCTAATCTAAGCCATATGTTCCCTCTATCGTTTTAAGGATATAAATGGAAATCACTGGTGCCTTTTCACTGAATATTTCTATTACAAAAATGTTCTTTCCAGGCTGACGCTCTGTGCTGAGATCAGTGAGTGAGAAAATCCCTCTCTGGAAACGGTCTCCTTTTTTTTTTTTTTTTTTTTTCTTTCTTTTCTTATTGCCCATACGCAGAGGTGAGGCCTTACATGTGATTTTTAAATGTCGTATGAAGTCTCTGCTTGAACTGGAACCAAACTTCTCCAATGGTACAACTTTCCACACAAAGAACAGGTAAACTGAAAAGCTAGCTGAATCCAGTATGAAGCCTATACAGGTAACATACAGTGACCCCCATCTCTTCATAAGGAGAGAGCTTTATAGTTTACACTGAGGCTTAGAAAATAGCTTGCTCTTTTTCAGAAGCTAATAGCTGAAATCAAATTCCTTAACCTTCCCTAGCTACTACTCTGTTTCGAGTTTAAGAAGCACTCTTTCTGGACGTGACGACAGCACAGAAAAATGTACAGATGTGCAAGGTTTCAGAGTCGGAGACCCACTGATGACACAATTGAGTGGTCAGTGAGCCTCGCTGTGTATCCCAGACACCTGATGTGGGACTGGTTCTTCCCCAGAGAGATTACATTTCGACTGACCTGATGTAGACAGATACATTCTTTTTCAAAGCACTCCCTGTGATTTCTATGTGTGGCCACGCTTGAGAAGCACCAATCTTGCTGACCCATCTTTTTTGGTGCCAGCAATGTGAAATTTTTTTCTTCAATGTCCATAGACATGTGTTCGTGACAGAGGCACAACTATAACGTCAGGCCCTAGACCTCCCTGCCTGTGGATTTTCCTTTATATTATATACCTCTTAGGATCTGTGCTTTTAAAAAACAAAGCAAAACAAAAAACAGAATCCATGGGAGACAGAAATATTTTAAAAAACAAAACCAAACCTAGATCCACTCTCTATTCTCCCCTTTCCAAAGGCCTCTTCCTTATCTTCTATTTTTCTATTAATATAATCTCTCTGGAATACCAACTCCAAGTTAACTGGTGTCTACTACATAACTCCAGAATCAGAATGAAAATATTAGTAAACCATTCCAGAATTGCCCAAAAAAGTACTGCTTTAACAGTGCCAAACACAAAGAAATGACTCCCAATTGCTCTCGGATTAAATCAGAAAAGTAGCAGCCAAGTAAGCCCTCTGTGCCAGGGCCTGTACTCCGAGCGTTTGATCTAGATCATCTCAGTGCATCCTCAGAACTACTTGATGAGGTCAGTATATTATCATTCCCATTTTGTGGATATGAAAAATAAGCCACCAAAATTCAAGTTTTTTTCCTCAATCCCTTCAATTCAAGCAATTTTGCATGGCTAGGAACTGGTAGTCAGTTGAATTGTGAGAAAATCAAATTGTGAAACTGTCCTTCAAAAGTAGCTTCCCATAAATGATCATGATAAAACAGTATTTCCAAAGCATTTTAGAAAGAACATTTACTTATCTCTCAATGATCTCACTTAAACATTACAAGGTCGATTAGCATCACCTTTTGGTTGAAGAGAAACCACGCCTTAGGGAACACAAACCGTCCTCACAGGTAGTGGGTGGCCGAACCCAAATTTGAGCCTTTATTTGTGACATGTGTGGTGTCGCACTCAACCCACCACATTGCTTTAGAGAAGATGGTTTCGTGGCTCTAATGAGCATTTCAGATGATCAGTGCTGCTAGGAAGTAGTGTAAAACTCACTATAAACAGCCAAAAAATGAATGCCTTGCTGTTCAGATTAAACTGTTGATTATACTGAAATTCATGGGTTTGCTAAGAAGCAAAATAAATTGCAGCAAATCTCCCCAAAGATTTTGTTGTGCATCCTTTTATTTTTATTCACATCATCTGTGTTTACTGAGCTGCAGTAAAGGATGCATGGGCTATTTTTATTCAGAGAAAGGCGATAGCACCAGCCAAGCAGAAGGACCCATCCATGACCAGAATGCAATAACCTTCATTATCTTCCAACTCACTCCTAAATGACTCACGGAGAGCTGGCAGATGGTGTTTTCTCTCACCCCTTGCCTTGCACTTATTTAATTATTTTAACTTACTTTTTGTTCTGCTACCATGATGCTTAATAGGCAGATAGATTTCTGAGTTGGTTTCTTCTTCTAATATTGACCAGTGCCTCTGGAAAATGTCTCAACCTCTCAATTCCGGATCAAGTGAGGGTAGAGAATAATGATAACAAAAACATTATTACCACTAATAACTAACATTGGGCTCATATACTCTGCCAGATTCTGAGCCGCTGAATTCATATATGCGTTCCTCATTTAATCATCCACTGACTCACTTATGGGGCTGCTGAGGGTTAGTGAGGTTAAGAAACTTAGTCCTGGTGAAAGAGCTAGTAGGCGGTGGAGGCAAAGACCCTACTCTTCAACTCTACGCAACACACAGGTCGTAGTGGCTACAAGCTCTAGCACTGTGGGGAAAGAAACCAATAGGGTAAGGTGATTAGGAAACTCACTAAGTTATTACTCAACCGGTTAGAGACAGACGAGGGACTGAATAAGGCATCATAGAACTGGACTTCCTGAACACTCGGAGATGCACTGCCCTCACCCCCTCGCACAGCCGCAGGATGTGGGCTCGGGGCGACCTCTGGCAATCTGCTCCTCCAGGATTGGCTTGAATTGCAGAGTGCCAGCTCTCCCACAGCTTCTCCCTGTCTGGGCCAGTCTGCATCCTGTGACTGAGCCAGGTAGGGCCCCCAAAGCCCCCTATGTAACTATGACATCAGTTCCACGTCAGGCGCTTTCTATAAGATTATGTCCAATACATTTTCAAATATACTCCTCAACAGTCAAACCCTATGTTATCGATGGAATCAATTCTGCCTAGAAAGTGCTGACTGATACACAATGTAGAATTATCCAAATCAGCCCTCATTTCTCAGAACTTTTCAACTCTTCAGGGACCCTCCCATTCATTATGCCTGTTTTAAGTGCCATCTTACTCTCTGTTACTATTAACTGATCCTATTAAAGAGGCAATGATAACTAAGCTATCTCAAGAGAATCTGCATATTTTAAAGGCTCTTTTGGAACCCCAGAAAACTTTCTAGACCCCATAGAATGAAGCAATCATAGTGGAATAAAAGACAAAGGCTCATGTTTGGGGATAAAGGACTTTTTGTCACTCTCAGCAGAGACGCCAGCTTCAGGCCCTGTACCCAAGCTTGTAGAGGAAGCTTGTGTTAAAGAGGTGGTGAGAGGAAGCCAAACACATGCTCTCTCCCTCTTTCTAGTGATCCTCCTTGATAGAGAATAAGGATAACTCGGTATGCCTCCATGTACTTGATAATGGTTTCAGATGAAATGCTGGTCTTCATTTCTTATCAATGGAAAACACTTGAGTGTTTTTCAGAATGTTAATTTACAAGAAAGGTAACTTTATTTTAGAAGGAAGGAAGGAAGGAGGAGAGAGAAAGAGAAAGAGGGAGGAAAGGAGGGAGGGAATAAAAGGAAGAGAGGAAGGGAGGGAGAAAGGAAAAGAGTTTAATCTTGATTAACTCTTAGAAATGTATAGATACAAGATCCTAGAGAATTAAACAATTATTGCATTATATAAACATGCCAGTTACATGGGTAATAACTGATACAAAGAAGTATAATAAAGAATCAGTAATGGATATCAAAAAAGGAGAATAGAATAAACATATTTGGTTATAATCTTACCATAAATCACTCACTTTTTAAATTGCATATATTAAAAAAAAAAAAAAACTAGTCACAAGGGGCACCTCGGTGACTCAGTGGATTAAGTGTCTGCCTTTGGCTCAGGTCATGATGCCAGGGTCCTGGGATTGTGCCGCACGTTGGGCTCCCTGCTCAAGGGAGAGTCTGCTTCTCCCTCTCCCTCTGCCCCTTCCCGCCCCCGACTGTGTGTTCACTCACTCTCTCATTCTCAAATAAATAAATAAAATCTTTTAAAAACGTCACAAATCATTGAAATAGCTATTGACCAAGTTCTAAATAAAACTTGAACAAATAAAAAGAAATATATACTTGAAACTGATATGCTGTTTTTCTTAAACATAAACATTTCAAAAATTACTTTTAAATCATTCCAATTTTCTTTCATTTTCCAAATACTGAACTTGTGTTAGCACTGTCTTCACTCTGCTGTCAACTTACTTGCATTAAAAGTAATCTAGAAACTACAATTTAAGCATCGCTTAGATAAAATGGGTTACTTTAAAGATACATGTTTTAATAAAACACTGTATGTTGTCTGACTGAAAGCAACAGTTTTGTTCAAAGAAAATGTCCACAAAATCCTGTTTTGGACCTAGGTGCTTCTATCCAAGGACGGAAGCTGTTTAGGGATCTTCTGCAGCACAATGTGGGCCCTGCTCCCCAGGAATCTGGAGCCCTCCATTCCTGCTGCCTCTGACACTAAGGCTGATCCACAAGGAGGGTGTCAGTCCCCTCGGCTGCTCCTGTCACCAGAGGGCACTGACCAGTGGCACAAATACAGTGGAACACATTCTGCAGTTTCTATCTCCTTCTAGATAATGTTACCAGTCTCAATTTTTCCAAATGTAAAAGCATGTTGTAAATAAGGTAGGAAAGCCAGGCTGACAGATAAAGACATAGTACCTCCAAAGGAAAATAGTCATTAAAATCATCATTTTTACATGCCTTATTTTAATTATTTAACACTTTTATTTCTCAATGTGGATGACTACCCTTTTCCTCAGAAGAGCTACAGACATGGGTATGTCTATGTATTACTTTGATCTAGATTATTTGAAGTCCCCCCAAAGTTCACACTAGTCTAATAATTGAACACTTCTTGAGAGCCAATCTCAATATGAAAGGTGAAATTATAGGTAATTCAACTTACTCCCCCAAAGACTTGACTTTAAAAAGCAAATTAAGTGTGATTGGAGATTTTAAAATGATAATAATAATGAGGCTTACATGTGAGCCCATTCTCTGTGTTATAAATTCCTCAGCCAAGCATATGCTAGATACAAACATGAAACAACCAATCAAAACCTACTTTGTGTTCCCAACTGTACTAGTTCTCCGATGATGGTAGAACAATCTGACTGCCTGTGCTGCTATATCGGGTGGCAGGGGGAGTCATCCCCCTCAACTTTGTGTTGGGGCAGCTGGCTTTGGAATGTTTTTCTACTGACCCATGTAAATTCAGTCAAGTGATTTAGCTTCTCCAAGCTTTGGTTTCCTTGAACGTAAAATGGAGACACTATCTTCCCTTTTTTAAGGCTGTAGGAAGAAATAAACAAGAAATATACACCAGTTGCCAGGCACAGTGCTTGGTAAATGGTGAATGCTTGTAATAGTAATTACAGTTGCAATGGTGATTTTTAAAAAAACATTGGTAGTAGTTATTCTAAGGAGAAACCAACTGGAAAAAGATGTTATAATATCTACACCTTCCCCAGTGTCCCTGGATTCCTTTCAGTGAGGCAGTTATCTGTATCTCACAGCTTTTCCTGGTATAATACACCTATGTATGGGAAAGGAACAAGTAAAGGAGGAATACCCTTGGCCTACATTCCAGATGACGGGCCTAAGCAGAGAATCAATCATCCAAAAGGAATAATTTCAGGATCCAAAGTATCCACCAATCCTTAAACTTTCCCATCACTGGTGATTTGGGGCAGGACAAATAAAAATTTGGTTCCTCAAATATTTGGTGCAAAATGTAGTCCACTTACAATGGACTAGGCACAATATACAGGAGAGAAGAGATGAGCAGCGCCCCTTTCCTTTCCATTGAGAAGCTTCAGTGTAATAGAAGAATGATGGGCATGTAGACAGTTAAGGGATCAGGAAAAGCAGCCAGAAATCAAAGACCCAAGAAGAAAACACTGACTGGGAGTACAATCCAAAAATCCAGGGGAACTTGGAGTTGGTAGATGGAAGCCAAACACAAATGCTTCTACCATTGTCCATTTTTCCATTTGTGTTCATGATTCCCTGATCATTCCTTAAGTTTCCTTTTTTTTTTTTTAAGATTTTATTTATTTGACAGAGAGAGACACAGAGAGAGAGAGAACACAAGCAGGGGGAGTGGAAGAGGGAGAAGCAGGCTTCCTGCTGAGCAGGGAGCCCAATGTGGGCCTCGATCCCAGGACTCTGGCATCATGACCTGAGCTAAAGGCAGATGCTTAACGACTGAGCCACCCAGGAGCTCACGTTTCCCTTTTTAAAGTATCTGTTGTGAAGTGAAGAATGTGGCACATTTAATCAATGGCTATATGATGTACAATTAATTATGCAATAACTGAAACAGGCTATGCTAACTACTCAGATTAGTTCTAATATTTCATAGGAGAGCATAGAGGCTAAATCTCACATTCCTTTAAGATAGAGACATACTTTCTAAGTATATCCTAAGACACATTTTCTACATTTGAATTGAATGAGGATTCATGCATATTACAAATGCTAAATATAACTTTTTAAACACCAGTACACTGAGAAAGTTTGGAAAAGTCATTGAAGGGATCATCATAAAGAAATCTTATCAGAATTTTCCTTAGCTTATAAAAGTAGAGCCTCCTGTAAATATAGTTGCCACAACCCCCTTATAGGGCAGATTCCAGCCTCCTTTCAGGAAGGAGGCTGCCCCAAAGAACCTTCCATACTTTCACACTGAAGGCCTGCCCCACACACACATGCTCACACACATGTCACACACAGATATACGAATACTTACCTCTGGTTATTCTGCTAGTTACTCACTACTGAGTTCTCTCACTGGCATAATAAACTCTTCTATTGTTAACCTGTCTATTGACAATTCATGGGCCCCACGACTGAAACCTAAATTGGAACCATTCACTTTGGGACATGAAATAAGGGGGGAAAAAAATTCTTCCCCTTTACTCTATAGGCAACCTACCATAGATGTGAAAACTACACTTTAAACAACTTTTTAATGGTTTATATTCATTTGTCTTGATTTTTTTTCAAATTTTATGGCATTTGGTAAGTTTTGTTACAGGATAAGATGCTACTCCCCTATTCAAGGACCACATCAGCATGCTTCTACTATATCTTGTTAATTTTTGCAAGATGTTAAAAAAAAGAATTTTCGCTTAATACAAATGTTTGTGGTTAACATTTTTCTTTTTTTGCTAAGTATGCCTAAATTAAAACTTCAAATGTACTGAACCAACTAAAAACTATTTTACAGGAGGATGCCATCTCCATCAAAGCAAGTATATCTATAAACAAAGCATGAAGTGTAATGGAAGAGTGTTATGGATCTTGGTTTCACAGACTCAAATTGTGAGAATCATACATAAATTGTGGTGCTCACCACACCCAGAAGAGTGATGTTTCCGTAGTAACCAATATACTTACAAAGAAACACAAGTGCTGTGGAAGAAAGAAAAAGAAACTAGAGTAAAAAATAGAAGTAACTGGCCCTGATTATATGATGACAACAAAAAAAACACTAAGGTCATGTCAAGATGGTGTTTTATCTCAGAATATTAGAAACTCAGAAGATTCTAAGATGAGAGCCATGTCTTCTGTTCCTTTTGAATCTTTTATAGACTGAAACAAAGAGGCACTCAAATACTTCACTGAGAGAGAGAGAGAAAGTGAGAAAAGGAAGAAAGTCCAGAGGAGAGGAGGGGGAAAAATGAGAATATCCAAGAAAACTAACACATCTTTACCATCAGATCAAGAGGCATCCAAACAAGAGGGCAAATATCAGTGATCACGTATACCATCAATTCTTGGACATGATGATAAAGGGGGAAACGGCCTTATTAAAGCCTTTGATTATAGGTGTTGACAAATTCCCATCAAGTCAGCCTGAACTAGCGTTGCCCCTGTAATAAGAAAGGCTCAGCCTGAAGGTGAATTATTTTCATAAGTTTGAGTTTAGTTCATTCACCCAGTTTGGAATGTGGAGAAGAGAAGAACATATGTTTCCTTCCCCAGTGGCATTTTTACTCTCAAATAAGTCAAAACTAACTATTCTGTCAATAACTCAATACTATAAAAAATGCATGATTTTAAAGGTTCATACACTTAAAAACACATGGACATTTTGCAGCATGTTTGTAGATATTTGGGCTTTTCAAATGTGACCTTTGAGGTTTCATTTATTTTGTATTTTGTGTTCTAAGCTTATCTATCTTTAAGCTTCCAAGAGTAATTAAAAATTAAACTGGCCATATTGGAGAAGTAAATTTATTTGTGTTGCAGATTGAAACAGAAATAATTCGTGCTATATTTACAAAGCAGTGTACCTCTATAAACCTTAATGCTTTCTGAAAACATCACCAAGAAGTCCAAATTTTGAATTATTGTAGTGACTGCACAGAAACCAACTCTGCTTCTGGGACCTGAATGTTGTACACACAGCCCTGGGATCTTGTTAACATACACATTTGATCTACATGGTAAAGTCTAAGCCTCACCATTTCAGTCACTCATTTCAGGTGAGGCTGAAGCTGCTTGTCAGCAGGGCACGTTTTAAGTAATGAGGCTTTAGAGAATTAGAATTTTTCATTAAATATTTCCCACTTTCTTCCTTTACAATTTGAGATGGATTCATTCAGAATTTTAACCTTGAGACTAGCTAAGTGTTCCATTCATCTATATTCCTTAGTACATAAAGAGAACTGCACACACAGAATTTCCTTAGAAATCTGGAAGAATTGCTCACTCCCAAAAGGTTAATTTGATTGCTTTTCTGTCTTTGGTAGAGAGAGTCCTGATTATTTTAAGTCCAACCATTGCAACAAATTTCGCTACATGTATAAATGTGATGTGAAAATCTAAAAGAAATATTAACGATACAGAAGGTATCTCCACACCTGACCAACAATAACATTTTCAGCAATATACAGAGGAACAGGAAGCTGTAATGAGTTTCTTTTAGCCCAAAATGCAACCACAAACATATCTCATACTGTTATTGGAACAACAAAATCAATGTCCTCCATATGGGCCTGCAAAAAAAGACGCAATTAAAATACCATCAGAAAATTTTCATTGAGAATTTGTTCAACTGTATCTTCTAGTCTTCTTTCTTTCTCCTCCCCCTCAGGGATCCCAATAATTCTGACGTGGAGCGTTTCATGGTGTCATTTATCTCCCTAATTCTGTTTTCATGGCTTCTAAGCTATTTGTTCCAGACCTCCTCCTGATCCTTTTTCGACACCAGTTTGTCCTCTAGATCACTAATTATATCTTCTGTCTCAGTTACCCTAGCTGTTAGAGTATCTAGATTACTTTGGATCTCATTGATAGCATTTCTAACTCTCTCTTGGGTGGCGTTCACTTCTGCCCTTAGAGATTCCACTTTGTCACCAATGGTTTTCTCCAACCTAGCCATTGCCTGGATAATTGTTACCCTGAATTCCCTTTCCAACATACTATTTATGTCCATATCCAATAGTTCTGATGGAGAGGGCGAAATCTCTGAATTTTTCCTCTGTTGGGTGTTCCTCCTCCTAGTCATTTTGATGAGAGGTGGTTGAGGGGAGGCGTAGCTGAATGTATCAACCACGACCCAGGCAAGGTGCACCCCGGAACACTTCTGAGCAATAAGGAGTAACACGGAGGACACTGGGAGATAGGGAGAAGTGAGTTGGGGGAAATTGGAGGGGGAGATAAACCATGAAAGACTGTGGACTCTGAGAAACAAACAGGGTTTTGGAGGGGAGAGGGGTGGGGGACTGGGTGAGCCTGGTGGTGGGTATTATGAAGGGCACATATTGCATGGAGCACTGGGTGTGGTGCACAAACAATGAATGCTGGAACACACACACACAAGTTAAATTAAATTTTTAAAAATACCGTGGGAAGCCATAAATTAAAAAATGGTGCAGACTAAGGAGTGTAATGATACAGGCAGGACACAAACAAGAAGCCAGCAGATCTTCAGGGGATCTTCCATGGCCTCTGCTCTATTAAAAAATATACCCACACATGGAAGTAGTTTCTGGTGATTTTATATGTTTAGTTTTTTGTTGTTTTCTATTTATATACATGCTTTCAGTGTACTCTCAACTAGGTAACCAGCAATTCAATCTGGTTGCCTACCTACCTACCTAAAGATTTGATTAATCTTATTCACCTGGTAAATGTGTTATAGTTTTTAATGAATTACAGATGCTTACTGAGCAGAATACTTTATAAGAGCAGAATATATGCACATTTATTAACTTTAATACTAAAATAGAACAGAATTTCAGGAGCTAAGGTATGTAGATTTGACAACACCAGAAATTATAGTGTTTTTCAATAGTTGGATGTTCGGCTTTTTCTACTACAGATATACTACTTACCTGAGTTTAGCTTTGTTCAAAGTTAGTGTGGACACTAAAATACTGTTATTAACCACAACTTCCTTTTTTCTTAATTTGTCTCATAACCATGTCTCTTAAGACAGAGGGAAAAGATGGTACATGAGTGACTAGATACATTAACATGAGTCAAAAAGCAAATTAGGTGGGGTTTCAGGTGTTGAACTCTTTTCAAAACATTAGTCATACACACTGGACCGACCTAAGATTCTAAATTACTGTAAGAATTTAATTTTATTGAATGTGCTCAAAGTGTTTCAAAGTATAGCCATGAATACTGTATTTGTACCCACAAGCAGGATACAATGGATTTAAATGATCTGATTCCTATATCAAATTGGCAAATACTCAAGAATTAATTCCCCAAAGCTCCAGAACTCTGATAGGCATCACAACTTCCTTTGATATCAGGAGGTAAATTAGTTTTTTTTTTTTTCATTTGCTATGTTACTGAGGGTAAAAACAAATATCTCTAATCCATAGGGTTGTACAACCTCCATTTTAAAGAACAGACTCCCCAGAAAAGTAAGATGGATGAATTTCTTTCACATTTGTTCCCACTATCTTAACTATGCATGCCCTTGAGAGGATATCATATCTATTCAGCAAGGCATTTCACTAAATTCAGAATGGAACTTTACATTTTAATGGTTGACATGAGAATTTCTTATAATAAACTGTTTTCTTTTATAGCTCAACTTTTTTTTTTTAAAGATTTTATTTGTTTGAGGGAGAGCAAGACAGAACGAGCACAAGTTGGGGGAGGCTCAAAGGAAGAGAGAGAAGCAGGCTCCCTGCTGAGCAGGGAGCCCAATGTGGTGCTCGATCCTGGGATGCTGGGATCATGACATGAGCCCAAGGTAGACACTTAACCAACTGAGCCACCCAGGTGCCCCAGTTCAACATTTTCCATTCTGTATAACACATTTGTACTTATAGCTATAGAAACTGACCCACATGATGCTAGATATAGTCCCAAGATTCTAATAGAAACACAAACATTTTCCTTATAATGTAAATAAGAAGGAAAATATTTGGTGAACTTTATGCCTTTTTATGCATGTAATCAATCAGTTTTTCAAAGATTATTAAGTCTTAAATTTTACAAATAAAGGATAAGTACAGTTCCTGAGACTTGATAAGGTCTTGATCTAAACAATTAGTGATCATAGTTCTAAAAACCTGTCCTTTCAGTATCACTGAAAGTATCACTTAGAAAGCCCATAGGACCATTCTTTCTTTAATCCAGAGATTGCATCCAAAATGCCATAGGCCATACTGATTAAAAATAGGTGTGGCATCAAGACTTCTTCTCAGTTTGGTTTGGTTTTTGCAATTTGGTATTTTGAAGGCTTTTAGTTGGGGCCTGACCTTGCTACCTCACCCCACTTCTCACTTTTCCCTATTTAACATTCCGTCAAATCCACTCATTTTTCTAATCTCTCTGATCTCTGCTGTAGTCCCTGAACCATGAGCCAATGTCAATGGAAAAACCTCAAAGTAAAACACCATCCACTGCAACATCTTCACATGGAGGGGAAAACACCCCAATTCTTTTTCCTTGCACTGTGACTCGTAAGTATGCTTTCATTTTACACAATAGCAAACCAGTATTTGAAATGCGAGGGAATACTAAGCATAAACCAGTTTTGGCAGCTTCTCAGCCACTCTTGTGACTCTGAGCATCCTGGAAAACTCTGCTGATCTGTATGCTGCTCAGCTTGGTGTCTGGTCAGCTTTGCAACATTATCTTGCACAACTGAAAGAAAAGGTGACATCTTCCCTGTCCCCTAACCCCCTATCCTCCCAACCCCTCAGATGGTGGAATTTTCCATTAGAAAGAGCGACTATAATACTTGGGGGCGGGGGGGAATTCAGTTTTTTGTTCTCCTTTTTCTGTCCACTATAATACAAAGCTTTGCTCCTCCTCTCGGGAAAATGTAAGGCTGGCTGGCAGTCAGTTTGACAGAAGGAGATCAGTGCAGCGGAAAATTGGATAACAGGATAAAATCTATGGGGCCACAGGAATCCCATCAAAACCAGCTCCTCCTGTCAAAACCTAGACAAGTGACAAGGACAAATATAGAATGTTATTTATATTTAAATATTTCTAATGATATCATAATTATACTTCTGCCTCTGTTAGGCAGCCATTTTCCTGTGAGCCACCATTCTGCAAACCAAATGCTATATGTTGGGGAAAATCTACATAAGAATCAGACAGCTTCAATCAGACACCTAGGAAAATCCTATAAACTCCTCAAATAGCTATTTCTAAAGGACAGAAAATAACAATTTATTTTTTCAAAGACATTTTTCTTAGAATACAATCGTCAAGTTCAATAAAAACAATTATTCCCACTTCTTTGGGAATGGGAAAACCGAGCTACCTAGCAGGCAGCTAACAGATTAATTTCACTTAAAATAAGGCCTTCAGCTCAGGTCATGATCTCGGAGTCCTGGGATCGAGTCCCGCGTCGGGCTCTCTGCTCAGCAGGGAGCCTGCTTCCTCCTGTCTCTCTGCCTGCCTCTCTGCCTGCTTGTGATCTCTCTCTGTCAAATAAATAAATAAAATCTTTAAAAAAAAAAAAATAAGGCCTATGTCCTATTTTCTTTTTCTACAATGTGTCATATTGAGTCATTCTATAGATGAAGTTATCAGTGGCCTTAATTTGTGAAACTTCACAATAAGTTCAATAAACTAAAATGCAAATTGCCAAAAGATGTAAATTTCTTATTTTATTTTATTTTTTTTTAAAGATTTTATTTATTTATTTGACAGAGAGAAATCACAAGCAGGCAGAGAGAGAGAGAGAGAGAGAGGAGGAAGCAGGCTCCCTGCTGAGCAGAAAGCCCGATGCGGGGCTTGAACCCAGGACCTGGGATCATGACCTGTGCCGAAGGCAGCGGCTTAACCCACTGAGCCACCCAGGCGCCCCTAAATTTCTTATTTTAAAAAAATTAAGGAAAAGCTTTGATATAGATATTCTAAGTCAATATTCACTATAATTAATTTTATTATTAAAACATTTTAGAGTACTATCTTAATATACTATGAGTCATACCAAAGAATTTGGCACTGTGAGGGAGGGCATTTACAAAGATATACTCTTTGTAAATACTATTCATATTAGATACTATTCATTAAATACTATTCATATTAGACTTTCATAGAGCTTTAAGCTAAGATGCCTAAGCCCTTATTGGTCATCTTTAATATGTATATACTTATTCTCTTTTGTAGAACTATCCAACAAAAAGCAAAGAGGGACTGTCAGCATGCAAACACAGTAATTTATATAAAAAATACAGTTATTTCCCATAATACAAGACAACATGCCAAGTTCTGGGGAAGAAAAGCAAAGATAAAGGAGTATTCAGGTACATCCATGTGCCATCCACAACGTACGTTCTGATACTACGGGCAGAGAATGGACCAGTTGAGGAGTCTCTATCTGTGTGTCATTTCCCACCTAAACACCTCTAGGAGGCTCCCAACTAGCAGAACCCATTTTACTGAAAAATTTTTCATGCTTCTCTTGCTGCTAACTTCTTCCACTCCATTTTAAAAGACTCCCTGAGGGGTGCCTGGATGGCTCAGTGGGTTAAAGCTTCTGCCTTTGGCTCAGGTCATGGTCGCAGGGTGCTGGGATCGAGCCCCGCATCGAGCCCCGCATCGAGCTCTCTGCTTGGCAAGGAGCCTGCTTCCCTTCTCTCTCTGCCTGCCTCTCTGCCTCCTTGTGATCTGTCAAATAAATAAATAAATAAAATCTTAAATAAATAAATAAATAAAAATAAAAGACTCCCTGACTCTTGCTAATATGTACTGTTCTCATTCTTGCCTTCTCTTGCTTCTGCTCTTCCTTTGCCCGCATTCTTTCAGATTTACTCCTTCAGATTTAGGTAAAGTATCATTTTACCTTGAAACCTTTGATTAATCCAAAGGACTGTTTAGCATGCGTATGGCAATGTTTTAGGTGTTTAACATACGTGATATTATCTATCACAGCTTTGCAGGGAGGTAGAGATGCAAAAAGCTCGGAGCAGTTAGGTCACCTGCCTCAAGATACACAGTGAAAAAATAGGAGAGTCCAGATTCACACCCCATCCAGCTGATCCAAACACCTGTGTAGTTGAGGAATTACTCAGTTATTTTGTTCCCTTTCTAATATCTTCCTATCTGAACTCATGTTTTAGATAGTAGCAAATGATTCAGTACTTAATAGTTCTTGTGTTCATATATACTACTCTGGGCTCTTCAGTTAGACCATAAATGCAGAGAAGTTTATTAACCCAACACTCAAGCCTAATACCAGGCATTTCACTTGTTGATGGATTCAATCTAGTTCACTGACAGCATTTTAATATATCAGAGAGAAAGCTACGCTTCTCAGATGATTACTATTTTGCCACTGCTTTGGGTTTATCTGTAGTTCTAGTCACCCTGTGGAACTATTTGCCTTGAGTGCAGTATAAATGTGAAGTTCCAAAGGAACATCTTAATTCACCAAGTCTTTATTGAGTGACAATTGTGTGATAACATTTTGCCTGGCACCTGGGGGAAAATAATAAAAAGGCTTAAGACAGTCTCTACTCTTCAGACCTTTAGTATTTTGTTGGAGAGATATTTTGCCTATATTAAATTATATATGTATATCATATTTAAGTATACGTTACATGTAAGTATATATGCTATATATGTATACGAGTAAACATAAAAAGCATGAATTTATACATAAAATATGATTTAGTACAGTGCCTGGCATACAGTAGGAGCTTAAATAATTTATTAAGAAGAGGGGATGGAGGGATGGATGAAAATAGGTGAAAGGTATTAAGAGGTACAATCTCCCAGCTAGAAAATAAAAAGACATGGCAATATGATGTACAGCATAAGGAATATGGTCAATAATACTATATCAACTTTGTATGGTGACAGATCGTAACTAGACCCATTGTGGCGACCATTTTGTAAGGCACACAAATACCAAATCACTACGTTGTACACCTGAAACTAATACAACATTGTCAGTTATTCTTAAAGTATCCATCCAGTCACAGCAAATGGAAGATAGCAGGCAAAATTTAATCTACAATTATCCATAATAAATGGTTATCATTTATCACCACAGACATTTCAACAAATATTTAGAATGTTTCTAAACAGAACTTACAGTCTGACAAAGTCAATGCTGAGAAGGAGGTATAGAAAACATAACAAATTGGACTTTTTCTTATGGAGCCCTCTCCTGAAAAATGTTTCATGCACTAAATCCTTGGGATGAGCTTTTTCCAATAGCATTTTTTTTCCTCCTTAAAAGTGGAATATAGGGGCACCTGGGTGGCTCAGTGGTTAAAGCCTCTGCCTTTGGCTCGGGTCATGATCTCAGGGTCCTGAGATTGAGTCCTGCATCGGGCTCTCTGCTCAGCGGGGAGCCTGCCTCCTCCTTCTGTCTCTCTCTGCCTGCCTTTCTGCCTACTTGTGATCTGTCTGTCAAATAAATTTTAAAAAATCTTTTAAAAAAAAAGTGGAATACAGGAAAAAGGGATAATGTTTTTGTACATCTAGTTTAGATATACTCTGGCTATGATTTTATTCTAATATTAAGATCATTAGTAAATCTTTTTTTTTAAAATATTTTATTTATTTATTTGACAGACAGAGAGAGAGAGATCACAAGTAGGCAGAGAGGGAGACAGAGAGAGAGGAAGGGAAGCAGGCTCCCTGCCTAGCAGAGAGCCGGATGTGGGGCTCGATCCAAGGAGCCTGGGATCATGACCTGAGCCGAAGGCAGAGGCTTTAAACCACTGAGCCACCCAGGTGCCCCAGTAAATCTCTTTTTTACAATTATTTTCCTTGTACGAATTTGAATACATCAGCTTAGGGTTAGGTAAACTAAATGGAAAAATATCGCTAAGTCTAGTATCAAAAACTAGATGTGGTTCTTTGATTCCATGACTTGTTTAATGGATTACAATGAGGCATCAGCTAAGGGCTGGTAATTTAAATTATAAGCAGAGGGTTCAAAGCTGTGGCTAATTCATTACTCACAAATCTCTAGTTGAGGTAGTAATTTAAAGTCATGTGTGTCGCATTAATGTAATCTTGTTTCCAAATGACAAGATAAATATCTCAAGGAACATAATGTATTATGGTCATAGGTCAAACCAAATGAATGTCTAAAATAGATTAGCACTAAGTGCATGCAATATGTCATGTTTATAAATTTTAAAAAGGATAAATTATATTAGCATTTAGCAGATTGTTCATTACACATCATCAATGTTTAGCTTTAAGTGCATTAATACTTTATTCACTTATAGCATTCTCTGAAAACACCACACACAGAGCTGCTACAAAATCTCTTACTGAAAATCTACTACTTGGGGGGTGGTGGTGGTGGAAACTAAACAGAATAGGTTAATCCATACCATCTCCCACCAAGATTTGATTACTTTGTTTCACATATGTGTGAAACATATATTTTGGCCCTGAAGTGGCTCAAACAATGGCAATGCTCTAACTGGCAGAAGAAGAAAATTGCCAAAATGCCAGGTCCTTACCAATTTGCATGTGTAGCTCTGCTTTTAATTTAAGCCTCTCCATCAGCTGGCACTGGGTTAGAGCCTCGAACATTGTCCTGGAGTAGAAAACCCCAATGAAATGACACGTGGCAAAGTAAGTGCAGGATAAGGATGCAGGCTGTCAGTGAAATTATAAAATAGACAGTTGGTTTTCAGATTTGAGCTGAAATTTTACTCTTGTGATTTCAGTATGAATTTACCAGTTTTTCTATCTACAAGCTGTGACATCACTGGTGGTTTATCCAACTCTCTCATCACTTCTACAAGTCATTATACACTGCTATCTCAGCTTCCTGTTACTGGGGTGAATATTTTGGGAAAAGTCATTTAAGGTAGGTAAGGACACTGAAGGAGCAGCAAACCAACTAAACACAGCTTACAGAAATATTTTCTTTAGCTAGCACAGGAGTCTTTGTGGTTTCACAGTGTGTGTGTATGCTTTTCATTAAATCTGAGCATCTTTAAAGCAAGCCAGGCAGCCCCAGCCCATCAATGGCTTCCTCTACTCCTTCTCTCTACACAAATCTTCCCACCCCAGTGTTAACTACAGGCAGTGGAGTCTGCAATAGTAGTTGCTGCTCCAATCGAGACAGGACATTTGTCTTGCTGAGTGGAGTCTGCATGGAACGAAAATGATCAGGACAGCAGAGGGGATTTTTAGGCTTTATGGAAGGAAAGAGAAGGGGATAAAATGGCAGTTGAGACTAATGACAAGGAGAGCGACTTTGAGGATGCAAACCAATCACATGAAGGCTCTGCTAGACTCTGGGCAAAGGAAATCCTGCCCTCTGTACAGAGGTTTTAGTAAAATATTAATACCTCACAAATGTATAAAAAAAAAAAAGGTATGTTCTGAAAAACCAAGCAAGTTCTGAGTGTCTTAGTACAAAGCAAGGACTGAGGGTATCTTGAACTACATTTGGGTTAACACAAAAGAGTATTGGGGATTCTTTCTCCATCTAAGCTATGACAGAGTTTCCTGCCACACAGCTAAGAAAGTGACCTGCATTTAACTAGCAGAAAGGTGTTGCGTCCATGATCAAGGCTCAGCCAATCAGATGTTGCTGCAGGCATTTGGAAGCTTGAGAGGGTGAAGGAGAAGGACACAGTAACAGTCACAACTTATTTACTGTTCAGTGCATTCCAGGCAAACATTTAGTCATAAATGACATTTTTCAAATAGTCCAGAAAATTCAGAATGGATCTTTTATTCTGTTCCAATGAAGACCAAAACAGTTTTTAAAATTCTAGTACAGGTTATATTAGTTTCAGTTGTACAATTTAGTGATCCAGCGATGCTCTACTTTACCCAGAGGTCATCATGATCCATATACTCTTAATCCCTTCTCCTATTTCATGTATCCCCCACCCACCTCCCCTCTGGTAACCAATAGTTTGTTCTCTATACTTAAAAAGTGTTCTTTGATTAGTCTCTGTTTCTTAATTTCATATGAGTGAAATCACATGATATTTGTCTTTCTCTCACTTATTTTACTTACTAGCATTATACTCTCTAGATCCATCCATGTTGTTGCAAATGGGAGGACTTTATTCTTTTTTATGGCTGAGTAATACTCATCATATATATACATATACCACATCTTCTTATCCATTCATCTGTCCATGGACACTTAGGCCGCTTCCATAATTTGGCTATTGTAAATAATGCTTCAATAAACATAGGGGAACATATGTCTTTCTGAATTAGTGTTTGCATATTCTTTGGGTAAATAACTCAGTAGCATAATTATGGGATACTTCCCACAGTGGGCAGCACCAGTTTGTGTTCCCACCAACAGCGCAAGAGGGTTCCTTTTCCTCCACGGCCCTCACCAATACTTATTGTTTGTGTTTTTGATTTTAGACATTCTGACAGGTGTGAGGTGATACCTCATTGTGGTTTTGATTTGCATTTCTCTGATGATCAGTGATGCTGAGCATCTTTTCATGAGTCTGTTAGCCATCTGGATGTCTAATTTGGAGAAACGTCTGTTCCTGCTGTCTGTGTGTTTTTTAATTGGATTATTTGGTTTTTTGATAGTGAGTTGTATAAGCTCTTTATATATTTTGGATACTAACCCTTTATTGGACAGGTCATTCACAAATATCTTCTCCCATTCCATAGGTTATCTTTTGAATTTGTTGATTACTTCCTTTGCTGTGCAGAAGCTTTTTATTTTGATGTGGTCCCAATAATTATTTTTGCTTTTGTTTCCCTTGCCTCAAGAGACATACCTAGAAAACTTGTTGCTATGGCCAACATCAAAGAAATTACTGCCTGTGTTCTTTCCTAGGATTTTTACAATTTCAGGTCTCTCATTTAGGTCCTTAATCCATTTTGAGTTTATTTTTGTGTATGGTGTGAGAAAATGGTCCAGTTTTCCCAACACCGAGACCAAAATAATCTTTAAAACTTCTTAAGCTTATTTGGAATCTATGTCAATAATTTCAAATAAAAAATGTACAGGACACAAAATTCACAGGGGAAAGTGTATCTGTTAAAATCTTCTTGCCTGGATTTATTAACGTGCAGTACAGTGGATTCACTTTGCGAGTTCAAATCCCAATTTACTATTCCTAACTATATGACTGTGGACTAGTCACTTCCCTGATTAATTTCTTTACTTACAACCTCAACCAGTAAAGACAAAGTGGGGGTGATTGGTGTAATGCACAGCAGAGTCAAAGCAGCAATCAGAATAGTCCGAATCACACCAACATATGGTGTTGATTAGTATTAGCTAAGACTGCCACACCAGACATCCTAGACTGGATAGCTTGCACAATAGAAAGCTGTTTTCTCATTTGGAGGTTGGAAGTCTAAGAAGAAAGTGTTAGTAGGCTTGGTTCCTCCTGAGGCCTACCCTCCTTGACTGGCAGATGGCTCTTTCTCTGTGCTTATACATTCCTGGTGGCTCTTCCTCTTCTTAAAAGGACATCAACCATAGTGTGTTAGGACCCCCACACATATGACCTCATTTAACCTTAATTACTTCTTTGGGGCTCCAAATACAGTCACACTGGAGGCTAGGGCTGCAATATAACTGGTTTTGGGGAGACACAATTCAGTCTCTAATAGGGTATTCAGAGTGTCTACTTCACAGGGTTACTAGGAACATGACATGAGTTAATATCTGTAAAGCATTTAGAACAGTGAGTGGTATATGGTAGGCCCATGCAAATATTTACTAAGTGATTTTGAAAGAAATTTAGACTTTTTAAATGAGTTAATTTCCTCATCTCTTAAATGAGATGCCTTCTCTCTCTTCCAGACAAGAATCAGCCATGTATATTAGTGACTTATTGTTGCATAAAATTTAGCAATTTAAAACAAAATAAACATTTATTATGTCACACAGTTTCTGTGGGACAGGAATTCAGGAGTAGCTTAGCTGGGGCATTCCAGCTTAATTTCTCATGAAGCTATAATCAAGGCATCAGCTGAATCTTAATTGTGACTGGAGGATCCACTTCCAAGATAGTTCACAAACATGGCCAACTAGTTGGTGCTGTTTTTGGCAGGAGGCCTTAGTTCCTCATCATGTGTACTTCTCCAAAAGGAGAAGTATATAAGTGCCCTCAGAATATGGCAGCTGGCTTCCTCTGATGCAAGTGGTCCAAGAGAGAACAAGGCAGAAATGACATTTTCTTTTATGATCTGGCCTCATAAATTACATAACATTACTTCTTCTATATTCTACTGGTCACAGAGATCAACACTAATATGATATTGGGATGGGGTGGGGAGGAGGAGAACTACACAAAAGGATGAACACCAAGTAGTAATCATCCATAGGAGCCCATCTCAGAAAACAGCTACCATACTTGGCCAATCAGAAGCTCCCGCCAGATTCTGAACCATAGAAATGAAACAAGGACACAGCACCTGTCAGCTTACTTATAGCTCAGCACAAATATCAGGTGCAAACAGCACCAGTTACAGCATCTGAAGCAAAAATTAGCATGGTGTGTTCTGGACTATTTTCCATTGTCTAACTTTTTTGGGGGGATTCTTGTTCTCTAATCCTATTTCCCAGTCTCCCAATTGATTCTGCGACCTGCCCAATGTTTTTTCAGTGATTTGTTTTTTAATCTGATAGTCAGTTGGCTTCTATTGTTTGTAATCTAAAACCCTGACTGATACAATTTAGAAATCTTCCCCACTGTCTTCTGTTACCATTAATGTTCCCATATCCCAGGTCACATGCTATTTCCCCAAGGAAGACTTCTTGAAGCCCTCAGATCAGAACAGGGCAGAAAACATGAGTCTCATGTTCTGTGGTGTGTACCCCACATCTCACATAACAGTATCTCAAAAAATGAAGAATAAAAGTCCAATATAAACTTTCTGCAGTTTTGACCAATATTTGTGAGAAGCTGACATCCTTCAATCAATCATTTAGTTGAACAGAGAACGATATTGTCTTCATTTATTTTTATATTTCCAATGTGCTCATTCCATTAATTTTGAATTTGGTGTTCTCAAAGCTCAGTTTAATGTTGCCATCCTCTGTGCAACCAAGGAGGTACAGTTGAACATATACTTTACTCAGTAAACAATTTTCCTAGGGAGAGCTAACATGTAAGTTTGCTTTGTGAACATGAATTTGAAAATGAAGGGAACTAATTCTTTGATTGTTCAATGGTATCTGGCTAAGGAAACTTGACTGAGAATGGAGATACTCCCACTAAGATGTCTGCCAGCTCCATGAGCAGCATTCCCTCTGCAGAAATGAGAAGTGCCAATGTTTGACTCTCCACTCCCTGGGCCCCCAATTTTTCTCTGCTGACAACTGTCATGGACCTGGACTGGATCCTGACGGAAGAACCAACCAGCACTTGGAGCCTTTGGAGGATCAGAGGTTTATTTAACACAAGCGGGCTCAGAGGGACTGTTTCTCCAAAGGTCTGAGCCCCGAGCACAAGCAGGGAGGGTAATTTATACCCTTCTACTTCCATATACTTGCTACTTTTGGCGTGCGTGGGAAACAGGGTAGAGAAGAACCCAGAAGGGCTCTGAGACAGGGACTGGAATCCCTTACTGGTTTGGTTCGGCCATCTTAGAGTACAGTTTTTCCCTTATTATGACAACCCCTCCCCTCTTCCACTTGTTTTACTCTTTCTTTAGTTATACTACCCCACACCCACACTTGATGGTATAGGAGTAATTTATTTTAAAGATAATTTTAAGCCTGATCAGATTTGGAAGCTAGAAAGTAGAAGGAGGTAGCAGAATTCTTAGGAATTACTCTCTAAGTTTTGGGTCTTGTTTTTTGTGTTTTTTTTTTTTTTTTTTAATTAATCTGGTAAAATCAATGTGGCCTGCATTACCAGCTTGAGGTATAATTAAGATCATAAATCTTTTTAATATTCAAATTAAACACTCAATTCTTCACAGGACCATTTTAAAAGGAAATCCAATGGCTACCTCTTGAAACCTCCTCCTTTAACCAAGTTGTCAAGAACTATGGATGCTTGTGTAACCCAAAGGGGACATCCCTGTTTCTCAGCTACTTGTTGTTAGCAGAATTACCAAAGGAAGAGAAGGAGGCAAGGAGGGAGACAAGAGGAAGAGATGGAGGGAAAGAGAAATACTAAAATAGGAGGAGAGAAGGCAGGCACTCAAGCTGTCTGACCAGTTTCATGCCAGCCCTAACAATCGTCATTTCTGTTGTCACTGCCATACCAAATTATTGCACTTAACAGATCTTATCTAGTGCATCATTTGAGCCCTTTCTACCCTCGCCAGTGATGCAGCACATGCTGCAGAGGTCCACCATGACCAGGTTTCTGAAGTTCCAGGTCTCCTTTTACCCTTTCAGTCAAGGGCCATTGTTTTCACAGTGCACCCATTGTGAAAGAGAGATCTTCCAGCCACAGACTGTTATGGAATAAATCGTGGCTTCATGATTTCCTACTACTTGCTAGTCAAACACCTGTCTTCTCTCAGGGCGAATCTTCCTTTGGAGACACAGGGGAACTTATTGGAAATCATTTCAATCTATCTGATGTTCTGATAGGTGGTCTCCACTGGAATGGGAAGATTCTATTTCCCCCTGAGAAGTCTTTGACAATGCAAATTTACTTCAGTTTTCCTCAAGCCTGCACTGCAAAGGTTCTTTGAAGAAAACTTTATCAAGCCACAAAGTATTTCTGACACATGGGTCAGAAATAAGAAAAACAGCTCCAATTGACCCTTTGTAAGTCACCTAGCAAAAAAGTTGCTTGCACTTTCACCAACCAAGAAACAAAAATTGTTCTATCTTGCTGGGTATATCTCATACCTCTATGTCCAGGAAAATATATAGCCCATAGTTTTTAAGCTATAAGAAAATGTACCATCAACTTGAAGAGTATAATGTAATAGATAATGGGAACATTTAGCAGAGTTACCTTGGATAATAGTACACAAATTTTTGTCCAAATATCAGGTTGTACTAAATTCAGTCTACGGATTTGCAGTCAACTGATGCCCCCTACTCGCATAGCTAAGAGGTAAGCATGTATCATAAAACTAAACTAATTCTCTTTCCCTGGACACAGTAATTAAGGGATGGCTCAATATGAGCTATAGAACCTAGTTTTTGCTCTACTCTTGAAGGACAGTAGTTCTCTTTCCTGTTAGACAAGACACAGAACCACTACTAAAAAGCCTGTTTTAAAATGGAGTTGGGGCGCCTGGGTGGCTCAGTGGGTTAAACCGCTGCCTTCGGCTCAGGTCATGATCCCAGAGTCCTGGGATCGAGTCCCGCATCGGGCTCACTGCTCAGCAGGAAGCCTGCTTCCCTTCCTCTCTCTCTGCCTGCCTCTCTGCCTACTTGTGATCTCTCTCTGTCAAATAAATAAATAAAATCTTTAAAAAAAAAAATAAATAAATAAAATGGAGTTAACCCAGAGGAAATATAACTAGCTATAAATCCTGGTCACAGCAGATAAAGAGTACTCAGTAATGAATCAATAAACTTCCTTCTGGGTGGAGTTATTTGGTTTGGGATTTTGTTGCTTTCTCTCAAGAGTCTCCTCTGATACCTGTGAACCAGTTAGCATATCAGAGGGTTTAAATTGGTGATGAATCGGGTAGAAGGAAAAGGGTGGAGAAGTGTATTTTCCTTTTCTCTTTCAATTTGTGCCTCTTGTAACCACTATAACAACAGGAAGTACAGGTTTAATTGGAAATGGGCTAACATACTTCTAAGAATAATCATCTAAGGCTAACTGCCTAGGTAGTTTTGAAGTCAGATAAATTGGCTCTCTTGTTATAAGTGCATCTCTCCTGATTAGTACTTGATTAAACAACAACAACAAAATAACCTCTTAGAGCTGAAATATCAACAGCTTCCTGGATTCCATTTTCTTTGCAAGATAATGACATAGCATACTGTTTAGCATGCTCTTAATGGATGAATATCAGAATATACAGGGTTTTTCTATCGTTGATGCCTTGTGTGCTAAGAATTTCATTATATCTCAAATTACCACATAAGATTTTCTTTTGTATTTTGTCACAAACATATTCCTATGCACAGAGATAATTGCCACAACTTCACCATATATGTTAAGCTGTTCTTTTTCTTTATGTTTAACTTTTCTTTAAAGTATCCACTTTAGGGGCTCCGGGGTGGCTCAGTTGGTGCACTGACTCCTGATTTGGCTCAGGGTCCTGATGATCACAGGGTCACGATATTGAGCCCCCACCTCAGGCTCTAGCCTGCTTAAGATTCTCTCTCTCCCTCCTCCTCTTTCCTCCCCACCCCGCTTACTTGTATACTATGAATGAATGAATGAATGAATGAATGAATCAATCGAGCCACTTGAAGTCTAAGAGCACTTAGCCTGGTTGAAAGATCCTGATTTGGCCATGGTTTGTCTTTTTTCAAAACAGATATTTTTGGAATGGAGGAAAATCTGATTGGATTTTTGGTTCACCATTAAGTCCTAAGCAGTTACTGATGGCACACGCCATGTAGTTTTGTAACAAAAGAGAAAGGAAACTGAGAAATGTGCTCCTTGCCCTCTAGAAATTTATAATCTGATTCTCATTACAAAATGGGCAGGGTGATAATATTTTAGTAGTTTACCACAGCAAAATACAAACTAATGTAATATAGTATCATTAAGTGATGAGAAATTATTTGGTAAAGAAGCTCTTAATAAATATTTGTTGCCTCATCAGAGAAAAATTAGTCAGCAAAGTCTTCTTAAATGTTCATCAATACCTAGAGTCACAGAGTACCCCTGAATCAATGACTTTAATCATTCATCTATTCAGCAAGTAATTAGTACATTCTATGTTTAGATGCTTTTTTAGGTGCTTGTTGTCTTTCTGGTTTTATTTAGTCTTTTATTTTGGCTGCAATTCATTGTGCAGAATTATTATCCTTGGCTCAAACACTATCATGATTCATTTGGGGGCCACAATTAGGTTGTTTCCAGTGGAGGGCTATCATAAATATTTTGCTCATGTTTCCTGGTACATATGACTGTATATGAGCAAGGAGTAGAATTGTGGAGTCAAATGGTATGCAATGCCGGGGGGGTCCCAAATAATGATTACAAGAAAATATCTTCCATTTATATTCCTACCAGCAATGAATGAGAAATCCAGCTGATCCACGTCCTCACCAACACTTGATATTATAAGACCACTTAATTTTTAGTTTTAATTTTTAAAAATTTTCCAGTCTATTGTGTATAAATGTTAGCTCACTGTGGTCTTGTTGTCCTAATTAAACCTAGGTTGAGCATTTCTTCCTATATTTTGTGGTAATATATGTGTTTTTTTTCCTCCTTTTCTGACTGTAAAATCCTTAACATTATAGATATAGATAAGAAATCAGAATAGCAATAAAGATTCTAACAAGTCAACAAAATATGAGAGGCCACTTAAAAGTCTCTCATATTCTTTGCTTTTGGGGGAATATATGAAAGAAAAACGTATGCTGCTTTGGCCTAGTAAGGAAATATTAACTGCCAACTATTACTCACCTTATATATATCAGGCATCTGCATCAGAATTCCTCCATTTTTTCAGCCTTTTCCCACACATCAACTCATTCCTATCACTCACATAATTCCAATCAAATCAAAAGAAGAAGTGTGGCTACAAAGGCTCCTTTCACACAAAATGACTCTGAGTGACTGAAAGGCTCATGAGTTCTGGTCATGGTCTAAACACCAGTTGGCTGGCCAGGAACACAAAAGTTTCAGGTCACCTTGGAGCCACCCCTGATAGCCACACTGGGATGACCTGTGAGACTACAGAAAATCACTTCAAATCAAAATCTCTTCAAATCAAACTGGAATATACATTACAGTCAGAGGACCAAGCAACATTTGGTTTAAGCGCATAATACCAATTATAGTCACACTCTCAGTTTTTCAAGTTCAGATGTGAAAGAAGATAATGATTGCACAAAACTTGCTTCACTGGGTGTCTGACACTTGTTGAAAAAGCACAGTGAAATATTAGAAACACTGTATAGCTATAAAGACAAACAAAAATAATAAATTTAACATGAACAATAACAACATGTTTTTAAGATTTTATTTACTTATTTATTTGAGAGACAGCATGAGTTGAGGTTTGGGTGGAGGAGCCAGAGGAGAGGAGAGAAGGAACAGACTCCCCGCTGAGCAGGGAGCCCGATGCAGGGCTCCATCCAGGACCCCAAGATCATGACCCGAGCAAAAGACAGTATGCTTTAACTGGACTGAGCCACCCAGGCGCCCCTAAAAATAATTTTAAGAGGTAAAAAAAAAAAAATTATCATCAAGCCAAATTGAAATCTCTAATTTTGGATCATGTTGTTTTTTTTTTCCTCCTCAAATAAGAGCAAGAAATTATAAAACTTTCAGAATTCAGAGTTACCAAAAAGGCATAAGAGATGGAGGAAGTCCAACTGTAATGGTCTTCACTTGCATCCAAGATGTCGTCTTAATCCATTCTGGCTACTATTACAAAATACAAGAGACTGAATAACTTTAGATCATAAGATTATTTCTCACAGTTCTTAAGGCTGGGAAGTCCCAAGACCTTGGTGTCAGCATACTTGGGTCTAGTGAAGGCCAGCTTCCTGGTTGTAGCCTGTGCCTTCTCATGATGTCCTCACATGAAGGAAGGGCTAGAGATTTCCCCTGGGAACCACTTTTATAAGGCACTAATCCCATGCATGAGGGCTCCACCTTCATGGCTTAGAACCCTTGAAAGCACCGTCTGCTAATACCATCACACTGGACATTAGGGTTTCAACGTAGGAACTATGAGGGGGACACAAACATTCAGTCTATAGCAACTATATTTTCTTTATATATTTTCTTCTTCAGCATTCTAGTATTTTCAGAATGGGCAGATATTTAAATTTGCACTTTGTTATCACTGGGCAAATGAGTGTCACTTTCCAAAAGCCAAAAGGGTATAGCCCTACCTTAACAAACCAGGAAGTCACAGCTCCAAATCCTACTGGCCTGCAATCAGGCAAACCTTTTTTCTGCTCTTCTTGCAATAAATGAGTGAAAACACACAAATAACAACAAAGAGTATAATTTTAATGATACACAATTTAAAGCTTCTTTTTTAAAAGAAAAAACTATAAAAGTACTATGTGATCACCTATTTTAATTCTGTGTATACATAAAAAAAAAAAGTCTATGAAAGCTTATGAAACCAGTTACAGCCACCTCAACTCTTTTTGTGTGTCCTCAGAAAAAATCCCCAGATGTCACAATTGTCACACCTACTTGTTAAATTGGAGAAATTCTTGAACCACAGTAAGCAGAATGCTGGAACAGATGGAAAGTTTCTTTTTGGGCTGAGAAAAAGAAATTTCCAATTAAGAAATGCCTGGACCCTATTTTGTCTCCCTTCTAGTTGACTGAACTATGAGATTTCCTTATGTCACAGTTTAGAATTCAAACAAAAATCTTTTTGTTTTAATATTCTTTGTTTTTTCATGTATCTATAAACATTAGCTTGAAATCTGCTCACTTTCATGTCCTCCTTATAAAATTGCTATAGTGCTTTCCAAAAAAAAAAGGAAAATTAATAAAATATTTTCATGTAATGTTATTTTTAATACTCTATTCTTATGCACTTCCGGTCAAGTTTACCTCATACGTTTTCTATTCACTTACAACTTTATACAGTATCTATTATGTGCCCAATACTTGTTTCCTCAGTATATATCAGTATATTATCTCAACCTACCCCAAAAGAAGCATTACAAAATGCCAAAATAGATTCTTTGCACAGATATGGAAGCAGATGTCTGCTTTCCTACCAACTACCATCCCAGCCTCAAATGCAATCTCCAACTAACAGTTACCTTCCCTAATACCTTTCTGGAGGAAAGATGAGTTGGTTCATTCTTGAACCATCCCATCCACCTAGCAGCTGCTCTCTCTGACAGGTCCTTCAGCCTGGCCTGATGCTTCTGGTGAGCCCTTTCACGCTTCACTACTGGCACAATCCCAAACTCTTTCCTCCCCCAGTTTACCACCAACTGAGAATACACAGAGCAAGCTTTCTTACATGTCTGTGGCACTGGGGTACCTCGGTGGTCCCTCCATTAAGCCTCTGACTCTTGATCTGACTCAAGTCATGATCTTAGGGTCATGAGCCCAGCCCCACATGGGGTCCCACACCCAGGGCAGACTTTGAGATTTCTCTCTCTCCCTCTCCCTAGGCCCCTCCCCCTTGCTTGCATGCTCTCTCTCTCAAATAAATAAATATAATCTTAAAAAAAAAAAAAAAAGGCTCTGTGGCATTAAATGTCCCAGCCATTTAAATGTGCTTAATTTTTTAATGTAGTTTTTACTTCCATAGCAAAATTGAGAGTAGACAGTACAGAAAGATCTCCTTTATCCCTGTTCCCACACACACACAACCCTTCTACTGTCCACAGCCCGCACCACAGTGGAATGTCTGTTAAAACAATGAACCTACAATGACACATCATATATACTCCAAATCCCTAACTTATATTAGGTTCACTCTTGGTGTTACACATTCTATGGATTCTGACAAGTGTGTAAGGACATGCATCCACTACTGTATTATCATACAGAAGAGTTTCACTGCTCTAAACTCCTCTGTACTCTTCTAATTCGTCCTTCCCTCCCTAGTGCCTGGAAACCACTGATCTTTTTACCATTGCCATAGTTTTGTCTTTTCCAGAATGTCATATAGCTGATATTCATACAGCTGTATGTAGCGTATGTAGGTATGTAGCCTTTTCAGTTAGATTTTTTTCACTTTGTATATAAATTTAAGGTTCCTCTAGTCTTTTCATGGCTGATAGCTCATTTCTTTTTAGCACCTAAGAATATTCCACTGTCTGGGTTTATCACAGTTTATTTATCCATTCACCTCCCAGCGGACAACATGGTGGCTTCCAAATTTGGGTCATATGAATTAAAGCTGCTATAAACATCACTGTACGGCTTTGTGTGGACATAAGTTTTAGTTCATTAAGGTAAATACCAAGGAGCACAACTGCTAGATATATGGTAAGAATATGTTTAGTTTCGTAAGAAACCGCCAAACTGTCTTCCAAAGTGGCTATGCCATTTCACATTACTACCAGCAATGAATGAGAGCTCCTGTTTGGTCCACATTCTGGCCAGCCTTTGGTGTTGTCAGTGTTTTGAATTTTGGCCATTCTAATAGGTATATAGTAGTATCCCATTGTTGTTTTAATTTCTAATTCCCTAATGACATAGGACGTTGAAATGTTTTGTCTGCATATTTGCCATCTGTAAATCTTCAGTGAGGTATCTGTTCAGGTCTCTTGCTCATTTTTTTAGTCAGATTGTTATATTCTTATTGTTGAGTTTTAAGAGTTCTTTGTGTACTGTGGATACAAGTTCTTTACGAGACGTGTCTTTTGTAAATTTTTTTCTCCCAGTCCGTCTTCTCGCTCTCTTGACATTGTCTTTTGTAGAGAAGTTTTTTTATTTTAATGAAGTCCAGTTTTATCAATTACTTACTTTATGCATCCTGCCTTTGGTGCTGTATCCAAAAGTCATCACCACACTCGAGGCTGTATAGATTTCTCCTACAGTATCTTTTAGGAGTTTTATAGTTTCACATTTATGTTTAGGTCTAGATCCACTGTGAGTTAATGTCTGCGGAGGATATAAGGTCTTGTCTAGACTCAATTTTCCAGCAGGTTCATGTCCAGTTGTGCCAGTACCCTCAGTCATTTTTTCAATGACTGCATTTCTAGCTTCCCTCAACTCCCAAAATCCTTATTTATTTATTTATTTATTTATTTTAAAGATTTTATTTATTTATTTATTTGACAGACAGAGATCACAAGCAGGCAGAGAGGCAGGCAGAGAGAGAGGAGAAGCGGCTCCCTGCTGAGCAGAGAGCCCGATGCGGGGCTTGATCCCAGGACCCTGAGATCACGACCTGAGCTGAAGGCAGCGGCCCAACCCACTGAGCCACCCAGGCGCCCCCCATATTTATTTTTATTGCAAAGGAGTTCCCTATTGTTTATCTCCTCAGTTCTTCTAGAGGGCCTCATTTTTATAACAAAGCTCACTGATCCAAAGAAGTAAGAGACTCCCTTACTGTAAGTATTCCATTAGAACATGTTAGGAACATGGAGATAGGAGGAGGTGCTCACTGGCTTTGCCATAATTTCATTCCAACTGCAGATAAAACAGACCCAATACTATCATATAAAAAAATAATAAACTATGTGCCGGACAGTTTTCCCATTTTTCATCTTTTCTCTTATTTTTCAATGTTTTATGAAATAAAACCACAAAGAGGCCTGATAACTAAACCCTGATTAAAAAATTTAAGAAATGAGATTACTGTGCCATATATACATATATATATATATACACACACACACATATATACACACATATATATATTCTCTCTCTCTACATATATATGGTGTCTCTCTCTCTCTCTCTCTCTCTCTATATATATATGATCTCTATATTTTGCACTTAAATACTGTTTACCAATATTTAATAAACCCTCTTAATTATCACATTTCAAATGTTACTCTTCTATCCTGATTCTGGCATTTCTTAGCATCATGTTTTCTAAGATACTTAAATAAGTCAACAGTGTAGGAACCAGTTTAGTAAGTGATAAAGCACCTTTTTCCTACTTGCTTTTCAACTTTGAGAGAGCATTTTAAAGAATGACTAATACATTTCTTCCACCATGTAAGAAAAGATTTGAGGGCCCAATTATTGACATTTGTTTACAAGGTATAGTAAAAATGTCCCTTAAGAAATCCTGTGTCATCCCTATCCTTGCTGAGGACATGAGGTATATGAGGAAAGACAGAGTAGGGAGAGGCAGTAGTAAGGGGGTACCACAATATAAACGAACCTTCAGCAATGCAAGGACAGCATGAAAGCAAAGAGGCTGTGAGAGAGTGGAGTGTTATGCAAGGATAGTCTTTCTCTGGAATTCCAGTTGCATCTGGGCCCATTAATTTTGGATAAACAAAGTTCCACCAATGTTCCTTAATGTCCTTAGTTTCGAGTTTCTATAAAAATAGGCCTTAATGGATTTTTAAGAGTTAGGACTACTTCACAGACACTAATACCTGATGAAATAGAAATAATGATTCTCATTTTGTTTCAGCCTTACTTGCACAGGCCTTTGAACTACTGAAAAGTATTTATAAACATTTATAAAGACACTCCTCATATCCTGGAGTAAATGCGGTATTCTGCCTGCCTGCTACGAAAGCTGGTAAACAAAAACAGAGAATTTAAATTAATTTTTACGTAAGAGAAACCTAAAGATACACAAGCAGGCATTCTAATCTAGAATTCTACTTCCTTTTTACAAAACTTCTTAAAATAGTAGGATTCGCCAATTTAAAAAAAAAGACACATGTCTAAAATTCAAAAACAAGGGGCGCCTGGGTGGCTTAGTGGGTTAAGCCGCTGCCTTCGGCTCAGGTCATGATCCCAGGTCCTGGGTTCGAGCCCCACATCGGGCTTTCTGCTCAGCAGGGAGCCTGCTTCCTCCTCTCTCTCTGCCTGCCTCTCTGCCTACTTGTGATTTCTCTCTGTCAAATAAATAAATAAAATCTTAAAAAAAATAAAATAAAATAAAATAAAATTCAAAAACAAGGGCCATATATAAATATCGACATGTAATTTTCCTCTAACAATTTAAACAATAAATTGCTAAGACTCTATAAGACTGACTAAATTAAGATTTAGTACCAAAAGAAAAGATTAAAAAAGAAAAGTTTTACCTCATTACAGAATTAGGCTTTACATATTTGTCCTTTCTTCCCTTTAAATTCTGTTTAACTTTATATATAACTCATGGGTTTTCAGTTATTTGTCAATAATGCCCTAGTTTCCTCAAATAAAAGATGTAATGATCTCATTAATTCTTTCTAAAGTTTTATAGTAAAATATGCTGTTCATTACTTTTCTTCAGAAAATAAGCATGAAAGCTAAATACCTCCATTATAAGCCAACAAAAAAGGATCAGTTTTAAAACTTGTGCCCAATGCTGCTTTTGGGGCCTCTTTTGCAAATGTGTGATTACATTTTCATGCAGTTGAAGCAGTAACAATTTCTTCTCCAAATTACTTCGTATCCCCACAACCAAGTGGACGTTAGGGTGTAAAACAAAAGTTTACTGAGGTTTGAGAAGACTGTCCTACTCAAAGACGGGGCTGCTTCATATTGAAAGGCCTGCCTCTCCATTTTGTCACGGCAAACAAAGAACTCCTGGCCTTTTAGTAGCAACAATGAGAGAGAAGTGAAGACTGGTGAGTCATTGTCCAAGTCAGCAGCCCAGCTGAGGAATTGGCCACTGACAGCTGGACTGATGGAATATTATGAGTCGTCAAAAAAAGCCTGTAAGAACCATATGGAGTGACATATCAACACTTTTAATGTGCCCATCAGAAACTCCCACAGCTGATGGTGTTCACACAGCTGTAGGTTATTAGGAAGGAGCCTTAAATGAAGGAGGGAGCCCTCTTTAGGGTCATTCACTATCATAATAATGTTAACTAAAACCTGCTGGTGGCGGAGCAACTTCATAGAGAGGAACAATATATCACTTTTTGACATCTGACAAAAGCTATAGGGAGTTCTATCTTTTGTGTGTCTTGAGAAATTAATTTTATGTCTGAGTTTTACAATGATCTCCAAGAACTAATAAATGTGGCTTTTTGCCTGACTTGCATAGCTCTTAAAATTTCAAAACATGCCTTTATTAAATACATAAAATTCCATTTGAACTATACATAAAAAAAAGCATAAAAAAAACCACTGAGAGTCTCTAAATAATCTCTTCAATACCTCAAGTGAATAATCAAATAAATTTATAATACATAACCACCATGAAAGTTTTAGAATTCTATCCTGAGTAGCCATGACGCCATTTGAAAGGAAAATACAGGGATAGGTGTACTTCTCTGCAGATTATTTCTTTAACATTATAGATTTTATTACTTACTAGTAAAACTCAACAGTATGTAACAAGCAGCTTCAGGATAAACCCAACATATAGCTATCATTCTACAATAGAGAAGCCAGGATCTTTTTCCCATTTGAATTTCAAGTATGCCAGTGTTGAGAAAAATATTACGATAAAATAAAGATCACATAGGCTAAGAACAATTGATGACTCTATCGTTCCCTTAACAAACGATTAGTAAGAACCTTTTACGTGTAAGAGCCTAAGACCTCTGAAAGGAGTAACTGTGGCTCAATTTAAGAGCTTGCATTTCTGGACATGGCTAAGAGGAAGGAAGTCCATTGTGAAGCCAAATGTACCGGCTTCTGCATCAAGCCAACAAAGGAATGCCAAAGAATCACTCATAGTTCACTGTAAGATAATGTTCAGAGTTTTCTCATACGTGTAGTTGCTCTACTCAACAAGGTTAATACTGTTGAGTCAATAAAGCATTTAATCAAAAAACACAACTAAGGGACGCCTGGGTGGCTCAGTGGTTAAGCGGCTGCCTTCGGCTCAGGTCATGATCCCAGCGTCCTGGGATCGAGTCCCACATAGGGCTCCTTGCTCAGCGGGGAGCCTGCTTCTCCCTCTGCCTCTGCCTACCACTCTGTCTGCCTGTGCTCATGCTCGCTCCCTCTCTCTAACAAATACATAAATAAAATCTTTAAAAAAAAAAAAACAACAACTAAGAAACCTATTAAATAAAAGGAAAACAAAGTTTGCAAGTTGTCCTTTTCAATGATAATGCTTCTCTACAAGTGAGTAGCACGTGAACTAGGACCAATCCTAACAGCAAGTGTTACTCTGAGGCAATACCATCCTCTGTCTTTACTGCACACAGTTGTCATCCTTCATCCACAGACCACCACAGGTGGCATTCATGTGGACAAGAAGCTGGGAGTTAGGGGCAGGTTTAGCTGCTCACGGTCTGCTGAGCAAATGTCTAGGAAACACATTTGGGGCTGCTGGCAGCAAAGTGACTCCCAACCCCAGAACCCTGCACTGATTCCCCTCTTACACTTGAGATTTAAGCTTTTCCATTTCCAAATTTCTGACCTGTTTTGTATCCTCTTACGATGTGGTTGGTCAGGGAGAGAGCCACAAGAGGAGACAGAGGAGAAACTCAGGAAGACAAAGTTGATTATACTTCCACATCCTAGAGACCAGAGGCACCCACAGGGTGGTCAGGAAGCAGAATACACGAGTGCGGGCACACCTTGTGCCTCAGCCTTTATTGGGGTTTCTGTGGAAAAAGGAAGCCAGGGCAGGTAAACGGTTTAGAATTGGCTAATTTGAGTAGTTTTAGTAGGTGTAGGACCATAGGGATGGTTTTCCAATTGCTCAGTACCTGGCCTTGGGACGATGAAGGCAGAGAACTATTGCTGCTGGGGGCTTGGGAGCCAGACAGAGGATGTCTGGCTCCCGACTGGGTTTGGTTGGTTTGCTTATCAAAGGCCTGCCCTAGCTGGGCCTTGGGCTAGCTCTGAAGAATTAGCTAGCCCCAAGGGGGGTTGGGGTGGCAGGCAGTCCTCTCCCAGGCCAGAAAGATTTTTGTTAAGATATCAAAACCATGATAAAATACCAGGAGATTAAAAATATCTATACCTAAAATACAACACACTGCTTTTCTTCAAATAAGAAGAGAAAGCTTACATTAATTTATCTGACACATAATAATAAATGATGGCCATTTATGCATCCAGCCTTTCAGGGTGCTTTTAAGAAGACTGACATGATTTCTTCCCCACCTGCATTTTTTTAAGCAGGACTTTTATGATCATATCAGCAGAAAAGCCAAATAAGACTCGGAAGTCCCATGGTCTTAGCTTCACTTGCCCTCTCACTTTTGAGCTGTATTTCAGAAACCCCGATTTTCTTTCCTTCCTCTATACTATGTGGAGACTTGGATACGTGATATTTGTTTCTACCTAAAAGAGAGCACAGTGTGGCAACCAATTCTTCTGACACACACGGGTTTAGCACAAAGGCTTCTCTGGTGGAGACTTAGACTTTTCTGGAGAAGCCAAAGCAAGGAATTTTTGAGGTCCACTTTGGCGAGGCTCCAGGTATTGGGGTTTGTTCAGAATTGACCTTGATACCTAAATGCGTGAAAGACTGCTCAAAGTTGCAGACGAAGGGACTCACAGAAAACTGTCGCATGTTAAAGGCTGAGAAGACCCACAGGAAATCGATTATGTCCACTATCCCCAAATGATAAAATCCTGGGAAGATTTGCTCTCCATCTCTATATGCAGCAAAAATAAGAAGTCTGACAATACGAGTACTAGAGAATAAGACTATGTTTCAGTTTTCATGAAACTAGTTTATAAAGTTGTAGACCTCGTAGATTCAAACATTTGTATACCCAATGGCCAGCAAGTGCTTTCCAAGGTACATATGCAAGGTAAATATTTGCATGTGTGGACCAGTCACCGACATGAAAGAGTTCTTACACCACAGTTCTCAAAAGCAAAGGCTTTGAAAATTCCAAATGTCCACTCACAGGAAAATGGATCAATTCCGGTATATGGTTGTGTGGTGTATGTTTGTATGAAAAGAAAATTTAAAGATGAATGAATTACAGATACAACAAGGATGAATCTTAGTAAACGTACACATTGAAAAGAAACAAATTCAACAAAACCAAACAATGTACTATACAGATATATGCATATATTTTTGCTTATGTATATGTAATAAAACTATTTTTACAGGGGCACCTGGTGGCTTAGTGGGTTAAGCCTCTGCCTTGGCTCAAGTCATCATCGCAGGGTCCTGGATGGAGCCTTGCACTGGGTTCTCTGCTCAGCAGGGAGCCTGTTTGCCCCTCCCCCTCTGCCTGCCTCTGCCTACTTGTGATCTCTCTGTCAAATAATAAATAAAATCTTTAAAAAAATAAAAGGGATAATAAATAAATATGGGATATTGTTTACCTCGGAGGCAAGTGAAGGGGATCAGAAAAGAGTGTACATATAAACTTAAGAGAAACATAATATTCTGGTTCTTTGGGTTAGCTTATAGACTCACGGGCATCTTTATATTATTAAACAAATACAAGAAGGTCTTGCTATTTGAACAATGACAGTATATCCCAGACCACGCATAATGATTAACTCAATTCCAAGCATCTGGGGTCCAAAAAAGATGGTGACTGACTTTAAAAGATTAGTGGTAAGTAGGCTTTCTGCTTTTACAGACTTTGTTGTATTTTGTGTCTACTGAGGATCTTACGAGAGTCACCCCACATGTCATTACTTTGTCTTTTTGTAATAAATGTCAAAAGATAGAGTTTTATTGGAACAGAAAAACATTTCCTTCACACTTTTACAAAATCTACTGTGGTGATTGCTGCTGGCAGGCAGCGGAGAGTAGAGCTGATGCCTTCAAAGATTCACCAACTGTTTGGGCAACTTAATGAGACAGCAGAAAAAGCAAACAGATTTATTAAAAAAAAACAACAAAAAAAAAAACTAGAGAAGCCTATTTGCTTTTCTTCTCTTCTTGCCAATCACCTTTATTTGGCATATTTTTGTGTCTGCACCATGCCCTAAGCTCTGTGTTCCTAGTGATAAGTACAGACCAGGTAATGGTGAATCAAGTCCATCATCCCAATTTTTAAAATATGAAGCTTCCTTTCCCTTTTTTCTCCCGTTTTTATTTAAATTCCAATTAGTTAACATATGGTATAATATTAGTTTCTGGTGTAGAATTTGGCGACTTATCACTTACGTACACCACCCGCTGCTCAACACAAGAGTCCTCCTCCTTCATACCCAGCTAAGGCACCATCGGAGAGAAAAGTATATGGCACAAAATGTTTTTAAAAAAATATTCAAGGGGGCCTGGGTGGCTCAGTGGGTTAAGCTGCTGCCTTCGGCTCAGGTCATGATCTCAGAGTCCTGGGATCGAGCCCCGCATCGGGCTCTCTGCTCAGCAGGGAGCCTGCTTCCTCCTCTCTCTCTGCCTGCCTCTTTGCCTGCTTGTGATCTCTCTGTCAAATAAATAAATAAAAAAATCTTTAAAAAAAATATCCAAGAAGAAAGCTTCTGAAACTTATTCATCTTCTAATTATTACTATCTACATTTGGCACAAAATGTTACAACTAAAGCACAGCTTTAGATTTGCACTTGATAATTTAAAGTTTAAAATTCACTATTGTGATCAACCGAATTTCTGGCACCTGAACAAGAATACATAATCTAGAGATGCAGTTAAATTCAGTAAAATGTCAATTTTATTGAATTTCACTACAGGCAGATCAATATATGGATACAAGGACATGAAACCCTGAACTGAGCCAACCTAACAAAAACCATTCCTAAATATCTAATTATTCACTCTACATAGAATGGTCTTGACTGATTACAGAAATAAAAGGCAGCACTTTCCTCCTCTCAGGACTTTAAGGCTATGACAACAGACTTGGCATTTGATCAAATCTCCAATTGGTGATGTTGAGGAGTTCAGCTGAGGAGCACTTGTGCATTTGTTCCTCACATGGTTGCTCCTGCTCTTCGCCAGAGAGCTTTCTAGTTCAAGAGGAGCTGGGAGAGTAAATGAGTAAGAAGGGGCAAAGACCTGTCATTCCTTCCTTCATGCAATAAATATTTATTCTGTGTCTTCTACGTGCCACGAACCACGCTGGACACTGGAAGCAATGCCCAGCAAGGATGGCAAGGCCCCCACCCTGGTGCAGCTTCCAGTCCTGTGGGGGCTGCGTCCAGTGAAGAGAAATGTAGATGGTGGAGAGCTATGGGCGATGACAGAAGCAGCAATAATGCTTGCAGCAATATGAATGTTAAGAATCCGCAAACACCAGGGCGCCTGGCGGGGGTGGGGTGGGGCGCTCAGCCGGCTATATGTCTAACTCTTGCTTTCGGCTCAGTTCATGATCTCCTGGGTTGTAGGGAATGAGCCCTGTGTTGGGGTCCACACTCAATGGGGAGTCTGCTTGAGGATTCTCTCCCTCTGTCTCCCACTTGCTCTTTTTCCTCTGTCAAATGAATAAATAAATCTTTTTGTTTTTAAATCCACAAACATTCTGAAATTGAAGTGTTCTGTGTAAGAGTAAACCAATGCCTGCACATTAGGATCGCCTAGGATTTTTTTTTTTTTTTTTTTTCTCCAGAGAAAGCACACACATGAGGGTAAGGGAGGGAGAGAGAATCCCAAGCAGGGTCCATGTTGAGCACCCAGTGGATGCCCCCTGCCCCCAACTCACCATGCGGGGCTTGGGGCTGGTCTAGCAACCCTGAGATCATGACCTAAGCTGAAATTAAGAGTTAGAAGTTTAACCCGCTGAATCACCCTAGTGTCCCACCTAGGATCTTTTTAAAATTGCAAAGCCAGGGCTGCACTCCAGACAACTTAAATGATCACCTCTGGGAATGGAACACAGGCATTGGCAGTTTTTTAAGTTCCCCAGGTATCACTAATGTGTAGACAAGTTTGGGAATCACCAATCTAGAAAAAGGAAGATAAACAAAGACAAAGTGGAAATGATCTCTGTATAAAGGACCTGGTATCATTTTCAGGTTACAAACTCAGACGTATTAAGAGAGAAAAAAAGTCTTTGTTTCTCTATAAATGACCTAAATGACCGCAGTTTCCTTTTTTTTTTTTAAGATTTATTTATTTGGCAGAGAGAGAGACAGAGAGGGAACACAAGCAAGGGGAGTGAGAGGGGGAGAAGCAGGGACCCCAATGTGGGCCTCAATCCCAGGACCATGGGGTCATGACCTGAGCTGAAGGGAGCCACCCAGGTGCCCCATAAATTCCCTTTTATGGGAATTTGGAGATGGAGTTGGAAATTGAAGATGGAGCCTCCAGTTGCACAAGGTGGCTGAAGTTTCTCTCACTTCTTCCCTTTGTTCTCTCTTCACTGGAGCTGGAGAATTATCAAGTACCAAAGCAGGAGAGAAGGGTTAGTAGTGATGAGCTTCCATCTCATCTCCACCTAATCTCTATCCACATTGGCTCCACTGAGTCCGCTCAACACGTGGCTTCTCTATGTCAGTTTCTGAGACCCTCAGGCAGCTGCCCTGTCCCACCAGAGGCCCTCAGGCTCCTGGCCACGCCACAGACATTCTACTCTGGCCCTCTTTACAATGATGTTCAAGGGGCAGAGTAGCCTTTAAAAATAGTGCAGAAAGGAATTATTGAGAATGAAGAGCACTGCTTAATAATATAGCAGAATAAATCTTGATACTTTTTCTTTTCCTTATTCTCCACTGAGTATGCCAAGAAATTTGTACATTTGTTAAAATGTGCCTCACTTGTACTGTATCATATTATCTTCAACCCTCTGCTTCTTTCCTGAACTATTTTATAAGCCACTTGTCCATTTTGTCAGTTTATTTTTCTTAATTAAAAATATAATCCATAAACCTATGTAAATGAATGCACAAAATTCCAATACTGTGTGATATACTGAAGGCTACCAAGCTAGGAGGAAGGCCCTATCTCCCCACTTAGAGAATTCTCTTAGGAAACCTCCTGAATCACATGTGACTCAGAATTGGCCAATAAGGCAACAGTGTCCATTCTTCTTAAGAGTAAATTTTCTAAATACAAGTTAACCCCATTTAAAGATGAATACTGACCAGTATCTCTCTTGCAATATTTCTTTAGTTTTCATATGAATCTCTATTTTGCAAACTCATCTCAGGATTGTGTTTCCAGCATCAGCGTTAATAAACCATTTAAGGGAGAGCCTGTATTTGTGGTTGGTGAAATTGTTCTTGATTTATGATTCTATGCTATATTTCTTAAATCTCTCAGAAAACCAAATACCTCAGAATACACGTGTTTAGCTCCTATATATCTCTAGATCACGTTTCATTAAAAGATGCAACAATCTAACTGGAATATACCAGAATCATTTTTGTTAGGTGAGGAAATATTTAACATAAAACAGCAGTTCAGCAAGTATGCTTAACACTGGTAAAAGGTATTTGCAAATATGGAGAAATATTAGAAGGAAACAAATCAAATTAATGATTATGCGTAAGGAAGCTGGAAAAAGGGCATTTTTCTCTTAGATTTCCTTAAATCTTTCAGTGATTATTCTAACACTTCCTATTTTTAATAGTTTCTTGATGTTTATTATGCTAGATATAAAGTACAAATCTGCTCACTACAATATAGTTTAGGACCTGTCCTTGGTTTGAGTTTCTTAGAGTATAACCAAAAACCCCCAACCAATTTAGTCAACAGCACAAGAATTACGACACTCCTAATAAGGATCAGCTCTGTGAAGAAGTCTGCTTTCTACACAGGCTTTTCTATGTCTGAAAGGTAAGGGTCTACTATAGTTGGTTTATTTTTAAATTGCACTAAGATGGTAGGGAATGCCAAAGCATTTATCATTCATCAATAAAAACTGTGCTCAGGCCGAGTGCTTTTAAATATGCATGACTAAGTTCCCAGTGGTTGTTTATTTGCTTTGTGGCAGCCTGCCTGATTGCCTATCTGATCAGTAAAAGCAGTTCAGGACTAAACACTGGAAGGACAGGGAAAGTTCAGGTTCAGAACACTAATTCTGAAGATGGAGTTCTACTGTCTGGTGCCTGAAAGAGGAATTAAAAGAGTTCTAGCTGAGAACAAGAATGAGCAAATCCATTGTCTTTTTATTGAGAAAGGAATCAGAGCATCATCCTGGCCAGGACCCACTGTCCACCTACCAGATGACCTTCTTGTATGGTGAGGCTTCTCCTCCTTAAAGTAGGCAGATTCCAGGTCACCTTTTGTGCCACAAAAGTGAGTATTTGCAGACATTGTGGACGTGGGTACCTGGGCACTGGAAGGAGAGAGAGGCCTGAAGGGACCCACTTTCTTTTGATAAGAAGCAGATGAACTGAAAGTTCTAAACTGAAACAGAAATATCCAAATACAGACATTCTTTCCCCCATCTCTTGGTAAATTATTGAGCTTCAGGTATATTGAGGTGCTATTTGCAAAGATTGTGGGATTCTAGAGACAGACTTACCTCATGGGTCTTAGAGTCAAGTAGAAGCAGCTAATGTGCGAGGTAGAGTTAAGGAATGGGCCACAGAAGAAAGGAGTCAAGGTTTGTAAGAAAGTAAGTGCCTGGCTGAGAGGAGGAGGAGGTAGTTTTAGGGGATATAGAATTTGAGGTGGGCTTCCATGATAGGTAAGATTTCAATAGACTGGATATTAAGAAGCCTTTCCTGGGTATAAGAGCTACAAGGACAAAGGCAAAAAGGCAAGACCATGGAGGTCATGATGAGAAAAAAGGTAGGGTACTGAACATAAAGTCTATATAGGGGGAAAAATATACTACAGACAGCTCATTCAGACCATGAGCTGAATTTAGCTACCTGATGTCTTGTCTGGCCTGGTCAGTATTTAGTTTTCTTTTTTACCCAAAGAGAAAGAAAGAGTTTTATTGAATAAGCTATCAGTATTTAAATAATAGGAGGTTGTACATAAAACTCAATGTTTAGCTTCTCTTGAAAAAAATCTAAGGTTCTGGCATCTATGCTGGGCTTTCATTCCCACTTATCAGTGGAGATGAGAGGTGGACCTCTTGAACAGGGCAGAAACTGTCATTGGCCACAGTTCCTATCACTTCCTATTGTTTCTGCAAATGTCAGATACTGTTTATTATTATGACTAGGCTGCCCTCTTGTTTGTAGTAAAGACAAAACTTTTTCTTAAACCTTGCTTCACATATGTCTGATGCCTATAGGTATTTGGGCTATTTTAACCTCCACCATAAATAAAACATTGAACATCAGCTGGAAGCACTTTTTCTTCATTTGGTAGCTGATGGCAAAGCTTTGAAAAATTTTTTTTTAAGATTTTATTTATTTACTTGACAGACAGAAATCACAAGTAGGCAGAGAGGCAGGCAGAGAGAGAGAAGGAAGCAGGCTCCCTGCTGAGCAGAGAGCCCGATGCCGGGCTCGATCCCAGGACCCTGGGATCATGACCTGGGCTGAAGGCAGAGGCTTTAACCCACTGAGCCACCCAGGCGCCCCAAAGCTTTGAAATTTTTTGAGGGTTTAAGTGGATGAATGGCCTGTGTCTTAAGAAGCTTAGTCTATAAAAGGAAAATAAAATTAATTGCAGAGGGAAAATCGAGGTGGAAAAAAATAATGAGAGACCAATTCATCAACCAAGTAAGAGGTAAAGAGGGTTGGAATTTGGTGGCAAGAGTGGCAATGGGGAAAAGACACATGTCAGAGATACTGCAAAGATAGTAGCAAGCAACTGACTGCACTGGAGGAGGAGATGAAGAAAGATCAAGCAACTGAAAAGAGACTGCAAAAAGAGGATAGTGATAGGAATATTGCCAAAAAACAACTAGAAATGCAGTGATAACTAAGGCAACCTTTTGGTGATTCTGGATTCAGCATAGCCTGACAGTTACTGGGTGAAGAATTAGGGACCAAAATTCTCAGGGAAATAACACACCTATTCTTAACTTCCAGGTGGCCTCTTTTTTGTTGTTGTTGTTAATTTGTTTCCATGTATATGACTGGTAGACTTATCTCCAGTGGTGTATACCTACTTCATGTTATGTCGTTACTCGATAGAGAGGATGGGTGACAGAGGAGATGATGGACTGTGTGTAGTACTGCCAGAAATTAAAAGGATTTTGTCAAAAGAATTTACCCTAGGTTAATTAGAGATGCAATACACTCTTAAACAGTAAATTTAACCTTTGCATTTCTAACCTCCCAAAAAAGTCAGTAATACTCAGACAAAAGAGAAAGTTGGCTACTGAGTAGGCCCAGCTAAGTATCATCATTTTATCTCAACACAGCTCTCTTGATACGTGAATAAACAAACCATTTCCAACTTCTCTTCTCCAAGATATTTAACCCTAGAGCCGGAAATAGAACCAAAGAAGCCAGTGAAAGTAGGCTCTAGTGAAAGGTGGTCTACAAGTTTGGAGTGGTCAACTCAGCAGTGAATTTGTATCTTGGATTAATATGAACATTTCAACAGAAGCAAGTTAAAGCAACTGAAGAGCAGTCTTCACCTATACTTTAGTCAGAGTACAAATTAGTCATTTAGCAAGAGAAGAAACTTTGTTAAAGTTGAAGAGACTGTTAAAATGTGGTAAGTTGCATAAACTTAGTTGCATAAGTTGTTAATTTAGGAAATCAGGAGATGTCATGTGTCGAGGGCGTACAGTAATGGTTGGTTATGGGTATGTCTTTTTATAGGGCTGTAAGAGAGAAATACTCTCTAGATCATTAGGCAGGGAAACAGGAATTTAAGTTTTAGTATACCATGGGGCTACCGACTTCTGCAGTTCATCACATATTAAGCCTTGGCAATTACGTCACTGAATCAGCCCAGTCCTCAGTTCACTTAAGGTAAGAAAAGGAGGTGAAGGGGTTTAACTAAATGACCTCTAGTTTTGAGAACTTTCCAGGTCTGACAATTTACGACACCCTCTGGAAGTGGATTCTCCAATATATATATTGTGTTATTCTTCCATTTTTTTTTTTAACACATCTCTAAATTGTATGTTTGGGATGAGTAAAAGAGCTTTTTTCATCTGCTTCACAGAAAACCTTGATTTTTGCTAATTGCCCCCAGTATGAGTTTCCAGAATGACTGATTAAAATGGAGCCACTGGGGGTGCCTGGGTGGCTCAGTGGTTAAAGCCTCTGCCTTCACCTCAGGTCGTGATCTCGGGGTCCTGGGATCGAGTCCCGCATCAGGCTCTCTGCTCAGCGGGGAGCCTGCCTCCTCCTGTCTCTCTCTGCCTGACTCTCTGCCTACTTGTGATCTGTCTGTCAAATAAAAAAAAATAATAAAATCTTTAGAAAAAAATAAATAAATAAAATAAAATGGAGCCACTGGATAAAAGCAATTTTCCAAGCCTTCTCAGTAGGTTAGGCTGAGATCACTTCCTAGAAACAAGATACATTTTTGAGGAATTTCTAACTGGCCAAGAGAATTACAAAAAGACACCTCTTTTAGCTACTCCCTGCATGCATTCCAAGTAGACCCTTAAGCTCCTACTAGTTTCTCACCAAGGCCAGCATCTACTTGGACTTGGGTGGGTTCGTCAAATTCCCTTATTCAAGCAAGAGGCAGTGGTGCAAAGTTTCTCCAAAATGACACTGAAAAGTGCCTCAAATTAGGATATATAATCTGTTTTAATGGCTCAGTTACAATTCTTGACCAAACCTTGTTAGAGGGAGGGCAGCCTGGTCTCTAGGCTCCTCACACATTATCTGGAATCAGCTGGGACAGGTCTACATAAAATAAAATCATCAGAACTGTGTTTCCTCAAAAGATACATCGATTGTTCTTCTCTGCCTGAATTCTGTTCATCTTCATATACTGAAAAGTGATTTGTAGTAAGAAAAAAAAAAAGGATTTCTCAACATCTTTATAATAATTTTTATAACTTAAAAGTTGAATAATTTATTTTTAAATATTTGACCTAAATCAAAGTTTGACTGATTTTCAAATATACACTCACAGGGCAAAACTCTGTTCCATTGTGGCTTTCACTACAAAAGTGTTTCCAGTCTGCAAAACTCCAAACTGAAAGCATTCAACATCAGACTCAGAAATCTCGCTGAATCTAACACTAAAACAGAAATAGGTTCAAAACACAAAACATTTCATCAGCTCAAGATGGGGAAGGACCCCTGAGAGATCACAACACGTGCCAAACAGATCATAGTGAGTATATTTGGAATATCAAGAATTTATAAGACAGTCATATCATTTCTGACAACTTTGTGGTATGTACATTTCACAAGTTCTAGCGCTTGCTCCTTGAATAAAATGCTCACAGCGAAACTGGATAATCAGAGTTATTCTCAGCCTCTTTGCCTGCATCACACAGCACTTGGAATTTTTAGTGTCTGAAAATACTGATGCTCTTAAACACTCCCTTCAAAATCAGAGCCTTCTCATTTTAATACTAATCAAACTAAACCATTTGGAAGCACCCTGACTTCTCTTGCTTCCGTAGCTTATTATATTCATTACCTTACTTCAATCAGGTTCTGGATGACTTGTTTCTATTCTAGGTAGAGCCTGTGTAAGAATGGTTTAATCATACTAATAAGGATTGGCCTGATTCTCCCATCCCAATGCTCATGTAACTTCCATAGAGTCAAAATCCCTTTCAGAGTACCTTCATCTTGAAAATTCATGTGCTGTCCATATGGGAATATCTGTACACCTTTAAGATGATTGGAGTTTTTTTGCTATTATCTTCTCAAAACAAATAGAACAAACAGTGCATGTCATGCCTATCTTTTTCAGACAAGAAATCTCCATAAAGTACTTAATGGGCCAACTGGAAAATGTTCTAACAATAGTCTTCTCTGGTTTTTCAATTTATTACAGGTGCATAATCTCTGAAAAACCCAAGACGGTGAACAGATTGAATCACTTTTAACAATTTGAGTCTTGAATGAATTCCAAAGTGCTTAGAGTCAAGCTGTTTTTCCTTTAACTAATACCTCAAATAAAGATTAAATAATTTTTCTTTGAAAATTGGCCCAAAGTACCAGAAAATTGTATATTTTGGAAAACCACACTGATTATAAATGAGCTTTTGGGCATTATAATTACTCTGATATTTTAATTGGTGTTGTCATAAATTTGGGGGCAAGAGAATGTCTTCTTTGGTATGCTGAACTTCTCTGAGACACAACTATAAATTCAGTACCAACCAACGTTTTAGACCGGACTTGCCATCAACTGAAAACAAAGTCAGGAAAGCAAAGGTATGCATATACCTTAAAAAGATGGCATATAGTCCATTATTATAATGCATATAACAAAATAAATCAAAATATAAATCTTGAACAACTAGTGTGCAATTCTAATCAAGATTTAATTTCAGCAAACCTGAAAACCATCTCTTTTCTAAATATGTATATTTAGATGTCTTCAAATTTTGCTTTGGATTTCCATTGTTAGTGAGGACAGCCAAAACTACCTCTTCCTTCCTTGACTTAAATATGGCAAACGCTAAGGAGAAAGACTGATTACTGATTCTGGACATAAATGAAACAGCATTAGCAATAATGCCCAGTAGATTTATCTTAGCGTATAAAGAAAATGTACTTTTTATAGTCATCCTATGTCAAGAAAAAGCCTTCAATCAAGCCATCTCATTCCACCCTATGCACAGGAAACAGTTATCGTCATCATCACAAGGGTCAATGAACAGTGTAGAAACCACATTCTGAGGTACAGACCTTGCCATCTCTTTCAGGCTGACAAATTCTGGCCAAACTTACACTGATTCTGGAAGAATACAAGCCATCAAGAAGGCAGCCTAAAGATAATCTAGCCTAGCATTTGCTTTGGAATTTGAACATTAGAAAAAAATAAAATAAAATTTGGCACCTGTGTTGTACAAAATGCACAGCTACATAAGAAAATCTCATCTTTTTGTAAAAACTTCTGTTTCCCCAGTTGTACGGCTTGAAAGTGAATCTGCATACCAGAAGGTTGTTCAGGATTATGAAACTTAATGCATTTTACCACAAGCAAATATAAACATTTTCCAGGAAAGCACAAGGCAAAAGACATGAAAGACCATATGTTTTCAATGCTCTCCATGTCAAAACAATAGTAGTCTCCAGAAAATAACTGCTAGTCATATTGAATTATTTTACCAGATATCCTCCAAAAGTTACTTGGAAGAAAGTACAGGGCATTCCATGTACCATGTAATGGATAAAAATAGATTTCCCCAGACCAAACATATTACATTCTTGAATTATTTTATTGGCCATAAGACTTTAAAAGGTTCTGGAGTTTCATTGCTCATGGGTTAGTGGCAAAGGTAAAAATGAGATAAGAGAAAACAGAGACTTAATTCTCTGGAAAATGGTTCTCAGCGAGCTGTATAAACTCCTTTTCAATAAACTATTATTCTTAAGACACAAAAACAAACAGGGCATTTTCCTGTCCCAGAGGTTATGATGATTTTTTTCTCTGGCTGAGTCTACAACCTTTAACAGGTGCCTGCTGCTCTTGCCATGCTCCATCTTGAAGTTAAACACACATATGGAGAACAAGAACAAGTCAGCCTGGGAGAGAAGGGCTGAGGTAAAAGTTCTATAAGGGCTTCCTGTCCTAACATCCCCCAGGCTACCTTTTAACCCATATCAAAGTACTGCTCCAGTGACTGGATGGAGGGGCACCGCACATAGTTTAGCTGATCATCCCACCTCACATGGCTCTACTAGAAATGGCCTCTTGCCTTGCAAACCATTTTCCCAATAATGATATCAAAAACTTGTGGAATGAGTTCTCAAAACAAAATCTCTATTATCAAAGGAGCAAGCCATACTCTAGAAATAGCCACCCATACTGAAGATAGGGAAAGAGGAGGGAAAGCAAAATGGAAGGATTCCTCACTCGTGGATTATTTGTCCCTTCCAGAATTTCCTTCCTAATCTTTTTATATTTTGAAGACACACAGTTTACTTCCTAAGTCTTCTACTTAGTGAAGACCTACTATGTACCAGACCCTTTGTGAGGTGCCCACTGTATCTTACCTCATCCAATCTTTTCAGCAACCTCTTATACATACAGAACAGACTAAATAATTTGCAGGGCCCAGCACAAAATGAAAATGTGGGGTCCGTGGTTCAAAAAGCAGGTACAAAATGTCATCATAGACACTAAAAGAGAAGGCTTTACTTTTCACTCATGGTTGACCTCTCTGGGTTTTTGTTTTTCTTTTTTTCCCCTATTTTTTCCTGCCTCCCTCCCTCCCCCTTACTCCCTCCCTACTTTCTTCCCTCTCTCCCTCCCCCCTTCCTTCCTTCCTTCTTTCCTTCCTTCCTTCCTTCTTCTCTCCTTTCTTTCCTTCCTTCCTTCTTCTCTCCTTTCTTTCTTTCCTTCCTTCCTTCTCTTTCTTTCTTCCCTCCCTCCCTCCCTTCTGTCCTTCTTCATCCTTCTTTTTTGCTTACTTGCTATTCAATGTTAGCTCCCCTGGGCTGAGGAAACATCTGGCTAGAGCCAGGGCCTCACCCATCACAGGGAACATGCACACACCTACATGTGGACAGCTCATCAGCTGCCAGGTATATCTTCTACCAGCCACCCAACACAGACATGGTGCCTCAGTTGCAGACAGGAGTACTGAACCAGGCACGTTCACTCTTACAAGCTCAGCACCCCAGCCCAAAAGAGATGGGTTGTACTAGCTACTTGGATAGGGAATGGATAATAGGCTCACTCCCTTGAATGCAATGCACCAAGCCCATCTCTTCTCACCTATGGAATGGGCAAGAGCCTCTCCTCACCTGTCCCCAGAACCCTGCAGAAGGAAGAGGACCTGGGAGACCAGTCAGAGTCCAGGGGGGAAAGGAACCAGCAGCTAAGATCCACCTTGGGTGGCAGGGAGTCAGCTGGGAGACCCCAGTCCTTCTCTAGTGTCATAGCCAACTTCACTTATAAATCACAAAATCAAGATAAAATAACTAAGAATTTTAGAATGGTGACAATAGAACCTGAAATCAAGTGGGAGACCCTGCTGAATGTGGAGCTCTATATGACTTCACTGGTCACGTGCCCATGAAACCAGGCCTGCTGACCGCCAGCCATCTCCTCACTCTAAGAACTCCACCCACTTGATTGAAGGCATGGGGTTTCTTAGACAAAATATAGCAGATATCTATCCACCAGGGGAAGAAAGGAATCATTTTTTTCTCTTCTTTCCTTTTTCTTCCTTCCTTCCTTCCTTTTTTTTTTTGAAACGAACAAAGAGACTAATAGTGAGAGAGCTTAAGTTACACCCAACACCAACACTCCCTGTGGTTTGCATGTGGTGGACCTGGGTCTAAAACCAGCATCCGGGGCCTTTTCACTATGTGGTGCTGCCATATAGCTAAGAGGGGAAATGCATGATGAACATTTCCCTGTAAACATCTTGACATCTGAAATGTTACAACCCTACTTAGACTATTGACTTTTAGGGAAAAAAATAACCAAACATCCTGACACTTTGAGCAGATGTTTGTGAAATATCCTCCTTTGTGTGTTATGGTTTTAATGTGAATGCAACATGTATTACAAAAGCAAGAATATCCTTGAAGCTGGCCATCGTTAATTTGTTAATGACTCACATATGGTATAATTTATAAGTGATGTTATCTCACTGATTTATACTTTAGAAAGAAGACATATCTAATTGTAATCTTATTCTTGTGACAGTTTCAAAATGCATTGAAATTTAATCCTTTAATGGTATTAAGATGTGCATGCATGTCATTATATAAGCTAATGCATTTTAGATAACTTTTTATTTTATTCTTTGAACTAATAATATCAATCAAAACATCAAAAAATATTATAGAAAATTTGGAATATAAAGAAAAGAAAACAGGTCGTCCATAACAGGTCGCCCATAACCTTTCTAGTCTCACACAACCACAGTTTCAATTGTGGCATATTTTCCTCCTAATATTGTGATATAAGCCACAATACGCAATCATACCACAGTGGCTTTGTTTACATAAAAGGAAAATCTAAAACCAAAAATAAAAAAAGGCCCAGCTCTCCTCTCCTGTGGTATGGGCAACACATGATTTTATTATTTTACCTAAAGACAGAGACATGGATTCGATCCTTTTTAAAGATTCTATATTAGAACTGAAATGATAACTTCTTAATTTGAAAAATATCAAAGAGAAAAAAAAGTAAAAATCTCCCAAAGTTCACCTAAGTAGTAAAATTTTCTCCCTGTTCCACCCATCCAGCTTTATCCCCTAGAATTAATGACTCTTAAAGTTTGGTGTACATCTTGCCCAAAATTTTCCAAATCTGGATACACATATATAGATGTACATGAATATACACCTGAATTGTTACAAAATCTGTATCCAACTACAATCTGGTCATAACTTTATTTGTATATTCAACAGGTTATAACCTAACCTGGTAACAGGGAGCCTGGGTGGCTCAGTGGGTTAGAGCCTTTGTCTTCAGTTCAGGTTATGATCCCAGGGCCCTGGGATCAAGCCCTGTATTGGGCTCTTTGCTCAGCGGGGAGCCTGCTTCCCTGTCTCTCTCTCTCTGCCTGTCTCTCTGCCTACTTGTGATCTCTGTCAAATAAATAAATAAAATTTTTAAAAAAAAATAACCTGGTACTAAAATATTAAATCACAGTTTTGACCTTATGCTTATTAATGTCTATCTAAGTAAGTAAAGCCTAAAGGGCTAAGATATTTTCAAGTCAGAAAATAACCTTTTCACACTGACCTATCCAGAGTTTTTTTTTAACATGAAGACTCTTATTAACTCATCAAGTACAGGGATTCCTTCCTAGGCAAAAGTAATTTTGACTACCTGCTAACTTGATTAGACCTTCACTTGTGTTTCCAGTAGAACGTACTACAGACTCTCTGTGTTACAGTCAAATATATAAATCAAATCTTCTCAACTAAAGTGCAAGATACTGGAGGAAAAAAAAAAAAAAACCTAGTATAAATTGTTTCTCCTGTAGTTATTAAAATAATGTCTTATACAAAATATGCCTGTAGTTAATGTTTGTTACTCAAACAAATGGATGAATGCCCGATCTGATTTCCTTCAAGTTGTTTCACTGACCGTAGTATTGGTTTTATACAGATCAGTCCAGGCTCTCATGTAGTCTTTCTCAATAACTAATACTTGACATGACAAATCAAGTTCAGTACGTGAGCACTGATGAGACAACCAACAGACCCATGTAACCACCAAACTTGAAGCCTTATTCTCTATCCTAATCATCAGCAGGGAACTTTCATTAGGCACTGTAGCCTTTTTTTTTTTTTTTAAGATTTATTTACTTATTTCAGAGAGATAGTGGAAGAGATTGGGGCAAGGGTTGGAGGTGGTAATGGTAAGGGCAGAAGGAGAGGAGAGAGAAACTTTAGCCGACTCCCCCATTCAGTGTGGAGACCCATGCGGGGCTCGATCTTACAAGCCTGAGACCAGGACCTAAGTCAAAAACCAAGAGTCCGAGGCTCAACCTACTGTGCCACCTACACACCCCCCAACTGTAACATTTTAAAATATCCTCTTACCTTGGACCCTTTGTAACCTCGTTGAGTAGATCAAGATAGTAATAAGCTTCTAAAAACTTGACCTTTTTTAGTCTCTAGGAATAATTACTCAAACAAATCTTTTGGTAAAAAACTTTTTTTAAAAAGATTTATTTATTTATTTATTTGATAGACAGAGATCACAAGTAGGCAGAGAGGCAGGCAGAGAGAGGAGAAAGCAGGCTCCCCACCGAGCAAAGAGCCCGATGTGGGGCTCAATCCCAGGGTCCTGGGATCATGACCTGAGCCGAAGGCAGAGGCTTTAACCCACTGAGCCACCCAATGCCCTGGTAAAATTTTGAATTTACAGTTCTACCAAATCTTTTGGTAAAACTGAATTTACAGTTCTAAAGACATACATATATGCATGTCTTTGTGTTCATTTTAGGTTCTCTATTCTTACACAACTTTGACCTTAAACAGATTATTTTCCCTTGTCTGCATTCCTATTTCTTTCAGATTTTGCTTATGCAGATTTTCAAACATACACAAGACAGAAGAGTATAATCAACTCATCCCCAAATTTTAACAATAATTTGGCAGATGTTGACAATCTGAAAAGTGACGTAATTTGTTCCCAGAGAATCACACAACAGCTCTTGTCAAGATTCTTTTCAAATGCTAGACAAGGCTCTCTGTAAATATAAACAGAACGAGAGTCACCTCAAAACAAATGATCCTCAGGATCCACATGTGCGCCCTGAACTATAGCTTTCAGGGCATGACAGTCTTTCTACTCAGGCATCTTGTTTGCAAAACAAAACATGAGAATACAGAGTGAGGAGCAGAAAAAGCTGCATGTGATGAAGGCTCAGGGGCACCCAGAACTGCCCCGCACCCTCCAGAACACATAGCATACAAGGAACAGTCTTTGCCATTGAGCAAGTCACACAATGATTTGTAAGAAATGATAAACTATCCAATTACCAAAAGAAATGGAAGCATTCATTTAATTACAATGCTGGCGAATCATTTATGTATAACCTATGCGTTTTATTTTTTTCAAGCCAGGTAATACTTTTCTTTCTTTTCAAATTATTAAGTGACGTATTAGTGCTAAATACAGAGTTCAGTAGAAAATCCCAACTTTCCTACCTTTAACTATCAACAAAACCACATAAAGCTAAAGAAAATCTCATGGAGTACATGTTACCTATAATCCTACCATTTCTGTTGTGGCCCAGGAGTGATTTTAGCAAGCTAATATGTGAAAGAACACATAACTCCTTTCTAGTTGACTTACCTACAGTGAAGTGTTACAGAAACTGCCTCACCTTATCCTTTTAGTACCATGATTCACTCTGACTTGTGCACATGAGCAGGTTGGCCCACTGTTGGAGAAAAGGGAGGAATAGAAAAACGAAGTGGAATCATGAAACTTACCCTGACTTATCATCCACATTATGAGGTGTGATCCAAAGACCAAGAGCACAGGCATTTCCTGAAAGCTTTTAGAAATGCAGAATTGAAGAAGGCCCACTGAATACTGCTAAAGCAGAATTTGCATTTCAGTAAGATCCCCAGCTGATTGATATGCCCTTAAAGTTTGAGAAGCGATGTCTTAAACTTTCTTTTATCTCTAGGCTGTGATTATGGCATCACAACACAATTAACAAATGTGTTATTTTGCCATATCTCTGATAACATGGTCTCTCTTGATTGGACAATCGGGTTTCACTTACCTTTTTTGAATGATCTATAAGCTCATGGATGCATTTGATTTAGTAATATTTTGTACATAAATCTTGGGCTTAAAGACTAGCCCTTTTCCTGTGCCCTTTTGAAGTTAATACTTAGAGTTAAGACCTTTGATTTCTAGAAATCACAACTCTAAGCTCCAAAAGAAAATTATTTCACATGTAACAATCAACAGATTCATCCACACTGCTCTGTCTCAGGAAGTGAAGAGTAAATATCAAAACCAAATATTAGATTGAATAAACAGAAATATTGCCTTGAGCATAATCTAAACCAAGACATTATAAAAACATACACACACATAATTTCATGGCATCTTTCATACCCATTTCTTATAGATAAGATATGAATTTAATCTTTAAAAGCTTTTGTTTTCTCAGTATCTGCAAACTATTTTTAACTGGAGAAATATGAGAAGGCAAAAGTACTTCCCATTTTATTATACTGGGCCTTTTGGTAAACTCTGGCTTTTAAAATTATTTAAAATATTAATGAAATATTATTTTACTTCACTATTCCTACATATCTTTTGTTTTAAGAAACAATTTTAACACAAATACACAATTTAGCTTTGTTCTTGTATCTAGGTTAAAATACAGTGCCACAAATATCTTTATGAATATACAAAATATTTAACAGATCTTTCCCAATTTGCCACTTTTATAAAACACACACGCACATACACACACACACACACACACACAGAGACTTCTGATCTCAGCAAACTAACAGTTTCTTTTGAAAACTTCAATTTGGAGTGGAAATGAGATTAAGTGGCAGACCAGAGGAAAGCCTGGATGGGTAGTAGTGGACAAAGGGCAGATCTAAATATTGGGCATGTGGTCACTTTAGGATGGAAAGTGGGGCAAAGAAAGGAAGACAACCATCCCTCCTCTTCCTTTTCTCTTCCCCTATTCCTCCTCTACCATCCCCACCAGCTCCCGTACTCTTTCCTTCACAGATCAAAGGACTCCCCTTACTGCCTAGGAAAGGCCATAAAACACCTTCTTTAAACTGTTCCCAGTAATAAGCCACTGGCAGATTATTAGGGACTATCCTTAAAGACAGAAATATCCAGTGGTCTCAGTTTTAAATTAATCATACCCACGTTCTCAACCGAGGACACAAAATCACAAGTATGGTCTTTGTAGTTAAGAACCTCTCTGATATTAGAATACATATCTACGTAATATGTTTCGTTCAGAAGTATAAGAACAATCTGGCATGGACTTGCCTAAACTTAAACTGTTTGAGAAAGGAAGATGCTGGAACAAGGCAGATCTAGGACAAAGAAATGAAACTAACTTCATCATGGTTCCAGAGGACAAGGGCAAAAGTCTAAGTGAGACTCCAAAAAGGGCACGAGAGGCCCATGTTAGCATCCATAAGCAGTGGGACTAAAACCGTAGTAGAAAGCAAGCAAGAGTTCCAAGCAGGCCAGTCCTTAAGGACAGCCAGGTGGTAGCATTCTTCTAAAATATTTTTCTTATTTTGGTAAGTGATTCTATTTTGGGAATTGGAGCATAGATATATGACCCTCTGATAATAGTTTCTCCCAAGAAACATTTGGCACCTTTCCTCCTTTTGCTCTTCTTATGCCAAAATGCTCTCAAATTTCAGTTGAAATTCTCTTCTCCAATCCGAGATCATCTTGACAGCCCCGCATGCTGCAATGAGATGTTTCCTCCTCTTGACGGAACCACGTGTTTTTCATCACAAAGAATGGTATCAAAAAATTTATGTTCTTCAACATTATTTGTGAAGTCAGTGTTTCATTTCCCTTATTTATCTTTTTACTCCAAACTCCTGACTTTCAAAAGCAGGAAGACATTTTTTTTTTCAATTCTGTCTGTAAACCCAAACTGTTCCATTTCTGTTTGAACTAAAATTTATAAAAAATACATTCTACATATTTTTCTCAGTAGTGTCATTTTCTTCTTGGTGTATCAGTAGAAGCATGTAGAAGTTGGTGAGTTGTAAGAATCTTAACATATCTTGTGATTTGCCATGGAGACCACAAATTTTTCCCTAAAGCTAATGTCAAAGACTGCTGTCATTTTGTAGAATGTGGGAAGGTTCTGCTTCATGAAAAGGTTAGAGTTCATATTTTATGACAAGACCCTCATCTGACTCCAGAAGTAGTTTCTTCTTCAACTTTTTCTCTTTGACATAACATGTGCATTCACTTGCCAAGATTTTAACCTTAATATTTGTTTTCCTTCACTTCCTCAAACTATTACTTATTTTGTTTTTGGTTTTTTTGGTGTCTTAACATTTTATCTAGGAGCTCATCATCCCCTTAAATGAATTAGAGCAAACCCAGTTCACTCCTCAAGATGTTTTTGAACATTTTGTTGTGTTTTCCTCAATCACACAATGCTAAAATTTTTTTTTATAAAGATTCTATTTGTTTATTTGACAGAGAGAGAGAGAGATCACAAGTAGGCAGAGAGTTAGGCGGGGGGGGTGGGGGGTGGGGGGAAGCAAGCTCCCTGTTGAGCAGAAAGCCTGATGCGGGGTTTGATCCCAGGACCCGGAGATCATGACCTGAGCCGAAGGCAGAGGCTTAACCCACTGAGCCACCCAGGTGCCCCATGCTAAAATTTTTACATACTTTATCATGTCATATATTTTAAGCTTTCCATTTATCATGAAGCTTCCCATCTCTCCCAAAAGATTATATTCTCTTCAGAATATATTGTTTAACTTTAAAACCACCATGACGACCAACACCTCTACGGAGCCTAACACATTGGTGACATCAAATTGAGAGCCACCAGGTGTTCACTGAATTAGAAAACAACCAAGAACTATTTATTTTTCAGCCATAATTCTTTTAGCTCCAAATAGGTTAAACACTCCAAACACTACTACAAATTCCTAAGTAATAAGGGGTCCTTTTGAAGTCTAACTGTTTACCTCCAAAGTCCAGAAGCTATTAATCTTCTGAGTATTAGAAATTAGCACTGGTAGGGCACCTGAGTGACTCAGTCGGTTGAGAGTCCAACTCTTGGTTTTGGCTCAGGTCATGATATCATGGGTTGCGGGACTGAGCCCAGCAATTGGGCTCTGCACTCAGCAGGGAGTCTGTTTGGAAGATTCTCTCCCACTGCCCCCCATCCTTTCTCTCTCTAGGAAAAAAAAAAAAAAAAGAAAAAGAAAAGAAACAAAGAAAGAAATTAGCACTGATGTGCACCATCCACTGAGCCCAAACTCCTTCAACAACCACAAGAGCACCCCGACATGCCTACCAGCAATGAAACAAAATATTTCATTCACCTCTTCCTGCCATTACCTATAGCTCTTATTGCTTCCTGCTTTGAGGAAGTCAGAGTTTCAGGAATGTTCTTTTAAATCCTTGTTTGACTATTTCACCATCCCTTGATTCCTCTTGTTAGAAATTTTCTATTTCTAACTTAATATTAGATTCCAGGGGGAGGAGTCAAGATGGCGGAGAAGTAGCAGGCTGAGACTACTTCGGGTAGAGGGAGATCAGCTAAATAGCTTATCTAAAGATTGCAAACACCTACAAATCCAACGGGAGATTGAAGAGAAGAAGAACAGCAATTCTAGAAACAGAAAATCAACCACTATCTGAAAGGTAGGATTGGCGGAAAAGTGAATCCAAAGCGACGGGAAGATAGACCGCGGGGGGAGGGGCCGGCTCCCTGCGAGCGGCGGAGCAATGGAGCACAAAATCGGGACTTTTAAAAGTCTGTTCCGCTGAGGGACATCGCTCCAGAGGCTTAACTGGGGTGAAGCCCAGGCGGGGTCAGCGCGGCCTCAGGTCCCGCAGGGTCGCAGAAGGATCGGGGGTGTCTGAGTGTCGCAGAGCTTACCGGTATTGGAGCGGGGAAGCCGGCTACAGAGACAGAGCCGAGGAGTGACTCTCAGCTCGGGGTTGCCTTGAACCGGTCGCAGGCTTGGTCAGCTCGGAGTGCGGCCGGAGGCCAGGGTGGCGGGAGTCATTGGGCGCTGTTCTCTGAGGGCGCACTGAGGAGTGGGGCCCCGGGCTCTCGGCTCCTCCGGGCCGGACACCGGGAAGCCGCCATCTTCACTCCCGTCCTCCGGAACTCTACGGAAAGCGCTCAGGGAACAAAAGCTCCCGAAAGCAAACCCCAGCGGATTACTCAGCGTGGCCCCGGGGTAAGGGCGGTGCAACTCTGCCTGGGGCAAAGACACTTGAGAATCACTACAACAGGCCCCTCCCCCAGAAGATCAACGGGAAACCCAGCCAGGACCAAGTTCACCTACCGAGGAGTGCAGTTTCAATACCAAGGAGAGTGGCGGAATTCCAGAGGAGAAGAAAGCAAAGCACGGAACTCATGGCTTTCTCCCCATGATTTTTTAGCCTTGCAGTTAATTTTTTTTTTCTTTTTCAATTTTTTTTTCTTTTCTTTTTCTCTTCTTCTGCTAAATTTTTTTAACTTTTACCGTTTTCTTTTTTAACGTTTTTTAAATAGTTTATCTAATATATATATATTTTTTCCTCTTTTTATATTTTTTCTTTATCGGCTTTCTTTTTTTAAATAGTTTCTTTCTTTTTTTTTTTTTTTCTTTTTGAACCCCTTTTTATCCCCTTTCTCCCCCCTCACAATTTGGGATCTCTTCTGATTTGGCTAAAGCATATTTTCCTGGGGTTGTTGCCACCCTTTTAGTATTTTACTTGCTCCTTCATAAACTCTTATCTGGACAAAATGACAAGGCGGAAAAATTCACAACAAAAACAAGAACAAGAGGCAGTACCAAAGGCTAGGGACCTAATCAATACAGACATTGGTATTATGTCAGATATAGAGTTCAGAATGACGATTCTCAAGGTTCTAGCCGGGCTTGAAAAAGGCATGGAAGATATTAAAGCAACCCTCTCGGGAGATATAAAAGCCCTTTCTGGAGAAATAAAAGAACTAAAATCTAACCAAGTTGAAATCAAAAAAGCTATTAATGAGGTGCAATCAAAAATGGAGGCTCTCACTGCTAGGATAAATGAGGCAGAAGAAAGAATTAGCGATATAGAAGACCAAATGACAGAGAATAAAGAAGCTGAGCAGAAGAGGGATAAACAGCTACTGGACCACGAGGGGAGAATTCGAGAGATAAGTGACACCATAAGACGAAACAACATTAGAATAATTGGGATTCCAGAAGAAGAGGAAACAGAGAGGGGAGCAGAAGGTATATTGGAGAGAATTTCCCCAATATGGCAAAGGGAACAAGCATCAAAATTCAAGAGGTTCAGAGAACCCCCCCTCAAAATCAATAAGAATAGGTCCACACTCCGTCACCTAATAGTAAAATTTACAAGTCTTAGTGACAAAGAAAAGATCCTGAAAGCAGCCGGGGAAAAGAAGTCTGTAACATACAATGGTAAAAATATTAGATTGGCAGCAGACTTATCCACAGAGACCTGGCAGGCCAGAAAGAGCTGGCATGATATATTCAGAGTACTAAATGAGTAAAACATGCAGCCAAGAATACTATATCCAGCTAGGCTATCATTGAAAATAGAAGGAGAGATTAAAAGCTTCCAGGACAAACCAAAACTGAAAGAATTTGCAAATACCAAACCAGCTCTACAGGAAATATTGAAAGGGGTCCTCTAAGCAGAGAGAGACCCTAAAAGTAGTAGATCAGAAAGAAACAGAGACAATATACAATAACAGTCACCTTACAGGCAATACAATGGCACTAAATTCATATCTCTCAATACTTACCCTGAATGTTAATGGGCTAAATGCCCCAATCAAAAGACACAGGGTATCAGAATGGATAAAAAAACAAAACCCATCTATATGTTGCCTACAAGAAACTCATCTTAAACCCGAAGACACCTCCAGGTTTAAAGTGAGGGGGTGGAAAAGAATTTACCATGCTAATGGACATCAGAAGAAAGCAGGAGTGGCAATCCTTATATCAGATCAATTAGATTTTAAGCCAAAGACTATAATAAGAGATGAGGAAGGACACTATATCATACTCAAAGGAACTGTCCAACAAGAAGATGTAACAATTTTAAATATCTATGCCCCTAACGTGGGAGCAGCCAACTATATAAACCAATTAATAACAAAATCAAAGAAACACATGGACAATAATACAATAATAGTAGGGGATTTTAACACTCCCCTCACTGAAATGGACAGATCATCCAAGCAAAAGATCAACAAGGAAATCAAGGCCTTAAATGACACACTGGACCAGATGGACATCACAGATATATTCAGAACATTTCATCCCAAAGCAACAGAATACACATTCTTCTCTAGTGCACATGGAACATTCTCCAGAATAGATCACATTCTTGGTCCTAAATCAAGTCTCAACCGGTATCAAAAGATTGGGATCATTCCCTGCATATTTTCAGACCACAATGCTCTAAAGCTAGAACTCAATCACAAGAGGAAATTTGGAAAGAACCCAAATCCATGGAGACTAAACAGCATCCTTCTAAAGAATGAATGGGTCAACCAGGAAATTAAAGAAGAATTGAAAAAATTTATGGAAACAAATGATAATGAAAACACAACGGTTCAGAATCTGTGGGACACAACAAAGGCAGTCCTGAGAGGAAAATATATAGCGGTACAAGCCTTTCTCAAGAAACAAGAAAGGTCTCAGGTACACAACCTAACCCTACACCTAAAGGAGCTGGAGAAAGAACAAGAAAGAAACCCTAAACCCAGCAGGAGAAGAGAAATCATAAAGATCAGAGCAGAAATCAATGAAATAGAAACCAAAAAAACAATAGAACAAATCAACGAAACTAGGAGCTGGTTCTTTGAAAGAATTAATAAGATTGATAAACCCCTGGCCAGACTTATCAAAAAGAAAAGAGAAAGGACCCAAATAAATAAAATCATGAATGAAAGAGGAGAGATCACAACGAACACCAAAGAAATACAGACAATTATAAGAACATACTATGAGCAACTCTACGCCAACAAATTTGACAATCTGGAAGAAATGGATGCATTCCTAGAGACATATAAACTACCACAACTGAACCAGGAAGAAATAGAAAGCCTGAACAGACCCATAACCAGTAAGGAGATTGAAACAGTCATCAAAAATCTCCAAACAAACAAAAGCCCAGGGCCAGACGGCTTCCTGGCGGAATTCTACCAAACATTTAAAGAAGAACTAATTCCTATTCTCCTGAAACTGTTCCAAAAAATAGAAATAGAAGGAAAACTTCCAAACTCATTTTATGAGGCCAGCATCACCTTGATCCCAAAACCAGACAAGGATCCCAACAAAAAAGAGAACTACAGACCAATATCCTTGATGAACACAGATGCAAAAATTCTCGCCTAAATACTAGCCAATAGGATTCAACAGTACATTAAAAGGATTATTCACCACGACCAAGTGGGATTTATTCCAGGGCTGCAAGGTTGGTTCAACATCCGCAAATCAATCAATGTGATACAACACATTAATAAAAGAAAGAACAAGAACCATATGATACTCTCCATAGATGCTGAAAAAGCATTTGACAAAGTACAGCATCCCTTCCTGATCAAAACTCTTCAAAGTGTAGGGATAGACGGCACATACCTCAATATTATCAAAGCCATCTATGAAAAACCCACCGCAAATATCATTCTCAATGGAGAAAAACTGAAAGCTTTTCCACTAAGGTCAGGAACACGGCAGGGATGTCCGTTATCACCACTGCTATTCAACATAGTACTAGAAGTCCTAGCCTCAGCAATCAGACAACAAAAGGAAATTAAAGGCATCCAAATCGGCAAAGAAGAAGTCAAACTATCACTCTTTGCAGATGATATGATACTATATGTGGAAAACCCAAAAGACTCCACTCCAAAACTGCTAGAACTTGTACAGGAATTCAGTAAAGTGTCAGGATATAAAATCAATGCACAGAAATCAGTTGCATTTCTCTACACCAACAACAAGACAGAAGAAAGAGAAATTAAGGAGTCCATCCCATTTACAATTGCACCCAAAACTATAAGATACCTAGGAATAAACCTAACCAAAGAGACTAAGAATCTATACTCAGAAAACTATAAAGGACTCATGAAAGAAATTGAGGAAGACACAAAGAAATGGAAAAATGTTCCATGCTCCTGGATTGGAAGAATAAATATTGTGAAAATGTCTATGCTACCTAAAGCAATCTACACATTTAATGCAATTCCTATCAAAGTACCATCCATTTTTTTCAAAGAAATGGAACAAATAATCCTAAAATTTATATGGAACCAGAAAAGACCTCGAATAGCCAAAGGAATATTGAAAAAGAAAGCCAAAGTTGGTGGCATCACAATTCCGGACTTCAAGCTCTATTACAAAGCTGTCATCATCAAGACAGCATGGTACTGGCACAAAAACAGACACATAGATCAATGGAACAGAATAGAGAGCCCAGAAATGGACCCTCAACTCTATGGTCAACTCATCTTCGACAAAGCAGGAAAGAATGTCCAGTGGAAAAAAGACAGCCTCTTCAATAAATGGTGTTGGGAAAATTGGACAGCCACATGCAGAAAAATGAAATTGGATCATTTCCTTACACCACACACGAAAATAGACTCAAAATGGATGAAGGATCTCAATGTGAGAAAGGAATCCATCAAAATCCTCGAGGAGAACACAGGCAGCAACCTCTTCGACCTCAGCTGCAGCAACATCTTCCTAGGAACATCACCAAAGGCAAGGGAAGCAAGGGCAAAAATGAACTTTTGGGATTTTATCAAGATCAAAAGCTTTTGCACAGCAAAGGAAACAGTGAACAAAACCAAAAGACAACTGACAGAATGGGAGAAGATATTTGCAAATGACATATCAGATAAAGGGCGAGTGTCCAAAATCTATAAAGAACTTAGCAAACTCAACACCCAAAGAACAAATAATCCAATCAAGAAATGGGCAGAGGACATGAACAGACATTTCTGCAAAGAAGACATCCAGATGGCCAACAGACACATGAAAAAGTGCTCCATATCACTCGGCATCAGGGAAATACAAATCAAAACCACCATGAGATATCACCTCACACCAGTCAGAATGGCTAAAATTAACAAGTCAGGAAATGACAGATGCTGGCGAGGATGCGGAGAAAGGGGAACCCTCCTACACTGTTGGTGGGAATGCAAGCTGGTGCAACCACTCTGGAAAACAGCATGGAGGTTCCTCAAAATGTTGAAAATAGAACTACCCTATGACCCAGCAATTGCACTGCTGTGTATTTAGGGTATTTACCCTAAAGATACAAACGTAGTGATCCGAAGGGGCACGTGCACCCGAATGTTTATAGCAGCAATGTCTACAATAGCCAAACTATGGAAAGAACCTAGATGTCCATCTACAGACGAATGGATAAAGAAGATGTGGTATATATACACAATGGAATACTATGCAGCCATCAAAAGAAATGAAATCTTGCCATTTGCGACGACGTGGATGGAACTAGAGGGTATCATGCTTAGCGAAATAAGTCAATCGGAGAAAGACAACTATCATATGATCTCCCTGATATGAGGGAGAGGAGATGCAACATGGGGGGTTGAGGGGGTAGGAGAAGAGTAAATGAAACAAGATGGGATTGGGAGGGAGACAAACCATAAGTGACTCTTAATCTCACAAAACAAACTGAGGGTTGATGGGAGGAGGGGGTTGGGACAGGGGGGTGGGGTTATGGATATTGGGGAGGGTATGTGCTATGGTGAGTGCTGTGAAGTGTGTAAACCTGGCGATTCGCAGACCTGTACCCCTGGGGATAAAAATATATGTTTATAAAGCTGTAAAAAAAAAAAAGAAAAAGAAAGGATGAATACCCAAGTTTTGTAGCAACATGGACGGGACTGGAAGAGATTATGCTGAGTGAAATAAGTCAAGCAGAGAGAGTCAATTATCATATGGTTTCACTTATTTGTGGAGCATAACAAATAGCATGGAGGACAAGGGGAGATGTAGAGGAGAAGGGAGTTGAGGGAAATTGGAAGGGGAGGTGAACCATGAGAGACTATGGACTCTGAAAAACGATCTGAGAATTTTGAAGGGGTGGGAGGTGGGAGGTTGGGGGCACCAGGTGGTGGGTATTGTAGAGGGCACGGATTGCATGGAGCACTGGGTGTGGTGCAAAAATAATGAATACTGTTATGCTGAAAAAAATAAAAAATTTAAAAATGGCAAAAAAAAATATTAGATTCCAAAGAATAAGTAAACTTACTTTACTTATTCAAAATTATAAATCCCTATGTAACATTTGATAATTGCACCTTGGTTTTCAAATCTTTAAAAGTCTTTTCATACGTAATGAAAAAGATTAACAGATCCTTAAATGGGGACAGAAAAATAAAGTGTCAACTGTTGCAGTTAGAACTGAAAATTAAACTCCAAGTCTACCACAATAAAATAAATGCTAAATATCAGCAAAATACTATTCATTGAAAGCTACTTGTTATTCCATAAATCTTTACAAAAATTATCCATCTTTGAACTTTAGGACCTAACATGGTGTCTAGTTTATAATATGTAGTTTAACTAAATTATACACAGTATTGAATCAGGTACTTAGGAGAGTTATGACAGAAATTGAGGAGATTTATTTATTAAGAAATTTGCACTTTAACAAAGCTGCAATATGTAACCAATGTAACATGAGTATTGGAGCATTTATGAATAACACCAGATACAAAATTAGTTTCTTTACTGGAAAACTTCTTAGAACATTTAATACACTCAAGTGCACTGAAAAATATGGGTAGAGTGAGCAGAACTACCCAAATTTAGTTCACCACGAACTTCTTTCCCTACCCCTCCAAAGGAATACTTTTTAAAATCTTTCAAGAAAACAGTTCTCCATTAAAAAAACCTTTCGGAAAGTGATGAGCCAATATAATGGCAGTGATTAAAACAAGACATAATTAAGCAAGAAAAGATTCATATACAGAAGTACTGAATTGAGTTTTGACATGTTTGGAGAAGACGGAAGGCAAGACTGTCATAGGTTCTTTAACTCTCACATAGTAGAGGTACAAAGAGTGGAGTAGAGGTTAGCTTGACCATTGTGGTATCAGTAAGCCAAAGCTAGCAGGAAAGGAGTGTTTAGGTAGAACTTACTAGAGGAGGTGAGGAATAGTAAAATCTCTAAAACAGAGGTTCAACAAAGATTGTGCTTGTGGATATATTTATATTGATGTGATTATGGGTACACGTTCAAACTATAAAAACATGAAAATAAATGCAGTTTGTTACTTACCCTAAATCATATTAATCTAGTACAGTGTCTTGCTACTTCAAAAGTGATTTCCCTTACCTGTTTGAGAAACTAAAATCATCTTCCACACTGAGGGCCCATTTGGACAAGTTGAAATGCATTAAAGCTTTTGTATTTTTTCACGAGAAGAAGGAAATATGAAGTATGTGGGAGCTGGGGATTGGAAGAACCTAGGGAAAATCAGAGAAAAAAATGACAAATAATATGGTGTCTTGGTGTCACGCTGCCAGACAGTCTTAAGGATAGGTCTTGTAATGCATATGGATGAAAAATTACATTCAGAGCTAACGCTGGTATTTTCCAGTAAAGCTCTGAGATTATAGGCTCGGGCATCTAAATAAAAATTTGAAATTAATATGGAAAAAGAAGCCACTCCATCACTGGTCTAAATGAGAGTGGCCACATCTGGTGAGGCCTGCAGAGCACTGGCCAAGCAGTGGTAGACACCCTTGCGGCCAGTAGGGAGCCCAAAAGCTGCTTTCCCAGAAAGGCTTCAACTGCAGTGGTTACAACGCAATCCCTACCTCAAGTGACTTGCTGGCAGGATGGTTAAAGAAATGAGTGGGTTTTCTTTTTTTTTTTTCTTCTTGGACATATGAGACTTCGTGGAGATTTTTTCAGAAATAAGTGGTGCTGAAGATGGGGAGTCATGCATTTAGAAGAGCCTTAATTATTTTTTTTCTTGTCAAATTTTTATTTAAATTCTAGTTAGTTAACATACAGTGCAACACTGGTTTCAGGAGTAGAAATCAGTGATTCATCACTTACATAAAACACCCAGTGCTCATCATAACAAGTGCCCTTCTTAATACCCATCACCCATGTAGGCCAGACCCCACTTGCCTCCCTCCATCAGCCCTTCATTTGGAAGAACCATAATTAAATAATTATGCATTAATTAGCATTAATGTTAATGAGACTTTATATAAACTTACAGGTTGGTCAGACCAGGTAATATTTCTATAAGGTAAAGATACAGTGTTTCTATACAGTGTTTGAGGACATACTTCTAGATCAAGAATTGCAAACACTAATGTCTACAGGAGCTGTGCAATAAACATAAATGTGGGTAGTGTACCAGGTATGACACAATAGGTACAAAACACCTTGTGGGGTGCCTGGGTGGCTCAGTGGGTTGAGTCTCTGCCTTCGGCTCAGCTCATGATCTCAGGGTCCTGGGATGGAGCCCCACATTGGGCTCTCTGCTCAGAGGGGAGCCTGCTTCCCCCTCTCTCTCTCTGCCTGCCTCTCTGCCTATTTGTAATCTCTCTCTATATATAAAATAAATAAATAAAATCTTAAAAAACAAAACAAAACTACCTTGTATTCAACCCAGCATCACTCTTGCTGGACATTATGTTTTAAAACACTATCCAGGCATAACATGAAGGCTATATAAAGCTAACAGACCTCTACTGTTTCATCTTTGCTCTCAATGTTTCTCTTAATCCTTCAATTATTCCCCATGTCTTACAAATAAAATCTACTTTCATTAGCATGTCACTGAAGGGTCCATCATAATTTACTCTCATCACTTTGTCTTCATTTCTCATTGCCCCTCATTTATACTCTAGAATCCAGCTAAAAATACATGATAAATAAATAAATAATAAATTTCCTTTCCAAAACACTACTAAAAGCACGGATGTGACAAAACGTACATAACTTCTCAACAAGAGTTTGATCCAACATTTCTTTGTGAAATGGGCAGTGATTATAGAACAAGAATATGAACTAATTAATGCTACAAAAAAAAGAACAGCTCTATTATTATGTACCCAAACATGTAATAGAGGAGTACTCAAATACATAAAACAATTAATAACAAACATAAAAGAACTATCTGATACTAACATGATAATCATAGGTGACATTAACATCAATGGACAAATCACCTAAAGAGAAGATAAATAAGGTAACAGTGGTCTTGAGTGACACACTGGACCAGATGGATTTAACAGATATATTCAGAACATTTCATCCTAATACACTAGAATACACATTCTTTTCATATTGAACATTCTCCAGAATAAATCACATATTAGAACACAAAACAGGCCTCAGCAAGTAAAAAAGGACTGAAGTCATACCATGCACCTTTTCTGACCACAATGCTAAGAAATTCAAAGTTAACCACAAGAAAAAACCTGGAAAACCCACAAGTACATGGGGGTTAAACAATATGCTACTAAACAATGAATGAGTCAACTGGGAAATCACAGAATAAAAAAACAAACAAACATGGAAATGAATGAAAATGAAACACAACAGTCCAAAACCTTTATGATGCAGCAAAAGCCATCCTAAGAGGGAAGGATAGAGCAATACAGGCCTAACTCAAGAAACAAGAAAAATCTCAAATATACAACCTAACCTTACACTTAAAGGAGCTAGAAAAAGAACAGTAAGTAAAACCTACAGACAGGAGAAGGAAGGAAATAATAAAGATTAGAGCAGAAATAAATGATACAGAAACTAAAAAACAAAACAAAACAAAACAAAAAACAATAGAACAGATCAATGAAACCAGGAGCTGTCTTTGAAAAAATTAGTAAAGTTGATAAACCTCTAGCCAGACTTACCAAAAAGGAAGGAGATGTGATCCAAATAGTCACAAATAAGAGAATAATAATCCAACCAACATCACAGAAATATAAGCAATTAATTGCAAGAATATTATGAAAAACTATATGTCAACAAATTGGACAACCTAGAAGAAATGTATAAGTTACCAAAACTGAAACAGGAAGAAATACAAAACTTGAACAGACCGATAACCAGCAAAGGAATTGAATCAGTAATCAAAAATCTCCTAACAAACAAAACTCCAGGATCAGATGGCTCCACAGGCAAATTCTACAGAACATTTAAAGAAGAATTGATACCTATTCTTCTCAAACTTTTCCAAAAAATAAAAAGAAAGGAAAATTTCCAACTAATTCTATGAGGCTAGCATTACCCTGATACCAAAACCAGATAAAGACACCACTAGAAAACAGAACTAAAGACCAATATCCCTGATGAAAACAGATATCAAAAATTCCTAATAAAATAGTAGCAAACCACATCCAACAATACATTAAAAATATCATTCACCATAATCAAATGGGATTTATTCCTGGGTTGCAAGGTTGTTTCAATATTCACAAATCAATCAACAAGATACATTACATTAATGAAAGAAAGGATAACCATATTATCATTTCAATAGATGCAGAAAAAACACTGAACAAAATACAACATCCATTCAATGATAAAAATTCTCAACAAAGTAGGTTTAGAGGGAAGTTACCTCAATGTAATAAAGGTCATATACAAGGGGCGCCTGGGTGGCTCAGTGAGTTAAGGCCTCTGCCTTCGGCTTAGATCATGATCCCAGGGTCCTGGGATCAAGCCCGCATCAGGCTCTCTGCTCGGCAGGGAGCCTGCATCCCCCCTCTCTCTCTGCCTACTTGTGATCTCTGTCAAATAAATAAATAAAACCTTAAAAAAAAAAAGTCATATACGAAAAACCCACATCTGTCTTATTCCTAACTTCAGGGGAAAAGCTCTCAGTTTCTCCTGATCATCCTCAATCAGGAGAAACTGAGAGCTTTTCCCCTGAAGTCAGGAATAAGACAGATGTCCACTCTCACCATTTGTATTCAACACGGTACTGGAAGTCCTAGCCGCAGCAATCAACAACAAAAGGAAATAAAAGGCATCCTAACTGGAAAGGAAGAAGTCAAATTTTCACTATTCACAAATGACATGACACTCTACATAGAAATCCAAAACAAAACTCCCCCAGAAAACTGCTAGAACTCACAAGCAAATTTAGTAAAGTCGCAGGATACAAAATCAACATGCATAAATCTGTTGCATTTCTATACACCAACAATGAAGCAGCACACAGAAAAATTAAGGAATCAGTCCCATTTACAACTGCACCAAAACCAATAATATACAATAAATCTAACCAAAGAGGTGAAAGACCTATACTCTGAAAACTATAAAATACTGGGAAAGAGATTAAAGACAACACAAAGAAATGGAAAGACCTTCCATGCTCATGGATTGGAAGAATAAATCTTTTAAAAATATCTATACCACCCAAAGAACCTACAAAGAACCTAAATTTTGTCTCTCAAAATACCAATAGCATTTTTCACAGATCTAGAACAAACAATTCTAAAATTGGTATAGAACCACAAAAGACCCTGAAGAGCCAAAGCAATCTTGAAAAGATAAAGGCAAAGCTGGAGACATCATGATTCCAGACTTCAAGTTATATTACAAAGCTGTAATCACCAAAACAGTATAGTACTGGCACAAAAATAGATACATAGATCAATAGAAAAGAATAGAAAACCCAGAAATGAACCCCCAATTACATGGTCAATTAATCTTTGACAAAGCAGGAAAGAATATCCAATGGGAAAAAGTCTCCTCAACAGATGATGCTGGGAAAACTGGAGAGCAACATACAAAAGAATGAAATGGACCACGATACACAAAAATGAATTCAAAATGGATTAAAGACTTAAATATGAGACCTGAAACAATAATAATTCTGGAAGAGAATATAGGCAGTGACTTCTTTGACATCAGCTATAGCAACTATGTTCTAGATACATCTCCTAAGGCAAGGGAAACAAAATAAAAAAATAAACTGTTGGGACTATATCAAAATAAAAAAGCTTTTGCAAGTGAAGGAAAAACAACCAACAAAACTAAAGACAACCTATGATAAAGGGTTAGTATTCAAACATAAGGAATTTATAAAATAACATCCCCCAAAACAAATAATCCAATTTAAAAATATGCAGAAGAGGGGCACTTGGGTGGCTCAGCAGGTTAAAGCCTCTGCCTTTGGCTCGGGTCATGATCCCAGGGTTCTGGGATCAAGCCCCACATCAGGCTCTCTGCTCAGCAGAGAGCCTGCTTCCCTGCCACCCCCGCCCCCCCTGCCTGCCTCTCTGCCTACTTGTGATCTCTGTCTGTTAAATAAATAAAATCTTTTTAAAAAATAAGCAGAAGACATGAATAGATATTTTTCCAATGAATACTTACATATGGTCAACAGACACATGAAAAGATGCTCAACATCACTTACCATCAGAAAAATGTAAATCAAAACTAAATGAGATATCACCTCACACCTGTCTATATATGAAAATCAACAACACAAGAAGAAATAGGTGTCAGTGAGTATGTGGAAAAAGGGAAACCTTCTTGCACTATTGGTGGGAATGCAAACTGGTGTAGCCACTCTGAAAAATGGTATGGTGTTTCCCTGAAAAGTTAAAAATAGAACTAGCCTATGATCCAGCAATTGCACTATTAGGTATTAGTAATACACTAATTCAAAATGGATACATGCACCCTAATGTTTATCATAGCATTATCTACAATAGCTAAATTATAAAAACAGCCCATTAAGTCCATCAATTAATGAATGGATAAAGAAGATGTGGTACACACACACACAAAACACATATAGGAATGTTATTCAGCCATAAAAAAAGAATGAAATCATGCTATTTGCAATTACATGGATGGAGCTAGAGGGTATAATGTTAAAGGAAATAAGTCATTCATGGAAAGACAAATACCATACGATTTCACTCATATGTTGAGTTTAAGTAACAAACCAAATAAGCAAAGGGAGAAAAGAGAGAGAGGCAAACCAAGAAACAGACTCTTAACTATAGAGAACAAATTGGTGGTTACCAGGAGGGAGGTGGGTGGGGGGATGGGTTAAATAGGTGATAGAGTAAAGGAATATACTAGTGATGAGCACAGGGTGATGTACGAAAGTACTGAATCACTACATTGTACACTTGAAACTCCTCATATTACACTGTTAGCTAACTGGAATTTAAATAAAAAACTTTTAAAAATTAAAAATGGGCAAAGAACTTGAAAAAATAAAGAATTCCAATGAATATTGGGATTATTTTATATTTCTTTACTTGCCAAAAATAAATATGATTTACACAGGGATGTTTATGTCACGGTAATTTTGAACATAATATCATCAAGAGATGTAAAGCACTATATTCTGAGAACCTCTTCTGTAATGTTTGAACTAGAGTGGCCCTGTTACTTCTGAGAGGAAAATGAAGTTTCTCTGTGAAGGTCCAGGTGCAGTTTTCTTTCTTTTTTCTTTTTTTTTTTTTTCTTATCTTTTAATGTACAGTGGTGGCATAAATTCTGGTCAATGAACATGTCCCAGACTGATAATTAACTCTGCTCAGTCCAGGATTCAAGCTTGAGTGGGCATATTAGGGATTTGTAGGAACCCTCCCTCCTAGCCGAGGGACTAAGAATCTTCTCAGTAAACAATCAAAGAGAAAAGACAGCACAGCTGTGTTTTAAGAACAGTATGTCAGGGGGCACCTGGGTGGCTCAGTGGGTTAAAGCCTCTGCCTTCGGCTCAGGTCATGATCCCAGGGTCCTGGGATCGAGCCCCACATCGGGCTCTCTGCTCAGCGGGGAGCCTGCTTCCTCCTCTCTCTCTCTGCCTGCCTCTCTGCCTATTTGTGATCTGTCTGTCAAATAAATGAAAAAAAAAAAAAAAAAAAAAAAAAAAAAGAACAGTATGTCAGTTCCAGAGGAGCAAAGTTTCAAAGTATAGCATTCATTCAACAATCATTTACTGATCCCTTATTTTGTATCAGATGTTATGAAAGATGCCAGCCATGCAAAGGTAAATAGGAGCCATTTCTGCCCTAAGAAGTTCACAGTCCAGAATATTGGGAAGGTTACAATGTGTCATATCATCATACTTTTTGTGGGGGTTAGAAGCAAGCCAAGTGTTCTGTGAGAACACTAGCAGCAGCATCTCCCCAACACTGGGGCCGTCAAGGATGCTTTCCAATAGGAAGTCACCTCTGATCTGAATCTTGAAACAGAATCAAGAGTTATCCAGGCAAAAATAAGTAGGAAGAGCATCTCCAGCAGACAAAACAAAATATGGCAGAGAGAAGACAACAGTTTCTACCATGGGATTGCCCTCTGTGTTGGGGCCATCAATTCACATAAGAGGTTAATAATCAGAAAAAACATAATCAATAAAGAAAACTGTTTCTTAGAAATCTCCATGGATTATTAAGAACACGAAGTGATAACTTCATCACACACACTGATAGCAAGAAGGTAAGGCATCCTGACTCCAGAGGGAGAGAAAACAGAAGCTCTGTGTTTGGTGGTGCTTCTAGATTCTGCCCTGTGGGCTTCTTCGTTTGGCTGATTTTAATCTGTATCTTTTTCCTCTCTTACATAAGATATAACCATAAAAGTTTGCAGTGAGTTCTTGGTGCCCTTCTAGTAAGTTATCAAACCTGAGGGAAACCCCTAAGTTTAAGTTTATAGTTTGTGCCGGAAGTGAGGGTAGCATCATATGGGAACTGTTTCCTCTAACTTACATTGGGCCAACATTCTCACAAAGGATAAGAGTTAAGCAAACCAAAGAAAGAGAAAAGCAAATGAAATACCATTTGCTGAGAGTAAATGAAACATCTACTGAGGATTTCCAAATAATCTGGGAGAAAATTGAGGGCTAAATTGAGGGCTAAAATTCCCCCTGAGTAGACGGTGTGGCTAGAAATTACTTTAAAATTATTGCCATGACTGTATTTTAATCATTTATCTAGTCTAGTATGAGAAATACAGCATGCACGTAACTGTGTACATTCTATTTCCTGTCATGACCAAATAAGCTCCTCTCAGGTAAACCCTTCCATAGATAAAACTACAAAAATCTGCATAAAACAAAAGATAAATCTACTTGAAGGCTCTGGAGAGTGAACAAAAATAAGATGGTTAGTGAAGAGGATTCAATACTTAGATGAAGGAAATGTCATGATATGTTTCCTATTTTTTTAAACAGGTTTTTTGGTTTTGTTTTGTTTGTTTGCTTTTTTGTTTTTAACCCAAATGCAGGCTGCTGCTATGAGGGGCATAATATATGGGATGGCTAGAACTCAGATAGAAAGGCATGGTCTGAAGACTTAAACCACTGGACAAACTTTAGGACAATTACAACTGCTGGAAAGTGGGGGTGGATTAAGAGAGAAAGCCCTCACTTCATATAGGGGAACCTGCAATTAAAATGACGGCCTACATCTTAGCAGAGACACTAGGGCTAGGAATACAGACAACCTTCCTCCTTCATGAGTTGAAGGGAAAATAATTGGTGACACTGGAATTCTATATCTAGTGAAAATATCTTTAAAGAATGAAGACAAGGGGTGCCTGGGTGGCTCAGTGGGTTAAAGCCTCTGCCTTCAGCTTGGGTCATGATCCCGGGGTCCTAGGATCAATTCCCATGTGTAGGGCTCCCTGCTCAGTGGGGAGCCTGATTCTCCCTCTCTCTCTCCCTCTGCTCTTTTCACCCTGCTTGTGCTCTCTCGCTTTCTCTGTCAAATAAATAAATAAAATCTTAAGAAAAAAAAAGAATGAAGATAAGATACATACAGGGGGATGCATGCCAATGAATGCCATGTAAGTACAGAATTACTTGCTGCTTTACCCCAGCTTGATTCCCACAGAAAATGTTTCTGAACTTGCCTCAAAAACTGTCGATTTATAACTGTTTATATAAAGCACTCTCCATCCTCCACTTAGTATCGTAAGGTTTACCTGCTGATTTATCCATTATGTCAACACGTTTATAGACCTTATGGGATTGGGGATCCACCTTTTTTATCTTTTTTTTTTAAGATTTTATTTATTTATTTGATAGAGATCACAAGTAGGCAGAGAGTCAGAGAGAGAGAAGCAGGCTCCCTGCTGAGAAGAGAGCCCGATGCAGGGCTTGATCCCAGGACCCTGAGATCATAACCTGAGCCGAAGGCAGAGGCTTAACCCACTGAGCTACCCAGGCGCCCCCACCTTTTATATCTTTTAAATACCTGCCATGATTATGCCATTGCCTTTATGAACGTGACACATGTCACCGCCCTCAGCAGTGTTCTAATATCCCACCAGCAAAGAAAGTAGATGATACTTTCCCTTAAAGAGTAAGGCAAGAAAAGAAAGGGCTTGGGATTTCTTCAATATCTTGAAAGCCTTATGCAGAAGGACATCAGAATGTTGTTTACAGCAATGTTAAAAAAATTTAACTGTTTGGCACTCCAATATAAACATAGAGCTTTAAACTTATATCAAGTGTTCTGAATTTCTTCGACAAAATAATCATGCAAATATAGCATATTTAGATAAAATGATACCCTAAATAATCCACATGTCCTAGACACGTTCAAAATGATGATAAAAATCAATATAAACATCGCTATATCCTTTTATTCTTTCCCTTTCCTAAGTCTACTGAATTAACTTTTTTTTGAGAAATCTGATACAGAGATATTTTTGTTTTCTCTTGGCACAAATATTAATCCTTTATGAAACAAGAATACTAAGTGTCGTTTATGCTTGGAATATTTGCTAAGACTCTTGAAGACTATTTTCCTTTCTTAAACATCTGGTGGTCAAACCAAAAATGCTAACCCACTTCCAAGTTTGAGAAGCAAAGTAAGCAGAAATCTTTTCACAATGATGCTTGTTTCTGTTTCCGGGAATCTCCATTAGCATTTCTGGTGGGAGTTCTGACTGCGGGACTGAGAAGGCCCTGTGGAGAATTCTGTTAACTGTAAAGGGCTCAGCCAAATACTGTTTGGGGAGCTTTGACTTTGTGGCTTGGTTTTCTACATCAACCTTCTCATGTTACGTTCACTAGTCTTAACCCTGTTGTGAACTCCGTAAAATCGAAGAGTCATTTGAAATCAGCATTTTCCCACCATGTAAGAATTCTGTAATCACAACCCACACACTACAATTGTACTTGATCTTAGCCAAAAGGCCGAGAAGGGATACACACACTACAATTGATGTGTTTGCAAAGCTTCCCTCACATTGGTCATTTTCATCCTCGTAAGTCTCACTGCCCTGAGTGATTCAAGAAACAGCCCCTCACTACTGGTTTGAGATCATCAAATTATTTTTTCTTATTTTAAAATTTTTAAATCCAGCTCTGTTTTTGAAACTCCAGTTATATATTATAAAGTAGTTCAGTGTGATCGCTGGAATTGAAACAATGTAAGTAAACACAGTAGCACTTAAAAGCTGCTTCTTGCTGCTCTCATCTATACCCTCCCTCCTCTTCTGCTTCACCAGACAATGTGTTTTATGCTTATCCAATACCAGCTACCCCAGTAAGTCTTCCATATACCTCAGACTCACAATTCTAACATGGTATTATTTTTCCCATTTAAAGTTTAAAAAACGAAGACTTAGAGAAATAAAACAAGTTAGGTTGCGTAGCTAGTAAGGGCAAACCTAAGATCTGAAACATTCCGTTACTTACACTACACTGTTCCCCTACTGTCTCTCCTTTAATAGAACGAGGTAATATAGAATATTCAAATTCTGTGTATATATGTCTGTGTAAACTATGTAAACTATGTATGTTTACACAATTATAATATACATTATAATCATACATTAGAAGCATATAATTATGAGTATAATATACTCCTATAACATATATAATATGTATGTTATACTGTGAATCACATTAGATAAATATTAGAAATTATATAAGATTAAATTAGAAATTATATAAAAGATATTTAACATTAGAAATTACATAAATTTAATCCAATACATACATTATATATGCAATGCTTATATAATTACAGCATCTGATGTCTAAGAAATTTATATATTTAATAATCTGAAAGTGTGAAGTCTTGAGAATCAAGGTGTTCTGTAGATATAACTGAATGGGAGTCAGTACATTTTAGTCCTATCTCATACTTTGAAAACATCCTTGTACCAGATCTGTGTAGCACCTCACATTATGATTGCTTCTCCCCACAAGTCTAACTAATAATGATCTGGTTAATTATGCCACCCGAGAAGAACTACGACTATTTCTGCCAATAGCAGATGTGGCAATAATTTTTGTTAAAGAAAATTGTATTAATTACAATGGAAAGATACAATAAAATTTTACTTATAAGACTAGTCATTTTACTGAAAACAATGTTAAGCTATGGTTTGGTAACATAAAAATATGATAACTTCCCGGCAAACGTATTGCTAATTTTTTTATGTTGATGGAGATCTAACAGTATCACCCAGAAGAGTATATAGCAAATAATATGTATCCGCTATGATTAGTTGTTTCCTGTGCTATACTGGTTGGTAAGTATTTTTACTAGTAACCCTTTTGCATAATATACAGGTCAAATTTCCTGTGCTTGTGTGGTAGAGCTGAATTTTTAATAAATGGCCCTAACACACTTATTTTAAGCATTTGTTTTAGAAATAATAGCATATCTTTTCTTTGTGGCTCCTTTAATTCATTTTTAATCTACATCAGGTTAATTTAATATTTGGGCTGGATAAACTTGTTTCTGCCCAGATAAAAATACACAGTCTAATGGAACATAGTATTGAAATAAGGGAAACTGAAGGCTATTTTTATTCAAGAACTTTTTATTTCAAAGGACTGAGATCAGCTTTAAAAAGATCATTTGATTTTTAATAGGCATGCACCATCTTGGATATCCAAATACCTGTTTTGACAAATAGGTTTCCATTTTCTCTGACAGCAAAGAAGACTTAAAATGTAAATTTGACAATTTGAAACTTTTATTGGATGAGCTGATGCTTGGGTTTGGTTTTTGTATTATTTATTCATTTATTTTTATTAACATATAATGTATTATTAGCCCCAGGGGTACACGTCTGTGAAGCATCAGGCTTACACACTTCACAGCACTCACCATAGCACATACCCTCCCCAATGTCCATAACCCAACCACCCTCTCCCTATCCTTCTACCCCCAGCAACCCTCAGTTTGTTTTTTGAGATTAAGAGTCTTTTATGGTTTGTCTCCCTCCTGATAAGACGGTTTTGTATTTTTTAAGTTGAGATCTTAACTTGCCAGAAATGGGCTCTTTTTTCTTATCTTTACCATTTCATAATAGTATAGAATATATAGCAATGATTTCAAATGGAAATGTTGTTTTCCACTTTGCTTTTTTGTAGAGCAGGCTATTTCACTGGACATCAAAGCACTGATCCAGGCAGAGTATAAAGGAAGTAAAACTAATAAGCTCTAGTATTTAAAAAAAAAAAAAAAAAAGTGTGAAGGTAAATTAGAAGTGGGTGAGAAAAATGTATACAAAATAAATACAAGGGCAAGCATGAGAAGATATGCAGGCATTAGTTTACTAATAGGTGTGAATATAACTTAAAATGCTTGCAGAAAAAAGTGTAAAACAGGGTGTAAAATAAATCAAGTGCATGTTTACAGCTGTAATTCCTAAAAAACAACAACAACAACAAAAACACAAAACTCTTGCCAACCACACTAAGAATCATTGGGCCTTAAAAATACTGCCTACCCAGAAATAATGTAATTTCCATAGTGATACTAGTAATAGTAGTCTTTGAAAGACTATACACATCCACATTGGGTTACTAAGAGCTGCCTGGAGCTTCCAGCTGGGCCATTTTGATATCCCAGAACTTTGCTGTGTTTGACTTACAGTTGAACCACAAAGAATCACACTATGCATTTCATTCCCAAGAGACAGAAAGTATGTCTAAGTAGGAAGACACAACTTAATTTATAATCTGGAAGGAGTGTGGAACATAGAATTTTAAATGATGGGTAAATATTTGAAATTTTTAGTTCTTTTCTTTAGATTTGCTTTAATTTTTAAAGTAAGCTACAGTTAGATAAATTTCCATAAAGATTTTAGGTGCTTGCCTTTGAGGTTCTTTTCTACCATGGTAATTGAAACATTTCTGATATATGTTCTTGGTAAAATAAAGATCATGGGATTTGAAATCAGGAAAAGTGGGTTTAGTTCTGACCAAACTCTAACAAATCATTTATTTTATGTGAATCTAACTTTCTTGGAGCTAATAAAATTTCTCAAAATTGTTGAATAAGTCAGTCAGATGATAATCACAATTTAATTTTTAAAAAATTTTTAACATATTTTCTAAAAGATTTTTTTATTTGAGAGAGAGAGAGAGAGAAAGAGAGTACACATGTGAGCAGGGGGAGGGGCAGAGGGAGAAAGAAAATCCTGAAGCAGATTTCCCTATGAGCACAGAGGGGCTAGATCCCAGGACCCTAAATCATGACCCTAGACAAAATCAAGAGTCAGCCACTTACCCACTGAGCCACCCAGGTGCCCCGATAATTACTATTACAAAAAGAAAGAAAGAAAGAAAGAGAGAGAAAGAAAGAAAGAAAGAAAGAAAAGAAAAGAAAAGAATGGCACTAGACTTGGTGTTTTACTCTTGTAATTCTTTTAAACCTCGAAATTCCAAGGGTAAGGGTTCTTCAGATTTCACTTTTCTGATGAGAAATGAAGGCATAAAGAGATAACTAATCAGCCACAGCTCACACAGGTGGTGGGTGTGGGAGCCATAAATTAAACCCAAACCTATTTTATTTCAAAGACTATGCTCTTTTCACTATGCCACCTTACCTAAAGGATATGACGGCATTTTATAAATTAAAGAACTTTATTAAATGTTATAATTGAATACAAGGGTTAGTGATTAGAATTATTTATCACCAAATACAATCAAAGAACCCTTTGCTTCATATTGTGAGCATGATGTGGTAATGCACGGTAGCCATTTTTTCTTTCCATTTTCTATCCTGGTTGACATGTAAAGGAAAGCTCAGGAAGAAATCTGTGACAGTTATTTCCTTCCCTTTTGGGCCAACAGTCAGACGATGTTTCCCAGCATCCAGATCAGTTATAGTGGGCAAGGTATTTAAAGTTCCAGATGATGAACTATGGGCAGAACTAATGTACAGAGCCTTCTTCAGGGCTGGCCCACAACACATTCCATTTTTCCTTTTTCCCTTAGCAGCTGTTCCAATGCCAGAGATCCAGGAGAGGATTCCAAAGCCCTTGGGGGGGGGCGCAGAACTAGACAAAAAGAATTATGTCCTTAAATAACTACATGAATTAGATATTCTGCTCTACTAAGACCATGCCATCCACACTGCGCTGGAACTTGAGCAATAAACTTTTGCTGTGTGAAGCCACTCAGATTTGGGAGTCATTCATTAGCGCAATTAGTCTGCGCAGACTCATACAAGAGTATACCTAAGAAATGGCTTATTAAACCAAATCAGTGGCCCATTTAGCTCAGGTACCTGTCTCACTTTTGCGCCAGGGCTGTTACATAAGGATGATGTGGTAATAATTACAGCAGCTACCATTCTATAAAGTACTTGTTCTGTGCGAAGCTTATATTTAAGTGGTAAATACAAGCCACTAACCTCAGCTTTACATATATTATTAAATCCTCACCCTATTGTGTAGGCACTATTCATTATTTTCACTTTACAAGAAAAAGAAGATTCTAATTTAGTTTGAGTAACTTGCTCAAATACAATTCATTCTGACTCCCAAACTGAAAGCCTATATCCATTGCACAGGAAGGTTCTATTGGCCTGGAGTCTTTAAACAGTCTACCACAATGTATCATTATAAGTTTACCTCAGCATTTAAACAATGTTTTTTAATATTGTCTTGGTTTGGACCACCACCATTTGGACCATTCCAACACTGACTAATTTCTTTAGGTCTTCAAGATTCTTGCGTGGAGCTATAAGAAATGACCCCTCATTCTCTGCAATTCATTGGCTTTCTTGATGGAAAACATCCAAAATATAGATAATGTAGGTTTCAAAATTTCATTCTTAGAATGTTTTCATAAAAATACTTTGGCTGACTTCAAAAAGCTTTTCTAATAACTTCCAGGATTTCCTTTTGACCGTGAAAGAATATTGAGTCAATTTTGACCACCACCACCACCACCACCAACAACAACAAAATCATCTACAAGATGTCCATCAGTTCAGAAATCAAGTTCTAATTATTCTCCACAAAGACAGCCTAATACTTGTCTATATCAAAGCCACTGGCCATAATCTGCTCACTCTCAGAGTCTGCAGTTTTTTCTTCTCTCAGATTTTCCTGGCCAGAAGAGACTATACCATATATAAATTTGAATATTCACTCTGCTTTCTTTACTCCGGTACTCAATAAAACAACATTGCCATCACTAATCTACAATGGACGCTAGTGGTAGTGCTTTATATTTAAAGTAAAATCATTTCTTTCTTTTTTAAAGCCAGTCACCAACCACTGACAAAATAACTTCTCCAACATATGTAGAGGGTTTTCATGCCCACACAAAACCAGAGGAATGATGGGGAGAGAGAATGAGACAGTTGAGGAATACTTTGGTATTACCATTGAAATGGGTAATGAGAAAGCTGCAGAATTTTAGAAGATGTTTATCTCATGTAATTTAGGGCTCTCTGTAATTGGTTTGTTCATAATGAAAAATACTGTTAGTAACAAGATTCATACTTGTTCTTAGGCAATTTATTTTATTTTACTTTTTATTATTATTATTAGCCATAGGATAGCTTACAATTCTTTATGGTCAGTAAAAAAAAGTTTATTAACTTAGACTCCTCTACCTTACTTTTATCACTCTGTACATTTAACCTTTCTAGGTCTTCAATATGAATGTTAGAAACATAAATGACAGGGGTTTCTGGGTGGCTCAGTCTGTTGAGCATCTCTTCGTTTTGGCTCAGATCAGGATCTCAGGGTGATAAGGTCAAGCCCTGTGTCAGGCTCTGGCCTGAACGTGGAGCCTGCTTGAGATTCTGTCTCTCCCTCTCCTTCTGCCCCTCCCCCTACTTGAACTCTCTATCTCTAAAATAAATAAAGTCTCAAAAAAAAAAAAAAAAGACATCTGATTAAAAAGTAAAAACTGGATTACCAAATCAATTAAATTAGTGATCCCTAAATAAGTTCCCCAAATCAAGATTTAGCCTCTGAAACAGCCACTCTGTTTCAGAAAATGTTAAGCCATTTTCACCTATGTGGTCCCCAAGGAACACAGTGTCAATTTTTCCCTAACTACAGGTGAAGCCTGAGAGGAAAATCTCATTACTTTCCCTATGACTGTGTTCTCTCCCCACCCCACCCTCCATAAGCTTCTCTATCCACAGAGAAGAGCTAAAATTATCACGCAAAAAGGACAGGGCCATTTTTCGATTCCTCCCTTAATTTTCTGAAGATCTGTGAGGAGATTCTAGATTGTCCTCGAAAATAAGAGTTCTGTTTTTTGCATCATTTCCCTCAATTCCACCCTCCACAGAGACAGCAGGATAACCTATCTGACATGTAAGTAAGTTGCAGGTTGAAAACTCTGAAACACTTTTCCCCTTCCGCTTCCAAAGAAAGTCCCACATAACCCCCACGGTCTTCCACAATCTACTCTTGGCCTACTGATCCAGTCTTCCCACCTCAGACTCTGCATTGACAATACAGAACTAACACAGCAGACAGTCTGTCCCTTCTGGGCTTGGTTTATGGGTCTTTCACCCTTCATGGTGCCTAACTCCTCAAGGTCAGACAATTCAGTGGCACCTCCCCAGGAATCCTTCTCCACATCCTCACCTCCCCCACCCCCATCAACACCCTCCCCTCCCCAACCCCAGCTGCATGTGCCTACAATTTCTCTCCCTTGGATGTCATAATAACCTGTGCCTAACACCATCACTGCCTTTGCCATGTTACATTTTAATTATTTGTGTATGAATCTGACTTCATCATTACCCTGTGATCTGGAGGGCTGACTTGTCTTTTATTTTTAAATCTGAATGTCTTAGATGTTCTGGCACAGAGCAATTGATATTTTGCCAATGAAAAAAACTAAATATATTCAGAGTAAGCTCATCTGAACCATCCAGATTTAACTCAACTCCGCTAATACGCATGTCTGTGGATGCTGCCGCCTCAAATCTGGTCTTACAGCTTTCCTTTCTACTGAGCATCTCTTTTAAGCTGTGTGGTTTGTTTTTGTTTTTGTTTTTAATTGTCTACTGTTCTGCTTCTTTGAGGGTCTGGGGGTGGGTTTGTTTTTTTTTTTTTTCCTTCTGTATTTTGTTTTTGTACCTTACCAAACATTGTCTGGGTTGTTTCTTTTTTTTTCCCCCTCATTTTTTTTTCTCTAAGTTCTCATAGAATATTATGTAGTTTAGAGTAGAATGGTTGGCAAAAAATACACAACATATGTTTTTTTAACAAATGTCCTTAAATAGCTGTAAATGCTATGCAGTTTTGATAACTGTGATTTAACCAACTTAAAATTTCAAAGCATGTGCATCCACACCCATTTTGACCACCTATAGATTAAAAAATCGATGTCAGTTTACAAATCAGTTTCATTGATTATTGGTTTCAGATTGTTAGTCCGTGGATATTTCAAATTTCTGCATTCTTAAAGCTCAGGATTTCATTAACCACCCTTCCTCAACCTCAAATTTTCATAACAGATTTTGCAGCAATTAGGGCATATAGACAAATACACCGAAGGGCAGAACATTTGGATTGTTTATAATGCAGCGGAGCAGAAAGGTACTTGATCTGGTGATTAAAGTAAAGCCAAATATGGCTTCTTATGAAAGTTTTTAGCATCTAAAATTCTTCACCTCCCAAAGTGCAATATAAAAGCCATGCATATATTACTCTACAAGGCATATAAAACATACAAATAAGACAGGAAAAAAACTTGCATTGTACATACACACTACATATAAATGCTATAAAAAGAAATTGACAGTAGTGACTTAAAGAAATAGGGCCTTGATTACATTTTAATGGTACACTAGCAATATGCAAAAATCAAAGTAAGACGTGATAAAACCAAATTATATTTCTATGGTATAATTTAATAATATAATAAAATGCACTACACTAAGATGTTAATGTCTCTTTGAGTGTAAGAAATATGGGCTTTTTAAAAAAAAAAAAGAAAAGAAAAGAAATATAGGCTTTTTTTCTTCTTCCCGATTTTCTGGATTTTCCAGTTTTCCAAAATAGAGATCTATTCAAATAGAAAAAAATTACTTCCGCTCAAAAAAAGAAATGAATAAGGATAATATTTTTACCTTTCTGTAGTTCATACCTCTAACTATAAGCGCTACTGATTTGTAGCTTTTAAAGCATTTTCTCATTTAATATGTCTTTTGATCCTCTCAAGAAAAGAGATCCAACAAATGAGAAAAGTTAGCCTCAGAAATAAAAAGAAATGTCTTAAGATTGCCCAGATGTTAAGTGTCAGGGACACTTTTAATTTTATTTATTTATTTTTGAGAGAGAGAATCCCAAGCAAGCTGCGCACCCAGCTCAGTGCAGAGCCCAACATGGGGCTCCATCTCATGACCCTGAGGTCATGACCTGAGCTAAAACCAAGAGTCAGATGCTTAAGCCACTGAGTCACCCAGGCACTCCGGAGTGGCAGGGACACTTTTTAAACAAATTCTGGTTGTATTTTGAGTACTGACTATTTTGTTGAAAGGGGCAATGACTTGCGAAGAAGGTCATAACAGGAGGGGTTATCAGGAAAAAAACCAAGAACACTGATTGAGTGTGGACTACATGCCCCACTGTATTATAAGGGCCGCAGAGAGACTGGCCTTTAATCTTCTATGACATACTTAATATTACCATCTCCATTCTAGGAATGGGGGAACTGAAGCACAGAGAGGCCAACTAAGAGGGTCAAAGTCACAGAGAGGCAAGTGGCAGAGCCGGGATTCAAACCCACGCATTCTGACGCATTCTGACACATTCTGGGTGGGCAGATTCTGACTAAAGTGCTTTTCTAGCCTGTTGCCAGCATAAGCACACCAGTCACCAACAGAACTCATCAAGTGTCAGGTTTCCTTGAGACACCTGAGTGGTTAGGAATTAACCCATTTTCAATCAGTTCATCAAACTACAATCTTTTAAAACTTATCATTTTAAAAAATCACATTTTTTTAAAAGCAACTTTTAGTTGCTTTTTAACAGATGAGCGGAAAGCAAAGGATTCAACAGCAAAATGTATGTGCTTCAACAACCTTCTTTAAACCCTGACCTTTATGGAGAAAAATTGATTTTATTGCATGAAAATACAAATCAGCTGGCTATATTAATCATGAACCAGATTCGAGAGCAGAATCAACAATAACAGAATAACTACTGGATTCTGAGGTTACAACATAGGAACCACTTCATCCCTTCCCATCTACCTATAGAACTAACATCCAGGCTTTGGTTTTCTTCTCTCTCAGAGCTGTAGCTGTCACCATTTTAAATGGGAGAGCAGGGAAAGGTATAGGGGTGGGTGGGTGTGTGTTTGTGTGTGTGTGTTTAACAAATATACATTGACAGAAAGAGAGGGACTTTTTACAGGCCTTGTCTTCTTGTATGAAACCCACAAATGGAGCAGTTTTACCTTGGACCTCACTAGACTTTGCTGAAAATAGGTTTTCTGGCCCATGACACCCATTGAGTCAAAAAAAGATTTTTTTTTAATCTTCAAGTTCTATAAAATTAGATATGAATTTAACCACTTAGCTATTCCAGATTACATTTCTGGGTTCCTACTGGGTATAAACCAAGTGAATATAAATCATTATCTATTGCATTCATCCTTGACCACAGTACACCCAATAAGAACAAGCATGGAACAGTACAACCAGATTCTAATGCAAACAGTAAGCCTTGGGTTTATTTCCTTTGACATCTACATGGAATTTAGTGAATCAATTATTAAATATTAGTGTCCCTTGTGGAGTGAGATAATCTACTAGCTTCACTGTTCTAAGTATTACCTATTCACTTCCTTTGTCCACACTGATTTTTCAGCTAGAGACACAAGATAAATTGCCTGGTTAGGTTTTAAACTCTTTACCTTGAGGCATTTTCTTTGCTATTCCTTTTCTTCTTTTTTTTTTAATCCTTGCAAATTTAGACACCACAGAAAACTGTAATTTGCCTCATAATGGCCTCTTCAGCGTGTTTCACAGTCTTTTTGTGGAGAATAATGACATAATGATAGTGTTCTCAGACCTATATTTTCTACTTGATAAACTAGCAATTATATGATTAAAGCATTTTTAGAAACTCACATTAAGTATATGATACCCTAGAAACCAGTCCATCATGTAATTACACAATCAGGAGAGAAATAATTTACATAACTAAAAACCATCTGAAACAGTATTCATGACCAGTATGTGATTTTTTCCAGCAGATTAAATATTGTAAAAATATTAATTTAATTACAATATACTTTTAATATTAGTTAGGATTATCAATTCTGAATTTTATAAATTGTGTTTAAACTTTCATTTTCTGTCCTTCGTGAAAGGAAGTTATGCCAAGCTTTGCTGAAAACATGTGCTCATGTGCTACATTAGGACCAAGACAGAAAAACCTTATGCTTTCTCTTCACAGATCTTATACCTACAGAAAACAGAGAAAGGGAGGCAATGCCTAGTTATTCAAACTCTATGAGGAACATCAAATTTTGTCCAGGACCTGTCTTACATCTATCTTACAGGAACATTTGACTAGATCTTTGATTTTTTTTTTTTTTTGAATGTCAGATCATTACACCTACATTGTGATGAGTTAGATACAAACATATCCATTACCATTTTCTTGGGAAACAGGAAAGATGTTCAGTGGGCACCCAAGAGATTCAAACACCATAAACTCGGAAGACCCATCCTTAAAACAGAATGCCTCTTTTTACTTTTTTGATAAATTTCCGGAAGAACCAGTTACCTTGCTTTCCCCGATTTCACTGAGGAAAATGACAAAAAATTACAGAGTATATCCTGAAACCTAACCCTTCAAGGGAAAAGTTTCACATACCCAAACACAAGAGGGAGTATTGCCAAAAAAGTAAGCTATTAAGTAAAAGTAAGGGTGCCAAACCATGTGTATTAGGTTGACAATTGTGTGTTTAAGAAAAAAATATATATATTATTATCACTGTACATATGCACAAGAAACCTGTGACAGGGTTACCTTGTTTGTGTCCACGGCAGAAAAAGATGTGTGTGAATTAAGCAAGCAGGCAGGAAGCCAAGAATGACTTTTCATGTGTTTTTGTATACCTTCTGATTTCTGAATCATTTGAATGTATTATGTACTAAAAAAGCATGTTAACCTTTAAAAAAAAAAAAGGAAGAAGAAGAAAAGATCTTCTTGATCCATGTGTGGAGTAGGTAAGAAATGTAGACCAAGTGTGTTCTTAGCTGTGATACCAGCTGAGTTTTAAGAGCAAAAAGATAGCAAAATCAGATGCCTCTTCTTTCTGGATTATTCCACCACCACTGCCAGCCCTCGATGACACTGGGTTCTAGGGTTCTTAACTCTCAGAAGTTAGAAAACACACCACGTTCTATGTTTGATTTTATTTATTTAGTTGATAGAGAGAGCACAAGCAGGGGAGCAGCAGAGGGGGAAGGAGAAGCAGTCTCCCACACACTGATCAAAGACACAGGACTCGATTTTAGGACTCTGAGATCATGACCTGAGCTGAAAGCAGACACTTAACAGACAGAGCCACACAGGTGCCCTCACATTTTATGTTAATAATGATAACAACATAACCAAATCAGACCATCACAAGGCATTTGGGTGTCCATGTTTGATCAGCAAAATCATAAATACTACTGACAATTTCTAAGAGACATAAGGAGGAAACCAGCTACAACCAACAAGTAATCACCACCATCCTATATAAAAGCTTAACCTTGACCCTCAGCAAGGTAATATGGATACCCATTCTTAAAAACTCTGCTACCTAAAGCACCAAAAAGGGCTGGAAGTAAAATCAAAGACGTCAATGAAGAACATATACCGTAACAACATTGCTGATTTGGTCAAACTTACGTGCAGTTACTGGTTTTTTCAGATCTGTACTTCCTGAGACATTCACTTTGTGACTGAGAACTCATCAACTCTGATGTTAGGACATGCAAAAAAAGAACTGTTAATTTGTGTAAAGGGTAAAAATGATGAAGATACCATCTAACACTGGCATAAGGCTTCACAGAACTCTCACTTAGAAAACCTCATGGCCCTGTCATAACTCGGGAAATTCGGGAGGCTGGGGATCGTGAACTATGCAGCAGGTGAAGTGTTGGTTTCAAGGCTGGTAAGTGGCAGGCCTACTCACAACTAAGTGAGGCCTGGTAAGACTCCCTGCCAGGTCTTCTGAGCTCCTATTCACTGCTCTGGTACACCTCCTGTCTTCTCAGCCTCTGAGTTTTCTCCTTCCTCACACAGCAAAGGCTTTCCACGGTTGTGGAAAGTAAGATATATAATAAAGTTTATTGTTCTGCTGAGGAAGGAGTCCAAAAGCATTTTTGTTGGTTGGTTGGTTGGTTGGTTGGTCTCTCCTGAAATTTCTTTGTAAAGGTCAAAACGGTTAAGAAGGAACTGCAGTATTTTGCAAAATGAAACACACATTGATTGCAACATTTGCACTTTCAACTCAGAACTTAAGAACACCGTGTCCTGTAATTTTGATTTTAGATAACCAACTGTAACTACTGATACAACTCCTGGCTGACCTTGTCATTTTACATCTAGGGATGCTTTAATGAAAAAATACTGAAATGTTTCTTTATTCTATTTCTGCAGGCTCATAAAATTCCCATCTTCCTAGCCACCATGGGAGATGATGTGGAGGCTTATCCATATAATACACTATAGAAAAGAAACAAAACTTGAGGGGAAATCTAAATCATATTATAGTTTTGGCAATTCAAATAAGAAAAAAATACAAACTTGAAGAAGTCTGTTCTCAGTTTATCGCCCTGCACTTTGGTATATGCTGGTAGAATTTCACTGCACCCTCCAAGGCCTTCAAAGTAAAATCTTTGGAGGTCTTCAGGTAAGGCAGGCTACCCTGTTGTCACTAATTTCCTGTGCTAATATTACACTGAAGGTATTTTGAATCGTTTGGTGTAAACAGAGCAAGATTAAAAAGGAAGCTTTTCAAAAACAGACTTTCAGAAAAGGAAAGACAATAAACATGACATTAAAAATGTCAGCATTTGTGCCTTGATAATACGACCTATCATAAAAATGCCATTTTAATTGTTTTACCATATATTTAAACATTTTGTATTCACGGATTCCCAGCAGCTAACAATAAGAAAATAGTGTCAAGCTCGGTTTGAGACCATTTTTTTACTAGAAGTCATACTAATGAGCTGTATTGAAAATGTCACTAATCATACTTCCATTGCAGTCTTATAAAGTAATGACTAACACTTACATATAAAGTTGGGACACCTGGGTGGCTCAGTGGGTTAACACTTATATATAAATTATACATAAAGTAAATATGCATGTGTGTCTAACTTGATGGGTCAACTTTTTTTTTTTTTTTAAAGATTTTATTTATTTATTTCACAGAGAGAGATCACAAGTAGGCAGAGAGGCAGAGAGAGAGATAGAGGAGGAAGCAGGCTCTCCGCTGAGCAGAGAGCCCGATGCGGGACTCGATCCCAGGACCCTGAGATCATGACCTGAGCCGAAGGCAGAGGCTTAACCCACTGAGCCACCTAGGTGCCCCGATGGGTCAACTTTTTTGATAAAAACCAAAACATTTCAGTTTTTCTCTTTTTCATAAAAGAAACCATGTCTAATGAATTTTAAATTCTACTGAGAGATGCAACCAAGTGTTTCAGCATATGTTGACTAGCACACAGGTCCTGTCATTGGAACCGTGTCACAGGAGCAGATTATCCTGTGATCTGGGGGTAACCGAGAGGCCCTGTGATAACGCGCCTGTGTGCTGATCTTGGGGTCAGAAGATGGGGAGAGCAGCCCTGATCTAGCCATCCGCTCTATGCTTGAGAGCTGAATCCTCACATTCACATCTTTAAAATGGATATCATAATTCTTATTTTAGGCAGTACTGGGGAGAATTAAATTCAGCATGTAAATGAAAATATGTAATAAACTGTAAAATGGCACATAAATGGAAGGTATCATATTATTAATAATACCTGAATTTTAAAGCCAAAGACAATATTGGGATTGTATTATACAGATTCAAACAATACAAAAAATGTTAAAAGTGAGTAGACTAGAATAAAATAGGCTACTATTTTCCTTTTTATTCATTTTTTTAAAAATGTAATACAGATGATATTCATACTGGGAGAAGAGCAAAACATCTCCACTCACTGTTTTTAAAAGATTGACTGATTGATTGATTGAAAAAGAGTGCAGTGGGGAGAGGCAGAGGGAGAGAGAGAATGTCAGGCAGACTGCTCAGCAAGCTGGATCTCTTGGCCCCAAGATCATGACCTGAGCTGAAACCAAGAGTTGAATGCTTAACTGAGTCACCCTACTTATTCCTAAAGATAAGTTTTCATCCAGGCACTGCACTTATTTTCAAAGGTAAGCTTTCATCTCCTACTCCTACTTCTTAGGCAAAACACAAAATGTTCATCTTCTACTTGCTCAACAAAACAGATATTAGTAATGTTATTTTTAATAAGGCAGCATAGAAGTTGGGTCTTTGACTCTTATGAACCTCTCGAATCCTCCTAATTCTGTGACTGTGGGTACATTCCTTAACATGTTTCGGTTTCTTCACTTGTGAAAAGCAGATAAATAATAGTACCAAAGCCTCGGAAGACTTATGAATATAAATGAGTTATCAAAGGTTTAGAGTTTAGTACACTGTCTGACACCTAGTAATATCTCAATAAACGTTTTTGTTGTTACAATATGATTATATATTTCCTCCCATAGGCATTTCAGACATGCTGACCGCTTTTCAAAGTCTATTTGTAAACACCAAGGAGGTAAGAATGCACCCCAGATTCATTTTCTTTCATGAGTTGGGCACTTGCCCTGTAAAGTCTTTTCAGATGAAATCTAATCTAATGGAAATCCTGCTTTCCATTGTAGCCAGTGAACTTGATAACCAAGATCAACTCACCAAGAAAAGTTCTAACACACTTTAATAGCTTAGCAGTCATATTTTCTAGTCTTAAACCATCACAACAGACTTAGTAAATGTTTATTCCAAATTCTTGCCATGTGGCTTCATTTCTTCATTCATTAAAAAAAAAAAAAAAAAAAATTCTGGAGCCCCCTGTCACATTCCAAGCACTGTATTTGGTGTTGGGATATAAAGTCACACAAAAATAATTTCTGCCTTCCTGTCTTAAGAAAGATAGATATTAATCCAAATCACTCCACAAAATGAATATAAAATTACAACTGTAAAATGTACTGTAGAGGAGAAAAATCTAGTGCCTGTGGGAGTCTGACATTAAAGGAAAAGGAACAAATTACATCCATGGGGAAAGCTTCTCTGAGGAAATGAAAATTGAGTTAATATCAAAAGAAAGAGTAGAGTTAACAGAAGAAGTGTAAACTACTGCACTGCAAGTTTAAGGATCTGGGTATGGGTAGGAGGGACCTTGGGCCCTTGTGGGCCTGAAGGGAGATGGGGGAGAGTTGACTTTGGAGAAGCATGGGGTGGATGGCATGAAGCTGGGGGCTGAGCCGGGCCCTGAAAGCCATGATAAGAAACAAAGGAAAACCACTGAGAAATTTTAAGCCTGGGTACGTGGTTGGTTTTGAGGAAAGGAGGAGGTTGATAGGATCCAATATGAATTATGTGTGTGAACAGTTTAGAGTGGGTCAGAGCAGATGTGGAGAACCATTTACATGACTGTTGCTGGGGTTCAAGAAAGAGAATATGAAAGCTTAGATTAGGGCAGCTGAGCTCGATGTGTTTATAAGTGATAAAGGAAGAGTTTGGTTTCCCAGAAAACATATGTTCTTCTCCAATTGCACAGTCACATTTTTCATATAAAGACATTTTTCTTTTGAAATCCTCCAGAGAATCCAAGTAAAGGCTAATGGTGGGTAAAGGATTTTTACAGACATTTGAGTTCAACGAGGGAACTATCAAAATGCCCATTTCTAAATAATCAGTACCATCTCCCTTTGGTGAAAGCCAAAGTATTACTGTAAAACACGTACTGAAAATGAACCAAAGGAAGTAATTTCCATTGAAATACTCTTTTTATCACAAAACACCATGGGTAAACAATCGCTTATGAAAAACAAGATCAAAGAACAGTAATACCTTTGAACTGAAGCTGAAAGAAAGACAAACACATTCAGGAAAGGGAAAGGATCGTAGGAAACAGATCCAGGAGTAATAATTCTAAAATAGCCAATGGCATCGTTTTGAGGATCTGCCAGAAGACTATCTACTGCCATAGGAAAAATATCTCCCATAGTCTGGCCACTAAGCAACCATACCTAAGACATAAAAGTAACATATACAATAGCCACGGCACCTTCATAGTATCTCACACCCACTGAATTAATGCAGAAATACACACATTCCCCCCCCCACAGACACATACATACACCAGCACACAATTAGCACTGAAATGAATGAAGCTCACATATATCAAAGGATTAAGCAGAAAAACAAAAAGGACAGCCCAAAACATATCTTCATTCTGCAAAACAGACACGCAGGAACATCCATTACAATTTTCTCTAAGACAAATTGTTTCTCTCAACTAAGAGGGGGGAAAAAATGAAATCATTGGCAGCCTAGTTCTCCCTGAGTAGAAGTGATACATTAATTTAGATCATTGTGCACATTGAAAGTTATTGCACTGCAGGGATTTCCAATTACATAATGCAGAATCAGAACTCTGTTTGGGTGTCACTTGGCTGCCAGCATCCATGGGTGAGCTGTGTAACACTCCTCTGTCATGTAGCTCATGTGAGAAAAGAATTTTGCTGTTCCAAGAAATGGCACTCATCTTGGAGACCTTCCCAGTTACACAAAAGAGCGTAATTCCCGCATTATCCCCAGGCACACTGTCTAGAATGATAACTCTATGATAGCTTTATGTGTAAATTATATACACAGTTCTACTAATGAAAGGCATGTGGGACTGCTTTTTGGTGGTGGCAGTGCAGACATACAAAATCAATTTGTTTTCCAATTTTTAAAAGTGACACCTGAGCTATCTCTAATACTCAAGTGAGATCGTGAGGTTAGATGGTAGATAGGGTAATTGCACTACGATTATCTAACAGATCAAACCTGGAGTTGGCAAACAATGTTGATGCAGACCTACCAACCATCAGATACCTGGTTTATTTCAGTACTTCAGTTTTAAGTCCTTCAAACTTTTAACTCCACACTAATCTCAGTTTTTCATCAGGAACTGCACTCTCGCATTCAGGCTTAATTTTTTCTACATATGAAAGCACAATTACAGAAAAAGAGACCAGAAGTTTTTTTTTTTTTTTAAAGGTGAATTCTTTTATATTTATTATCTATTTGGTGCCAAAATTCCATTATGTAGTACACAGTGTGTGCCAGACACGAGATAACCTGGAGGACAAGACAGCATTCTTTCCCTCTAGGACCTCATGCCTCTTTTACTAAGAAGTCCAAAATATGAAAGTTTCTGTGAACTAGTTATCAATAACATTTGGAGGATTTTTTTTCTTGTACTAAATTCAATCATTTTAAACCAAATGAAGAACCAAGATTGGAAAACTGAGGTAGGCATAAGAACACCTTGTGTTTGTTGAGATTTTACTGTATATACAAGTTACGCACATACCCACACCTAATGACAATCTTGTCATTGGATTGTTATGATCTCCATTTTAAAGATGAGGAAACTGTAGGGTACACAAGTTATAACACAAGATCACAGGTCTAATAAGTACAGTATGAATTCAAACCAACATGATCTGATTCCCCAGTGCTCTCATTCATTTCTGTATATTGCTTCATTTTAACATTTATGATAACCTCAACATTTAGCATTAATGTCTCAGCTGTTCTTTTTTAAGTATAGTTGACAGACAATGTTACATGAGTTTCAGGTGTACAACATAGTGATTCCACAGGTCTGGATATCATGCCATGCTGACCACAAGTGTAGCTACCATCTGTCACCATACAACATTATTACAATACCAGTGACAGGGTCTCAAGTTTTGCTTAATTTCATTGCTTGATTAGGAAACTTTAATTTTTTTTAATCCATTCTCCTTCCATTATATCTAGAAGATCTTAATGGAGGAAATTAGCCAAGCATTTTTCTGGGTTATTTCATTGTAGTTGAATATAGGACCATGTTGCTCTCTCAAACTCTTCTTCTATTGTTTTCAAGCTAAAATTAATTTACCGAGCACCTGTTATAGGCCAAGCACTGTGTTATGAGATTTATGAGTGAAGATACGGTCTTTGTTCTATACTTAACAGGAAAAAACAAAACAAAAGATCTAGCGAGTGATCCGGTAGAAAGAGTGTAGGCTGCTAAGGAAGCAATGGCCAGCAGGGGGCTCAGGTGAGGCTTCCTGTAAGAAGTGGTGTTGGAACTGTCACCTGAAACTTAAGTAGTATCTGGAACAGCTTCAATCTTTATTTCTTCCACTTTGACCTATCTCCCAGAATGTGGCTTTTCTCCATAATGTTCAACTGAACTGGCATTGTCATTGGACTCCTACCATCACCTAATTTCCAAATAGAAGCTAGGCTCTTCTGAACTCTCCTCCTTTTAAAATACATTATTTAAACTATTTCCTCACCTCTTTATGTTGATTTTCTATAGCACAGATAATGTTAATATATGTTTGCATGTAGAACATATAATGTAGGGACATCTGGATGGCTCAGTCCGTTTAAGGTCTGCCTTTGGCTCAAACCATGATCCCAAAGTCCTGGGATTGAGTGCTGCATTGGGCTCCCTGCTCAGCAGGGAGCCTGCTTCTCCCTCTGCCTGCTGCTCCCCCTGCATATGCACACACACACACACACACACACACACTCTCTCTCTCTCTCCCTCTCTAACAAATAAAATCTTTAAAAAATATATAATGTAGTATATTAACTGTTTATGACATTAATAAAAAATTATAAATTTAGTTAAAATGTTTAAAATTATATACCTGTCTTTAAAAAATTTTCTGCTAAGTTATAGGATTCATTTTTGTATTATATGTAGAATTAACATTTGTTGATTTTTTAAAGATCAAGCATATTACCTACACTTGGAAATAACAGTAAAAAGGGAATTACAAAGAATAATAAATACAAAGTGTTCATAGTCAAATAAGTATTATTTACTTATAACAAATAAGTGTTCATAGTCAAAGTGACACTGATCCCCAGGTTTTCCTTTTGATCTATCAAGGGACAGAGACATTAATCTTTTTTGACTGGACTGGGGCCAGAGGAAATGGTGGCATTTTTTCCACAATTACTAAAATTGAGGAATATGTCACTGTCTTCTCAGATAATAAACCTCATACAGAAATTGCTATGGCTGGGGCGCCTGGGTGGCTCAGTGGGTTAAAGCCTCTGCCTTCAGCTCAGGTCATGATCCCGGGGTCCTGGGATCGAGCCCCGCATCGGGCTCTCTGCTCAGCGGGGAGCCTGCTTCCTCCTCTCTCTCTCTGCCTGCCTCTCAGCCTACTTGTGATCTCTGTCTGTCAAATAAATAAATAAAATCTTAAAAAAAAAAAAAAAAAGAAAAGAAATTGCTATGCCTTCCCAGAAGTGCCTCCACTCAAAAATATCAGACTACATGGGATAAAAGGACAAAATGTTTATTTTCTCACAAAGATGAAAATACAAGTATTTCATAAAATTAGTTGAAAAAAGACTTTGAAGCTGAGAAGGAATAAATGTATCTGAGATTACATTTACACAATTTACTAAGGAAAATGTAATCATAAGACTGATGTGAGTTAAAAGTGCATCAGCTTCTTAAATTTGTCATCCTTGTAGATTCAAGAAGAACACTCAGAATTATGAATGTTAACAGTTCCTTAAAAGGTCATGGAATATATTCTATACCTGAATACATTTAATCTTTCTCTCCTTGCCTCCTTCCTTCCTTCTTAGTGAGGTAGGAGTTGATAGGAGAGTGATAAGACCGTATTGGCCCAGCCCAGTGCACGGTATTGTGGTGTTGGAGCCCAGAAGGGACTAGGAGGTTGACTAGGAGGAAGGGAAGATGGTGGTCACCAGCCTGGAGCATAGTTGGAGGCTGAGGACAAGTTAAGGAAGTTACTGATTAGGGGGTAGTGGTAGTGAGATTATGGAGGTAGGAGATTTTACATAGAGGGGAGATCATATTAGTATGGTGAGCCAGGTTTCTCACATGGTTTCTCACAGGTTTCTCACAATTTCCATATGGAAAGGGAGAACACTGAAATGAACTTCATGGTATTGGACTAGAATTAGAGTATCAGTGCAAACTCAAGTTTTTCAATAGTCACTGACAGATGTGAAAATACAAAATAAGTGCAAATACACAATAATTTATATGATTATAATAAATACATATATGCATATATTCCCTAATACTCTTGACTAGGAGAACCTGGGAGAATTGACACTCCAGCAAGAATAAACACATCTAACACCCAGATGTTGGTTTCTAAATACCACCCTTTATAAAAGGAAGCAGAGATGCTTAGAGAAAAGCTAACTCCAGGGCCAGGGCAGAGAAAGTACAAGATGTGCCTCCTTGTGCCAGAAAGTAAGAAAGTCCTCAGTGAATTAAATGAATATGCTAAAAATACATAGAAACCAGATTAGACTCCCACTGGCCAAATCTGGGACAAAATAATCATCAAAATAAGTAATCATATTAGTAAATGATAAATCATTGAATAAAATAAGAACCCATGAATTCATAGTAATAAAAATAGATAAATGATTAAATGGGGGAAAACAAAGATTTTTCTTGTGGTAGACTACAGCTAATAAAGGCAATATAAATGGTAGAATTAGAAAAGCACCATTTGTCAACCATCATTATAGTAATTCAGTAAAGAAACATGAACGAGGGGCATTTGGGTGGCTCAGTGGTTTAAACAACTGCCTTCAGCTCAGGTCATGATCCCAGGGTCCTGGGATCAAGCCCCTCTTCTGGCTCCCTGGTGTGCAGGGAGTCTGCTTCTCCCTCTCCCCACCTCTCCCACTGCTTGTGCTTGTTTGCTCTGCCAAATAAATAAATAAAATCCTTTTTTAAAAAAGGATTTTATTTATTTGACAGAGAGAGACACAGTGAGAGGGAATATAAGCAGGGGGAGTGGGAGAGGGAGATGCAGGCTTCCCACTGAGCGGGGAGCCCAATGTGAGGCTTGATCCCAGGACCTGAGCCAAAGGCAGATGCTTAATGACTGAGGGACCCAGGCACCCCTAAATAAATAAAATCTTAAAAAACAAACATGAATGAATGCTAAAGCTAGGGAAAGAGAGAGTTCAATAAAGAATGAGATATTTGCATAGTTTCTAATTATCTCCATACAAATAATGATTAAATTATGAAAGGAAATGAATAACTTCACACCAGAGAAAACTAACAAACACAACCTTAACTAACAGACCAAAGTTACATCACCAGTACTGAGATAAATAATGTGAAGCATTGGGCTATGCAATATCCTGTAACAGGGTACAAAAACAGAGCATCCCTTCTGTGATATTCACATCAAAACTGCATAAGCTAGGGGCGCCTGGGTGGCTCAGTCGGTTAAGCATCCAACTCTTGACTTCAGCTCAGGTCCTGATCATAGGGTCCTGGAATTGAGCCCCTGCTGGGCATAGCTCAGTGAGGAGTCTGCTTGAGACTCCTTCTCTCCATACCCTCCCCGCTGTCCCACTCATTCTATCTCTAAAATAATATCTTTTTAAAAAACTGCACAATCTAAATCTAATATTGAGGAAACATCAAACATACTCCACTGGAAAACAGTCTACAAAATAGGTGACCAGTGTCTAGGTTACAAAAATCAAGGAATCACTAAAGAACTCTTTCAGATAGGAACTTCAGGAAGCATGACCTCTAAATATATCACATGACCCTACATCGGATTCTCTGATACAACTGGTGAGACTTGAATAGGTTCTGTGGACTAAATGGTAGTAACATATCAATGTTAATTTCTTGACTTTGATGGTTGTACTATGATAATGCAGGAGAATATCCTTGTTTATCTGAATTACACACTAAGGTGTTTGGGGGTGATGCTGCAACATGGTGTCAATTTACTCTCAGAAAAGTTCTTTGTATTGGACTTGTAACCTTTCAGTAAATTCCGTATTATTTCAAAATAAACTTACACACATACACATATTTATGTGTGTATATATGTAGGTATACCTACACACACACACACAGACAAACACACAGGAAATACTTGAGAGTCAGTTTTTGACTAGTCTTTTTCTTTCTCTCACAAATACTTGCACTTAACATTGGAAAAAATGTATTAGTTTTTCACACCGAAACTTGTGGACATATACGAATACCGCCTTAGAGTAGAAACCGTTTTGCATTAATTTCTGTCATTTGCCAATAACATTATCCATTTTGAAGAAAAGTTCTATCCACAAAAGGCGGCCAAATACCACTAATATAGAAATATATGGATATTCTTATTCTTTTATTTGGCATATACTTTTCTATAAGGCACAAATAGATATTTCTTCTGTTTGAGCAAGGAAGAGTGGCCACTGCAAACTGAGAGAAAGCTCCACAGTTTGGGGGAAAGAGGAATTTCCTCAAGGGAAAAACAGCTAATTCAGCCCAGAGGTCATGCACAATGATCAGACAGAAAGAGAGCCCAAAATTTGCTTTGCAGTGATGGATAAGCTAAAATACTCCAGAAAAGAGCTATCTGCGTGGATTCTATTGTTGTCAGGAATAAGAATCTTCTAAATGACCCTAATGCTTAAAAATCAAAGGACCCAGGGACACCTGGGTAGCTTGGTAGGTTAAACCTCGGGTCTTGATTCTGGAATTCCGGGATTGAGCCCCAAATCAGGAGCCTGCTTCTCCCTCTGCCTGAAGCTCCTCCCCCTACTCATGCACTCGTGCTCGCTTACTCTCTCCCTCCCTCTCTCTCTCAAATAAATAAATAAAATCTTTAAAAAATCAAAATAAAAATCAAAGGGCTCATATGCATATTCTTGTCATTTTCTCTTCAACTGACTTCACTCAAGCTTTGGCCTCGACCATTTTACCCAAACCGTTATTTCCAAGACCACCAAGGAACCCCATATTGCCTCATGCACTGGTTAGTGTTTAGCTTCTTCTCATTGATTCTATCAGCAAAATTTTACAAGGGTGATCACCTCCTCCTCCTTTCTTCACCTTGCTTTCAAGTCAACACTAATCTTCCCCTTCATCTATTTAGATGACTTTGCAAACTTGGAACACCCCAGAGCTCAGACCTTAGACACCTTATCTATCTGTATGTATTTTTTTTTTTTAAGTGATCTCATTCAGTCTCACAGCTCTCAATACAATCTATTCAGGCTGGACCCCTCACTTGGTTCCAAATTCTAACTGAAAAACTGCTGACTTAAGACCTATTAAACATCCAGGTGAGGTGCACCTGGTCTTTAAGCATCTGCCTTTGGCTCAGACGCTGATCTCAGGGTCCTGAAATCGAGCCCCACATCGGGCTCCCTGCTCATTAGGAAGCCTGCTTCTCCGTCTCCCACTCCCCCTGTTTGTGTTCCCTCTCTCACTCTCTCTTTCTCTCTCTGTGTCAGATAAATAAAACCTTAAAAACAAAACAAAACAAGACAACAACAACAACAACAACAAAAATCCAGGTGGGTTATTTCCACATTGACATGTCCAGACTCCTGAGCCTCCCCTCTGAGAGCTACTCTTCTGTCTTCCCACCTCTGTTAATGGCAAATCCACTTTGCTAGTGGATCAAAACAAAAAATCTTGGAGTCATTCTTGCCTTGCCCTTTCTTTCATATCCATATCAAATCAAGTGCAAATCCTGTCAGCTCTACCTTCAAAATATACCCAGAAGCTCACTGCGTTTGATGACTTTCTCTGTCGCCTTCCAGGCTCCAGCCACCTTCATCTTGTCTGTAACACTAAAATAGCCTCTTAAGTGGTCTCACTACTTCAACCTTGGCCCCTAGAGTCTATTTTCAACACAGAGGCCAAAGCGATCCTTTAAAATTCATATTATATCACTGCTCTGGTGAAAACCTTCTAATGGCCTCTTTTTTCAAGAGTAAAAGCCAAAGTACTTAAAATGCTGTATAAAGCCTACACCATCTATTATTCTGTGTGTGTGTGTGTGTGTTTTCTTAACTCCACTTTACAGTTCCTTCTACTTGCTCACTCTTCTCTCCCCTCTGGCCTCCTTGCTGCATCTGGCATATTCCTGGCATGCACTGACCTCAGAGCACGTGCTGTTTCCTCTAACAGGAAAGCTCTTGCCCAGACACCTACATGGAGCCTTCCCTTACCTCTCGTCATCTTTTCTGTGATGCCTTCCCTGATTAACCTATTTAAAATTGCAGCTCTTCCCATCTCAAACCACTCCAGGCTCTTGAATTCCCCCTTCCTCCTATATTTTCTAACATTAACACTCTCTAACATGCTACATCACTTCCTTATTTGTCTTGTTTCATGTTTATCTCCCTGCTAGAATATAAACCACAAACACATATTTTTATCTTTTAGCTTACTACCCATGTATCTAGCACTAAAAACCTGGCACGTGGTACTCACTCCATAGATATTTATGAATGGATGAAACTTCATGGGAAAACAAGAAACTAAAGTAGGTCACCCTGCAGCTAGAACTTGATGGACAATGTAGTAAGGTAGGAAAGAGAGAAAATAGAAATTACAATTTTATACAACAGAGATACCAACCTCAACTTGGCAATAAGATCAGCCCACCCAACTGTAGCAGTTTGAAAGCTTCTTGGGCATCAAGGTATCTCAGAGTGAATAAAGATTAAACCCTGGTTACTTCTAATCTAGTCAGTACAATCTGTTATGTACGAAAAGGAAGAAAGGGCCAAGAACTTAGATAAAAAAACTTTGACAAACTAAGGTACACACAGAATTTCAGATTTTTTTTTAAGACTTTATTTATTTGACAGATAGAGAGCACAGTAGGCAGAGAGGCAGGCAGAGAGAGAGAGGAGGAAGCAGGCTCCCTGCCGAGCAGAGAGCCCGATGCGGGGCTCAATCCCAGAACCCTGAGATCATGACCTAGAGCTGAAGGCAGAGGCTTAACCCACTGAGCCACCCAGGTGCCCCCAGAATTTCAGATATTAAAAGTTAATAATACTCAGCACAAAGGCTGATGTTAGCTTAATAATTGTGCTTTTAGCAATTCTAAATATCACAGGAGTGTGGGACTTGTAATTAGCTATTGTTAGCTACCGAAGATTTGGCAAGTAACAGAATCTTGACAATTTTTACACATAAGAATAGCACTTCTAATATGAGAACTCTCTTAGAATGAGAGCAGTGCTCTTGAACATACACAAAAAACAGCCTGATCTCTAAGCCGTGTCTCTTGTCTGTCATAGTACCTATATTTTGAAGATTCTTTGTAGGCATCTGGAAAAAGACTTCAAGAACTCCAGGTTGTCTGGCACTAGGACTGAGCAACGAAAAGCTCATACTATGAAGGCAAGTATTAGTTTCATGACTTTGAGGGAAGAGAATAATCTTCTGAACTTCATTTCCCATCTATAAGATGGAAATAATAAAGCTAACTTTTTCACTGGATTATGAAAATTAAATGAGATACAGTAGCTATTATATAAACATTAACTATAATACAACCATTGGAACATATAAATATAAATATAGAAATAATATAATGGGGCACCTGGATGTCTCAGGAGGTTAAGCACCCAACTCTTTTATCACCTCAGGTCATGATTTCAGGGTCATGAAAGCAAGCCCCATGATGGGCTCTATGCTCAGCAGAGTCTGCTTGAGATTCTCTCTCTCTCTTGCTTCCTGTGTCCCTCCCACTACTCATGCTTGCTTTCCCTCTAAAACAAATCAATAAAATCTTTTAAAAAATAATATAATGATTAGGATTCACCTAAGTGAGTAAATATGACATAATTTGTGTATTTTATGTCCCCAAATCTTTTTTGCCTCTTTCTTCCACTCTCCCATTCTTTCTCCCCTGAATATCCTCCTCATTTTCACATATTTACAGTATTCACATGTTTACTCTACCCTCTGATTTCAATCCTAAGGAAATGATCTCCTAAATGAAAATCTAAAAAGTGAAATTTTTTCCCAAAGTACTAACTCTTAAAGAGATTATTCTCTAATTGTGGGAATTTAGCAATTTATAAAAAGTAGCAACAATAATTTTTCTAGCATTAGGAAACCACAACAAATGTGATTTCAACTCAATCATTTTCTTTAATTGATCAGCAATATATTGAATACCTGCTATGTGACAGGCAGTGTTAAGTAGTGGGTATACAGCAGTGAGCAAAGAAATATGGTTCAGACCTCCCAAAGTTTACAATCTAGTAGAAACAGACATAAATATGTTAATAGCTATATAATTACAGAATATAAGTGCAAGGTGATCGAGTTCCATGAAGATAACAGGTGGGGTATGATGATAGAAAACAAAGTAATTAAATGGAAAAGTTAGTGGAAGCTTGTCTGCAGAGTTATTATTAGTTAAGTTGAGACATGAAAAATAAGAGAGTATCAGTCATACCACAAAACTAAGGAAAAAACATTCCACGTGGTGGCAAGGCTCTAAGGTAGGAAAAGAGTTTGGAGTTTTCTAGAAAGTAAAAATGCTAGTGTAGCTGGATCATAGTTAAGAAGGATGTGAATAGTTCAAGGTAGAGTTGGTCAATCTTTTGTATCATGTAAGACATCATAAGGAGCTTGGATTTTTATTTTATGTATAATAAGGACTTTAAAGGATTTTTAAAAGTGTGATTTGACTTAGTTTATAGTTTTTAAAGTTCACAACAATGCCATGTAATGAACGATTATGGTGGGATAAAGGAAGAAGCAAAGAGGAAACACGGAGATCAGTTAGGAGACTATTACAAGAATCTCAATGAAAGATGACTGTACCCTCAATGAGATCATGGAATAGAAATCATGAGAAATGAATGGATTGAAGGTATAATATGGAGGTGTAATCTATGTCTTGCTGAAGGACTGGGTGTTGGTCATGAAGGAGAAGAAATCAAAAATGACTTCTAGGTTTTAAGTTTGAGCAATTTGTGGTTGGTGATATATACTGAGATGGGAAAAGAAGAGTTTTCATAGAAGGTCGAGTTCTCTTTTGGATATATTAAGTTTAATATGAAACTTAATGTGAATCAACCAAGGAGAGAGATCCAAAAGCTAGCTAGAGAAGGCTTCCACATACAACCAAAATAGAACAAAATAACCTAACAAATACATAAAAGAACCTTAAGACCCTTGATATCAGGCAAGAGGAGAGTAATCCCTAGGATACAGGAAATATATGAGGTAAGTCTTAAGATGATCTTACTTAAATCCCCAAGAGAGTTCCCACAAGGTGGCACAGGGAAGGGAACTCTGGTAGATGCCCTGAGTGGAGCAAATGAAGCTAAGAGTCCAGAAAAATCAAGAAGACTAGAGTTCACAGGACAAAAAACTGAAGAAAAGACAGCAGCACTGAGAGAGAATCCTCGAAATCTACAGAGAATTCCTTTATTCAGTAGAACACTGACCATCACATGCATTTGAAGAAATTACCTGAGCACTGAGAAAGAACCACCTAAAGGTTGAGAGGTAATTTAACTTAAAGTTTACATGGGCTGGGAATAGTCCTGTACACAACAGCCAGACTGGCAAATAATGATTTATGGGGCATTAGGCAAGTACTCAGAAGTATCTTGCTATAGTAATGGTCATTGCCCTCAACATTGCTCTGATCCCATCTAATAAATCTTTAAAGATTTAAAAGAATCAAATATTTTCCAAATAAAGCTCAAATTTATTTATAGGAATAAGAAAATATCTCACAAGGGAGTTGAGGGAAATTGGAAGGGGAGGTGAACCATGAGAGACTATGGACTCTGAAAAACGATCTGAGAATTTTGAAGGGGTGGGGGGTGGGAGGTTGGGGGCACCAGGTGGTGGGTATTGTAGAGGGCACGGATTGCATGGAGCACTGGGTGTGGTGCAAAAATAATGAATACTGTTATGCTGAAAAAAATAAAAATTAAAAAAATAAATAAATAAATAAAATAAAAAAAATAAAAAAATAAAATATCTCACATAAACAAGGTAAAATTTACAATGCCTGGCATCAATTCAAAAATTACCAGGCATGCAAAGCATCAGGAAAGTCTCATCCATCATAAGGAAAAAAATAAAAATAAACCAATCAATGAAACCAATCAATGAAACTAACCTAAAAATGACACAGATGATAGAATTAGCAGTCAAGAATATTAAAATGATTATTATAGAATTTTTTTCCATATTTTCAAAAACTCAAGGAGAGATATGGAAGATCTAATAAAAGACAAAACTTCTGGAGATGAAAACTACAATGTCTGTGATGAAAAATATACTGAATTGTATGAAAAGGAGGTTAGTCTTTGCAAAAGAAAAGCCACAGTGGACTGAAAGATATGGCAACTAATAAGAGTCATCAAAATGAAGGAATGAGAAAAAAAGAGAATCACAAAATAAACAGAGTTTCACTGAGGTCATTCTAAAATTCATATGGAAATGAAAAGACCTAGAAAAGCCAAAATAACTTTGGGGGTAAAATGTTATAAGAGTAACACTACCTGATTTCAATATGGATATAAACTACTTAATGAAAGTAGTGTCATATTGGGATGAAAATAAATAGGTCAATGAAACAGAATAGAGTACAAAAATAGATCTACACATGGACAGACACTGTTTTGGGGTTTTTTTTTTGTTCTGTTTTGTTTCGTTTTTACAAAGGTGAAAAGGCATCTCATTGAGAAAGGATGGTCTTTCAAAAAGTGGTCCCATGCATATCTAGAAACTAGATATCCAAATGCAGAAAAATGAACTTTGATCAATACCATATACCAAAAAGGAAAAAAAAAAATCAAAACAGACCCTACACTTAAATGTAGAACATACCATTATAAAACTTCTGGAAGCAAATATAGGAGAAAATTGTTGTGACTCTGGTTTAGGCAAATATTTTAAAAATATGACACCAAAAGTATCAAAATAAAAGACAACTGCTCTTTGAAAGACACTGTTGAGAATGAAAACACAAGCCACAGACTGGGAAAAAGTATTTGCAAATCATATATCTAGTAATGGACTTGTATCTCAGTAAGATACAGCCCAATTAAAAAATAAGCAAAAGATGTAAACAGATACTTCACCAAAAGTGATATACATGTAGGAAATAAACAGAGAAAAGACACTCAACATCATGTAACTAGGAATATACAAATTAAAACTACAATGAGGTAACAGTACACATGTATTAGATTTAAAATAAAAACACTGACCATACCAAGTGTTAACAAGTATGAGGAATAACTAGAGCTCTCATACCCTGGTGGTGGGATTAAAAATGGCACAACCGCAGGGCACTTGGGTGGCTCAGTGGATTAAAGCCTCTGCCTTCAGCTCAGGTCATGATCCCAGGGTCCTAGGATTGAGCCCTGCGCCATCTCTCAGCATCTCGGCTCAGCAGAGAGCCTGCTTCCCTTCCTCTCTCTCTGCCTGCCTCTGCCTACTTGTGATCTCTGTCTGTCAAATAAATAGGTAAAATCTTAAAAAAAAAAAAAAATGGTATGACTGCATTAGAAATCAGTTCGGCTGCTTCCCCCAATTTTTAACATACACCTACCATGTGATCCAGCCATTCCAACCCTCAGTATTTACCCAAGATCAGTTAAAACGTATGTCCATACCAAGGCTTATGCAAATATGTATAGCAGTTTTATTTGTAACAGGCAAAATTTAGAACAACTCAAATACCCATCAGTAGGTAAATGGATATTCATACAATGGAAAACCAGTACAATGGAATACTACTGTTGAGCAATAAAAAGCAATGAACTACTGGTAAATGCAGCAACATGGATGAATCAGAGTAATCAATATGAGTGAAAAAAATGCCAGATTAAAAAAAAAAAGATTGAAAAATTTATTTCAAATAGCTCTTTAAAGTAACCTTGCTTATTTGTGCTTTGTCATTTTAAAGCTATAGTCCTGAAACCTTTTAAATGCTAAAGGATCATTCCACTGTTTATACCAAATCACTGCATTTGTGTAAGATTCTAGAATACATAAACCAATACACAGTGACAAAACAGGTATTTGGTCACCTGAGGACTAGTGAGGGGGTGGGGGAAAGGCATGAGGAAGTTTTGGGAGGGATCATTATAGTCACTATTTTATTTGTGGTGCTGGTTTCATGGGCAAATACATATGTCAAAACTTACCAAATTATACATTTTAAATATGGGCCATTTATTGCTTGCCAATTATTATTTCTTGATTAAGCTGTGAGAAGAAAAAGGAGGAGATGCAGGAGGACAAGGAGGAAAAGGAATCAGACAATGAGTTTGGGGCAGAATTGTTTGCTGCAGATACAGACGTGGTAGTCATTAGTGTGTAGACAATACTCCAAACCTTGGGAACAAATGAAGCCACACAGGGAAGGAGTACTCCCAAGAGAGATGGGGACCTAGGATACTGCCTTAAGAAAAACCAAAAGTTGATGTTTAGGAGGAAGAAGCTCCTGACACTTTGTTTTTTTAAGTTGCTTAAATCCAGCCAATATCAAGTTTAAAGCATCTCATCATCATACAGGCTGAACCAGTAGGAATATAGATTTATTTAAGAGAATGTAAAACTTAACCGTTCTTGTGTCTGTTTACATGTGTTCCTTTTTGTTAGTCCCTAGTATTTATTTAACACGACTATTATTGATCTTAATTTATAGAAGTTGCCTTTTGTCCCCCCCGCCAATGTTATTTTCAGAAGTTCTACTCGAAACTCTCCATTATAGAGAAAATATTTTCTTATATTTCTAGGACACATGCTAGCATATTTTTTAAAGGAATTATTTCTTTGAGAGAGAGAGAAAGAGAGAGTGCACGCACACAAGGGTGGAGTGGCAGAGGGAGAAGGAGAGAGAATATTAAGCAGACTCCACACTGAGCACATAGAGCTTGGGGCTCTATAATCATGACCCTGAGATCATGACCTGAGCTACAAACATGAGTCAGTGCTGTAACCAACTGTGCCATCCAGGTGCCCCTGAAACATGCTAGCATATTCTGAAGACAAAATGCATTTTAATGTTGAACTAAGAGCATTATATTTGTCATGTATCATCAACAGAGTACTGATACAAAGTATTCACAGAAACAAGAAAGTGTGAACATTGTCATTTTAACTGATATTCCTAAGTGTCAGTGTATCCTAAATTAAGCTCAAGTTCATAAATAAATTTTGTGTTTAAGCTTAATATAATTTTGTCAAGTGACTTAAATTAACTTTTTCTATTTTGTTCATTTCTATTTTGTTATATTAAAGCAAAAGCCCTGAGACCTTCTAGATGAAATCCTCATATTTTTATCAGAATTGGAATTTTATTGCCAGGAACAAAAAAATCCAATGCACCTCTTCCCTCAGGCTTCTCTCTATCTCAGCCTATCCACGCTACTTCTTCCTCCCCATCACCAGATATTTCTGCAGGTGTTGCTTGTGGCCCATGGCTTCTCTTCCCAATCCTCTCAGCTCTTCTGAAACTTCTCTCTGGGAGCCCCCCGTGAAGTCTCAGGCACCAGCTTCCCTGAGCTTGCTTGTCTGTTCTCCCTGCTCTCCCGTTCCTAAGCTTGTTGCAACACTTGACACTATAGATGGCTCCAATCTTCTCACAACTCCCTTCGTCCTTCTGGGATCCCACCTCTCTGTGCTGGCTATTCCTTTTCAGTTTGAGTCTTTCCTTCTCAGCTTAAATTTTGAATCAGCAGGCTGCTATTTGGTATCCTTTCCTTTATCTTCCCTCTTCCTGGACAATCTTATCCCTGTCCATGTTTCTCCCTCCAGCTTCATAAGTTATGTGCATTTCCATGAAAGAAAGACTGTTCTCTCTCTTGGAGCCAGAAACACCCTTGCCCAGCCCAGCTGCTTGGCTAATTCATACTGGATCTGGAAGATCCAGATCAAGACATTATTTTTAATGGCTTAGAAGTCATGTCCACTCAACAATAAGCAAGTCTGTTAGCAAAGGATAAACTTCACTAAATACAGGTTCCCCCACTACCTGAAAGTAGAGTGTGCCCATGAAATTTTATAAGCCAGAATGGAGAAAAGGCAAAGATGCAATTACTACTAATTTATAGTGAAAAGATTTTGAGCATTTCCAGACCCCCCCAAAAAACCTCTTAGGCCACATCTTACTGATGGAACCACAAAACAAATCTAAAGTCAGATACTCTCAGACACAGTTCAAAGCTATGGCAGACGCCGAGATGTTGGGTGTGGTTCCTAAAGAAGCTGGTGGGGTCGCTCTCGCAGCTGGGGTAAACACCGCCTCTATCTATCCTGCCTCACTCACTGCAAAACAAACGCTGAACGCTATTTTTGTTTCTTGCCCATTTTTTTTTTTTTTTTTGTAAAAGCAAAAATTCCTTTCGGATTTCTCTCAGTGGAAACAGATACCAATGTAAATCTTAAGAGCAAAACAGCACAAACAGACCATTCAAAATAATAAATATAATAAACTAATAATCACAGGGCAAGTGACAATCAGACAATCTGTTCCAATTTCTAACACATTTACTTGGGGGGGGGGTTTCAGGGAAAAAAAAAGCAAATATAAACTTGTGGTTGTTGGTTACGGAGCAATACATAAAAATTGTGGGGGAAAGCTCTAGAAAGTAAAATACAAGAAAGGATTTGAACTTTCTCGTGGCCAAGAGCCAGGGCTCATTCTACATGAATCTTACAGACATCCTGTCTAGCTGAAAGTAAACAAAAGTAAATGAAGGTATAATCTGCAACCAGAGGTTACAGCATTATGCTGAAGCCCAGAGAAGCTCTATTCCTCCCATCAGGGACTCGTCACTGTCCTAGATGAAGCCGACTTAACATGCGGACTCTTGCAGCATCATCCGTCCAGGACAAGGCCCAGACAGATCTACAATGAGATCCACTTTATTGGTTAGGGAACCCAGAGGATTTGCAAAGTCTTTATTCACATAGATGCCACTAATGGAAGAATGTGTCTCACTGTCACAAAAGCAAATTGCTCTTCATTTCTATATGAAGTTATTCACTGAAGAAATTCGTCATCAAAATCACAGTTTATGAATAATTTTGGTGTATATAATTTGTATCCATATGTTCCATAATCATGTAAAATTAGCCTGCACAAAGTAATTATTTTTTCACTTCTTAGGAATACTTCCTTTGTATTTTCTAAATAAAATTCTAGTGTTTATAGCTGCCATTATCTGAAATTATACACTGACCTCAATCTTTCAATTTTCACCAGAATATTTCATGTTTGTATTTAGTAAAGAGAAAAGTGTGTGTGTCTATGTGTCAGTATACAGAAAGAAAATATAAGAGAATGGAATTAAGGGGTGCCTGGGTGGCTCAGTGGGTTAAGCCACTGCCTTCGGCTCAGGTCATGGTCTCGGGGTCCTGGGATCGAGCCCCACATCGGGCTCTCTGCTCCGCGGGGAGCCTGCTTCCCCCTCTCTCTCTGCCCTGCCTACTTGTGATCTCTCTCTCTCTCTGTGTCAAATAAAAAAAAAAAAAAAAAAAAGAATGGAATTAAGAGATGGTACAGGGGCGCCTGGGTGGCTCAGTGGGTTAAGCCGCTGCCTTCGGCTCAGGTCATGATCCCAGTCAGGTTCAAGCCCCACATCGGGCTTTCTGCTCAGCAGGGAGCCTGCTTCCTCCTCTCTCTCTGCCTGCCTCTCTGCCTACTTGTGATTTCTCTCTGTCAAATAAATAAATAAAATCTTTAAAAAAAAAAAAAAAGAGATGGTACAGAAATTAAACATTTATGCAAATTAATTTTATAATAAAATAATGTGTGGATCATAAAATAAAATATTAAAAGTTTTACTCCACTCAGTAAATTTTACTTATGAATTTTTTAAATGCTTATTTTCGAGATCTCCATATTCACAGGTGAAAATACTTACATATTGCTCATTATGTTCTTGGTAACCTGCCTATTTTTATTTTTTTAGTTTCATGATTTTCATATCTGAATCACGTTAAAACATTTAGTGAGCTCTCCAAGTGAAATTATTTCTCAACTTATTTCTCAGCACTTCCTATTGTTTCTAGAGTAGCAGATAACACCAGTACATATGTATAGTTAAAAGAAAGACATTCTGTTTATTATTCTTTGGTGACATTTTATTGGAAATGAATTATATTCATGTAGTTTTAACATGAGAACAGAAAATTATAAATCTTAGAAGAGACTAGAAATATGGAGTAGATAGGTCAATGACATTTATAAAGAATATTATCTTAAACAGCTGTCCATTAATATGCTTCTGAGCGTATCGCTTGGCAGACACATTTATAATACAGGGAAGAGCTCGCTAAGGCTTTTATTTCAATTACTGTGAAGATTCTCCAGGGTGACGCTAGGTGTTCAGGATGAAAGGCCATTGTAGTTAGTCAATACATTTTCCGCTACTAATTTTCTCTACTATTTTCTCTACTAATAAGATTGAAGTACATTATTTAATTGTTTTAGGTTCCAAGATCTTAAAAAGGGTAAAGATGTTAGACTTTACAATGAAGCAAAACCCTAGGGTGCTAGAGGGTTTGCTCTATAGAAACAGGTCTTGTCAGGAGTCATTGAGCTGATGTCTAATATCTATACTGACTTTTATCAGAACACAAGTGGAATGACTGTAGCATGATAATACTGAAAGTGAGCTTCTCAGCTAATCAACACATGTAAACTTCCCCCATAATTCTAATAGCATGGGCTTTCAGCGTGGCTTTCTTATTCAAGTCTAGCTCATGAATCTTGAAAAGGACACTACAAAACCCCCCAACCCTTTCTTCCTTACCCCTATACAAACAGCTTTTCAGAGGAGTTAACTTAAAGCAACAGAAGGTGAAAGATCAATCATGAGACCACAGAAAGAGCAGCAGTCTGATCTACTGCCCTTTATATACTGAGTTCCTCCAACATAACTTAAAAAAAAAAGTGAAAAGGGTATTTCCATTTTTTTGATTTATTAATATATTTCTTTTGAGTTTTGCTAGTTCACACAATCAAGAGACTTCTGTCCTAAGCAACTGACTTATCAAATCCCAGCATTTGTAGTAAAACAAAACAACTACTAATAACTGCAATTTATTGTTGGTTGATGATTATTAAGCAGGCATGTTTGAAATTCAGAATTTTTACATGATGTTAGTCTATCACCCCCTATGTCTCCTCTTCATATTATGTACTTACTTTTTTTTTTTTTTAAGAAAAAGAAAGAGTTGAGTTTTATAAATATGTTGATGGAAGAAACTGCTCAAGAAAACCTACGTCTCAGATATATATTCTTAGGAATTTTTTCTCAACTTCAGAATTTAAACATCTTTTTCTCCTCTTAGGAAAATAATTTTTGAACTAACTTAAAATGTCCAAAATGGCTTGTGGCATGTGTTGGCCCAGTTTCTTTTTGTACTAGGATAATTTTTGATGTCTTTCTCAAGTTATACCATTGATGTTCATCTTTAAGACAGTAATAAGCTAGAAACTCTGTAAAGATAGAAGTAATAGCACACTTATACTGTAGCAAAACCATTTGTGTCTTCTAAAATCAGTCACTATGAAATGTTATCTTGCCTTCAGGGAGTCTAAGTTTAGAATTAGCATCCCTAAATTATTATATTTAAAGTGAAGACAAATGGATGAATGTAAACTGCCGTCCAATGTCAGTAAAAACAGGACACAATCCCATCCTTAGAGCTGGTAGAAAATATAATCAGACTAATAAATATAAAGCTCAGATGACTGAACCCTATGATAAAGGGGATATATTCTTACCTGACAATATGGGGGTTTTTTCCTGGTCATTAATTGTACTGTTAATGATTTAAACCATATATTTTGCCTCTGCTTTCTTGTATTTCTAAGGTAATGCTGCTTTATTTTCAAAATGTTTATCATTTCTGGGGTGCCTGGGTGGCTCAGTGGGCTAAAGCCTCTGCCTTCAGCTCGGGTCTTGATCTTGGGGTCCTGGGATCAAGCCCCACATCGGGCTCTCTGCTCGGTGGGGAGCCTGCTTCCTCCTCTCTCTCTGCCTGCCTCTTTGCTTACTTGTGGTCTCTGTCAAATAAATAAATAAATAAACAAACAAACAAATAAAAAATGTTTATCATTTCTATTTGATATTTTTTCCCAAAATTTCTAAGAGCTCCATAGAGTTCCTTATATGTATGCAAAGGTATGCAAAGCACATTACCATTAATCAATGCTGTCATCCTCCCAGGTACACTTCCCTGGCTCAGGAGCCTTATGGGCCCTAGTGAACAGAAAAGGCCCAAGCAGTCAGGAATCAACTTCATAGTGTTTCTTCAGAACCCCCGAAAGGTGATAAGTAACAACCACAGAGCATCAAGGACTCCTTGCATGAAAAACAAAAGTAAAGTACTCAGTAAAAGACAAATAGCTTTCTCAGAGAATACAAGATTTCAAGTGATAGGCAAGGGCAAGACTTGTGTACACTTCCTGCAACCTCTACCAGAACATCAACACTGACTCCCAAAGGAGAGTACTGAACTGGGGTGAATCAGCCACCTGGTGTCAGAGCCTGACACTAAGCCTCGGTGGGAGTGGGGGTGGAGAAGGATGTGACCGAAGCTGGTGTGAAGCTGGATCCCATATTGGCAATCATTTTATTTGCCTTTCCTCCAACTTTTAGCCTTCTGGCTCCCTTTCTACATCCTGCTCAACAATCATCTTGTACACTCTTCCCTAGATAATCAACATTTACAACCTGCTGAGTGTGTTTCTGTACCCATTCCCATGAAATCATGTATAGATGTAAGGTTTGATCACTGCTTGGGGCCATATTATATACACATTTTTGTTCCTGACTTCTTCCTTAATACATTTTAGAAACCCCTCAGTGATATAGCTCTAATTCATTCTTCTCAGGAGTTGGTAATACTTCATGTTATTGATATGTCACAATTCATCACCATTCTCTTACCTTTTGTTTATATGTTCATTTGCTAGTACAAAAAATTCATTCAGGCAACATGTCTTTATCAGATGGCCCCCTAGTACCATCTGGTTTGACTCCAGGAACAGCAGTGAACAAAGTCCCCGCCCTCACAGAACATCCATTCTAGAAGAGGGGATGGACAACGCTTTATTATGTAACATAATGTGATATTTTTCTAAAGCTAAATAAGGAAATAGAAGGTTACAGGAAATTACTTATTACTTTAAACTCAGAGGTAGAGGGAACTGCTCTCAGACAAATGATCAGAAACCTGAAAGGTCTGACAGAGTAAACAAGGAGGAGTGTTAGGAGAAGAGAGATCAAGAAGATTGAACAGCATTAGGTCTCTGAAAAGGGGAGCACATGCACAGAGTGACTGAGAATAGAACAGCACGGAGGGTCTGAAGGGAGAGCATGCGCAGAGTGGCTGAAGGCAAAGGGCAATGCAGCAATGCCCTTGTGACTGATGCGCAATGAGCACAAGGATGGAGGCAAATGCATCAGCAAGATATCGCGCCCAGGGCCCGGATGCTGTAGGGCGTGGTAGGCTATGGTAGGCACTTAAGAAAATGCCACAATAAACGTCACAGATCTTGCTAGATTGGTTTCTGAACAGGTTGTCACAATTGACATTTCTACAAGCTGTTTATAAGTATAATGGTTCTCTGATACCAAGTGCAATTTTCTAACTTTTAATAATTTGATGTGTGTAAAGTGGTATCTTTTGTTACTTTAATTTTCATTTCCCCATCTGTTAGGGAAGTTGAACACTTGCTTATTTCTGTTTGATAAGAAGGTAAAGAGTCCTTACTATGTGACATACACTGTTGTTAACACTTCACATGAATTTTCTCATTTAACAACCCAGTGTGATAGAAACCATTAGTTTACAGATGAGGAAACTAAGGCAAAAGGCAGTTAAGTAACTTGTGTAAGGTCTCATAACTAGGTAGTAGTGGGTTAGGAATTTAAATGTACGCAGCCTGGCTCTATAGAGTCCACACAGCTGTTTGCCAGGCATTTGAGTTTGCTATTCTATAAAATCTGCTGATAACCTGAAAGAGTATTAGAAGAAGAGAAAACATGTACAGAAAAGCTATACACATGCAAACTCTTCTCCTTAGCTTATCATGTCCGTCAAACCCAAAGAGAGGTGTGGATATTAGAGCCACTGGTGAGAAATAGGACAGTTTCACTATGTGAACAACAGTATCATCTCAGGTTGAGAATAAAAATGAAATTCTGGTGTCATCTCAGGTCCATTGGCCTTTGTAGTAATAGATACCAGAGCCAGAACTGGATACTTTAAATTGGCACAAATATAACACAAAGCTCCTGGCCAGGAGAGCTTGCTACAAGGCCCAACACATATCAACACAAGATATAATTGTTTGGGTTGGTAGGAAATAGTCTTTGAAATATGCCAAAATGCGGACTTTCAAGTGTGATGATAATAAACTAGTTTATAGCAATAAAAATGTGTAAGATGTGTAAATATCAACACTGAAAGGACCCTTTGTAATTATCATTGTCGTCTTTACACAGAACCTCTGGATTTCTTTCTCACTTGATCTACCTTACATTGTATGAGGGACGAAAGGGGAAAAGTGGAAGCAGCCTGGAAAAAGCATAAAAGCCCTGAAGCTCAATGGGAGACAGGGTCTTGAAGAACACAAACCGCAAATAACCTGCCAAGTCTGTGTTCCTTTTCATGAAAAAGAAGGTTTAAGGATGACTTAGTAATCTAATACCGACAATATGGAAAAAAGAAATGATTTCAAACACTGAAACATACACAGCATTTTAAATGAGTATCAAACCCCCATTTAAAATAGCTACATACTCTGTGTTCACCAAAAGGAGAGTAAGAAAAATCTCTTAGACATGGTCTTGAATCCATCGCAAATTTACAACTCCTGATGTGGGAAGAAAAAGAGGATCCCTGCTGAGCAAGAGGCCTGTATCTCTGTGGATCACTTTATAAGTTTAAATTTCCACTTTGGACTTAAAGACAGACTTTCAGAATGAAACAAAAAGAAGAAATAAAACATCAGTTATATTTTCTAGTCCTATCATTTGACTTTTAAAATTCCAATCATCTGGGGCGCCTGGGTGGCTCAGTGGGTTGGGCCGCTGCCTTCGGCTCAGGTCATGATCTCAGAGTCCTAGGATCGAGTCCCGCATCGGGCTCTCTGCTCAGCAGGGAGCCTGCTTCCTCCTGTCTCTCTGCCTGCCTCTCTGCCTGCTTGTGATCTCTCTCTGTCAAATAAATAAATAAAATCTTTAAAAAAAAAAAAATTCCAATCATCTTCCATCAAAAAAATAACGCATTTCCTCTTGTCTAGACAACATAACCTGCTTCCTTCTCAGACACGCCACTTGGGACACCAGGCTCTGTCTCACTTCACTCACACCATCTTTAATTCCACCAAACCCAGGGCTATATGTCCCTTCCACACCCCAAAACTAGGGAACCCTGAAAAGTGGTGCTTATCATTCTTGAGCCAGTGCTTTCACCAGATTCTGTTTTGAAAAGCATTTGTTCCTGTTTTGTTTTGTTTTAACTTACCTTGTGAAGTCTCATCCCTGTGACATCTGACGGTGGCTTTGGGTGTAGGCTAACTCGAAAAAAGAAAGCAAGTAGTGGTTAGGGGAGGCGGCTTTCTGTGGAGCAGACAGGTTGAGCAATCTAACACAGAACGTGCTAAGTTCAGGTCAGCCACCAATTAGTAAAACTGAGAAGTCAACGGTAGTGTTTAACACTAGTCGGCTTAGTGTTCCCCCTACTTCCACACATGGAGTAGTGAAGCATTCTGACTGTGTAATTTTAACCACAGAGTTCTGCTTTTTAAAAATATTTCTTCCACCTTACCAAGAATTTTTATAATAAACTGTATTTTTAAGAAAGGAAGGCTTCTTCCTTTAAGACCTATTATCCAGGAACCACTCCATGCATGTCTTAGAATGCATCACTACTGCGTCTTGTAAGCAAAAAAAAGGATATTAACAGCACCCTCAGGACAGGATCCATCTCATATTTCTTTGCATTACTCACAATACTAGCACAATGTGTTCCTAGGGGGTGAAGATATGCATGCCTATGTCGTTTATTTGATCATCCACTCATCGATTTATTCACTCACTAAATTATTAGATGTATGTATATTAAGCTTCTCTTCTTCATGTCCTGAGGATACAACCACAAATAAGACACAGTCCCTGCCCTGGAGATCGTAAAATCTGGCTGGGGAAAGAAAACTGAGCCAGTAACTGTGTCCAGCATGTGAGAGGATAATAAAAGTTAATATAGACTATATTGGGCCCCAGTGGGGAGATGGGCAGTCTAACTGGGGGTGAAAGAATTGGCCAAAGGAGATTTTTGAACTATAAGAACATTGCATGGGCATTTTCCATGCAAGGAAATGCATTCCCCACTGGAAGTCCAGCATATGCAAAGATCCAGAGGCACAATATCATACAGTATGTTCTGAGAACAGCAGCCAGTTCATATTGATGGAGTACAGAGGATCCTGACCAGGGATGAGATGGAGACATTAACAAGATGATTTTTAACTTCAGGAGCCATTTCTCTCACAATAAAAGTAAATGGCAAGCATATCCATGTAATACTTATTCAGAAATATTTTAAAGATTGATCACTTAAAAGAGAAGTGTTAACAAAATCTATCAAGGTGCTTTCAATAACATATATAGCTCATACCCAAGGAGAAAAAAAAAGGATATTAACAGAGTTTCACAATGGTGAATGTTCTAAATGCTAACTCGTGAAATAGAAAGAGATTTTAAAATACTAATCCCTTTTGAAGAAAGTATATCCACTCCATTTTCATTTAACATAATGACTTGACCTAAGAGAGAATTACAGCAGCTTTAATAGTATCTGGCACATGGTAGATACTCAACAAATAGATGTTAATGGAACTACCACATACGGTTGCAATTAGCAAATAAAGAAACACTTTGCTTTGCGTACTGAGGCCAGCTCCCAGGCCACTGCTGCTACTGCTTCTTTGATAAGCAGTCCTTTTCCCCTGGGATCCCTAGAGGCACCTTCACTAGGTCTCTTTTTGGTCCCTGCTCCTAACTAACCTTCCCTCTGTCCCACACAGAGCTGGAGATACTTGAAAATGTGGTTGCTAGGTGCGACTGGGAAGCTTTGAAGGAAATAGTCCTGGAGCTATGGGCCTTGGACGTGCAAACCAAAGGAGCTGAGCTGCAGTTACCATCACCAACAGCAATTCAAACTATGCAAATCTAAAAGGGAAAAGCACATAACCATTTCTTCTGTGCTCTGATCTTTACTGTCTGGTACTACATTGTTGGGGAGGGAAAAGAGGGGGTAGAGAAAGGACCCTGAAGGAAGTGCGGGAGAGAGAAGAAAGTGTTAGGGAACAGGCATACTATAACAGAAGGCAGTCTGACAGAGCGGTGCCAATTCTCAGGCCAGACCCAGATGCCATTTCAAACTCCAGAAATGCCTCTCTAGACACACCTGCCTCTCCTTAATTCACCACTTCTTGGTGTGCTGCCAATCACTCCCCCTCCCTTCTGGTCCTCTTTAGAACCCCCTTTCCTTAGTTCGGCCATCCCTTTGTTCGGCAACTACCCCACTATCCTCCTTTCATCAAAATGAATCCCTTAGAAACAATGAGATGGATGGGATTTTGGAAAACACCCAGCACAAACCCCTTATTTCACATCTGAAGAATGGAAAAGACATACGAAGACAGGAAAAGTCTAACTTCTCCTCCAAAACCGTTATTTCTGGAGTGTAGGAGAGATGAACCTCTGTCTCCTGACCATCTCCCCTCCCCCCCCCCCAACAAATTCAGGGCCATTCCACCATAAGAGGTTATCACTGCTCCTATCAGCTTATTAGTGGATGACTATGGCTTTAATGTAGGTATCACACACTAAACCTGGACTCTGTCCTCTTTCCAATAAATCATCCGTTGGTACTGAGTCCTTTTATTGCCCATGCTCTGTGCTTCTGTTCTACTTTCCTCACTCAAATACTTTTCATCCCAGCCTCAGTTGCCCTGCCCTGTCATGGATCAGTCTATCTCAATGCTGCTACAGCACTCTTTCCCTCCTCTGAACTCCAGCCCCTCTCACCTAAAATTCATTTTGGAAGCATTTATTTACTTTCTTGACTAAGCTCTTGAATTGCTATTTGACTTACTCTTATCTTTTGTTCTAACCTAGAAAATAATCTTTTTTTAGGGAGGAAAGAGGCAGAGAGAGGGAAGAGGGAGAATACCAAGGAGGTTCTACGCCCAGCGGGGAGCTGACATGGGGCTTGATCTCATGACCGTGAAATCACAACCTGAGCCAAAATCAAGAGGCAGATGCTAAACCAACTGAGCCACCCATGCAACCCCAGAAAATAATTGTCTTGAAAGAAGAAACCCCATTTTATTTACTTCTGTATTTACCCATCAGCTAAGAGTATACAGTGCACAGGACAGAAATTTGAGAAATATTTGCACAATGAGTAGACTCCACTAACAGAATGGATGCTTTAATGAAAGAAGGTCACAATAAAAAATAAATATTTCTTGGCATGTAGGCTTCAAATATTCTGTAAATCTTGCTATATAACTAGCTTGGACCATACCAAGAAGATAAATGGGCCAGGCAAAGCTGTAAAGATTCTTTAGCCCTAACCTGTGTTTGTGAATTAAAGAAAGAGGGAGGAAAAAGAGCTTCATTCAGTTTCTTCAAATTAGAAGGATATGCCTAACTTGGTGATCTTGGAAATCCTACCCAGCTCTTAAACTCTTAAGTACTACAATCTATCCCAATCACTGGAATTTGGAATGCTTACATTTATAGCAGTCTTCAAAGTGTCTTCAAATCTTTAAAAAAAAAAAAAAAAAAAGATTTCTTTTAGAAACAGAGAGCTTGCATGCATTCGGGGATGAGGAGTGGTGTGGTAGGAATGTATGTAGGGGGAGGGACAAAAGGAGAGGGAGAAAGAGTCCCAAGCAGATTCCTCCCTGAGCCCAACCAGCGCTCAATCTCAAGAGCCTGAGGTCACAACCTGAGCGGAAACTAAGAGTGTGGCGCTTAAAAGACTCTACCACCCAGGCGTCCCCATCTCCCACTGCCATGCTCCACTGCAAATCTAAGCAAATAACCTCATCCTTCAGCCCTTTCCTTGATGAACCTCTGTCTTATTCCTGAGAAAATATGGGAGGATGTGGTCTAAACTATTTTGGGTTTTGGTTGGTTTGCTTGCTTTATGTCAAGATTGGAGGTCCAGGTGCAAGTATGCTCCAGGAAATTATCTTGTACTCAGGATGTTTTTCCTCTCTAATTAACAATACATAGAAAGTAGAGCCTAAAACATTGTAGGTAAAATAAAAAATAGGTAAATTATAGGTAAAATAAATTTTACTATTTAGACTGAGAACAAAGCTACTACCATTTGAATTTTATATATGGGAATTTGAATCCCAAATTACAAATAAACATTTGGAACAAAGTCTGTTCATATATTAGAGAATGTTCCCAGCTATGTTTTATCCAGTAAAAATCAATGTTCTTGAACTTATTTTTCTAAATAGAATGTGGTTAAACATTTGAGTGTATATCTAGTCTTTCCTTAATTGGGCCCATAAAGAAGGGACCAAGCTTAACATCTCATCTCTTTCCAATTTCTTTTTTTTTTAAGATTTTATTTATGTATTTGACAGACAGAAATCACAAGTAGGCAGAGAGGCAGGCAGAGAGAGAGGAGGAAGCAGGCTCCCCATCGAGCAGAGAGCCGGGTGCAGGGCTCCATTCCAGGACCCTGGGATTATGACCTGACCCGAAAGCAGAGGCTTTAACCCACTGAGCCACCCAGGCGCCCCTCATCTCTTTCCAATTTCTTTGCAGAATGTTTTTGTTTCCTTGGGAAGAAATCAACTACCACATAGTACCTAATAGATGCTATCTCTCTGGAAAAATTTCACTTTCACACATGAAAATTTTAACCTTAAAGTATTCCTTTTAATTGAAGCTTTAGTTACTTATACTCATTTTGAATTGAAATAAAACGTGTTCACTTAGCTCAGTTTAAACTAAATTACCTCAACTGGAAACAAGTAATGTTTTTAGTTTAGTTTAATAGCTTGCCCTTAGTTTTAGTTTAATTTAATAGCTTGCCCTTACCTAGAATTGTATCTTATCTAAAAAAAAGTGGCTGGTGTATTTCCTACACACCTCTCTATATGAAAGTGCAACAACACAGGTTTTCTTCTAATTTAACAAACTATCAAGCATCAGCTGCACATAGGAACATATACCAATCTAATGTCAGAGGCCACTGAGTTTAAAATAGATTTTCTCTACTCTCAGGCAAGCTTCATCACTTGCTAGGGCTTATCTGATATCTTTATCCACATTACTCAGATGGAATATCAGCAAAAATTTAACTCAACTCTTTAGTGCAAAATTTCCAGGAAGCATTATAGTAGCAGCATGACACAGAAGCACACATTCAGTCTTTGGAGACAGGCAGGGATTTTAATTCTGGCTCTGTCCCCTATCAGCTGTGTGATTTGGAATAAATTAATTAACCTCTCTAAGCCACAGTGTCTTTATCTGTAAAATAATACCTCCCTCTGGGATGTTCAGCCACCAGAGTTGATACAGTTAATAAATAATTGAAGCACTTCCCTGTATTGGTAAATGGCTACTGCCCAAATCTTGCCAATCCCCATACCTGCCCCATTACACCAGGATCCTGGGGACCTCCCCCAAATTTGGGAACCAAAGGGTCAAACTTCACCAGGCAGAGAGACTTCTGGGATTCTACTCCAGTGCTGCTATTCTGATTGGTCAGTGCCCCTGCTCTACTGCTCCTTACACATAAAATCATAAACATAAAATACTTCGCAGTTACTCTTAGGATTTAGTGGGAGAGAAATGCTTAACATTTAGCAGGGATTTGTGTCCTATGCCGTCAACTGTTCTATCTATACTTAACCTCACAGTGCTGAATGTGTCTGCTGTGGCTTATCAAGAAAATTTCTCACTTCATAAGATCATAGAAGCTTTTTCCCCCAAATTACCTCTTCCTTTCTTTGATTGCTGGCAATTCTAACTCACACATCCTTAGTACGCATGTATTTAGTAATCTTAAAATGCAGGAGAAATAAAGGATTTCTAAACTACATCAAAATGGGTTAGCAAATGGACTTTGGCTTTCAAGATGACTTTTTTTGACCTTCATAACAAATTAGTGAAAGTCTGTACATTGTTTCTATGTGTATATGGTTTGTTTGACATTATAGGATCACATACATACAATATTAAGGAAACAATAAGGTTTGCAATTTGGTTTAACTCTGAAGTAGGAATCCAAATAATTTTAATTTCCTTGTTTCAGGCAAAGAAATGTTCAATTCTCAGAAGAAACCATAAAATATATTCCTTTGATGCAACCTGACAGCTGAAGAAAATGGCTAATTCAGAAAAACCAACATGTAAGATCTATATAAATTATTGACTTTGAAATGACCAAGTGTGAAAAAAAGAGTAAACAGATGCATTGCCAAGATTTTTTTTTTCCCCTGGTTTGCTGCTCATCCCTTTAGCAGGGTATGAAAATGTGACCGTGCATCCCTACATTCCTACTTTTTCCTCCTCAAAACTGACTTGTGTGCATTGGGTTAAAAGCATTTCTGCTCCTCTATTGCTGTTAGCCTGATAGGGCATAATTAGCATAGAATACTAGGTAGGGCAAAGAGCAGGTAGCTTGCCAATCGGATTTATTACTGAAACAGTGGGTGTTGCCACTTCTAGCCATTTGTGACAGTACTGTTAGGAATTAAATCATGGCATCAGCCGAGTGCTATTTGGCGGTGGAAACCTAGTAGGTCATCAGTTTATGCCCCCACCCTCCAGACAAGTGGCAGGTGGAGCACCACTGGCCCCTGCTAGTGCCATGAGCTGGAGGCTCTGGCCCGTAGATGAGACTTTACAGGGTTTTGTTTTTTTTAATTCATCAGGCCATATGCTGCCAGGCTCTCATGCAAATAGACAAAATTACAAATAATAAAAGAGAACCAACTGTTTTAGTGGTTGGCTGTTTTGTGTCACTATTGCCATCGATGTGAGAGGCCAGTTAATGAAAGAGGAGTCTTGGACTCCCAGTGACATCAACCTAAAGGGATGGATACTTCGAAATCCAAGCTTCATTCAAACCGTGTTAAACCTCTGCCCTAGGGTAACTCAGCGCCGGTGTCTATTTGGCTGAAAAGCAGGGAAGCCTGGCCTTCCAGCTGGCCTAGAGACTGGGCAAGCTTCTCTAATGCTCTGTGCAGCTGAGACCCATTGTCCACTCATGTGAGAAGAGAGAAAAGGTTAAGTTTCATTTAGGTTGGGTTAAGTCGGGGCTCCTGAGTTTATCAGATTCAGACACACTTAGAATAAGCAGCTTTTGAAATAAAAGAAATTAGTCAAGGCAATTTTCTGTTTAAAAATTATAAGAAAATTAGCATTTATAAAAGCTGGTTGGAAATCCCTAACTTTTTAGTATCAAAGACTGCAAGAAAAGCTCTCCAAGCAGATTTAAACTCTTCTCCTGAAATACTTGCATTTAAAATTAAAATGTTGCTAAACTTTTGTATAATTTCTGCTATTTCTAGATTCATAATTATTACCAAGTTTCCAGTCTGTACAAATGGAGGATTTCACACCCTTGATAGCAGTCACACATTTATTTCCCATTTTAAGGCAGTAAACTCCCGACCAAAAAATGAAGTAGATGGACTCGGAATTCACATCTATATATGTACATTTAAAGCGATTCTATTTTAGAAATGTTGTGCTAACGTTCATTTGCACCTCTATTGGGTCACTTTGAAGCCATAATTTGCACCTTTCTAAAGACAATTCAGAACCAGTTGTACTTAACTGATATGCAATGGGTTGCCGTTCCAGAATTGTCAAAATCCAAGTCCAAGGGAATACATATACACTCATGTGTGATACTGGCTGAAATTTGTGATGAGAGTCTCTTGTTCGACTCCTGCTACACAGCAAGGATGTACTGATGAGCGTGTTTGCCCACAGTGGCTGAGGCACAGCAAAGGTCTTATAGGCCAAAAAAAATGCAAATAATTTTCCCTCTTTTTTCCCGACCATGCCACCAAAACCCGTGCTCCTTAGAACGTGACTGGTTTGTTCTTACCTCCTGGCGAATTTCTAATCTCAAGTGTGCTTATGAAACCCACATGGGCTTAGCTCTAGTTGTGGGGAATGGTTCCCAGATCTACTGAGGGGGCGAATCATAATCAGAGGCTGCAAAGGTTTGTCTCCAATAAACTGTCACAAATACATTTTTATCAAAATCTGACAGATCTTCCATAAGGAAAAAATGTTAGTTCATAGATTAAATGAACATTGTGAGAAAAACTATTTCATGTTGTGTATAAACAACAAGGACAATGAAAGATAATGCTCCATTTAACTGTTCAAAAGAGAGTGATTATAGAGTCTTATAAGGGTAGTAATAAACTCTACTGTCATTGCTATTAGAATCCTGTATCCTAACATAATTGACTTTTTTTTTTCTCATTTGAAAGGATTCACTGCCCTAGTAGGTAAGGCCCATAGTATAATGTCTCACAAAGAAAGGTCTACCTTTGCCACAAATTCACAGCTCAGAAAAAGCACCCACATTGACCTTAACTTGAACATATGTTGAAGCAAGGAGTAATTCAGCCAGTTCATGAGGTTTTCCAACGTTTTCATGTTATGAGAGATTACATAAGTGAAGTACGGAAGAACAGGTGATGTTCTAATAGCTTGGTAGGAGATTACAAGATGTACTACTTTCCACGATGAATTCTAAAATTTACCATTCACATTTCGTGATGCTAAAAATTCCTCTTGCACATGAAAATGCATGCCCCTAACAGGCAAATTTATTTACATCATCCAAAAATGCACCTAGACATTATCATGTACTCAGGTATGACAGTTCATCATAAATTTTAGGAACAAAATGGCTAATTAAATTTAGTTGCTAAAAGCTCAAACACATAAACAACTTACTGATGAAAATCCCACTTTTGATTAGCTAAAGTGATAAGCCATAAATAAATAAAATGCAGATGGGGTGTGTGTATATAGCAAAACATTCAATCGTATCCTCGAGTAATTATTTTACATAAATGGTAGTTTCAACCACATCTTTATTCCACTGAACTCCAAGCGAAGTTGTTTTAAAGGGTAAAGAGGCTGTACCATGGGGACAGGGCTGAATTCATGTACTCATTCATTCATTCAGCAAATATTTCTTGGACTCCTCATGTGGCAGGCACTCAGTTTTTCTAAGCACTGGGCATCAATATGTGAACAAGAGAGTTTCCAGCCTCACGGAGAGGCAAACCCCAAACAGGAGAATAAACAAATAAACAAGATAATTATAGGCTGTGGTAAAAGCTATAAAGAAAATGAATAGGTTATATAATCTAGAATAACTGACTAAAAAGAGCCATTTCAGATAGCTGAAGATGATTCTTTCCCTGGTGTAAACAGTGTAGTATCATTCACTTATGACATACTCAGAAACACACAAAATCACAGAGCCAAATCCTTTCAGAGCTAAAAATGGCCTTAGAGATCATAAAACATAACTCCCTTATTCTATTCAATAAAATCACACTTCAGGTGTGTTAAATGACTCCCTCAATGTCCCATGACTTAAGCTGAACAATTAGCTTTCACAGTTAAAGAGTAAAGGGAAAAGTTTTGTTGGTGTACATTGTCTAATTATTCCATATTGGTGAGACATACATCTAGGTGGCATAACCAAATCTGGTTATCAATCTAGTTATGAGAAGAAGCCATATAAATAATGGTTTTCACCTAATTAGAATGTTTCATAATTCTTATATAGCATGCAGACCTGAATATTTGATATCAAGTTTCCAAATTTATCCCTTCATAATGATTTTTTCCTTCCTGAATGATCTAAGAAGACTCTATTGCTTAAGTACAAGATACATGATAGCTACAGAAAAGACATTAGCAATAAAATGTTCCCGTAAACTTTGTAAAAAAAGGTCAACATAATATTAAAATCTATAGGGCTAGATCAGATCCTAAAGTCTACTTAATAAATCATCAACATCATCATCATCTCAATCTTCACATATTTTCGCTAGAACACCCATACCCTCACAAACACATATTACAAAGCCATTGGGTACTTAACATGGTACCAAGATCCAGGACAGAAAGAAGAGACATGTTCTTTATCCTTCAGCAGTTCATAGTGTAAATGTACACACACACACACACACACACATACACACACACCAAAATAGATAAGCTTGCTTGAAGAATGAAAGAAGCAATGGCCCTCAGCGGCCAGCTCTTTCTTCACAGCTTCTCACCCACACACATTTCCCTCTTAAAATGTCCCATTAGTAAATTCTCAGACATGAAAGTATTAGTAGTTCCTAGGGTGAGAGTGCTATCTGGCTAGCTTGTCTCCCAGCTTTCTGAGGGCCATATTAAAGAATACACCAAACAAGTGCACGAGGAATTATAACAAACTAATTTGCTTCTACCATTAAAATAAATGCCGTATATTTAAACTATAATGGACAAATAGAGGCGGCCTGAGCTCAAGAAGTGCCCCCAGCATCAGAACAGTATCATTAAGTAGGAAATTTGTCACACCAGGCTAAAGAAATCCACTATAGAAAGATTGATTATTCCATCACCTTGTGGCCAATATTGCTATTATGTGAGTCCCGCTCAGTACCACATCCCTAACTGCAGATGAGGTAGCCATTGGGATTGCAACTGCTCGTGCAGAGGCTTGCATGGAAAGGTCAAAAATGGCCCATTACATCAGGTGGTTCGGAGGCATTTCACAATCCCGACTTCCAGAACAAGCATAGATAATTAATAAGGCTGACAGAGCCCATTATTTTTACACTCAAGTGCATCACATTAACAGACAGAGGCCACATGATGTGTGACATTTTTTCCAACAATAATCATTCACATGGTGCCACTTTTGCTACCACATTTTTCTCTTTCACTGGCTGAACTCCAACAGCCAGTCGCAATGCAGCCTTTCTATCAGCACCCAGGTTTTTGTTCTGTTGTGTTTTGATTCTCCTTGACTGGGAAAACTATTTTGAGTCATTCTCACTGGTGGGACTTTGACACGGTGGGAAAGAAGCTTGACACCAAATATTAGCATAAAGACAGACAAAATACAGATCTGACACAGTCTCAGCCAAAGGATGTCCAGTGTAGACAGGGAAAATATATGGCTTCAGAGTTTCTGTTAGCAAAGAATGGACTCTACCTTCATATATTAGGAGATGGTATTATATTTGTTGATTTTAATGAATTACTTCATAAAATGCAGTGATTCTTTGAGGAATTAAAAAAATATTCTTACTTGCTCTGTACTTTCCAATTACACGGTGTTGTAAATTCTTGTTCTCATACATAAAAAATCTACCTTAGAACTTCTGTTATCAGTAATGATAAGATATAGTTCATGTGTATATTTAGTTGGCTGTCATTAAGAAATTATAATTGAATGCTTGTTAAAATTAAGTAATTCATATGCATTAAATCTGACTGAAAAACAATAAAACCTATTTTGGACAAATGCACTGAAAGAGGTATATTCAACTGTTTGCTGCCATCACAGTCTCTTTGGAATGAACTGTAAGGCCAATGCCGCTACCATTTGGAAATAAGCAAGAATTTTCATACATAAGTGTAAAACTGTTCTTCATAGTTACACTATCTTTTTTCCTTCCCTTCTCTTTCCTTCCTTCCATTCACCCTTCCTTCCATCTTTCTTGTGACTTAAGACAGTTTGTTAGAAATGGACCACCTAAGTAATTTTCATATATGGCTCCAGATGATCTTTGTAAGTAAAATAATAATCTTAATCTACCTTAAATATCAAAGAACATCCACCAGCAAAATACTCACCCACCACATAGCTCATATTTGTAGTGCAACACGCCTTCTATGGAACTCAAAATTATGACATGTATTATTGGCCTTTAAACACTATCCATTTAAACACTATCCATTTACTAATGTTCAATATAGCTACTAATTCATTTGATGAGGGGACATTTCTATGGCTATGTAGAGAGTGTTCACCCAAAAACAGAGTCTATCTAAATTACAATAAAATAATTTCACTTTGAAGATACTATTCCAAATTATTAGATCAATTAATCTTGCAATTTGCTACAAAACTGTCACCTATGGACCTTACCTCCTTTTAAAAACTCTTCTTCCAAACCCCTACATAGTCACATTTATTTCTCCAGCTTTCTGTGTTTGTGGCTAAAGTTGTTTTGAGACATTCTACTCAGAGTAAAGAATATTTCTCACCATTCTGCTGATACATTTGAAACAACAGCACTGAAAATTCTCAGATAGCGTTCTCTGAGCTTTTTGTAAGGTCAACTCTGTCTGGCATGCTGCTCTAGGCTCTATGTCTCACTGATTGAGTCTGCCATTTATTGGAGAGCTGCAGGCTTCTCCCTGTCAGCTCAGGTTTGTGTGCAGATAAGTCATGTGTGTAAAGCACATGGAATGCCACAGTAACAGATGTCCATAAAACATGAGATATGGATGTCATTTTCAAATATCTCAGAAACAAAATAATCTGCTGAGGTGGTCTTAAGAACCCAATAAGCAAATGTAAAGTTTTTTGATTGTCATAGGGTTGACTGGAGTCAGCCCCTCAAATTCTTACAAAACTGAGAATGGAAGGGTCCCTGTGTAGAGGACAGACCGTACATGAGGGCAGAAACCATGTGGCACAGTGTAGTTCAAAAAGATGTACTTGGTTTGGTCATCAGTCCCTCCCTGTATTACCCTTCTTGGCATTTGCCATAATGCTATCTTCATTTTCTCATGTGTTAAAGACCAGAGAGTTTGGGTGGGTGGGTGGGGCAGGTAAAAGGAAGGATGACTGAAGTAGATTAATTAATTGACCTAATTAATGGTAGAAAGGCATTACAGATCAAATTCATTTCGCATACTCTTGTGGAGGACCTCGCTTGAATTATAAAGATAGACCTTTATGTAAAAATGTAAAGTCTTTTCCCCCTAAATAACACCTTCTATTAATTTAGAGGCAAAACTACTGATCTCAATACCTCCTTTTTCTCCCATTCCTAAGGTCTACTAAATTAGATGTGTTTTAGAAAAATTGGTATATATAAAATGCTATACCGGGGCACCTGGGTGGCTCAGTGGGTTAAGTCTCTGCCTTCGGCTCAGGTCTTGATCCCAGGGTCCTGCGATCAAGCCCCACATCAGGCTCTCTGCTCAGCAGGGAGACTGCTTCCCTTCCTCTCTCTCTGCCTGCCTCTCTGCCTACTTGTGATCTCTGTCAAATAAATAAATAAATCTTTAAAAAAATAAAAAAATAAAATGCTATACCTTGATTTGTATCTACTTATTAACTAACACTATAATTTTGGGATTCAAAAACATCAGGTCAAAAAATTAATTTAAAAGTCACCTTTTAGAGTATTAATAGTTACCGCCACAGGCTCTGGATAAGAAACTCCTACGACCAGGGACTGCATCACCATTGGCAACCCATCCCTACTTCTGGTGTCTAGAATCTAAACCATTCTCCTCCCTCCCAGTTTTGAATTTCCTATTATCATGTTATCAATCTCTATTCTCTGTGGATCATCACAAATTACAGGATCATGAAAGAGCTAGCTTCCAAAACTTCACTTCTTTAATCGTATTCAGATTATATCTATTCCCCTCTGGTATCGCAGAATGTTTATGTCCCCTCAAAATTGATGTTGAAACCTATTCCCCAGTGTGATGGTATTAGAAGAGAGGGCCTTCGAGAGGTGATAAGGTCATGCAAGATGACCCCTCATGAATGGGATTAGTGCCCTTATAAAGAGACCCCAGAGAGTCCCATTGCTCCTTTTGCGCTGTGAGGTTACAGAGACAACAGAGGTCTATGAACCAGGGAGCAAGCCCATATCAGTCACCATATCTCCTGGTGCCTTGATCTTGGAATCCCAGCTTCCAGAACTGTTTGAAATAAACTTCTGTTGTTTATTATGTATTTAATATATATTATATTACAAAGTCACCCGGTCTGATATTCTTATATAAGAGTAAGAAAAGGACCTTAACCTGCCTCAATTTGCCTTCCCTCCTCTTTTAGTAAGACTTGGTGACGCCTTCCTATTTCAACTCCTGTACAGAGCATTCTTTTTTTTTTTTTAAGTTTTTTTTTTTTTAATTTGACAGATAGAGATCACAGGTAGGCAGCGAGGCAGGCAGAGAGAGAGAGGAGGAAGCGGGCTCCCTGCTGAGCAGAGAGCCCGATGCGGGGCTCGATCCTAGGACCCTGGAATCATGACCTGAGCTGAAGGCAGAGGCTTTAACCCACTGAGCCACCCAGGCGCACTGTACAGAGCATTCTATACTCCTTGTAGCCAGTGCTTTTAAAAGTTCACTTCAAGTCACTTGGGCATCTGGTTAAAATGCAGATCTGGATTCAATAGATCTGGATGGGGCCTGAGATCTTGCATTTCTCACCAGCCCCTGAGGGATGCCTGAGCTGAGGATCCGTGGCTATGCTTTGAGTAAAAAAATTCTCCCCTACGAGGGTATCTATTTCCTCTAAAAAGAGCAGACAGGCACCATGTATGATTTATTCATGTTTATATCTCCAGTGAATCACACTGTACTTGACACATCACAACACTCAATAAATATTTGTTGAGTCAATGATTGACTGAATGAATAAGTGTGTAACATTCACTCTGGCACTTAGAAAATTCTGCTTAAAATGGAATATTTTTATGTATATTTTTCCTTTGGCTGAAATTTAGTCGAGGGCGGGTATCACAGTGTACTTCTTTGTGTCCTTAAAGGGCTGTATATGCCCTGTGTGTCCTCAGAAAACAGGCACTCAGTATAATACAGATTATACAGTCAGTTGATAAAAAGGAATTGATGGAATAAGTAACTGGCCAAAGAGAGGCATCAGGTGTAGCCTGCACATGACGCACCTGGAATGCAGAGGTCATTTGACAAGCTTGCTATATAACACAGAGAAGGCTTCAAGTCCAGCAAAAGGCAGAGTAAGAGGGCAAAAATACGAAAATGAGCAACCAGGAGAAAAGGCCCTTTGTAGACACAGACACACTCTAATGAGAAAAGTGCTTCATTTAGTTAAAATGCCAAGCCAGTGGTTGATATGCTTGGGAATAAAACCAAGCATTATTACATGGGTAGGCAGATGGTGCATTTTTTTTTCTTAATTCAAAGCTTCACTTTTGTAAATAACAATGGAAATTGAACAACTGACACATACCAAGCTTTGCAGACTGTGTTAAGGGTTTTCAGAAATGAATTTCCTCAACAATTTCTGCCTTTGGAGTATTTAAATGTATACTGACTTGCAGTATTATTTATTCAATATTTCACATCTGTACGTTCTCTTCTCAATCAGGCTACAGCTACAGCCACCCAGGGGTAGGGAGGGACCTTATCTATGCATATGGTGGCCCACGGTGATGCTTGCCCAATTAATAAAATACTTAGAAGAACTTGGATGGCACACCACTTTGTTTCCCGACATGCATCTAGTATTAAGCGGAGAAGAGCAGGACAGCTCAGGAAGCTGAATCTGAGGCATGTAACTTCAGTGGATTCCCAGACTCAAGAGGGACTTCAAATGTACTTGACATGGATATCTTTGCTTTCTTTCCTTCCTCCTTTCCTTCCCCCTTTCCTTTCCCCTTTCTTTCCCTTCCCTTTCCTTTCCTTTTTTATTTACATTCCCAGAAGATGAACTGAGAATTCTGCAGTGACTGGTTCTTAAAAATATCATGTCAGGTAAACAGATGACAACAGCCTTACCCTGGAGGGTAAGCATTTCACCAAACCTTGACTGTCACCAGATTACAAGTAGGCCAGACACAAACAGCTTCTCAGTTGAGGCAGTGTGATATTATTTTCTGACTACATATTTGTCAGAAAAGTAATTAAGGTCTTAAATCTTAGAAATACACATACACACACGCATGCACTTAAAGGTGCAGATAGCTATATGGTTCAAATTTGCCTATACTGCCTCAGATTCATGCTTTAATCTATTAATTACCTATTCTATAATTACTTAGACAATTATGCTTTAATTTTTCTTAAAAAAGATTCTGGAAGAACAAAGGGGCTTCTCACAGAGTATTTAAAATAGAATGGAATTAGAAATCTGTAACTTAAAATTATACATGACATTTAGCTTCATTTAAAATTAGAGCACCAGAAGAAGCAGATTTCCATGGCATCTTCATTATGCAGAGAGGTAAACAACAAATAAATAAGCCATACATGAATATGAAATTAACAGCATGATAATTGCTTTACTCCTAGAGTGTATGCGATATTAAATCCTCAAATAAACACTTACTTAACCTCATTCTCACATATGCCTACTGCTTTTATCAAAAGCAGCCTACCTGGAAAGCTCCAACTAAGGCAGCTTCCACAACGAGGTATGAAGTCCACAGAAATGACTGCCACCCTCTGGAAATTTCAGAGTGATTTTTTTTTCTAAGATCTAGTATCAGAGGTATAGTCGAGAACCCATAAAAGTGAGAGGAAATTTAGAAGTGGATTTTAAAAAGGCATTTCACAAATCACAATTATTTTGCATATAACATCATACTTAACTCCTCTGCTAAGTTCTTCAAAGAGCCTCAACCAGATCCTGAGCAGGACCATTCCAGGGAAATCCGACACTCCTGCTGAGACCAGGCCCAAAATCTCCCTAATACAAGACTTGTTGGTCTTGTGTTAGTCCTTGTTTGTCCCTGGTCACTTGTTTGACAACATTTATGCATGAAACTGATCAACCTTACTTCTCCTGAACTGTTCCTTCTCTGCGGTAAACAGAAAACTTTCGTAGTTTCCTTATGGCGCTTAATAACAGCAAAAAGCCTATCTTATGCTCTGGGCCCAGCCTTGCCCTAACTTTAACCCCGAGAAATGGTTTCTCTAACTTACTCAGAACCTGAAACTGACTCATTCATAAAGAGGCTTCTGGCACTGTTGGGAGTTTTCCAGTAAGCAAGAGTTAAAGGCCCAGTAATAACGTTACCTCTCCCCTTACGAGTATGAAACTGCTGAGTTTCACAGAGTTCAAAGTTGTTCGATAGAACTTGAAAAAATGGCTTATCATTTTCCATCATGGACTCAAAGGTAAGGTTTTTAAGGGACATACGGCTTGTATCCAGATGACACGGTCTTTCCTTGAAGGAAAGACCAACCACTTCACTGGAAGCCAGTGACTAAAAAATAAAAGAAACAGGAAAAAAAAAAAAAGAAAGAAAAAGAAAAAAGAAAACAATTACGAAGTCCAAAAAAACTAAAAACAAAAACCAAAAAAAAACCTTGTTGTCTCAAATAAGCATCTTTTAAAATTATTAAGTTCTGTTGTCCCAGTGATGAAACTGGTATGTCTTTGTTGATCTGAACTTCAATTGGACACAATGGGTAAATTGAAGCCTGAGGCTTCAATGCCATTATCAGAGCCCTCTGTCAGTGAGTGCTTTAACCTAATTACATTTGATGCAGCAAATCAGCAAAGCCACTGCTGGTTATGACCTCTGCCAAGAGCACTAGCGAGCTAGACAAATGGAGCTTAAGATGCTATTAGTTGTTCTGTTGCAAAGTTCCAGATATAACCCGACAGGAGGCAGTTGCGGGGCCTGGGTGTGCACCCTCCAGATGGCATTCTGCATTGGCTTGTGGCAAAGCTCACAGGGATACTGGCACATTTTCTCTGTCAAAATGAAAGTTTTCCAATTATAAGGAGATAATGTGAGGAGATGCAAACTTAATCTCTTGAACAAAAGGTTGCAAGCTGTGTCATAGCCATTTCAGGGGAGAGATTTCAGGATCGTTCAATTGATTTAAACATTACAGATCACAAAATGGGCTGTCTTTCCTAATAAACCACGGAATCGGCTGTAGTTGATTTTATTTCCTCGAACAATGTTGTAACACTTTCATTATCTAAGGAGGCTTCTTTTAAATTAGTGCTCTTCCACTGAATTGGACTCCGTGATTTTCTTTTTTTTTTCCCCCTAATGTGTTAACAGGTACTAAGAAAATATTTTTCCTTTTAGTTAAACCCCAAATGCCTTACATGAAGCTTCCAGTGTAATGTTCTAATATACTGCGATTGGATACCAGATCATAGAACTTCATTAGGAAGACCGCAAGTGTTAAATGGCAAGACAGCACTATTATCATCAAAACCTGTGAGATAATTGAGCTAAAATGTTTGCTTCTTCATTGGCTAACCCAGCAAGCTCTAGTAAAACTGATATGTACAACTATCCACAGCTATAGAAATGAGGTGATGGGCCTCGACGCTCGTCCAAAAACAGCCAGCCCATCAAAACAAGTCTGTTGGAACTTTGTTAGAAGGTTACTTCCCAGGAAGATGAGGATTTGCCACTTGACAAGATACACTGTGACAGAGAGGAGCCATTGTCTATCTGCCTCTTTGAACCAACAGGGACCCAAACAGGATGAGGGTGTCCACGTGCCAGCTTCCAAGCAGAATGTTCCCAGGTAGCTGCAACCACACCTCGGTACTGAATCTGTGATACAGAATTTCAGCAGAAGGTATATGCAAACGATCAGACGACTTCAATGGAAGCAGAGATCTTCGATATTTAAGCTGGTTTCCTTTGTGTGTGTGTGATTTAAGGGGAACTAACCCATCCAAAATTTCTAAGCAGAGATTCAGAATATTAAAAGCAACAAGGTAGAGGGGTGCCTGGGTGGCTCAGTCAGTTAAAAGGGACAAGATTCAAAAATTAATTAAGCTAACCCACACACAGAAGACACTTTTATATCAAATTCTGAAATCATTTTAAATACATGTTTAACTCATTTAGATGAAGATCAATGTTGCGAGTTGAATAAAACACCAGATTGCCATCGATAGGGTAAAACCATAGTAAGCAGATGCCTTTTGTCGTTTCCATAGGAAGTAGCTAGGAAGCTGTCATTTCTTTACTGAAAATTTAGTCAGCTAAATAAAGCAGGATTATAAATTCTAAGTAGTCTCCACTGTAACATTGTAAGATGTGTAAATCAGTCAGAAATATAAGCAAGCCCTTCAAATCACTCAGAAAACTTAACAGATTCCTATGGAAGAGTTAACATTTTCAAGCAATGAGCATTTTTAAGAAGTCTCAACATCAACATAAAGTGGTCCAGAACAGCTGTTGTAAAGCTCAACATCAATTTTATGTCGGCTCAACTGCTAAACAGCAATCACAATGACATCCCTTAGGAGGCATTTAAGGGCCCAAGTGTATAGCAATTTAAAAACTGAACAGGAAATCAAAACTAATTCCATGTCTGTTTATGAAAATACTTCTCCCTATGTTCTCGTACCACCACCTAGTGGTTACATAGCTCTCAATTGGCCCATTAATAAAAACCAAACAGTAGTTGTTGGGATATTTTAAAATGAAAAGGAGAAATAAAGGAAGAGGAGAGGGAGGGAAGGAAGGAAGGAGTGAGAAAAGAAGAAAGGGAGGAGAAAAAAAGAGACAAGAGAATATAAAAAGAAAAAAGGAAAGAAAAAAGAAATAAAAACAAATACACATAAAATTTCTAGGTCTTACGATCTACTTCTTCATAAAATTCATAGAATGTTATCAGCTAAAGTTAAAACATCATTTAAAAAACCAATTTTGCTTTTTGCATTTATCAAGTACATGGAAATTCTATGGTTGACTTAATTGCCTGTTTAAAAAAAAAAAAAAAAAGGAAAAGGTGGGTGAATTTCTAGAAAATTGTCCCACACTATAGAACCTACAGATATACTGGCCTAAGATGATATAATTATTTGTGAGAGCATCACCACTGATCAGTAGAGTTGCTTGCATAACTTATGGCACAGACATAAAGAATAAAATAGATCTTTATCGTGTTATGGAACAATCTCCTAAGTATTGGGTAAGTGGGGAAAAGCAACATGTAGAACAATGTGTTTTGAATACTAACACTTGTATAAAAATAATAGGCCTTCGTTAACGAGTATACAGTCTCTCTGGAAGGACAGAAAAGAAGCCCGAAAAATTACATCCACAGAGGGGAACTGGGTGAAATGGAAACCAAGGTGGGAAGGAGATATTTTGTAGTTTAAACCGAAGGGCGGGCTTATGGGAACACCAAAGGAAGGAAGCCCAGCGCAGGCCAGGGAGAGGAGAGGACATGCTGCTTCTGCCCACTGCCCTCCTAAAAGCGAAATGCATCGGAATGCCTGACTTTTCTTTCATGACTCATTAAAAACTTTCTACTCTTGATTTGCCTCTTTTGTTGATATTCATCGTATTCACTAGATTTGAAAGGTCACTATCAGCTTAATTTTATGTGACAACTGGACAGGGCTGTGGGGTACCCAGATATTTGGTTTGATATTATTCTGTGTAGGTCTGTGAGGGTGTTTCTAGATACGATTAATGAGTAAAGCAAATTACCCTCCTAGCGTGGGTGGCCCTCATCTAATCACTTGAAGGCCTGATAGAATAAAAGGCTGAGTAAGAAAGAATTTTCTGTGCCTGTCTTTGAGCTGGGACATCAGCCTTCTGCCTCCAGACCCAAAACCAACCTTGCCCAAGGAGAAAAGGAAGTACGTCCAGAAATGACTACACCATGTTAAGATTTACAGGAACGACAAGACCAGATTCCCACATGCAAAGGTCACCAAGAACAAAGTTGCATGACCTTCCTCAGATGTCTACTGACATCAGTCACCTTTTGACTCCAACCCCTCCCCTCTTTCCCCCTTTTTCAGACATAAAAGCAGCTTGGATTTCCTGCAGCGGGCAGGTGGTTCTTTGGGACAACAGTCAGCCATCCCCTCGGTTTGCTGGCTTTCCAAATAAAGTTGTTTTTTGTTCGTTTGTTTGTTTTGGCCTCTCAGCTCATTGGCCCATCATGCAGTGAGCAGAACAAGTCTTGGGTCTGGGGTCAGTTACATTATACCCTGGGCTCTCCTAGTTCATAGCCCTGCAGTTTCAGACCGTAACTACACGAGGCCCTGGACTTCTCAGCCTCCATAATCACATGAATCAATTCCTTATAATAAACAAACACCTACGTACCTACCTACAAACACACACACACGCGTGCGCGCCCTATTTCTGTTTTTCTGGAGAACTCTAATACAGGTACAAATTTTGCAGGTGTTAAATTCTATAGAAAGTTCTTAAATAAGTAAACATGTAAAATACTTAGACTTTAAACTACAAATAGTTTCTTGGACTTGGCATGAAATAGGTACTATATCCCATTGAAAGTAAAAGATACCCTGCATTAATGCATTCTGTAAACCTAACATTTGAAATACTGAAATACTGAAAAGTATTACTGAATGTTTTAGAATATTCAATAATCAGAAGGGACAGGTTCTGTTCGGGCAAAGGTATGGGGAAGAAGAAGATGTGTTCAAGAAACAATACCACAAAGCGAGACATTCTCACCAGTCTAGTATAGCCTCAAAGCTTTTGGATAGAAATGCATCCAAAAAAAAAAAAAAAAGGCATCACTGCTCACTACCACAGGTGCTGACACTTGAAAACAACATAACAAATGTAGTTCTCCATTAAATTTACATACTCTTCTCAACACGGTTTTTTAATTTTTAAAAAATCACGTTTTTGAGATTTTTATACATTAAGGCGCAGTTGTGAGAAATAATACAGGAGATTCTGTGTACCCTTTACCGAGTTTCCCCTAATAGCAACATAATGCAAAACTGTAGCACAAAATCACAATCAAGATAGTGACATACAGTTGAAATAGAGAATATTTTCGTCAAGGAAAACACCACTCAGGCTACCCTTTCATGGCCACAACCAGGGCTCTCCAACCCCCACCACCTTCTTAACCCCTGGCAACCACTAATATGTCCTTGATTTCTTAATTTTATCATTTCAAGAAGGTTATATAAATGGAATCACACACTATGTAACTTTGGAGGACTGGTTCTTTTCACTTGACACAATTCTCTGGAGATTCATCCAAGCTGTTGTCCATGCTCATAGTTCATTCCTTTTAATTGCTGAGTAATATCCCTTCATACGGATGGCCCCTGGCTTGTTTAAAAACACACTGTACAGGGGCGCCTGGGTGGCTCAGTGGGTTAAAGCCTCTGCCTTCGGCTCAGGTCATGATCCCAGGGTCCTGGGATCAAGCCCCGCATTGGGCTCTCTGCTCAGTGGGGAGCCTGCTTCCTCCTCTCTCTGCCTGCCTCTCTGCCTACTTGTGATCTCTAATAAATAAATAAACAAAATCTTTAAAAAAACAAAAAACACACTGTACGACATCTAGGTTGCTTCTAGTTTGAGGCTGTTACCAATAAAATTTCTCTAATTATGTGTGTACAAGTTTTTGCATGAATATAACTCTTCCTTTCTCTGGGATTAATACCCAGGAGTTCAATTGTTGGGTTGTGTTGTAGTTGCACACTTGCTTTTTTATTTTTTTTTTAAAGATTTTATTTATTTTTTTGACAGACGGAGATCACAAGTAGACAGAGAGGCAGGCAGAGAGAGAGGAAGGGAAACAGGCTCTGTGCTGAGCAGAGAGCCCGATGTGGGGCTCCATCCCAGGATGGAGCTGAAGGCAGAGGCTTTAACCCACTGAGCCACCCAGGTGCCCACACACTTGTTTTTTTTGCGTTTTGTTAACAAACTGCAACCTGCTTTCCAGAATGGCTGTACCATCTTACATTCCCCCCAGCAATGCATGCATGATTCAGTTTCTCTGACTCCTTGCCATCATTTGATATGGTCACTGTTTTATTTTAGCTGACCTACTGCTGTGTCTAGTGACATCTCACTATTGTCTTAATTTGCATTTCCCAACTAGCTAGAACATCTTTCCCTGTGCTCATTTGCCATTGGTATATCCTCTTCAGTGAAATGATTCTTTGCACCTTCTGTTCATTTTCATATTGGATTGTTTTAAAGGTTGACTTTTGAGGGTTCTTTATGTATTCTACATATCACTTCTACATATCACTTATTTGTCAGTTATGTTTGTAAATACTTTCTCCCAGTCTGTACTTGTCTTTTTATCCTCTTCGCAGGATTTTTCCCAGATTGAAAGATTTGTTTTTTAATTTTGATGAAATCTAATTCCATTTAGGGATTGGGATGTTGCTGCCTGAGTTTAAGAACACTTTGCCTAGGGGCACATGGGTGGCTCAGTGGGTTAAGCTTCTGCCTTCATCTCAGGTCATGATCTCCGGGTCCTGGGATCGGGCCCCACGTCGGGCTCTCTGCCAAGCTCTCTGCTCAGCGGGAGGGACTGCTTCCCCCCCGCCCCAGTCTGTCTCTCTGCCTACTTGTGATCTCTTTCTGTCAAATAAATAAAATATTAAAAAAAAAAAAAAGAACACTTTGCCTAGCTCTATATTCCAAATTTTCTTGCATTTTTTTAACCTATAAGTTTTAGGGGTGCCTGGGTGGCTCAGTGGGTTAAAGCTTCTGCCTTCAGCTCGGGTCATGATCTCAGGGTCCTGGGATCGAGCCCCGCATTGGGCTCTCTGCTCAGCGGGCAGCCTGCTTCCCTCTCTCTCTGCCTACTTGTGATCTCTGTCAAATAAATAAATAAAATCTTAAAAAAAACAAAACAAAACAAAATCTATGAGTTTTAGAGGTCTATGGTTTAAGTACATTCTCCAATTTAATTTTTCTATAAAGTGTTTTTTGTAAAAATATTTAATTCAAATTTCAATTTTTGGCCTACAGATAGATGTTCAGTTGTTCTAGCATCCTTTCTTTTTTTTTTAATTTATTTATTTTTATTTATTTATTTGACAGAGAGAGATCACAAGTAGATGGAGAGGCAGGCAGAGAGAGAGAGAGAGAGAGAGAGAGGGAAGCAGGCTCCCCGCTGAGCAGAGAGCCCGATGCGGGACTCAATCCCAGGACCCCGAGATCATGACCCGAGCGGAAGGCAGCGGCTTAACCCACTGAGCCACTCAGGCGCCCCATCCTTTGTTTTTTTAACAACATTATCTTCCCTCCATTGAACTGCTTGTGCCCATTTGTCCAAAACTAGTTGGGCATATTTCTGTGAATCTATTTCTAGGTTCTGTTCCTCAGCCAGTACCGCAGTCTCGATTACCATAGCTATATAATGTCTTGAAATCGGGTACACAAATTCCTCTCACTTTATTCTCCTTTTCCAAAATGGTTTTAGCTCAGGACACCTGGGTATCACAGTTGGTTAAGCAACTGACTTCAGCTCAGGTCATGATTCTAGAGTACCAGGATCAAGTCCCACATTGGGCTCCCTGCTCATTGGTGAGTCTGCTTCTCCCTCTGACTTCTCCACTTTCATGCTTTCTTTCATTCTCTCTCTCTCTCTCTCTCTCAAATAAATAAATAAATAAATAAAAATGGTTTTAGATATTTTAGTTCCTTTGCTTTTCCATATTTATTCTAGAATAATATTTATGTCTACAAATAACCTTGCTGGGATTTCGATAATTGAGTTAAAACACAAATATCAATTTGGAAAACTGGACGTTTGCTCATTAAGTCTGCCAATCTGTTAATATGGTATGGCTTTGCATTTATATAGATCTTTGATTTCTTTCATCAGTGCGTAGTTTTCACCATACAGATCCCCCATGTTTGGTTAGATTTATGTGTTTCTTTCTTTTTGTGAGTGATTTCATTTATTTATTTTTTAAGATTTTATTTTTTTGAGAGAGAGAGAACCAGAGAGAGCACTAGTAAGGGGAAAAGCTGAGGAAGAGGGAAAAGCAGGCTCCTGACGTGGGGCCAATCCCAGGACCCTAGGATCATGACCTGAAGGCAGATGCTTAATCAACTGAGCCACCCAGGCGCCCCTGTGAGTGGTTTTACATACTGTATTTTGAATTTCTATGTCCATAGTTTCATTTGTCAATACATAGAAATCTATTTTTTTATGTTTGTCTTATATCTTGTGGACCTTACTAAACTTATTAGTTCTAGAGGTTTTTTTGTAGATTCCTTGGGTTTTCCTCATGAACAACCATGCCATCTGCAAGTATGGACAGCTTTATTCTTTTCCAACTTGCATTCCTTTTTAAATTTCCTTTTCTTGTCTTAATGTACAGGCTGGAACTAGTTGAATAAGAATGGTATGTGTGGGGGCACCTGGGTGGCTCAGTGGGTTAAAGCCTCTGCCTTCGGCTCAGGTCATGATCCCAGAGTCCTGGGATCGAGCCCCGCATCGGGCTCTCTGCTCAGCGGGGAGCCTGCTTCCTCCTCTCTCTCTGCCTGCTTCTCTGCCTACTTGTGATCTCCATCTGTCAAATAAATAAATTAAAAAAAAAAAAAAAAGAATGGTATATGTGGATATCCTTGCTTTGCTCTTAGAGGGAAAGCATTCAATCTTTCATCATTAAGAATGATGTTAAGTGTAGTTGTTTTATGGGTTATCTTTATCAAGCTAAGGAAGTTCTCTATTTCTCTTTTTCTGAGATTTTTAATCATGAATGGTTGTTACATTTTGTCCAGTGCTTTTTCTGCATCAATTGATATGATGTGATTTTTTTTCTTCTTTAGTCTGTCAATATAGTGGGCTATATTGACTGATTTTCATATATTGAAGCAGGCTTGCATACCTGGAATGAAATCCATTTGGTCATGAATTCTGTTTAGATATTTCTGTTTCATTTAATATTTATTGTTAAGCATTTTTGCATCTATATTCATGAAGGTTAGTCATCTGTAGTTTGGTTGTTGTTGCTGTTGTCTTGTCACTGTTTTATTATCAGGTTATTACTAGCTTTATATAAATAAATTGGAATTACTCCCTCATCTCCGCTTTTCTGGAAGACACTGTATAGAATTGGCATGAGTTTTTTCTTTACACATTCAGTAGAATTTTCTTGTAAAGGTATCTGTGCTGCCTCTTTGTTTTGCTGTTTGCTTCGCTGTGCAGAAGCTTCTGATTTTGATGAAGTCCCAAAAGTTCATTTTCGCTTTTGTTTTCTTTGCCTTTGGAGACACATCTCGAAAAAAGTTGCTGTGGCCGATGTTGAAGAGGTTACTGCCTATGTTCTCCTCTAGGATTCTGATGGATTCCTGCCTCAACAAAGAGGCAACCCACAGAATGGGAAAAGATATTCACAAATGATAGTACACACGAAGGGCTGATATCCAAAATCTATAAAGAACTACTCAAATTCAACAACACAAAACGGATAATCAAATTAAAAAATGGGCAGAAGACATGAACAGACACTTCTACAAAGAAGACATACAAATGGCTAACAGACATATGAAAAAATGTTCATCATCGTTAGCCATCAGGGAGATTCAAATCAAAACCACACTGAGATACCACCTTATGCCAGTTAGAATGACCAAAATTAATAAGACAGTAAACAACATGTGTTGGAGAGGATGTGGAAAAAGGGGAACCCTCTTATACTGCTGGTGGGAATGCAAGTTGATGCAGCCACTTTGGAAAACAGTGTGGAGATTCCTTAAGAAATTAAAAATAGAGTTTCCCTATGACCCTGCAATTGCACTACTGGGTATTTACCCCAGAGATACAGATGTAGTGAAAAGAAGGACAATCTCAGGGCATCTGGGTAGCTCAGTGGATTAAAGCCTCTGCCTTCAGCTCAGGTCATGATCCTAGGGTCCTGGGATCGAGCCCCGCATTGGGCTCTCTGCTCAGTGGGGAGCCTGCTTCCCTTCTCTCTCTGCCTGCCTCTCTGCCTACTTGTGATCTCTCTCTGTCAAATAAATAAGTAAAACCTTTAAAAAAAAAAAAAAAAAAAAAGGAGGACCATCTCTACCCCAATGTTCTTAGCAGCAACGGCCACTGTCGCCAAAATGTGGAAAGAACTAAGATGCCCTTCAATGGACGAATGGATAAAGACGATGTGGTCCATATATACTATGGAGTATTATGCTTCCATCAGAAAAGATGAATACCCAAATTTTGTATCAACATGGATGGGACTGGAAGAGATTATGCTAAGTGAAATAAGTCAAGCAGAGAGAGCCAGTTATCATATGGTTTCTCTTACTTGTGGAGTATAAGAAATAACACAGAGGACATGGGGAGATAGAGAGGAGAAGGGGAGCTGGGGGAAATTGGAGGGGGAGATGAACCATGAGAGAATGTGAACTCTGAGAAACAAACTGAGGGTTTTGGTGGGGAGCAAGATGGGAGGTTGATTGAGTCTGGTGGTGGGTATTAAGAAGGGCACGTATTGCACAGAGCCCTGGGTATGGTGCATAAACAATGAATTCTGGAACACTGAAAATAAATTAAAATAAATAAATAAATAAAGGCTTCTGGGCCTGGAGATTTTTTTTTTTTAATTTCTTTTCAGTGTAACTGAATTCATTGTCTATATATATATATATATATATATATATACACACATATATATATTTTTTTGCCTATGGGAAGGCCTCAGAACTAAAAGCATCTGGTACCTCTGAAGGCAGAAGCCTGGGTATATAGTATTGAAAGTTCAGTTTGTCCAACTGGCAATTAGACACCTAGACTCCCACCACCACCCTGTACAAACCTTCCACTATTCACATACTATAAGTGCATCCAGGACAACAACAAATAAAGAAAGGGTGAGATATCTATGGAAAATAGGGATACTAAATAAAGTATTTGCCTAACAACAGTAGCAACAGTCCATTCCTCACCCCACCCCACCCCCAACATCACCATGCTCCACTCTGTACTCAGATGCTGGCAAGCAAGATTATCCTCCTACACTGAACTGGAAGGTTCTTTCGATTAGTAAACTAAACCCAAAAGAAAAATCCTACATATACTGGCCCTTTCACCAGTTTTTACCATTGAAAATCCTGATCATCCTCTGGTGAAACCCACACCATCAAAAAGCACAACCACACACAAAAAAATTTTCCATCAGCTTTTTAGTGACTGACTCTTAAATATGAAGAGTCAAGAAGCACGAGGCATTTAAGGAAAGCTTCTGATGTGAAAGACAGAAACCAAAGCAAATAAACGGGAATGGTAGAGTTTTGAAGAATCAGGACAAGGCAGTAAGCACTGCAGTAAGAAGAATGCAAGGAGAGAGAGAAGACAGTGCATTCATGAAGAGGATACCAGAAAAAGAAAGGAACATACAGAGAGTAATAAAGAGCTCCTGAAAACTAAAAAATATAACAGATATAAAAGATTCAACAATAGTCGGGAGGTAATGTGGAAGACTCTCGGAAAATAAAAACAGCTTTGCCTCTGGGATCCCGACATGCCATTCCGACTGAGGAAGACCTGGAAACATCGGGGCAACGTGAGCCAGGGACTCATTGGCAAACACAGGAAGCACCAAGCAGGCCGGGGTAATGTTGGTGGCGGGCGTCACCACAGGATCAACTTCAATGACTATCACCAGGGTTACTTTAGAAAAGCCAGTATGAGTCATTACCACTGAAAGAGGAACCAGAGCATCTGCCAAACTGCCAACCTTGATAAACTGTGGCCCTCAGTCAGCAGAGAGATGCAGGTAAATGCTGCCAAAACCAAGACTGGAGCTGCACCTATCACCGAGGTGGTGTGATCAGGCTACTGCAGAGTTTTAGGGGAGAGATGGCTCCCCAAACAACCTGTAGTCATGAAGGCCACATTCTTCAGTAGAAGAGCTGAGAAGATTAGGGGTGTGTGTTTGTGTGGAGGGAGGATGCACTGTGTCCTGGTAGCTCGAAGCCCCACGGAGGGAGGTTCATTAAATGGTAACAAGTGCATTTCTAAAAAAAGAAAAGAAAAAAAAGAAAAGAAAAAAACAAACAGAAAAACCCTGAAATTAACAGAAAAGAAATAACAAAACAAAAACAAACAAGAGAGGAGTTCCCATATCCATTAATAAGAGTTCCAGAAAACTAATTCAGATAAAATGAATGAGGAAGAAATTATTAAATGAAAAGTAGTATATGATTCAGACTAGAATGGAAGACAGAGTCCAGGAGTATGGATTTTGAAGGGAGAATGGAAACTGATCTGTTAGCTACATGCTAAATTCTAGAAAGAGTTTTAGAGATCTACCGAACAGTTCGAAAATGAGTTAACAGTAAGAACACAGAAAAGTAAACCATATACAATTAGGGAATTCTCAGGGGAGAAAAGTTGTATAAGAAAGGAAATGTAATCATACACTATTATAGTGCTTTGCTGTGGAAGACTTAAGCTGCCATAATACTGTAACACTGAAGAGATAGTTAAGCCAAATGTGACGTGGTCTGGGAGAATGAAATGAGGGAAACCCGGAGAGGGCCTGCAGGAGGGTGACGGTAAACTCCATGTTCCACGATAGAACGTCCTGTCAGGAGATAATGTCTCAAACTGGAAAGCCAAGAAATAGCAGTATAAATGTGTTATTGGAAACAGAGTTCAAAACCAGAACGAAAGAGTTAAAAGTCAATGTCTGTGGGAACCAGGAATGGGGTGGGGGGGGGGGGGGTAGAACAGAGGCCTATGAAATTCCCCATTAGCTTTGTAGTATTATTTTATCTTAACGATATGTATGCGTTATTTTGACTCAAAACTAATTTGAAAATATAACTAATGTTAATCCCAATGCATTCTTTAAAAAAAAAAACGAGCAATGCAGAATGATACTACCAAAAAAGTAAGTCTCTCCCCCTTCCCCACTGCCCAGGGTGACAAATCCTCTCTCGTTGCGATGAATCTGGTATGGATGTTTCAGGACTTTTTTCTTTTTTCTACTTTTTTTCTTCTTCTTCTTCTTTTTTTTTTTTCCTGTAACCTGAGTAAAAGCAGCAGCTCAGGGGTAAGTAGCTTGTTGCGGTTAATTTTATGTGTCAACTTGGTGAGGCCACAGTACCCAGCTAATTGGTTCAACAGTATTCTAGATGCTTCTGTGAAGAAATTTGTCAGATGAGCCTAATATTTAAGTCAGTAGACTTTGAGTCAAGCAAATAACCCTCCATAATGGAGGTTAAAAAAATTTTTTTTTAAGATTTATTTATTTATTTGATAGAGATCACAAGTATGCAACGAGGCAGGCAGAGAGAGAGGAGGAAGCAGGCTCCCCACTGAGCAGAGAGGGGCTCGATCCCAGGACCCCGAGATCATGACCTGAACTGAAGGCAGAGGCTTTAACCCACTGAGCCATCCAGATGCCCCGTAGGTTGAAAATCTTCAGAGAAAACATTCAATCAGTTGAAGATCTTAAGAGAAAATAGGATGAGATCCCCAGAAAAGACACTCCTTCCTGGGTCTCCAGCCTGCCAGCCTCCTTGGCAGATTTTGCCTTTGCTACCCCCCCTAAAATCATGTAAGCTAATTCCTTAACATAAACCTTTCTTGTTTTTGATCTATCTGTGTGTTTCCCTGCATCATATTGGTTCTGTTTCTCTGGAGGACCTAATACTATAGTTTTTTAAAGATATATTGAGAATAGGTGTGAAAGCTGAGAGGAAGAAGTCTGAACTGAGTAACAGAAGATACACTCTAGGAAAGCCTTAGAAAAGGGAAAAGCAAAGATAAACTGGTTAGGTGCTTTGTGTGATTTTGGTGCAGAAAAATGCATAAAAAGGATCATTAATATGAGGCATGTTTGTTCAAGGATTTAAATTTTAATAGTAATTCCAGAGATGACATGCTGGTGGTTTTGCTCACATTCACACAGCTACAATTCTTCTTTCACTAGGGCAAAAGACCGAGGAAAAAAATTGGAAGAGAAGCTGAAATAGTAGAAAGTCGTTAGGAATCATATGAACTTACTTTCAAATGCCTGGAGACAGTGGGTTTCAAATCCTTATTTTGCCTTGATTTTGCTGTACTGTCTTAGAACCATTTTCCCATTTGGGTTCCATCTTGTGTTCTCACATATATTCAGATGGGGATAATTATACCTCTCTCGCATGATTATAGAAATGATTAAATAAGAGGATGCTTGTGAATATAAAACTCACATCATGTTGGGCAAGAAGTCATTAATAAGTAATGAATATTAGTTGCTTCCAGGGACCACTTTAAAGGACACCGAGTCTTAAGTGACTTTTGCTGGCAGGGGGAATTTCATAGCTCTCTTCTCAGCACCACAGAGAGAAGGGAGACAGGAAAGGGGAAGAGGAGATAGAGAAGGAAGGAAGGAGGGAGATAGAGAGAGGACCCCAATCACCCAAAATAAAAAGACTGCCGCCTAGAAAAAAGAAAGTAGGAAGAGTGTACAAGTTAGTGGAGGCAGAGAACTTGAGGTACAGGAGAAGGTGAGGAGGAAGAGGAAAAAATACATTTTGTTATAATCCTCATTTGTCATTGTAGGTATAATGAGGTTAAATTTTTTGTAGGACTTTAATAGCTGGCATCAGAATTTCTCCTCAGGAGAGACTGTCTTTATTCAGGAAAATGTGCTTGTGTGGTTGTTCCCACCTTGGCATACAGCACGGTGTCAGCCGGCAACACGGCGTGAGGACAGGGAAGCTCAAAGGGAGAGATTTCTTGTTTTTTTTCCCCTCTCAGTGGAATGAGGAAAGGTCAGAGTGAAGGAGGAAGGGGAAATCAGCAAGATGGAAAAACCTGGGAGGAGGTGAGAGGAGTCAGCAAAGCCCTCGGGTGGTGGAGTGACCAGAGAGGGAATGCCTGATAGGGACTGTGCAACTTTAGGGGATTTGCTTTGCTGCTATAGATAGCAAGATGGTGTCACTCTCATGTCAGGCATCGGTGCAAGCTGCCAAGGGCATTGTGGCTAAGACCAGATATCTCCAAAACCAGCCCAGGCTGAAGATGCCCAGAACAACGCACAGAACCACAAGAGGCCTGCAAAGGCCCAAGACTGACAAAACTCCTTCAAAGAGGGAGAACTTCTGCAGCACACTGTCAGACTCTCCAGATGTGGATCCTTTCACTTCCGACCACATCAGAAAGGCAACTGCCACTGGGGGCTCCGCCCAAGTGATCTCTGAGCAGAAGAGACCCTCCACGGTTTGAACAGAAGCAGCAGTAAGTGCGAGAGCCGTCCAGGATGCAGAACTGAGGCCTCACCTCCACCATGCACGCAGGACCCACTTCACATTTGGTTAACTTCCTAGCCCTTGCTCTTCCCTGTTTGTTATGTGACTTTGTATTGAGCTTTGCTTTGTGTGATGGGTAGGAAGCCAATTTAGATGTGTAGTGAGGGGGGCTCAGGCAGAAGAGCGTCAACTCTTGACCTTGGGGTTTTGAATTTGACCCCACAATGGGTGTACAGGTTACTTGCTTACTTACTAAATAAATAGGCATACTGAAATGTCATTGAGTTGGAAATATTGAACCTGCTTTACAATGATGTTAACTTTGCCTTGTGATCAAATAAAGTTGATACTGTAAGAAGACACAACGAGGGGCGCCTAGGTGGCACAGTGGGTTAAGCCTCTGCCTTCGGCTCAGGTCATGATCCCAGAGTCCTGGGATGGAGCCCCACATCGGTCTCTCTGCTCAGCCGAGAGCCTGCTTCCTCCTCTCTCTCTCTCTCTGCCTCTATGCCTACTTGTGATCTCTGTCAAATAAATAAATAAATAATCTTTAAAAAAAAAAAAAAGAAGAAGACACAACAAACACGTGCGCCTTCATAGCATGCTGGAGACCGGGGTACCGCAAGTCCCTATCTGCCCTGTGGCCCCTCTCAACCTTTGTGGGAGGAATGTAAGCTCATGGATGTTGAGAGGGGCTTCCCTCTGTACATTGGTACTTTTATTCTCAGGAGCATATATTTTGAAGACCCCGGGGTAGAAGGTGTTGGATGTGCCCTGTAAGTCTCAAGGAAACTACTAGTTTTTAAGAATTCACTTTTCCAGGGGTACCTGGGTGGCTCAGTCGGTTAAGCGTCTGACTCTTGATTTCGGCTCAGGTCATGTTATCAAGGTCATGAGATCAAGCCCCTCATTGGGCTCCATGCTGGGTGAGGAGTCAGCTTTAGATCCTCTCATTCCCTCTCCCTCTATCCTTCCTCCTACTCAGGGGCTCTCTCTCTTTCTAATTAAAAAAAAAAAAAAAAATACACTTTTCCAGACGTATTTCTCACTCCTTCTCAATGCAACTGTTCTCCTACAACTATTTCTCAGTACATCACCTATCAAACGCACCTTTTTTATTGTTAGAGGTCTTACACTCATTGTCTTCTCCTTACTTAATTTTTAAGTAAGTTTCAGCTCAATGGTCCCTTCTTCACTTCAGCCTTCTTAGTAATCCAACAGAGCCTCTATCGCCACTCCTACCCCTCACTTTACTGTCTTCAGTACTTCTGTGTGTATCATTCATTTGATGATCAATCCTTGTCTTTTCATAATCATATACCTTAGTCTCTAGACCACTGCAGAGATGGGGCAGGAAATCCAGTAAAAATAACCCATTAACAGGCTAACCTGTAATTGTTTAATGTTGTACAGACAAACGTCAACTTGTCCAAGTTTTTCTAATTTTCAGCTGTATGTTTTAAGCAAAAACTATTCATGAAGCATAAAATCAGGTTAGCTCTCATTTGAGATTTTATACCAATTCCATGTCACATTGCTTTGGCTAATACTTCCAAATTAACCATCATAATCACAAAGAACAAAATGTACTATTTGGGAAAAGTAGGACTTTGGCTCCCCTGGTGAGTAGAGCGAATCTACTGTGTGTATTGATTAGATGCTCAGTGAAATACCTCTTGGAAAGGACTCCCTACTAGTACTAAGTATAGTTCTCTGCGTACAAGATGTTTTTGGCTGAGGGTCCTCAATCAACATCTCATACCTATAATAACATGGATAGGTGCATCAAATTGTTTTATTGATCACTCTATAAATACAGAAATAATGGAATTCTGGAGCCACAAAGCTGTTCACAGAAACACTTTGCTTTGCTTTTTCTTGGTTGCTTTTGGCGCCCTATGATACTGTTCAAGAAATCAGAGTGCTGGTGGCACGTTGTGTTCCCTAGAGACATATTTTGCTTCCAGGGGCATTGGCTGAACATTATATTGGGGTAGCACTGCACAGCACTGTAATAGAGCATTAGTTGGGGGTTAAATATTCTTGGCTAACTCCAACAAAAACCACTGCAGATTACAACTACAGAAATTAAATCATACCATGAAAACTCAACACAATATGATACACCCCCTCACTAAAATACATAACCTTTTAACCAGCAAGAGACATCTTTTTAATTTTTTTTTAAAGATCTTCTTTGAGAGAAAGAGTGAGTGAGAGAGAGAGAGCATAAGCAGGGGTGGAGAGGTGGTGGGGAGAGAGAGAAGCAGACTCCCCACTGAGCAAGGATCCAGACCTGGGGCTTGATCCCAGGCAGACACTTAAGTGACTGAGCCACCCAGGTACCCCAAGACATATTTTTAGAAACTGTTGCTATACTGTAGGTATCTTGGCTGTAGCAATGATCATAAACAAATAAAAAGGAGGACTTTTTGTGTTCCAATCTATCTCAGGATGTCTATAAGAAAATGAATGAGGGGCGCCTGGGTGACTCAGGTGGTTAAGCAGCTCTCTGCAGCTCAGATCATGATCTCAGGGTCCCGGGATCAAGCCCCACATGGGGCTCCCTGCTCAGCAGGGAGTCTGCTTCTCCCTCTCTCTCTAACCCATCCCCTACCCTCATGTTCTCTCTCTCAAATAAACAAAATTTTTAAAAAAATGAATGATAGGTGGTCATAGAAAAACATTTCTAAAGGCATGTTCTTTTCTGTTACCCTAGGAGGAATGCATCCAGTCAATGACACTATATTCCAACAATGGCCTATCTACAAACTTCTTGGCCAGTGGTTTTAAACGTTAGTGTACATGAAAATCCTATTGGACATTATTAAAATGCAGATTCTTGGGCCACTCAGCAGTAATTTCTGTTAAGAGTACCTTTGGAGTGGGGCCCAAGTACCCACAGATCAGCTCTCCAGCCAGATGAGTTGTGGGACCACACTTTAAAGAAACACTGCTTTGGATCTTGGATAACATAGGTCCTATGCTCTCTATAATGAGAAATGGAAATAATGTTGCTGGGTCTCCCCTCTCCATCCCAGTATCATTCTGGATCTGAGCCAATCTGGGCTCTGAGGCAGTTCATCAGGTCAGAGACAGTGTGCTGCACTAGGGAAGGAAGAATGTCGGTGCTGTATTTTTAGTGATTTGATTGTATGGATAAGTTTCTCTTCTATTAAATAGTTAGCATTTGATGCAAACTGAGAAAGTATGATGGGTTTCCTGGCATTTCAGTCCATAGGATCATTCTTAGAATTGGGGCTCGGTACAAGAAGCATAAGGAGCGTTCTCTCTAAGATAGGGTAGCTTGTGTTCCTCTTTGTTATGGTATCACAAAAGGCCATGGCTTAGCAGTTATAGGGCCCTGAGTATGAATCCGGATTCTGCCACTTTAGCGTTGCCACCTTGAGCAAATTCAGCTCAATAAAATCTCTTGCACTGTGGTTTTTTAAGGAATCAGAGAAATCTCATATGGACAAGGCACAGAAGTAGTGAGCGCACACTTTCTCTCACTCCCTTTCTTAGTAGCATTTCCTTTCCTGACTGACAGTATGACTACATAGTAAGTCTTCCAAACTAGCAGGTTCAGGGTCATTTTTAAAAATCCACCCCTTCCTCAAGTTTCTTATCCAATTAGTCACCAGGTCTCTCAGCTCTCTTCCTGAAAACCTCATCGACTGCCACCTGCTCTAGCAGGCCTTCATCATCCCTGACACCTCCTTTATCTAGAATGTTCTGCCCCTTCTATTCCTCTGTAGGAGAGGGGTGTCTCATGCTGTCAGAATGTCACAATGCCTTTGATCACTCAGGGCTGCATGGGCTTCCCAAGGGTCACAAGGCAGCTGAGCGCCACACAGTGCTACAGTCAAAGCTGTGATTCTCTCTCTCTCTACACGTGGATTCCTATGATGGAGCTCCTTCCTCATCTGGATACCTTCTGAAGGGGTTACAGAGTGACCTTTTCACACAAGCTCTGGTGGAGTACTGAAGATAAATGTCATCCTTAATGTCTGTCACCAGTACCTGCATCTGCCCTCTTGAGGCTCCTAGGGCTGCCTGTGCAAAACAACGCCTACTACCTGCCTATCCTGGGCTCACCTCTTAGGAAAGACACCTGAATCTCCCCTTGCACAGATCTCTTGGGTCAGATAAACGACACCATTGTTTCAATTTGAGTAAAGGGCTTTTCCTTTGAGTGTATGTTAACAAAAGGAATTGAGATATAAAGATCATCTATGCTAATTAGAAATGGAGACATCCAGGCAACAAGAAATCAAGAGACATTTCCAGAGAAAAAGATTTCTTTCTAATACCTGAATTACGAATTTAAGAGTGAAAGGGGCACCTGGGTAGCTCAGTGGGTTAAAGCCTCTGCCTTCAGTTCGGGTCATGATCCCAGGGTCTTGGGATGGAGTCCCACATCAGGTTCTCTGCTCAGCAGGGAGCCGGCTTCCTCCTCTCTCTCTCTCTGCCTGCCTCTCTGCCTACTTGTGATCTCTGTCAATAAACAAAAATCTTTACAAAAAAAAGAATGAAAAACATTTCAAATGATTTATCTTGAAGCACAGCTACTCTACCACCCTACCTGGGTTTCTGCAAATAGTTACTCAAAGCTGAACGCCAAGAACTATTGTTAGGAAACCAATAAATCCATAAACATCTGTTAAATAAGTGAAGTTCAGGGCGCCTGGGTGGCTCAGTGGTTTAAGCCGCTGCCTTCGGCTCGGGTCATGATCTCAGGGTCCTGGGATCGAGTCCCACATCGGGCTCTCTGCTCAGCAGAGAGCCTGCTTCCCTCCGTCTCTCTGCCTGCCTCTCTGTCTACTTGTGATCTCTCTCTGTCGAATAAATAAATAAAATCTTTAAAAAAAAAAAAAATAAGTGAAGTTCAGAAATCAATATATAGATGATAGATCTAGGTATTAAAGAGTACAATTACATAAAATATAAAGTAATGGTAAAAAACAAAAACAAAAACAAAACCCAAGAAGAATTTTCTTGCCTTGGTCTTGCTGCTGCCTGTTCCAGGAACCAAGTTTTGAAGGCTCCAATGTCCACGATTGACAGCATAGTCATACAACCAGCAGTAACCAACTTGAAACTAGCAGGGAAAGAAAAGCAGCAGGTGTGAACCCCAGGGACTGGTCCATCATGTGTGGTCAAGAAGAGCAGTCTTGGGGCGCCTGGGTGGCTCAGTGGGTTAAGCCGCTGCCTTCGGCTCAGGCCATGATCCCAGGTCCTGGGTTTGAGCCCCGCATCGGGCTTTCTGTTCAGCGGGGAGCCTGCTTCCTCCTCTCTCTCTGCCTGCCTCTCTGCCTACTTGTGATTTCTCTCTGTCAAATAAATAAATAAAATCTTAAAAAAAAAAAAAAAAAAAAAGAAGAGCAGTCTTCAACTGGGTTAAAACACATTCAGGACTTTATAATGATTAAGAGATTTATTCAAGCATTTGCCTAATAAAAGCTTCATGAGGTTACTACAAGAATGTGTTCTGGGACTTTGGTGGAAGCACTGATGCTTCTGCAAATTCATAAGAAGGATTTTCTAGGACACAAGTTACCTACTGCTTTATTATCCTTTAGTAGTATTTTTTAAAGTTCATTTATGGTTGGAAATGCTTATGGGAACTAAAGAAACGAGCCTCCTATAAGGGGGTGAAGTAGGTACAGTTAATCATGAGTGCAAGGCTAGTCAGGATGTCTGGGAAATAGGGTGCCTTTTCTGCAAATATGACTCTCAGAAGCCATTTGATATTGTGTACATTCAAAAACCTTAACGGACATTGACGGAGAACCTGCCATGTGCCAGGTGAATGGTAGCTCATTCGATCCTCATGGAATAAGTACTACTGTTATATACATGTTACAGATGAAATATTTAAACCACAGAGAGGTCAAGTAATTTACCCAAGGTTAAACAGCTAGCATGAGGTAGACAGCCCATGTTGTTAACTGCCACACTATATGTATGGCCAGTCTTACCATGTAATACTGAAATTCCTTTTAACTAATCATCTTTGTCTTCTTCTCATAAAGTAGCAAAATGAGACACAATCTTGTTAAAAGCTATCAACTCTTTCTTTTTCCTAACATAAAATTAAGGATGTAATTAGTCCAGATAAGTGAATTATAAGGTGAAAAATATACCAGAAGAATAGAGAAAAGGGAAGTGCTATCTTGATGAAAATGAGGGTGTGGAAGAGCCAACAATGTTCCTAAGGTCTAAAACAAAGTTATCCTACTAAAAACAAAAAGAAATTAATCCTGAGCAAATGTACCAGGATAGTACAAATTTAAGACCTGGTTAACATCTTTTTATTTTAAACCCATAAAACTCTTAGAACACTTTATATCTACAACCCTTGCCAAATAGCAACACTACCAAATGCAGAAATAAATTTGATGCAAAATGTTTGCTTCTATTTCCATAATGTCACATTTTAAGATATGAAAGAGCACTTTTGTAGTCAAAAATCTCCACCCCCTGTCCCACAGGAAACTATGCCAGGGAATGAGAGACACTTGGCCGGCCCAGGAGAGGATTTGGGACACACGAAGCAGGACACAGCCTGACTGAGAACACCTCCCTGGAAGGGGAAGAAGAAAATGCTCAGGCTGGGTTGGTTTGAGAATGGTAAGAAACAACTCCTCAAACAGCTTCAGAAGCACCGGGAACACTATGCCTCATTAACTAGCCCCTCTGAAGACGGGCTCTTGGGGGGTACGGGGGGTGTTCAGTTTTACCAGAAGGAACAAAGCCAAAGCCTCAAGTTCCTAGCACTGAAGTAGAAAATACACCCCCCTCAATTATGCTTCATCCACAAGAATTTATTAAAGGTACAAAAATATGACAGTCATCAGGTTAGACACAGAGTCCAGAAAAATGACAAGTCTGTTTCCTAGGAGCCTATTTATCGTCTAGGAGGAGACCAACGTGATTTTCAACAGTCCCCAGCACCAGGGGGCTGCTGAGTTCACCAGGAAAGGAAACAGAGAAGTATGGTTTCAAGATATGCCAGAGAAAGCTGGCTCTGCATGCCTCGAGAGCTCCCACCTCCACGGAGGAGGCAGCCTTTGTGGGAAGGGCGGGCACCCAGGGCACAGGGGCAGGTGCTAGGGGGGATGGGGCAGCGGCCACAGCCATGGCCAGTGAGTTCTCAGGCTGGCCCTGGGAGATGAGGCAGAGAAAGCCAAAGGAGTCACATTTTAACAAAAGTCTGTTGGGAGACTTCCCAAGCAATCATCTCTCCTTTATTAACTAGAGAGAAATCTGAGGAAGCAAGAGACAAAGTAACTATTAACACACATCTTGATTGGCCCCCAATGCCAAGGACCTCGGGAAATAATATCTGTTACACAGGAGTGGAGAGGCACTTAGAATAGCAAATAACTGGTAAGTATTTCTTGAACTATCACCATGCTAGGCCCCAAACACGCCGTGAAGATAAAGAAGGCCCAGTCCTTGTGCTCACGGGCTTCAGACGCTCAGGTGGGGAATATCTACAGCCAAATAGATGCACATGGGAATATAGCCTAACTACAGACTGAAGTGATTTCTGCTAAGGAAAGAGCCTGGTTATAGGAGAGAATATAACAAAGAAAATTGGCCTAAGTGGGTTGGTGTGGTGATGAGGGTTTCCCACGTGAAAATCTTTTATAGTAATAGAACAGTACAGAAGTAACTGAACTATTAGCGTTGAAAGTTATTTAAGAAATCCATCCACTAGAGTCGATGACCTATAGGTTTCTGTAAGGAAGGAAAAGAAATGTGATTTGGATTTGTTCTGATTAGCACTGCTGAACACCAGCGTCTCACAATATTTGATGAATCTTATTATAGATTCATATAGAAGTTGTTATGAAACCAGGGTTTCTTAGCTATTTCCAATTGTAATACCCAGCTGTGGCACGGGATACTTGATTATTTATCAGTTGTCTCACAAATTACCGACAAGGAAAGCTAATGTTCTTAAATTCATGCCCACTGAAAGAGATTTCACAAATCACAGCACACTGTATAGTTCAAATAGAATGGCTATGTATAAATGAAAGGAGTAAATTTCCCTTAACATGTTTTAAAATGTATTTTTGAACATTATACTTACCATATTTAATCTTTGAAACAAATTAAATTTTGATGACTCTTAAGCTGAAACAATTATCATCAAATACTGCCATGTAAAGTTTAAAGAACTGTAACCATATTTCTCATAATGATGGTGATAACACATTCAAAGATACTAAAGAAGAGAGCTGATTAAAATGGAAAGGGAAATGCTAGTTGGAAAATAAAAATCTGAGTAACAGTTTAGTGTTTTAAGTAGTCCCAATAATGATTAAGATTGAAATTCCTTTAAAGGTAACTTATTTAATAAGTTACAATACTTTTATATTTAGCCTCATCCTTATCCTTTAACTTTAGAATAAGCATTGTTCTAAGGAGATACAAACTTCTCAGCAGTTTCTCTACAGACCGTTTTTTCCCCAGTACTTTCAAAATGTTGAATTCTTAAAACACTTCTATCGAAGTTTCGAAGAGATTTTGCCAAGAAAAGCCTGAAATAATTAAAACAGTATCATTCCTAACTCCCCCCGGAATATCCTGAAGCAAGGTATGGATTTTAAGCAATTCTCCCCACCACGGTCAGGCAACCGCGACTGACGTAGTTTTGAGGTCCTGTGCCTACTGAAATTCTATCCTTTATCCTCCTGTAACTCAGTATGCAAGGCAATAATACAAAACCGTGACCTTACTGCATGCGGCTAAGCTTACAAAGACAAAAACCAAAACCATCATGAGAGTTTGAACGACGAGCTCTCCTAGCTGGTATGTTTTTGGCAAAAACACGAAAGCCGGGCTCACCTCGGCAGCATGTCTGGAAGCACCCAGAACCCGGAACCTCGGCACATGGTGGCACATGGTGGCACATGGTAGGGTATCGGGGTCTCTCCCGGAGTCGCAGACAAGGCTTGTAAGCGCGTGACCCCGAGCACGGCGACTCCACATCTGTTCTGGGCCTCAGAAGCCAGACGGACTAGTTCCTCGTCCTCACTCGCGCAGAGTCTCTGTGGGAGGGGCCAGCAACCTCCCCACGTGATTCCTGGTCTCGCTCAAGCGCAGGAACTTCCGGTCTAAGGGACCGCTGCGGGCGGAGGTATAGGTCTCCCTACAGACAAGCAGGTGAAGGAGTTTGGACGTCACCTGGGAGCGTGTTACAGACGGAATCTCCGGCCCCCGCCCTATGGAATCAGATTCTGCGTTGTAGTTGACAGTCCATCTCCTCTGTTCTCCTGGAGGTTCCAGTCAGCCCTGCTGGCTCTTGAGCAGTAGCTGGGGGCGCTCTGGGCTTGTTTCATGCTCTCCTGTCAAAAATCTCCATTTACCCAACAGCTTGCTTAACCAGAGTGGTCGGGGATAGGGGGTGATTCTTCTGAGCTCATGAGCTTTAGCGTATAGTCACTGATCAACTCAATGTGCTACTGATTCCTGTAGTATTAGTAGTAAAAAGAAAAGATTTCTGAGATGATTATAAGTTAAGCCAAAGAATGAACTTCTAATGGTGGGATTAAAAGCACAGTGAGAGACCAGTAGAGAAAATAAAGGTTTTGTGGAAGTTACAGGTTTGATACGCCACAGATCAGACTGGAGGTAGGCTGAGCGGGTCTTGGTCTTCCTTGCATTCCTTTCCTTTATGTTAAACAAAGAATTCACCCCAATTGGGAATCCAGTCACCTCTGTTAACCTATCATCTAGATATATTCCAACGATCTCCTAACTCCAGACGATTGTGAGCCCCATATTCACGGTGTTTTAGGCCAGTAACAATCTAGTGGCTCCCAGGGCCCAAGAATTAATTTAAACTGAGCATACACCTGGGGTGGGGTGACTTTGCACCAATAAATGCATATACTATAGGCACCAGTATTTGGCAGCACCCTGAAAAGTCCTGGAATTGCACATTCTTGCTTCCTCCATCCACCTACCCCAGCACCACATCTGGAAATCCAGGTTTCCAAATGTCCCGGTTATAGGATGGGGCTGGTGTCAGGGAAAAACATATAGTTTAAATTTTCTAGGTGATTCGGATACACATGCCCCACTTCTCCAACTGATAATCACTGATCATTTGTGTAAGTTTTACTACTGTTCATGAAATCTTACATAATTCAATGTTGACTACTGTTATTACTTGAAATGAGATGTAACATAAAAGTACAAGTTTTCTTTCACGTATGTCAAGTTACTTTATATTTCAATCTGAAATCCATGTATGATCTGATATGTACAAGTTCTAAATCAGAACATAGGTCTAAGCATGTAAAATCAGCAGCTATTGTGATTTTTAATTTTGAAAATTTTTCTAACCTTACTGTAACTCTTCTAATCTTGCACCTTTCAAAATGAAAACATAGACTGAGGAGAGCTACATTTATTCAACACTTCTTCATCGCTATTTAGTTAACATTGACAGCACACTAAATACTACAGCAAACAGCCTGCTGGGATTTGGACAGTCATTTATTTTCAATTAAAATTCATAGTTAGGTTTGAAAACATGACCCTGTACTTCTGCCAGTTTAAGCTTGATTTCTGATTTAACTGACACAGTTGAAGTAAACAAACCAAATCAAATCTTCTTGAATTTTGATTGTTTACAATGTACCTCATCGATATGAAACAAGCCTTTCTACAGTTGAGATCACAAGAAATCTTTACAAGATGGACAGGAAAGGAGAAATCATTGTTTCTCTATTTTTATTTATTATAAAAACAATATTACCACATAAAGGGAAAGATTAAATTTACCCAAAAATCCACCACCCTAACATCTCTTCTGTGGATTTTTAAAATCTTTATCCACAAACATAATTTTTACATAGTTATAACCTGCGTATTTACACAATTTAGGGAAGATCACTATTTAAGTACTAATATACAGGATTATATGTAGATTCCTCTTTAAGGAAATTATACAGTGTAAAACCTACACTATGCCTTGTAATCCCCAAATACCTAAGGGCTTAAAACTTGATGGCCAAATTACAACTGCCTTTCTTTCCTTCTCTACTTGCGTACATGAACGAAGATGAGGCTCACGTTAATCTGAGTTCATCCTCTCTAAAACAGAATATGTAAAATAAGGCTGTTACCGTCTTGGTTGTTGAGCACATTGTCTTTGTACAATCTTGCCACAATCGTAAAATTACACCTCTGATATCCCCATACTAACCTAACCAATAACCACAATGGTCACTTTTCTACTCTTTTCAAACTCAGTTTAGAGGCAAGGTAGTGAATACAACCAGCAGAGAAAGGGAATCTGCAGCTAAATACACTTTCACACCTAACCACTACTTAGGTAGACTGGGTGAGACGACAACTATGTGATCTTGGGCCAATCATTCTGTCTGTCCTCATGTACTTCAGTGTGAAACGAATATTTGCATTCTATCGCTTTGAGGACATGATGGCAAAACGAGAATACAAGGGAAGAAATCCTCAGATAAAAGGTACTGGATTTTTTAAATAAAAGAATTCACTTATTAATATTGACTAAGACAAATATAACTTATTACTAACCTGTATACTAAAGTTCTCTGTATCATTCTGATTACAAATCATAAATTAGTTCCTTTCTGATGTGTTTCAAGAACAGATCTGGAAAGCATGCTGAACCAGTTTCATTTAGTGACACACTGACATCTAGTGGAGATTTATGGTGCATGATGGGATGGGATGCTTGCACACCCCAAATTAACTTCTCAGTCCTAGTGGGGCCAGAGAGAAACCAAAAGCTCTTTTTGGCCTTTATGCAAAGCATCAAGAAAAAATATAAATGAATTAAAAAATAAAGGTACAGTTCTTATATATTTATATTTTGCTTGTTACTGAATTAAAAACACTGTCCAGTTCACAAGATACTGAAAAGTCAGGGGATGATAGGAGAGGGTGGCAAAGAGCTGGTTAGCGTTGCAGTCGTGAGATATTCCCAAAACCCTTCCTCTGACTCAGTTTGAAAGAGCAAGTATGTGTTCGCCTGCTCTTCTCTTTCTATAGTGAGTGCAGGGAAGGGTTAGGGAGGAGAAGTGATGGGAAGGGAAACATGGAAGAAGTTAAGTTTTCCAGGTTTTTCATTAGATCCCTTGAATATTAATTTCTGTACCTCTCTGTGGTGAGAATTTTATTAAATCCACAGGTAAATTTCCTTTAAGCAAATATATGTGTAAGCTTTTTCACCTAACACTAAGAATTTATCTAAACATGCTCATCTAAATATATTGCATTTACTTTGTAATAAGTATATAAAATGTTTCTATTGCCCTGGGCTTTCACAAATGTCTAACACCTTCAGTGAAGTGTGGCTCTATTTCCTCTCTGTCCTTTCCAGAGGCTACAGGAAATAATGTTGAGTGGCTTTAGGAAAAAGACAATTTGACACCTGCAAAGTTTAACATGTGAATATTTAAATTAAGATCACAAACACTCATTGGAACATTGTCACCATCTCATTATGTGAGCTACAGGACAAGTTACATTTAAATGTTGTGTCCCCCCGCCCCGCCCCGCCTTTAGTGATTGTGGGAAGGACTGAATGCTCAATCTACACAAGCCTTCGTCTTTGTTTCTACCAAGCTTCAGCCACTGGATGGTACTTCTGTACAGGACCACTTAATGGCTTCATTATTTCATTAAATAGGGAAGGTTGAAGAGGAGGCATTCTGGAAGCTAGAATAAAGATTTTTAATTTTTTTGTTTGTTTTAACTGCTGTGTTTTTAGCCTCTGGTTCTGACAAACCCTCTACCACCACCACACTTCTTCTGGTGGGGGGCGGGGAGAGAAAGTAAGAAAGAGAAGGAAGGAAAGAAGGAAGGATGGAAGGAAGGAATGGAGGGAGGAAAAAAGAAAAGAAAAGAGAGAGGGACGGAGACAGGAAGGAGGGAAGAAAGAAAAAGAAAAGGAAGAGAAAACATCTTACTTTCGGACTGGAGGAAATAGCACAGAACTAAAATAAACCTCAAGGATTAGGAAATGCGTGATTTTTCTCTTGAGAAGAATGTGCATGAGTTTGTTCCCACAACACTCAGAATGCTGCTTAATTCTTTAACTCCTTCAGTCTTTCATTTATGTCTGAGAATCAGAAGAATCATCTAGAAATGATTAGAGTAGATCAGCTCCCAAATGTAAAAATCCTAGAAGAATCTTAAGGCAGCTACATTGCTTAATCATAACCAAACACCCTCTAGTAAATATGTACCCATCATTGGTGTTGTTAAACTTAAAAGAAGAAATATACTCACTTATGTCCTTCTTGGGAATTAATAGTACACTCCAATCTTCCAAGCCCAGAGACAAAAACAAACAAAAACAACAACAAAAAAGATATGACACAACCTATTAGCACAAGCAAAAACAATGTTCTGATAGTGAAGCTTCATACTGCACTCAAACATATAATTATTCATACAATTTGCAATTGTCTTTACTGCTTAAAAAGTCTTTCCAGATTCCTTATAACGCCATGTTTTACCAATTTTTTCCAATCACTATAATATTTCCACAGTGTGGTTCATTATTTTTGTTCAGTCATTATAATTGAGAAAACTCAGGCCCAGAGAAGTAAAAAAAAAAAAAAAATTTTTAAACCAACAAGGCAGTAAGAAAGGAATTTGAAAGCTTACTCTCCTGGAGGCTGGTGGTTAATTAAACTTATGGCTCTAGAGTTCAGTATCCTAAAGACCCACAAGTTGCAACTGAAATTATTGGGTGTTTTATTCACACACAAACTGTTGTGATAAATCAATGACTTCTATTTACTGTAAGTGATAATACAACTAAAATTTGAAAGCTGTGATCTCCATATTCATTTCTTTCAAGAGAAAGTGTCAAAATATGTCAGGCTCCAACCCTTGGTAATTCGCTCTCATATATGTGTAATTCAGATTTCATTTGATGATATTTGAAATTATTTTAAAGATTCCTGGGCAGGACCCGAACTTTGGAGTTAAGGTCACTAACCCTACTGTGCTGAATAAGCAGAGTCCCGTGATATTCAGAGAAGTCATTGGTCATTTTGCATGTTTTGGGGGGGGGGGTGTCCTCATCAGTCACTCTTCTAGTTCCATGCTCCCAAAGTATGCATATGCCACTATGTAATAGATAGGAACAGTCTTCCAGACATGCACAATGCTGTAGCTGCTCAAGAACAGACCATTTATTAGATTAGTCCACGGGTATGTAACGTGACACAAATCTCGAGGAGTGGTCAGTGTACAATGTGTGCACAGTACATTTCATGTTAGAAAAAGAACTTACAGTAACACTATAGAACTAATACTAATATTCCCACCACCAGAATCCACCAGTCTTTGTGGGCTTGACTTCCAGGAAATGTAGAGAAAACAGAGACAAGTCTGATTTGCAGAATCTGAAGAAATTTTTATTGATCTTGTTATCCTTCCAGTGTTATGAGAGCAGGCAATACAACATTTTTGACCCAATCTCAAAAGTGTATGCTTTTTCCCAAAGCTTAAACGGTCTGGCGTTTTCTTCACCATACAGGACCTTCTCCTAAGTCAACTATCATTGCTCTCCATCAACACCATGACCCACAACCTAGTGCCGAATAGGGGTGCTTTGGCTCTTTTTCTTCAGAGATCCCCATTGGTGTGTCATCTTATGGGCTTCTGGCATCCTATATTTAACACCCAGTGTTCCCCAAAGGATAACCACAGTTACATAAGCCCTACTTTGAAAACACATGAAGAAGAAAAAGTACATTTCTAGCTAATCACCAAGAAGGCTCTAACAAGCTGCACATCAGAAGGAATACAAATGATTTCTAATTTTGAGTAACAAAATATAGGGCTTTAGAGACGTTTCTCATTGCAGTCTTCCAGCCCGGCCTTAGATAAGGAAATGCCGTCTCTGCAAGGGGCCTGAGAAGAGGTGTTAACCAGGGGAATGAAATGAAACCGGGGACAATGACCAACAGGAGACTTCAAAACCTCTGCTCCTTTAAACTCATGTCCATATCCTTTGGGAAGCTTCCCTTTGGATCTTCACTGACATTAGCCTAGCTAACAGTTAACTTTAAATCTGCAAAGTTTGATATGCCTGTGTTTAAATGTGGCCAAATACTTGTTAATCTTACTGGAAACAAATCACTGTAATGAAAATAAAAACAAGCGGTGCCATATGCCAAACTGACACACAGGGCTTATCCCTTGGTTATGTACTTACCTGCACCTGTAACGTCATCTGAGGAAGCCACTTACCGTTAATATATAAGCTAAAACACTTCCAAATATTCAAATCCAGCAGAAAAAAATGCACAAAGTTGCCCACTCATCACTAAATTATTCTGGACGGAACAGAAGGCTCAATTTCAGCACTGCCAAATGCTCTTAGCACAGAAGCAATGCACCATCTGTCTTGAAGCACCAAGTGTATCAATTCAGATTTAAAATACTGGTGCGCCCAGCAATGTCTCTTAAGCAATCCCTTTTCTGAGGCTTGAAACTTAACATGGCCCACAACAAGGTTACAGGAATCCATACTCTGAACTGCTAGTTGTAGAAGAAATTATAAAAATGTCAGAGCATCAAGCGTTGTAGTTCTATGAGCAGAAAGCCTTGAAGAGGAAGAGGATTAAGAGAGTTCTCAATGAGTCACTATTGCTATTTCTCTGAGCAAATATTTTTAAGTGGGAGATAGCACCACTGCCGGTTGGCCAGAGTGGCTCTGGGATTTCACCAGGAAAAGCTGGGACTGAAAGTGGACCGGGCTTTATCACAGGAGCACAGGGCTGTCCCTGACCAAAAAGCAAAGCTTCTAGGAGTTTGCACTTTGTAAACAATGGGCAACCATTTGAACTAGTCTTAGTAGCAAGGCGTTTCCTGATAAAGCGCTTACTCTGGGAAGATTAAAGTGATAGGGGTGTGAAGGAGACCAGGAGTCCTTTGTATGGACAGGAGGGTCGCTTAAAAGGCTTCTAGAGATAAGGGATGACTGTGAGAGCCTGAATAAAACAAGGACAGGAACCAGTGGCTATCTAAATTTAAACAATACATTAAGATAATAGGGGCACCTGGGGGCAGGGGCGCAGTCCGTTGAGCATCTGACTCCTGATCTCAGCTCAAGTCTTTCTGTCCGGGTTGAGAGTTCAAGCCTCACACTGAGCTCCACACTGAGTGTGGAGCTTCCTTTAAACAAACAAATAAAATAGAGATTAGAACTGGAAAGGAGAACAGAACATGAAAACATGTCCTCCAGAAATAAGAAGAAGAGACAGCAACCATTAGCCCGTATAGGATATGTGAAATACTCTAAAAGACATTGAGAAAGAAGAGTCATGCCCTATTTAATTTCAGATCTTTAAGTATAGCTAGGTTTAAATGTGCAATAATCACAGCAAAGGTACTGTCCCAGAAAGACTCAATCAGGAAAAAAAAAAACTGCAACTTGTAACAATTTGTTGACTCTAAGAAAATTAAGTGGTTGAACCAGTGATGAATCAGGCCTGACTAGGTTTTCAAGTGAAAATAAGCTAAGCTGCGCCCCCTTTCTTAGGTATGGATCCTTGGGAAGCAGGAAGTCAGAAGAGCAGCAGGAAGGTGGGAGCCCTAGTTCACTGCCCCTTTGGTTCTCTAGAAATGAAACCTGCTCTTCAAATCCCCTACTTCCTGGGCAAGGGAAGGCTTCATCCAAAGGGATGCAGGCTGGAACCGAGAGAGTGTCTTACCACGAGACTAGCGTAGAAGTGAGGGTAATAGGAACTGGTGTTACTATGTCTTTCTCTGACCATCACATCCACAAAGCTGACCTGGGGTAATGCTCAATTTCTTAGAATCATCTGAATGGGCAAGAAGGGATCTCTGATAAACCATTCTCTGTGCCAATTAAGAAAAGTCTTTTGCAAAATAAATAAAATGTTAAAGAAAAAAAAAAAGTGGGGAGGAAGGGCATCTGCCTTCAGCTCAGGTCATGATCCTGGGGTCCCGGGATGGAGTCCCACATAGGGCTCCCTGCTCAGCGGGAAGCCTCCTTTCCGTCTTCAGCAGCCCCTCTCCACCTCACCCTGCCCATGCTTGTTTGCTTGCTCTCTCTCAAAAATAAAATCTTAAAAAAAAAAGTCTCTGCCACATCATCTCTCCAAGCTCTCTGTACTTACCTAGGACATCCCTTTTCCCAATTAGCCTATGATGAGCTCTTTAAGACACCAAAGTTTCTTCCGCTTCCAACATGTACAGCAGTATTAGCTTTCAATAAACACTTAAATTCCTCTAGTTAAACATGGTGTCAAAGTAGATTCTTCAGTGACAAAAGGAAAATCACTTGAAGGAAAGAAAATATTAAGGTGCTTAAGACTGAAACCAACTAAGCTGCTGACCATACTTGGTGGATAAAAGAGCTGTTCCAAATGCTATTGGAATTTTAATTACTTCATTCTTATCATGTTAACCATGAAATTAAAGGCCCATCTAGATAAACAAAAATCACTTAGTCATACATTGATTCTCCAGGGCACAGAGGAGTCACACAAACACATGAGCTCTTGTCCTGACATCTTCGGTTTCAGTCAATAACCATCTCCCAGTCCAGGGAGGCGTAAGGACAACGAGAAAGCTTGGCAGCTGCATCTCCCCTCCAACCTGGCCCTATCCTTGTGTCCTCTGCCTCCTGTTGACTCCAGATGGGATGAGATGTCTGAGTTCCCAGCAAAGGACAACCGCTTTGCTTGTGTGTTAGATCCCATCCCCTCCTGCCTACCTAGGAGAATTCAAGAATTTTGTGAAGGCCTCAACTGCTGTACGTGGGGATACTGTTCCCCAAAGGGTTCTTCAGTCAGAAAGAGAGGAATGTCCTAGGCAAGTGCAGAGAGCTTGGAAACACCGGCAGGGAAAAGTGGAGCGGACGATTGTCTCCAGGATATTGCTTCTCTGCCCCACTCATTCATTTCTTCCTATTTAATCTTTCCCATCAACAGTTGTTTTTTTTTTTTTTTTAATCTAAAACAACCACCCTCCAGAAAACTCCAATTATCCCCTATTTCTCAACTTCACTACAAAATTGTGAGGTGTCTCCAGTTTCTCTCTTTCCATTATCTTTGGCATCCACTCCAGTGCAGCTTTGGTTCTCCCCACTCCACAAGACTGCTAATAAAAGTCATGAATGTCCACTACCCACCAGTCATGAAATAAAATGGACACTTCAGTCCTTATCTTATCTGACTTACCAGCTGGCACTAGATCCAGAAGATCACCCCCACCTCCTCCAAGAAACTCCTCACTCCCTTTCCAGGTACCCACAAGCCCCTGGGGTTTTCCTCTTACTTCTCTGATTGCTCCCTCCCAGGTTCCGTGACTGATTCATCATCTCCTGGCTTCCAGAGTTGGAGTGCCCAGACTTAGTTCTTCTCTAGCAGCCCTCATTTCCTTGATGGATCTCATACAGTCTCATAATTGCATCACCTATGCACGCAGGAGTCCCAAATGTACATGCCTAGCCCAGAATGACTCCTGAATTTCAGATTTGCTTATCTACTACTCTGACACCTGCATATGCATACTGAATAGGTATTTCAAACTTCACCTGTCAAAAACTGAGCTCTCAATTTTCCCTATTCCAGCTCCACCTCCAGGTTCCTCATTTTTGTTAACTGCAACTCCAACCTTTTAATTTGCTCTGGTGCCAAATGGATTTCTTTTCCACACCACACAGTTAAATGCATCATCAGCCAATCTTGTTAGCCCCACCTTCAACCAGCATCTGATCATTTCTCACCACCTACTATTACTAGCACCTGCTACTGCTACCAAGGTAGGTGTCATCACATATCTTTTACCCTGCTCCCTCCTCTTTCTCCCCTCCACCAATTCTCTTCCCTAACAGTAATCAGAGATTTTAATAAAACACACCATATCGTATCACTCTGGCTAAAAAACCTTCCAATGGCTTCCCTTAGAAATCTACCCAACTCCCTACGATGGACTACAAGACCCTATGGAGTCTGTCCAGCTGTCACAGTCCTGATCTTGCCTTCCACTTTCCCTAGCTGCTCACTCTTGTCCACCTTCCACAGCCGTTGCTGGATTTTGCATGCACTGGGCATGATCTCACTGCTGGGTTTTACATTTGCTATTCCCTTTGCCTGGAATACTCTTCCCCCATGTGGCTTCTCTCTCCCCATCTTCAGCTCCTGACTCACCTTTTTGGTCAGATCTTCTCGGACTACCCATTTTTTTTTTTAAAGATTTTATTTATTTATTTGTCAGAGAGAGAGAGAGAGAGAGATCACAAGTAGGCCGAGAGGCAGGCAGAGGCAGAGGGAGAAGCAGGTTCCCTGCCGAGCAAGGAGCCCGATGTGGGACTCGATCCCAGGACGCTGGGATCATGACCTGAGCCAAAGGCAGCTGCTTAACCAACTGAGCCACCCAAGCGTCGGACTACCCATTTTATAACCACAACGCAACCTCCCCTTCCTCCCGCTCAGCACACTGTGTCTCTTTTCCTTCCCTGCTTTAGTTTTCTCCACAGCACTTAACCATCTAATACACACACACCTTTTTTTTTTTTTAACTTTGTAAAAACTTTTGTCTGGGGGAGCCTGGCTGGCTCAGTTGGTTAAAGCTTCTGCTTTCAGCTCACATAGTGATCCCAGGGTGCTGGGATCGAGCCCCGTTATCAGGCTCCCTGCTTTTTGGAGAGCCTATTTCTCCCTCTCCCTCTACTGCCCCCCCTGCTTATGTGCTGTCAAATAAATAAAATCTTAAAAAAAAAAAACAACCCACAAACTTTTGTCTGTTTCCTTCCAATGGCAAATAAACACCATAAAGAAAGGGATTCTCATGTGCTTGGTTACTGCTATTTCTAAGCACCTACAATATTTAGGTGAGTATATAACTAGTAACTTATTGACTAAGTGAAGTGCATTGGATCCTTGATCTCTAGGAGCTCATGATCAAAAAGATGACACCAAAACACAAATAAAATGTGTCATTAAAAAGAACATCAGGGTGCCTGGGTGGCTCAGTCGTTAAGCATCTGCCTTCAGCTCAGGTCATGATCCCAGGGTCCTGGGATTGAGCCCCACATCAAGCTCCCTGCTCAGCAGGAAGCCTGCTCCCTCTCCCCTTCTCCCTGCCTGTGTTCCCCCTCTCACTGTGTCTCTCTTTCTGCCACATAAATAAAATAAAAATCTTAAAAAAAAGAAAGAAAGAAAAGAAACATCATCTTGGGGCGCCTGGGTGGCTTAGTTGGTTGGGCATCCAACTCTTGGTTTTTGGCTTAGGTCATGATCTCAGGGTCCTGGGATCAAGCCCCACATCAAGTTCTGGGACTCTGTATGGAATCTGCTTAAGACTCTCTGCCCGTTTTTGCCCTCCCCCGACACATTCTCTCTCCTCATCTTTCCAAAATAAATAAGTCTTAAAAAAAAAATCATCTCACATGTGTATTTTAAATGACTTTTACCATCTGGGAGTTGAGTGGCCAGAGAGTTTAGCAGAGGGGGAAAGTGCTCTAAAAACATGATAAAGGAAATCAGGGAAGGGGTGCCAGTGATCCACTGACGTAGAACTTTATTTTTCACTGCTTTGTGTTCCTAAGTTACTTTTCTTCATCACTTTGTAGATGAAACATGAAATGTTTATATAAGACCTGTCAAAACACTGAACTTGACCTACTAAGGAATCTAATTTCTCTTACAGCCGTGGCCCCATGATTGTCAGGATTTCTCTTGTGTCAATATCCCTTGGTCTGAACTGAGTCTGGTGTAATGGGCAGCTAGCCTACCTGAGCTTACTCAGCTGACCCACGAAATACTCTTGTTACAATGAGTGAGAAAGTTGCTGGAATTACATTTCTGGAATTGGGGAGCTTCTACCCCACTCACCGTTCAATTATACCTACTGATGTTACATGTTACTCAATAATATAGGGCAACAAAGAAAAAAAAATAGCCTCTTTGATTCTTTATCCTATTCCCTTTCTCACAGAAGCTAGAAGTGGGGAAGACAAATAAATGAGAAGACAGAGATAATATTTCAAAAACCAACTTGCAACACTCCTCAAGGACTGCCCCTCCATACTACTGTATAGTATACTAGTTCCTTTCCCCTGAAATATTTATCTTAACAGAATTTTTTTCAAAGGCCGTAACTTTTCATTTTTTCTTAGATTTTCCTAAAAGAATACTGTAAACAGATACATGTATTCCTTTGTGTCTTTTTCTTTTTACCAATAAAAATACGTCAATTCAAGAGGAGAGTAATAACATGGGAAAAATTATGTAAACTCTATAGGACAAAATGCATTTTGGTATATTTAAGGACTGTAAAATTACAAGATTAAGTTATTCTCCATTTTAAACAAGCAGACATCAAGTAGGTTATTGGAACAACCCATTGCTACTTCAGATATTTCAAGTTAACAGGACTATATCCAACACGAACTACATATTAAGCACTGAATCAGTACGACAGGGAATTAAAGAAGACATGACTGATTTGTTTCTTATGGTCTCTGGATAACCTTCTGGAAAACTTATACCTATGACATAATATTAATTCATTCAGCAAACATCCATCATGTTAGGTATTATACTGAGATACAGAGACAAGGGGTATAGTTATCCTCCAAAAGCTCACTGTACAGAAATATGTGGAAGATATTAAACTGAATGTAATAAAATGCCAAAATGCACACTATAGACACTGGGTACTAAGAGTAGCCTGAAAGAAAGTTAATTATTTTAAAAGTGCCAAATAGTATTAAGTATGTTTAATATCACATATATTGGGTAAAACAAAATTATTATACCAATATTTTCATAACTACACCAGCAGGGACATCTGCTCAATTTCTTATTCAACAGAAAATAGATACACATTAGCAAAGATTTGTTCTCCTCTGCTAAGATGAGGGGAAAATCTCATCTGGAGAGGAAAATGATAAACTATTTAAGGATGTGACAATGTATTCATCTCTGTACGCATCACTGTGCTTGAAAGGATCTTCAATTAGCAAGCACCTAAATGTGTAGAATGAACTGGAGATCAGGTAAGGGGGTTCTATAGCATAACCAACCTAGACCCCCTCCAACAGAAAAAAAATAAAGAAAAGAAAAAAGTATTCTTGCTAAGAAAGGCTCCTGGCTTGTTCCTGGCACTTGGAAATACACACATGCTTAAATTCTTTCTATGTATCTGAGGTTGTGCACATGGTTTCTCAGGGAAACAGACAGACTAAAAGTACATGATAGTAAAATGCAAGGGTTTCATGGAAGGATTTGGACTTGAGATAAACTTTAGGGATTGGAGGATTTAGGAGAAAAACTGCTCTTAATGTTCTGTGTTGGGAAGACTGGCGTAATCGGCTTTAGCCTTAGTGGATTTCAACAAGGTAACCAATAGCTGTGGCAGACTTAAAGTGAATTTAAATTATCTCCAAATATACTCATTGGTAATATCTAAATTTGTTGACCAATTCCTTTGCTCTGCCATAGTTCTGTTTATTTCTGAATATATCCAGGGCTAGAACCCAGAACTCTGCTGCCTAATCAGAGTTAAATCACTCTTTCTCATAGACAATGAAATTAATGATAATACTGTCAAATGATAAATGTTTAATACTGTCTGTGTACTTCAAACTGGATCTTTTTTTTTTTTTTTAAATTTTCAAACTAGCATCTGAACGTTTGGTATTGCTAATAGGATACTATCACTTAAAAATCACCTAGGGCTTCCTGTTATATCAGCACAAGAAACCACAAAAAGCTGAGAGCACAGATGGCAAACTAAAACAAACAAGAGACCCTGCTCAAAATCCAGGATATCCCCTTCAGAGAAGTGCTTATGAGTGCATGGAGAGCATCAGGGAGAAAAAGAGGTCAGTGAGGACAGGTGGCAATATGCATGCACCTCAGAGGATCATTTCTCATTCCTAATTAACAAGGTTTATTCTGTCCGACAAGGCTCTAACACTAGCCATCCCTGCTGGCAATTTGGGTTTACAAACTAGTCTCAGAAATTCTTTTTTTAGAAAAAACCCATGTAAAACCATGGACAAACTTTACTCCCAAAAAAGTTGACAAATTAGTTATAAAAAATTGATGTTTCAAATAATGCCTGTATATCAAAATGTAATTATGAATTCTTTTTTATTATTTGTGAATTACTTGAAAAACCTAGTAATGTATTTAGACATGAAACAAATCTATTTATTTATATACTCTACTCATTTAAAATAATGAACACTAGCTGAAATATGTGGATAATGTAATCATTGTAGATTAATTATCTCAGCCTCTTAAAATTATTTGCATTGGTTTTATAAAAATAATGTTTTCATATCATGCCATAATTCTGTCCAAAGACCACAATGTAAATGTCAAGTGAAAATGTGTTAATGCACTGCATTAACATAACTACAACACAAGTTAATATGTGAAATCATAGGATGGAAATTGACTTAAATTTTATAATATAGTCACTCTTGTATTGTTATAATACATTTAGACAAATTAGTGGGCTGATTCTAAGTCCAACACCTCGAAGTTCTATTAGAACTCTTAGGGTCAATCCAAACCACAAATGCCTACACAATTTTATCCCTGTGATTACTTAAGATTTCCTGCTTAAAAAAAAAAAAAAAAAAAAAAAACCACCTCTAGATAACTAATACATCTTGTTAGCTTGAAAAAGGTAGTTATTAAATGCTTGATACATATTTATCAATATAAATTTCCTGATGGGGTTATGTGATGTATAACTAAAAAAAAATTAAGATGACATTTATCTTATTTTCCCAATTAACAAAGGGAAATTAGTGATGTTAAAAGTATTCTTAAGTATCTAAGGCAGAAGATAAACAAACATATCTCATCTTCATTGGAATCAATTAATAAAGCCTTATTTTGTAAGGTTACATTTGAGACGTTAAATCAGAATTTAAAATAAGAATTTACTAAGATGCAAATTGTACTTTAGAGAGTCATTTTCAGAAATTATCAATCTATGAATATCTGCTGTTACATAGATATAGTCAATATTAACTGTGATGTTACAAATCACAACCTGGTGAAGAATGGAGAACTGTACCTTCCCCCCACCATACTGGCCATGTAATATGGGCAAGTTACTGAACCCACCTGTGCATCAGTTTCACTCTGTCAACCAAACATGGTCAGAGGGTCTCCTCTCATGAGCTCTGCAGGGGACATTCAGTAGCTAAGCAGTGGCTGCCATGCAGTGGCTGCATGGCCCTGCATGGCACACTGCAGGGCTCCTCTGAGAGCACTGGACCAGAATTTGAGCACGGCAGGCTCAATGCGATGCTCAAGGCCATGACTACTCTTGAACACCTACAAAGTGATATTTGGACTTTCACTTATACAATTTGTTCTTAATGGGTCAGAAAAAAAAATCCAGTTTCTGAAATACCACAATTTACATCCAGAGCAAAGTTTATGGGGGGAAAAAGCCCCACCCTATTTGTAGATGAATATCTATATAACTGAAAAGCGGACCTACAGTTTTTCAGAAATAGAAAACAAGGTAAAAAGAAATATTCAGGATTTTAAGGGAAACTAATAGTAAAAACCAAATGACAATTGTTATTTTTCAGTTCCTTTGAAATTGTAGCCTGTTTCCTGAAAGAGAAAGAAGAACAAGGATAACAAATGTTATAGCATTAGACCTACTGAGTTTGAGGGCTAACAGAGAATAAGGAGATAATCAGAATCAACTTTTGTTTCATATATGAATAAACTAAACTCAAAGAAGTTAAAGTGTCTTACTTAAGGCCATAAAGGTAGTTTGTGAAAGAGCCAGGAACATTTTTAAGTAACCACATCCTTCTTCTCTGTCTCAAGTAAGCCTACAAAGTAGCAAAAAGGTTGGTGGTAGTAATTAGGGGGTAACAAATAAAGAAAGTCTAATGATAGCATCCAAAACATCCTAATACTCATTATGATGAAAGCTTTTCTGGCATCAAGAGAGAGGTTCACTACTTTAGGATACAGAATATACGATACTGGAAGTGGGGAAAAAAACACCTTTTGCAGCTCACCTACACAGAAATCCTTACAGTTTACATAAAAGGTCCTCACTCTCATCACACTGACTTGAACTCCATTATCGATTATTACCACCTAAAATAGTCAAGGCTCAGAGGTTTTCATAGACCTAAGCCTAAATTCTTCAAAATACTACCTATTTGCTTAGTGTTCCTCTGTAATATGGAGAGATGGAGTAAGACAATTTAAGACTTCTATTGAAAATTCTCAAGTAGGAGGCACATTACTCTTAGGGTATGCGCAACTATAAATGTTTACTTTATTAGCTTAAAGCAATGTATTTTTATGCTAATAACTCCACCTCTATAATTTTAAGATGGTACGCTAAACTCCTTATGTAGGACTAGAGAAGACATTTGCACACATTCCACAACCTCTGGCTATAGGACCGGAGAATTACCTCAATAATTATCATAGTCATAGAAAAAAATTAAGCACATTTATAACATTTACCAAACCTGAATATTGCAAAGTAATTCTCCTATAAGAAATCTAATATTTGATAACTATAACCAAAAGAAGTAACCTGTAAAACCCTTAAAATTTAGTTATTTTTTCAAATGAGAAAAAAATGCCACATTCATACACTAATCCAGAGTTCTGTCCCATTTCCAGGCCAGACAACGGTTTCTGTGTTCAACTCTGCTTCTAGCTATTATCTGCTGGCTAAGGGCCTAAAAAGAATGGTAATACACACAATACACCATGAAAATTCAAGACCAGGATTAGTAGCAAAGTGTAAAAAATGTACCAACGACACAGAAGTACTATCAGATTAAAGTTGTCTGACAACACTGTCCAATGGTGGATGGAAATCACCACTTGGGAAACAAAATGTTCCATAAGTTAATACCAGATTCCTGAGTGAGTCACAATTTACATTATCTTTTGCTTAAATATCATCTTATCGAAGTAGAGCATTGTGTGTTTTGGATCAATGATTTAAATCCAGTTTTACATATTTAAGCTCATTATATGCTCTCATTAGTAAGTACTTCAGGAAAAAAAACTACACATTTAACAAGATTTCAAATGTTTTCACTTTAACAATTCCTTTATTTGTACTGGTCCTTAGTAGTCAATCTTCATATCCGCATTTTGTTTCATCAACAATCATCTCAGACACACCTTCTAACAAGATTGACTTAAAATATTACGACAGGAAACTATGCCTTCAGGAGCATGTTTATTGTGTTTGAGATGATCATCAGGGTCTCTCTGAGCTACAAAGGGTAAAAGGAATCCTCCTCATTACAAACTGACAAAGGTAAAAGGTAAAACATTTTTCACAACAGCATGAACCACATACTCAGAAATAGATCTGGTTTAATACAAATGACATAATTCCTAGTCATCTACGGCTACTTTTATAACTTCATACAGATAATGAAATTAGGCTAAATGCACTATAATATTTGGTAGACTTCAGGACCAGTATCCTTAGTACATCACAAAATACATTTTGATATCCCAAAGAAGCAAGACTTGCAAGTAGGCGTTTTAAACATAACTAATCTACAGCTACAAAGTTCTACTCTTGATAGCATTTACCTTTTGGGGAGTCTCCCAGTCTCCAAAGGATAAAAGCAGAGAGTAGAATCAGTATAACATATACACAGAAGTCCGTATTGTAAAGGCTATAAAGATTTGGCAGCACAGTGGAAGGGGCCCTCTGCTCCTTCACACCGCATACAAATTCTGTGAATTATGTGGCATATCTCTTGGTCCACTGTCTGGCTATCCTGTCATGTTCTGCTCTGTTGGTCAAATACTGAGTGGCTATGCTTCCAACCAGAGGATCCGCTGGAAAAATAGAACAGTAAGAGATATTACACAGTGTCTTATTACAGTTTTAATACTCTATTAAATTAAAACACTAATTTTTCAGCAGCACCTCTTTATATAATGGCTAAATTTTCAAGATAATAAAATGCTTTAAATAACATAAGCATCTGTGTATTTTAATATTTAAATTAGAAAAGCCTTTTAACTAAAAATACATGCTGACTTAATAAACTTGATTTTTTTAATACTACTACTCTGCATTTATTCAGCAATGGAAGTGTGGTTGGTGATTATATTTCTACCTTCTTCTGGATGTTTTAAAAATGTGATTTTTAAATAAAAATGCAAATCTTACAATATAGTTTACAGCATTTCTATCTAGATATTATGCACATTCACAAGCATTTAAAGTATTATTAAGCATATATACTTTCTTTCAGTGCCTTGCTCTTTCCCTATCAGTTCACTTAGAGCTGCCTCACCCTTTTTAATTCTATTGGGCATAGGTAAAACTGCTGGGCTTACAATAAAAGTAAAAGCCTTTGGTGATTAGTTCAATATGTAAAAAAAGTAATTCAACTTTTTAAAAAATGACCACTTAGTAAGATAACATATGTAAAATCCTAGGCTTTCAAGTCAACTATACATGTTAATATGCGGTAATTAAGCATTTCTTGAAAATGTTAGAACTATGTTATAATGACTTTATCTGAGTTAATACAATCATAATCTAGTCCAACACATCAACTACAACTTTAATAATCCACTATTACTACTTATAAAAACCTAACTATAATCTAAGAGAGAAGGGAGAACAAGAAGCCATACATTAATTACTAAGTAAGCAGTTGCTTTAGAGCACACGACAGCATGGAAGGAGCTAGAAAAGGAGGCACTGGTGCCAGTCACGGTTTTCTTCCTATCAAACAGGTTTGTACCACTACATAATTTAGAAAAAAGTCCATCAACGACAGAAAGAAAGTAATTATAGGTAGCATGCCATTAATAAACTAAACAAAGTTACTGTGAGACTTTTGTCTATTCTAAATGAAATGGCTTTGATAATTTTCTTGCAAAATGATTTATGCTTATCTTTCCACCAACAGCATTTACTTCCTCAATCCATAGTTAAGGCAAGAACACAATGGTTTCGGTAGCCCCACTGCGTGTGTTAATAAAGGTTTGCTTACCAGGGTTGCAATCTGTCAAAAGAGAACAAATCGACAGCAAAACCTTTGAAATAGTCAAAGCAGGACTCCAGTTGTCTTTAAGGATGTCCAGACAGATGACTCCCTGACTGTTGATGTTGCAGTGATAGATTCTGGTGCGGAAAGTAACCTAAGGGCAATTCCATTAAAAACAAAGAAAAGGAATGCTTTATTACCAACTAAAACTCTTATCAGCAAAAGTTAAGTACAATACATCATAGACACTAAATAGAAAATAATTTACTGAAGAGCTAATAAATATCAGATTTAACTAATATCAAAAGTAAATGATTTTAGGGGCGCCTGGGTGGCTCAGTTGGTTAAGCGACTGCCTTTAGCTCAGGTCATGATCCTAGAGTCAGGCATCGGGCTCCCTGCTCGGCAGGGAGACTGCTTCTCCCGCTGACCTCTCTCCTCTCATGCTCTCTCTCTCATTCTCTCTGTCTCACGCTCAAAGAAATAAATAAAATCTTAAAAAAAAAAAAGTAAATGATTTTATTTGGGACGCCTGGGTTAAGCATCCAACTCGATCTCAGCTCACGTCTTAATCTAAGGGTAGTGAGTTCAAGCCCCACACTGAGCATGGAGCCTAGTTTAAAAAGAAAAAAAATAAAAATAAAAAAGGAAATGGTTTTTATTCAGTTCAGTTGAGATTTTTTTTACCCAGCAGATTAGGTACTATATCAGTTTTACACCAAAGTAAGCAGCTGATTTGGTTGGTTTACGGTAAACAAATGACACAAAATAATTTTGTGTATGTATGACCATATGACCATATATATATATATATATATATATATATATATACCATATACACATGCACACATGTGCATGCACAGCTCTGTTTTAGCATCAAAGGTAAGAAGGAACTTAGGAAGAATTTATTTTACCATAAAACAAAAGTTACATTAGTTTCTTAGTAAAAAAGATCAGTATCAACTCAACTAATGTCCTGTCATGTATCAGAAATACTGGACAAGGATTTAGAGGAAAGTTGATGAAATCACCAGTCTATTTTTTAGCCTTTTGTTTCTGCAACTGGTTCAGTGCCTTGTTAGACTAAGAGAGTAAAATGAAATAAAAGCAAGGTCGTAAGGTAATGAATAAAGGAAACTATTTATCTCTTAGATATATGAAAAAAGGGGGGGGTAAATCGTAGGAACAAATACTGGCAAGTTTCAAACAGTCACAAGGGGCACTGGGTGGCTCAGTGGGTTAAAGCCTCTGCCTTGGGCTCATCAGCTCAGGTCATGGTCCCGGGGTCATGGGATTGGGCCCCACATCCGGCTCTCTGCTCGGCGAGGAGCTGCTTCCTCCTCTCTATCTGCCTGCCTGTGATCTCTGTCAGATAAATAAATAAAACCTTTAAAAAAAAAAAAAAACAGTCACAAATACTAATGGGGTGGCTAATTCTTAATTTTGAGTAGCTGAGAAAAAAGAAAAAAACAGCTCCCGATCTCTTGGAACTACCAGTGTACTATATGATCTCCCTGTAGAGTCTAGAAAGAAAATATTAAAAGCCCTTTAAAGAGCGTCTGGGTGCTCAGTTGGTGAGGTAACTGCCTTCGGCTCAGATCATGATCCCGGAGTCCTTGAACTGAGGCCCGCATCAGCCTCCCAGCTCCACGGGGAGTCTGCTTCTCCCTCTGACTGTCTCCACTCTCATGCTCTCTCTCACTCTCAATAAATAAATAAAATCTTTAAAAAAATAAAAAATAAAAGCCCTCAAAAGTATATTTCTGATAAGGATGTATAATTAAAAACAAGAAAGAAACCAGTGGTCTAGCAAGGGAGGAAAAGGGAAGAATCTGTACCTCCAGAACGTCTGTGTAACAGAATGGACATGTTACCTTTATCGCTCTTAAAATACGCTCGTTGAAGTGAGACCGGCTAAAAATACAATACATACCAACATTTCAAGACACAGTACCAAAAAGAGAATGAAACCCTGGCATTAATAATTTTCTTTCATTGATTTTATGTTCAATAGACAATATTTGGATATACTGGATGTTATTAAATTAATTTCACTGTCTTTTTCTACACTTTATAATGTAGCTCATAGAAAATTTAAAATTACACATGTAGCTTGCATTAGATTTCTGTCAGATGCTTCTGCTCTAGAATATGGGAATAATACATGTTTAGATCACCAAGAGCTGACTACTCAACAGACATGCGTGATTATAAACACAATTAATAATATGAATCCTTTTGGGGCACCTGGGTGGCTCAGCAGGTTAAGCATGTGTCTTTGGCTCTGGTCATGATCCCAGGGTTCTGGGATCAAGTACTGAGTTGGGCTCCCTGCTCAGTAGGGAGTGGCTTCTCCCTCTCCCCCTGCTCGTTCTTGGCACGTGCATGCGTGCGTGTTTTCTCTCTCAAATAAATAAATTTTAGAAAATCTTAAAAAAATACTTCGAATCCATTCAACTATTAATAGTTGATGAACAGAAGAGAATTAAATTTTTATTATACCTCAAGAAGTTCAACACTTTACCTGAACTTCAAGAATAAGCAGAATTGTATAGAAATATTGCATCTAACACCAAAGTAACAGCAGTATTCTTTCTTTCTCACTTGTTCAACCACAGATCTGGATAGTGCTTCATAATACTGTGTCAGATATCTTAGGCAAGAAGAATGATTCACCATCGAAGGATTAGAAAATTAAAATACTGAGACTTCAGCAAAAAAATTAAATGCTAAATTAAAACATAACACTATATTAACCAAAACAACTAATAAATCATACATAGAATTATGGTTTGAAAGGTTTATGTTAGTCATTTTCTATTTTACATTAAAGAGGCCAAGAAAAATAGGAAAGTCCTTTTCTTTAACAAATACTCCCTCATAAAAATAATTTGGTAAAAAATAAATCTTGCAAACTTCTTCTAATTTTGCTACCACATTAAAACCAATTTCAAGAAAAATGAGGCATCTAGAAATAAGTATCACTATTTATCAAAGACAGCTATGATTTTGTTTTCTGTAATACCAGAAACTTAACCAATGAATACAAATTGAGCAGTTAGTGATACACCAGCACTTAACACGTGTCATTCTGAATGTTAATACAATTTGTAGTATTATTCACATGAAGGCTTGTTCATTTGAACTAGCAAGATATACTCCACATACGTGAGCGCATTCAATAAGACAATCATTTAAAAATCTTAAATTCTAATGGATCACATAGTATAATACTCAAAAAATACTGATAACTAGTTCACAGCAAAATACCTCTAGGTGATAGGGAACCTTGATGTCTGTACTTTGAGGTAAATACCACTAGGTGGAACTGTTATCTTATTAGATAATGGGAGAAATAATCCCAGGTCTAAAAACAAACAAAAAACCTTAATTTTTACTCTCCAGGCACCCAACCCAAGCATGCAAGTGAGCACAGGCATTAAATTGCCACGCAGGCATTAAATTGCTACATGTATTTTAAATAGTGTAGGGAACATAAGGAACTATGTTGAAAAGAAAAACATTTCATCATAGTTCAAGGCTTGATAACAACATACTTTTCCCCTGACATATCAGAAGTCTCTGTAACTAGACCATAATTATGTTCAGGCTTAACACTGGCAGTTTTTACCTGTTGGCTTGACCACTTTATAATGAGAAGTGAGAGGAGGAAACCATCCAGGTAATTGTTATGTTTAAGACTTGAAAAATAATTGCCAGTCATTACAAGGTACAACTCAACCCTTCTGTTATCCATCTAATGGTTCATATTGCGAGCCAGCTGAGACATAAGCCACCCAGCTACCCTTACTCCCATTACTACATCTTATCTACAGAGGTCACAGAGTAAGCTGATTAAATAATAGTAGTTTCCCTCTTCTTGCTGTTTTTCTAGTTTTGCTTATCTGTAAAGATAGGTATTGAGCATAAAATTCAAGTTATTTAATTCTTATTTCTGCAAGTTGTCCAACAGGTTTACTTTTTTTTTTTTTAAACCCAATATGCTTCTCAAGGAAAGTCCATAGGATATTTTCCCTTATAACATAATCTAAAATGTATGCTGGTATGCAAGTGGCATACTTTTATTTATAATTAACAAACCCTCTTCCTGCTGATTATAAAGTTATTTGTATAAGGCAGTAATCAATTTCTTTCAGTTTTAAAATTCTTGGTTACATAAGAGCTTCTGTATCAATTCATGAAAAATAATGAAATAAAAATGATTACATCAATACACATTTAACCTCTAGAATTTTGGAAAAGGAATAAATATTAACGAATGGACTTCTAAGGTTCTTACCTTTGGTGGCTTAAATGGATAATCAGATGAAAAAGTGATATCCAGAAAAAACACACCACCTTCATATACAGAACCTGGTGGACAAGTATAGTTGATCTCCACTCATAAATGTTATCCTCCTTTAGGCCCAGCACTATTTAAAAGAAATTAAAAATCAATGTGTATATCTGTAAGTAATGAATGTTAACATCTAAACCAATTAAGTATTAGAGTAAATCCAGCAATCTAGAACAATGAGATAATATAATTCCGAGTGTGTTGTATACATATATGTATAAAATATTTGCAAATATTTCAAATTTACAGAAAATCTGCAAGAACAAAGAACACAAGTATAATCTTACCCAGACTGTTCCTGTTAGCATTTGGACCCATCAACTCTTTTTTTTTTTTTTTTTTAAGATTTTATTCATTTATTTGACAGACAGATCACAAGTAGGCAGAGAGCAGGCAGAGAGAGAGGAAGGGAAGCAGGCTCCTGCTGAGCAGAGAGCCCGATGCGGGACTCGATCCCAGGACCCTGGGATCATGCCTGAGCCGAAGGCAGCGGCTTAACCCACTGAGCCACCCAGGCACCCACCATCAACTCTTTCATCTTCTCCCTCCCTCCCCCGCTTTCTATGTACGTGTATATGTACACACACACACACACACACAGACACACACACACACACACGGACACGGACACCCACAGTGCTTTTTTTGAGCCATGTGATAATAAGCTGAATGAATACATCTGGCCCCCTCCCCATAAATACTTAAGTGTGCACATTTCCTAAATTAACCTCCAATATAATCACAATACAGCTACAACTTCAGTAAATGTATCAATAAAACACTTTAACCTATAATCTGCAAAATAATGTCTTTTAAAAAATTTAATTTTCCTCCAGATACAGAATCTACTCTTGTGATCATCTTGTGATCACCTATGTTCTACAACTTTTGTTTCCTTTAATATGGCACTTTTCCACCTTTGACTTTTATAACAAACATTAACATTTTGGAAGAATACAGTCATCTTCCTTCCTATCACCTCCTTCTTCTTTTAATAGAATGCTCATCTTTTTGGAATTATCTGGTTTCCTCATAATTAGATGCAGACAGTGCATTCCCGGCCAAATACTACATAAGTGATGTGTTCTCAAGCTACCATGGTATTCATTTACCTATCCCTAATTGGTGATGTTAATTTTTATCACCTAGATCAAGTGCTGTCTGATTTTCCTACTGCTTACTATTTTTTCCCCGCAACCAATAAATAACATTTGGATAGACACTTTAAGACCATGCAAACACTCTGCTCTTCATCAAAATTTCTCCCCTAGATTTAACATCCAAGCTATAAAATATAAACTATATATAGTCACAGTATATAAACTATACTGTGATGGTGATAAAATCATGGTTTTTCCAATTTCAGTATTTCTTCTACATTTACCAGCTAGCCCTTGATCCCTCTCATTTCCCATTTGTATGAATCTGTGTATTACTGGTGTGGTTTTCATGGATTTTTTTCCCTGATGATTTATATAATTCATTACTACCTTTAACTGTTTTTGATGACAAATTTGGCCAGTGAGAGCCCCTTCCCAATCGCCCCTCTATTCCTGGGACAGGCTGCTGTGATGTTAGAGGAGTACTTCCTTACTTTCTGCCATAACTAGATGTCCCAGGATTCCAGCCTTGGAATCAGTCATTTCCTCAGGGAACCCTGGTTCCTTTTAGTCTCACATTTAGGGAATGTTAGAAACCAAAGTCTGAATGCTAGATGCTATTAAGTCCCAGATACATTACATTGTGCTTAACAATACATCATTTCACTTATAAAATTCAAAACAAGAGAAATAATTCAAATACAATCTAGCCTCACAATTATTTGCTGGTAAGGCACATCCATTACTCCTTAAATTTCTCTTCCAAGGTTTTCCCTCAGACTTCCTTTCTTCCTAATCTTTGCCATCATGAATTATCTTGACTTTCTGAACTAATGTATAATACATATACAGCATTTCTTCTTTAAAAGTAACCACCAGTTTAGAAATTCACCTGCATGTTTAATTTAAAATAAGGGTAAACCAGCATTGATAAATCACCCACATTAATCACAACAGGACTTTCAAGTATAGTTACAATAATTTGACTGTATCTTATTAATTCTGTAAAATAAGCTGTGAATTGTAAACATGATGGTAAGTGATGCTATCAATAATCAAATGTGTGCTCTGAAAAAATAGTTAATACAGAAAGGGTGTAGAAAACTTGATGGTATAATCAAAATGTTTACAGCATGTTTTAAAGACCTATCTTTAAGGTACTTAAATAAAAGCTTACTATTTTGGCCTATTTAGGGAAAAACATTTTTCAAATAAATACTGTTTTATATGTTTCAAGTATACACAGAAACAAACTAATTACATAAGTGGCTCACTGTTCTGTCATCATTTGAGAATCAGGTATATTCCCTAAGTGAATTTTTTAACTGTAACTAAAAACATCAAACTGAGTCCTAATTTTATAAACAAAAAAGGTTTAACCTGATTCAAAAGCATTTTCCTTTCCAAGTTAATTTTTCCCTTGGTGACTTAAGGTAATCATTATATGATTAAATTATAGTGTCAAAGACATCTATGGTATGGCTGTCTTACTAAAATGATTCTAAACTACATGTGCCACACAGTGGTGGTGGTAGTAGTAACAACAGTAGTAAGGTTTAGCCCATCCTTATTACATGCCAGGCATTGTTCAAAGCATCAGTGTATAACTCATTTAATTCTCCTTAAAAATCCATGAAGTAGGTACTGTTAGTACATTCCTATTTTTAGATGAGGAAACAAAGGTTCAGAGAGTTAAATAATTTTCCATGTGTCCCATGGCAGAAAATGACTCAGACAGAACTTAGACAAAGTCTGTAAACTAGTCTGCATTGTCCTCAATCGTTCGCTATATTTCCTCTTATTAATTTCAGTGCTACTACACCTAATTTAATCTCCAAATTCTGCTGATACTTACTTGTGTAAGAATCCAAGGGGCACTGTTATCCAAACAAAACAAAACAAAAACCCCAAAACAAACTTCCTCAGTGATATTAGTTCTCAGTAGAACTATGCTATGCTTCAGGGGATACATTCAAGTTAAGTTGGGGATTACTATATTTTAATGAATCATAGAATTTCAGACTGAAAAGAATCTGGTAGAAGCCACCCCTGCCCCTGCCCCTTATACTTGAAAAAGCCAAGGCAGAGAAAGCAAATGATGAATCTTAAATCCCCTCTGCCAGTTGGCAGAACTGGGATTCCTAAACCAAATTCGTACCGGTTCTTAAGTTTGCTTTCTTCTCACTTAATGCTGTTTTGCCATAGGACAAAGGATATGTTTATTATAGCAGAATATTAAATGTGACTTTCCTTCTTGTCTTAGGGGAGACTGAGCAAGGCAGAAGCTTGTGGCAGTTTGATTCTTTTACTGTTCCAAGAATCTAAGCCTAGGGTGAGTGAAGGCTAAAATCCAGCCCCTGTTTTAGCAGCTTTGTTTAGAATAAGGAGCCCTTTTTCTTCTCACAAAGGTGCCATCTGCAAATCAAGACATTCTTGGTGGTGCGGGGGGGGGGGGGGGGGGGGGGGGGGGGATGTTGGATGCAAAAGTTGACTCCATTCAAATTCAAGCAAAGGATTTTACAGGCTAGCATCTGATCTGCCACTGAGGTTTCACAGCTGAGTAGAAAATGACTGATAAATGCTAACAATCTCAAGACAGGTACTATCCATACCTTCTCACTAGTTCACCTTCTTTCTCTTTTACGCAAGCAGTTCCACATGCCATCCTAGATCATTTGTTTTTCCCTCTCTGGTGAATCAGAAGATTATCACAATACTATTTTCCCAACCTTTTTTAAAAAAACAAACTTCTATTACTCTATGCCTTCCAGGTCCCATCTCAATGATCTCTTAGCAGGCTTTTACTCCTCTTCACTACACTGAAACAGCATTCATCAAAGGTCACCAATGACTTCACAGGAGACCCAATGCTTATTTCTCAATCTTCATCTTTTTTGGCCCAACGTTAGACACAGTTGATCACTTCTTCCTCCTTGATATTAACTTGTCTGTTTTGTTCCTAGAATAACACACTTGCTGGTTTTCCTCCTAACTTTTCTGGTCCTTCCTTCTCAACCACTAAGTACAGCTCCTTAACTCCCTAACCTAACAATACAGCTAGTCCTCGAGAACTCAGTGCTTGGACCTCTTCTCTGTTGTACTCACAACCCTTTTTTTTGCTGACCTCATGCCGTTTTATGGCTTCCAACAGCACCAGTAGGCTCTCAATTCCCAAATCTCTATCTCCAGACCAGATTTTTTTATCTTGAGTTCCAGAGCTATACATCAAATGCCTACTAAACAGTTTTTATTTTGAAATCTAATATTTCAAAACCTATTTATTTTGAAAAGTGCCTCATTTTTAACATGTCCCAAACTAAGTTCCTGGACTCCTCATACAATCCTCCCTGTTTCAGTTAATGCCAACAACATTCTTCTAGTTCCTCAGAACAAAAACAAAGACCTCACCTTTGATAACACTCTTTCCCACATCCAGTATCTTGACAAATTCTGTTGGCTTTATCTCCAAAACAAACTCAAAATTCTGCTTCTCCCTACTCCTACCATCTCGACCTTGATTCAAAACACTAGAATCCTCTCCTGGTTAGTTACAATAGCTCTCTGCTTCCACTTTTGGCCCTATTTCCACCGTGGTAGTCTATTTGCAAATGACAATTAGGCAAAGCAATAGTTAGTAAATTAGATCATATAAGTCTGGTCAAAACCTTCCAAAGGCTTATTACCCTATTCTGTGTTCAAGTCAAAGACTTATGAGACTCACGATGCAATGTTGAGACCCAACAATCTGTTGCCACCACCACTACCAATATCCTTCTTATCTGTTCCTCTCTTCCTTGTTCAACTGGCTGTAGCAACCTGTTTCTCCAACACACAGCGTACACTTCCACTGCAGGGCTTCTGCAGGGATGTAGCTCTGTCTGGAATGTTTTTCTTCGTGATGGCAACATGGTTTGGGTTCATTACCTCCTGCAGGTCTTGACAAAAAAGTCACCTTTTCAGTGAGGCCTTTCTTGGACACTCTATCTAAAAATGTCACACATGAGCTCCACACATTTTATGTATTCCTTTCAATGTTTTTCTCCATACTACTTATCACTCTCTAACATATTATATAGTTCACCCCTTTATCTTACTTATCATCTGTCTGTCTCACTAGAATGTAAGCTTCAAGAGGTTATAAGATACAGACTGGGCTCTACAACTTACAGTGGATTGTGCTTTTTATGCCCTGAAAGTTAAAAGTATTTGAGTAACTCAAAGTGACAGAAGAGCTGCAGGACCTGCCCAAGATGAGAAGAAAGGGAGATGCCATAGAGGCACTTTAATAGCAGGGGAAAGGAAAGGAAGGGAGGGGGATGGAAGGGGAAGGGAACGTTTTCTTATATTACCTTCATAAAGAGTTCATTTACTTAATTTACTTCATCAATACAGCAAAAGTAAAATTTATTCCAGTTCTAAGTCAAGTTATGGGAAAACAGAGACAAAATTAACAGGAGCTTTGTTTACTGAAACCTCAATGTGCACAAATGTCAAAAAAAAAAAATCAATTATTAAGTTCCATAATTGAGGACGCAATTTTTGGTTTAAATGCTATTAAGAAAATGACAAGTAGCTTTATTCTATTGTTTTTTGCCCTACAAACATTCATCCCTTCTTTTAAATGCCATGTTTCCTATAAGCTATTATTGTATGTTCTATACAAAACAACAAAAGTAAAAAGCAGGTAAAAAGCTTAGATAGCAACAAACTTAACCTAAAAATTTTCTGATACTAGTTGCTCTTATTGTTAACCAGTGACATAACTTTAAACATTAGCAGCATGTGAACTCATATCTTAGCAAAATCCATTTTCTCATTGCTTGAATATTAATTCAACAATTACGATCACTTCAAGGATCATTAACACTATCCTTTTCCAGCACTGGAGTGATTCTCAATACAAGGTTTCAAGTGCTCAATTTAATAATTGATTCATTCTATAAATAAGCATTTGTTTAAACAATGCTTTTACACATACAACTTTTTAGTCCCCCACCAAGATAAATGCAAAGATTTATACGAAAATTCTATGTTTTTTTATCCCTGTGGAAAAAATTTTTATCTTAAAATGAGCTAAACTAAGTTCAAAGAGAAAAGGACATAACAACAACTTAAGTCAAGACTTGACATAACTGTGAAAATTGTGGTATAATGCTGTGTTCCATTTTAAATCATTACAGTGTTAAAATGAATATTCCTATGTATATTGCATACGTGTGAATATATACAATGTAGGATGCATTTGAAATTAAAAAAAAAAAAAACTAACACAAGTTCTTATTGAAGCATGGGTTACATAATGGAAGAGCCTGAATTAAGATGCCATATTGATTTAACTTTGATAGGACTTATCCACCCCTCCCTGAGTTTTAACATACTATGTAGTAATACAAAACCTATTAAAAATACCAATAAAACAAAAAAAGAGAACTAAATACAGGCAGAGATACTTTATCTATGTTTATGGGTAAGATAACTCAAGTGTCAACATGTCAGTTCCTCCCAACTTCATGTATAGGTTCAGTACAAACCTAGTCAAAATCCCACCACGTTAGTGTGTGGCTAGCAGCAAACTGATTACGAAGTTTATATGGAGAGGCAAAAGAAGAGCTGACACAATACTGAAGGAGAATCAAGCCAGACACTACCCAACAACTCTAAGACTTAGTATAAAAGCAACAGTAATCAAGTCAGTGTGGTATTGACAAAAGAACAGAAAAACAGATCAATGGAACAGAATAGAAAGCCCAGAAATAGACCCACATAGATAAAGTCAAGTGACCTTTGACAAAGGAGCAAAGGAAAGAGAATGGAGCAAAAATAAAGATAGTCTCAAAAAATGGTGCTGAAACAACCGGACATCCTCATGTAAAAAAATAAAAGAGACCTTTTATCTTCCACAAATATTAACTCAAAATGGATCACGGAACTACTATAAAATGCAAAACTTTAAGAACTCCTAGAAGAGAACATAGGAAAAAACCTATATGAGTTTGGGTATGGCAGTAAATTTTTAGCTAAAACAGCAAAGACACAGTCCATTAAAAAAAAAATTGATAAGCTGGACTACATTAAAATTAAAATCTTCTGCTCTGTAAAAGACAATGTCAAGAGAATGAAAGAGAAGTCACTGTAACTATCCCAGCCTCACAGATAAGAAAACCAAAGCTCACTGCAGCTAAGCAGCTTCCCCTAAAGTCTTCTGGCTAGTAGGAGGAAGGCAGATGATTCTATCCAGAGAGGGATGGAGGGATGAATGTTTTAGGGCAAAAAACAACAGAATAAAGCTACTTCTCATCAACAGTGATTCTATCCAGAAAGAATATAAGCCTAACCACATCTATATATTTCCTTCCAGACTTCAGGCAATTTGTTTTAGGTAAACAAGTGCTATTCCTAAGGGCTTTGGAAACAGTCATAGTTCTTTAGTTTGAATATAGTTAGAAGTTCATGACTTATTAGGGAGAGATACAAGACAATGGGAGAGGGGAGATGGTTTAGGAAACAATACAAGGAAATAATTCCACTAACTAAAGAGAGACCAAGCTATCTGCTACCAGATCACAATTATTTTATCTTCCTATTCCCCTCCCCCAGAATGACTTCTTTCCAGTAAATATAAGACCTGTGAAGTCTGATGGAAAATGATGGTATTTATTGCTTATTAATCCATACTGTACCTTCTGCAGCATATGAATTCACTCTGAATCTGAAAAATGCATCTGAGCTTTTACGATATGCAAAGTACAGCACTTTGCATACTTTCCGCAGTAGATTCAATGGAAAAAATAGAAATAAATTCATTCATTCACTAAAGATTTAACTCTCTGCTCTTTTGTGCTGGGTTCCTATGCTGGAAACTAAAGATATAATGGCCATTGCCTTCAGGGAGATTACAATCTAGTGGGGGATATAAATATTATTCAAATATAAGTGTACACACAAAAAAAGCAAAACAGAAAATTTGCTACAAAGGAGGGTTATATCTTGCTCAGTGCCAGGGGAAGTGACCTAGTTAGGTAGATCAGGGAAGTTTCACAAAGGAAGCAATGCTTGAGATGATATTTGAAACACCCAATGGAGTTAACTAGGAGAAGGTAAAAGGGAAGAGCTGGGGAAGACTAAATAGCATATGCAAATGCCTTGAGGCAGTAAGGAGCAAGGTGGTATAGCAGGGACTAGAAATAAAGCCAATGTGGCAGGAACAAAGAGAACAAAGGGAGAGTGCACTAGGAGATAATGAAAGAGGGAAGTAGTAATGGATGCCCATGCAGGACCTTGTCAGGCTATATTAAAAATATTTGGCTTCATCCTAAAAGCAACAGAAAGTCAGTAAACAATTTAAGCATGGGGGGTGGGTGGGTCATACAATATTTACATTTTGAAAGCTTCCTCAGGTTGCTGTGTGGAGAATGGTCTGGAAGAGGACCAGAGGGGCTATGGGTGGACTACTGTGGCAATCCAGGGGAAGATGGTAGGCTAGACTAAGGCAGTATTAGAGGCAAACAGAAGGGGATGGATTTGAGAGGGATACAGGAGGTAAAATCAACCAAAGGTATGTTTTTGCAAACATGGGACATGAGAAGGGCTATCAAGAATAGCTCTAGTTTTCTGGAATATACAACGGAGAGGATATAGATGGCATTTACTAAGATAGTGACACTGAAAAAGGAGCTGATTTGGACATTTGGGGATTATGAGGTCTCAGAGATATACAAGAAATAGATATGTCAAGGAGATGCATATGATAACTCGGTAATTGGGGACTGGGCTGTACATATATATTTGTGAAACCTCGCTACTTAGTTGCGGATGAAGTACTGGAGGTGGGATGAACCAGACTGAGATAAGGGACACCTGGGATGAGAGAATCATATAGAAGTCATGAAAGGGCAGACCTGTGAAAAGTGTTTAAGATGAAGAAAGTAAGGGAGCAAAGCAAAGGAGAGATTAACTACATGAAGAGATATAAGAAGAAGCTGGGTTTGAAAGGATGTTAGAAAAAGTAGGGAAGACTTCACCTGGTAAAGATACAGAGATCGTACCAACTCGCAATGAGGAAAATTAAAAGTAATCTAGAAAGATATTTAGACATATTATTAAATTTTAAAAAAGGAAGTGTAAAGCAGTGGATATCAATGCTTCTATACAATATAAACTACAAAAGCTATCTGTATGTGTATTCTGGCCATAAGAATGGACTCTCTCTGGAAAGATAAACAAGAAATCCTAACAGTGTTTCTCTAAGAAGGATCTGATACTCTGGGATAGAAGGAACCCACTTTTCACTGAATTATTTCAACCCACTTTTCTGAATTATTTACTTGTCCAAAATAGTTTTTTTTGTTGTTTTAGCTTCTTTTTTTAAAAAATAAAGGGGAAAAAATTCCCAGTGAGTTTTATATCACTGAAGCACTAATAAGATTACAGAAGAAAATCTAAACCATAAAGGATTTTAAATATGCAGAGCAAATTTATATGACATATTTTGTTATCTTCAATTCTAGAACTGGAGAATTCTGGCGCCAGAGACTCCTTAATTCTGAAATAACGTAGATTTAAGAAGCTCTTTTAGATATGCTGGCTAGAGCTTCTTACACTTTCTTTGGTACCTTCACCCCATTCTTTATACTGTAAAATTAAGGGCTCACCCAAAATTTAAGCCATTTTGCCAATATGCTGTAAATCTGTATCACAAATCAAGTACATTTGACAGGGTCACCTCATTTTTAATTTCCACCTTATACAAGACAGACTATGACGGGGTAAAATACAACTAACAGGCTGATATATGTGCCTAGACTCTAGTCTAGTTTATCATGCAGTTAAACTAAGCACAGACTCTAAGAGTACCTGTTTGTTCACTAGCTTTTCTATACATTCTGGTTTGACAGTTGATACGAGGGTCAAATATGCAAATGCATACTTCTACCAGTAAATGTTTGTATTGTAAGCTCAATTCTGTTCAAACCTTAATAATGTCCACACAGAATCCTTGACCTGAAAAGGACTTTCAAAATTTAATAACTCTATTTCCTGTTTATGTTCTGCTTTACAGATCTTTTTCCTCAGTGGAAATATAATTATAAAGCTTAATAATATAGGTAGGTAGTGCATACAGACATAAAATAGTGAGGTATTCCCAAAACTCAGTGTTAATGATTCCTTCTTGTAACATTTACTGAGTACCCACTATGTGTTGGGCACTGTTAGGTACTGAAAATAGAGTGAAGAACAGAACAGATATGAGAATATGCAAATAGCGAACAAACAACACAAAATCATTAATATGTGGATAAATGCAAAGTCACTTACATAAGCAGAATATCTACCAAAAAGAGTACAGGAAAACAGTACTTAAATGTATTGATTCTTTGGTTTTTTGGTCCTAACTCGTCAAAGGCACAGGGGCTATACTCATCAGTTAACACTGTGGAGAAATCTTCCAGGTGATTTGAATAAACAGCCCCCTTAAGAACTACGAAGTTCACTGATGGCATTACTACATCTAAAATCATAAATCAAAACCCTGGCCGCCCAAGAAGCTTTTAAATTACTGATTCCTAGGTCCTACACCTAGGAGATTCTGATTTACTCAGAACAGGTGTGATCCAAGCTTAGCGAAGTTTAAAAACTCTCAGGTGCAGTTGAGATTCAAACAACTGTGGGAAAGAAGAGATCTGACATGCAAGAAGGGTGGGGAATGACAGAATGGAATATAAGAAAATATTCCAGTTCTCATATATGGCATAACTACCTGGGCTCTGTAACTGTTACTCCTACTGGGTAGACAGATGTTAAGAGACTATAGTAACTTTTTGCCAAAACTCATTATGGTCTTTGGACTACAGTGAATTTACTAAGGTAATGCTGCTGCTCTGCTGGGCTCAGCCAGGTGCATGCCAGCCTTCCTGAACAACTTCCCTATCATCATCTCAAAAAGTTGCAATGATGAAACCAGCAGAATACAACTTTTTTCAAAACATTGGTCAAATGAGGAAAGGTCTCAAAAATACTCTTACTCACATAATGCACAAGTAGTTTTGCCTATAACATTTGTCATTACAAAGTAAAATGCTGTTACCACAGTTTAAGATCCTTGCTCTTTCTGCTCTATGCTTTCTTGTCTTTTCCCTCCCTTTCTGCTACAAAGCAGAAAGAATTAAAAGCGTAAACACGAAGCAGAGCTATCAGAAACAGGTAAAATCTTACTTTAAAATCCTACTTAAACATTTATTAAATCCTCTCACTTTATAGTTGACATTTAGAAAATGTTACATAATGGGAAAATATATTAATTATACATAGTATATAATTATTAAGTCTAGAATACGCACTAGTGATGTTACTAGTTACTGTATGACCGTTGTGTTATAAAATACTTTTACACAGAATTGAACAGTTTTGAGGCTTGTAACTGCCATTCAAGGACTTCAGTAATACCTTACCATCTAAAAGAATATAAGAAGCAAAGATTCACTAGAAAGATCAAGAATATATTAATCCATGTGACATAAAAGTATTTTATTGGTTTAACAGTAGAATATGGAGATTGGGTCGGAAATCTGAATTACAAAAGCAGTCGCTGTACAGTAAGCTAAAACCAAATACTCCTTAGGATAGGCCTTAGAGAAAATATAACCTGCTGCTAATATAAACCCACATTCTGTATCATCTCCTGCATTGTCTCTCACCTTGAAAGACCCTTTTCTCCACTTCCATCCTATATTACCTGGGCTTTCCCTGAATTTCCGTCTTTAGCTCCCCCTTTTTGCCATATGTAATGCCACAGATACAATTACCCATACTATATATCTTTATTGCTTAGAAATATCCTATTTCATAAAACTATATGTAGAGTTTCTAAATCTTCAGTTGTAGCATTATATATTTGCATTTATCGCTTTGCTTCTTCTAGTACTACTTACTAAACATTGTACTTGTCTGTTCAATTGTCACCTGAAACTCCACAAAGTCAAAATAATCTTCAAAACAAACCTGGACCTTCTAAAGTCCAACAATTATAGTATTTGATAGCCAAAGTGTGAGAGGGACAATGATGCTTATACACTACCAGTGGAAGGAGAAAGGAGCACATTTTAAAGGTTCCTTAGCCACTAGTGTGTAAAACCCATTTGATAAGTAATCCCACCCCTAGGAAACTGTCCTAAGAGAATAAATACAGATGTGGATAAAGACTTTTCTATAAGGAGGCTAAAAGGAATATTATCAGCAATGAGAATCAAGATAACTTCAATGTCCAACAAAAGGTAATAGTTAAATCACTTCTGGTTTTCAACAAACTATGATGTAGCCACAAAAAATCAAGTTTTTGAAGGCTATTTAATGGTGTGGAAAAATATGATGGATTAAGGTTAGAAAGGTTACAAGAACCGTATATCCGGGGCACCTAGGTGGTTCAGTGGGTTAAAGCCTCTGCCTTCAGCTCAGGTCATTATCTCAGGGTCCTGGGATCAAGCCCAGCTGAGCAGAGAGCCTACTTCTTCCTCTCTCTCTCTCTCCCTGTCTCTCTGCCTACTTGTGATCTCTGTCAAATAAATAAATGTAATCTTTAAAAAAAAAAAAAAAAGAACTGTATATCAGTAGTAATCTAAATTTGTAAAATATGTATATGTATAAAAACATCAACAGTGGTTTTAACTACAGTAAACTCAGTTGCTTTTATTATGTATTTTTTTGCCTGTGTGTCTTACCAAACATTTATGATAATTATACTTTTATAATAAAAAAAAGTTGTTTCTTTTTTTTTAATGGCACTTTCATTTATGATTTCAGTGCAGGCACAAAACTTAAGTTTTAAGCCTCCTTCCTCACTAGGGCCCACATCCAATCATTCAGGAAGTGCTTTTGTGCCATCCTTCTTATATCCCAAGAACGATAGTAGCAAACCAACTGTACTGAAAAGGCACGGAAGTCCTTCAGAATCCTTGCAAATATTCTCAAGCCTCTGTTCATGTCATTTCTTCTACCTCCGTAATTACCCTGTTTCTCTCAATACTCTATCTGAATTCATTAATAAATAGAAGACCTTCCATAATGCCACAATACTCTTCCCTCTTTTTCAACTTCTTTGGTACATACTGCTGTTTGGCTTTTTGGTTAGGACACAATGACTAAAGGCCAACTAGAAGAAGAGCAAGGTGGCTTGAGGTCAAGGCAAAAAACATGAAACATATAAGTGACCTCTGAAGGCACAGAATAGTAACCTGTTTCAAAATACAGCCTTGAGTTAACAAGAAAAGACTGAGTGATGTTCAGCACATACTCTGTTTCCTAATACAGGCAAACATTAATTTTCAGACATCTGCAAAACTTAAAAAGCACTTGAAAATTACTATGTTAGACCAAGGAGACGTAACAACCAAATTCAATGTGGTATCCTTGAATAGATCCTGGAATCAAAAAAGGATATTAGTGAAAACTGGTAATATATGAATAAAGCTTAGAGTTAAACTAATAGTAACTTACCAATGTTAATTTTTAATCATCTAGTATTAATTAGTTTTAACAAATATAGCAGAAGCCATCAAAAAGGAGTACTCATTTACAATTGCTTTCTATTGCCTAAGGGACAGGCATCAGTACAGTACTAAGTCAACAGTATTAAGAAATACTGAGATGACCCTCCACTTTATGATGGTAGAGAGGAGGTCTTCCGCTTGGTCACTCCAGCGCTCTTCTGGACCACACCCTTCATGTCCAAGGCTTGGTTTTCATTTAATCCTCTGAGTGAACGCATCAGCCATGAATAATTCTATTTGACAACAGCTTATTACAGTTTGCAGTATTAAGAATCCTTCTGTTTCACAACATTCACAGAAAACTCTGACATCCATTTTAACAATTAGTTAGGAGCTATAATGATCATTTATATAAAAAATACTTCATACTAAGCTACTATTTCCTGTTAAATGCCCCTAGGAGGAGAGGTAAAGGTTTTGTCTCATAGCTATTTGACACCTTATATGAAGACTGAGATCTACTTAAAAGGGTAAAAAAACAACCAACAGTGAATCTTAGAGGCACCACTCTTTCTTGTACTTCTTTAGAGAAAAGGAAATATACTGAAGCATTAAAAGGAAACTCTAAGAGCCTACTTATGAAAATTCAAGTCTTCCGCTCTTCTAAGGTGAAGAGCATTTCATTTTCTGCACAGTCCAACTTTTTTGATCAACCTAACAATGACAGTAAGGAGAATGGTTTTATAAAAATCCCAGGAAGAGTTTTGTTAAATGACATTTAACCTGTGAGTGTTTTGAATATTATGGCTGAAGTGATTTCTTCTGTCATCAAACTAAACAGTTTTTACAGTTTTTTTAAACTATGATCTACCTAAAAAATCTAGTGATTACCTACCCTCATCCTTTTTGTTATACCTTTCACTAAATAGAGATTACATTTTATTCTAACCTTAAAAGTTTAGCTGTTACAGCATTTTTATATGTCCCAAAGCAGCTAGTATAATGTTTTCGACATAACACTCAATAAGTACTTGCTGAATAAATACCAAACACTATAAAAGGCATGATGGCACAAGACTGATTCTTTGTAAAAATTGTTCTGTCCTGGGCGCCTGGGTGGCTCAGTGGGTTAAGCCGCTGCCTTCGGCTCAGGTCATGATCTCAGGGTCCTGGGATCGAGCCCCGCATCGGGCTCTCTGCTCGGCAGGGAGCCTGCTTCCTCCTCTCTCTCTACCTGCCTCTCTGCCTGCTTGTGATCTCTGTCAAATAAATAAATAAAATCTTTAAAAAAAAAAATTGTTCTGTCCTATCCAATTTTTTACTTTATGTATACCAGTAGCCAGGTACTGTAGACTGTGGTAGGGATAAATAAGATATCACCTAACTAAACTTACAGATATGGAAGTGTTAGACCCAATACAGTGTAACAGGTACAGAACTAGACACGTTCAACGACCCATGCAAGGAAGAAAGAGGATTTAATCAACTCTGTTTAACTGGGTATAACAGGACACTCTGTGCATGCCTAAATATAGGGCAATCCTCCATTTTCCTTGTAAAAAAGAAAAAAGCCCCCCCCAACTTAAATGTATGATTTTTAGAATGCCAAGGAAAATACTTCAAATAACTAGTTCAGCTACAGATACTTAAAATCACCCAACATAATAATAAATTAACTTGCAAATAATGCTTTCCTAAACTCTGTTTCATTAAAATTTTATTCGGGGCGCCTGGGTGGCTCAGTGGGTTAAGCCGCTGCCTTCGGCTCAGGTCATGATCCCAGGTCCTGGGTTCGAGCCCCACATCGGGCTTTCTGCTCAGCAGGGAGCCTGCTTCCTCCTCTCTCTCTGCCTGCCTCTCTGCTTACTTGTGATTTCTCTCTGTCAAATAAATAAAATCTTTAAAAAAAAAATTTTATTCAACTCCTTGAGATTAGTGTCATTATCATCACTAGAATCCTTTTCCAGAGTACATTATCTTCACTTCTAAGTTACTGAGATGCAGCACTTTTTCACTGTGCAATAAATGCCATTATCAAAAATTTTATCAGCTAGACGTATCATTTGTACAATGTTAAGATCAATGTTTTTCTCCACTCAACCTAAAAGTATATTCATTAAATACTCAATATAACCATTTATTACATTCTTTTAACTGCTTTAATCAGCTTTGTTGAGGTAGAATTTATTTTATTTATTTATTTTTTAATATTTTATTTATTTGACAGAGAGAGAGAGATCACAAGTAGGCAGAAAAGCAGGCAGAGAGAGAGAGAGGGAAGCAGGCTCCCAGCTGAGCAGAGAGCCCGATGCGGGGCTCGATCCCAGAACCCTGAGATCACAACCCGAGCCGAAGGCAGAGGCTTTAACCCACTGAGCCACCCAGGCGCCCCAAGGTAGAATTTATTCTTAATAAAATTCACCACTTTGAAGTAAATAATTTGACAGGTTTTAACAAACATATACGATCTTACATCACTGCCATAATCATGATATAGAACATTTCTACAATCTGAAGAGCTCCCTGGTGTTCCTTTGCAGTTAATCTCCTCTCTCCACCCTTGGCTCCTCAGAACTACTGACCTACTTTGCCATTACAGTCTTGTCTTTTCCAGAAGGTCCTATCACTAGCAGCATACAGTATATAGAATTTTGTAACTGCGTTGATTCGTTGAGCATAATCCCTTTACACTTATCCATGTTGTGGTGTGTATCAGTTCATTCAATCACAAAAGTATGTCACAATTTGTTTATTCATTCAACTACCAGTAGACACTGGTAGATTGCTTTCAACTTTTGGCTACTAGGACTAAACAACCACTACGAACATTCAAGCACGTATTTGTGAACGTATGCTTTCATTTCTCTTAAGTAAATGCCTGTAAGTGGTATTACTGAGTGGATTAGCTTCCTAAGGCTACTACAACAAAGTATCACAATATGGGTAGCTTTAAACAGAAATGTATTCCTTTACAAGTGTGTAGGCTAGAAGTGTGAGATCAAGGTGTAAGGTAGAGCCATGTTCTCTTCAAGCCTCTAGGAACGAATCTGTTCTATGTTTTTTTTTTCTTAGCTTCTCCTACAGTACTGATACTGGCAGCCCTTGGTTTAAAGCTGCATAACTCTAACCTCTGCTTCCATCCTCATATGGCATTCTCTTTTTATGTCTCTATATGAGGCTATCTCTTTTTTGTATGTCTTCTGTGGCTCACTCTTTTTCTAAGAACACAAATCATACTGTATTAAAAACTCCCTACTCTAATATGACCTTACTTTAAGCTGCAATGACCCTATTTCCAAATAAGGTCATATTCTAAGGTACTGAGGGGCAGAGAACTTAAATAAACCCTTTTGGAGGGACACAGCTTAACCCCCGTACTGGTCATAAGGTAAGTGCATGTTTACAATAACAAAATACTAACCTATTATTCAAAGGGATGATATAATTTTGCCTTTTCAAAAGCGATGTGTGGCAACTCCACATCCTCCCTAACCCTTGGTATGATATGTTTTTTCTTTTTAAAATGTTAAAGTACATGTGTAGTTGTACCTCACTGTGGTTTTAATTCACATTTCCTTCATTACTAATGATGTTAAGCATCACTAAAATTTATAAAGTTTTGTAGGTGACCTGTCTATTCAATCTTTTGCCCATTTTTGATTTTTCTCACAATTAAGATGTCAGAATTTTTTTGAACGTTCTGGATACAAGTCTTTTATCTGATATAGGTTTTGCAAATATTTTCTCCCTGTCTATAACTTGACTTTTCATTTTCTCAACAGAACCTTCTATTTTGATGAGGTCAATTTACCCATTTTTTTCCTTTCTTTTTTTTTTTTTTTTTTTTTTTTGGTATCCTAAGAAATCTTTGCACTAAGGTCATGAAAACTTTCTCATGTTTTATTCTTGAAGTTCTATCATGTTAGCTTCTACATGTAAATCTATGACCCACTGAGTTAATTTTTGTGTACAATGAGAGGCAAAAGTTAAAGCTCATTGTTCTACAAATAGAAATAGGAAATTCAGTTATTTTAGCACTGTCTGTTGAAATCCTTTCCCTATTGAATTACTTTGGCACTTTTGTCAAAAGTCAACTGACCATTTATGTGTAGATCTATTTAGGGGCTCTCTACTCTGTTCCACCGATCTATAGGCCTATCCTCTTGCCAGTACCACACTATCTTGATTACTGTAGCTTTATATGGTATGTCTTAGAATCAGGTAGGGCAAGTCCTCCTATTTTTTTGTTTTCAAAAGTTAGAATGTCCAAAATGGTACGAGACACAATCCAGTCCCTTCAACCTGTCCATTTCAATTAAAAAATTGGTATTTAGGGGTGCCTGAGTGGCTCAGTCAGTTAAGCATCTGACTCTTGATTTTGGCTCAGGTCATGATCTCAAGGCCCTGGGATCAAGCCCCATGTCTGGCTCTGAGCATATTAGCAGAGAGCCTGCTTTGGGGGTTTCTCTCCCTCTCCCTCTGCCCCTCCACCTGCTCACCCTCTCTAAAATAAATACATAAATCTAAATAAATTCTATTTCAAAAATACCATTCAAGAAGATGAGACATATCTCTGCTGTTAAAAGAATGTATTTTATTGACTTCACACTGGAGGCTTACTTTAACATATACCAAGAACTCAATTTCACATAAAATCAATCCTGAACCCTAAGACAGCAGACTACTAAAAGAGCAAAAGAATGCATTACAAGCTTACACTGCCTATTAGACAACCCTCCTCTTGCTACTCCCCCAGGACAAGAACCCTGAGAACATACGGAGTAAGATTTGTATTACAAATAATAATTATTTAAAAACTAATTCATACTCCTTAAAAACACATTTAAAATTCAATAAAATAATTCCTGCATATGAAGAAGAAAAGTCGCTATAAGGACTGTTACAATGCCCAAATACCTCAGGAAAGGGATATTATTATATATATATCTAAATCACTGTATATCCCCTTTATATACTCTTACATATCTATATCTATTTACATACCTACCTATCTATATATATTTCCATAATGTCCTTGCATTATACAAATCACAGAACAATATGTACCCCAGAAATTTTTTGAAGATTTCATTTTTCACTATTGAAAATGGTGTTGTTCCTTAAAGAGAATGCATAAAAATACTGGAAAAAAAGTTATCTTCCCTTAATACACACAAATTAATTATGAATATAACTCTAAAAGTTTATGATTTTTTAAAACATTTTATTTCATTTATTTGACAGAGAGGACAAGTAGGCAGAGAAGCAGGCAGAGAGTGGGGGGAAGCAGGCTCCCTGCTGAGCAGAGTCCGGCTGGATCCCGGGACCATGGGATCATGACCTGAGCCGAAGACAGAGGCTTTAACCCACTGAGCCACCCAGGCGCCCAAAGTTTATGATTTTTTATTATAGATATTACATAGCTTTTCCAAATGAAGAGTTTGCCATTTATCTAAGTAGAATTTATCTACCTAAATAATCTAATACTAGTGCTTTACCTTTCTTTTTTTCCTCTACCTTTCATAAATCCTAAGGGTCAAAATTTCTTCCCTGAATATGTTATCACATATCCTTTAAAAATGTTAACTTTAGAAAAATTTCCATGACAATGATGAAGTTGTGTTTAAACGCAAATTCTCATTTTTTCTAATACTCAAACCATTTTACCTAGTGAAAGCCACATTTTATTATTTTCAATACCTCTTCTGTACCATCAATATAAATAGAAATGAAGTACAGTTGATATACATACTATAATTGGAGTGGGGCATAAAATAATACTGCAATATGATAGTTGCAACAAATTTCGGATAGTGTTAGATAAACTTAAAATTTCTTCAAATGTCTGCTCATAAATTTCAGTGGTTCTGAATCATAGATGGGAATAAGTAAGCAGGTTTAAAAATTGTATTTTTTCAGTCTCATTTTCTTTGTATGTCCAAATTATGATGATACACTTAAAACTTTATTTTATTTTTCAGACTGAATTTTTCTTATTTAGAAAAATACCAGCTTAAAAGAAAAGCTTTAGAGTTAACAAAACAAAGTGTACAAATGAGAAAGTGCTAAGATACAAAGAACATATTCAAATACAGAATGATTCGCTCTAATAATACTTTTGAAACTTCATTATTTCACCCACATATCTACATTAGAGATTCCCTTTGATAGGGACCATATGAATAAATTAGCCAAATGGCTTTTCTGTAGTCTCTATATATGCAAGAATAATACATATTTTTATCACACAGCAGAAGCTGATTTCCAGAAAAATAAATGCCACCACTTAAATATTAATGTTGAATATGTGTTATTTCATACAATTGTTACCAGATGAATAAGTAAGGCCAAGTTCTATTCTCTTCTCCTCTGAAATAATGATGTTCACTTTAGATTTCATAAGATATTACTTCAACATAAAGCTTCTCCCAACATAAAGACGTCTCCCAACAAAAGCTGGGCATAGAACCTGCTCCAAGTAGTAATGGAAGCTTCTGCTTCTTCAAAGAATAAAAACCTCAGAAGAGTGATTATTGGCAGTTTTTGGTTTCCAGGTTTGGTTAATGGAGTACCTCCCTGACAAAGGTTCCCCATTGTAAAAAATAACTTCTGGAAGTTAAGAACAGGTTACTTGGCATTTCCAAATTCGCATCTGTGGGCCTGGCTAACTTTGAGTGAGACTGAAACAACAGCATTTAAAAAGTCATTAGTCTGGAACAATTTAAATCAGGGAAGAAGCTGACCAGAATTAAACTGTTCCACATCCCTGTATTATATAAGAAGGCATTAAGATACCATCAGGATTTAAGTAGGCATGGTAAAATTTCAAAAGAATCATAAGAAAACTGAAATAGTGTTTATCTTCCAAAATGGATGTGGAAAAAATATGAAATTAAAAAAAAAAAACCCAAACAACTAATAAACAAGTAAAAAGCCTTCAAATTTGTAATGGGAGGAAGAAAAAGTATAAGAAAAGGGGGGAGGAGGTAGTAAGATAGAAATAGAAAAGATAAAGTAATATGTAGATGGCAGAAACAAGCCCCAACCACAATAAATATAAATAGATCACTTTCCAGAGACTGTCAAACTGAATGCACAGACAGACACATACACCCACCCACATACCACAGTAATATGGTATTTTTAAAAGATAAAAAACAACAGCTATGAAGATAAATGTTTCAATTTATTGAGGCATATCATTCTCAACTTGCTTTACCTAATAGAATAACCTCAAGATACAGGAAAGATTAGACAAATGCATATATTCCCAAACATCTTTTTTTATTTTTGGTAAGTCAAGCAGGGAAAAAAATCTGAAAATATAAAATATTTGAACCACACAGTTAATACAATAGAGACATACAGAGCTTAATATAATGGAGACACACAGAACCTTATATAGCTAAAAGAAAAGACACATTTTTCTCAAAAAAAAAAAAAAATACTTATAAAATCCAACCATGTAGTAAACCAAAAAACAAATTTCATCAAATATTTAAAATCACCACAAAAGCAGTAATTAAAGGTAAAGTTATAGTTTAGAGGCTTAAAGTAAAAAAGCTGAAGATCACCAAGTTGGATGCCCAACCTAAAAAACTACAAAAAGAACAACAGTATTAAGTTATATAAAAGAAAGGAAGTTATAGAGGTAAGAGTATAAATTAGAGAAACAGAACACAAACACAAAATACAGATCAAGAAAGATTAATTTTTTTTTCTTTTTTCCTTTTTTGTAAAATATCTTGTCTCTGACAAGACTGAATGAGAGGGCACAGAAATGAATAAATCTTAGACAAATGATCCTATTCTTAGAAAAATGTAAGTTATCAAAAGGAAAGGACTATGAGAATACTGCTATAATAAAAATGTAATGGATTGGTAGTTATTCTTTATGTTTTCCCTACCTCAAACCACCCCAAATGCATAACTTCCAGATCCAAATATTACTTTACAGAAGAGTTCTAACAAATTTTAAGCAATAAATCATTCCAATTCCCAGAAAATTTCTTCTGAGCCCAATATAAATTTGGTATTTAAAAAAAAGGCCTTAAAAGTACAATTCAAACAGAGTTAAAAGCTAATCTCATTAATGAACACAGATGCAAACTCAGAATAACAAACCATATCCAAGAGTGTTTTTATTGAAAAGAATAAAATATGGGGCACGTGGGTGGCTCAGTCGGTTAAGCATCTGGCTTCAGCTCTGGTCATGGTCTTGGTGTCTTGGGATCCAGTCCTGCATCAGGTTCCCTGCTCAGTGGGGAGTCAGCGTCTCCCTCTGCCCCTCCCCCTGTTCGTGTTCTCTCTCTCTCTTCTCAAATAAATAAAAATTAAATAAAATAAGTTTTAAAAAAGATAATATACCATAACCAAATTGTGATGCAAGTTAGTTTGACATTAGAAAAATATGCAAATGAAAGAAAAAGAAAAATATACAAATGTCATTTATCATATTAACAAAGGAAAACCATGATTATTTCTTTTTTTTTTAAGATTTTATTTATTTATTTGACAGAGATCACAGGTAGGCAGAGAGGCAGGCAGAGAGAGAAGGTGAGGCAGGCTCCCTGCTGAGCAGAGAGCCCGAGGGGGGCTTGATCCCAGGACTCTGGGATCATGACCTGAGCCGAAGGCAGAGGCTTTAACCCACTGAGCCACCCGTGCGCCCCACCATGACTATTTCTTGATGGCATATGAACATTTGATAAAATTTAATAACCAATACATGTTTTACATAAGAACACCACTAACAAAAACCACCAAAATATTTTCTTAGAAAGTTAGGAGACAAAAAAAAAAAAAAAAAAAAGGCAGGGGGACTTTCATTAACTGATAAATACCCATAAGAAACATCATATTCAAAAATGAAAATGTTTATCATTCTTATTTAAAAGCTGGAGCAAGAGAGGAAGCACACTTATGACCCTGTAGACCTGAACATTACAGTAAGAAAAAGAATGAAAGGAAAAGGTTTTCAAAAAAATAAAACTGTCATTCACAGATAACAGGACTGTCTACGTAGAAAGCTCAAATATATATATAAGCAAATTATTAGATCTGGTAAGAGTTTAAGTAAGGGTGTTAGATTTAGATACAGTAACAGAAAAAAGTCAACTTAATTCCTACACAGTGTAATATAGGAACTGAAATTTTTAGCTGATGTAATTTATAATATCGTCAAAAATATTAAGCACCTAGGCATAAACCTAACAAAATATATGTGATGTTTATGTAGTTAAATTATAACTTGGTAATCAAAGAAATCCTAAATTAGTGGGGTGATATGCTACATACATGTACAATGAAAGTCAACATTTTTAAGAATTTTACTTTTAATTTTAATTTACTGATTTGGTAAGTAAATTTAACAAAATTTTAATCAACATTACAAAAAAATTTTCAAGGATTTGATAAGCTGATTCTCAAATTATATGGATAAGTCAAGCAGCTCTTGATGGGAGATATGGATTCCTGCCCCACCAGATATCAAGATTCATTAGAATTACGGTAATTAAAACAGTATAATGTTGTATTTCTACATGACAGACAACTTGATCAATAAAACAGAAGAACTCGGGACGCCTGGGTGGCTCAGTTGGTTAAGCAGCTGCCTTCGGCTCAGGTCATGATCCCAGTGTCCTGGGATCGAGTCCCGCATCGGGCTCCTTGCTCGTCAGGGAACCTGCTTCTCCCTCTGCCTCTGCCTGCCATTCTGTCTGCCTGTGCTCGCTCTCTCTCCCTCGCTCTGACAAATAAATGAATAAAATCTTAAAAAAAAAAAATAAATAAAACAGAAGAACCCAACATAGAAACACACAAATACAAAATCATGAAATGACAGAGATGGCACTCCAGGCACTGGAAAGACTATTCAATAAAAGGTATTACAACAAACAGTCATTCCTATGATGAAAATGCAACTGGACCCCTAAGTTACACTGCACAAAGAATCAATATTCCTGATAGACTTAAAATAAATATGAGGAGCAAACCTTTAAAAATAAAATATTGATATTATCTTCAAGTCCTTATAGCAGGTAAACAGTTCTTAACCATGACATTAAAAAAGCGGGGGGGGGGGGGGGGGGGGGCGCTGACTACACAAGAGGCTGATACAACAAAATGCAGAAATAAAAGTTAGAATGGAAGATAAAGATAAAAAGATGTTCAACCTTATTATCATTCAGGAAAATGCAAAACTAAACCATGACAAGATACCATTTTTACACACATGGATTAGGATAAAAAATTAAAAGGTCTGAAAACTGTCCCTACTGAAAAGCATACAAAGCAAAAGGAGTTACACTCTGCTGGTGGGACTGTACAATGATGTATCACCAATTTAGCATTATCTTGCATAGATGAACTTGTACATACCCTGTAACCAGCCCCCCACACCTATTCCATTCCTAGATATACAACTAAAGAATCTACTCACATATACCAAAACTCGTTAACTTGCTCATGACAAAATAAACATTGAACACCCAATATTCCCTACTGCAGTAGACAATATCAAGGTATATCCACATAATAAAATGATATACAGCAGTAAAATTTAATGAACTACAGCCACACACCATGACTTAAATCTTGAACAAGATGTAAGAAAAAAGAAGTTTTGCCTCGTGGTGGCAATGTCGGAGGATCCTGAACTCACTTCCTCCCTTGTATACACTGAATCTACAGCTACATACTGAACAATGCTCTGTGAAAGAAACCTAAACACCACTGGAGTTACTCCTATACATTGTGTGAACAAGAAAAACCCCACACTGAAATGGGCAGAGGAGGCTGAGACATGATCTCACCACACCCCTGATGTGGGGACCCACATCAAGATAAAATTCCCAAGTCTTGAGTTTCTCCCTGAGAAACAAAGGGTTGCTTCTCTCTAAAGAGCAAAGGTTTGACCCCATATCTGGCACCACAACATTTAAGACCTGCACCTAAGAGACGAGTCCACAAAACATCCACTTCAAAAGCCAACAGGGAATATGCCCGCAATATCCACAAGGCTACCACAAACTGAGAACCAGGTCTTAAGGGGCTCACCCATATTCATGGAAGCTATGCCACAGAACCCAGAACAAAAGCAGCTGACTGAAATACCCAGTCCTTCCATTAAGAGGCCTATGCGCTTATTTTGAAATTGTCTACCTACAGGGTAGGCATCTTATTTAACACACATCTAGAAGCCTATGGAAACACTCTCCAAAAAACTGCAAAGGCCAGTGGGCATCATCTTCAATCTCCCTTTACTTCACTCTAGGTCACTGGTATCTCCTAGAAAGGAGCTTATGAACATATCTGGCACCTCCTTGATAGCCCAGCTCTGACAGCCAGCAGGACTTGTGCTGACAGGTTCAACAGATGGCAGCAAACAAAAAGTTCTTAATCGGCTATCACCAGGGCTCAGTACAGAGAGAACAGAGAGAATACCCATCTCCCAGTTGTTCTCTAGAAGAGGTATAACTACATACTTTAAAAGATACTACCTGGGGCACCTGGGTGGCTCAATTGGGTTAAGCCTCTGCCTTTGGCTCAGGTCATGATGTCAGGGTCCCAGGATCGAGCCCCACATCTCTGCTAAGCAGAGAGCCTGCTTTCCCCTCTCTCTCTGCCTGCTGCTCTGCCTACCTATGATCTCTCTCTCTCTGTCAAATAAATAAAAATCTTAAAAAAAAATAAATAAAAGATACTACCTAAAAGCTCACTTTCTAATGAGCCTGAATCTATGTGCTGACTGAGATCCTCTTCTCTGAAACACTGACAAATGTTGACATACACTGAATTACTGGGAGCACCTAAGAACAAAAGAAGCTGAATGGACAATCACAAGGTTTGAAAGACAACTAAGAGCTGGAGCAAGGTTTAATAATGAGTTTCATCTAAACTAGGCCACTCCTTTAAAACTGGGAGAAGTGGGGGCGCCTGGGTGGCTCAGTGGGTTAAAGCCTCTGCCTTCTGCTCAGGTCATGATCTCAGGGTCCTGGGATCGAGCCTCACATCGGGCTCTCTACTCAGCGGGGAGCCTGCTTCCTCCTCTCTCTGCCTGCCTCTCTGCCTACTTGTGATCTCTGCCTGTCAAATAAATAAATAAAATCTTAAAAAAAAAAAAAAACTGGGAGAAGTGGCATTTTATCTAATATATAAAAACCAACACAGAGTGTCAAGGAAAATGAAGAAACAGAGGAATCTATTTCAAATGATGGAAGATAAGCCTTCAGAAAGAGAGCATAATTAAACAGAAATAAGTGATTTACTTGATTAAAAGTTCAAAATAGCAGTCATAAAGATACTGAGGTCAAGAGAACAATACATAAAGAAAGTGAGACTTTCAACAGAGATAGAAAATATAAGAAAATACCAAAGAGAAATCACAGAGCGTAAGAATACAATAAGTGAAAAATACAAGAGAGGGCTTCAACAACAGATTAAAGTAATAGAAAGGATCAATGACTTAAAGACAAGGCAGTGGGATTCATCCAATCAGAGCAGCCACATTCATTACCAAAAACAAAACAAAACAAAACCCCAAAACCCACAAAAGACTAAATGAAGAAAAGAAGTGGAGATTGCTTAAGGGACTTATGGACAACATCAAGCATCAAGTGAACTAACATTTGCATTATAGTGCCCCAGAAAGAGAAGAGAGAAATAAAGGAGAAGAAAACTTTTTTGAAGAAATAATGGCTGTTGGGACGCCTGGGTGGCTCAGTTGGTTAAGCCGCTGCCTTCGGCTTGGGTCATGATCCCAGCGTCCTGGGATCGAGTCCCACATCGGGCTCCTTGTTCTGTGGGGAGCCTGCTTCTCCCTCTGCCTCTGCCTGCCACTCTGTCTGCCTGTGTTCGCTCTCTCTCTCTCTCTCTCTCTGACAAATCAATAAATAAAATCTTTAAAAAAAAAAAAAAAGAAAGAATGGCTGTAAACTTCACTAACCTGAAGAAGGAAACAGATATCCAGATCTTGGAACCCCAGAAAGACACAAATAAGAGGACTCCAAAGAGACCCACATCAAAACACATTGTAATTAAAATGTCAAAAGTAAAAAACAAGGAGAGAATCTTAAAAGCAGTACGAGAAAGAAAACTCATAACATATTCCAAAGACTATAAAAAGATTTTTTAGCAGACACTTTGTAGACCAGAAGGGATTGGAAAGGTATTAAAGTGTTGAAAGAAAAATAAAATGCCAAATGAGAATACTTGACCAGCAAAGTTGTTCTTCAGAATTTAATGAGAGTTCCCCATGAAAGCAAAAGCTAAAGGAGTTCACCACCACCAGACTGGCCTTACAAAGAACGTTAAAGGGACTTCTTTAGCTGAAATGAAAGGGTGCTAATTAGTAAAAGAAACACATATGAAAGTACAAATCTCTCTGGTAAATACATAGTAAAATTCAGAACATTCCAATGTTGTAAAGGTGGTGGATTAATCACTTATGAATCTAGTATGAATGTTAAAACACAAAAATATAAAAAATAACTGTAACTACAATACTTTATTAATGGATACACAAGATAAAAAGACATAGGAGGTGATAATATATAAATGAAACATAGGAAAGGAGAGTAAAAATGTAGACACTCAGAATGAATTCATTCAAAGTTAAGTTGCTATCAACTTAAAATGGATTGTTAGAAGCTGTTTAACATAAAACCTCATGGTAACCATAATGAAAAATCGTATAGTATATACGCAAAAAATAAAGAGAAAAAGAATGTAAGCATATCACCACAGGAAATAAATCACAAAGAGAGCAAGAGAAGAAAGGAAAAAAAGGAATTCCAAATAGCCAGAAAACAATTAAAAAGGTTAGAGCAAAAATAAATGACACAGGGACTAAAAAGACAAAGAAAAGATTACTGAAATGAAGAGCTGTTTTTTTTTAAAAGATAAAATAGACAAACCTTTAGCCAGACTCACCAAGAAAGAAAGCATACTCAAATAAATAAAATTAGAAATGAAACAGCAGATATAACAACTGAAACCACAGAAACACAAAGGATCCTAATTCACTACTAACAATTATGCACCAACAAACTGAACAAAGAAAAGAAGAAGGTAAATTTCTAGAAACACACAATCTACCCAAGATTTAATCATGAAGAAATAAAAAACCTGAACAGACCAATTACTGCCAAGGAGACTGGATTAGTAATCAAAAACCTCCCAACAAACACAAGTCCAGGACCAGATGAGTTCACTAGTGACTGGTACCAAACATTTACAAGAAGAATTTGTACTAATCCTTCTCAAATACCTCCAAAACAAAGAAAAGAAAGTAACACTTCCAAACTCATTTTATGAGGCCAGCATTACTGATATCAAAACCAGACAAGGACACCACAAGAAAAGAAAATTATAAGCCAATAATCCTGGTGAGTATAGATGTAAAAATCCTCAACAAGATATGAACAAACAAAATTCAATAATACATTAAAAGGATCATACAACATGATCAGGTTAGATTTACTGCAGGAATGCAAGGATGGTTCAATATATGCAAATCAATCAACGCAATACACCACATTAACAAAATGAAGGAGAAAAATCATGATCATCTCAAGAGATAAAGAATTTGATAAAACTCCACATCCATTTATGACTAAAACTCTCGACAAAGTGGGTAGAGATTGCACCTCAGAATAAAGCTAATAATAACAAGCCCACAGCTAACATCATACTCAATCTTGATGAAGAAAAGCTAAAAGCTTTCCTCTATGATCAGAAATACGACAATGGTTAACTACCCTCACCACACTTTTATTCAACACCATATTGAAAATCCTAGCTGGAACAAGTAGGCAAGATAAATAAAAGGGATCCAAACCAGAAAGGAAGAAGTTAAATTGTCTCTGTGTGCAGATGGCATTATATATACAGATAACCCCAAAGACTATATATACCAAAAAACCATTTGAACTAAGTAAATTCAATTGCAGAAAACAAAATCAATATACAAAAATCAACTGAGTTTCTATATTCAATAATGAAGTAGCAGAAAGAGAAATTAAGAAAAAAATTCCATTTATAATAGCATCAAAAAGAATAAAATACCTAGGAATAAATTTAACCAAGAAGATGAAAGACCTATACAATAAAAACTTTAAGACATGCTGAAAGAAACAGAAAAAACAAATAAATATAAAGATAATACGTGCTCATGGAGAAGACTCAAAATGTCCACACTGCCCAAAGCAATCTACAGATTCAATGAAACCTCAATCAAAATTCCAATGACATTTTTCATAGAAACAGAACAAACAATCCTGAAATTTGTATGGAGTAACTACAAAAGATTCCAAGTAGCCAAGGCAGTCTTGAGAAAAATGAACAAAGCTGGAGGCATCACACTTCCTGATTTCGAACTTTATTAGAAAGCTATAGTAATCAAAATAGTACAGTATTGGAATAGAAACAGACACATGAAATGACTGGAACAGAAGGAGTCCAGAAATAAACCCATGCATATTTAGTCTATTAATTTACAATAAAGGAGACAAGCATATATATTGGGGGAAAGGACAGTCTCTTTAATAAATGGTGTTGGAAAAACTGGACAAACACATGCAAAAAAAAAAAAATGAAATCATTCCATTATCTTACACCACCCACAAAAATCAACTCAAAATGGATTAAAGACTTGAAGGTAACACCAGAAACCATTAAACTTCTAAAAGAAAACACAGGCACTAAACTCCTTGACACCAGGCACAATAGCAAGGGCAATGAAAAGAAAAATAAAGAAGTGGGACTAAAATTTAAAAGCTTCCAGACAGCAAAGGAAACCAGCAGCAGAATGAAAAGACAAACTACTAAATGGGAGAGGATATTTGCAAATCACTCCTCTAATTAAGAGGTTAATATCCAAAATATATAAAGAACTCATACAACTCAAAAGCCCCCCGCCCCCGAAAAAATTTTTTTTAATTAAAAATGGGCAGAGGCACCTGGGTGGCTCAGTTGGTTGAGTGTCCAACCTGATTTCAGCTCAGTTCATTGTCTCAGGGTCCTGAAATCTAGCCACACATCTGGCTCTGCACTCAGCAGGTAGTCTGTTTTTTTCCTTCTCCCTTTGCCCCTCCTCCCACTCAGGTTCTCTCTCTCTCTCTCTAAAATAAGTAAATAAATTCCAAGAAAGAGAGAGAAAGAAAGAAGGAAGGAAGGAAAGGGGGAGGGAAGGAGGAAGGAAAAAATGGGCAGAGGATCTGAATATATAGTTTTTCAAAGACAGGCAAATGGCCAATAGGCATATGAAAACATGCCCACCATACTAATCAGGGAAATGCAAATGAAAACAATGGTGATACCATTACACCTGTTAGAATGGTTATTATCAAAAAGACAAAAAAAATAACAATGGGGATGTGGAGAAAAGGAAACCCTTGTGCACCACTGGTGGTAATGTAAAATTACTAGAGCCACTACAAGAAACAGTACAGAAGTTTCTCAAAAATTAAAAATACAACTACCACATGAGCCAGCAATTCCACTTCTAGGTATTTAACTGCAGGAAATGAAAACACTAACTTGAGTAGATATATCCAACTTCATGTTCATTACAGCATTATTTACAAGAGCCAAAACATGTAAGCAAACTAACTGTCCACAGATGGATGAAGAAAGTAAATATGATTTATATATCCAATAGAATATTATTCATTAGTAAATAAAGAATGAAATCTTGCCACGTGGAACAACATGGATAGCGTGGACACATAATATACAGCATGGTGACTATAGTTACCAATATTATATTTCTACTTGAAAGTTAGCAAAGGAAATCTTAGAGGCGAGTGAAGTAAGTCAAGCAGAGAGAGTCAATTATCATATGGTTTCACTTACTTGTGGAGCATAAGGAATAACACGGAGGACATTGGGAGATGGAGAGGAGAAGTGAAATAGGAGAAATCGGAGGGGGAGATAAACCATGAGAGACTGCGGACTCTGAGAAACAAACTGAGGGTTTTGGAGGGGATGGAGGTGGGGAGTTGGGTGAGCGTGGTGGTGGGTATTAAGGAGGGCATGTATTGCATGGAGCACTGGGAGTGGTGCATAAACAATGGATTACAAATCACTGAAAAAAAATTTTAATTTAATTTAAAAAAGGAAATCTTAAAGATTCTCATCAGAAAAAAATAAAATTTTTAATTATCTGTAATTATCGATGTTAACTAGACTTACTGTGGTGTTCATTTTGCAATATCTACATATAATGAATCACTATGTTATAAATTTGAAACTAATACAAGGTTACACATCAATTATATCTCATTAACTTTTTTTTTTAAAGATTTTATTTATTTATTTGAGAGAGAATGAGTGAGAAAGAGCATGAGAGAGGAGAAGGTCAGAGGAAGAAGCAGACTCCCCAAGGAGCTGGGAGCCCGATGCGGGACTCGATCCTGGAAGTCCGGGATCATGACCTGAGCCGAAGGCAGTCGCTCAACCAACTGAGCCACCCAGGCACCCTATATCTCATTAACTTTAAAAAAAAAACGATAGACAAGAAGACTGCAGAAATCTAGTTACGTTATGATACCAAGTATATAATGCTTAAAAATAAGCAAAAGATTTACTGTTCAGGAATATACATAGAACCTGTATTTTAAAAATAGTAAGGAAATAATTTTTAAAAATCTCATTGGGGTGAGGGGAAGCAGAGGCCTGGATAAGGATGAACATTATAAATAGACTCAATGATTTATTCCAGTTCTTTTTTTTTTTTTTAAAGATTTTATTTATTTATTTGACAGAGAGAAATCACAAGTAAGCAGAGAGGCAGGCAGAGAGAGAGGAGGAAGCAGGCTCCCTGCTGAGCAGAAAGCCCGATGTGGGGCTCGAACCCAGGACCTGGGATCATGACCTGAGCCGAAGGCAGCGGCTTAACCCACTGAGCCACCCAGGCGCCCCAGATTTATTCCAGTTCTTAAGGGAGGAGTCATTAATGTTTATTTTATTATTATGTTCATAGTATGTTACACTTATTCTTTTCTATGCATTTTGTGCTGCATGAATATTTAAAAGTATACTTAAATACAAAATAAAAGAGTACACTTTTCTGTAGAATGAAATGACTAGGAAAGTAGAGCTACAGGGATATTAAAGTGGGACAGAAAATAAAACCTAGCTGAACTACATTCAAATTCAACACTGTATTTAAAAACGAGAGAGAGAGAGAACTTGGACTTTTCTGTCAGTCTAAAAGACTTCTGAAAAAGATGCAATATGCTCTAGTTCTTCTGCTTCTCATAATTACATATGAGGGTTTTTTTTTCTCAGACCTTCAAATAAAAGAAAGAAAATCTCTAGCCTTAGTGATGTGCAAGTAATAAAACTTTTACCCATAAAAGAATTCTTATTTTTCAAATTCTTAAATTTTTTAAGTTAGATCCCCAAATTAAATGACTTGACATCTAGGAATTCCTGGTGAGATCTTTCCATTTAACAGGTCAAACAGTTCTCCTTTTCAAGTTTATTTGGCATTTTTAATTATGGCTCACCATGTCTCTTATTTCAAAGAAGAGGTTTAGCTGGCCATGATATAGTTACTAATATATTACCCAGAAAAGCCAAAAGGATACCATGACTATAATCCCACACTTTTTGTTATAGTCTGCCTTTCATTTTAAAATTTAATTTATACACACAAGCATGTATGTTACAAATCTGAAATTCACATGTTACTGAATATATAACCTTTAATTTATAAGTTGCAGATACCATGTTAAAGTAGTACTGATGACCAAAAAAATTACAAATAATTTTTTAACAAATATTAAGAACATTCCTAAATGTAATGAAAACCAGTAAGAGATAAAATCAGAAGTCTGAGTATTCTATATAAATCTTGTTCACAAATCTTCTTACTAACAATTAACTTCATGGACAAAGATATTTGACTAGTGAAATTCAAATCAAAACATTTAAAATTTCAATTGTCTGGGTAACTGTTAATAAACTTTATCTTTATAGTAACCAAAGAAGTATATAAAATGTCATATGGTCCACAGACTAGAATTAGACATGAATTTCAATCAGTATCAAACTAATATAAGTTTGCTAACAATATATGTACAATACATCCAGCATTGCCATTGCCACAGGTTTAATTAAACACAACTATAGTGCTGACGCAAAAGACATATATATCTCATCTACCAAAAGGTCAGAGCCAAACATTGAAATTAATGGCATTATTGCAACTTGAAGAACCCTAATTATTCTATCTAATGCTCATTACATGCAGCTTTTCCCCCTTTTTCCCCCTCAACTTTTAGAGGACATATTCCCTCAGAATTATAAAAAAATGGCTGAAAGATCTAATAACTGGCTGACAGAAAACACACGCACACACACACACCCCTCTTGTCCCCATCTTCGGACAAAAAAGATAAAGAAACCAAAGGAATCCAAATGCTCTATGAGAGGCTGGAGTTGTCTTTTCAGGGAATTTAACTGAAGGAGCTACCTAAGGCTTATTCTTACATTTAAAAAAATTAAAAATTAAATTTAAATTTAAAAATTAAAATTAAAAAAATTCAGATTAGAATAAAATGCCAAAAACAATCTATAGAATGTATACTCGATATCTGCAATATTCAAAAACCTGTTTTTCTGTTTAAATGAAAATATCTAAAATATTAACCTCAAATTACTATATTCCAAATTTTTAAATAAATCTTCCATGAGTTTGAGTTTGCTTTTTCTAGTTTTTCCTGCTGTTTTAATTAGAACTATTTGAGTATTCATTGCCCCAACACATTTGAGCCTATGACCAAGTCTCTTCAGTTCTATCACCATTTTAATAACTATTCTATGGACACCCTTAATGAAATAAAATTACTTCTTGGTATTATTCATATTTTAACTTTTTTAAAAGATTTTATTTATTTATCTGACAGACAGAGATCACAAGTAGGCAGAGAGGCAGGCAGAGAGAAAGAGAGGAAGCAGGCTCCCCACTGAGCAAGAGCCTGATGGGGGGGGCCTCAATCCCAGAACCCTGGAATCATGACCCGAGCCAAAGCAGAGGTTTTAACCCACTGAGCCCCCCAGGAGCCCCTCATATTTTAACATTTTTTTTAACACTAAAAATAACCTGTACACTTTTAGATAAAATGTGAGTGGAAATTTATGTGCCAATTTCCGTAAGTCCATTTCCTGTTCTTTTGAAAACTGTTTCCATATAAAACTGAACTATCTTATGGGCGCCTGGGTGGCTCAGATGGTTGAGCATCTCCCTTTGGCTCAGGTCATGATCCCAGGGTCCTGGGATAGAGCCCAAGTCATTGGGCCCCCTGTTCAGTGGGGAGCTGCCTCTTCCTCTGCTGTTCCCCCTACTTGTACTCTCTCTCTCCCTGCCAAATAAATAAAATCTTAAAAAAAAAAAAACTAAAGTATTTTAGAATGTCTTAAAAACAAAAAAGAAAGGGCTGTACATTGACATCAGACTTGCTCTTACAGAAGACAAGGTGTAAACTCAAATTTTTCTTTTTTCTTTTCTATTAAGTCTAACAGATTGTCACTAAAATGATTCTTTCCTGCTAATATATGTGGATTTGATTCTGGAAGATTATTAATAGCCAATAATATGATTCAAATGCAGAATTAATTTGATATAATTACCATGTATTTCTATTATTTCTGAGACAAGTTCAATAACACAACATGGTAGTTGCTTAAATCCAGAAAGTGACATGTAGTATTTAATAACTATGATTAAAAGTATCTCTTAGTTCTTTAAAAAAAAATAAAAAATTTAAATTTAAATTTAAAAAGGGGCGCCTAGGTAGCTCACTGGGTTAAAGCCTCTGCCTTCAGCTCAGGTCATGATCCCAGGGTCCTGGGATCGAACCCTGCATCGGGCTCTCTGCTTGGTGGGGAGCCTGCTTCCCTCTCTCTCTGCCTGCCTCTCTGCCTACTTGTGATCTCTCTCTCTTAAAATAAATAAATAAATAATATTTTTTAAAAAAAAGTATCTCTTAGATAACTGTTCTAAAGGATACCTTTAAACGCATACATTCCACGCAATTATACCCATTTTCACAATAAATACTGGAGAAAGATATTAAAGTTATCCTGCCTACCAATCTGAACAGATTTTAATATCAAACAGTTATCAAAAATAGATAACATTTTCATTGAGAAAATCAACAAAATGCCACTGCAAAAGTGCATTCATTTGTAAATAAAATGTTGGTAATGAAAAGGAAAATACATTCAGAAAACAAATTCACTTCACTTCACTGTCTTTATTTTATCAAGAGCAGGATTTCTGCTCTATTTAGGAGTATCTAGGCTAGTGAAAACAGTTAGGAATTCAAGTACATTGGGCAAAGTGGTCTGGTTTGTGGACTAATGCCCAGACCCAAACTGAATCCAAAACTGTACCTCTAAACACGGTTGTCCCTAAAAATTATTTATTAATTTTAATTCTCCAAGAATACTTCAACTTTGGTCCCACAACCCACCCATGTGTGACTAAAACCATAAGAAATGGTTATGCAGGATTCTAAAACTCTTTATTAATAAATTTTTTCAAAGTAAGCTCCACACCCAGCATGGAGCCCAACAAATGGCTTGAAATTGTGATCCTGAGATTAAGACCTGAGCTGAGATCAAGAGTCAGAGGCTTAAACAACTTAGCCACCCAGATACCCAAACAATTTACTTTTTTTAATTGGCCATCCTGCCAGTGGGAACATGACAATTATTGTATCACTTGACTTCTATTAATGGAGCTAACATGAAATAATAGAAATATATTATCAGAAAAGCCCATTTTTGAAATTACTACATTTGAATTACGATTCAAGCAAATTATGTAAGTTAAAAAAAAATCAAATGACCTTTCATTACTATTAAAGATTTTGTAGTCAGATATTTTTTCTTTCTTTCTTTTTTAGAGATTTATTTATTGGGTGGCTCAGTCATTGTTTATTTTGTATAAATAAATAGATTTATTATTTGAGAGAGTGTGCACACGTGCTCATAGGCAGGCCGTGGGAAGGGAGAGGTAGAGAGAAACCCAAGCCAACTCTGCACTGAGTGTGGAGTCTGCTCTCAGACCCTGAGATCTCAGATCTTGATATCACAACTTGAGCCAAAACCAAGGGTCGGAAGCTCAACCAACTGTGCCATTGAGGCGCCCCTCACATATTTGCTTTTTAGAGGGCATGGTTTTTCATTTGTAATACTGCTACACCAAATTACCTTTATAAAAATAAATTACTCAACGACAGAATCTAGATGGTGGGCATACAGGTAGTCACTGTAAAATTTTTAGCTTTGCTGTATGTTTAAACATTTTCATAATAAAATTCTGAGAGAAAAACAGATTACACTAACTCTTATCTACATAGCAGAACACTGCAAATTCCATCATTACAAAATCATTTTATACAAATGCAAAGTTTGAAAATAAATTTTAAAAAATTTCAAAGTGTAATTTGTAGTTTTAGAATTCTTTTTTATTGGAGCTTTACCTAACCTACTTATTGCTTGTTCATTGCATGATGACTGAAACTCAGTTTTTAAGACACATTATTAAATCTTCCTTCCTTTTTGAACACTTCTCTGGATTATTTTTCATACAAGGTAAGTGGATAGTATGGCAGGATCGAAGGACAGTCTCACTTTTTCCTAATGAAGTCTTAACATAATCCTTAATTCACTGTAAGAATCAATCTTCCATATACACTCTCAACCATTTTCTGAGAACAAGTCAGTCAAAAGATGAATCTTGGAAGAAGACAGAAGAAGATATTAGCACGTATTTAAAAAAATCCCTTGTTGATCCATTACTAAAGTCCCGTATTCACTTTTGGCTCATAATGGAGGACTAAATATACATGTTTATCTCTTAGGTGACTTCCTGCAATGACAGTAAAAATGGGGAGGAGGAGCATAACCAATCAGATCAATGATAAACATGAGTGCTGGGAGAGGCTGCAAATATGAGAAATATCATAAAACACAGATTTTTCAATTATTTTATCACCCCTGACAGTAAGGGGTAGGGAGAAATAAAAAGAGTCTACTTAAATTCAGAAGAATAATAATATTAATGATGATAGCTAACATTTACTGAGCACTAAAACTTAAGTGGTGGGCATTATTTTAAGTATGTTCTATGTGTCAGTTCACTGCATTCTCCCACCAAAATCATGAAGCAGATACTATTATTACCCTCACCGTATAAAAGAACCTGTGGCACAAAGAACTTAACAGACCTAAATTCACACATCAAGTAAGTGATGGTATCAAGATATAGTTCATGCTCTTAACCCTTTTACTATACTGAATGTCCCTGATTTTTATGCCCAGAAACACCTGGAGTGTGAAAGAGTGGAGTTACTTAAAGAGCAGGGCTATTACTGAATCAGGTAGTGTAAGGATGTTACACCTTCACTACAATGATCGAAGTCCTCTATCCTTCTTCTGGTACCATGGAGCAATTCAGGATTCTTTTAAGTCGCAGATTCCTTATCATCAAATAAAAGGGCAAGGTACTGCATTATTTGTTACAAATATCAGTGATAATGGAGATTTTGTGGCTACATTGTCTGAGAAATTAGAAGACAAAAGACAAAGGATGTACTGTTTATTGCAAACATAAATTTAGGAAATTAAGATAAAAAGTATCTGAATCCAACCGTAACAACTTAATAACTCATTCTTTCACTGTTCCGTATACAGTAGCCTCATTCATCCCCAGATTTTGAAATTGTGAGTTCACCTACCCCTGAATGTATTTACATAACCCAAATGAGTATCAGCAGTATATGGTGCAGTCATTGGAGGCATATGCAGAGTGGCAGAAAATTTGAGTCCCTGCTGAGGTAGAATAAGGCAATACTCTGCCTTCTTGTTTCAGCTCTCACACTGTAAGCAACTGCTCTTTTCATGGTCTATTTAGTACATTTTTGCATTTTTTGTGCTTTTCGCTGTTTGAAATGGCCCCCAAGCTGAGGGCTGAAGTGCTATGTAGTGTCCCTAAAAGTGCAAGAAAGCTCTTGTGTGCCTTACAAGAAAATACATGTGTTCTGTAAGAAAGCTTCATTCAGCCATGAGTTATATTGTGTCACTTGCCACATACTCAGTATTCAGTATTGATGAGTTATTCATATTCAGTATTAATGAGTTAACAATATTTAGTAAATAAGGTGTCTTTAAACAGAAACATACATCATGTATTGACTTGATGAGGTGTAACCTGAAGCTCACAGGAACATAATCCTGTATTTCTCTTAGGAGCAATGGTTCAGCGTTCACTAATTCAGTGTTCAGGGCAACATAACCACTGCAAATAATTAAAATCAAATGAATTTCCTTTTCTAATCATCTAATAAATCTTCCTGAAATGAACGGAGCTAGCAAAATTAATCATATTTTCAAGAGTCTTACTGAAAAGTTTGTATTTCCTATCAGATAACTATGAAACATTCATTTTTAAAAAGTGGTCCCTGATTCCTAGACTTATAGTATATTTACCATACCAAACATTAATTGGAAAATATCAATAGAGATTGCCATTTAGATTCTAATACTATTTTTTTTTAAGATTTTATCCATTCATTTGAGAGAGAGAGAGCGAGCATGAGAAGGGGGAGGGTCAGAGGGAGAAGCAGACTTCCCACCAAGCAGGGAGCCCGATGCGGGACTCGATCCCGGGACTCCAGGATCATGACCCAAGCCGAAGGCAGTCACCCAACCAACTGAGCCACCCAGGCACCCCGAAATAATTAATCTAAAAGAGTTTTAAGAAATATAGCAGTTCAAATACCACCAAATCACTTTACTAGGTACCATGACCACAGATATTAATACATTACATATGTAAAAGAAAAGTTCTAAGAACAATTTACAATTACTTGAATAATTAATTTTTTAAAACTTGGATAAGAACAGGAAAGTAGAATTTAAATGAATATATAATATCAAGAGAAAAAACAACATTCCACTGGGATTAGTATCTTGTTTGCCAGTAAAAGCACCACAATCTTGACTAAGCTCATGTTTTTTAGTTTTAACTATGTTATTATATATGCAAGTCCACAAAGACTGGTATATTGCTGTAGCAATTATCTACTCCATATTTCTGTACCCGTTAAGCAACCTTTCTCAACATAATTACTGTTTTTTATGCACAGTAGTCTATAAAATTGTTGACAAAGTATGCAATAACCCTTCCATTAATTTCAAATGCATTAATTTTTTTAAAGATTTTTATTTATTTCTTTGACAGAGAGAGACACAGTGAGAGAGGGAACAGAAGCAGGGGGAGTGGGAGAGGGAGAAGCAGGCTTCCTGGCAAGCAGGGAGCCTAATATGGGGCTTGATCCTAGGACCCTGACCTGAGGCAAAGGCAAACACTTAATGACTGAGCTACCCAGGCGCCCCTCAAATGCATTAAAATACCGAAACATTTACAAATAAAATACTATGAAACAGGAAAAATAAAATCCCCCCTTTCTCTTTCTGACTCTATCATTCTCTAAATCAAAAAATTTAATAAAAACTTTAATCTCCTGATCAGCTACAACCATGTCACTAGATTTTACACTAACATCAAGGAATTCCTTGATATGTTAAGGTGAATTTAAAATTTTCTAGTTCTTATGACTACCTAATTTTTTTTTATTATTATTACCTATGAAACCCACTTCTAACTGTTCACCTTCTTTCTCTCAGCTTTATATGAAAACCAGTTTAAACATTTCCTCTGAATCTATACTAGGGCTTCTATCTGATCTTAGATGCCAGAAACAAAAGAGTTCAGTAACATTTGCTCAGCAGATGGAAAGGTAGTAGCAGCAGTGTTGAAAGAATTCGGAAATGAGAGAGTAAAAGGACAATAATCTGGGTTTAGTACATTATTATTTAGTACATTATTATTTATTAGTACATTATTATTTAGTACATTATTATGTTCCAGGCCCCGCCCCCCAGCAAAGATGTTTTGAAGTCCTAACTTATAGTGTGCCTCAAAGTGAGACCATGTTTAGAAACAGAATCACTGCAGAAGTTGAGGTCCTAAGTAAGTAAGGCTGGCCCTTAATCTAATATGGCTTCTATCTTTATAAGAAGAGAAGAGACATAATTACCTTCAAGAAGATGGCCATGTGACAAAGGAGGCAAAGACTGGAATGTGTATATACAAGCCAAGGAAATGTCAGCAAAGACCAGAAGTTAGAAGAGGCAAGGAACGATTTTTCCCTACAGGTTTCAGAGGAAGCATGACCCTGCCCATACCTTGCCTCTGAGAACTTTTAGCCCCTGGAACCGTGAGACAATTAATTTATATTTAAAGCTATCCAGTTCAGGGTACATTGTTACTGGAGCCCAAGAAGCTAATACATCAACCTTCAAAACAAAACAACTACTAGTAAAAAGACTTAAGAAAAATTCTGGTATGTTATGACCTACAATGAAAATAAATTGTGCTATAATTACAAATGAAGCTCCCAACTCCTGAGAGTTCTGTAGTTGCTATTATTCCTTCAAAATGCAAATTAAACAAAATCTATGCTGTTTTCAGAAGTAACAACCTGAAACAGTAAGTTAAAAATGCCACTGTACACTGTATTTTCAAAGTCTGAAAGTTTATATTGGTAGGAAGGAAAGAGATTAATGCAAAGTTAATATGCTTCTGAGTGACATTTATGGGCAGAAAATTTTGAGCACTGGCTGACATGCTCCATGATTTAATGTTTGTCAACCAAGAACTTCACAGACCCAAAATGTTATCAATTTTAGAGCAGCAAGGAACTTCAGAATTTTAGTTTCCAACTTCCTCATTTTACAACGAAAAATCTGAGACCAGGGAATTTAGATCTCTTCTGCTCCTAGCCTAAATAACTGTTTATCAGGATAGTAATTCTCTCCTATACAAAAGGCATGAGCTTTTCAAGATAATTTATTGAGATATTACCATTGTATCAAATCAAATACAAAGAATCCTGGTAGAATGAAAAACAAGGACTAACTCCTACAACTAAACTAACTCCTACAATTAAAATTACTTCCTTCTTCAAGTTTTTCAGAATCTGCTTATTAAAAGGTCTAGTAAAAGAACAAACATTAGAAATTGAAACAAAACTCAGAGGTGTCAGCAGTAAGAAAGGTATACAGTTTTAACTACCTACATTCTCCAGGTCCTTTGACGCAAAAGCTAACAAATGAATCTTCTGCACTGAAATATGTACTTATGTATATGTATATATACAGAACACCCTTGTAGATATATATTACACACTATGTCTTCCTATATGCCAAATATTTTATGTATACAGATAAAAATATTAACCACATGTGTAAATATGGGTGTTTATATGTGATATGTGTGTATTTATGTACATATGAACATCACCGGAATACATTCTTCTGAGGCAGAATTTTTAAACATAAATAGTATTCTTTAGATTTTAGTGGCATAAAGTACTACTCTAACATACATTTTTTAATTAGTTGTTCAAGAATACCAATTTTAGAAAAGATGGCGGACAAAATACCAAGAGCAAAGAAAATCAAAGTCCAACAGGAATGAATGAGCCCAAAGCACAGTCAACATGGTAGTCTCCTTATGTAGAACTAAGTGAAGACTTTAATAACAACAAAGTCAACTAAGGTGAACATATATGTAGAAAGAGAAAGCAGAAAGTAAAAATACTATTGAAAGACAATGGAAAAAAAAGTAAACCAAACTCAGAGGGAACTGGAAGATGATGGTTGACAAAAGTAAAGATGGGATTCCTATGACCCAGAAAACCCGAAGTAGGACACTCAGTCTCTGAGATCAATCCCTCTCTTTAGAAAGACAGACTAATTCCCCTCCTACTCCCTGCTTACAAAAGTCCCCTTTTTAGTTGGGAACTGAAAGACAAAAAGCAAGCTATAGCAGTATTTTAGATATAAGTATTATTTAAAATTTTTAAATGTTTAAACCTTTTATTTAGCACGGTTTTTAAATAAACATGTAACAGAATAGAGTAAGTACTTGACAAAATAGGTCAAGGGAGAACCCAGAACTATAAGGGACAGAGGAATCAAATCTAGAAGTAATCATACTTACCAAAAGAGTGGTGTACTTACTACCATATACAGTCTCCTGGAGAAAATTTCCCAGAACTGGGGCACTCATGACCCAATCTCTAGAGTCCCAACTTCAGATGTACCCATCTTTTAGCTTCCATTTCTGAGCCTCCCACTAGGACCTCAGCCTTCACTTGAGTGCTCCTTCAATTCTTGGAGAGCTCTGACTACTGCCCTGCTTTAATCTGAACTCCCAGTCCTTATGACCCTCCTTCAAGCTCTACCCTTCTCCCCTCTCCCAGGAAATGTTCCAACCTCTTGGTTCCAGACCCTCTGATAATCCAGATTCCATTCCTGGCCCAACTCTCTCTCCTAACCCCCAGCTGTTTTAAATCAAATGCAGGTGTTCCTGACATATTCCCATCTTCTTATCTGTGATAACAGTTCTCAAATGGGATTGAAATTGCCAGTCCCAAATCCACTTTTCTGAAATGTTCTGGCATTTCCAGCCCCTGGCCTTTTAACCAAAGAGATTTCTTTCTCTCTGGGGGCTTGGTTCTTCCTATTTTTCATTCATCTTCTCTCCCACCTCTCTTCCTTTTATTTCTTCCCCATGGAAGGAGGGAGAGCTCCTTGTCTTTTCAGTCTTTCCTATCAGTTTGTTTAGTGTTGATTTTATTTATCCAGCAGTTTCCTTCTGAAACAAATTTGACTAAAATATGTGAATACAGGGTCACCTGGGTAGCTCAGTTAAGTGTCTGCCTTCAGCTCAGGTCATGATCCCAGAGTCTTCTGGGATCAAGTCCCACTTCGGGCTCCCTGCAGCCTGCTGCTCCTTCTCCTTCTGCCAGCAGCTACCCCTGCTTGTGCGCTCGCTCCCCACCCCCTCAAATAAATAAATATTTTAAAAATATATGTGAATACAGATTTAAAGAAAAATATAAAATAAATAACAGCAGTAGTGACACACTGATAACACAACAGTTTTTTTAAATGGTACAAAAAAGGGGCACTGGGGTGGCTCAATCAGTTAAGTGTCTGACTTCTGATTTTGGCTTAGATCATGACCTCAGTGTTGTGAGATCAAGACCTGTGTCAGGCTCTACACTGGGCGTAGAGCCTGCTCAAGGTTTTCTCTCTTCCTTTCCTGACCCTCTCCCTCTTTAAAAAAAAAAAAAAGGTATAAAAATGAATGAAGTTTGTGACACACTGATGCTGTTTAAAAAGTATCAGTTTGGGAGTCAACAGACTTGGGTGGGTATTCTACCTTTATCACTTTTCAAGTTACCTAGCCTCATCTGTAAAATGGAGCTAAAGTGGGAAGCTTCATGGGATGGCTGTAAGGATTAAATGAGAAAGTTTTAAGAAAATGACACTATGCTTGTCACACAGATGCTGCTTAATAATTTGAGTTTTTTCATAGCCCTGTCTCCAACTCCGCCATTTTACTGACAAACAGAAGTTATAGATCGTACCCAGGTTTGTGCAGCTAAATTGGTAGTAAAGTGAGGATTAAAATTCAGCTCCTCTAACACTGAACCCGTTACACTGTTCACTATCATTTATTTCAAAGCCTGCATATGAATGCCAGAGGCAGTATGCAGGTATTTTTTACTTCCTAATAATTCCTGCAACTTGATAAAACTAGGCTAATTGGACATATTTTAATCTTCACTCAATTACCCCAATCCAATTTTCATAGCTCTAACATGCTCCATGGTATTATACAACATTCTCAACAGGGTGAGAAGAGGACCCAATTCCTACCTGGGCTCTTACAGTATATAGTTAGCTGTAATTTCTCTAAGTCTCATCTCTAGAACATGGGGGCAAGAACCAAGTGATTGCTTAGTGATTATACCCATTTCAGACTACTTTGCATTCTTTTAAGTACTTGCCAATTTTTCGTTACCATTCACTGTTGATGGAAATTGTAGCATCTGTTTTTTAAATGTATATTATTTCCTGGGGACTTCCTAAGCCAAGTAGCTTGTTTTTACCAATTCTTATCCTGTTGAAATGATAAATTCAAAGTAAAAAGTAGTTTTGCCTTTATCTTTTAATGGAAATTGTTCATTTTTCCAAGCAATGCAGACACTGTCATTTAACACCGCCACTGGTTTGTTTCCACAAGATTATACTTTACCATTTACTTCACAACTTGGTTTTCTAAAAAATAAAATCCTTTACCTTTATTCATATTTATTGCAAAAGCCCACCAAGTACCATCTATTCCTGATTTATTTCAATAAATACTGAAGTTATTGACAAATGTTCCAGATTTACTGGAAACAAACAAACAAAACCCAATTTAGTTTGTGAAGAACACATACAAGCTACATGATAAAATAAAGCTAAGTAAAAATCTGATTTTGAAAATGGCTAACTGTGGCCATAGGCAGGAGTGGCTCCATAAATACCTTATTTCAATTTTTAAGTATCATTTTGTATGCCCCTTTAAACTAAGTTGACAACATATATATATATACTTCTGCCCTGATTTTTCTCTCCCTCTTGATCCTTAAACATTGAAAGGTACTAAGCCTGCTCCTTCCATTTCAAAAAGGAAAATTTTTTTTGTTCTTGTTCACACACACACAAAAAAGGCATCTGCCTTCAGCTCAGGTCATGATCTTAGGGTCCTGGGATCAAGCCTCATGTTGGACTCTGCTCAGCAGGAGCCTCCTTCTCCCTCTAGCTCCCTGCTTCCCCCTGCTTGTGCTCTCTCTCCCTTTCTCTGTCAAATAAAAAGTATCGCAAATGAAAATTATATGAAATATAATAAATAAATAAATAAATAAATAAGGAAAATTTTCATATAAAAAAAATCTCTTTACTTGTTTTTCCTCTGCAGCTACTGGCCTCAGTCCCTCTTCTCCCAACAGTGACTCAACTTAAGAGTTGCCTCACCTAGCACCTCCATTGCCTTCTTTCCCACCCAACTTTTCATGCTATTCCAATTTGTCCTCACCACAACATTCTTCAAAAACAATTTTGCTAAAGTCACCTCCAAGAGCCAAATCCACTAAACATTATTCAATCCTCAATTTACTTGACTTTGATACACCCTTGAAAGACAATGCTCCTTAGGTTTCCTTGACACATACCTTCTTGGTTTTCCTCCTACTTCTCACAGGCCACTCTTTCTCAGCCTCAATTGCTGATTACCCCTAATCAACCATTAAAAGATGGTATTCCTTAGAGCTCTTTTTAAAATTTATCTTCTCAGTCTACATTCACCTAAGTAAACTTTATCAATACCTACACTCCTAAAATTGCCATCTATATACCTGAAATTCTCACATAATTATGTCCAGCCCAGACTGCTTCTCTGAGCTAGACTAGCAACTTTCCATTTCCACTGAATATTTCTCATGTAACTCAAACTCAGTTTATTCAGAAATGAACTAAGAATCTTCTCAGTAACTTAACCCACCACAACCACAACCACTAAAAACAAAAACCAAACCAAAACTCCATACCCACTTTGGCCTTTATCCAGGCTTCCCTACCCAGATATAGCACCACCTTCACTTGATTGCTCCTATCAGAAACACGGGAGTCATACCTCACATCCCATCTCCTTCACTATACACACCTTTCCAATCAAAGGTTTCTTTCCATCTTCTGGCATATCTCCTACAGGTATCCACTTCTCTCCATCTCTACTGGCACCATCATCACCTCTCCTGAACCACTAGAAGCATGTTAACAGATCTGCTAACATCTCCTCTTGTTCTCCCTTCCACAGATTATATTTTCTAAAAAAGACCACATCAATACTTTTGGTGCAAATGCTTTTCTAGGACCTTGCCATTCCCCATTAAAAGGCATGGTCTAAATGTTGAAAATAGAGCTACCCTATGACCCAGCAATTCCACTGCTGGGTATTTACCCTAAAGATAACAAACGTAGTGATCCGAAGGGGCATGTGCACCCGAATGTTTATAGCAGCAATGTCTACAATAGCCAAACTATGGAAAGAACCCAGATGTCCATCCACAGATGAATGGATAAAGAAGATGTGGTATATATACACAATGGAATACTATGCAGCCATCGAAAGAAATGAAATCTTGACATTTGCAACGACGTGGATGGAACTAGAGGGTATCATGCTTAGCGAAATAAGTCAATCAGAGAAAGACAACTACCATATGATCTCCCTAATATGAGGGAGTAGAGATGCAACATGGGGGGTTAAGGGGGTAGGAGAAGATTTAATGAAACAAGATGGGATTGGGAGGGAGACAAACCATAAGTGACTCTTAATCTCACAAAACAAACTGAGGGTTGCTGGGGGGAGGGGGGCTGGGGGGGTGGGGTTATGGACATTGGGGAGGGTATGTGCTATGGTGAGTGCTGTGAAGTGTGTAAACCTGGCAATTCACAGACCTGTACCCCTGGGGATAAAAATATATGTTTATAAAAAAATAAAATTTAAACTGTTTAAAAAAAAATTAAAAATTAAAAAAAAAAAAAAGGCATGGTCTATCTCTCCTCTTTTGAATTTAGGTGGAACTCTAGAACTAACTTGATAAACAGAATACAGAAGTGATGCTGTATGAGTTCCAAGGCTAGATCACAAAAGCAAAGGAGGCTTCCACCTAGTCCTCTCTCTCTCTCTCTCTCACTCAATCTTTCTCTCAGAATGCTTGCCCCAGTGCTTATTCTGAGGCAGTTAGCTCTATATTATGAGGACATTTGTGCAACCTATGAAGAGGCTTATGTGGCGAAAAACTAAGGCTTCCTGCCAACAGACAGTGAGGAACTGAGACCTCCTGCCAATAGCTATGTGAGTGAGCCATGGAGAAAATGGATCCTCTAATCTAATCAAGACTACAGATAACTATAGCCTGCTGATACCATGATGGCAACTGTGGTGGAAGATCTTGAAGCAGAATCACTCAGTTAATCCTGTCCCAAATTCCTGACTCATACCAAGTATAAGATAATACAGTTTCCTATTTTGGCCTACTAAGTTAGGGGCAATTTATTGAGTGGCAATATATAATTAACACAACACTTCTGGTACACTATCATAACACTTAGTATTTTTTCTTTGTTATATTTAACATATTTGCAATTTAAACAAAAATAATGCATGTGGCTTCCTAAGTAAGAGAGAATATGCATTGAGACAAAGCCTCATTAGTTCACTGTTACATGCTACACACCAAGTAATGGCTAATGCATAGTAAGTACTCCAGAAATATTCAATGAAAAATGTCAGTGTTTACCAATATCTCTAAATTCATAACTATAAACATGTTATAATGATAAACCTTTAATGTGTGATGCCATCAAATACCTCAATTTAAAACATAGACTTACAAATAAATAAATATATATAAATATATGACAAATAGAAATAGGGGTGTTTGCATGTGTGTTTATCAAAGTATTAGTATACATAAAATATACTATACTCATTTTACTATCTAGATCTTCCAAACTGGCTTCAGGCAGGCATAAAAAAGAGATTATTTTGAGACATTAAATCTTAAATCTCTGTGTGCTTATCTGACAATGTTTGGTTGTCGTATAAATAACTTAAATCAATTACACACACAGACATGAATCCATGAAAATGCATGTACGTATGTATGCATATATGTATAAATACATACACAGAGAGAGATACACACCCCCTAACCATGTTTGATTTTTAAGGTCTAGCAAGGTACCTAAAATATACAGCAAACTACCTAAGAAATAATGTAAATCATAAGACAATACTGATTTCAAATGACAAGTGTAAATGATAAACCTTCTTGACTTTTTATCAATTGAGTAAGACAAAATAAAATTTGTCTGAGCTATGATGCAAATTTACAGCGTACACTTATATATACTAGATTCGTTAAAACTCATCTAATTGGTGTTGCTAACACTACTTCTGAATAAAAAAGGAATATGCATACTATTCAAAACTGTCGTACTTGGCAGGGAGCAAAACAAATCTGCAGCTAGTAACCAATCACAATGCTTTCTCTCAAAAGTAAATGATTAATTTTTCCAGCTCCCAATTAGTAACTGAGTCCTCTAAACCTTGCAGGGAAGCAAAACAGAGCTGCCTTTCCACATAAAATGATAGTTTAATTCTGAAAACACAAAAGTGACAGGAAAACATGATGTATTCTATGGAGTCCACTTTGCCTAACACACCTTACTCAGAGAATCTAAAAGCAAATAAACAGAAATTACTGTCCATAAAGTGAAATGAAATAATCAGAAAAAATGTTAATCTTTATCATTTGTTCTTCCTAAAAGCAGTTAAAAGGAGGACATATGGTTTGTTCATTTCAAAAGCTAAAATAAGAATAAATAATGGTATGATCCAATTTTTATAACACTACTTGCCAGAGAATCTCAGTGATTAAACTGTTATAGCTTATACAATGCTGACATTAAGATTAAAGTTGAAAATGGAAGAACATTACCTGGCAGCTAATATAGTTAGAAATGACACTTCTCTATCATGGCTCCTTTGCTGTCTCTGGATTATCTTTCCAAAAGAAAATTTTGTTTGAGCAGCACTAGAAACTACACAGGACTGGAGCCCAGAGATCTAGACTTTTGTTCTGGCTCTGATCTAAAATGAGTCAAGATCTTGTGGCCAAGTCACTAAGTCACTCCTTGATTTTACTAACAAAGTGAGGGGCTTATAGTTGGTTAAGTACATAATGGCCCTGCCTGTTCTATGATGTGCAGCTAAAAGCTAGTAAGTCTTAAGAAGGAAATTTTAACTCACAACACTCACTAATAAGGAAGTGAGTAGGTTCATTTTTGTAGAGGTACTCAAAACACACATAAAAGTCTGAGACATACTTGAATATTGCCAATAAGCACATCCATGTAAGAATAAAAGGCAAAAAAGAAGAGGATATAACACAAACTACCAGCAGGAGGTATATATTTTCAGTAATCTAAAACATCATACTTCTTTTTATCAAAAAAGATTTTTTTTCCTTAATGTCAAAGGCTGTTTTAGTTATTCTGAAGTCCCACTAGAAAATGTTGTTTATCCAAATACAAAAAAGGGAAAGTATAATATGATATTGAGAAAAATTCTACTCGCTACTGCTTTCCTTTTATATCTAACTGTAAAACCAACTTCACATGTAACTTCTGAATCCGTTTTTGGCAGCTACAAAACAATTGCCAAAATCTAACTAAAACAGTGCCAATCCTACCAGAACTTCTACACCATGGCAAGGAGAATCTTACAGAAATATTAAAAACCTGCATAGTATCTGCAAAACAAAAACAAAAACAAAAAAAAACCCTCCCTTTCTATTAAAGAGCACATGAAAGGATTAAGGCAGATAAGATAGGCAAAACTGAATACGTAGGCAAAACTGAATACGTGACTAGCCCTTTGACTTCTACAGCTAAGAAAATCAACCACTGCTCTTATTTTAAAAAGGAATCAGTTAAAAGCAACCACCTCAAAAAAGAACCCTCCAATATTACAAACAAGAAACAGTAGTTCCGTAACATGTTAACAACCAGTTCTAACATACCTGAAACTGCACCTACTACTTACTGATTTCTCTGAATGAACACAGAACTATATAGAGACACACAGTAATACAAAAGAATATAGTCTACCTACCACAAATATGTTAATCTTCTAATTATTACACCAGTACTACAGCAGAAGTAATAACTTTGGGCTACTTTCTTCTTACTCTGTTTCTAGTTTGTAAAACATTACCACAGTCCAGGAAGTGTTTTTGGCTTTTTGGTTTTTTTTTTTTTTAAAAGGATGAGGGCACCTGGGTGGCTCAGTTGTTAAGTGTCTGACTTAGGCTCAGGTCCTGATCCTAGGCTCCTGGGATCTATCTAGCCCCACATGCGGCTCCCTGCTCAGCGGGAAGCCTGCTTCTCCCTCTCCCACTCCCCCTGCTTGTGTTCCTGCTCTCACTATCTTTTTCTCTGTCAAACAAATAAAATCTTTAAAAAAAAAAAAAAAGGATGTGACTGGGATCTTACTACAACCACATATCTGGCTAGAATAGGAAATAGTAATAGCCTTTACAGTATCAAAATATACATACAATGGAGGAAAATTAATGAAGAATAAACAAATGTATTAAACTGGAATGGTTTATCAAGAAAAATAATAATAGACTATCTTTATGAGAAGAAAAAAAAATTTTTTTTTTTAAAGATTTTATTTATTTATTTGACAGAGAGAGATCACAAGCAGGCAGAGAGGCAGGCAGAGAGACAGGAGGAAGCAGGCTCCCTGCTGAGCAGAGAGCCCGATGCGGGACTCGATCCCAGGACTCCGAGATCATGACCCGAGCCGAAGGCAGCGGCCCAACCCACTGAGCCACCCAGGCGCCCCGAGAAGAAAAATTTTTAAAGTAGCTAAGTGCCAATGTGCTTTTAATACCACCTTGAAATTCTAGATATCAACAAAATCTTAAAACAGTGCTTTGTACATTTCTTGAAGGAATTAGTATTAGCATATACTTTAGAGTACAGGAGGCATAAGAAATTTTTACAACAGGCACTTAAGAAGAAAATAAATACTGAAAGGAAGAAAATTATATTTGTTCACTGACTCCAAGCAGGTCTATACACTACAACAAACAAGTATAATACGACAATTTAGTAATTCATAGATAATGAAAAAAAGTCATTTACTTTGTTCTGTAGTGTGCCCAATCTCTCAACATCAAAAATATTACATGGCCAGGAAAAACAACACACTGGCATTAAGTTAACCATTACTGAAGACAATCAGGGATTAGTCAGGATATTGTTTTTTTTTTTTTTTTTTTTTTTTTTTTTTTTTTTTTTTTTTAAAGATTTTTATTTTATTTATTTGAGAGAGAGACAGTGAGAGAGAGCATGAGCAAGGAGAAGGTCAGAGAGAGAAGCAGACTCCCCGTGGAGCTGGGAGCCCGATGCGGGACTCGATCCCGGGACTCCAGGATCATGACCTGAGCCGAAGGCAGTCGTCCAACCAACTGAGCCACCCAGGCGTCCCAAGGATATTGTTTTTAAAAGGGGCAGGCAGGTGACAAAATGTCAGTTGGCTTACAAAAATAACTACATCCTTTGCCTTTTTGCTATTTTATACAAATAGTATAAAATATGCTGTTTTAGGATAACCATCTTTAGCATTCCTAAAGTATTTAATGCATCATGACCCAATGTTATTCTGTTAAAAAGAAATTAAAGCCTAGTCTGATGAGGAAAGAATAATACGAGACTGACTGACTTTGTCAAAGACTACCAGGGACAATCATGGCCATAATCTATCAATTATTTCAAACTTAGATCTCAAGAAATTAAACCATCACCTCTCAGTAACTGTTTAATGTTTGCTTTTAAGAAGCTGACCTGCCTTAAGCATGCCCAGCGCTGTCTGACACACTTAACAGTATGCCCTTTGCCCAGCCTAAAGCCACTGAGGAATTCCCTTCAGTCTCCATTACCCTGCCTTTATCACTGTCCACTGTGTCGGAGCCAGGTCCAATATATCACTGCTAGAACCCAGAGTGCCTGTAAAACTGCCCTCAATGGCTTAGAACTGGGAAACCTTTCCTGACACAGTCAGGGCTGTAATATATATCCCTGGACCTCAGATGGAACAAAGAATGCCTTTTCCACAACTGGAATCAACTTCTGTGCATACAAACAAAATGTCCACAGCCACTTCAACAATTTGCTAGACCAGTGCAGTGCAGCAGTTAAGAGCATGAACTCAGGAACCTGAGTTCAAATCCTGATACCCCTTTTACCAATTATATGATATTAGGCAATTACTTTAACTCCCTGTGCCTGTTTTCTCATTTCAAAGTGAAAATAACATTCATAAGACTGCTATAGACTTGCAACAATGCCTGGCATATAGTAATTATTGAATATTAACAGAATTATTTGCAAAGTGTCCATCCAAACCTCAGGTTATGCATTTATGCAAAACAACTGCTTGGTTGGCACGGCAATCATATTTGTTTGTACTGTAGAGACCCCACAATGTCCTAACTGGTTATTTCATCACTAAGGCAAAAGCTTAAATGGATTACCTTGATATCTGTCAAGTCCTACTTTTATAAAAGCCAGGTTACATGGGGTGCCTGGGTGGCTCAGTGGGTTAAGCCTCTGCCTTCAGCTTGGGTCATGGTGTCAGGGCCCTGGAATCCAGCCCCACATCCTGCTCTCTGCTCAGGAGGGGGCCTGCTTCCCCTCACCACCACCCCGCCCCGGCCCACCAGCCTGCCTCTTTGCCTACTTGTGCTCTCTCTATGTCAAATAAATAAAATTTTTAAAAAAATAAATAAATAAAATAAATTTTTAAAAAGCCAGGTTACAGAATATTCAGAATACAAAATACTGTAGTTATATGATTTTATTTTCAGTGTATGCTTGGGGTATAAGCACAAAATGAATTTTTCATACCTGCACAAGTTTGGATAAAGGTTCCAGACTCCATTCACAGTATGACAGCCACTAGCCACATGCAGTTATTACATGTTTAAATAAGTAAAATTAAATTACAAATTCAGTTATTTAATGGTACTAGCCACATTTGAAGTGCTCAATTCCCACATATGGCAGATACCAAACTCTGCTACCACTGTAGAAAGTTCTTTTGGATAACATTGGTATAGACAAAGCCCTCCAGCACTAACCACCTGCTCTACTGGCCTCCATTCACTGTCTTGCCATCCGCTGAGCAGTGGCAGAAAGAACATCTAGATGCGGTGCTCCTCCAGAGGAAGTAAAGTTGGAGACCAAAACTGATCCAATGGAAGGTCTGATGGCCTAATTAAATACAGCTCCAATTTCCACCTCCCCATTAGAAAATAATGTTCTACAGCTATTCACCCAGGTTATTTCCAAGCATAAAGGAAAAAAGAGATAATCAATTTTTACTTAATTCAGTTTTACTTAGTTCCACTTCCTCTTCTTTTCCCCATTTAGTCTACTTGCTTAGTAAAACAAAAAAAGTACTAACCAGGTCCGTTTACCAATGTAGAGTAACAGCTGCAACAGACTAACCAGCTGTGTGGGAAACAAACTGGCCATGTTTCTTCCTAGGCCCTACCACCCACTGTCCAGATGAGGAAAAGGATAAGGAAGCAAGCTGTTCTACTTTGACTCAACAGCTCTGAAAACCTGAAGGATCACTTCTTTTCTTTTTCTCATCTTATTCAAAGGAGTGGTTGGCAGAGAGGATCTGACTTATTCAAATTATAATTCCAGCCTGAAATCACCACAAACTGCAGGAAAAGATAGGATTATAACCCTCTTACAAATCTGGGTCAAGAGAGTTGGAACAACTTTGAAAGACTAAGGGATGAAAGAGACCTGCATCTGGCTCAAAAAATTACATGCTCAGGGATGCCACAAGCTACATTAGTTCATGGTTTCATAATATTTCCAATGTATTACATCTTGCTAGAAAGGAGATTGAATCACAGAGCATCCTAAACCCCGCATGGCTTTTAAAGTAATTTTATTCTGAAATTTATAAATGTTTAAGTACTTTTGGTAGTATCTTTCCTCAGAGAGTATTCTTTCAAATGTCCGTCTCCTCTGAAGTGTTAGAGGGCCCCTAAAGGTTTCTAACAGGTATTTACTTTTTGCAAAGCACAATCGTTTTGAGGTTGGGTTACCTTACGATGAAAAGACCCAGAGTTTGTTCAATTTAGCAAATAAAAATACGGGATGATCTCTGTGAATTACTTCTTATACCTGCACATAAGTCTAGAATTATTTCAAGATAAAAAGTTTAATTAAAGAAAAACAAAGAATAACAGGTAAATTTGAAATTTAAGATAAACAAAGAATATTTAGCATAAATAAATCCTATGTCTATTTGGGACATACTTACTAACACGTTATTTGTTATTTACTTGAAATTCAGCTTAAATGAGGTGTACTGTATTTTATCTGGCCTCTCTAGACCCAAAAGTATTAGCTTTCACAAAATCTGGAAAGGGAAAGAGTGGAAGTTAACAAAATCTGAAATCATAATTAATATGGATAGAGTAAATAGAGATACTACAGAGGTGTGCTTTTAAAACAAGTAAAGACATGCATATGAGCAAACCCTAAGCCTCTGAATCAAAAACCAGTTCATGAGAATCTTGTTGGAGAAATTTTTTCTCATTAGTTGTGCTCAATTCGAGCTCCCACTCTGATAATTTCATCCTGTTGACACAAATCCCAAATAGCGGCACAGACTTGTGCTTCTCTACCCTCTTCAGTTCAGGCTTGTACTCAGAGTGAAGGACTCTGGAAATGTCTCCTGATTTTGTTCCTACAGAAGATCTAGGCCTGGACCCTCTCCATTCCAGCTATGGCAGTCACCTGACCCTCAGCCCATCCACTGGGTGTTTAGATCAGTAGCTCTTGGTCAGATGTAACTATAACTACAAACCCACTCTGGCTACAGGCTCTTCTAAAAACCTTCCAGAAGCAAAAACAAAAGACATCCAGCTGAGGTGTAACCAACAAGTAAACTTGTCTTGGTAAATTCACTCTAAAAAAACTAATTTATTTAACTCCTCATACAGGCATACCTCAGTTCACTGTGCTTTGCTTTACTGCACTTCCCTTTATTGTGCTTCACAGATGCTGTGTTTTAACAAAATTGAAGGTTTGTGGCAACCCTGCCTCAAGAGGTCTGTCGGGCCGTTTTTCCAACAGCATCTGCTTACTTTGTGTCTTTGAGCTACATTTTGGTAATCCTTGTACTATTTCAACTTTTTTCATTATTATTATATTTATTATAGTGATCTGTAATCAGAGATTTTGATGTTACTACTGTAATTATTTGGGGACACCACAAACAGCATCCATAATACGAGGAACTTAATAAATGTTGTGTGTTCTGACTGCTTTAGTGACCATTCCCCTGTTTCTCCCTCTCCTCAGGCCGTCCTATTCCCTGGGACACAAGAATACTGAAATTAGGCCAATTAATAATGCTTCACTGGCCTCTAAGTGCCCAGGTGAAAGGAAGAGTCACAGGTCTCTCACTACTTCAGTAAACAGACCAATGATAAGTAAGTGAAACAGTCTTACCGCTTATATGGATAAAGTTCTTGTGGTCCAGACAAAATATCAAAACAGCTACAACATTCCCGAAAGTCAAAGCCTAATCTAGAGCAAGGCCCTAACTCTCTTCAATTCTAGGAAGGTTGAGAGAGGTGAGGAAGCTGCAAGAGAAAAATCTGAAGCTAGCAGATGTCTTTCATGAGGTTCAAAGACAGAAGCTGTCCCTCTTAGATAAAAGTAGAAAGCAAGTCAGCAAGTGCTGATGTAGCTGATGTACAAGTTGCAGCCTGTTATCCAGAAGCTAGGAATGCAGCTAGGATAATTAAAGAAAATGAGAACATGTAGCTAAAATAATTAATGACAGTGGCTACAGTAAAGAACAGATTTTCAATGTAGATCAAACAGCCTTGTATTGGAAAATGATGCCACCTAGTACCTTCATAGCTAGAGAGGAGAAGTCAATGCCTGGCTTCAAAACTTCAACGGCTGATTCTCTTGTTGGGGGTTAATTCAGCTGGTGACCTTAAGTTGAAGCCAGGGCTCATTTATCATTCAGAAAATCCTAGAGCTCTAAAGAATTTTGCTAAATAGACCGTGTCTGTGCTCTGTAAATGAAATAGCAAAGCCTAGATAACAGCACATCTGTTTACAACATGGTTTACTAGATATTTTAAGCCCACTGTTGGGACCTACTGCTCAGAAAAAAAAGATTCCTTTCAAAATATTACTGCTCATTGACAATGCACCTGGTCACCCAAGAGCTCTGATGGAGATGTACAATGAGATTAATGTGTTTCCATGGCTGCTAACTCAACATCCATTCTGCAGCCCATGGGTCAAAGAGTCATTTCAACTTTCAGGTCTTATCATTTAAGAAATACCTTCTGTAAGGCTATAGGTTGCTATAGAAAGTGATTCCTCTGATGGATCTGGACAAAGTAAATTGAAAACCTCCTAGAGAGGATTCACCATTCTAACTGCCATGAAGAACATTCGCGACTCATGGGAAGAGGTCAAAATATCAACATTAACAGGAGTTTGGATGTTGATTCCAATCATCACTGATAACCCTGAAGGGTTCAAAAGATTTCAATAGAGGAAGTTAACTCAGATGTGGTAAAAACAGCAAAAAGAATTAGAAATGGAGCCTGAAGATGTGACTGAATTGCTGCAATCTCATGGTAAAACCTGAGGGGAGGAGGAGTTGCTTCTTATGGATAAGCAAAGTGGTTTCTTTTTTTTTTTTTTTTAAGATTTTATTTATTTATTTGACAGAGAGAGATCACAAGTAGACAGAGAGGCAGGCAGAGAGAGAGAGAGAGAGAGAGAGAAGCAGGCTCCCTGCTGAGCAGAGAGCCCGATGTGGGACTCGATCCCAGGACCCTGAGACCATGACCTGAGCCGAAGGCAGCGGCTTAACCCACTAAGCCACCCAGGCGCCCGCAAAGTGGTTTCTTGAGATGGAATTTACTCCTGGTGAAGATGCTGCAAAGACTGTGAAAAAAACAAGAGGTTTAAAGTATTATATAAACTTAGTTGATAAAGCAGAGTCAAGGTTTAAGAAAACTGACTCTAACTTTGAAAGAAGTTCTACTCTGGGCACAATGCTATCAAACAGCATCACATGCTACACAGAAAATGCTTGCGGAAGAAAAAGTCAATCGATGTGGCAAACTTCATTATTGTCTGTCTTTAAGAAACTACCATGGCTACCCCTACTCTCATCAACCATCACCCTGACCAGTCAGTACTCATCAACATCAAAGAGCTTGCTTTAAAGCATATATAGATGATTAGGGTTTTTAAGCAATAAGGCATTTTTAAATTAAGGTATGACATTTTAATATGACACTGCACACAACAGACTACGGCAATAGTGCAAAGAGAACTTTTATATGCACTGGGAAACCAAAAAATTCATTTGGCCCACTTCATTGTGATATTCACGTTATTGCAAGAGTCTGGAACTGAACCCCCACCCCCCAAATCTCAGAGGTATGCCTATAAACATCTTTGCTGCTTCACAACTCAAACAAATATACTTATGAGAACATCTAAGACACAGATATCCAAAGATTAAAACTATAAAAATAAATCTATTAAATTGAAAAAAATACACATTTATATAACTGCAAGTTCTCCAATAGTCCTTGTAATGGGAAGCTATAAGCCAGGGGAATCAAACTCAAATGCTCTAAAGTGCCAAGTAAGTAATGCATATTAGTTATGTAAGCCAGCATACGGGGAAGAGTGAGGACTATGGTGAAACAGAAAATGCCTGCCACCTCAAAAGAGATGCATACTGCATTTGCTTTTCAGCTCTACGCGCCTGACCTGCGGTAACTCATTACACATCTGCAGCCCTTCTCGGTACCTACATACCCCTCCAGTGGAATTGATGCTACCCCAGTCTCAGGGACAGAGCAGTCACCTAGGCATGAACCACATGTACAGAACCCTTCACTTCACTCACCCCATTGTGACTAATTCAATGGTGATTCCAATTAGTGTTAATGAGATGCAATTAGACTTCTGATGAAAATACTGGAGCCAGGATCTCACACTATTTCACACTGCATCTGAGCCTGAAGGATGTAGCTGGGTGATACCAGCAGTTATCTTGTCACCACAACAAGAAAACCCGTCTCATGATGGAGTCAACTAAATGGAAGCAGAGCTAGCAGATGGAGAGGTAAGTCAGATGCTGATGACATACCTAATGGCCAACTCTCCCCTGAACTTTTCAGTTATGTGAAACAACTTTTTTAGTAGTGCCATTATTCAGTTATGCCAACAAACATGTTCTTCTTAAGCCAGTTTGTTTTGAGTTTTCTACTAATGCAACCAAATGAGTCTTGATACATGCATTCAAAGTCAATATTTAAAAATAACTCACAAACAGTGCTGAGTTTGGCTTATAGGCTGCCAAAATGCAAGTAAGTATATGCAAATAGAAGTCCCTGGGTTTTAGTTAAAATTCTTTCAAAACATATTCTATATAAGAGAGAGTCTCCCTTAAGATTTAACATACAAACACTAGCCTTTAAAACTACGTTTGGCAAAAGGCCAAGAAGCAAGAGTGGTCTTGCTTATCACTTACTATTACTTTTTTTTTTTACTTATTTTATTTACTTTTTTTTCACAGTAGACTATACCACCTTCACCTCTTTAAAAAGAAACAAGCTCTACGCATGTGCATACAACATAAACATAAACTGACAAGTATTCCCGGTCACAGAGTATTGTCCAAACTGATTATCCTTACTCTTCACCTCCTACCCTGCCCACACACACCTGATGTCATGAGAGCATCAACGCAGTGTGAAGAACAGCATGACCTCTGGGACCAGACAGACTCTGAGTCTGAATCTTGTTTCCATCATTAATTAGTATGTCTTTAGACAAGTTACATAATCCCTCAAAGATTTATTCTTATTTCTAAAAAGATGATAATACATCCCGGAAAGAACTAAAGAATAATATATGTAAATTATGTAACAAAATTACCTAAGCATAGTCAGTAAGTGATAGCTATTGTTTCAAATGGGCATGCACAGCTGCAATTAACTAACACTTGTCATAATTCAACACAGACAAAAAAAGTAGATGGCAATAAAAATGCACAAGGCTAAACATCTTGGAAAATGCAGTTTGGTTCTATCAGGTACTATGTGCAAAGTTTCTAATATTAAAATTTAGTGTTCAAAAACAACAAATTGGGGGCGCCTGGGTGGCTCAGTGGGTTAAAGCCTCTGCCTTCACTCAGGTCGTGATCTCAGGGTCCTGGGATCAAGCCCCGTATCAGGCTCTCTGCTCGGTGAGGAGCCTGCTTCCCCCTCTCTCTGCTTGCCTGTCTGCCTGCTTGTGATCTCTGTCAAATAAATAAATAAAACCTTTAAAAAAAAACACACACACACAAAAGACAGCAAATTGCCTTATGGCATTCGGGTAGTGAATAGAAATCACAATCCAAAAAATGGAACTCTATCTTATTTAAAGTTTATCAAATAAAGTCCAACAAACTATAGTTAGATTAAGTCAACTTCAAATCCTGAAGCAATGTTATCCCTCCTAGAAGTTCTTAGAAAGACATAAATAATTTCAATTAAAACTATTTACAAAAATTAAAGAAGTCCAGAGTGAGAAGACTAAATCTGCTCATTACAGGTTGCCTGAAATATGAGTATTGTTAATGGCAAGATTATCTCTAACAAGATAGAACATTTAAAATATGTTAGCTCATGTTTGTTGAGAAAGTGTTACTTTAAAAAAATCAAACTCATAACAAATGACATTTCAGTTTATAAAACCAATGAAACCAATTAAAAAAGAACAGAGAGACTCCCTCTCAATTATGCACATACTACCATAAGATACCAGTAATGAAGAAGCATGGGCAGAGAGACATGTTTCAAAACAAAATCCTTTAGAAAACAGCCTGCATTTCTGTACTGACTGTTGAACTTTTGGACCTTTCACGTCTAATTACCTCTAGCCAAAAAAAGGATTATAAACCTTGCTTTTACAAACAGGGGCGTGTCCCAGTTTTTGATATCTATGCACAATAAAAAGAGGTAAAGGGAATAACAACAAGTTAATCCATAGTATGTGGAAGGACTCAGGGCAAACATTCTAAATCCATGCTGTCCAATACAGTAGCTCCTAGTTACCTGTGCTTAATATTAAGCACTTACAGAGTAGCTGGTGTGAATGAAAGTATGTTGTAAGTGTAAAATATACACCAGATTTCATAATATTGTACCAAAACAAAGTTAAAATAGCTCATCAATAATTTCATGTTGATTACATGTTGAAATAATAATTTTGGATATTTGAGTTAATAAAAATATATTAAAAATTAACTTCACAGATTTCTTAATTTTTAATGTGGCTATTAGGAAAAAAAGTTACATAGCTGGCATGCGTTATATTTTTATTAAATAGCACTATTTTAAATCATGCCACCTGAACTTAAGAGTTTAGAAAATTTTCTTTTGTAATCCTTCCTAAATTTGTTTTTAACAGCAAAAAGAGTTAAGTATCTGCTGCTTTACACAATCTACATTTCCTGTACCCCATCCACACATTTTCATATAACCACTTAGCATGCCTTGCTAAAAGCAGTGAATATGAAATAAACATATTAATATATGATACAGATTACACTTGAAAATAGATCAGAAAACATTGTGCTGTAACTAGCAAACTAGTGTTTTTATCATGCAGCCAATAACTTATATACATTTTCATTAAAACAAATCCATGAAAATGAATCCATTCCAAGAGGTAGGTAGTAGGCCAACCATAGGTCGACCTACTGCCTAGAATTCCACCTGCAAGCAAGGTGTAGAAGGCCACATACACCTCCAGCTAATGCCAACTGGGCTTCCACTGTATTGCCTGTTGCTTGTGATATTCAGGCCTTTGAATCTCCATGTCTAACAACTAGAAAAGCACAACTTCCTTGTAAACTTCCATTACTAAAACAGACATGGACAAGCATCACATCTTTTTCTTTAGCCACAAATATTTCATAGTGAGGAGAGCACTTACTGGAGGATTAAAAAAATAAAATTATAAAATCTCCTTATCCCTATTTGAAAAGAGTATTTTTTAACAGATTTCAAGTTGAACTGCATCCAGACCATTCTTCCCCCAGAATCATCCATTTGTCAATTAGTTACCCAAGTCTGTTTAACCACCACAATTCAAGTTACAGGCTAATCTGCTACTTCTTTTTTTGTTGTTAAAGATTTTATTTATTTATTTGACAGAAAGAGAGAGAGATTACAAGTAGGCAGAGAGGCAAGCTGAGAAGAGGAGGAAGCAGGCTCCCCACTGAGCAGAGAGCCCGATTTGGGCCTCAATCCCAGGACTCTGAGATCATGACCCAAGCCGAAAGCAGAGGCTTAACCCACTGAGCCACCCAGGCACCCTAATCCGTTACTTCTAAATCCCAACTCCTCTTTCAATACCCTCCAAACACTTCCTACTGCCCTTCATGTCAGGATGCTTACCTTCAGTTGTGAGAGGACTGACTCATCGGGCTACTTTTGGCTTTTTTCTACTTCTCTGCCTAATCCTCCCCATTGAATTTGAGGTATTCTCTCAACCTACCCTGTCTCCAAATCATCTCTTTTGTTCTATTTCCACGTCTTGTTTCCTTACACATTCATCATTGGCAGGTGGACTTCCAGGACTGAAGGCAAAACATAATTTTATTTTTCTTTTCCCTGGGTATTTAAGAAGCTCCTTAAATTCTACTTTCAACATGCAAGCTCTCAATTTTCTGGAGGCAATCTAGTTATTTCTCTCCCACCTATCTTTCTTGAATAAGTGACAGACATATTTTACTTTGTTTCTTTGCACTAATGGACATTAAATGTAATCATTATTTATAAAACTCCAGAACTCAGAAAGAACTTTGTGGTCCCCTAAACTTCCTGAAATGTTATGGGTAAGTATTTTTTGAAGAGTTGGTTCATAGCTTTCAAAGGTTTTTGAAGCAGTCCAAGTAGTGTTACCCACCCCTCTCATGTTGTTTCCAGTTTGTGCCTAAGAGCTTGTGTGAATTCATATCCTTCATCTAGTCATTATTTATGAATCTTGATATTTTTATTATTGATATAAGTGCCTTATAATACATATTCTTTGCAACGCTGCTGCGAATATTTTTCCTGTGTTTAAAATTTTGTTCCTTTCATAGCACAAGAGCTGTTACTTTACATATATATATTAGAATTTCAATCACCTTTATGATTTTGCTTATGGATTAAAAATTAATTTTCGGGTCTGATCACAGCCACCATACTGCACAGCTCCAGGGTGCCCCATCTACTACACTCTATGCTGTGCTCAACAGACTACAGTATACATGATACCCCCTGCAGTCATTCGATGTGAATGTTCCAGAACAACCAGCAGTACAGATGCCCATTTCCCAAAGGTTTCCAACAGTTTGATTTTTTACAATATACTTAAGAATTTCATCCATCTGGAGCTTATATTATAAAAGTTGCGATTAACAATTTTTTAAAACATTATTTGTTTATTCCAATTTCACATAACAAATAATCTTAACCCCATGTTTTGGAAAGTCACTTTAACTTTAGTTAAAGTATTAGTTTAAGTATTAACTTTTAATACACTTTAAGTATTAGTTTAATAGATTAAGTCTCAATATGAACCTCTATTCAGCAAAACTTTAAAACACAGATAATATAACTTCAGTGTGCCAGAAACTGTGCTAAATGCTGACAATAAAAAAATGCCAAAGATGGTTCCATAACACAGAATTCCTAGCCTTACCACAGAGTAAGTCAATTACCATAGTGTATTGTATTTTTTTAAAACTTTATCCCACTCATCACTGCTCTTTGTGAACTAGAATTATTTCGTCTTTATTTTTTTATTTTTTTTTAAGATTTTATTTATTTATTTGACAGAGAGAGGTCACAAGTAGGTAGAAAGGCAGGCAGAGAGAGAGGGGGAAGCAAGCTCCCTGCTGAGCAGAGAGCCCGATGCGGGTCTTGATCCCAGGACCCCTGAGATCATGACCTGAGCCAAAGGCAGAGGCTTAACCCACTGAGCCACCCAGGTGCCCTATTTTGTAAGTCTTTATACATAATGACTCTAATACCTTATTTTCAAAATCCTCTTTCATAAACATGCTGATTTATTTTTCCATATAACAACTGCTATATAATATTATGTGTAACATACTCTAGGTATACATTTAATACACTAAAAGATGAAACAGGATTATTATCCACATTTATGAGAGAGAAATTAAATAACTTGCTAAAAATCTCACAGTTACCTTGTGGAGTTGGGACTTGAACTTCTATTTGTCTAGTCAGTTGGAGTTCTTGGATATATTAAATATATTTGGATATATTAAAAAAGACATTTGGGGGATAGTGGGGAGGTTCTGTCTGTCTCTGCCTTCCAATATTTGTAGTCTTTGTTCTCTGTTCTTTATACTATAGTCACAGTTATTATATAACCACAATGGGAGCATCCCTGGCTTTTCTCCCCACAAATTTAAAAGAACTGTTCACAGTATTTTCAATAAGCAGAATATTGGCTTTTTCAAAGAAGAGTATATTTTATTATTTTAAGGGAAAATTCTACTTCAATGTTTAAATTAGGAGTCAGTTAAAATATACCAAATGACACACAGTATTACAAGTGACTAGGCAAATGCAAATATGAACCACAAGGAGATGCCACTTCACACTGACTAGAATGCTTATAGTCAAAAGCCAGAAAACAGGTGTGATAAGGGTATAAAGAAATTGGACCCCTCATACATTTATTGGTGGGAAATTAAAATGCTGCATACAGCATTGTACAAAGCGATCTGGCAGTTTCTCAAAAAGTTAAACAGAGAACTACCACATGACAAAGCAATTCCACTCCTAGAAATACACCCCAAAGAACCGAAAACAGGTATTCAAACAAATGCTTTTACGCAAATGTTCATATCAGCACCATTCACAGCGGCCAAATGGTAGAAATGACCCACATGTCCATAAATGATGAATGGATTAAAATATACCAAATGCTTTTATTTTGTATTCTACATCTCAAAATGCTCTGTAATTTTCTTCTGTAGCCTATGGTAAGTAATGTCACAGGACTAGAAACGGCCACTCTACACAGTCTTCTAACAGACATCCTTTGATTGTAGGGTTAATAGTCTAATAAATGAATTCTACTTGTTTTTACAATTTTAATACTGCTGGTCTTCGGTGAAATTATACAACTGTCATGTTAGCAGTGTTGGGGTCATGTTGGGGATTTAGATTATACTTGCCTCAAAACATGTTTAAGGTAGTTTTTCAATTCTGGTATAAAAGATAAGAAAATATCTATGCTCTAGAATAAGAGATAAGAAAATATCTATTGCTTAGAAGTTTAACACATCCATAAATCTACGGAGAAAACTATTTAGCAGAAGTATAAGATTTTTAAGGTTATTCTATAAATAATCTAATGTTTTTGACTGAATCATCTTCTGTTAATTACCTGAAGAGACTACTGTTGACATTGTTTTATTTTGTTTTTTTAAATAGAAACACATGAATGAGATTTAGAGATGTCTCTGGCATAATTAGCTCAGCTATCTTCCTCCAAAGTTGCATCTTACTAAGTTCTGATTTACTTCTATTTTCAGCTGTTTGCACTAAAATTTCATGTCCTCAATTAAATCATTAGTTACACACACAAAGCCTTTAGGTTTAGTAGACTCATCCCACACACACTTTTACTAATACTTTTGTATTACGACACCGGCATTCAAAGTATAGGTGATGCTTAAAATATCTAGCCATTACAATCAAGTAAAAAACATGAGCTTAACTGTTCTTCTCTACTGAAAATAAATGGCATTTTATTATCTCCTCTGCCCCTTCCCCACTAGCTCTATCCCAACTAAGACCTTAAGTCTCAAGAGTGCTAGTTCTCAAAAAATTATTAGAGGGCCACCAGTATCTGAATCCTAAGACATGCTTCTTAAAATGCACATTCTCAGGCCACTCTTACAACTACTAAATCAGAATCTCTGCTCTGGATAATTGATTACGAGAATCTTAATTCACCAAGCCAAACCAGAACACTGCCCACATATAGCACCAGAGTGAGATGACTTAGCATACTGACTGGGGAATTTGTGAAAGTGAAAAAAATGCTACTAATAATTGTAAGTCAGGATGTATGGTCAAAGAAGGGTTTCTATAGCATGCTCTCTATACTTTGAGAATTTGGCTAGTTTCAGAACCACTTTCAACTAAAGAGTTTATTGAAATTATTCTAAAATGTAATGCAAGAACATTACACTAAGAGATGAAAATATAAAGAAACATGAGACCCATACCCAATTCTGGTACCCAGTCTAGCTGGGAAGAAAGGGAAAATGACAAGAGGTAGTAAGTAGCAAAGAATAAATAATACATAAGCCTCTCAAAAAGGAGATGTGCAGGAAAGGCTTCACAATATGCAAGATTTGAAATGGGCCTTAAAAGATCACTACTGCTTGGATGAAAGCCAGTCTGGGCAATGAGAGGAGGTAAACACAGATGCAGAGCCCAGAAAACCCATGTTTTGCCCAGAAGGTGGGAAAAAGACCCATTTTCACTGGAGCACAGGACTTTTGTATACATTAACAGGAAAAAAAAAGTCAGGAGCCAAATGCACAAAAGTTTGATCACTGAGATTGCTAAGATTTTTTTTATTTGAGAGAAAGAGAGAGAGAATGAGCACACAAACATGTAAGAAGGGGGAGGGGAGGGCCTGAGGGAGGAAAGAGAGAATCTGAAGCAAACTCCCTAGGGAGCATGGAACCACATGGCGGGGGGTTCAATTTGAGGACCCTGAGGATCATGACCTAAGCCAAAACCAGAAGTCCAATGCTTAACCTACTGAGCCAAGCCACTCAGGTGCCCTGTAACTACTGAGACTTCTGAGGAAATTCTGTAATCAAAGACTCCTCCGACACAGTGGGACATGAGTGCCCAGAGGAGATAAGAGATAAAAGATACACACGTGGGGCCACTGGGTGGCTCAGTCAGTTAAGCATCTGCCTTCAGCGCAGGTCATCCTGGGATCAAGTCCCAGGTAGAGCTCCCTGCTCAGTGGGTAGGCTGCTTCTCCCTCTGCCCCTCCTCTCCACCTGTGCGCTCTCTCTTTCAAATAAATCTTAAAAAAAAAAAAAAAAAAAAAAAAAAGATACACAGGTGAAGAAAGAACAGTATCACGTGTAGGAAGAAATACTAAAGAAGAGTAATTAGGAGAGGAAAAAAAATTTCATGAAAAACAGAAAAGAAGTTGAAAAGTAAAGAGACATTAACAAGGTGAGCACTTAAAATTAAAAAAAAAAAAGAAACTACAAGTAAGTCATATGAAGAAAACACTGACAGCTAAGATTGCCAAATGACTTTCCTAAATAAAATAGAAGACAAAAAGCCAGATTACAAAAAGATGAAAGAAATACATACAAGACAGAAAAGTAGAGAAGTAACTATATACATGGCTCAATTAAAGATAAATGAGATGCCAGAGAGGAGATAATGAGAGAAAAAGAGGACAGAATTAAATGGGCTTTAAAAAACAGAAGAGGTTAACATAGATTAGAAATAAAAGAAAGCAGAACAATGCAGTTTGAGGCAATGGGCCAGCATAAAAATCCCATTAGGTATACAGCTTTTTCACTAAATAAAATAAAATTCACTAAATAATAAAAAGATCAAAAGAATATTCAAAGATACATCTCTGCAAGAGAGTGTGTATATACATATGTTAAGCTCATGCACAAAGTTCAAGTTTAGTATGATAGTTCAGAATCTGGCAGAGCTATAAAAAGTAAAATGCTAGAGGAAGAAAATATCTATATTTTTTGCATGGAAGATAATTACGTAGGCAGTAAATTCGCACACATTTGGTCATGACAGATTTTACATTAGAAATTTACTAAAAATTATTATACATTATTTGAAGCAATGCTACACAATTTTATTACAATGTTATGATTAGCTATCATTACAATGTGGAATCTAGACCAGTAATCTGTAACTGGAAGTGATTAACCCCTTTTCCCTCCTTAAGACATTTAGAAATGGGAGGAGAAGGTAGTTTCTGGTGCCCATTATACTGGGACAGGCACTATTAGCATTTAGGCAACAGAATCCAAGGATGCTCAAGGTCTTCCAAGGAAAAGCACAATCCAGCCCAAAATACGAAGGGGGGCCCTAATGAGAAACACTGTAAGTAGACAGAAAGGTTGCTTATCTTGTATATTTACATTACAAGGGGGCTGATTCTTAAATTCATTTCCTGTGATAAATTAATTTGATTCTGATAAAGGTCTTTATATTCCACCTTGATCTATTTTAATTCAGAACTTAAAAACAGACCTGTAGTTCCAATAAAGGTATTTCAGTCATCCTAATGCTAAGACTTACTAATTATCCCTTGACAAATGATGAAGAGGTGGCTAGGGGAATATCACATGTTTAAAACAATAGCTTAGGTATTCAGTTTCTTAAATAATATCTAAGGCAATGGTTAAGTTGAATGTATGTATTTGCCTTTGCATTATTTTTAACCTGAAGTATGTCCAGGCAATTTTTATACATCTAAAGTTCCCTAAGGTAAAGCAATTTAAGCTGAAGTTTATTTAAAACTAATAAGATCTATAAGGATTATAATGGCAATATACAGAAGTACTGCAACAGACTGAAACACAACAGATTTGAGTTCACAATGATTCTAAAAAGGATTCTAGGAAACTATTATTTTGAAAAAGCACTAAAAATAAAACTGGTAAACAAGAAAAAGAATTAAACACTTAACTCTGCCTTCACTAGGTAACTCACCCAACTGGTTAAACAAATGCAAGATGCGGTTAAGATTCTCTTTAGAGAACTATTCCAATGGTTGCTAACAGCACAAAAAGAAAATCAGATCTTACAAGTCTCCTGATAGAAAAGCACACTACCTATGAGGCAGTTGTGTCAAAAAAAAAAAAGAAAGAAAATCAAACCTGAATCTGATCAGACCTCTTGACCTAACTCCCAAATTTAAAGGAAATACTGAACACATATAAAGATACTAAAACTACACCATAGGAATGCAATATCCAGACTCTCAGAAACACCACCAGTTCTTTCATTAAATTGCAAAAATGGGGGGGGGGGGGAGAGAATTTACAGATTAGAAGAGATATAAAAGACATACCAACCAATATCTCGGTCTACTTTATTTGGATACTGATTCAGGTAAGTTTTGAGGGGGCACCTGTCTAGGACATCCATGAGACATTTGTAAATTTGAACAATTAAGGAACTTAGACTTAAAAAATGTAGGTGTGTTAATGACACTAAGTTAAGTTAAAAGAGTCTAAGTTAAAAGAGTCCCTATTTTTGAAAATACATAGCCAAATATCTGCTCTTTAAAAATGTAGATGAAGGGGCACCTGGGTGGCTCAGTGGGTTAAAGCCTCTGTCTTTGGCTCAGGTCATGATCCCAGGGTCCTGGGATCAAGCCCCTCGTCGGGCTCTGCTCGGTGGGGAGCCTGCTTCCCTCTCTCTCTCTGCCTGCCTCTGTGCCTACTTGTGATCTCTGTCTGTCAAATACATAAATAAAATCTTTAAAAAATAAATAAATAAAAACGTAGATGAAATGATGTCGGAAATTTGCTGATTCAGTGTAATATGGGAGGGTGAAACAGATGGACTTACAGATGAAACAAAACTGGTCAACGGTTGGTAACTACTGAAACTGGATAAAGGCTACATGAGGATTCGTCATAATAGTCTGTTTACTTTCGTAGATGTTCAAATCGTCCGTAATAAAAAGTTAATTTAAAAAAACTAAGAAACCTCAGCAGGAGGGGAAAGCAATCATTTGCAACATGTTTATTTTAGGGTTTTAAAAAAAGAACAAAATGAATGCTTGGCATAGTCCTCTAATGGATATGGGGATATTAAGCATCTGGGAAGATAAAACAGAAATGTCTTTTAAAATTTTAAACAGTGGTGTAAAGAAAATAAAGAAAATCTAAAGGTATACTAGTTAAAACTGCCATTGAATTCCACATGGAACACATGCATCTAAGTTCGTGTTCAAACCCATCAAATGCCAGCTTTTTTCTCATTGTGATAGCAGGTAAATTTAGCAGAAGCATATATATCACAAATCCAACAAATATTACCAATACCCTTAGAAGCAAGTGTGAAACAAAAATAAAACCATAAAGCCAAGGCCTTATGGTGCCCTCTATATTTTGTTGTTGCTACTGTTTAAATTGAGAAGACTACAGAAAGCAATAGGAAGCCATAAAAAATATGTAGCCACAATCTTCTGAGATTGATTCTCTTGGGGGACCCTGAATAAATGGATTCTTGACCTACTAAAATTTAATGTGAAAAAATGATCCATTTGTAAAAGACCTATAAGATTGTAAATGGCAAAACGAACTACAAATAACCACCCTCAGAAAGGGAATGAATGTTGTTTATAAAAAGTGAGAGGCATGGATATAAAGGGAGGATCATCATGATGATTTAGAAGTAAAGGAAAATAAAATAAAAAGGTAACAAAATTCATGTTTCCCTAGGCCTTTCATTCAGACCAAAACATGTGGAGCTATACTCCCAAAAGCAATTTCAGACAAGAGATGTCGTTATTTTTCCCCAGACAAGCTAGAAGTTAAACAGAATGACAAAGTGTATTTGCTCTGGGACAGTGAAGTAGCAAAAAAACTTTGGAAGGGCGTAACTGGTCCAAATCCTTCCAAACCAGGCAGACTAAACCACAGACAATGAATGAAGATGGAAATACCGCAATTCCTTTCAGTTTTGTTTGCTGCAAATAACCAATAAATTAAAATAATTATAACATATACTCAGGACCAAGAAGGGACTAAAAATTTTTTTAAATGTAATGATCCTAGAAATTTGGCCCTATTGCTGTTATTCTTGAGGTTAATCGCTTCCGACTGACCATCACATCTGAAACAGGTGTTATTAATAAGCTTATGCTGTTTAGCTACACACCCTTATAAAACCAATGAAATGTCAACAACAGAAAAATGTCAAAGCTTTAGAATCCAACTTTAAGACCGCCTTTAGACAAAATGCAAGGCACAGATTGATTCATAAAACTCAGTTTCATTAATATAAAACAAACCATATAAACCTAGCAGGTCACTCTGAGAACATTAGTAGGTCTGTTTTGCCAAGTGCACGAGCTCCTTTTCCAAAGAGATTCATAAGAAGAAAGCAAATCCCCATCCTACTGTCTGGGAATAATTTCTGTAACAAATTCACAAATTTAGGAAAAACAGGGATTAAATGAACTATGAAACTATAAAAAACAAGACAAAATTAAGAGGACTCTAACATGAAGCCAAATTTGTTAAAAAGTGGTATCTAGTGCCAGTATCAAAAAACAGTAGTGCATACGGTGTTGTGAAATCTGCATTCAAAATCTTCTAAAATCCTATGTGATTGGGACTTTTCTCCATAAAGCCTGGAGTTCTTATCTGCAGAGTGATTTTTTCCAACTTCAAAGCAATTCATAAACATGGACTGCTTCACAATACTCCAGAGACAAAAGCAGAGGTAGATTTAAAGATATTCCTTTGCCCACAGGAAAGTCATACACAAAGAACTACAAGGCAGAGAACAAAGATTTGCCTTTTCCGTTATGACTATACTCAGTCCCTGACCTTCTTTCTTACAGGGGAAGAGAATAAGGCAAGAGAGCTGACAACTGGGGAATGCTCCCTGGGGGTGAGGGGGGGAGAAGCTTAAATTATTTTAAAAAGTGCTTAAATGATTTAAAAAAAAAAAAAGGTAAGAAAACCTAGCACCCCCAAGCTAAAGAAGGAAACACTTTTCTTTCTCCAACTCACCATCTGGACCTTACACACCAGGTCCTAAAACCCTACAACAAGCAGTATTTTGGGATCCTTCAAGGAACTATAAACAAACAAAAGGGAGATATACTTAAACTAAGCATGCACCTACAGACCCATAATCAACTCTGAATGTTTGTGCCAGATCTCTTAAGCAGTTCTATACAAAAGCAGAAGTCCTTACTTTTATGTCAAAAAGTAAACCTAGATTTTCGCCCCGCATCTGTTATGTATATGCACTACATAGGTGACATTTGGCAATCTTCTCAACTACTCTAAGATTCAGGTTTGAAATCTTAACAAGAATGATTTTTTAGAGGGTTCTTCTGGGAAGGAAACAAGTTAGTGTGTCAACACGTACTGGTCTGTGGGATCCAGTCCAGTGTCAGGCTGGATGCTCAATTATTATTTCCTCTTTTGAAGTAAGAGTGAAAGTCATCTATTAATGGAAGTATATATCCTTTGTGGCAGAAAAACGATTTTTCACTGAATATCCATATGCTCCCCCACATTTTCCAGCCACCGTGCAGTCAGCGGAGGCCAGGAGATTAACTCAGGTCTACTTCCAGACCAAAGCTCTTAAAAGCTGGCACATGACCCTTTACCTCTCTTGCTTAGACACATGCTTCAAATGGCAGAGCTACAAGATGCAAGAAGCACAATCTGAGTCCACAAGTGGAAGAGCTACCCAGGAGAGCTCCTGGACCTACAGCAGACTTGATATGAGCAAGAGAAATAAACCTTTCTATGTTTATGCTTATGAGCCTTCGAGGTTGGTTTGTTAGCACAGCAAAATGTAATGTATCCCTTTATTGCCCAATTGTACTCAAATGCTGCAGGACAAAATGCATACATAAAAATGGCAAGTCCTATGTTTAAGTATTAAAGGATGTCTTGCTTTTGGTATAATTCTTTATAGAAAAAAATGGAATGATTAAAAGACAATATTTAGTAACCAAGTGGAAAAGTAATCCAATATACACAACTTAAAAAGAAACTGATACTTACAGTTTCACCTTAAGAGGAAAGAATTCTAAAATCAAGAGTCTAAAATTTTTTTCTAATTAAACATATGAGTCATATAACAACAACAACAAAAGCAATTATCCAAAAATAAAAAGAAATTGAAAACTGCTATTAGGAAACAAGTAAAAGAAAGGAAAGCTGACCAACTTCAAAACACTCTTTCATGTAAGTGGCTGCAGTCAACTGATCCACAATTCTAGAATCCCAAAAGCTCTAAAAATCAAAGGTTTTTAAAATAAGTTTGGAGAAAAATAATCTGGCAGAAACACCAAACATGAACTAACCTGAAACTACCTGTATTCTCTGTTTATCCACTTAATATAAATATTCATACATTTTTGGTGTAGATATATTATGTGTTTGAAGATCCCACTGGAGGTGTGATATAAGGTAGAGCAAACATATCATATTCCCTTTCTAAAATCTAAAGGTTTCTGTACTCTGAAACACAACTGGCCCCAAGGGTTGGAAATAAAAGATTGTGGACTTAGAACAATAACAGAAGTGAATAATCTCTGTACTGTCTTAATGATGAAACTAAAAACCAAATCAAGACCATGGCTTTCTAACCTGTTTATAATTCAATGTAAAGCTGAATTTTAATGATTTTTCGTATGGTATTTCTCCTTGATGCACCATACTTCAATATTTCTGGTAGAACACAGATACAACTACCTAAAGCTAGATCATGCAGAGGTATAATTAAATGGTAGAAGACAGAAAAGAAATGAAAATACTGCCGAAAGCATTTCTGGCTTCAATAGACCATAATTTAACATGTATTCAAGGTAGCCATTCCTGTGGTTTCACATAAAAAACAACATGCACACATGTCAAAAAATATACAATAAATGTAAACCATAGCATGGGAGAAGAGGAAGGTGTATGAGAATGTACTAAGCAGTCATCACTAAACACAGGAAAATGGGGGGCACCTGGGTGGCTCAGTGGGTTAAGGCCTCTGCCTTCAGCTCAGGTCATGGTCTCAGGGTCCTGGGATCAAGCCCCGAATTGGGCTCTCTGCTCAGCGGGAAGCCTGCTCCCCACCCCCGCCCCCCGCTTCTCTACCTGTTTCTCTATCTGTCAAATAAATAAATAAAATCTTTTTAAAAAAAAAAAGAAAAAAGACAGGAAAATGGTAAAAAGAAAACTATGCAACAATTCAGGTGGCAAGGTATCAAAGTAACTACAGCAGAATTTCTCAACCTGAGCACTAGGGACATTTTAGCCCAGATGATTCTTCGTTGTAGAGGGGTTGTCCTACACACTGCAGGGCATGTAGCAGCACCCTTGACCTCTACTCGCCTTGCTAAGTATCAGTGGCAACTCAACTCCTCTTCCCCCAGCTGAGAAAGCAAAAAAAAAAAAAAAGTCTCCAGGCATTGACAACTGTTCCTCAGACTTTTTTTTTTTTTTTGAGGGGGGTGGAGCTCATAGGGAGGAGTATGGAGGCAAAAATCACCCCCAGTTGAGAACTACTGATTTAGAGGCAAAAGAAAAAGTTTAAAGAGACCTTCTTCTTCTAGATTCTAATAAAATGTCAAATATACTTCCCTGTCAAAAGCAGTATAGGAAGAAAAAAATCATTTCTATTTCTCTCAATCTACAAGTGGTTTTATCATGTTTTTTATCTCTCTTTTGTAGGGAAGATGAAAATGGCAAATCAAGCTCTCCATTCTCAATCCGAATGCCCCTGCACTCAAAGCAAGAAAATTTGCTGATTTTCTTGTAACTAAACATATCCATCTGTCGTTAGAGCAACTCTTTTCAAGGAGGGAATAAGGTACCAATTGGTTAACTATAGAAAGTGACAAAACAATTAGTAGTAAACGCATAGATGGTTTTCACCTACTTTCTAACTATATTATATGCTTTGAACATAATAGGTCCCTAATAAAAACGTGACCTTTTGGGGTTAAAATATTGTTTTCTTTTTTTTTTTTTTTTTAAAGATTTTATTTATTTATTTGACAGAGAGAAATCACAAGTAGGCAGAGAGGCAGGCAGAGAGAGAGGAGGAAGCAGGCTCCCTGCTGAGCAGAAAGCCCGAATGTGGGGCTCGAACCCAGGACCTGGGATCATGACCCGAGCCGAAGGCAGCGGCTTAACCCACTGAGCCACCCAGGCGCCCCTAAAATATTGTTTTCAATCAAGTCATTCTTTTGGAAAAAGTTTTTGGTCACAACAGCACTGGGTCCTCCTGCTATGCTGGCACATATGAGCCAAATAATTAAGCTTACTATAATTATCAATTTCCTTTTATAATAGAAACAGGAGCTAAATGCTTCAAATAATTATACTACTAAAAATCATAACTATGAAAAAAAAGAAAAGAATATATGGGATTTTTTAAACGATTTTATTTATTTATTTGAGAGAGAGATCACAGAGAGGGAGAAGCAGACTCCCTGATGAGCAGGAAGCCTGAAGCAAGACTCTACCCCAGGACCCTGGGATCATGACCTGAGCCAAAGGCAACCACTCAACTGACTGAGCCACCCAGGTACACCTATATGGAATTTTTAGTAGACCTTCTCCAATCCAAAGTCAGTTTTGCCTGGAATTTCTATTCCTGTCAATTTGACAGACTTCAATGTATCTACTAATATAACAAATCTTCCAATGCAAAACACTCTAAAAGCAAGAGTTACAAAAATGTGTAAGGCCATCCTCCTTTCAAAGGAACGCTTTACTATTGCAGGAGGTAGACAAGCAAGTAAATAATTATAGTATACAGCATCAACATAAGGTATTACATATTTCGTGTGTAGAAGCTCATATTAGCTTAATGAAACATAAAACATCATTTAAAATTATCAGTAATGCCCAAGTCTCCAAAAAAAATCCTCATGATTTTTCAGAGTCTGTGCATAGGCCAATATTTAATTAATAAAATAATAAGAGTTATCCATCAGTGGATGACCACAGAGGGGTGGTAGGGAAAACATCTTCAGTCAGAGTAGTTCCATATTTATCTGTTTAAGAAAACGAGCTGTCGGGGCACCTGGGTGGTTCAGTGGGTTAAGCCTCTGCCTTAGGCTCAGGTCATGATCTCAGGGTCCTGGGATCAAGCCCTGCATCGGGCTCTCTGCTCAGCTGGGAGCCTGCTTCCCTTCCTCTCTCTCTGCCTGCCTCTCTGTCTACTTGTGATCTCTGTCAAATAAATAAATAAAATATTTTTAAAAAATGAGCTTCCAATTAAGATTTAATTTTTATAAAAAAGAGTTCTAAAATTTTTTTAAGATTTCAAAATACAAGAATAGATGACTAAAGAGATACAATTTCATTTTACAAAAGAAGTATCTTCCTTCACATAGCATACACTGCCTAATATCAACAATAACAACAATCAGAAAAAAAGCTATATATATATATATATATATATATATATATATATATGCAGAAGGCTTTAAAGTCAAGCACTGTAGGGACAAGGGGGTGGCTCAGTCAGTTAAGCATACAGATTCTTGATTTCATCTCCAGTCATGATCTAAGGGTTTTGAGTTTGAGCCCCAAGCTGGGCTCTGCTCTGGGTATGGAGCCTACTTATTAAGATTCTCTCTCTCTCTCCCTCTCCTCCCCACAAAATAAAGTAAAATAAAATTAAAATAAAAGGATGTATAAGCAACTAAGTTATGTAAATATCACATGTTATTTTGATTATTACGTTTCATTATTACAAAAAGCTTCCAAAAATTAAAGACAAGGAAAAAACTGCTCTGTTTAGATAACTGGCAAACTACATCAATTCAGAATCTTACTTTTACAAATATTGATATAATCTCACTCTCAGTAAAACTGCAAATTTTTATAACAGGGTATTTAAAAGGGAAGACATAACTGTCACCCTTATTTTAAAATTTTTCATTACAATTTACTTCAAAGAGAGTCAGAGCATTCCCTATTGAATTAAGTATCATTAACCTTATGCATATTCCTTTAAAAGGGATATACTATTTCTTCATCTTTGCCCAATGTTCTCAGATTTTCTTTTTTACTGAAGTTCCAAGGAATATTCCAAAGTATATATATACAAAATATATATATACATATATGCACACACATACACACACACACAAAATTTTATTTGTGTTCTCTCAAATAGACACTAAACTGCTTAAAGTAAAATTACTCCTATAGTATGATGCTGACCCACTAGAGAAAATACTAGCAAGAGTAAGGGCATGTGTTTAAACAGCATCTCTCCCTTTAATTATGCTATGGTCACTTTACTGATCCAATTTACACTATTACTAAACTTTAAAACATACTAACTCATTTAATTCTCACAAATAAACCTATCGTGGGGGATTATTTTAATTTCCATTTTACATTTAGGAAAACTGAAAGACAGAAATATATCCTAACTGATCTAAAATAATACAACTAATAAGAGGCAGACCAGGGATTTGAACCCAGACCAATGTTTTGAAACCTTAACACACATACAATTCACTTGGGAATCTTGCTGCAATTCAGTTTCTGATTCAATATTTCTGCAGCAGAGGCAAGATTCTGCATTTCTAACAATCTGTGATGTAGACACTGCTGATCTGAAGAGCACCTATAAGCAGCAAAGTTCTAGTCCACCCTAGAAAATGGTGGCAAGCAGCGGTAACCCACACAAGGGAGAGTTCACCCACAGTTAGACAATGAGAGGTTTATGAGGAAACAAGAGTTGCCAGCTTCTGGTATGGAACTTAATTGTTTCTTGTATTAATTTTATTTTTAAAAGAAGGATGTTAGCAAAATTTACAAGTATTATAGTATCTTTCAGCTCTACAAGCACACACATTATTAATACTATTAATAACCTGATACTACTACATCTCCCTCCAATGAGAAGGCCTTTCCCACATCCAAAAACTATGTACAAATGCTCCTGAATATCTAACTTTAACACAGATTCTTTAATCTCAATATATTGAAGAACAGTTTAAGAAGTGTAAATTTGTGCCTTTTCATATATGGAAAGAATTAAAGGTAGAGTTAAAAATCCAACAATTTCCTAAACATTTGCCACTTGTATAAGTGGTTACTGTGAGAGGACAAGGGCACCCTCTGGGAAACAGTGGGAATGTAAATGTCTTAATAGAGTATTACTCAACAATTCTAGTCAATCACTTTCTCCAAAAACATATAGGGAAATGCCCATAACACAACTTTCCTTCATTCTCACTGATGTACGAAATATTTATACCATAATTTAGAATACAGTATGTAAACAATATAAATTAAAGCCACTACATAAATATTAAATTCCTATGTTGAGAATGCTCTGGCCCTGGGGCGCCTGGGTGACTCAGTGCGTTAAAGCCTCTGCCTTCAGCTCAGGTGATGATCCCAGGGTCCTGGGATCGAGCCCCAGGTCAAGCTCTCTGCTTGGCAGGGAGCCTGCTCCCCCCCCCCACCTCTCTGCCTATTTGTGATCTCTGTCCGTCAAATAGACAAATAAAATCTTTAAAAAAAAAAGTTATAAAAAAATAGAATGCTCTGGCCTAATAAGGAACTCTTAAGACCTAAAAACTGAAATGCCATCAAATCATTGGAAATAACATTTTATCAAATTTATACTATCGGGAAAAGAAGTATCATTACTATCAAAATATATTCAAACCTGTTTAAGCCACACACTTAATTCAAAGTTAAGACTATCCTAAGATCATTCGTGGTATATATGTATTAGATGCAGCTATATAATAATAAGGAAATACATAACATAAGAAAAAGGGTATTTTATTAATAAACCACAGGAGGGGAGTAAGGGATCTAAGAGAATTCTTAATCTCATCTGAGTAATTTTGGTTTTGCTGAGTTTTGTTGTATTTCAATCAACTTTTTCCTGAATGTACACAGATATACTTTACATTGCTTCCCCAAGGAAGAATTAAATCTGTCACATACTTTGATGAGCTTGCAAAAATTATTTTCAAAACCATAATGGAATTCTGATTAGCTACATATGGAAGTCAAACATCAAAGTCAAAAAAGTATTAGGTTTCACAGATTCAAACAATATGAATTCACACATTTTAGAATTTATTAATACAGACTTCCATCTTAAATTATAACATAAATTAATAAATTTAAACTGTACAATCACTGTAAAGCTAAAATTCTCACCCATGCACCTGTGAATTACAATACCACAATCTATCACATATCTGATATGAAGGTAAAAATACAACACAAATTCAGATTTAGCTCTCAAAATCCTAAAATGCTTCCACTAAACAATATTCCAAATTCCTGTCAAGGACAAGAACTAGATCATCTTCCACCCAAAAAAATTTCTTGACACTTAGAATAAAAGACACAAAAGTACCTGGCTATTTTACACATCAGACATATGAAAACGACCATCCCCAAACTAGTTAAGACACAACTTCTCCCAGTTCCCTATTAAAACTCATAATTTTCTGTTTATTTTTTCTTTAGTCACACAGCCACAATGAAATTTAAATATTAAAAGAACTAGAGAACTGAAATATGTAATTGTTTTTTTGTTTGTTTTGTTTTGTTTTTTAAGATTTTCTTTATTTAGTTGACAGAGACCACAAAAAGGCAGAGAGGCAGGGGGCGGGGGGGGGGGGGGGGGGCGGGGACAGACTCCCCACCAAGCAGAGAGCCCAATTCGGGACTAGATCCCGGGACCCTGAGATCACGACCTGAGCCCAAGGCAGAGGCTTAACCCACTGAGCCACCCAGGTGCCCCTGAAATATGTAATTTGAAAAAGTTTGCAATCATCCCAAGTTGTGACCAGGGAAAGCACAGATGATCCAGTCCATGTTATCGTTCCCAAGCCCGCAGGTTCACTATTGCACTGATCACTAAATTTGAAGCATTACTTCATGGTCTGAAATGAAATATGGCATACAAACAGAAAAACAAACAAGTTAAACTTTCTGCCTCCTAGAAACATTCGACTTCGACTACAGGATGAATCCTCAGTGACCTTGTTCAACCACTCCTGGGTTAAACACGTAAAGCATACTTCTTCAGCAACTGCAACACTACACTACTGCTCCAAGGGCATTCAACACACTGTGTATTGGGCTCTCTAGATTTATGCACGTACACTAGTTCTTGCCATTTGCAAAAAATCAACAGCAACCTTTAAAAATGATTGACCTTACATGCAATTTTGAAACATTTAAGAGTATTGAATTGACAGATCTTTGTATCTTTTATAAAGGGAAATATCAGAATACACTCTCAAGTTAAGTGATTCTTCCAGAGAGCAAATTTAACTTGACCTCACTAAATGGCTACAGATTTGACACACCAATGAGAAGGCTGGGAGGAATATTTTGATTTATTTATTCTCTGAAGCAGCAGTGTTCAAAAGAAATGTAATACAAGTCACACACATAATTTTAAATTTTCTAATAACCATAATAAAATGGTAAAAAAAAAATAAATTTTTAAAACATTCTATATAAAAACATATCCAACATATCATTTAAACATGTAATACATACTTTTAAAAATCAATAAGGTGTTTTACATTTTTTTCTTCATACTAAATTTTCAAAATTCAATGTGTATTTTACCTTTAGAGAACATCTCATTTTGGACAACTAAAGTGGTCAGTCAATAGCCACAAGTGGCTAGTCTCGACATTACTGGACAGCATAGCTCTTAATCCTTTGAAATCTGACATACCACTACCTGTTTAAAATTAGTTTACATTCATGTTTGCCTTTTCAACTAAATAGCTGATCATAAATATGAGCAAAACTGTTAATTCGCTGAATAAATCAGGATCAGATCACCTTATCTAAGGATTGGGTTAATACACACAAGAAGCAATTGAATTAAACCCAATTATATCTCAAGTAGACTGCAGAGATAGGTCTGATCATCACAAGTGAACACAACTCAGAGCAAAAACACAGGTAAGACAAGAAAACATCTTCATATCAAACCTTAACACTGCCTTATTTCTAGCTGGCATTATCGCTCTTGAGCACATATCTGTATGTAAATTATCTACAAAACTACTTTTCCTGAGTTTGATGAATTTTGGAAGCCATAAAGTCACTGTTGAAAATAAAGCACTAAGTATGACAACTGAAAAAATGTTTACAAACAAAATTGTCAACCAGTTACTTTTTAATGCACCTTACACCAACCAACAATTTTAAATTATTCTATATGAGTTTCATTGAAATGAACTGCTCCTACAAATTCCAATTCATTTACTCCTTTTCATAGACATATTTCAAGAACCAAAATTATTAAGAATTTTCCCAAATAATTAAGACATTTGATTAAAATGCAAATAATTTCAACAATGCATTCTCTAGAAAACAACTAAAAGCATTAGCTTAGCACATAAAATTTGTCCTTAAGGCACATTACTGAATATATCAAACAGAAACTATACTCTTGTTTACTGCATTTACATTTTGTAACACCACATTCAGCAATTTCTAAATTTGGAAGGTCAGTTCAGATTGCACATAAGCAGTAACTTTAAAGCTTAGAAAATTTTATTAGTTTCTGCAATGTACTTCTGAGAAAACACTCTACAGAAATGTTACAACAAAACAAAAATCAGCACCATTCACACTAATCTCAGTAAGAAGCACAAAATCGGTATATTCAAAAATCTAAAATGTATGATACATGCTAAGGAGTATCTTCCCCCAAACTTGTTTAATTCACCTTAGACAATTTTTATTTAATCCATTTGCAAAGCTGAAGAGAAGCAAATGTAGCTTCTTCTGCAGCACACATATCCAGAGCCGATACATTAATCTTTTGATTATTTTCCCACATTTTGTCATCAAAACAACAAAATTTGTTTCTTACCTGCAGTTAGGAGGAGGATCAAGAGTTATTTCAGCTAGCTCCTTCTGAATTCTGTTAGCGAAATGAGAACAGACAAAAAGGATTTGAGATAGTCTACAGAATAACCGGGGAATTACACTGCCCTCTACCACCATGCAGTTAAATGCAAGGCTGGCTTTGCCTTCAGTAATGCTAACATGGCTGCTTCCTCTTTGTTCTCAGAGGCATAACCCAAATCCCTTAACAGAAACTTTGCAGCTTTTTTCTCACTTGCTACTGTAAATAAGTATGACATTCACACCTGATCTGAGAAATAGTCCTCTACTAGTACTCAATAAAGGATATAAAATCTATTTTAAAACACTTTTTACCAAAGAAATTCTCTTTTCAAGCTTATATGCAAATGAGATAAAAAGGGAGGAGGGAAAGCAGTAGCATATTTGACAATGACTTCAAGTCACTTTTACAGAGGTAAGAATTAACAAGTTATTACATGAGTACGTTAACAGTTTTGACAATATTTTATGTCAAAAAAAGTTTAAAATTTACAAACATCTTTATCAGTGAAAAACTTCTAAAGGACTCTGACATTCTTATTTAACCAATTCTGTTTCCTTAATCTTAACTACAGCCCTAAAATTGAATAAATCTGGGAGGAAAGAAATAATAAGATAGCCTATTTAAGGGGGAAAAAAGCAGTTCTCCGATTTTATTCAAATTTAAAATGCTTTCAAAACTTAAGATGTGTTTAACATGTTCCTCAGCAAGATTACAGCAAATTGAGGACGACTCTAAATTATTTAAAAGACTGCTATTTAATAAAACATTCTCAAATTATTAATACTTGGTTATTGATAAAGGTGAAAGTTCATAGAAAAATAAGATTACTTCTAAATCACTACAGAATGCAATATTTGAACAGTTTTTGTATTTTCCTTTTCCTTTAGTTGTGATCAATAAAAATCAACAAAATGTCAATATTGGCGAATGCTATAAACATATTTGATATATAATTAAATAGATTTCATGGATATTCCTCTACTACTACAGTGGAGACCCTTGACAGAATCTTTTTTTTTTTTGCCATCAAAAATAATAGAAATCAACAGAAAACAAATGACCTTTCATATATACCCAACAAAATATGTTTCTTCTGCTGTTGAGTGTTAACATGTCAAGCATATCCACAAGTTTCAGAGTGAAGAGTCACAAATATAATGAAGTTTTCAATAGCCAAATGCCACCCAAATCATAAATGGCTACTTTTTTATTTGCATTCACAAGAATACAAGCCATAACCATAAGTTAACTACAAAAAAGTAGTACCTGGGATGCATGACTTCAAGTCATATTTATAAAACTGAAAGCAAATTTGGAGCACAATTTTAAACCTGCTTTCAAATATAGCCAAGGCCTTGAATTTACAAATTTTCTAGCAAACAATCATTTCTAATCATTAAGTTTCATGGAGAAGCACTGCTGATCTCTAGAAGTGTCAATTTCAATGAAGAAGAGTATGACTCATAAAAAGGAACATCCTCAATGTACCAGCTAATTTGGGCTCACCAAATTTTCCTTGCCAACTCCTAAAACAATCTGTCAGAATGTTAGTCCAGGCTCTACTCAAGGACACTCTTACTGAAGTTACCAAAGTACAGAGTTAAGTTCACTTAAAAGTACAATTCCAGGGAGGTGGCTTATATACCATCTAAAGAATGACAACTCATTCAAGTGCAAATAAAAGTGATCACGAAGTATTTCTGAACCAATGCCACTGCTCTGTAAAACCAACAAAAGTGTCCAACCATTTGGAAGACAACCTGATAATGTGCTTTATCCTTTGACACATTACCTTTTAGCACTAGTGGATAACTTAGCAGTGGTTTTGCTAGAGAGTTTGGTGTTTTCTTCTGCTGGGTGGCAGAAGGTTTTCTTTCTTCCTGTTCTTCAGGCTCTGGAGCGGCTGGGTCTCGCTGGTCCGCATCTGAACTACCACTGCTGGTGCTGGGGCTCTCATCATCGGACCTTTGCCTATCACTGGACATCTTGGTGAAGTTATTTCTTGGAAAACTTTTAAAGAAAAAAGGAGTGGGGGAGGAAACATTAAGTCTAAGAAATAAACCAATAGCATTTTCTTCTCTCGATATTCACCTGAAGTCGGATTTTAATGAAAAACACTTCAAAGTGCTCACACTTATCACACAGCAAGGTTACAGGGGAGGTGATGTGTCTCGCAACGCCAGCGTTCAAGGATTTACCGAACTCAAGTTAGAAAACCCACTCACATTTTTTTCCATCCCTTGGACAATCTATCAATTGTCTACTTTCTCAGAAGGCATGAAACAGATTTGCCAGGGAACTTAGGCAACGAGCATTAATAACATATGACACACTGTAAATAACAGATCTCGCTGAAAAATGTTAAAAAGTCACTAATAACGTCTAAATATTTACACACTGACATTGGTCAAAGCTACCAAATTCCCTTTCCGAGAGGAAAACATACCCTGTTAATCGCCCATATGCTTATTTAAGGTGGCGATTCCTCCTCTGTGCACGTAAGCCTTTAAATACAACACTTAGGAATTTAAAAATCAACTAACAAGCTGCTCTAGCCGTTTCCACGGCCAGCAGCGAAGATTCATCCGGCCAAGACCGAGCTGCCACCCTGGGAAAAGCAGAATCCAAACTGCACCTTCTGCAAAGCTCCCAATGCCATCAAGGTTCCTCGCTCAATTTTTACATCACGGACCGACATTTTGTCCAAAATAACGAAAAAAAATAATCAGAGGCAAAACAAACAAACAAAGCCCCAAGAAGTGCAACAAATTTCCGCGCCCGCGGAGGCGAGCCGCGGCCGGCGGCGGCGGCCACGCAGCTCCGCGGCCCTTTGTGGGGAGGGCCGCGCGGGGGCCGCGGGCAGCGCTCGCCGCGCCGGGCGCCAAGTGATGCGAGCAGCCCGGCCGGCCCCGCCGCGGCTCGCGGACACCGGCGGCGCGGGCGCCCGGCGCGAACAAAGCTGCCCGCCCCCGCCCCTCCCCCACCGCCGCCGCCGCCGCCCCGGCCGCCCCCCACGCGGCCCCCCGGCCCCGCCGCTTACCTCGGCCGCCCGCCCGGCCCGCTCGCGCGCCGCTATGGTGTGGGGGAGGGAGAGAGAAAAAAACCCTTCCTTAAGGAAATGGAGGCAGCTGGGGGGGGGAAAGGGGGGGGGAGGGAAAAAAAGAAGCCGAGGAGGCTCTGGCCGGGGAGTGTGGAACATTGAAAGTCGGAGGGGGTTGTGCAGTGCCGGGCTCCGGCCGGAGGGTGGCGCCGCCCAGCGCCTTCGGAAAAAAAGGGGGGGTAGGAGCTCGGCTGGGCGAGGGCGCGAGCTCTCGGCGAGGCGGAGGGGACGCGGGAGACCCCCGCGCGCTGTGGCCTCCCGCCGCCGCCGCCCGGCTCGGCTCCTCCCGGCCGCGCAGTCAGCAAGTTCCGAGGCGAGCGCGGGGGGAGGGGCGGGCGCGGCGGCAGCGCGCGTGCTCGCTGCTTGCCTGGCGGAGGGGCGCGCGCCCCTGGCGCCCGGCGGGCGCGAGCTCTCCCTGCGCGCTCTCGCGCGCTCTCTCCGCGCCTCCCTTCACCCGGGGGGCGCACGCGTCCGCCCGCGCGCGGCCAGGACAAAGAGCGCGGCGGGGACCCAGCGGGCTGGCCCCTGCCGCCCTTGGCCGTGGAGCCCGTGCCGGAGAGGGCGGGGGCGCGGGCGCCGTCTCGTGGGGCCGCTGTGCAGCGGGGTGGCTTCCGGCCTGAGCCCGCCTCCGGAGCGAGGCTGCCCATTGGGCTACCCGCCCCGCAGGCTGTGGCCGGGGTGCTTTAGGGGCGAGCTGGCCGAGGTCATCCCCAGGGCTGGCCACATCCTTTCTGTCTGCGCTGGGGACGGCGTGGACCCCGAGGCCCCTACGCCTGGGCAAGGACCGTGGACGCGTGGTCGGGAGTCCCCCAATGCCCTAGAAGGCTGGAAACTAATGGGTGTCGTGGACGAGGCCAGGCACGCCCGTGGAGGGAAGGTGCCTCTTGCCCCCCTGGAGCCAAAGGGCCAAGATGGGGTCTAGGGAACTGAAAGAGGAAAAAAAGATTTAGAGACGTGGGGGACCAATCTCTGCTTCTCTTTGGCCCTCAGCCTCCAAAGGGAAGTCCTTCAGAATGCTTTAAAAACTTAAAAATCCAAAACATTATTTTAAATGTCTTGCTCCAGATTTTTTAAAGTGAAGGAAGGGAGTTGGGGGGCGGTGCTCAAACCTGACTCTCCTGCGGGGCTATTCTGATGGGCATGCTAGACAACAGTTCTGGTAAAAGAATCCCCGAGTGATACTGGGTCAGAATGTCCACACAGAAAAAACTTCAGATGAGGATAATGAAGGTTACTTTTGTTCTGTCATTCCCTTTTACGGTGTCCAGGTGGACTCTGCAGTTTTTGCCCCAGGCACAAAGTAGCCAGAAGTACGAAAACTTCCTGTTTGCAACCCAGATCTCCTCCAGCTACTGAGAACTTGTTCCACTGATGGAGCCCCAGAGGAATTTGTGGATTCCTCTCCCACAAGTGTCTAGGGGCAGGGGTGCTGGGAGAATGTGCAGTTCACAGAGGGAGTAAGAATGGCAGCCATAACAGATGAAGCAGACTAAAAGGAAAAAAGAAGGAGAAGACGACTTAATGAGCCAACATATTTACTTATTTTTCCTCTAAACAGAAAAGTTTTGTTTAACGGTTGCTTACAACCCTGAAGAGTAAGTTACATTTCTGTAATTTTCCAAACAGAATCACGCAGTGAACTTTATTGAGGGCTATGCTGCTAGGTGCTGGACACAAAATCCACCCAAATGCTGTGTGAGGCTAAAGCCAGTTCTCTCTGCTCTGTGCCAGAAGCTCCCAGTCCAGAGGGGGAACAGATCATTAAAGTTCACCAGGCTGATAAGAAGGAAGGATACCCTAGTCAGAAGGAACATTGAACATGGTCTCAAGAGATGGGGAGGAAAGAGCATGGTGTGTGTGTTGAAAAGCATTCTGATTTGTGTGAATCAAAGGGTGCTTGTGGAAAGAGCTTGTTAGCAGAAGTATAGACAGAAGCCTCCCCCTTTCAACTTTTACACTGATGCTACAGTGCAAGCCAACCAATTTGGAATTTGGGCTTTGTTTGGAATGGGGAGCTTCGAAAGAAAAGCTGTATTTAGAAGTGGGTTCTTTTAGAAAATATGTGTCGTAGAAATAGCCTGAAGGTCCAAAGGCCAATTGCTGATAGGATTTGGGTGGGGCCAGGAGATTGGGAAATAAAGATATTTACTTGTATTTCCTTAGCATCTGTACTGGGCTGAAAAGCAAGGGAACTGGATTCTAATGTCATTCCACCAGGTTTATGTCACCTCAGGCAAGTTACTTGTTCTAACTTAGTTCTCATATGTGAAAGAAGGTTGTAGATAGCAAAGGTTCCAAGTGCCCTCCTGCTCAGCAATTCCATAATTCTTCAATGATTTTGAAGTCATGAAATTCCACTTAACATTCACTCAACAGAGTATGGTACTTAGGAACTACCAGATGCTGGGAAATTGGAATAAAACATGGGCACTGGTCTTATCAAATTCAGTAGGTAGTAGGATAGTTAGAAATGTAGGCTATGGAAAGAAGTGTTGCATTAAAGGAGTGAACAGGATGAGTAGAATGTTATTAATAATCAGTTAATCAGGGGCGCCTGGGTGGCTCGGTGGGTTGGGCCGCTGCCTTCGGCTCAGGTCATGATCCCAGGTCCTGGGTTCGAGCCCCGCGTCGGGCTTTCTGCTCAGCAGGGAGCCTGCTTCCTCCTCTCTCTCTGCCTGTCTCTCTGCCTACTTGTGATTTCTGTCAAATAAATAAATAAAATCTTAAAAAAAAATAATCAGTTAATCAAAAAATCAGTTAATCAGTAATGGCATTATTAATTCAGCTTGGGGTATAAGTCATGGGTGGGGTAAAACAACAGTGAACTAGGCTTGGAGGAATGCATAGGTGATAATATAGTTAACACTCTTGGCAAAGTACCTGACATAATAGATGTCTAATAAATTGTACTTACCATATTGTTAAAGTCACCATAAAGAGAATGAATAGGTCCTTAAGGTTAGGGAGAGTAGTGGCCTGCCCCCAAAATATTAGGTACCCAGCTGCCTTTATTCACTTAACTAAAGGTATCATTCAAGTGATTCTTTCCAACCTATATATCTCCAAGGTAAGATCATATCACCATCTTCATCGGAAATAACTTGTGAATTATGGATTCTTTTTAACATGAAGTTTTTCCTCACAAGACAACCTTTTTTTGTAATTATTTTATCTCTTTGTTTTTGCAATGTCTACCCTTGAAATTAGGGATCATGTTTTATAGGTACTCCTGAGGGCATATAAATTTGACCTAACGCAAATTATTCCATAAAGTATGTAATAAAAACTTTCCCATATGACCCCTCAAAATAGTACCACAAAGCAGACACCAGCTACCACAAAAAAGTTGTTTCCTCTCAGTTTCTGTTTTTTCATGTTGGTATGGGGTCCTGCCAGCTTCTCACTCACAACTCTGTGAGAGGCAGGGGTAAAGAAAGATTCTAAATCCAATGGCAACAGATAGTGCCATAATTACTTCTCTTCCTTTTCCCCCCAGACTTTGTGACTAAAAGGGACCTGTCACTATAAGGGCAGAGAAGGCAGGCCCCAGAATTCTTGATTTTGGGAGATTGCTCTCCTGAACCTTCCAGTGAGTCTTAGTGTTATATGTGTACTTAAGTATATGTGTGATAAACAATAATTTTACAGGAATATATCATTTGAGTTGCCTATGAAGTTTCTGAATTGATGAATTACATAAACTTTGGTGAGGCTGCTGATCTTTTTTAATAACCCACCGTAATAACATACCTCACAACATAATGGATATAGAATCAACACTTAATTTGTTTTGTTGATTTCTGAATGCTTTTGTTTCTTTCCATTCACTAGCCCTTCATTTTACCCCCTTTCTTTTTCTCATGCCGTTTTAGATGCCACCCAGTTACTTGTAACATTTTGCCCTCTGGCTTAAGATTTTTTTTCTTTCCAGTGATAAAAATGGAGGGTTTACTAGGAAATCATTTCTTGGTCCAGGCTTAGTTTAAGAAGTCATGTTTACCATTGTCAGTCTCAGCGTCTCTGGACCCCCAGAATCCAATGCACCACACTTCACCTCTGTGTGTTCCTCCCTTGAGTCATGGATGGAAAGCCTGCTGTTTGCCAGACCCTAGGTTGGGCCCTGAAAATGGAAAGTGTGTAAGCCTCCGTTTGACTTCAAGTACTTCAGGATCCCAAACTCAGAGATCATTTTGCTTTTCTCCTTTGAGATAACTCTGAAGGAGGGTAAATACCAAAAAGTCTCATGTCTTTATTCCATAAAGAGCTCATATGCATGAAAATAAAACATAAGCATCTTAGAGTGAAAGCATGATCAGAAAAATTTTCAAAGAACTACATTTATTTAACCTTATTAAAAAAAAAAACCTCAAACCTTGCTAGTTATCAAAAAAGGAAAATTAAAACTAATTAAAACAACAGAAACAATTTTTAGTGATTATAATCACTGAGGACAAAATGGTAAAAGTTTCTTTTTGTCCATTTCCAGTAGCAGTGAAGGTTAGTACTTTTAAAAAGCAATTTGGAAGTTTGTGTCAAGAACCTTAAAAGTGCTCATGTCCTTTAACCAACTTTCTCCATTTCAAGAAATGTATCTTAGGGAAACATTCTAAATGTGGAAAAAATAACATTGAAAAATTGGAAATGTCCAATTCTATGAAAATTATGACTCAAAGTGATTCATATGACACAATGAAATTTGCAGTTATTAAAATAAGATACATGAGGAGTATGCTAAATATAAGAATGGATTATGATAAAATGTTAATGAGGACAGAGTTTGTCTATTTTGTGAGGTCAGAGCCTGACTCAGTGCCTGGTAAGGTGTCTGGGACAAAGTAAGTGTTCAATAAATATCTGTCAAATAGGTACCCCCCACAGCTTTACAACTAGTAAGACAAAAGTATCTGAAAGGAACATACTCCAAAAGGTTGACTATGCTTGTATTTTAAAGCAACAATGAATAACCTTTTTCATTTTATATTCAGTGTTTTTCTAATCATTTTAATAGGCAGATACTACTTTTATAATGAAAAAAGATGTGAATAATTGCAGAGGTATATATTTGGTGAAAATTCTGAGAGAACAGGGTTTTTTTTAATTAAAACAATTGTTTATGAACAGGGTTTTTTAAATGTTATTTGCAAATGAAAAGAAATGAAAATTCAAGCAGACTGCTTTAGAATTTGTCAAGATTTTCAGGTTGATATTTTAAAAAAGAGGAAAGACCATTTTTTAAAAAAATCCTTAGAAAGCCATTTGGGGGAAATCTACATTAAATAAAAAAAATAAGCACTGGCTCAAGGATAGATTGATCACTGAAACAGAAGAAGTAAATAAGAATTAGATGAATTAATATGTAACAAATGGGACTTCACCTAAAACACAGAAAAATGAAGACATATTCAACAAATGATACTGACATAACTAGTTACCAATACAAAAAAAGATCACTTGGAAGCCAAGCCTTATACGTACATCAATATAATTACAGATGAATTTCAAGAGTTAGGTACTTTAAAAGTCACTCCTTAGAAAATTAGAAATAACTTACATACTTAATGTACATAAAGAGGAGTTATGATACATTATGCTAAAAACCAATAAGAAAAAAAAATCACAGAAGAAAACAAATATTTGATCAGGTACAAAAACTGAATTCTCAATATGCTCCCTGCATACATGCACCTACATGCACCAAGTTGAAACAACAAAATAGGGGTGCCCTGGTGGCTTAGTCGTTAAGCATCTGCCTTCAGCTACTTATCCCAGAGTCCTGGGATTGAGCCCTGCATCAGGGTCTGGGCTTAGTGGGCAGCCTGCTTCTCCTTCTCCCACTCCCCTGGGTTGCGTTCACTCTCTTGCTGTCTCTCTGTCTGGCAAATAAATAAATAAATAAATAAAATCTTTAAAAAAGGAAGCAACAAAATGGAAGTTTGTACTATGAATAGGGTTTAAAATAATCACATTATAATTCTGTAAGCCTTATAAAAATTATCAAATCAGCATAGACTTTTAAAGAACATGTCAGAAATTCGGAGTTATTCAACAGGTAGGTTGCCTTAAAAAAACAAAAAGCAAACAAACCAAACAAATAAAAGCACACTAAGAAATGTATTAAAGTGAGGGTACTACATTCTTGTCCACAAAATTTGCAAATCTAGAAATTCTATGAAGCCAATACCTGTGAGAATATTATGAGAAGAGCACTTTCCTATATTGCTGCTGGCATTGTAAATTGATACAACCTTTTTTTGGAAAGCAATTTGGCAATGTATTTCAAGAGTCATAAAATGTTCATACCCTTTAACCTAGTAATTCTATTTCTGGGAATCTATCCTAAGGAAATAATCCAAAATATTAAAAATGCCATATAGCCTGACAATGTTTATCCCAATGTAATTTATACTATATAAAAATGGAAACCACTCAAACTGTCCACATAAGGCTATGCTTTAGTAAATTATGGTCCATTCACTCAATGGAATATATACATGAATATAAAATAGTGAGTCTTATAACTATCATTTGGCCATCGTTTCCTTCTCATGATAATCCTTTTCTATGGATCACTTCATATCCTGCTTCGTTAACAAGACTAACAAAAGATGTGGATCATCTTTTTAACTAATGTTTTACTTAACATTATGTCACCTTAAACTTTCTGAGACGCTTTACAGTATCTCAAGTGTAAAATCAGGGTAAGAGTGTGCTTTATGCTTCAGAAAACAAAATGTACAATATGACTTTCTAGAAAAAGCATTAAAAGATTTGGAAGAAATATGCAAACAATCATTTCAGGTTAAAGGCCTGTTATTTGTGATTCTGGCTACCTTTTTTTTATTATACAAGTGGTTATCTACTTGGAAGAGATTTAATAGGAAATAATATGCTTTAATATGGGGCTGCAAATAAAGTGGTTTAATTTGACATGATAAACAGGTTTACATTTTAGTTAAATGTGATTATAACCAGAGAAGTAAAACAATATATTTAAAATGGGATATTATCTAAATATGTTGAGAGTTATACTCCAGTTTTTCCAGGTCCAAATGCTAGAAGTTTGTTACAGTTTACCAAAGATCTCAAACATATGCCTAGTAAAATGTCAGAGTCCATATTTTAACTTCTCTGTATTATAATGTCCCAAAATAACTCAGATAAAGTAAGCATCACAAAGTGATATGAGTGGATTTAAAGAAGTGACAAATAATTTTTATTAAGAATATATACTCAGTGTGGGGTTGAGGTAAATAGCATCACCAATTTGGACTCAGAGATACTAAGTGACTTCCTTAAAGTCTTAGAAGTAGCTCTTGACAGAACTGGAAACAGAACATTGGAATTTTGTCCACATTCTACTATACTGTCCTATCCACCAGGGTATATAGTCCAGTTTCCCAAATCACCAGCTCTTCTAGAGATGTCAAAGGAAGGCATCAGAAGGTTCTTTTAAGTTTAACAGTCTTTTCTCACCCTTGAGAGCATGAGAATGATCTTCTCTGATACATTGATATAAATCTGGTAATCCTATAAGAATCACTCCTAATACCCTATATATATTCTAAAATACCATAGTTTCTAAATAAATACTTACTTGTGTCATTATTTCTTTAATATTTTCCTCTTCCTACTAGAATGAGGGCAGGGACTATATCTGGTTTTTATGTCCAATACAGTGCCAGCATAAAATAGTCAGTAAATAATTCCTGAATGAATGAATGAATGAATGGATGGCCAAGTTCCCTTCACACTCAAAGTCCATTGAAGGGAATGTTATAGAAAAACAACAACAACAAGAAACAATCCTTTTACACTACTTAATATACTTATGGACCTGATTTTTACAAAAAGCAGTATAGGCAGACAATATAGGAGTCCAAAGTATTTAGATAAATCAAAGGACAATAGGACCATACATTCAAATAAATCAAGGGTGTTTGGCATGTGACTCTTAACTTCTGAAATACATGTCAGAAGAACAAGAACAATGACCACATTTTCTCTCCAAACGTATAATAAAACCACAGTCAGAGAATGAATATTGCCTTATATTCTTTTCTAAAAACATAGTAGGGCAGCAAAAAAAAAATTTTTTTGCTCCTTTTATACAATGTCTACATAGAAGAGATCTAGTTATGTGCTCCAAAAAGCTAAATGTTAGCAATGAACATTAAAATCAATCAACCTCAATCAATCTCATACCTACTGGCAGAGATATTTAAAAGGACTGATGGAAAAATAAAACTGTTAACTATTTGGTTCAACTTTCTCTAACTCTTAATCAGAACAATGTGGTCTTTGCCTCAGAAATCTGCCATCTTGGGGTTTTAGTTCTGATTACATTGCTTCAGCCTTCTGGATGCCAGTTTCCTCATCAGCAAAATGAGAGAGTCCAGAGATTCTTTCCAATTCTGGAATCTGTATGATTTACACTATCGTATAAGTAAGTGCTGTTGAACAAACTGAATAAACTAACAAGGCTGGTAGTGCTTGTCAAAACACTAGCAGTGCTTCATGTCAAGACCTAAGCCTGCAATGTTTTAAAGCCATACGTGTCCACACAAGTTGATTAACTGCTAAAATGCAATTTGGCTTTTAAAAATTTGATCATCAGTGGCACCTGGGTGGCTCAGTGGGTTAAGCCTCTGCCTTCGGCTCAGGTCATGATCTCAGGGTCCTGGGATCGAGCCCCACCTCGGGCTCTCTGCTCAGCTGGGGGGCTCTCTGCCTGCCTCTCTACCTACTTGTGATCTCTCTCTCTCTCTCTGTCAAATAAATAAATAAATAAATATCTTTAAAAATTTGATCATCTATCTTAAATAAAGGCTACCATAACCAGCCACTCTGCTCCATATCCACTTGACTCCTATCACCTCCCCCCCAATTATTTTTGGCTAAAAGAATATATATACATCCCAACCAGCTACGAAGTTAAGTGGGAAAATATATTCCAGAAATTCTAGCTGTTTGAAGTTTTGTAAAGAAAACAATGTTATTTTTAATAAGGTTGCTTATACCAGACGAGATTCCCACTTCCTGGTCAGATTAATTCTAAACTTATCTTTTTCTTGCCCCTAGAAAAATTAAAAAAAAAAAAAGTCCATAACTTACCTTGGACCATTTTTGCCACACACACAAAACCCTCACAAAATAGAACTTAGGAAATACAATTATTTTCATAGATGAGACTTTATTTAGTCATTTAACAACTGTAACAAATGCCTTTTAAAGGACAAAGCACAGCGTTAGAAGATATGTACCGAAGAAGATATGATACCATCTCTGCTGTTGGGTTTATAATCTAACAAGATGGTTTAAGAGGGAGGCTTTCACAGTCCAAGAATAGGAGTTTCCTACCTAAAAAGACAGTGACAATATTTCATTCACCTATTCTTCATGTAAAAGGCAATGCCTTAGAATTGTGCTCTTACTGCCTTCAAATACATTTGAGGAAAAGCCAGAAAATGTAAGAGAGGGATTTACAGGCTTACTCAACAAACAAACACTAAGTACCTATTCAACAAATAAGAAAATTGTATTTTTGAATGTGGATAGGATGTCCTTACACACACACACACACACACACACAAAGCAGGTGCTGAAGTAGGCACTGTTCAAGCAGATGGAAATCAAGTTCTATCTTAAGGTAATTACATGGTTAAAAAAACAGCCATTGAATTACTTTTTGCATTGCAGCAAGTTATTCTTATTTATATTTATTTATTTGTTTGTTTGTTTGTTTGTTTTAGGAGAACAGAGTTCAGAGTTCAACCTTCCAGCTAGGGTACTTAAGATACTAGTTTCTTTCACTTACTTCCTGCCATTACAAATGTAGCCTCAGTGCCTAGAGCTCTTTTTTTTCTTTTCAAAGATTTTATTTATTTGACAGAGATCACAAGTAGGCAAAGAGACAGGCAGAGAGAGAGAGAGGGAAGCAGGCTACTGCTGAGCAGAGAGCCCGATGTGGGACTCAATCCCAGGACCCTGGGATCATGACCTGAGCTGAAGGCAGAGGCTTTAACCCACTGAGCCACCCAGGCACCCCGCCTAGCACTGTTTTGAAGCTCAATAAATATTTGTTGAATAAAAGCACTCTGTAATACTTACAGTCTTTTATGTTGTATTTGATATACACTGACTCATTTAATAGTCTCAATGGCCTCAAGGAGGCAGGTACTATGATTATATATTAATGTTACAGATGAGAAAACTGAGGCACAGAGAGATGAAAGTAACCTGCCAAGGTCATCTGACTAGTAAATAATGGACCCTGGCCATGCTCTTGATCACATATGCTATGCCACTTCTAAATAACTGTCATTCCCAGTGATCGGATGGGAGGGAGGAGAGAAGGAACCAGTAACATCACTGGCCCCACAGTCAGAAGGATAAAAATTGGGACCTCAGGGACAGGTTGGAGATGATGATAGTCCGTGAAGAATAGGGAAGTGCTGTGATTTTCGGCATCCCAAGGGTGTGGCTTTTGGACAATCTTTAGATAGTGGGGTCGACAGAGATGCCCAGTGAGAAAGAGACATGTATGAAGCTCCTATAACAATCAGAAATTATTTGTGGTCCTTCTGGGCAATTTTCTTCTGCCAGTCTCTCCCTAGTTCATCCTCTTTCTTCATGTCATTCTCTTCCTTTGTCCCTTTTTTTTTCTACTATCCCTTCTAAACTATTACAATATTGACCTAAATTTTAAATTACTGTATTTAGAGGTGCCTGGGTGGCTCAGTCGGTTAAGCGTCTGCCTTTGGCTCAGGTCATGACCCTTGAGTCCAGGGATCAAACCTGCTCAGTGGGGAGTCTGCTTCTCCTTCTGCCCCTCACCCAGTTCATGCTCTCTCTCTCTCTCAAATAAATAAACAGAAGTCTCTTAAAAAATAAATTATTGTATTTATTAAATCAAATCTATATATCATCCCACTCTCTCTCTGTACTTCCATGAAAGGGAAACCACTGAAGTTATTTCAAAATTGTTCTTTGTTAGTGTGGTAAATGCAAGCCAATGACTCTTACTAGAAGAAAAGTCTCCCAAAGTGGACTAATTCTTAAAAAGTAAGAGATTACGGAAATAAATCTTGGCACTCCATCAATTTCATATTAGAAGAGATTGCCAAATCTTAAATATGAAGCATTTCATGTTTAAATTTAACATTTTCTTTTAATTTAAAAAATATTTCCAAATTTAGATTTAAGAACATTTTAACATTATTTAGACTCTTCACTTTAGAATAGGAAAGAGTTCACTTGTGCCTAACATCAGCGAAGGGATTGTTTATAGAACACTGAAGTTTCTCGGTTTCTGAAAACAGCACTAAAACAATGATAAATTACATTTGTGCATTTAACTATGTGCATGTACAGAAATAATAATCAGTCATTAAAGGAGTTGTCTAGAGAAAATTCTCACCATCTCCAGGCAATTTGTGCCTAGTCTGGTACAAACAGTATGTGGATTGATGATATAATCTGAACATAGTCTAATTAGCAAAACAGTGCAAATATGCATACATATATATGTTGTGGATGTGCACACAGATAGTTTGTCACAAGAGCAAGTACTTGTTTGTTAAAGACTAACCATAAGGATCAACATTGCAGCATTCACAACCACCTAACTTGATAAACCACATAACTTAGGTGCGGCAGATGTGGAATAAGTAAAAATCAGTATCAGGGACGGACATCAAGAGCCCATGCACAGGCTCTCTATTGCCTAAGCTAAGTAGCTACAATGTGTTTTACTGTGGTATGTGTGATGTCAACTCCAAACAAAAGAGATCCCATTTTAAAGAGATTGATTTGGGGTGAGGGAAGGTGATGTGATATTCATCTCTGTATAGCTTCTTAAAACTGATTTACTGCAGTGGCTTGTGGAAGTAACAGATGTTTATTTGAATGAATATTCATTCGCTGACATCAAATCCCAGTAGATGACACTTTCCTCTTAAGAGGTCATATTTTCCTCTTACGGAGTGTTTGCTATTGCGGTTGCCAATTGTCTATTTAGAAGACATAACACTAAGGAGCTATGTAAAGTGGCGTATTGATGTATAATGATGTAGAGTCTGAACCAAAGGTAAATATGCTAATTAGAAACAGCGATAACACCAGATATAAACATCATAGTGGCTTACCTTATCCTCCTCGACAGCATCATGATAGTGTCTAATCAACCAATCATGAATTTTCTTTTAAATTACCTCATTAGTACACTGCTTGAGTTGTAAAAACATTTATTTAAGAAAGAACATTACCATGAAGTGAGGTGACTTTAAATCACCATAGAAACCAAATAAGGAACTTTATTGGGTAGAAGCTTTAAAAAAATTATAAAATTCTGTATCAATGGAAATTATTATTATTTGGGGGCTTAGCTGCATCTCTACCACTTGCTATATGAAATTTTGCTTTCCCCTGTGTGTGTTTTTAGGGAAAACAGCAATATCAGAAGGACAGATAGCCTATTACAATTGTTTCATAAATTCATGCGTTGGGGCCAGTTTATCATACCTAAAGTTACTTTGGCCCTGCAAAAGATTATTTTGGCAGAAGTTTTATTAGTGTGTCAAATTGCCATTTAAGGAAATTGGCCGTGATTTCTGACCAAGATGGTACATTATAAATTTTAAATCTTATTACTATACACTCCCACTCTCCTCCCCCAAGACAGCAGTACCATTGAATTCCTTGGTGCTATAATCCAAACACAAATTTGTTACAGAATTCCAAAAACAAATAAGACAGTTTTAGGGGCAGAGTTACACTGAGATAATGATCTGGTTATATTTCTTGGTCCATGACCTGCCTACAGTATTTAGCAACATAACTAAATCTCATTTATCTCTGGTGTTATGAACAGATGTAAAATATATGTCAAAATCTGTAACTAATTCAAAAGTATCACTATTAAGCCATCAGAATCAGTCTTCTTTCACACACTCACAGATGTGTTTTCTATTATCTAACTCTTTTATTAGTGGTTCTCAACTTAGACTGCACATTAGAATCCTCTTTGGTGGTTGGGGAGCTGTTAAAAATCCTGATGCACAGGTCACACTCCTAATTACTTAAATCGTAAGCTCCTGGGGTGATAACCAGACATTAGTATTTTTTTTTAGAGTTCCCCCACATGATTCCAAGATACGGTCAAGGTGGAGAACTCCTTAGTAGCAAGAATGCTGAGAATTGGTGAGGAGGAGAAACAATAGGAAAAGAAGGTCTACCTACTAAATTAGAGAGTAAATGTCAGCGATTGTTTAAATTGCTGTACACCAGTGATATGTAGAAAGAGATTATAGGCTATTTTTTTCAGATTTCTTTGAAAATTGTAACTTCAGATCCATTTATTATACGAAAGGGTAAATGTCTAGAGTTTAGAAATGTTCACTTATTTATTAAGATTGAAATACAACACTGATATCAGTTTCCCCAATGTATCAATACATAAGAATTATTTCTAATCTGTGGAGTTCTTTTTCAAAGAAGTGGTTTTGAATAGGTGTTTAGCAAAAATTCAATTAAAAAACTTTACAATATACATACTACTGTGTAAGTTATGATATAGAATGAATGTTTTCCAGATGGTACTTGGAGGTAGCAGGGATGTCCCTGGGAAGTGGACTTTAGCCATTTTCAGTTTAGGGAAAAACAGTAAATCTGTATTTTGTGATGTTACTACTTGAAGCTTGCTCATTTTCATAAAGTATGTTTTCCTGAGTTATCTTAAAAGCATTATCCTGTAAGAAAGATGAATTACAGTAGAGACAGAAAAATTCCTCCAACTTTAATGTAATTTCAGTAAGTTGGAAGCAGTGATTTATTTCCCTAGAAATAATCAATATAATTAATATCGAAGGCAGAATAGTATAGTGATTGGATTCAAATAAACCAGGGTTCAAAACCCAGCTCTGCCCTCCTGGCCATGTTTCCTGAAACATATCATTTACCTAGTCCAAGACTCACTTTTTTCAGCTATAAAAGGGGCATATTTATATCTTCTGTGCAAGGTTATTAGTTGTAAGAGATTAAACGGGGAAATATTGACAGAGCCCTTAGCAAAGTACCTGGCACGTAATAAGCCCTAAATAAATGGTAATTATTTTTTAATTATTCAAGCAGGTATTTTGAAGGCCTATTTTCCCCTTGAGTAATATATGCTATTTTTCTTAACTGTTCACCACACACTTGACAGTCTGAAGGTTACAGGAAACCTTTGCATATTCTTAAATGTAGGTGCAGAGCGGCAGGGAGATGCGTGTGAGATGCGTTCACGGCTATGTGAGTCTAGTGCATAACTCACCACGCTCATTCACAAACTGGGGTTCTGGGTCGTCTGTGACCAAACAGGAAACATGTAATATATGTCTCAGCAAAGGTGAAATCACCTCCCATCACGGGCTGTCTCAGTGACCACTGAAAACTGAGAACCAAGAATGTTAAATCATCATGTTACAAGGATCTCCTGATATTCTATAAATATTGCATTTCATTGATTCCAGTGTGCACATTTTAACATCTCTGAAATCAAAAGATACCATCCAATCAATGATGTCTTAAATCACTCTCAGCCAGCCAGCACTTCTGATGCGGGTGACATTGCCCGTGACTGTGTGAGCTTGGCCATAGCTCTCTATGTTGTCGCAATGCGTAATTAAATACCAAGGCCGAGTAAGTTTAAGAAAATTCTTTAAATAATTCTAAAATAAAAATTCTAAGTGATAAAAAATAGTGTCACAGTTTAACTGGCAGTGCTTTTTCTTCCTTAATGGCACATACAATAATAATGCTTCTTAGAATCTAAACTTAAATTTGATATAAAGTTTTGTGTAATAATTTGCAATGGTTTTTGCAAAACAATCTGTCCAATGTGCTTCAAAAACCTTTGCAATATGCACATATCCAGCAATTTCAAAGCTTATAATTCATCGTATGGAAATAATCAAAATTACATCACATTAAAACCTCTCTCTCAGTTGCTATGTAGACTAAGTTTGTTAATGTGGTAGACAGAATGATGCCCCAACCCCTGAAAAAAAAAAAAAAATAGAGGCTCATACCCTAATCTTTGAAACTCATGAATATGTAAGGTCACATGGCAAAGGAAAATGAACATTGCAGATGAATGAAGGTAGCTAATCTTAGTGGTTCTTAAAGCAGGGAGATTATCCTGGATTATCTAGGTGGGCCCAATGTAATCATAAGGATCATTAAAAGTGAAGGAGCAAGGCAGAAGAAAAGGCTCTGATAAGGCAATGTAAAGAAGGAAGAGCTTGTAGTAACACAACTGGGTATGAGACTTAATCAACTGTTAGTGACTTTGAGGATGGAGGAAAGACCTACAACCAAGGAATGCAGGAGACCTCTGGAAGTCAGGCACAAGCAAAGGAGAGGGGACGCTTTTTCTCCTAGAGCCTCTAGAGGAGGACACTGCCCTTACAACACCTTGACATTGATGCCCAGTGAGACCCAGGTCAGACTTCTAACCTACAGAACAGGAAGATAATAAATGTTTGTTGGTGTAGGCTGCTAAGTTTGCAGCAATTTATTACATCAGCAATAAGTAAGTAATAGCATTATAAGGTAGAAAAATTTCTATGATTGATTATCTGCATTAGGTAATTCCTAGGCTTGTAAATTTAATAGACCAGTAAAAGTTCCAAAAAAATGTTAGGGCCAACTGCCAGTTTTTAATTTTGCTGCCTTATTCTAAACCTCCTGCTTAAAATAATAGCATAAATTAGCATATTATAACATAGTTTTAAAAATGAATAATAAGATTAATATAACATATAGGAGCAAATATTTAAATAAATTTAATTTAGAAAAGAACATTATTTTCCTCACTTCAGCCAAGGACCAATAAAAATATTCCCATTTCAGCACTACTCTATGATCAAACATTTGGGAAACTCTGTCTTAGCTGCATTTTGTTGACTTTAGTGTGAGGGTTTTAGAGTCCTCTAATAAGAGGGAGATTGGCATCACAACAAACAACAAAATCCTATTCATGAGGGCTCCATGCTCATGACCTAATCACCTCTCAAAGGCCTTACCTCCTGGTTAACATCACACCGGGGGTCAGGATTTCAACATATGAATTATAAAATATGTATGAAAATAACCCAATTAATAAATGAAGAAATGATGTGAATAGACATGTCTTAAAAGAAGACATACAAATGGCCGAAAGGTACATGAAAAGATGCTCAATATTCCTCCTCAACAGGGAAGTGGAAATCAAAACCACAATGAGATATCACCTCACACCTGTTAGAATGGCTATTACCAAAAGACAAAAGGTAAGTGTTGTGAGGTTGTGGAGACCAGAGAAACTTTGTACATGTTGGTGGGAATGTATATTAGTACGGCCATTATGGAAAATAATACGGAGGTTCCTCAAAGAGTTAAAAACAAAGCTATGTATCATATAATCCAGCAAATCCACTTCAGGCTATATATCCAAAAGAAATGAAATCTGGAGCTCAAAGAAAATAAAGGGGTAAATATAAACATAAATTAAGGCTGTCTGCCACATCTTCAGCTCTCTCTCAGTGACAACAATTGAGAAAATTTAGTAACACTTTCATATTTTTTTTAAAATTTTTTTATTTTTTACACTTTCATATTTAAAGTAATGCAACAATGCAAGAAAAAAATAATCTCCACATTTATTCAGAGTGAGAAATCTTCACATTTCTTAGCAATACCAAGCATCTGAGGTCCCAAGAGCAAACAGGGATCTTGAAAAATCCTAAGATTTTTAGTTTCCATGGCAGAAGGCATGTGTTCGGTCGCTTGACCTTGTTTTCTAGTGTTTTCACAGTCCTCTTTCTTTTTTCCCTGTCCGTATCTCAAACAGGAAAAAACCCACATCTCTCCTTTGTGGTCATATGAAAAATTACAGCAAACCAGAAAATATCAGAATATTGATAATTCTATAGCCCAAAATGTCACACAGATTTTCAGAAAGCTGTCACAGAACAATTTTACTACAACTGTTACTAACTACTGCTATTGCCATAAGTAGTAATACTCATAGTATTAAGAATAATATTTGGGGGCACCTGGGTGGTGCAGTTGGCTAAGCATCTGACTCTTGGTTTCAGCTTTGGTCATGATCTCAGGGTAGTGAGATCTAGCCCTGCATCGGTCTCCAAGTTTAACGCAGAGTCTACTTAGGATTTTCTCTTCCTCTTCCTGCCCCTCCCATTCGTGCTCTCTCTCTCTCTCTCTCTCTAAAATAAATCTTTAAAAAATAATAATACTATTTGGAGTTGCTACCATTTTTAAACAGAGCATAATATTATAATTTACTGAAAATTCTTTGAAATTATTTTTAAACCCTGTACTGATCTGATGTAAAAAAGTAACATTCTCAGATTTAAATTAATCAGATACTTTGAAAATTAACCTCAAAAAGCACTCTTCTTAAATATTTGACAGTTTGATAACCCTATACATTTTCTCTTGGTTCATAAGGGAGATCCATGGTTTTAACTGTCAGTCTACTGATGAAACCCAGGTCTTTAACCCTAAGACAAGCTTCTCTTCCTAGTTTCATTCTCTGTATACATTGCACTGGGCTTTTCAAAGAAGATATCCCATAATCATCTAAAAAATAAATGTCTAAAAACTATTATCCCCAGTAACACTATTCTTTATACATCCCCTCACTGTCTCTTAGCACAGTAGTTTTCCCCTCTATTCTTTTTACCACAACTTGTAATTCAATAATTTGTTTGCTCATACATTTTTCTCCATCACTTGTGTTGTGTTAGTTCCAAAAGGGAAGGGATCAAGTTTATTTTGTTCACATCACATTCCCAGTATTGTAGAACAGTGTGTGATTTATAGTTGAAACAAACAAAAATCATTTGGTACAAGAGTAAATGATACCTGCATCTCCTCCTGTGTTCAGTGACTTGGTAAATATCAAGACCATCCACATTTATACGGTCCAAGCCAGAAAATGTAAAGTCAACACACACTTGCTCTTCTTCATTTTCACTCCAGTGACAGTCCAGGTCCCTTATTTTTTCTTCGAATAACAGTGATAGCCTCTTTGTTGAACGCCTTCCTACTGGTTTTATCTTCAAATGATTTTTCACACTCGTATCAGAGTGGTCTTTCTAAAGCAGTATTTGTCAACTTTTGCAACCTATGCCTTCTAAAATATATTCTCCCTTAACCTTCTGTGCAATTCCACAGAGATCTTATCAAATATACTTTCTGCTGTTTGTATCACAAAAACAGGAGATATATTCATACGCTTTTAAAAGTAAATCCCCCAGGGCACCTAGGTGGCTCAGTCAGTTAAATGCCTGACTCTTGATTTAGGCTCAGATCATGATTTCAGGGTCGTGAGATCAAGCCCTGCGCTGGGTATGAAGCCTGCTTAAGATTCTCAGATTTTGTTTCTCCCTCTCCCTCTGTCTCTCCCACCCCAACTGCGCTGTGTGTGTGTGTGTGTGTGTGTGCACATTCACTCTCGCTCTTTCTCCCAAATCCCCCAAGATTTGGGTTTGGCTCTCCATAGCCGCTCACATTCTGAGAACTAATATTGTTGTTAACATAAACTTACTTGAAATTCTTTAATGGTTCTACAACATCTAGCATTGATTTTTAAGTTCATGGTTTTCTTTTTTTTTTTTTTCCAAGATTTTATTTCTTTATTTATTTGTCAGAGAGACAGACAGACAGAGTACAAGCAGGCAGAGCGCCAGGCAGAGGCAGAGGGAAAAGCAGGCTCCCCGCCAAGCAAGGAGCCCGGTGCGGGACTCGATCCCAGGCTCCTGGGATCATGACCAGAGCTGAAGGCAGCGGCTCAACCTACTGAGCCATCCAGATGTCCTAGTTCATGATTTTCAGAACACTGGTAGTTTTGCTTAAGCTCCCATTATGTCATGGATTTCATAAATAAGAATATTTTTACATTTGTATTTTCACTTTCATGATGATCTAAGATAGTTTAAACATGTCTATTCTGGATGATCTCAATGATTTCTTTATTAAGCATCTTGGTTTATTTTTATGTTTATAATAACATGCATGAAAAATAGTATTTGTGTTGTGGGCTAATGATAAAAAAAAATAAAGACTTGTACCACAGATTGCAAGTTGTCTACCAACCTGTCAATAATCAGTTGTTCCTGTTTCCTCAGTAACAGGAAGTTTTCTCTCATTCCCCCTAATGCCCCTCCTCAGTGCTAATAGTACCCAGGACCAACTGTTATTTCTGTCAGTCATCACTCTGCGTTATCATTGCCATCGGTTTACTACCCTATTAGATCTTAAGTTTCTTTCTTTTTTTTTTTTTTAAGATTTTTAAAGATTTTATTTACTCATTTGTCAGAGAGTGTGTGGGCAGAAGCAGGGGCAGTGGCAGGAAGAGGGAGAGGGAGAAGCAGGCTTGCCCTGAGCAAGGAGCCCGATGTGGGACTTGATCCCAAGACCCTCGGATCGTGACCTGAGCTGAAGGCAGCCACTTAACCAACTGAGCCACCCAGGTGTTCCTAGACCTTAAGTTTCTAGAGGGCAGGAATAGTAATTATTCCACTTGGTATCTGAATTGCCTAGTATAATGCCTGGTTATAATGGGGATTCAATAGATGCTTTCTAACTGAATTACTGATAAGTGAATGAATGCAGGAGTGAACAAGTCATATAATATATTCCAATATTCCAAACATACGGAGATTCTTGACATTTTAAGACTTCACCAAGATCTTTGAAATAAATTTACCCACGTAACACAGAACACAACAGGGCATTGTAGTCTACTAAGGTTAATTATGGGAATCACTGAAAATTAGACTATATGATGATGTATTTATCCACAGAAGACCAAATTATATATAGTCAGCAGCCCCATTTCCAACACCCAAAACTTGGCTGGGCAAATTTCAAGACAGAAAGAAAACGGATGTACTACATAGCATACAATGTCATGCTGTATTAGTTGCTATTGCTATATAACAAATTATCCTAAAATTGAGTGGCTGGAAACAACAAACATTTACCACTTCAAGCAGTTTCTGTGGATCAGGAATCTGGAAGTAGCTTAGCTGGATGATTCTGGCTCAAGTTCACTCCGGAGGTTGCAATCCAGCTGTCAGTCAGGGCAGTAGTCTCATCTGAAGGTGTATCTGCTTCAAAGCTCATTCTTGTGGCTCTTGGTAGGCCTCAGAAGATCCATTTCCAAGGTCACTCCCATGTACCTTTTCACAGGACAGCCTCATATAATGGCAGCTGACATCTCCAAGGTGATTCAAAAGAGAGCGAGATTCAAGAGAGAATGAGAGAGTGAGCAAGACTACCCAAGACAGTAGCCATAGTCTTTTTATAATCTAATATCGAAAGGGCTATAATGTTACCTTTGTCATACTGTATTTGTTAGAAGTGAGTCACCAAGTCCAGGGCTCATTCAAAGGGAGGTGATATACAGGGTATGAATATTAGGAGGTGGGGTCACTGGGGGCCATCTTACAGGCTGCCAACCAACACATATTCTCTATTTCAAATATATTTTAAACAGAACAAAATAGCAGCATATTACAGGTTAAAATGCACAAAAACTTAAGTGGTAAAAATAAATAGCAAAGAGGAAAGCCCTTAAAATAATGTTTAAACTATTTCTTCCAGTTTTATTGTGATATAATTGACATATATAAATATGACATATATAAATGACCTCTAATAGTCATTAAAATTGTTATAGTTTATGCCTATTTTGGAATTGGAGTCAGGTTAATGCCTTAGTTCCAAACCACCAAAATATAACAAATGAAAACAATCATTTGCTATGCATATGGTATTTAACAATTACTATTGATATCATTTGACTTTTTCTCTTAACTGAAGGGGAATTAATGTTCTTTTAATGATCAGGTTAACCATATTCTACTTACCCACTAACATATGTCTCTAGGTGGTTCAGTGTAATTCCTTAAAATAAGCTAGCAGTTAAGGTAATACTTCATGAAGTATTATCCACTGTCTACTTCTGATGTGCTTTAACAAATAAGTAGTTAGGAACCAAGATATTGAATTTCATATGCCTTGAAAAGGCAAGAAAAAATAAACTAACACCCATGTCTGAATCATAGCAAAATTTTCCAATCATGATTAAAAGCAATTTCATGTTATAGGCTATATGCTCCTCATTCATATTTAATAGAACTAGCCTTAGAATGGAAAATCACATATCCATTGCTTGTTGTATTCTTTCTTATATTATAGTTTCTAAATTGCATATACTTTAATATATGTATATCTCAGGCCTAAATTTTCTTATCCGTTTTGATAGTGATCTATTTTTAGTTCTCCAAAGCCCTAAGACCCCTGGGAAAGAGGCACTGTGATGGTCCCAGAGGATGCTGAAGGTGAATACTGAGAACGAGGACTGGAGCCCCTGACCCAGAGTCGAGTTAGTATCATGGTGGCTATTACCCGGAAATCAACTACATCACCCTTCACAAGAGGTCAGTCAGGAATGCCTATTCTAGACATCAAGTAGGGTTTGGTGAACTACTCTAGGGGATTCAAACAAAAAAGTCAAGGAAGTTCATGAAGCACACAATCTAGTTGGAGAGATGAGACAAATTTATAACAAAATGGCAATACACAGTATCATATAATAGACAATGAACAATATTGCAATGAGGCACCACACCATCTTTTTATCCATTTATTTTACTACATCATGTCCCCTAAATTAGCCAAGGTAGCTTATAAAAGTTACACGAATATGACACTAAAAAGTAATTATATGGATCTTCAGAAGAGAAGTGGGGGTTCCCATGGGTGGGTTTTAAAAGAAAGAACTGAAACATAAAGTAGAGATCTCTTTTGTCAGGAAATAAGGAAAATAAGAAAGGTGGTAGTCCTCTTGTGCGTCTGGGGACAACAGTTCAATTGATCTCAAATGAAAAGTTTAAAGTGAAATGTTGGTATTAGTTTGCTAGGACTGCCATAACAAAGTACCACAAACTGAATGACTTAAACAACCGAAATTTATTGCCTCCCATGGAGTTCAGGAATCTGACATGTTCCCTCTAGAAGTGCTAGCAAAGGATTTGTTCCAGGGCGTCTCACAGCTGCTGGTAGTTCCTTGACTTGTGGCAGCATAACTCCAATTACATGGTGCTCTCTCTGCGTGCATATGCCTGGGTCCAAATTTTCCCTTTTATAAGGATACCAGTCCTGTTGGATTAGGAGCCCACCCTACTCCAGAATGACTTACCAATTACATCTGCCATGACCCCATTTCACCTATTCCCAAATAAGATCACACTCTAAGATACTAGAGGTAAAGACTTCAGCATATGAATTCTGAGGGGGACACATTTCAACTTACACCAAAACCCAGGGTGAGTTCATAGGCAGTGACGAGCTACTTAGTGATGATCTCCCACCACCTACCCCCACCCCCCCCCGCTTTGTGTGTGTGTGTGTGTGTGTGTGTGTGTGTGTGTGTGTGTGTTAGGAAACTGCTGTGTTCCAGCAGATCTTTTAGAAAGCTCTATCTAGTTGCAGTAGGCAATAATAATTGAAGAGGCTGTACCCTGGAGTCAGAGGCTATTTTTAGGCTGTTTGAATTCTACAGTCTACTACATAGCTTATAAGGGACAGCATCATCTGGCCACCCTACCTTGGCTGCCTCAGGGTAGACCACTTTTCTCTTCTCTTTGTCCTCCAATCAACTTGGCTTTGCCCCAGTATTCTGAATGCCCCAAGTCCCTTCCTCTGCAGTTTTTCTGAACACATCATTCGTTATGCCTGGAGTGCTCTCACCTTGCTTCACTTAGTTAATGCCTCCATTTCAGAGCTCAAAACAAATGGCACTTCCTCAAGCAATCTTCCACCTGAGCTCTCCAGACTAGATAAGTCTCTCTAGTTACTTGCTCTTACAGTTCCCAGTCCTTCTTCTGGAAGCATTATCACAGCTGTAGTCAGCTGATTGATTGCATAATTTGTCATTAACTGTCTGTCCATCCTGCTAGACTACAACTTCCATGAGGGTAGGTAGGACAGCATCTGTCCTAGTGACATTGCTGTAGTGGAATGTCTTGTGCAGAGGAGGTGCTGAATATTTGTTGCATAAAAAAGCAATGAAAACCTGAGCTAAGGTGGGAACCATAGGAATAGAAAAGAAAGGACAGAGAACAGGTTCAGGAAAGTTTATAATTTGGTAACTTGGTAGGCAAGAAAGGAGAAGTGCAAGATTGCTCAAAGGTTTTAAGTGTGAGAGAAGGATGATACCACTAATAAAAATGAGGCTAGTGGGAGCTAGGTTGGGAGTCCCATTTTTGGCACTTCTAATGCAAGGTGGGTGATGACATACTTAAGTAGAAACACCAATTAGTTAAAGAAAGGAAGATAAGATAGATACTTGAGGTTGATATATGGGTCTTAGGTTGGTTCCAAGAAACTCTTGACCATCACTCTTGAAGGACAAGGTATTCCCTCTCAGTTGATCTGCCTTTCTAATATGTATCTTCACAGCCATTTTTCATGCGTGTTTAAGTATTTTTTATCATTAGAATATTCTTGTTTGATATAGATAATTTGGACAATAAAGAAAAATATAAAGAAGACCTTGAAAGCTGGGTGCACCTAAGTAGAAAATTGGCTTGGTGGGGTGCCTGGCTGGCTCAGTTGCTTAAGCATTGGACTCTTGATTTCAGCTGAGGTCAGGATCTCAGGGTTGTGAGATCAGGCCCTGCATTGGGCTCTGTGCAGGGTGTGGAGGTTGCTTAAGATTCTCACTCTTTCTCCCTCTGTCCACCTCCCTCACTTAAAAAAAAAAAAAAAGACGAAGAAGAAAGGAAATGTAGCTTGCTTACAATAAACATACATAAAATGGTATAACACTTCTGAATGGTCATTTGAAAATGTGATGTAAAACATTGAAACGTAACAATATACTGGATCATTTCTATGTTTAGGAGTTTAATCAAAATAATTAATCAGATATAAGTATAAAGTTTGCTTAGAGGGAGGAAATTGTTTTATCTAGATATGACATGGTTGGATTTTCTTTCCGTAATTTTTTTTTTAAAGATTTATTTATTTATTTGACAGAGATCACAAGTAGAGAGAGAGGCAGGCAGAAAGAGAGGAGGGAGCAGGCTCCCCGCTGAGCAGAGAGCCCGATGCGGGACTCGATCTCAGGACCCTGAGATCATGACCTGAGCCAAAGGCAGCGGCTTAACCCACTGAGCCACCCAGGCGCCCCGACTTTCCGTAATTTTTTTATGTTGGGTCATATTGTATGAATAATTTAAAAAATTCAGGTCACACAATATATACCATTTCAAACTTTATCTCTTCACCCTATCTCTGTTTTTGTTTGTTTAGTTTTTGAGAGTGGGACGAGGTGAAAGAGGCAGAGGGAGAAGAAGAGAGACTCTTAAGCAGGCTCCATGACAGCATAGAGCCCAACGAGGGGGTCCATCTCACAACCCTGAGATTATGACCTGAGTTGAAATCAAGAGTCAGATGCTTTGGGTCACCTGGCTGGCTCAGTCAGTTAAGCGTCTGCCTTTGGCTCAGGTCATGATCCCAGGGTCCTTGCTCAGTGGGGAGCCTGCTTCTCCTTCTGATGCCGCTTCCCCTGCTTGTGCACTCTGATCTCTCTCTCTCTCTCTCTCTCTGTCAAATAAATAAAGAAAATCTTAAAAAAAAAAATTCAGATGCTTAACTGACTGAGCCACCCAGGGACTCCTTTCACCCTTTGATCATAACCATATATTAGGTTATGTCTTAATAACCTAATAATTAGAAGTTATTTTATTCTTTCTCTTATAAACATGCTATGATAAACATCTGTATATAAATCTGCTTTATTCAAGGGACATGATGAGATGTGAGCACAAAGTAGAATTGCTGTGTTTTTAAAAGCCTCTTGATGCATTATCAAATGATCTTCCAAAAAGTTGAGCCAACTTATACCCTCACTAGCAGGATATGACATTTTATAGTGACAACACACTCTAGGCCAAGTTTACAGCTCTTTCTGATTAGATCTAGGTGACTCACGGGGTCCATTCAATGTCAGATAGGCATTGCCTGGGCTTGAGAAAGAAAAGAAAGAAAGGAGGTCACTACCACACATTGGTCATTAGTGACAAAAATTTAGGGTAAATGAGCTTCAAGCAATGGAGTAAGTATTTCAGCCTACTTACTTTGAGTTAATTCAAATGGAACATACGTATAGATTAAATGAAGAACTAACATCTACGTTGGAAATGTCCACTTGTTCCTCTTCATCTTTATTTTTCAGGGAACTGCTTAGTTTTTGATTGAGGCATTTTATCACTATATGCACTGTATGTGGGTAGCAGGATCTTGACTGTGTATGTTGGTCTCTACCTGACTCCTCTCCTCTCTGCTGCACTATGAGAATCCAGCAGTATTAAGAGTTACCAAAAGGAAACTGTTCTGAAAACATTTTTCTTCCCAAACTGGGATTCACACTAAATAAAGCAATGCTCAAATGCTTTACGCAAGGGTTATTCTCCAATGAACTCTTACACAGTATTTCATCATAGATGTTTTTAAACTGGGAACATAGCTTACTGCATTTCATTTGCTGCATTAGAAACTATGAAAAGCTTCTGCAGAGACAAATGACAACACCATTTTCTAGAATAGAGATACATAAAGTTGGGCAATTTGGGGAAGAAAAAAAACACCTCTTTACCACTCTTATAAAAATTCCATTCTGAAATGGAGAAAAAAATTAAAAGTCAAACAAAAATAGAAAAGACAGAATGGAAACTGAAAATCACCTTAGAAAAGAAGACAAACCAGGAAGAACAAAATGTAACTACCTTAAAGGGGTGAGTAGCTCCGAAATTAAAATTTTTTTTTAAGTTGAAAAGTCCTTTATTCTTGATTGCCTTCACTAGGATAGTTTTACAATTTTAAAATTATGCCCTTCCTTTCTCCTCAAACACTACAAAATTAATCTTACATTCATGAAAAGCTTTTATGTGAACATCAATGAGGAGTGTTTTTTCTGCATGGATGAAGAAATTTGGCTTAAAAATTTGATTAGTTATACATGTTTGGAAACAGCTTATATGTAATACAACGGTTTCCACTTAAACATGAGGTTGTGATTACATACATCCCTGCAGATGTGAAATTTAAAAATAACAACATTTACTGAATGACACAATACATTATTTAAAAACCCATAGCAGACTGGCTGTACTTTGCTATTTTAAGACTTTTTTGTAAATGTTAAGAATTCATTGGTAGAGCCAATTCTACCCAATTTGTGATGGAGTTTTTAGATGAGTGTAGTGTATTTTTATCCAACCAATATTTCTTTTCCCCCTTTATCCTCACTAATAAATTCTCATTTTGTTCAAGGCAACAAAGTGCATCATTGAAAATACTGACAGCCTGATGCTGCATGGCATCTAGGGTAGATAATGTGACACCCTTCTGGCCAAAAGCAAGCAAATGTCTGCTCTCCTAAGACAGGTACAACACCTGCACTCTTCCATCTCATTGTCTACTGAAACCTAGATGTGAAGGGTGTGGGGGGGTAACAATCATGGTGAGGATGGCTAAGGATAGAGGAGCGTGACGATGGAAGGAGACTGGGTTCCTGATGATGTCTTCTACGCATCATATGTCCAAACCTTGGACTGTTCATATCTAGATTCTGTGTGTGTGTGTGTGTGTGTGTGTGGGTGTGCACACTCACGCGATGAAAAAGAACTCTTCTGTTAAGCCCCTCTGTTATACTTTTCTATTGTTTGTAGCTCTGCCCATTCCTAACTCATACAGTGACCAGTTCTTTTACAGTTCTGTTTTTTCTGCTTAGGTGAGCAGTACCAAGTACTTATGAGAACGAGAGAGAGAGAGAGAGAGAGAAGCATTTTAATTAAAATAGCAAAATAATTCCATGCAATTTGTAAGCAGCCACTTCCCCAGCCTTCCAAGTGCCAGTCACTTGCCCCAGTGACCTTGCTTATTTGCCCGAGGGCTATTGGATTTCCCATCACCCAGCCTGGATCCCAGCTCAAAGTCAGGCACAGCCTGGGGCCTCCAAAACCTTGCTCCTGCATCCTTCCAGATAGGTCTTTCTTGTTAAGCATTTTTAATGTCATCTTAGATAAAACACTATTTATTTATAAAGACAGCACCACTGCTATTTTACACGCCTTAAGTATATATGCTGTACTCAATTCCCATTTACTGTTTTTCTTACAGAAAGCTTTCAGAATTTCCCTTTTAGTTTGAACCAGATATCCATACATTTGTTTTCCTTTATGGAAGATAATCTGGATAACAAAGCTTTGTTCAGTTCTAGAACTGTCAATGCTTTTCTGATTTTCTGTACTTACAGTTATTTAATCTTAGGCTCTAGGCACCTGCATCTTGGTCAGGCCTCCTCATCTGCTCTGTCTTATCACCTTATTTCCTTAACCAAGGGACAGAGAAGAATGTGGATATTTGAACTCGAAAAAACCATGAGTCATCTGTATTTAATACACTCATCATCATAAAGCAGATATTTCTTACTTTCTTTCCAAATACTCAGCTTTATAAGGTTGCAGCTCCTTCTATGATCCCCTCAAGCCAAAGAACATGTATTTGGCTTCCTTCCTTTCCCCTTACAGATGTCACAAGAAGGCAGTCTTAAAGTCTGCACATACTTTTCCTCCTCTTGTCTTTAAACTTTATTTCCCTTTATGGGAGGGAAAACCCCATTTGAACTTCTCCAACTCTTTTTTATGTCTGGTCTCTATTTCCCATTCCCAAACCTAACTTAATCTAATTAGACACAATGGAAGGGGCTCATCATTGTCTTACATTAGAATTGTAATGCTCACAGTCATTAAAAAATATATACAGAGGGAACTTCATGGTTGGACAGGGTTAGGAAGAGATCACTAAATTCATTGAGCTGCTTGCTCTGTTAGGTAGTATATTTTTAGAATTATTTTAAATTATACACGTATTAAAGGATAGTTTTTTTTTTTAAGGACAAAATCATGTCTCTCATACGAACAAAAATGAACACAAGTTAAAGAGTTTATGTAACTTACTAATTCATGAGGGAACCAGTAGATGTTACAATCAGTTCAAAAGACAACCTACAGTCATGATAAATGCTGAAATGTATATACAAATGGATAAAACAAAGGCTAAAAGAAGTCACTGTCTATAGGGCAATAATCAATATAGTATTTCACAAGATAATCTGCAATTCTATGGACAGGAATTATGGTATACTATCCATTTCTGTCTCTAAAAGGTATAAAATACTCCAGTAAAGACAAGTGAAGGTGATCACTGGATGTAAAAAATCAGCAAGGACACCCCATCATTTTAGTTTTTCCATACATTGGTAACCTGGTAAGACATAACTAGGTGGTGCTCTTTCTTGAACCACCGCCCCCCATCCTTGGGAAAAAACTTATTAGCTTTTCCTAGGAGGAGATAAAAATCAGGGTGAGGTAGAGCAGTTTTAAATGACAAGACTGTAAAAAACTGATTAAGATTGAGGCAAATTTTCCTTCCCATCCAACTAGGGGTAATGTTAAATAAAAGTTTGGGCCCTGGAACCACAGTTTATGGTTCAAATCCCATTTTTACCACTGACCAATGTGTCAACTCCTGGGCAAGTTACTTAGTCTTTTGAAGCCCAGGCTTCTTTATGTAGGTAATGAGGTTATTAGTAATTCTTTACTGACAAGTTTGTTGAATGGGTCAAGGGAGATGACCCAGTAGAATGCTTAGCATGATAACTGGCTTGGCAAGGTGCCAAAAAAAAAATGTTAGTTGTCATTGTTAATATTTTTGTCAATGTTACAATTTCTTTTTATTTTATTTTACTTTTTAAAGATTTTATTTATTTATTTGACAGAGAGAGAGATCACAAGTACACAGAGAGGCAGGCAGAGGGAGAGGGGGAAGCAGGCTCCCCGCTGAGCAGACAGCCCTATGTGGGGCTCGATCCCAGGACCCTGAGACCATGCATGACCTGAGCCGAAGGCAGAGGCTTAACCCACTGAGCCACCCAGTGCCCCAATATTACAATTTCACTTTAAGTAAAACTAGTATGTCCAAGTTAAACTAGCTTGGAAATACAAGGCATCGAATTATTTTGAAAAAGCTTTACTGGGGCACCTGGGTGGCTCAGCTGTTAAGTGGCTGCCTTCAGCTCAGATCATGATCCCAGAGTCCTGGGATCGAGACCCGCATTGTCTATGTTTGGAGGGAAGCCTGCTTCTCCCTCTGCCACCCCGCTGCTTGTGTTCCCTCTCTCGCTGTGTTTCTCTCTGTCAAATAAATAAATCTTAAAAAAAAAAAAGAAAATGCTTTATTAAGGCATAATTAGTATATAATAAGCCGGATATGAAGTGTATAATTTAAGCTTGGTATATAAGTACTATGAAACCATCACCATAATAACCATGTTCATTACCTACAAAATCTCCTTTATGACTCGGTGATCTCTACTTTCCACCCTTTTCTGTTTCAGCTTCTTATCTCCGGATGATTACTGATCTAATTTTTGTCACTGTAGATTAGTTTGCATTTTCTAGATGTTTATAAATGGAACCATGTGGTATGCATTCTTTTTTGTCTGGTTTCTTTCACTCAGCTTAATTATTTTGAGATTCATTCTGCATTAATAGTTCATTCCTTTTAACTGCCAAGTAGCGTTCCGTTGTATGCATATACCACAGTTTATTCACCCATCCAGCTGTTGATAGAATTTGGATTTTTGGTCATTACAAATAAAACTGTCATAAACATTTATATATGAGTCTTTATGGGAATGAATGCATTAATTGGGTAAATACCTTAGTAGAATGTTTAAATCATATGGTGTGTGGGTGTATGTTAACTTTTTAAGAAACTGCCAGGCTGTTTTCCAAACTTGTTTTGTAATTTTTCATTCCCACCAACAGTGCATGGGAGCTCCTCTTCCTCTATATCCTGTTAACACTTGGTACAATCAGATTTTAATTTTAGCTATTCTAATAATTATGTGGTAACACCTGACTGTGGTTTGAATTTCTATTTCCCAAATGGTTAGCAATATTGAACACCTTTTCCTGTGCTTGTCATATACTCCTGAGTTGATAAAAGGTGCTTTGCTGAAACAATTGTGGGACTTTTGTCAGTTGGATAGTACATTCATACGTAATGTACTTCATCTCATTGAAAACCATTGCCATAATACATAAAATGTAAAATGCATACACTGAGCCCAAAACATGTAAACATCTTCGTGGCTCATAAACCAGCAGAAATATGAATGAGTAAGTGGGACTAAAGCTAAAGGCCTGCCAGAGGACGAGCCTGGAAACAGAAGTGGGGAATGGATGACTCCTCTGGTAAGGAAGATTAAAAATCCTCCACAGGAGATAGGGGATCTGACCTGACTCACAGCTTAAAGCCAGTGGCTGGAGTGGGACCTTTCCTACCCACCCTAATGAAAGGAAGCTGAAAAATGGAAGGCCCTGTATTTTTACCCTCCACCTTCTTCCTGCTGACTTTCTCTCTAGGACTCACAGGAAAGTGTAGGCTAAGGAAGCAGGAAGCAAGAAGCAAGAAGACTTTAATTGAAAATTGAGTCAAGCTGCCTTCTGGCCTCAGGCCCAAATCCATTCTAAACCCATAGGTCGTAATAGTGTGGGATCCCAAAAACACATTAGAAGACTCAATTCTGGACCAGAGGTCTGAAGGAGTGGGAGAGTAAGTAAAAGTAAGATAGGTGGAGGAGAGAGACTGAGAACCAAAACATAAAATCAAAACAAAATCCACCCCTCAGATGAACCTCATGAAAAAAGTAGTGATAAAAAAGACAACCAACAAAGTTAACAAGCAGAACATAAATTCACCCTCTGTGAAATCCGTTGCATGGAACAATATGACAAAGATCTTAAAATAAGTTTGTTCTTTCAAAGAAAGAAATTTAAAAAAAATATTCATTATAAGAATAAGATTTCATGCAACAAAATGGCTTGAAAAGAGAATATGTGGATATGAAAAAAGACTTACAAAAATTATAAATGAAAAACCATACTTATAATATGAAATGTGGATGATCAATAAGTTCTAGCCAGGTATGGTAAAGTATGAAGAATGGGCATACATTTTTTTGTAGCTCCTGCCATCAAAAGGTGGAGTCTATTTCTCTGTGACTTGTTTTAGCCAGTGGATCACTAGCAAAAGTGAGGCAAGTAGAGGCTTGGAAAGTACATAAGTATTGGGTCCAATATACTTTTGATGCTGGGAATGCAGAAGCCACAGGCTCTCCCCTGGGCAGTGAGAGATCACGTGGAGTGAGTGGTTCGGTCACTTCAGCAGTCCCACAGCCCAGTGAAGCACAGGCTCGAGCTGACGTGCCAGGAAGCTGTAGTTGCAAGAGGGAGTCCAGGCAAGGCCAGCAGAAAACCTCCCAGCCAGCCCACAAAATCATGAGAAACAAGAAATACATTGTTCTTATTTCAAACCACTAAATTTTGAAGTGATTTGTGAGACAATACCTAATTGATACATTGGCATAGTAAAAGAGAGAATTAGGGAATGAGAAGATAGTCTGAGGAATTCACCTAAAACACCATATGGAGAGACAAAAGAAATTAAAATAAGAAACGGTAATTAAGAGATTTGGAGGGTAGGTGACACAATTCTAATGTCCTTCTAAGAAGAATTTCAGAGGAAGAGACTGGAAGGACTGGCAGAGAGGTAACATTGAAACAATGTTAACTTGGAATCTTCCAGAATGAAAAAAGTCATCAGTCTCTAGTTCCAAAACTATTAAGGGATTAAATAATTTACATATAAATTAAAATTTATCATTTTTTAAAAGATTTTTATTTATTTATTTGAAAGAGAGATATCACAAGCAGGCAGAGAGGCAGGTAGAGAGAGAGGAGGAAGCAGGCTCCCTGCCGAGCAGAGAGCCCGATGCGGGGCTCGATCCCAGGACCCTGAGATCATGACCTGAGCTGAAGGCAGCGGCTTAACCCACTGAGCCACCCAGGCGCCCCAAAATTTATCATTTTTGTAAGCTGTTTACATGTTGACTTAAATAAAATGTGAATTCTGTTCAAGTTAAACTGAAAAAGGTCAGTTTCTCATTTTAAAACCCAAGCTTTTCAACATTTGATGAGTGGCAGGATGGTGGAGGGAAAGGCCTCCTTTTAGCTAGTGTCCCCATGTTGACCATGCTATGCTTTTTGTCAAGCCTCTTTCCCACTAACCAAATGGTTTTGATTGTCTCTATATCAAAAATCCTCCAACCCAGCTCCAGTATTGCAGGGAGGAGTTATGAACCAAGACACTCCAAACAGTTTTGACTCCCCCAGGAATTATACACCTCAAATAAACTGATTTTGAAAATGCCATGCATTCTTGTATGGCACACATACAACATCGATTTCCTTCATTTCTAAGGATTTGGGAAAGGAAGACGAGGCACACACAGGTGCTCAGCCCACCGTTTTGATCTAATCTTTCTTGTGTGTTCTTATTCTGCTTAAGTAATCCATTTTTCAAAACGGTAGCAGATAAAAAGCGACAAATTTAACATCAGGAAAAAGGCTGCCAGAGATAGATTTATTAGCAGCATTGAAGAATGACAGACTGAAGTCTGAGAGTAAGGAAGAAAACTGAAAAACTTTAAAAAGGAGACAATACTACTCAAAACACACATTAATGGCATGTTAAGTTTGGAATACATATGTGTATATCCATATTATACAGAATATGCTTCAGAAGACTCTGAGGACCTTCCACGTAAGTTGAGCATACAATGATAATTCTCTGGGTCATTAAGGCATTATTATTGTTGTTATTATTATTATTATTATTATATTCTCTGTTAAGGCAGGAGAGTGACAAATGTACCTATACATTTGTAAAAAGACTTCTATCAAAACAAAACTTTTATTGCTTAAAGGAATGAACACTCATGTGTAAAATTTATTCCATAAGGACCCGAGCAATTTTACTCCATTAGCTAAAATCTGACAGTTCAGAAATTTATCAATATTTTTTGTTTTTTTTCCACTTTGTCATGCTCATGTTTTCATAAAAAACACTCTAAAGTCCCACGCTGATAAAAATATAATGTTTCTCTTTCCCTGATATGGTATGTAATGTTTTCAATTTTATCTAAGGGAAATTTCTCTTCTCTGTATAATTCAAAATAGCTTTATTTTTCAAAAGGGAACACTGTGTCACGTTAGGTTCTTTGTATTTAAAGCACTGACTACTGATTATTCTGAGTCACAAGATCAGGACCTAATTATTTCTGCTAGTAGAAAATTGCAAGTACTGCTTTCCCCAAATATCCTCTTTCAGACATTTTTTTGAGTTATGTTAAAAAGCGTGCTGTGCAAAGACTCATTTGTCATATTTGGAAATAAAAAGATGAAATGAAAGCCCAGGGTTCCCAAGTTAGTTACCCACCCAGGTTAACTAATTTAGTTGTCATTTGGAGCTATCCTTCCTTTAAGGCAGGAATGAATCTCCTGTACAAAACTTGGGTGATTGGCATCCAGTCTCTGCTTCAGTGCTTCCAGTTACAAAGGGTTCATAACTTTACAAGACATCCCATTTTACCTTTAGACAGCTCTCATTGTTAGATCACTATGTTGCTGATACTGAAGCAAATATGCCTCCCCGTAACTTATACCATTGAATTCAAAATAGTTCTTTTTGTTTCTATATGTGAGTCTTTAACCATGAAGAACACAATGATCTTGGTTCCCCTTTTGTTTTCATTTGTCTCAAATAAATTTCCCTAATTTCGTACCTAGTCGTTTTTTCATAAATCAATGAACATCAAGCTTTCTTCCTCTCTCTCGATTCATTCCTCCTTCCCTTCCATCTTTCCTTCCTTCCTTTTTTCCTAATTCAGTCCAAAAGCCAAGAGATGCAGCAAAGGCAACTAGAAGGGTCTGTGGTGGGGATAAACATGATGATGTAACATAGGGGAGTGGAGCCCAAGAGAGATAACACTAGGGCTTGACTGGAAATGCACAGTCAAATGATCTCCCCAGGTAGCCCACCATCTCTTGGCTTCCACGGAGGAGCAACAGAGGCACTCTACCTCCAGATTTATTCAAACGAAAGTCTGGGATTTGACTCTCTCAATCTTAAGACTGAATCATTGTCTGTGGCTGGCTGGGAATACAACTGTTGCTTGAGAGTAGGTTCCATGCCAACCCCTTTGTTGAACTTGGGGGTTGGAGTTAATTCCACCAGTCATTTGAACAGAGGATAAGAAAAGGATAATTAAAAAGTCTAGGTCTTGCTTTTAGGAGAAGGAGAAATAGATACTGGGTAAGCTAAAACAACAGATGTCTACTATGGTATAACTGTTAATATTTTCAGTAATAATATCTATACTATTGGGCACCTGAGTGGCTCAGCTGGTTAAGATCTGCCTTCAGCTCAGGTCATGATCCAGAGGGGAGGCTGGGAGGTTGTTTCTTCCTCTCCTTTGCACCTCCCCCTTCTTGCATGGGTGCTCTCTTTCTTAAATAAAATCGTTAAAAAAATAATATCTAGACTTTTTTATACATATATTTTTCTTATAATGAAACCATTCTGTGGAAATTCTATTTTTTGCAACTTGTTTCTATTCTACTTAGAACCAAAGATAAAAACATTTTCATGTCAGTGAATATGTTTAGAAAATCATTTTGATGGCTACAAAATACCAATTTTCTGTAACATGCTTTACTTTTGAACAAATAAGTTCTTTGCATATTTTTTTTTGCTAAATAACACTGTGAAGATTTTTTTTTTTTTTAATTTACAGAAGGCTCCATGCACAATGTGGGGCTTGAACTCATGACCCTGAGATCAAGAGTCACACACTCTACTGACTGAGCCAGCCAGGTGCCCCAACTCTGTGAAGACTCCACACACAACTTTGTGTACTCATCCAGAGTATTTTCTCAGGATAAATCCTTTAAGATAGGACTATCATAGAATATGCTGCTTTTCAAGATTTTCAACCAGTTGTAAGTACCATTCTTCATTTGGCATTTGAGAAACACTCTGCAATATTTGTGGTTTTTTATCTTGCCTAACTAGTCCAGTTTGTCAATGCCTCTCTATATTAGTGTCAGAAAGAAGCATAAAACTCCCAATATACGTACAGATACTAGGATGAATACTTATTTTTTCTGAAAAGTATACCTTTATTTTTTCCACCACTTATGATTGTATTAATCTGTATATATCACAATACTGGTATTCAAACCTCTGTGTTATCCCCTCCCATGTTTTATCTGAACTGGCTTGTGTGATCAACAGAATACAATAGAAATTATGGCATGTTCAGTTCCGAGATTCCACTATAAAAGACATTACAGGTCTCTCTCTACATACCTTATCTATATCTGTATCTATCTTTATCTCTGTCTTCTATCACTCACTCTCTGGTAAGCCAGCTGCCATTTTGTGAGGACAGCAGTTAGGTAGCCTTGGAGAAGCCCACCAAGGAAGGCATTAGTCGTCAATGACCAGTAAGTACTAAGGCCTGCCAAAAGCCACATGAATGAACTTGAGGTGAATTCTCTACCAGCTGAGTCTTCAGATGATGGCAGCCTAGGCTGACAGCTTGAATGAAATCTCTAGAGATTCTAAGTCAGAAGCACCCATTTAAGCTGCTCCCTGATCACTGACCCACAGAAACTGTGAGATAATCAATGTTTGTTCTTTTAATCTGTTAAGTTTTAGGGATAGTTTGTTAACACAGCAATAAAAAGCTAATATACCCTATACTGCTACAGAGATTGAACTTTTCATAAAAAAATCTTTACACAAAGAAAACTCCTACCCCAGCCAGATAGCTTCACTGGTGAGTTCTACCAAACACTTAACTAATAAATAACATTAGACATATACAAATTCAGAAACTAGAAAAGAAAAAAAAAATTCCCAATTTATTTTATAAGACCACCATAATTGTATTAACAAAACCAGATAATATCACAAGAAAAAAAGGAACTCATAGTGCTTATAACCATGGATGTGGAAAATCTTAACAAAATACTAGCATATCAAATTAAGTAATAGATATAAAGCCATAATAAATCATGACCATGTGGGGTTTAGACATAAGTGTGAGGTTCTAAACATTAAAAAATTGATGTAATTCAAAATAATAGTTTAAAGTAGGGAAAAAAACCCACAATACTGCAAGAAATGCATAAGTAGTATTTGGCAAAATTTAGGAACCTATTCATGATAAAAATTCACAAAACACTAGAGATAGAAACTTCACTCATTTGATATAATACATTTTAGAAAAGTCTACTGCCCTCTGTTGCAATATTAAAACTTTCCCTAATTCTGTTCAACATTGTACTATTTAGACATTTTCATTCTAGCTAATGCCATGAGAAAAGAAAACAGAAAAGATTTAAAGGAAGGAAAATGTAAAACTATTTTCAGATGATATTATTATAACAAAAAAACTTATAAAAATCTCCAACTAAATACCAACTAAAAGTGAGTGAATTTAACATATCGAGAATCCAAAATTAGTATACAGAACTCAATTATTTTTCTCTATAATAGCAGTGAACAACTGAAAAAAGGGTTTAAAAAATGGTCAGTAGTAGAATCTAAAATTATAAAATACTTAGGAATAAATTTAACAAAAAACTTATAGAACCTCTACACTGAAAACTACAAACCACTGCCAATAGAAACTAAAGCAGACGTAAATAAATAAAGATATACCATATTCTTGGACAGGAAGATTCAATATTTTTAAGATATAAATTCTTGCCAAATTGACCAGTACATTCAATGAAATCTTAATAGAAATGACTATAAGATTTTTTGATAAATTGTCAAGCTGGCCCTAAAAACTATGTGAAAGATTTAAAGAACCTAAAATGACCAAAATAATCTTAAAAGTTGGAGGGCTTACATTACTTGATTTTAAAACTTACATAAAGCTATAGTAAGCAAATTACTATTTAAAAGTATAGTAATACAGTGTGAGATTGGTCAAAATATAGACAAATAGATCAATGGCAGAGAATAAAGGACCCTCAAAGAGATCTATGCGTACATGGTCCAATGACTTGATACAAAAGTCCCAAAGTGGTTCTGTGCTGAAAGAACATTTTCAACCAATGTTTTGGAAACATTTGGATATTTAGATGGAGAAAAACTGAACATACCTACAGTACCTACTCCATATTATACACTAAAATTAATTCAAGAGGGCTTATAGACTTACACATAAAGGCTAAATTAATAAAACTTCAAGAAGCATTCCATGCAAAATCGCTTTGCTACCTTGGGTAAGATGAAAATTTCTTAGCAATGACCTGGAAAACACTAATCATAAAAGAAAGAAAATGTTAATTGAAGTTCATAATAATCAAAGACTTCGGTTCTTCCAAAGACACCGCTAAGTAATGAATAGTCAATTCATAGACTCAGGAGAAAATATTTGCAACATATATATCTGATAAAGAACTTATTGCTCAGCATTATCAAGCACAGGGAAGCAAATTAAAACCACAAGGAGATACCCCTTATTAGAAGGGTTAAAATGAAAATAACCACAAAAATATTCACAATACCAAATGCTGTCCAGGATATGGAACTTTCAGATTTCTCATAATGCTAGTAGGAATAATACTGGTAAACCACTTTGGGACAGAGTGCGGCAGTTTCTTATAAAGTTAAAAATTATATATTTATAGAGTATTGTGCTTCCTGCTGTTTATCTGGCAGAAATGAAAATATGTAATAATATAAAGTGCAGTAGAAGAATGTTTATAGCAGCTCTAATCATAATAGTAAAATTTGGAAACTGTCCAGGTGTGTGTCCATCAAAAGAAGAATGGATAAACAAACTAGTATATTCATACAATGGAATACTATTCAGAAAAAAAGGATTAAATTAGTGTCACACTCTGCAATGTCACCGTATCTCAAATAAGACCACGCAGCAAAAGAAGCCCAAAAAGTACATGTTGCATGATTCTACTTACATGAAGTTCTAGACCAAACGCAATTAATCTCTTGCGATAGGATTCTGAAAAGTGCTGCTTTCTAGGTGGAAGGGATTGACTGGGAAAAGGGCACAGGAACTTCCTAAAGAGAGAAGTACCCTGTTATCTTGAGAAATGTATGGAATACATGGGTGTCTGCATTTGTTAAAACTGAAAGTACCCCTAAAATCTATGCATTTCATGTGTCTTAAGCATATATCAGTAAAATTTAAAAGTACACACAACATTTTAATTGTTGTTCTCCGTTACAATCTTCCCTTTATTATTCCATTAATTAGCACACATTGGGCAAGGCAATTCAATTGCCAATGAATCAATCTATCTTTATGTAGGCAGTGTCCATTGTATCCAAGGATATAATGAGTTACTTCATCAGGTTAAATAAAGCTATGCTATGTTCGTGATTCTCCCTAATATGTTAATAGATCCAGTAATTCTAACTACCGATGAGATTAGACACAGAAGCCAATTTTAAGTTTCATAATTTTAAAGTGTGCATTTTGCACTAATTTTCTGTTTCTTATATTTGTGCCATATTTATTTTATTGTGATACATAACTCCTTTAAGACATCATATAGTGATTATTGCCTGGCAACTTGTTTTTTATTCCAAAATGTGAAATACACAGAGTATGTATATATATATATATATATATATATATATATATATATATATATATATAAAGAAAGACTAATAAAATAGGAGTAAACATAAAATCCTTCTAAATTAAATGGTGGGGGGGTGCCTGGAGGAGGAATGTTAGAGTGGGGGATTGGGAGTGTGTCAGGAGCTGTCCGAGGTCTGAATGAAAGAGATGTCATGGAGTCACCTTTTCCAGAATGCTCCAAAAAAATGGCAGAAGACTCCAGGAGAAAGAAGCCTTCATTTATTTACAGCAAGTCCATTACAAACCTCTTTAGCTCAAGAGTCATTTATGGTAAAATATTCTTATCCAAAAATGAAAAATATTCTTTGTAGAGGCCTGACTTAACTAAAGCCATATTTTTAGAAATATTCCTCTCTGTAACTGCTGCACAGATTTTTGTTGTTGTAGTAGTAGTTCATGAGTTAATGAGAAGATTTGGTTTAGTCAATATCTGTCAATGTCCAGTTAAAGGGCATTTGTGTATTACAGATAATACTATTAAGTATTAAATACGTTATTTCAGAATCTAATTATTTTAGGTAGTTATTACTACAATGTATAAAGATTATTTATACTGTTGATGATGACAGCTAATGTTCCCCGAGGTCTTAATAAGTACTAAGTACTATCAAAATACTTCCCATGGATTTATCTAAGTAAATCTTTGCAACAACACTAAGACATAGTACAGTAATTATTTCTATTTTATAGATGAGAAGAGTAAGCTACAACAGCATATGACACACGTTCAGTGTTACTTAGCTAGCAATGGTAAAAGCCAAATCTTTCCTCTTAACCAATATACAAAGAGGTCAATTTGCATGTAAACGAATGCTTATATATATGCTCTTTTCTTTTAAAAATATTCTATGCATAATATGTTGCTACTTTTAGAGTTCCCTTTTCCTTAGGGTCCTTTATTGTTTATTTGTGACAACATCTTCAAAGAACAGGCACAGCAATCTTATTTCTATGTTCTTCGATGTGAAAATGAAGATTTTAGCCAGCAGAAAAATATTAATACAATCTTTTCTCAGAGAGAGAGATTATCAGTGAAAGTAAATGACAACATTTTCTAGCAATAAAAAGAACGAGACAGACAGGACAAAAGTAATGACATCCTCTAGCATAATCTTGGCAGAAAGTAACTAAATCACCTTGAAGAAGATATATTGTTACAAAACACTATGCTTGTCTAATATGGATTGACAGGAAATGACAGGATCCTTCAAGAGGATGGCAGCCCACAGGCCCATGTGCTTTCAAGGGATCAAAGGGACTGACACTGCCTGCCAGCCCCATCTGAGCAGAAAACAACTAGATTCTCTCCAGGCGGATATTTACACTAAGATAGTATTTCTGGAAAAAGATAGCCGATATGGGAAGGATGATAGCACTTTCCCTACATCTACTGTCATCTGCTAGAGTGAGACTGGGATGGGGGAAGATGAGGGAAATCTACCAAATCTGTCCTTGGGATTCAAATCCATCATAAATCTTGAGCAAGCTAGTAAAATTGAACTATTCTGTAACAATTGTTTTCAATGTAGAACATGTGGAGCATTTGGTTTACAGATTGTTATTAACTTCCCTTCTATCAAGATAAAACTGTAAAAAAAAAGTTTTAAACTTTTAAAAAAGTTTTATATAGACTTAGTTTCTAAACATGGTATGAAATCCTGATCCTTACGGAAAAGACTCACTTGAATAGCTAAAATTATAAAGCACAATTAAAAGGTTGAAAGAATCCACATTTACAATCAATATCACATTTGTTATTCTTTTTGACATAATAAAATTTATAAATGATTTAAGGAAAAAAAATGACACCTGAAATGGCAAAGTGTATGAACAGGCACTTTAAACAGAATGAAATTCAAATGATTACTGAATCTCTGAAGAGATATTCAACCTATCTCCTCATCAAAGGACTGCAAACCCCAGTAGTGAAGAGATCTCATTTCTTGCTTATCAGACTTGAATTCAAAAGAGGGACAATGTTTGTTGATATCAAAGTGTCAAAAATGGATTATCTTCTGTATCATTTGTGGATTATCAAATGGCACACAGGAGTAAGATAGAATTTTTTCGGTTTCTCTGAAAATCCAGAATGTGTATATTCCTTGATTTATCAATTCCACTTGAAGTTTTTTCTACACTAACTCTTTTCGAATGATACAAATAGTTATAAAGACTGATGTTCACTCGAGTACTGTTTACAAAATTGACTCTTGGCATAATCTGAGATTTATAGAAAAATCACAAGAATAACCAAAGAAGATAAATTTAACCCCAAATTCCCAAGTATTAACACTTCATTACATTTGCTTTCTTCTCCTTCTCTTTTTCCTCTCTCCACACAGCCTTACACAATTTTTTCTGCAGTGTTTGTGAGTTGTACAGAGCACTCCTTTACACTTAAATACTTCATTGTGTTTAATTTAAACATTTAAATATTCTGTATATCCTAAAAATCCAGAACATTTCCATGTAAGCTCAGACATTTACAAAAGTTAAGAATTTCATGTTGATACAATACTGATATCTTAGCTGGAGAACTTATTCAGATTTCTTCAGATGTCCCAGTAATGTTTTTTATGGCAAGAAAACCCATGGCTTGTATTCATTGTCACGTCTCTTTAGTTTCATTTAATCTGGAACTGTTTCTGTGTTTCTTTGTATGTCATGACATTGACATTTTTAAAAGAGTACAGGCCAGGTAATTTGCAGTATTTTCTTATTTTGTGTCAGTCTCATGTATTTTCATGACTGGGTTCATGTCATACGTTTTTTAGTCCTTCCCTTAGTTTGTCAGACCAGGAGGCACATGCTACAGTTTCGTCTTCTTACTGGTAATGTTAACTTTGAACACTTGGTTAAGGTACTTGCCAGGTTTTTCTAGTGCAATATTATCATATTTCTCTTTGTAACTAATAGGTATTTTGTGGGTATATACTTTGAGATTAAAAAAATTCAGTTACCCCTCAAACTTTCACCCACTAATTTTAGGATCTCATGTTGAGTCATACCCAAGTCAATTGTTGACTTGGTTGCCAGACGGTGATTTTCTAATTTCATCATTCCTTCTATATTGTTTGCTTTCTACTGTAAGGAAGAACTTTCTCTTTTCCTGTATGTATTTCAATTTTCTTTGTATTGGTATGGACTAGTGACTTCTAATTTTAGTCAATAAAATAATCTTTATTAACATATAATATTAACAACTTTATCTTAACTAAGATACAATCTTTGTTATTTGGGTACGCAAATTTGGACCATACTTGGCAAATGGAACCACTTCAAGCAAATTTTTGGATCCTTTTGACATAATGCAATAATTTTCAGAGCACTTTCCTACTTTCTGATACAATAAGATGATCTAGGCTCACTGTCCTCATCCTAGCACTGGAATCAGCCATTTTCTCAAGGAATCCTGGTTCCAGTCCAGTCCTGGAGACTGGCATTTACCAACAGGAACTTAGTCAATGTATATATAGAGCACCACTCCTTCTTTGCTCTTTATTGTTTTATTTTTTAGTATCATTTTGAATAGTAAAAAATTAGAAATCATTTAATATTTATCAGAGGAATCAGTTAAAGTATGTATATGGAATGGGATACTGTACGGCTATTAAAAATACTGAGGAAACTTTAAAAAGTATTAAAATACTTTTGTAATGATATGGGAAAAGGTCTAATATATATTGCATTTGGGAAAAGAGAGTTAGTTAAAAGTTCATAGTTTATTTTAAACATATGTAAGTGATATATATTCAAATAGAAAATTTTTTAAATCTGTAAGATTAAATACAAACGACAATTTTTTAAAAGCTTGTTTATTTTTAGTCATCTCTACACCTGACATGGGCTCAACGTCAAGATCCTGAGATCAAGAGTTGTATGCTCTTATGGCTGAACCAACCAGGCATCCCGACCACAAAATCTTTTTAAATTTCTGGCATTGGAATAAGAAATAAGATTGAACTTTCATTTCTTTGTAAGTTCTTATAACTTTTTTTTCCATTAAGCATTTATCAATTTTTATTTAAGTATAAACCTACAAACAATAATTTCAAAAGAAAATAAAAACTATTTGGCTGGCAATGGCTTGCAAGAGGGTAAAAGTAATTTATGGGAGAAGTTAAGGAAACTCAACAATTATTAGGATTAGTTATCACTTGTCAATTAGTTTGTAATAATCACCTCAATCAGTAAGTCAATTCTCCCCAAGTCTCATTTAGGAGCCTCACTAGTTAAGATTTTCCTCTGTAAATAGATTTTCACTTACCGGGATACAAACTTGTTAACATGTGCCCAAATCAAGACTAGTAGATGCCACTGAGGCATGGTTTACAATCTCTTGGTCCATTATTAATTTCAGCTGAAGCTTTAAGGGATGGTTCTGTGCCTGTTTGGACTCACCTCTCACTGACAGTAAGCAGCCGTATGCAGTATGCTTCCACATTCAGCCAGAGGCCTCTCAACTCTAAGATGACTTGGTCCTCTTACAATCAATACCAGGAAGCAGGGAAGTGAGAAAGCTCCTCAAGAAATCCTCCTACAATGGTGAATGGGAGCTTGAGGATAAGTGCTCTAGAAGAGAGACTGGTAAATTAGTTCAGAAAAAGGCCCAATGATAATTATATTAGGTTCTGAGGACTATAGTCTCTGTGGCAGCTAGGACACTCTGTACTTTTGCTCCAACAGAGCCTTAAGCAATAAATAAACAACTTAACATGGCTGCGTTCCAAAAAAAATTTATTTATAAAAAAAAGACACTGGGCAGATTTGGCCCACAGGCCATAGTAGGCCTACCCCTGCTCTAGCCTCCTGACTTCAGGTAGACAACCCTGAGAGGCATTTTATATAGGCTTCTGAGGAAGTCCCATTGGAACTGAGACTGTTGCTCATAGCGGTGACCTGGGGGATATCCCTTTGTATTGGCTTTTCCTCCTTTTCTGTTCACTCTACCTACTTCTTCACTCTTATTCCCTCTGGTAGCTTCTACAATAAAGCTTTGACATGTACCCAAGTCCTAATCTTACATCATAAATAAAAACACTGAATTTCCACATTAAATTGTGTTGTGAATGAACTAAGAATGCAAGTGGAAAAGGTACCAACTTTTGATTTCTATTGGGTCATAAAGAGACAAAAAATGTATACTCTGCTGTAAATGATACCTCACACTCCAAAGAGGCCGCAGTTAAAGTGTAAGGGGAGTAGGAAAGGAGGTAGAGCCATGCTCTATTTTTTTACTGTCAAAATCACTTAAATGATCTCCTGTGAATAGTGTAGACCTTGGAGGCTCTGACATTTTTGCCCTGAAAAATAAATGATAAAATTCAGATCTAACCTTAGGGAAAGGGTATACTAGGCAAAGTTTATCTTCAGTACCTAAATATTCCCAATTGGGTCCCACTTCTCTGCTCTCCTGCACACCTCTCCAGCAGTGCTCATGCTACTTTCTGATCATCCAAAGCACCTCTCTGCATCAGAAATCCATTCATTCAACAAATAGTTGCTTTGTGTCAGGCAATGTTCTAGGGACAAGAGGCACAAGAGTGAACAAAATGGACAAAGTCCCTACCCTCTGGGAACTAGTGTTTAAGCAACAAGAGAATGACATGAATAAATACACAGTCAAGAAGCGGTCAGTGCTATGAGGTATAAACAAAGGTAGGTAAGGGGGATGGAGGGTAAGATGATATTTTGTATAATGTGCTCAGGGAAGGCTTTTTGAGGTGGTGATATTTGAGCAGACACTTGAATTGAGGTGTGTAGATTGATAACTGGAAGAGGAACTTTCCAGTCAGAAAAGCAAATGTAAATGCCCTGAGGCGGCAGCAAGGAGGAGGCCAATGTAGATGGCAGTGACTGAGGGCCATCCAGCACAGGGTAAGAGATGAGATCTGAGGAGTAGGGGGGAAATGTAGGGGACAACAGGAGGGTAGAAGAAGGGGAAAGTAATTAACATAGATTTCATTTTGAAGAATCAGATGAGTTGAGACACTGACATTGAGAGGAAGGCAGTTGCCATTTACTGACACAGAGAAGAGAATGAAAAAGTTTTAGAGGAAAATTCAAATGGTGAGTTTTGTCTTATTAGATTTGAAATCCCTATGTGATATCAAAGAGGCGTTGTAGACTGTAGGAGCTTGGAGTGATTGAGATTGGAAATAAAAAAATATAGTCATTCATTTCTAGATAGAACTTAAAGTTATGGGACTGGATGTGACCAACTAGAGTAAAGAAGAGAGGGGTGCCAGAATTAACCATAAGGTGCTTTAATATTAGGTTGGGGAAAGGATACAGTAATTTACCTTAGCTTTAAATTTCAGAAGTTGAAAGGGATCCAGGGGGAGAGAGAAGGAGGGAGAAAGTGAGAGCAAGAAAGAGATGAGCTAGTAGTTTAATATGTTCCTACTTGGGCTCTCTCTTTTCACAAGCAGGCAGAGAGAAAGGAGGAAGCAGGCTCCATGCTGAGCAGAGACCCCAATGCGGGGCTCGAACCCAGAACACTGAAATCACGACCTGAGCTGAGGGCAGAGGCTTTAACCCACTGAGCCACCCAGACGCCCTCCTCTTCTGTCTACCTCTATCAAAGGTACCCTTGGAACACACCTATAGATGCAGTAAATGAAATGATCCTAGCATCAATAGCAGCAACTTCTAATTGAATTGTTAGTATTTTGACAGGGACCCTTAAATGCCTAGGACACCACAGTTTGGGATCATAAGGAGTGCTCTGAAATGTTCATTGAAAGAAATGTTTTGAGGTGTTGTTGATACTGCTAAGGGGATAACATAGGGGGCAAGAAAGCTCCTGACACGTGAGCTTGAAGGTAACTCTGAAAGAAACTTACCTGAAGTAAAGTAATCCCATCATCTTAAGTAAAGAAGTGAAAGTTTTAAATTTTGGTAATGAGATAAAAATACCAGAAGCTATTCTTTAAACAGAGGATACACAGGGGCGCCTGGGTGGCTCGGTGGGTTAAGCCTCTGCCTTCGGCTCAGGTTGTGATTTCAGGGTCCTGGGATCGTGTCCCACATTGAGCTCTCTGCTTGGCAGGGAGCCATCTTCCTTCTCTCTCTCTCTGCGCCTACTTATGATCTCTCTCTGTCAAATAAATAAATAAAATCTTTAAGAAAAATAAACAGAGGATGTACAAATGAAAATACAGGTAATGACCACTGGCAAAGTTCTCAGTGTAGACATACAGATTATTTCCTTTCTTGTGAGAAAATAAATAGATTAAAATGAGTAATAACTAATTCCCTGTGACATTCAGTTTGGGGATAGCAAATTTAAGTAAAATAGGCTTTTTTAAAAATAAAGATTTTATTTCTTTATTTGACAGAGAGAGACAGCGAGAGAGGGAACATAAGTGGGGGGGGGGGGGGGGGAGAGGGAGAAGTGGGCTTCCCGATAAACAGGGAGCCCAATGCAGGGCTCTATTCCAGGACCTTGAGATCAGGACCTGAGCCAAAGGCAGACACTTAACCTACTTAGCCACCGTGGTGCCCCAAAATAGGCTATTAAAACCAAACAAACAGAACTACTGCTTTGGAATTACCAGGCAACTTTAAAGTGTAATAGGAACAATTAGGAAAGATTCTTAGAACAAAAGGAATTTCTGGGAAGAGTTTTAGCTCTACTCACAAAAATGTATATACTTTTTGCTTTGCCCAATAGGATGCTCTGCTTTTGGAGAACTCTGTCACTGCTGCATCTGCAAGGATAACCACTAACTGTGTGCACTAACTGTGTGCAAAACTTCATGACTTTTCATCTCATCTTTATTTATGCTGCTTATATCTGGATAATTTCTCATACATTTGATCATGTATCATTTCAGTTTCCCAGTTTCTATTGTATTGGCATCATATTTTTAAGAAATATTTAATTCCTATGCATTGTATCTTTTATTTTAAAAATGAATAAATGAACAGGACACTCATTATTAAGAGGCTGACCTACTGTGTATGTCACTATTTATCCAATTTTTTAGGATAAAGACATAGAAAGAGGAATATATCTGTCAGGACAGTATAGGTTATGCCATAGTAACAACAACAACAAAAAGCTCTGAAATTTCAGTGGTCTTAACCATGATAGTTTCTCACTCATGGGATTATGCTCACTGCAAGGTAGCTGTGGCCCTCCTCCGTATTTTCTTGTCTCCAGGAACTAGGCTGAGGGACCTCCTGTTATTTTGGATGTCACTGATCTTGAGGCAGAGAAAAGTGGCATAGCCAAGTGCAAGCCAGCTCTTAAAGCTTTCACTCAGACGACACCCGTTAACTTCTGTTGGTGAACAATTCTAAGTGCAGCAGGAAAGGAATGTACAAGCCTCCCATCGGGAGGGCCATGTGGTAAAGAACACTGCAGCCAGAAGAATTAGACTATTTGCTAAACAGAAATATAGTTTATTACAAAGGATAAAGAGTTGAAGTCAGAAATGTCTTTATCTTTCCACTTTTCCAACATACTGACTATAAACTACTCAATCCTTTCTTTTTTTCTTCACATCTGGTGCTTTTCTCTATTTACTCATCATGTCCAGTGAAGTATTTCGCAGCCACCAGAGATCCTAATAATTCATCTTGGGATTCATACCAATTAAGAATTGTGCCAATTCTAGGGCTTGGGCCATTGGCATTCTTACCATTGGCTAGTTCTCATCTAATCCTTCTGTGTAACGGCTCTTTACCCCCTTTTCCCCCAGTCATGGATCTTGCTATGTAAATCTGCTCTTACCTAACATCACCCTCTGCTTCTATCTCTGGAATCCTCACAGAATTTTTAAGAAACCATAAACGTCCTCACAGCACTAACATAATGAAAAGAACACACTGTTTGAAATGAAACGAGGTCTGCGCTCACAGCTGCGTCAGTATCTAGCTTTTTTGCGAAGGACCTTAGTTTGCTCATCTGTACAACTTAAATAGTCACATCGACCTTAAAGGGGCTGCTGTGAGGACAGAATAAGAGCAGATATAAGGAGCTTTACAAATCCAACCAAACAGGAAAAAAATCTTAGTTGATGTTACAGTTGCTATTACGCCAAAAGACTTAGGAATACACAATTCTGGCATGTTATTAATTCAGGAATGAGGGTAATAAAAAAGTTTTATGGGGCCCAAACATGGTGCTGTTGTTCCCATATTCTAGTGATTCAAATATCCTATTTTGGAAAGGGACCAAATGATGAAATAAGTGGAAAGAATCTTCTAACCTACAGGCCTGGCATCACTGTGCTACATACACAAAAGATCCGACGAGAACAAATGAATTTCTACCTGTCAAGGTTCCAGTTCCTTTTTGTCTACAGCTTGTCAAGGTTCCCAAGTGACTTTGGTGGAAGCAGTCTTCGCGTTAGCAACCTTGTCTCTGGTTAGCCCTGCTGTAACTGATTAGCTCCTGAGGTAGCTACTCCACAGTGTCAGGAGCTACGTGTAGACATTTATAGAAAACTACCTGTCAGGATTTCTGATAAGACTAATCTGCGAGGCCTTAATACAGATAAGATATCAGGTCCTAAATATATCAAGTCTGTACACATTGGAAATTTAATACCTTTCATATACATCTTCAAATTTTCCACCATATGGAACAATAAGTTCTGAGGTACTGGCATGACAGAAATCACAGTAATCAAACTTCACTGAATAATGGTTTACTTTTACAAAGACCTTTCCCATCCCATTTGCCAAGGCTTTATCCAAAGGAAATCTGTATAGATTGGGAAGAGTATTTCTCCAGATTTTTTTCAGCTTAAACCAAAGAGGAAAACATCTGGTCAAACTCATTTATCACACTGTTTGTCTGTAGTATGATTTCCTTGGCCATATTCTGAGCTAACTTGTCCTTGCCAGTAACTCAAAGGCCATAAAAAAAGTAATAGAGTAGGAAAACAGATTTCAAAAAATTCAGTGAAAAGACAGACTTCTAAATTAGGGACTAAAGTGGTACACGGCATGTGATGGGTAAGAAAATTCTTCCTTTCTTTCTTTCTTTCTTTTTTTTTTTTTTTTTTAAAGTAGGCTCCATGCCCAGTGTGGAGCCCAGTGCAGGGCCTGAACTCATGACCCTGAGATTGAGACATGAGATGAGATCAAGAGTTGGATGCTTAACCAACTGGGCCACATAGGCACCCTCTTTCTTTTTTAAAAAACATTTTTTGATGGTTGGAGATGTGTAAAATATGCCACTGAAATTCAAATATCTCAAAGAAAAAGAAAACAAGGAAGCATTAGTGAAAAATCAGTATGACAATATAAGGAGCTTTCTGATTATTATCTTTTGTTTAAAAAGATGTGCAAAAAAAGAAAAAAAGAAGAGGAGACTTAAAAATAAGGACTAATTCAAAAGAGTGCAATATCTAGAAGTAGCGTCAGAAAGATTAAAACCCTGAATAAACTGAGGGTTTGAAAGAGTTACTGGAAACAGCTCATGTGACTTTTTAAGCTGTTGTTTAGAACAGGAAAAAAGGATAACAAGAAAGGGTTAGACTCAATGTTAGAGGCAAATGATCTCAGGTTTCTAGATTTCACAAACAATATCCAGACCCTGTTTAACTTCCATATTTGGCATGGTTTCCAAATAAAAATGGAAAATCAACAAATTATAGATGCAATCATGGACCAGGTATGTAAGGAGGTAATATGAACCTTCTGATAGCTACAACTGAGTTTGAGTCCCCAGAGACATGAAGTGTCATTCCAGGATGGCAAAGAAACTTTTATCAGTTGTCTAAGATGTCCTTGGAAATATTCGAAAAGTTCATAGAGTCTTGCAAAGTTTCCTGGAGACTTAAAGGATGATAATAACCCCATTTCAGAAAAGTAAAAACCTATCCATTGTGAGATGGTAGAATACGTTATTATAAAAATGTTTACTAGTTAGAAAAGAATGTAAGACTTTACATGGCTTTTTTAGGATAAAATATTGCAAAATATTTGATTCCACTTTATCAGAGTTACTAGGTTGGTATGTACAAATGTTAAGATTGGTATAAGATGATTTTAGAAAAAAGAATTACCATCACAATATCCTTATGGATAAGCTGGTAATGTTGTGGGATAATAGTCCATTGTAGCTGTAACTTACTTAACAATCACAACTAAAACAGTGATGGCTACATTACTTTTAAATATTGGCTTGCTTTGTTTCTCGTGGAATGCATGTTCAGTTAGGGGATATTGAGAATCTCCCTTTCTTCCTGATGCTGTCTGAAACTCGTTGGCAGTTTGTGTTGGTGGTGAGAGAGCCTGTATTTGTCCTCGGGATGAACATAGATCCCACTGGAAGAGTCAGTAGTACAGAAGGGAAAGCCGCAACCTGTGTTACAGTCCTTGCTGTGCCATTTGGTAGCAGTGTGGCCTTGCTAATACCTCTACCCATAAAACAAAGATATAATAAATCAGTCTAATAGGTGGCTGCAAGGTTTAAATAAGATCATAGTTTTCAAACGTTTTATAAAGCATACCCAGGCATGAAAATGCAAGATAAGGGTAGCAGCATTTCTGTTTCAATCTGGAAAGAGAGTGAACATGGAAGACCAGAGAATTCCTTTCCTGACTCTGTCCTAGTCAATACTTTGCCCATGGAAATAGAAGACATAATTATTGGATTTTAAATGTTACCAATGGGTAGCCTTGGGATTCAGAACTTTTCCCCCTCAACCCTGCCAAGGCATATTTCCAGGCAAAAATACCAGATCAAAATGAGAAGGAATTTAGCAGGAAAAAAGCTCTGCTACCTAGACTTAGGCAAATACATTAAGTATAAAACAGTAGGAAAAACCCCCAGCAGTTCCTGTGAAACACTGTGCAAGTTTAGCTGACCACATGGTTTAAAAGAATATTATGAAGAGTGTCGATCCTTTCATTCTGAGATAATCACACCGCATTGGCCCAGTGCCTGGAATGTAATAGATACATCAAAAAGTTACTTTGCTTAATTCAGCACTCCTTCCCCCTTAATTCAAGAGAGACATCTATAATCGGTAGTGACCAGCAGATGCTGGCAGTGTCAGGAAACCATGATCTGCAGGAAGAACTGAAGGAACCAAAGCAGGTTAACCTTAGGAATCAGCCAAGTGAAAAACCTTAATAGCTGTCTTCAGATATCTAAAGGATTGTCAAGCATAGGGATTATTTTCACTCCGTCATTCCAGAGAGCAGAGCAGGAATCAGGGGTGAAAGCAAAAAGAAGGCAGATTGTTGACTCAAGGCAACAACTTTAAAATAACACTTCAATCTGTAGCCCTATGAGAAGGACTGCCTGGGGGAGAAAATAAGATCTCTGTTGTAGGAGTGGAAGTCAAGGCTGGCTGTAGTCTATTAGGGAATCCATATAACACATTTCTGCTTTGGGCTGGTCTCTAAGGTCCTTGCTGACTCTCAGGTTCTAGGATTTTATTAGAAATTTGACTTTCTTTTCAAGACTCGCTGATGTCCAAGCTTCTTCTCTTATTACATAGATAGCAATAGACACTTTGCAGTAGATGATATATTATTTTTCTGCCCATAGGTCATTTTGAAGAAGCTAGTCAACCCTTAAAAATTGCTGATTTGTCATCTTAGAGGTTTCCTTTACCCGCAGAAGGAATTTATTGCACACAATTATGATATGTAATATGTCTAACTTATTAATCATGAAAAAGACATGTTTCCATACTATTATGGTTAAGTTTTCTATCTTAGGAAGCCTTAACATTCATAGTTGTTTACTATGGTAACCATTACTTAATTCTTGGTGACTATAAATTACTTTTTATTCCTATATGTTAACTTTGATTCTTTATGTCCATATGATATCTAATTCTTCAAAGTAACAAACTGTAGCCTTTCCATAAAAATAATAAATTATATGGGTTAAAGATTGTTCCCCCTAATGATTATAAAAAGAACTGTTTGAAGCAGGTAGTGATACCAGCAAGAGTAGAAAAATTAGTGTGTTGTGTGATAAGGGAGGGCAACACAGAGGGTCATGGTAGACAGAAGCATGGATTATAGTGGAAAATAAAGTGACCAACAAGTCAATAAATTATATTGTAGGTAAGATATATAAACTCTGCTACTTCACAGATGCTTAGGGATGGAAAAAAAATACTTGAGCTGTAACAACCACTTCCCCTTTCTATGCTCATGGTAAAAATCAGTGATTAATTATGGCAACATTTCCCTATTCAGAATCCTTCACAACACAATACTGTAGGCAGTGACAATTATTGATCTCATTTCTTCTCAGTTCTTCTAGAAATGCCTTAATTACGAATGTTGCAAAGGTAATAGTCTTTTTTTTTTTAAGATTTTTATTTATTTATTTGACAGACAGAGATCACAAGTAGGCAGAGAGGCAGGCGGGGGGGGGGGGGGGGAGAGCAGGCTCCCTGCTGAGCAGAGAGCCCAATGCAGGGCTCAATCCCAGGACTCTGGTATCATGACCTGAGCTGAGGGCAGAGGCTTTAAACCCACTGAGCCACCCAGGCGCCCCGCAAAGGTAATAGTCTTGATAAACTTTGCACGGATCAAATTCTATGGTTCCTACAGATAGATCTAGAAGGTTCGTTGGAGGATTTACTAAAGGAACCGTGATTCTGACATTAGTGATACTACAGGGGAAGGTGACCAAGTTTTATTGGGAAGGTGACCAAGTTTTTGAGTCCAAGATAGGGGCTTGGAGTCCAAAGGAGCCCTAACTGTGGAACTTGGGCAAAGAATTTAACTTCTCGGAGCCCTGATTTATTGCTAAAATGTATGTAATAGTAGTATCAACAGTGTCATTCGGAGGAAAGCATTCATCACGGTTCATGACATGTACTCTGAGAGAGGGGCAGCAGACACACTTGCCATGTCAGCAGCTTCAGTACTGGTGATTCATGGAGTCTGGGCTGGTGTGGCAGGATCATCTCCATCTTCCAATGAACATGAAGTTTATACAGTAAACTTTATAGTTTAAGCTATACTTAGTTTAAGTACAGTAAACTTTATAGTTTAAGCTGAACTTGGATTAAGTTCGGCCAGTAACCCAGTTTGTGACGATAATTTGTTTTATGTCCCTAGCTAGACTGACATTTCCCCAAGGGCGGAGAGAATACTTAGTTTGACTTTAAGTCTGTAGAAGAGCCTTGTATTTATGAGACTTGAAAACATTTTAAGATAAATTAAAAAGTTAAGTGATAAGGTACATAAAGGATAATTTAAACCTAATATCTCTTAAAAACTAAAGGTAAACATGGAAAGGACTTCTACTGTTTAGAGAATATCACGGCACAGAATTAAACTATAGCCTGATGAATGTAGGTTAGGTACAAAATAATATAATACCACAACAGAAGACTAGAGGACACCGAGACAAGAGTAGTCACAATCCAGTTCTACAGATTGAAGAACCAATGCCATCTTAAGAATATTATCTCATATTTTTCAAAATTGTTAATTACCAGATTAGGCTGTAATAGAAATGATAAACTATCACCTAGATTTTTAAAAAATGGAAGCAGTTTTCTGATATAATTACCTAGGCCATCTTCAACGTCACATTTTTTTTTTAAGATTTTATTTATTTATTTGAGAGAGAGACAGTGAGAGAGAGCATGAGTGAGGAGAAGGTCAGAGGGAGAAGCAGACTCCCCATGGAGCTGGGAGCCCGATGTGGGACTCGATCCCGGGACCTGGGGATCATGACCTGAGCCGAAGGCAGTCGTCCAACCAACTGAGCCACCCAGGCGTCCCTCAACGTCACATTTTTTTTTTAATTTTTTTTTAAAGATTTTATTTATTTATTTGACAGACAGAAATCACAAGTAGGCAGAGAGGCAGGCAGAGAGAGGGAGGAAGCAGGCTCCCTGCTGAGCAGAGAGCCCGATGCGGGGCTTGATCCCAGGACCCTGGGATCATGACCTGAGCCGAAGGCAGAGGCTTTAACCCACTGAGCCACCCAGGCGCCCCTCAACGTCACATTTTAAAATCCACATTCCTTTTGACTAGAGTTAGTATATTGCATATATATATATATATATAGATATATATCTATATATCTATATATAGATATATATCTGCTTTTAAACATTAAGTAGTACTAGAATACTAAAAATCATAGCAATAGTAATAATAAAAATGAATAATAATGAAAATATATAGGAAGCTATATATTATCTAATTGGGAATGGTAATTATAAGAGCACAATAACAACTTCTAAAATGACAGTCAAGTGAAATTCAGGTGGAATGCAGGCCTACGGATGATTTAGAAGAAAACACTTAGGAATAGAAAACTTAGAAAGGAAAGAAACAAAAATGTAATGAGAAAGAAAGCAGTATCCGGCTGAGAAGCACAAGCTTTGCAAATGTTAGAAGGGATTTCTGATTTCTTCAAAACAGGTCCTTAGACAAGGAGAACTGCATAACAAAAGAGAGTTATACAAGATGCAACAGGAATCAATAAACAACAGCTAGAAAAAAAATGATCAAGAAGGTAATACTATGGACCTTTCAGAAAGGATTTTGATAGTACGACAGGTCTCATCAAAGAGGCTACTCCAATTAGGATGAAAGCTATCATTATAGGTAGCCCTATAAAATTTTTACTAGGGGGCACAGGACTATTGAAGTTTGTCAATAATTGTTTTACCTAAAAAGTTTCTTCTGAGTATTTTATGACCTCTGTGCTTACAAGAGTCTTCTAGGTCTCTAAGTGGGATCTAGAATTGTTAGCAGCATCATGTTCCTAATTTGGGTCCTCTGGTCAAATGACCACAAAGATCCTGTGTAATAATAAATTAGCAATAAAATCTACAAAACCTGTTGCTTGTGGGAACAGATTTAAGTTGTTGCTTTGTTTTTATTAAAAAATCCTGGTGTTCTGAGTGTTCTTTTGTTTGTAAAAGCAATACAACCATGGGATATCTTGCAAACAGTGGAAATTTTTCAAGTGGTAACTTTCTCTTCTTTCAAAGGTGTTACATGTAGCAACTTCAGAAACTTGATTAAAGAAAAAAAGAAACTCACGCTGCAATATTCTGCCTCCCAGAGATAAAGCGACTGGTTAGTATGCTCCTGAGGGCCAGGATCCCCAGTCCTCCTTGTTCACTGCTGTATCCGTAGTGAAGGGCATGGGATCTCTCACATGGTAGTGAGAATAAATATTTGTTAAATAAAATAAATGTTGGCATTTTGGTGTATGCCATCCCAGAATTTTTTTTATATGTAAAAATATTCTTTTAAAAATGAGATCATAGTGTGTGAAATTTGAATTGTGGAGAGTACCTGAATTTTGAACATCAACCTTGAACTGAGAATACATTCTTTTAATACTATTTTGCAGATTCACAAGTCTAACAATTGGAAGGAAGTCAAATCATGTAGTCCAAAGCTTTCATTTTACATATAAGGGAAAACCTGGTCTTAGAGTGGTGAACAGATAAAGTGGGATTCTAAAATCCAGGCCTCTAAATTCTAGTCAGACTTTTTTTTTTTTTTGGCCATATAATATGACTTCTTTGAACCGAAATTGAAAATTCAGGGTTTTTTTTGACATTTTATTTATTCATTTGAGAGAGAACACACATGCACGCAGGAGCATGAGTGGGGTAGAGGAACAAGCAGTAAACAGATCGCTGCTGAGCAGGGAGCCAGATGTGGGGCTCCATCCCAGGACCCCAGGATTATGGCCTGAGCCAAAGGCAGACACTTAACCAACTGAACCACCCAGGTGCCCCAAATTACTGCTTCTTTAAGAATTTTGGTCACTTATATTTCGGTATTCCTTTGACTACTCACTCTGATATAAACTTTAAAGTGTTTGGCTAAATTCTCTGTGAAGATATTTAGTGCTTTATAATTACCAAGTGTAGGTAATTTCAAATATTTACTTTATATCTTCTGTTATTCAGTAACATATTTATTTTAGTATTTAAAATTTATTTTTTATTCTACTTCAAGATATTCTACTTCAAGACTTCAAGATAAATATATATTTATTATAACTTGATTGATATATGCTTTGAAACTGCCAATGGCTTTTCTATTACCAAAAGAAAAAAAAGCAAGGAATCTCTATAATTAATGTAAGTTGCTCTCCTTAGGAGGAAGCATCTGCTTTCCCTAACACCAGTCAGTAATTAGAAAGATTTATTTTCTTCCCAAATATTTCCATTCTTCATGTACACTGTTTCTTGTACCATTCATCTTATTTGACATAACATGATTTCAATTAGGTTTTTAATGGTCAAGATACATGTCTGAAGATTTTGAAGGTGAGTAGTTACAAGTATGCCCAGCATTTCCTGTCAAAATACAAATGCCTCAGGCTATTTAAGTGGTAGCCTCAAAAAAGGAAACATCAAATTAAAATAATTAGCATGGTATATTTTGAATGTCACCATGCAATATTATTAAACGTAATCAGAATAAACCAAGTCATATTGACAAGACCACCATTCCACATCCATCTCCTCTTCTCTGCACACCCCAAGCTGGAAATTTACAACCGGTTGTTTTTGAAAGTGTATGTGGTAAATCTTTAAGTCATATTAGCCCCTTCCTCCTCCTTCTTCATTTGTTTTTTTCTAGACTTTCTGAACATGAAAAAATTAATTTTAGTAGCCAATCCCTTTCCTTCCCATCCTTTTAAGTATAGGCTCTTTTCCTCCCTCCTTTATAATATTACAATATAAACTCAAGACTTTGAGGAAGTCTGTGGCCCTTTCTGACAAAATGAAGAAAATCACAAAGCCGTGAAACATATCCTGGTTTGTGAGAAGTGAATAGAGACAGAAGAAGAGGGCAGTGGAAAGCAGGAAAGAAAGAATAAATGATAGAGATACTATGACTGTCAGTTGACTTTCATTCAGTAGCACTGCCTAACTATTTTTCTTAAGTTTCTCTAATTTTTTTTTTTTTTTTTTTTTAACATACAAGCAAAGGCTGAACAAGAGCTGGGGTAAGCAACTTCTCCATATCCTTTCTCTGTCCTCCCATCTTGGGTCTGCCATCATCTGCTCTTCTCCAGCCCGGAACTATTTGCAGTGGGGTTTCCAGCTTAGCTTTCCCTCTAATTGCTATCCATCTGTTTCCATTAAGCCTCTAAGCTATTTGTCTCATTTAAATATCTCGTTCCTTTTTCTAAACACTTCAAACCAAATTCTGACCTCAAATATTTACATAGCATTTCCACAGATTTCTGCATCTGAGGACAGTGTCGTTTGCCTTTTTTTTTTTTTTAAAGAATTATTCAGCACCTTTCACACTATGAAAGTGCTAAATATGCAATCGTTATTACTTTGGTAGTATGGTAGTAAAAAAAAAAGTTGAATGGAGCGTTAAGTTCATCCTTTCATAAGATATTCTGTGATTTAATCTAAGGACAATAGTATCTTCTTTTGATCCAATTTCAAGACAATTCTTTCTTTTTTTTTCTTTAACATTTGAGATTTTTTCTTTTAATAGAGGTATAGTTGACACAAAATGTTACATTAGTTTCAGCTGTACAATGTAGTGATCCCCCAAGTCTGTGTGTTACTCTGTGCTCACTGCAAGGGTTGCTACAATTGGTCCCCAAAGGACTCTATTACAACACCAGTGACCATAGTCCCTATGCTGTACCTTTTATCCCTGTGACTTATCATTTATTCCATAACCAGAAGCTGTACCTCCCACTCCCCTACACCCACTTTGCCCATCACCCCACTCCCTCCCCTCTGGCCACCACATTTGTTCTCTGTATTTCTTCTGAGATATTAGATCTTTAAAATATGATTAAATAACACTAATCAGCAGTTGGTGTTATCACAAAAGCTCTAGAGTGTCCCTCCAGCAATTCAAAACAATATTTGAACGACACCCCTAGTCTCTGAATTTTGTCTTGTTACATATGAAATGAAAGTCTCCAAAAAAGTATGATGAAAGTGGTAACTTATTTTCCCAGGGGCAATTTACTGGGTATAAAACATTTCCTCGGAGAGACAGTTTTGACAACAAGACACGTGCACGCACACACTCACATTTCACGTATCCGTGTTTAATTGGCTCTTCTTTCTGCAGGGTGAAATCAGCAGTGTTGGAGTCTCCAAAGCATATCCTAAATATTGCTTCCCCACTTGTTAGCAGGCATCTGTCACCATTAATTTTAGGTGACTGTTTAACCGGTAAAAAGCCAAAAGAAAAAAAAATTAAATGCTTTCATCATATCCGTTTCTTGGCTCCTATATGTTTATTTTTAAAGCTCTTTCTGTCAACTGTTTCCTTCACTGCTGTCCACAGTCTGTCTTTCTATTCCTCTAGGCATCCCTTCTTTTATCTCTTGATTATTGTCCCTCATATGCATCTTTTACAACCTCCTCTTTGTACCTTTGCTCATGGCGTTCCTTTCTAATTAAGTACCCGTCAGTCACTTTTCCAATAGACCAACAGTTCAAGACCCAGTTCGAATTTAATTCCAGCCAATGATTCACTTTGCTCTTACCAGGTAACTCTCTTCCTTCAATGTGTTTTCAGTCTCGGCTGTGAACAGAAGCAGGTGAAAGTGACTACTTACCTTCTGCAATTTTTCTCTTCCCAACATCTCATCACATTGTAGTTGTTTACGTGGGCTTCTCCTCTGGTTGTCACTTCAGCCGAGCTTATGATCTGCAAGGAAAAGGAAAATTCTCTTGTTAGTAGCCTCCCATCTTGGCATATTCCCATACAGGGGAAGTTTTCAGTAATGCTTCTGGAGTTTATCTACAGAGATACTTCTCTTATGAGAAGAATTCTATTTACCAGGATTTTGCATCAATACATACCCTGGAACTTAATCATGGATAATATCTTCAGGATCCACTTAAGAGATTGCCTTATAATTGAGAGTGTTATAGATGTGGTTTTTCTGAATTTCATTAAGTAAATATTATAGGAGAAGGTCTGGGATGATTCTTCCCTATAATAAAATTGATTCTAAAATCAACAGTCTTCTAGCAAGGGTACACAGTTCACTTGGCCCAGCCCCCACCATATTTAAATTTGCCTTAGGTCTTTCTGCCCTGTTCCTACTCAGGGAAAAGCTGGCAAAAAGGGAACCTTGTCAGTTCCCTTAGTAGTCAGTTAGGCTTTACAGTGCCAAACAGCCAGTTGAAGATAAATTCCTGTGTAGTTTTCTCCTTCTGGCCCTTTTCTTCCTCCTATCTCATAGTTCTCTTCTCCCTCATTTTCATGATCTCTTTCTTGGGCTCTTTCCCTTTCTGGTGGTCTTTGGGTCCCTTTTCTGGTTTGGGAGATACCTCTCCATATTTGTTTTTATTCATTATTTCAGGAATTTTTCAATTTGGGAACTATGCATTTCTACATATTAAGGCATCCTTTGGTGTCTCTGTTTCTAGATAATCCTGAAAATATTCCTTTTAAGTATTTTGCTGATTTCTTCTCTCAGACACAAAATGTGCCTTTGTTTCCCATCTTGTTCTGCAAAGTCTGGGCATATTGGCTGGTTAAAGACTTACAAACACTTTCACAAGATAAAGGTCGGTTGGTAGCTAGCTTGTGCATAGAAAGCTGGGGGGAAAACCATCTCCCATCTCTTTTCACCTTGTTTATTTACCTCCGCTTGAACTCCCTTTAGCTCCCATTTTTTTCTCAACCTTCAAGTGCCTTCCATTCACTCTCAGCCAAAAGCAAGGAAAATTTTTCTACCTTTACTTCTTAAATTTTGAGTCAAGTCCATTATATGCCCCAGTGATTTTTCTTGGACACTATTGACATCTGATTTAATTGGTTTGACATGAATTAATCTTGGGATTTACCTGTAACCTCCTTCATAATTCTTTGTTTGGCTAGTGCTCAAGTCTTGATTTTCTTGGCAGTAAGTCCTGAACGGAAATACCTAGTTTTCAGTGTAATACATAAAGATCTCCTAGAGTCTGCTCACAAAATTAGATAAGTAGATTATGTAAATTAATCCATAAACTCTTTTTTCCTCCACTATCTAATCAGTTCTCCAGGATCTGATAAGAGAAATAGACGAAGACAGGGGAACAGTGTATTTATCACTGGTAGTCTATATACAGATATTTTAGTATGTGTTTGTGAATATCCATTCCTGATTTTTAGGTAATTTGTTTTTTACCTTGAACGTCTGCTTAAAAAAAATGTGGGCCTTTTCTATTTTACTCCATCCCCTTCAGTGCTACTGTACAATTTAATTTGTATGTATTGGCCTTTCTTCTTTTCTTCTTGGCCTCAAATTTGGTATGCAATACCAATACCAATATACTAAATGAGTTGTTTCTTTTTCTTTCTTTTTTTTTTTTTTTTAAAGATTTTATTTATTTATTTGACATATAGAGATCACAAGCAGGCAGAGAGGCAGGCAGAGAGAGAGGAGGAAGCAGGCTCCCTGCTGAGCAGAGAGCCCGATGCGGGGCTCGATCCGAGGACCCTGAGACCATGACCTGAGCCGAAGGCAGTGGCTTAACCCACTGAGCCACCCAGGCGCCCCTGTTTCTTTTACATTACCCACAACTTTCATTTTCTTTATTCAAAATCCAACTTCCCATTAATAGCTTCCATTTTTCTTTCTTTTACTTTATAAGTTCTCTACTCAAAATCTCTACCACATATTAAAACAAAAATGAAGAAATTAGGTAGCATAGAAGGCTTAAAGAACATTTCTGTTCTTATTCTAATTTATTTGAAAATAAATGATAGTTGGGCATTAGGCTATATCGGTCATACTTTCCTCTAGTTAACTTCAAAATTGTAGATTAAGATGGAGTCACTTTGCCACTAGCTACTTGTATAGCTTCCAAGGCCTGATCTACCTTGCCCATTAGGGAACTGGGTCCCTGTTCTACATGTTTGTGGCTATTGTAGAATTAGTTTTCCTGGACTTTGATGCTACAGCATCAGCCAACTTACGGAGATTTTATAAGAAAAGGACTATGACACTATTAGTGTAGAGGCAGAGATATGTTGTTGATGATGCCATTTACTATATCAAGGGGGCCTACTTTATGATGATGCATGGGAGGGATGTCTTGGCACCAGATGTCAGCCCTAGAAATAACTACATCTCCTGAGCATTTTGACCCCATGTATTATTAACCAATCATGTTTTTCCCTTCAGCTAGACTTGTAGCCGTTCTCTGGCAAGTAAACTGAGCCATCTGCACTTTGAACTTCAACGTATTTTTCCTATGCTCACTTTTTATTTATCTCAGTTTCTGTGACTATTTGATGCTATGGTGCAGCTCTTTATAATAGGGCATTGTAATCCTGTTTGGAAAGCAGAGGGTGTATAAACAGACAATCCAATAAAATCATATTGCCTATCACTTGCATATAACTCTATGGGTATACTTTGAGTTAGGTACCTATCTTGACTTGAGAAAAAAAAATAGTTGCAGGGTAGAAAATGATGGATATTGAGGAATCACTAAGTTTATGTTTGTACTTTAAATGCTGTTAATTTTTAGCAGTAATTTTCCTAAAGACAATGAATTAGTATCTTTGAAATAGAAACATGAAATTAGTTACATATTTAAATATTTACATATTAAAATAAGTAAGGCAAGCCCCAACACTTGCATATTAAAAATATTATTGTTAATTAAAAAGTTATAATTTATGGGTAATATTATAATTTATATTTGATATTATAATTTATAATTTATGGGTAATACTAAAATAATCTCAATAAAATACTATTTATGATTTTCAATATTTAAGACATAGTTGGCTCTTAGACTATTATTTGATTGTTCACAAAGGTTTATTTGAAACTATTATTTAGAAATCTTTCACTAGTTTCTATTTGTGAAGTTTAAAAATATGTTTATATGAGCCATTTATTCTCACACTATCCCATATCATGTTCTTACTTTCCAATTAGTACAGCACACTATGGACACTTTGAAATTCTTCCAGATATCCCTGTGGCCCTCTGCATTTTTTTCAGGGTGTGGAATAGTGACAGCTAGGTGCACACTGTTGGAGATCTTTCGCTCCTAAATGTAAAGTTTAGGAATTTAGCAGCACCACAGCTCAAGTGCCCTTTAATGGAAAGGCTAGAACTAGAAATAAAATATATTTTTTAGGTTTCTAAAAGGAAAACTGCAAAAGGCATACAGTATTTTCATGTGCCAAGGGAGCTGGCCACTTTCATGAGTTACAGTTAATAGGATTCATCAATGTCAGCAAATATGTCCAAGCCATTTGCAATTTGGAAACTGTCACCCTTCCATTAACGACTCACTCACTACACACTCGTTTTGATTATGAGAAACTTGTTCTATTTATACAAACTACAGCTTTTAGAAAATGTTAGTTTCACAGACCCATAAGTGGGCAGCTAACAATTAAGAACTGATTTTTTAAAATGGTAATAATTGTGACAATGGCAAAGTGTTAGTGTTTGGTAACTTAAAGTGCTTTCTTATACTACTTCTTTCATTCTTCAGAATATTATTTCAAATTTACATATGAGGAAACTGACAAAGATCTACCCAGGGTCAAATATCCAGTAAGTAGAGTAGTAGGGACGTCAAGAGAAGCCCTCTATTTCAGGTCCCATATTGTTCCCAGGATTCTGCTCTGGATTTTGGTTATATATCATTTGTAATATCCAGTTTTGCTCAGGAGCATCATGAACTGCTGTTAAATAAAGTAGAATTGAATATTAATGTGGAATTTCGATAGCTCTTCATAATTACAGTAGTTAATAAAAAGCTTACTAGTTTTTAATTTTTAAATTTGGGTCAAATCCTTTTTATAGAACACATCTGTCATTCTATTATCCTGGACAATAGGAAAGATCCCTGCTGCTGCTCACCTTGGTTTACACAATTTAGAACTGCCCCTTCTAGAAGCAGTTTATCACAGATTAATTCCCGAAATTTAGAGCATATTTCTCTTGCATCTTATTCATGCCCACACACACAAAAAAAGGCAGAAAGATTATTTGAGAGAATTACTGACATTCAAAAGATAAAATATTGATTTCTTGTTTTAATACAGCACCTTGAAAAACACTGATGTTATTTTTAAACTGCCTGGGATCTGAATCTGACTTCATTAAGGTTTAGGCAGTTCAGGAGCTCAGTAACAAGTCTTAACATAAACTATTAGAATAATACTCCATAGTGTATATGGACCACATCTTCCTTATCCATTCGTCTGTTGAAGGGCATCTTGGTTCTTTCCACAGTTTGGCGACCGTGGCCATTGCTGCTATAAACATCGGGGTACAGATGGCCCTTCTTTTCACTACATCTGTATCTTTGGGGTAAATACCCAGTAGTGCAATTGCTGGGTCATAGGGAAGCTCTATTTTTAATTTCTTGAGGAATCTCCACACTGTTCTCCAAAGTGGCTGCACCAACTTGCATTCCCACCAACAGTGTAAAAGAGTTCCCCTTTCTCCACATCCTCTCCAACACATGTTATTTCCTGTCTTGCTAATTTTGGCCATTCTAACTGGTGTAAGGTGGTATCTCAATGTGGTTTTAATTTGAATCTCCCTGATAGCTAGTGATGATGAACATTTTTTCATGTGTCTGATAGCCATTTGTATGTCTTCATTGGAGAAGTGTCTGTTCATATCTTCCGCCCATTTTTTGATATGATTATATACACTATGGAGTATTATGCCTCTATCAGAAAGGATGAATACCCAACTTTTGTAGCAACATGGACAGGACTGGAAGAGATTATGCTGAGTGAAATAAGTCAATCAGAGAGAGTCAATTATCATATGGTTTCACTTATTTGTGGAGCATAACAAATAACATGGAGGACATGGGGAGATGGAGAGGAGAAGGGAGTCGGGGGGAAATTGGAAGGGGAGGTGAACCATGAGAGACTATGGACTCTGAAAAACAACCTGAGGGTCTTGAAGGGGCAGGGGGTGGGAGGTTGGAGGAAAAAGGTGGTGGGTATTAGAGAGGGCACGTATTGCATGGAGCACTGGGTGTGGTGCAAAAACAATGAATACTGTTACGCTGAAAAGAAAAAAAGAAACTATTAGAATAATGTAAATCTTTAGGTTTACTTTTCTTTTACAGAGTTCAAGATAGCATCAAATTGCAGACACTCAACTAATGTTACATTCCTTGGAGTAATACGGTGTTCCTCAGTCCAGGCTGCACTGCAGAATCATCTAGGATAATTATGATCATCCTAACCCAAAAGAATCTGAATCACCGGAGACAGGGCTGGACATTAAACATTTAAAAAACTTTCCACTTAGTTCTGGGGCACCTGGGTGGCTCAGTTGGTTAAGGGTCCAACTCTTGATCTCTGCTCGGGTCTCAACCTCAGGGTTATGAGTTCAAGCCCTTCACTGGGCTCCACGCTGGGTGCAGAGCCTACTTAAAAAACAAAAACAAAAACAAAAACACAATAACAAAAAAACCTTTACACTTTGTTGTAATCTGCAGTCAAGGGTTAAAAAACATTACTATACTTGGAATTCATATTGGAAAGGAATGATTGTTTTCTCTGCCACAAAAATATCTCTGTACACAGCCTTTCTTCTTAGTTGGTAGCCGACCTTCCTTTGTGTTGCACTTTGCTTTCAAATGCCCTTGGCAGACCACGGCTCTCCTGACTAGAAGCCTCCGTCGCTCCCCAGAAATGCCTCCAAAATGAAATTTAAATGAAACAGACTTTATTTTGAAGTAATTATAGACTCACAGGAAATTACAAAGGAGATACACAGAGGGCCTATGTACCCTTTACTCAGTTTCTCCCCAATGGGTCCATCTTACATAATTATAAAACAATATCAATGACAGGAATTGGATATTGACATGATGTATGTGTATAATTCTGTATTCTCTCATGTGTAGGATCCTGTAACCATCAGTGCAATCAAGATAGAGAACTATCCTAACACCCTAAAGATCTTCCTCCTGCTACCCTTTTATATCCACACCCAGTTCCGTCCCCCATACCACCCCTAACCTCTGGCAACCATTAATCTGTCTCCAATCAATATAATTTTGTCATTTCAAGAATGTTATATAAATGGACTTACAGTGAATATGTCCTTTTTGAAAAATTTTTTTTCACTTAGCATTATGTCTTTGATATCTCTCCAAGTCGTGTATATCAATAGTTCAATAGTTTTTATTACTGAGCTGTATTACATTTTGGTTATTTCTAGTTTGGGGCTATTACAATAAAGCTGCTACAATAATGTTTCATTTCTCTAAGATAAATGCCTAGGAGTGCAATTGCTGGATTATGCAGTAAATATATATTTAATTGTTTTAAGGAACTGTCAAACTGTTTTCCAGAGTGGCTGTACCATCTATAATCCTACCAGCAGTGTATAACTGACTAAGTATCTTTGTATTCTTGCTAGCATTGAGTATTGCCAATATTTTTATATTTTATCATGCTGAAAGTTTTTTGTTTTTTTTTTTTAAAGATTTTATTTATTTATTTGACAGACAGAGATCACAAGCAGACAGAGAGGAAGGCAGAGAGAGAGAGGGAAGCAGGCTATCCGCCGAGCAGAGAGCCCGATGTGGGGTTCGATCCCAGGACCCTGGGATCTTGACCTGAGCCGAAGGCAGAGGCTTTAACCCACTGAGCCACCCAGGCGCCCCATCATGCTGAAAGTTTTACAGTGATATCCCATCATGGCTTTAAATTGCATTTCCCTAATAGCTAGTGATGCTGAACAATTTTTCACATGTTTACTTGCCATCCACATATTCTCCTCAGTGAAACATCTCAATGTTTTTTGCCCACTTTCTAATTGGATTATTTGTTTTTACTGCTCAGTTTTACAAGTTCTAGATGAGTGATTTGTCAGATTTGTTTGGAAATATTTTCTCTTACTCTGTAGCTTGTCTTTTCATCCTCTTAACAGGATCTTTCACACAAAAAAATTAAATTTTGATGAGATCAGTTTGTTGTTTTTTTCACTTTTATGGATTTTTTTTGGTGTCATGTCTATGAACTCTTCACTAAGCCTCAGGTCCCCCCAATTTTCTAAAAGTCCCATATGTCTTATATTATATATTTAAATCTATGATTTGGGTTAATTTTTGTAAAGATATAGATAAAGGTATATATTGTTTTGCCTGTGGATACTCAGTTGCCATACCACCATTTGTTGAAAAGCCTGTTCTTTCTCCATGGAACTGCTTCTATACCTTGGTCAAAAATCACTTCCCCAGGGCGCCTGGGTGGCTCAGTGGGTTAAGCCTCTGCCTTGGGCTCAGGTCATGATCTCAGCATCCTGGGATCAAGCCCTGCATCGGGGGGGGGGGGGGGGGGGGGGGGGGGTGGGGGTGGTGTCTCTGCTCAGCAGGGAGTCTGCTTCCGCCTCTCTCTGCCTGCCCCTCTGCCTACTTGTGATCTCTCTATCAAATAAATAAATAAAATCTTTAAAAAAAAATCACTTCCCCACTAGGCCTCTGTTAATTCCACACTGGCTGGGATAGGGAGGAACAACTTAACTGCTCTCCACATTGCCTCCACTGGCTCTGTTGGGGCCATCCTGTCACCAGTGAGTGCTGGTTAAAGTCCTGACTCTCTACTAGGCCCTCTCTGACCCTGCCTCAGTGGGAGTAAGAGAGGTGGCTATTCCCTCTGGGTGGGGGTGGGAGTCCAAGACTCCCCTCACCCCTGGCCCCACAATCTCACATTGATGCCATGGGAGCGGGGGTCATCTTTACCATGTGGTAGAGATAAATGTCTCAGCTTCCCACTCTGGATACCACCCTAGCTATTGGGAAAGAGTTGTAGCACTCCCTACAGCTGGGTAAATGTGAAAGTGCATCTTCTCTCCTGGACTTTAGCCTGTGGGGAGTGGGATGGCAGTGTTTTCTCTGCATTTGGCTGGAGTAGAATGGTTATTGTCTAAATGTTGTCTGTTTTGCTAACTGTCTCTTTCCTGGCCCACTGGCAAGGGAGAGCAGATTGTTCTTGGGGCTTTGTTCTTTGGTTCTGTGTCATTAGCATTTTGGGGGTTCTGCAGGACCCAGTCTGGGATGTGTGGGGGAAAAGAAAGTCCAGGGAATTCACCGTATGGTTCCTTGTTTTCTAAGTTTCCTAGTTTGCCTGCCTTCTTCTTCCTACCTTTCAAAATCTTCTTATTTGTTTTATATATAACGTCCACAATTTTTAGTTGTGCCTAATGGGAGGAATAGGGAAAAGCACCCTTAGTCATCCTCCCAGAAGCAGAAGTCAGCATGAATTTTGGATATGACACCTGGCTTACCATCTACATGAGACTAACCTCCAAATTTCAAAAAAAAATCTATCTACAGTTTTTGAAGATTATGACTATGGATTTTACTTACATATGTAATCCATGGATTTTTCTTACATATGTAATTATGATAATAGTAAATAGTTCTTTGGCACTTAACTATGTTCTATGTCATTCAAAACTCACAACAGCATTAGGTCACACAGAATATTATAATTCTTTTACCAATGAATAAACTAAGCTTAAAGAGGTTAAATAATATTCCTTTTGTTACCTTGGCCTTCCTAATTCCAGAACTTGTGCTTTTTAACTGTAATGCAATATTGTTTTAACTACACTTCCAAAGTTTCTTAGAATAATGCAGTGGGGGGAGAAAAATTGTGGTAGGAACCAAAGGACGTGATTTTCACCCAAATTACACAAAATTCAATTTTCTGAATCTGGACAAAAGCTTTCAACTTTCTGACTCTCAATTTTCTCAACTGTAGGATGATGGGTCAACCTCGATTTTTAAAATCTCTTCTTGATCCATAACTTTATGAATGTCTAAACATACAAAAAGAAATACAACTTGGAATTTTGAGGGAGCAGGGGCATTCTGAAGCCTGCGGAGTCCTCGCTGCCACAGTGTAGCGCCAATAAGAATGAATGACGTACACTGATCTAGAATGTTCATCTTCTATCTTTGCTATTTATCACCAGACGCGCATCTACAAGCACCTGTTTCTGAATACACAGGTTATGTGAGTCATGCAGAGATCTCACGAGCCTTGAGAGAGTCAGGCTGAAATGACAGGAGGCAAAAACCATGGTCATGGGTTGTTAATGTAGGCAGTGCACGGGGATACACGTGCTGGGGCTCTGCTCCTCCAAATATTTAACAGGATTTCAGTGCTTAATGCCCTGAGTAAAGCTCACCTGTCACACCTCTTAGAAGTGTCCCAAGATCTTCTGCCAATCATTTTCATTTTCTCTGCTTTGCATTTCAGCCCATTTGTAATATTTTATGTTCCAAACTTGCTCAAATTTTCTGAAAGGAGGAACATATTGCCATGCGAAAAGATAATGGATTTGTACATCTGCTGAGTGCTCTTGTTCTCACAGAGAAACTTCATATGTACAAGAAAAAATAATTCAGCATAAGTTCTATTTTTTTTCTGTAGCTCTCCTCAGCTGTTATCTTTCTTTAAAACTATATTATATAAATGTCTAGCAACGAACAAAGTGATTTTTAACAGATGTTTAATGTAACTTCATAAACCTTTGCAAAACATCTAAAATTTTCCTGGATGGGTGGTAGGTGCTGGAGGGAGTACTAGTGGAATAGCATAAATGGGCTTTTCTAGGAAGAGAGCTGCATGGATATTATCTGTGTATGTACAAAATTTCTCCTAAAAGTTTTTTTTTTTTTTTATGGACACCATGTATGCCATCGTTTCACAAACTGTTTTTCTTATAATATTAATTGTACTAGATTAAATAATTTTTTATGATTCGTTGCTGCAAGAATTCTGCCTTTATATACCCTTCTACATTATTAGTCTTCAAAAAGGTTACATAATGTGGAGCATTTCCTCAAACTGTTCATCTTCTGAACTTTTTTCTTCATAGTAAATAAACATTGGTGAACTAATATTCCATGAACTGGATTTTGGGTAATAGTGCTACAAATAAATAATTCAATATCCATATTCAAAGCACAAATTACTATAGAATAGGGTTATTCAAGAAGATTCATAGGGAAAATGAAATTACCCAGGACCTGGTGGAGTTTCAGGTTGTTCTAGATTTATATACACTCCATTTATATACATCCTTTACATATGAAAAAGGAAAATCTGGTGGTTATGTGAGAACTCACTCTTTTCCCTTTTATTCTTCCTTTCTCTTCTGCTAACTGGTCCCAGTGTTGATATTCATAAGACTCTGGTCCAACTCTAGAAAAGAAATTGTCAAAGGAATTAATCAAAAAAGAAAGAAAGCAATTTGTACAAAAATATTTATAACACATTATTTTAAGCAGCGGAAAAATAAGGAACAATTTAAGGCCATAAATTTGGAGACAGTTAAGAAATCCACCATGGAATACCACAAAGGCATCACAAAAGGCAAATATGTGGACGGATTTGCTATAAGGTATCGTATGTTATTATCAATCAAAAAATCTAAATCCAAAATCACATATGCACGCTAATTATAACTATGATAATTCAGATCTAAATCGAGAGTGCTCAAAGAGATATCTTACAAATAGACTTGTATATTATTTTTTGCATAAGTTTTTCTGTTGTTCAAATAATAATTATAAAAAGAAGAATGTCATCCAGTTTGCCTCTCTTGGGTCAGGTTTTCTGGAGGCAAACATGGACACAGATGGGTTTTAAAGTGCCAGGCCTTCAATGACAGGGAGGAAGCAGGCCTCGGCAGAGGGAGGAATTGAACTGATACAGGCTAACAAATCCTTGACCAATCCAGCAGGAGCTGTCTCTTCACTGGTCTCTTCACCGGTCTCTTCATGGGTCTCCTGCCTTGGACAAAATGCTGGGACCTTTCAACTCCTTTCTTGTTCATTCTGCAGAAGTGGGCTTTCTCACGAGAAAGCAGGTGAGTTCAGAAGGGGTGGCTCCTTACAGCCACAGTGAACCCTTAGAGTCCCTGCTCTGGGCAGGAAATACTTTCCTGAGGGGGATCTGGCCAAGCATCTCTGGGTCCATTCCACATCCCTATTACCAAATTCTGTAGAACTGCACACAGATAACCTGAGAGAGAGGCCATTTCCAAAAGATTACTTTCCCTACTTTGTGGAGACTTTCCTCAGTGGCGCACTAGATAATTATTCCCTTTGCAGCGGTTTTGGCTCAGATTGTCAAGTTGTTGTTCAGTGTTCCAGACTAGAGTTATTCCAGACAAGGCCAAACACCAAATGCCAGGCAAAGATATGAAACTGGTACTTAGCCTTAATGGTCAGGAAACGTTCAGCACTGTTGAAATGATAACATTCATATTCACATTTTTGACACTTTCCAGAGGAATAACTGTGATTAGTTCAGATGGGGCAGAGATGATTCCCCATTCATTTTTTTTTTTTTTTTTTTTTTTTTTTTTTTTTTTTTTTGCATTTCTCCTGGGCAACTACCTCCTTCACAGAGCCCAGAGAACTTCCTTTATTCTAATTCTTGGTTACTGGCTTATGCAAAAATCCACAATAAGGAAAGTGTCAAAATTTTAAATAAGGACAGGATCAGTAACAGTGCTATACTGATCCATATTAGAATAAAAGGCTAAAGGGGGGGAAAAATCAGTAACACTGATCTTATTTTTATTTAACATTTTGGTATTATGGGGGCACCTGGGTGGCTCAGTTGGTTAAGCATCTGACTTCAGCTCAGGTCATGATCTGAGAGTCCTGGGATCCAGCCCTGAGCCCTGAAGGGGGTGCTCCCAGATCAGCAAGGGAGTCTGTTTCTCCCTCATCCTCTGCCCCACCCCCTTCCTGCTCCTGCACACTCACAAGCTCTCTATCTGTCTGAAATAAATAAAATCTTTAAAAACATAAAAACATAAACTTTAAAAACATTATGTTCATCATGGGTTTTTTTTTTTTTTTGCATTCGTTTTGATTTTTAAAATATACTGCATTAGTATAATATTTCTCTTGATTACAGAGTTTTTGGAAGCCTTTAAATTGTGCACGTGAGGTGAGTGCACCTCGCCCTAGTCCCAGGCCTAGCAACTGAAACAAACAAACAAACAAAAAAAAAACAAACCTCTTTGTCCAAAGTTTCTCCTTGTTGTTATAAGCACTTTTTTCCTATTACTGGAACCAGAACCCACAATACTCAGAGGTAGTAGTTTTGTATCATAAAAGATGCAGGCTTTCAAACACCCTGGATGGTTTCTCTTACACACAGAACAGAAAGACCTCAGTTTATAAAACATCAGCCACTCTTTTTGTAGTTATGAGGGCTCATCAGTTCTGGCCTGTCACATTTAAACCATTCCTTCCCATTAGACTGATGGCAGAACCGCGTGCTATACGTCTTGTTCTCCTCTCATTATTTAGTCTCCTGCTCCCTAAGCAGGTGTTAAATGTCTGTTCCAGATATTGAAAAAAGTAAGTGTCACTAGGAAGCATGATATACATTAACTAATGGGTGTTTGATGTATTTCCTTTGGATTTCAGTATTTGTCGTTTTGTTGAAGAACATAATCTTGACCATGTAAATAATGCTACCAAACACTATCATCATAGTTTTTCATAATCAAATCACACTTAATAGTACACCCTATAACTTACACAATATCCTAAATAGATCCAGCCATTATGTAGAGACTATTTTGACATCTTTGACTGAATTGTAAGGGACACACTTGAATTATATTATGAAATCTGACATAGAAAGAAGGGAACAAATATATAACTACAAAGACGTAGTGTTATTCACTACTTTTTCAAGTTGTATGATTTTTTTGATGGAAAACTGTTAAGTAACAAAAGTGTGTAATAGAAAGGTATACCATAGTCTGGAAATGTTTTTTCTCTTCTTCCATTGGGCCTTGAATATAACTGGGCCATCTTGAGGCTTTCTTCTTTTCTCCTGTCATATCCAAAAGAAACACAGAGTCCACCTTAACTAAAACAGAAAAAATCTTGAAAAACAATGAAAAACTTTGTTAAGTTTTATTGAGGGCACAATAGCCAGTTTTAAACAGGCATCCCAGAGGAAAACATATTAAATTTTTCTTTATATCTTTTCCTACATCCCTACCCTTATTGTAATTTCCCCCACCTCACCTCGAAGCCCTCCACCTCTCCTGGGTTGGACTCTACCTTGGTTTTCTATATCTCTCTCTACTTCTCTCTTGTCCCACCTTTTGTTTTTCCTCTCTACACCTAAAGGGCCTTTTATTTGCTTCCTGCTTTGCTCCTTAGGCTTCATTCTGTTGCAGAGCAAAATCACTCTAATCATCTAGCCTCTTTAATTCTATATCTATACCTATCACCTCTAGTACCACCAGCCCTCCCAATCAACATACCAAATAAGTGTTCGTTATGCAACTCAGTCTTTGTTTTGTAAGCAGGAGAAGAGAGACAGTGAACATTTGGCTTTTAAAGTTTCTTTCTTTCTTTCTTTCTTTTGGTTTTATTTACTTGAGAGAGAGAGAATGAGCATGAGCAGACAGAGGCAGAGGGAGAAGCTGATTTCCCGCTGAGCAGGGAGCCTGATGTAGGGCTCTATCCCAGGACCCCAGGACCTGAGCCAAAGGCAAACACTTAACCGACTGAGCCACCTAGGCACACCACTTTTAAAGTCTCTTATCTCTTCTATCATATCATTTGTTTCTGGAGATTATTATCTTCTGTCACATACTTTGGGTCAGTTACAAGTACCTAGAGTTTACTGAGATCTGTAGAGGTGATTGGGCATTTATACTTTATATATATATATATATATATATATGTATATATATATATATATATATATATTTAGGTTTTTTTTTTTTGACAGACAGAGATCACAAGTAGGCAGAGTGGCAGGCAGAGAGAGAGGAGGAAGCAGGCTCCCCGCTGAGCAGAGAGCCCGATATGGGGCTCGATCCCAGGACCCTGGGACCATGACCTGAGCCGAAGGCAGAGGCTTTAACCCACTGAGCCACCCAGGCACCCCTACTTTATATATGTTTATACTAAAATATGAATACACAATATTTTCTGCCAAATTCATAGTATATTCTTTGACACATAGACTTAAAAGAGAACTTGAGTTTTCAGCATCATTTACATAATCACGGGAAGTAGTTAAATCTGACACCCAAGAAGCTAGTGTGACATGTGTGAATTTCTTTTTTTTGTCATGAGATTTTTACATGACTGACTATCATGTCAAGCTTCTGCCTTCCACAAATAAGGGTTTTAGATATTTCTAAGCAGTCCTTTGGGGCTATGGTCAGCTAAGCTGTAGTAAGACTATGGATATATGATACTTATTGAGCTCTTCTGTCAGAACAAAACTGATATCTAGTGAAACAAGTTTAAAACCATTTCCACCCAGCCACCACCTCTTCCCCTCCCTCCACCATCACAAAACCAGGAGAAGGGGAATAACATTCCTGTTTATTGTGTGAAAGCTTTAGGAGAAACCAATAATAAGATGTTTTGAATTAGTTTTGGCTATCATTTTTGTTGTTGAGTCTTGTATTAGTCAGGGAACAATCAGGTAATAGGAACCACAACAGTAATTTGAATAGGAAAACAGAAATAGAAAGAATTATCAACTAGATTTAAGACAGTTAAGTCCTAAAACATGTAAAGGGAAAATCTAAGGCATTTGAGATAGCAGCTATGGAAAGAAGGACTCCTAGAACTTAGAGGAAAGCAAAATAGAAAGGAACCTCAAGAGGAAAGGTGGAAATTCAGATCTGTGATGAGAGGCTGCAGCTACTGCAGAACCTACTTGATGCTGGGTTGATGCACAGCATGAGCAACTGAATACTGGGCAAGGAAAATCTCCCTCCTTCCTCTTCCTGCCTTGCAGTCTCTCTCCAGCTCCCTCTATTGGCAGAACCTAGGACTGAGCCAGCGAGCAAAAGAGATCTGTGATCTGCAGAGCCTAGTTCTTATATCACAAAGCAGGGCAAAAAGGATGTGTGTGGAGATAAAGGATAATAAATCAAGAACTAGAACAACCCACTTTATCATTGTCATTAAAGAAAGTTAACTCACTAAGCAGTATTATCTCACTTCGAGAGTTTTTATTTGATGCATGATAGCTTGGATGATAATACCAACAGAAGCATAAATCACGTTTGCTAAGTTTACACTAAGTTTTATGTGACATGTGTGATTCAGAAGAGAAGGGGTTTTTGATTAGCTGTTGCTTGTTTATATACATCATAAAATCAAGGAATGTGAATATGGGAAAATTCTTCAGAGGTCAAGCCTACACAATTGGCTCCCATTATACATGGGAATTCTGATTATAGTTCACCATCTAAATTCTTTTTGAATATTTCTAACAACCAGAGGTTAGTTCATGAGCTGATAAGCCACCATCTTATCTAGAAAGCTCTAATTTTCGGAAAGTTTCCTCTTACCCTGGGCCAAAATTGGCTTCTACTTAACTGCCTGCCACTAGGCCTCATTCTGTCACACAAAATATACTAAAAACCTCTGTGATAACCATTACGACAGCCCTCCCGATATCTGAAAGTTCTGCTTTATCTTGTCTCTAACTATGGTCATTAACCATTCCTCATATGGTAATTTCAGTGCCCCTACATCACTGATGTCATGATCCTATAACCTCACTCTTCCTTAACATCTCTTTTACAGTGTGATACTCAAAAACCCCTTATTAGTTAGATATAATAGGACTGATGTAAAATACTGTGGGTACATTACTTTTAGAATCTGGAGACTTTATTTCCATGAATGCTGCCTTAAGATGTGACTGGCTTTTTCGACAACTGTATCATGTTTTTCTTTAGTTACCACATTTTCCCCTTACCTCCACCATTCAAAACACCCAGGGATCGCTTTTTGGAAGCATCAATGGTTGACTGAATTGTTTTTTATGCAGGAAAAATATGTAACATATCTTGTTCCAAGAATAATATCATTTTACGTACTAAATGATTCTCTACTTCCCTAAGACAACCTTCCTGACTGGGGTGGCAGGAAGAGGTCGTGTGGAAACTGTCCTTGACTCCTTCGGGCCTCCTCATGAGCTTTTAATTTGCCTTAGAACTGGAAAAAGCAGAATTTACCTGTGACTACAGAGTCAAAAGTGAAAGTTGGATATGAGGTTAAATAACTTTTTAATTACTCCTCAGGGAGGGCTCATGACATATTTATTTCCTCTAAATTACCTAATATAATATGAAACATGCCAGGACAGAAATGATCCTTTACAAAGCAGTATTTTGTAAAGGGGTGCTGCTTCCTTTGTGTTGCCTACTCTGGGATCCAGAATCTTGCGGTGGTTGTTAGTTAAGTCCAAGAAGCCATTCAAATCCATCTCTAATAACTCCCAGAAGGGTTTTTTTTAACTTAGCATTTTTTGGAGGCAGGAAAAGGATCTGCCCGAAAATGGTAATTTGTGCTTAAAATATACTTTAATATATGTATAATTATCATGTCAATGAAGGAAATATTCATCCTACTACATAAAAACTTAAATGTAAGTGCCTATAACAATACCTGAGCCTCATACTCTTAACCTAGAATTCTCTCTCCCCTCAGATATGTGCTTGACCAATTCCTTCAGCTTTTTCAAGTCTTGGCTGAAAGGGCACCTTTTCCATGAGGCCTGGCTTGAACGATGTGTAATACTGCGAATTGTCCCTTCCCAGCACCAACTTCCCTTTCCTGCTCTTTTTCATTTTATAATTTCATTCCTCCCTTAACATACTCTGTCATTTACTTATGTTTGTTAAACGTTTGATGCCAATCTTTTCTCCCCTCACCCTCCCAGCCCCTCAGTGTAAGTTCCTCGAGGGCAGATATCATCGTCTCCTGGTGTTTCTTGGTACGCTGATGTCACACAGTAAATATTTGTTGCATTCAGGATATTAACTTTCAGTTCCTTCCCACAACTGGTAATAATTATTTTCTTCTCAATTATCCAAGTTCTGCAGCTTCTTTTGTGTGCACTCCATAGTATCTTTACTTGTACAGAGCGCCCCGATTGAGGTTTTTGCTGTTCTAGCCCATTCTCAAGCTCTGTAAACTTAAATAAGGTACAGCCTTTAGCTAATTGAAACTGAGGCCTTGCTTGCCTTTGAAATTCTCTACAAAATGCAGGCAGCTGGCTCTGCTCACCCTGCAGCTCCTTCTAAAAATTCACTCCAGCCTCAGTCTTCGTTACGGGTCTCTGGGGAAGGTTCCACTTTCTAATTGTCCTGTTTAGTGAGAAAAGTCATTTTCTGACAGGACGCTGCAATGACACTCAGGTCTTAGAGTGCAGGGCTGGGACACTTCCTGGGAAGCACCATTAGACAACCTCTTTGTACAAGCAGGAACTCAGGAGCATTCCCGTTTAACAGTTTCCTGCTTGGCTTCTCATCATTATCCTTAACCACTTTGCATAAAGCCTTCTGGATTATTCAAACTGGGCTGCTCTAGCTTGTTAGAGCATTATCTTTAACCACTTTGCATAAAGCCTTCTGGATTATTCAATCTGGGCTGCTCTAACAAACTAGAGCAGCCCAGATTGAATAATCCAGAAGGCTTTATGCAAAGTGGTTAAGGATAATGATGAGAAGACTACTGACTTGTCACTGTGTCCTCTCTGATGGAGAGCAGAGGGGAGAAGCAAGCTTTCTGCTCTCAACAAGGAACTAATTCTATTCCTGAGGGTGCCACCATAATGACTTCATCCAATCTAATTACCTCTTAAAGGCCCCACCTCCCAATACCTTACTACTGAGGGGGAAGCTTTCAACATGAATTTTGGAAGGACACAAACGTTCAGTCCATAATACTTTCCTTCCCTATTAGTCACATTACTGACACCTCCATCCTTCAGATCTCAATCTAAATGTTTATTCCCCATAGAATCTTTCTTAGGCTATTTATGGTGGGTAATTAACCTTTATACAAATAGACTGTGCCCTGGTTGTTTTTTTCATAGTACGCAGTACAAGGCATAACATATATTGTTTATTATCTGCCTCTCCAACTTGACACTGGATTGTAACCTCCAGTATGTCTGTTTTATGTGCCCAATGCAAGCATAGGACCAGAGCAGTATTCCAAGCAATTCCAAGTAATTCATGGATTTGAGGGCATAGTGGCACGTTGTCAATTTATACCGCCTATTCGGTATATATGATGAGTTGACTTAAATTTGTGCTTAGTTAGATGTCAGCCTGTATCTTTTAAGGACTTGGTACAACATACCCCAGTCATTCTTATATTTAATAACTTAGTAATGGATCCTTTCTTAACCCACTGAGCCACCAAGGTGCCCAGTAATGGATCCTTTCTTGATGAGAAGCCCAGGACAAAACTGGAACTGCTTAACTGGCAGCATTCCTACCTCTTCTTGCTTATGATCATAGTTATTGTCTTGGTGAAAATGTGGCCACAGAGGTTTGCTGAGGGGTATCATCACACATCTGTGGGATATCTATTTAAAGTAATTTGCCATATATAATTGGAGTCTACCATTTATGTAATTAAGATATTAAATGTAAACACATTGAACACCAAAACCTCCTGGCATGTATAAGTATTAGAAGTCTCCATAAGTTCAAACCAATCTTTAAAAAAATAAATCCTGCATCCTGCAACTGGTACCAGAAGGAACATATGTCATAATTTATATTTGTAAAAAATAGTAATGATGAACTGCACGCTGTCTCTGCATGCCTTATCTCATTTAACCTCATTTCTGTGAATTCGTTTATCATTGTTTTTTCAGTTTACAGATGAGACGACTGAGGTTTGATGGTTAGATAGCTTCCCCAAGGTCATATAATAAGAAAGCATCAGTTTTGTGAAAGAACCATTGGTCCTAACCGTTTTGCCCTGTTCCTCCAGAGGGTTATTCAAAGGACCACTTCTTAGAACCAATGCTTAGGAAAGCAAGAACTTTTAGCAGCAGCAATATAAAAACAGCTCTAAATGAAACGGGAAAGGAGACTGTTACTTTACTTTTTGGTAATTGTCTAAAATGAAGGTTACAGATCCCAAATAAAGAAGAAGGCAATAAATTGATTTTTCATGTAATTTAAGAATAATACCCAGGTTTCCCTACAGACGTTTGAGTCAGGATGGGTGGAACAATGGGGCATCATTTCTGTGAGTTTGTATTCATTGCCTTCTCCAGTATCGTGTATCTGCCACCTTGCACTCCTGTCAAGTCAAGGTTACAGAACGTCTATTCTGTAGTCCAAAAACCATGCAGAAAACACCCATAAGTACTCTGTTTTCATGGGACTAATTCATTTTTATAGCTATTCCCCTGAGGCCCTAAACAGAGAACTAACACTGAAGATGGGATTTCCAAGGTAATTATATCTGACAGACAGCCAAAAATGGGAGACAGACAGTGAAAAATTATAATAACTTCAAATCCAGAGCTAATACTCCATCAATTCCTACTGTGATTAGTTTAGTTTGACACTTTCCAAAGTACAAATCGAAACTATTGAAGTGATTTGTGTCTCATTTCAGTTTGTGAATGCTTATTTTTCCTTAGAAAGTTTCTAAGCTTTGACTTGATTGACAGCCAATTGGTTTTCATCTGAGAGCAGAGAGGAGACCAAGAGACAAATTACAGTTTTGTGTTTTTCTGTTTCACAGAACTAACACTGTTAACTGAACTAGGTTCCGATCGAACTGATTTCTGGTCAAGTGCTCAAATTTTGTTCAAATGAAATCTTTCTGTGTGGCAGTCCATGGGACTATAGTAGCTATGAGCTCCTAAGAGACCAAAGAGAATAAGTTGCTTTGACTAACGTTATAATCTAAATAATTTTGGAACTATTCTGCTTTTGCATAGGCAGGCTTTGGAAAACTGATCACCGAATGTTCAACAATAAGCCCCAAGGCACCTGAGTGGGGATGGTGTTGGTGAGAGAAAGGTGTAAGTCTAAGAAGAAGGATACCAAAGGGTGAATTCTTTATTTTCTATCAAGTCTGGAAGCTGTTCTGTTCTCATCTTTTCAAAAGTTAGAATGAGATATAAAACTCCTCCAGCTGCTACATTAAAACTTAGCGGCGGGGGGGGGGGGGGTTGGCGGACAGACTGTACAAAACTGTAAACAAAGAGGGGTCATCTCCTGAAAGTTTGTCAAGGCTTCAAATGAAATAAATGAAGAGTGTACTTTCTATTTCTTTTCTCTCTTTCTTTCTCTCTCTCTTTCTTTCTTTTTTTCTCTCTCTCTCTCTCTCTTTCTTTCTTTCCTCCCCCCCACCCCCAGAATGGCAGAGCTTTGCTTACGAAAACAACTTCAGATAAATTACCGTACTTCTGGTCTTTTAGACCCCTGATAAAGCATCTGTGTTGAAAGGGTAGAGCAGATGTAGACAGAGAATTGGACAGTTCCTTCCTTTACTATCAGAAGCCCTGATGAGAGAGTTCATCTTGGTGAAGCAGCAGGAATGGGACTTGGGAAGGGTGATGAGCAGGCAGCACAAGATGTCCGTGTGAGCCCGTCCCAGACCCGGGCATTTCTCTGGTGGCGAAGGGTTTCACCACATCCTAACAAGGAGGGATTGATTAGTCAATTACTACCAGAATCTTCTGAAGCTTTTGAAGTTTATCACATTATAGTTATCACTCAGGTAAATAGTATATAGTTCTTAATACATGGCATTTGCTTTATTCGTTCCCAATGAACAGTTAGGGTGTCTTTAATAGAGTTCCAAGTTAGAGAATTCCAAGCTAGCTGTGGCAGGGCCTCAGGAGGTTAAAAAGTATTCTGGAATTCACGTACCTAGGACAGTTAAAGGATTGTCAACAACACTTAGGCATTGGTAGAGATAAAAACTTGAAGAGGAGGGGCCTCCCAACGGGATTCAGCGTGAACAAACGAGATAACGTCCTCAAGCCCTGCAGAAGACTGTGGGAATAGGGTCAGTCCCTGGCTCTGTGTTACAACCTACACAAGAGACTATTGTGCTTTGTGACGCAATGCCAGTTAAAACACGAGGAGGCAGCTGCTCTGTGGAACGTAAACTAAGCTGCCAGTTGCTTAAGGGGGTTGCTAGGCCACCTGCCTCTTACTGGATGACAACACACCAGCCTTCTCTTGGTATAACTGACAATGCAGCACTCAACGGGGGCCAACGTGGGTATGCATTTTCCTACTTGTCATGAGTAGGACTTTACAAACGATTCAACACAATTACATGTGTTTTTTTTTTTTTTCCAGCATTTTTTAGAGGAAGACTGTGTTTTGGGGCATGGTATTCCCAGAAGCATTTGACTAGTACATGAATCCGATACATAAAACAAATAGAAACAATTATGTACTGTTGACAAACCAAAGTATTAAAGTAGGAGACGCACCCACCTTGTCTTCACGGCAAGAGAAGTTTCTTGTGATTTGGGCTTGTGGGAAGGCATTGCTGACTGCTTTTGGTCAAAGAGGTCAACAGAGAATTCCTCCAAACAGACCTCAGGCATTCCTCTTTGGCAGATAGTTTTTATTTGCCAGAGCTGTCAGAATTCAAAAGAGGAACTTCAGTAATAGTTGATGTGGCACTTATAAATAGCATAAATCAACTGAAAAATGACTTACTCATGTTTTGTGACCAAAATAAAATCAAAATGATAAACTCATCACAAAACTGTCTAGCAATGGGAGAAAATGTGGCAAGGGCAAAATATTGGTAACAGATGATACAGACAGACAAAACTATGACTTTGGAAGAAGGAAACTTGACTTTTACATGAAATACAGTTAGCTCTAGAACTGCTCTGAAGTAAGGCATGTTGAAGATTTTCAGCCATTTACCCTGAAATACATGTTAAGTATGTTTACCTTTACTATCTAATTGGCTGGAATGACGTACTCAGCACACAGTGATAACAGTTGATTGGATAAATATTTTGTAAATGCTCTTTGAATCTAAGATGGCTCAAAAAAATGCATTACTTTTTATATAAAACTCTTTGTAAATAGCATTTTGCTAAACATTGAATCCACCATGAAATCATAATGCTTAAAGGAGTTCTAAAGGTTGTGGAATGAGTTTGCTATCTAAATATTCATGATGAGTACTTGTTATTTTGGATGGTAGTGTGTGTGTGTGTGTGTGTGTGTGTGTGTATATATATATATATATATATATATATATATATATATTTCCTTATTATTTGTTAGCCTAGATATATACAGTGCCAGGAGATTAAAAACAAAGAAGCTGAGACCCAAAGGAACATGCCCAGTCATAAATTCAGAATTAGGTAATTTTATCATGGAACAAAGCAAATTCCCTGAATGCATGCAGGTAGCTACAAAGTTATAGTGGATTTTCAGCTCAACCTATATGGAATGAAAACTACAGTCATATGCCAGCCAACTTTTAGTAAAGAGCAGATATTCCATTTGCATCAGTAGTTACAGTGAGATGACGCTGAGATGTTGTTCTTTCTTTGATAATTCTCTGTCAGGCTTGCTCTGAGGTTTTGTTCTTCACTGTTCTTTACCGGTACCTCCTATGGTTGCCCCCGACAGTATCTAGTATATATGATGGGTCATCTCCTTCAATGTTCCTCAGTGAGGTTAGATGAGGGTCAGTTTTCTCACAATAGGCAATCCCCAATATTTCAAATGCTTGCTCTTCTGGGTCATGTAGATTTCTCCTTGCCTCCTTCCTGGTGTTCCACACAAAGCCAGGCTTATGTTAGGCATTCCGTAAATATGCGCTGACAAAAAACAAGCATCGCTCACAAAAGATAGGTTCCGCTGGGTAGAATTCCCTCTCTTTCCGAGTTTCTCCTTTTTTGTTCTATTTAAACACTGCAGAATACACTGGGTAAGACTTGACAATGTACTGTCTTCTCAGCCCACTTGGAAAACCCCCATACTGTTGATGCCCAAAGGCCCTCTTCTCTCTCCTCTTCTCTACTCCCTACCTTCCCACATTCTTATATCCAGGACTGAGGAGCCTCGGCTCCAAGAAGACATCCATGGGACAAAAGTGGAATCCCCACCTCTGCGGCAAATAGTTATGGTACAAGAGGCGTGCCCTCACATTCAAAGGTAGAACTCTGAATGCATTTGTCAAGAGAAGTTGTCTTCCCTTTCATGATTAACTTACAAAACTACTTTAGTAGCATTATGGAGCAAACAAACAATTGTGGTCCATCTTGGGAAGCTACCTATAATGTCAAAAGTGTTTGGGTATTTATTTATTTTTTTAATGTTTAAAAGGTTTTAAATTTCTCCAAATTTACATACTAAACTTCGCAACTTGATCTGTTAATAAGAGAAGGATTTTAGTGGATGTGCTGGTGTACTCCACCCCTCGTCTCTGCCACCCCTCCTCTCTGCCAATCAGGACTGACATACTTATTTTCAGCTGCTCCCAGCGTTGGCTGATGTCTCAGAGCAGAGTTCCTTTCTAGGAATTTCCTCCCTTCAGAGGAAGCTGCCTCACATAATGTTATGGATAGATCTCTATGGGTTTTGTTGTCACCTAGTGAATGGTCATTGGTAAAGACTCCCTTCCTTCATTTGGAACAACTGGGAAGAGCTATCCCAGCTCCAGATCTCCCCAGGAAGCATTTGTTACAACCACTTCTCAGTTTAACTTCCCTTGTTCAATCCTTCTCCCCTCCTGCCCTTGGGAGTGTTATTCCCACAGACATTCTCCTCAAATCTCTTCCACACAATTCTTCCTCTCACAGGGAAACCAACCCAAGATAGAGAAAAACATACTCCTTCTGTCAACTTAGGGCTATCACTCTTGACTACTAACATTTCTTCTTCATACTTAGTATAATAATTATATTAACATTTACATAATTTGATTTTTATTCAAACAATATGTATATGTACCTTAAAAAGTTGGGGCACCTGGGTGTCTCAGTTGGTTGGTTAAGCGTCTGCCTTCGGCTCCAGTCATGATCCCAGGTCCTGGGATTCAGCCCTGCATCAGGCTCCCTCCTTGTCAGGGAGCCTGCTTTTCCTTTTCCCTCTGCCTATTGCTCTCCCTGCTTGTGCTCTCTCGCTCTCTTTCTGTATCATATAAATAAGTAAAATCTTAAAAAAAAAATTAAATAGTACCTCAGTGTTCACTGTGGAACCAGCAGTCCCCTGTCCCATACCTCTCCAAGAGCTTACAGGGAAATTTCATGGATTTTAAAATTGTGGTCAGTATTTACTGACTTCTTACTATAAAGGATTAAGATTTCTATTTCTTCTACTCCTCCATATTCCCTGATATCCACTCTCTCATTAGCCAGTTTGAAAAATAGTCTTTGTGAAATTATCATTAGTGTACTTATTCTCATAATAATCTTTACTGAAGAGCCACAGACTGTGTTTTGTATCATTTCCTCTCCTCTCTTAAACAACTTCTTTTTTTCCCCTGAGGTTAGTAATTTTTCTTATATTTTAAAATGTGTTTTGTTTAGTTTTCTTGTACCTATTATTAATTGATCCCCAACCTTTATGCAAAATGTCTCTTTGATAGTAAGTTACATTTGTTCATCCTTCAGTCCTATACTTTTTCTGCTAGGGAACATGTGGCATTTGTCTCAGTGCCCTCTGTCCTTCTCCCCCAGTCGAAGCTGCCTGTTCTCCTTGTCTGGGGCATCAATTGTCATCCTGGGTCTTCTCTTCAGCCTGGTCCTCAGATTTTTCTAGTGTTGAATTCTGTGCATCTTGGATTGTGTGCCTACCTTTCCTCTGGCTTACCCCTTTATTTTGCTGGAGTCTATTCTCTGGAACCCTCCTGAGGTTCGGTCTATCTCTGGAATAAATTGTTGATGCTGGGGATGTCTGAACTTGTTTTTATTCCACTTTCACACTTGCTTGATAGTTTTCTTGGGTATATACTCGTAGGTTGGAAATAATATTTTTACTCAGAATTTTGAAGGCATATCTCTATTGTTGTTTTGCAAATTATAATGTCATTCTGACTATTATTTGGATGTAGTTTGTTTTTGGTTTGCTTGTCTTTTTTCACGTACTTTCTTCTGAAGATTTTCTCTTTATTTCTGGAGTTCAAAATTTAACAATGAGGGAGCTTGTTGGGCGTCAGTTTTGACCCATTGGACTGGGAGCTTCCTGAGCTCTTCCAGTCTGAAAACTCATGTACTTCAACTCTGAGATAAATTCTGGTATTATTTTATTCATCATTTCCTTTCCTCTTATTTCTCAGTTCTTTCATTTTGGAATTCCTATTAGACATCTTGTATCTTCTGAAATGATTCTCTTATTGACCATTCTCTCATTGAATATTTTCCTTGTCTTTGTGAACTGTCATTTTTTGTTTGTTTGCTTTACTTTACAAGTAATCTACTCGACTTTATCTCCCTCAAACTTCATAAATTCTGTCTCCACATTTTTAATTTATAAGAGTTCTTTGTTCTCTGAATGCTACCTCCCTTTTTTCAAGGCAGCACTCTGTTCTCATAAAACGCCACACCTCTTATCTCTCAAAGGAGATTATAGTTGCTTGAAATTTTCTTCTGGTTCCTGACGTGGTCTTTGTTTTCTCCCATTTTCTTTTGTTTTCTCATTTCTTTGTTTTGCTCTGGTCTTGCAAGTTACATTCCCTCTACTTATGTCGCATGATCTTTGACCATCCGTTCATATTTAAAAGTGATACTGAAAGATAAATTGGAATTTCTGTGTGCATTGTGGACTCTGCCAAGTGATGAAATGCACTGTGAATGGCTGGGCATAGCAGACCATTTCTTTGGCAGTCCCCATTACCAGTATTGATAAATATTTTCTCCTGGGCTTGTCAGCTTCTTCAGGGAGGGAACTTTCCACCCCTGCTTTGGGACAAGGGGAGGAGTGTGTATAAGTGAGGCAACAAGGCTTCTGGGAACTGAAGGGAAAAGGGCTGAGTATCTTCCAGTGAGCAGAAAAGATTTTCCCTCCCTTAACATTACTCCTGTTGTCTCCCAGTAGGGCCTCTGGCATTTAAGATCTGCAGAGAGTAAATCATTTGGCTGGAAAAGAGACTAGAGGGGCCTAAATATTCCTTATTCAGACTTTTAATCAATCCCGTTGTCATCAGCCTTGCCTTATACATCTGATGCCAGGAAAGAACTGGTACCTCTTCCAGGATTTTTGTGAAATTCTGAGGTCCTGATCAGTTCATCTCTTACTGACTTCCTTCCACTGCCCCCAGCCTCCACTTCTGCCTACCCAGGCCCTCAGCAGAGAAGAGAAGGTTGAAACCTTAGGCAGTTACCAATTTTCTACCTACTTACTATTTTTCTCGATTTTCTTGAATTCTACTGTTCCCTGTTCTTTCTCATTCTCTTTGTCTTTGTGAGTTTGTGTCATGCAAGTGGACTTCCAGGAGGAAGCAGTGATACACTGTTGTGTTCAATCTGTTATGGCTAACTGCAGGTTTATAATTACTTAATTCTGTCTTCCCTGCTTCATCTCTATCTGGCTGACTATTGATTTCTAGACAATAATTAGTACATGCAAGGAGCTCAATAAATTTTTGTTAAGTAAATGAAGGGATGCAAATTTGTTTAGGTGTCTGATTCGATTTTTTTTTTTAATATTTTACTTATTTGAGAGAGAAAGAGAGAGCATGAGCAGGGGGAGGGGGAGGGGGAGAGGAGGAAGCAGACTCCCCTCTGAACAGGAAACCCTGATGTGGGACTTGATCCCAGGACACTGAGATCATGACCTGAGCAGAAGGCAGACACTTAACTGACTGAGCCACCCAGGAGCCCCTGTACAGATTCAATTTAACTAAAACTCTTTTCAAATTATAAATTATTTGGTGATGTCAGGAAGGGAATTTCTAGAAGTTTAATAAGGTCAAGCTATCAGGACCATAGAGTTCTAGGGGTATGATGGTGTATGATGAGCTGAGGCTTAGCTTTGTGATGATCAATTCTAAAATAAATATTGAAATTTGTTATATTGGAAAGGAACAAACATTTCATATTTTGTCCTCAATTTAACAGGGGTGATTTCATATCTTGAAGAGAATTCACAGATGTGACTAATGCCTTGGTAGATGATTCAGCAGTTACTGTATATGATATACTCAGGAAAATTATTGATGAAAGGAAAAAAGCATTATATGGGGGAGTTTTATTTTCATTATGGCATTTCTCTTCAATTTTATCCATTTTTGGCAGAGTGTTTTCATATCATAATGTTAGGGTTGAAAGATGGTCTACATTATCTGAATGGAGGTCTTGGCCTTGTATTCACCAAGAGAAAATTTCTCTGGGGATCCATGCTCAGAATAAGCAGATCAGATGGAAGTGGCCCCTGGGTTGTTTTGGGATTGGATATTATTAGGTCTCTCTGGGAGGAGCTGTGACACACTGGAGTGGTCTCTAATGGAGGCCACTTTCATTCTTTTGGGAAACTCCTCCCACAGGTTGGGAAGGGGGAGTTTCTGATCCTACAAGGTTTGTACCAAACCTCAGCGGCAGACTTTCTCCACTGGGGCAGGGAGGATGATACCAGCAGTGTAAATGCTTTCTAGTCTAGGGGTTACCCTGGGGCAGAGTTAGAAGAGGAGAGTGTATATTCTGTCCCTGTGGCTCTTGATCTGTCAGACCCAAGGTCTTAAAAGCCACGGGGTCAGGGTGTCGAGCTCCTGGACTTACAATGTGTAGTTTTTTTTTTTTTTGCCCTTTTTTTTTTTTTTTTTTTTTGAAGCACTGTCCTTGCCTCCAGCTTCAGTCTCTATCATTCCCCTTCAAGGACTTGGGACTCTGCCCTGGGGCGTTCCTTCAGGAACTGCTCGGGTTTAGCTTCTACATAGCAATCATCTTCTCACAGGCAATTACACTGTAATTTTTTTTCAGTAATTAGCAACTAAAAAACTGCACAAGAAAATTAAATGTGGTCTTGCATGATAAATAAGAAATGGCATTTTAAAAGCTGTAAGTTGTACTACTTTTTCGTAAAATATATACAGTCTATTTTTAAAGGGATGGATTTTGAAGTGACATATATAGATAATTCATCAGGGTAAAAATTCAGCTACTATCATGATAGCTTTCATATGTGTGTGTATCTTCAAAAATCTAAAATTGTATTGCTACAAAGTTAGCCTACCAAATGCCATTCTATGCCGTGCGGCATATGGCGTGGCATACAGCAATGATCACCAAAATTTGTGTCAGCGTCTTCAGAAAAAGGAAGAAATTGTCCCTGCAGTGGAGCAATGTTAGCAAATAAAAATGAAGTCTTAAATTTTGCTTACATTTAAGTTCATTTCTTAAGGTTTAAAATATGACCTGAATAAGTAGTTTGATATGTATAGATATATGTGTATATGCGTGTGTGTGTGTGTATACACTTACATGTCTAAATCTTTAAACATTTCCCCCACAATACACAATTAAAACTATTATTAGATAGCTTTGTTTTGACTACTGATTTTGATAAGTTAAACTCCCCTAATAATTTTTTTGTGCAGATTCGGCTAAACTTTTCTCTCTTCATTACTATGGGACATTAATTTGTCTTATTACTGAGCTCTGAATAAATTCTATTCTTAAGAGGCCTTTAGCAAGAAATGTTAATATTTATAGTTTTTATTTATTTTTAGTTATTTCAACTCTTACACAAACTGTGTACTTTTTGAATACTGGAATAGAGCCTGGTGCCAGTGAACACATTTTACATGTTGAAAATCAAATAGATCACTGCACAGAATTAAATTTGTTATGTTCGTGATTACTTACATTTCATGCATGCTCATTTGACAAGACGACATCTCAGGAACATAAAATTCTTATTCTGAGATTAATCTTTTCCTAACAAATGGTCTGAGAACCAGGTGTTGTAGAAAATTATTTATCACACAAAGTTTCTGAGTTACACAGTGGCAATGCAGGAAGGGCTCCATCGTTAGAACCTAACCCACGACCCTGCCCTGGATTTTAAAAAGAGAATGGAATACATCAAAAAACCTTGGCCCTGAATATCAGTGACTTTTTCCTAAAATGAAGAACTGGTACTTTCTTTGGCAAGTGGCCCTGGGGGCACCTCAGCATTGTGCAGGCTACTTGGCTTTGCACTGTCTCTAAATACCTTTTGCTGCTACTTCCCCCTGTCCCCTCATTTTAAATTAGCTATGTCTGTTAAAAGAGATTTCCCCATAATTGGCCTCGGAGGGTTCATTTCGCCAACAAATATTTATTCGGCATGAGTTGTGTATCAAATACTGTTTTAGGTCCTGGAAATGCAGCAACAATCAAAACAGACAAAAATCCATGCCCTTGTATTTTCGTTACATTCTAGTTTGCATTCTAGTGGGGAAAGAATATATTAAACGGGATAAAAAAGAAACACGTATTGTATGGTAACCCAAAGTAAATACTAAAGAGTTAGAAAGTAGGGAGGAAAATAAATGATTTCTAGAGCTGGAAGTAGCTGTTGAATTTTGGATAGGGTGACCAGGAAAGGAATAGCTAGCTGTGGGAGGGGGCTGTGTGACTATTTGGACGAAGAACATTTTAGAATGGGGGACAAGAAGTAAAAATGTCCTGAGGCAGGAGAGTTCGGGATCACCATAGGTGGAGTCCAGGGTAGCTGGAAAGAGTGGGCCCCCTGAGTGGGAGTCAGAGATGAAGTCCAAGAGATAAGGAATGTGGGGTGGGGAGTGGAGGTGGGGGCGGTGCCGAGATCACGTGGATTTAAATCCAAGGAACACTTAGGCTGTGAATGAAATGGGAAGCTACTACAAGGTTTCTGGCAGAGGAGAGACATGTTCTAACAGGTTTTGACCGGATTTTGTTGGCTGCTGGATTGATGGTAGTACTAAAAGGAGCAAGAGCAGAAGCAAAGACCAAAGAGGAGGCAAATACCATAATCCAGAGGGAAACCAATGACTTGAATTTAGTTTGTATCAGTGGAGATTGTGGGCAGTGGTTAGATTTTGAAGGCAGAATCCAGAGGATTTGCTAATAAATGGCTGTGTGTGTGACAAAAATAGAGAAGTAAAGATTGATTTCTAGTTTTGGCTTGGGCAACTGGAAACATTGTCGAGTTTCCATTAATTCAGCAGGAAAGACCCATAGTGGAGCAGGCTTAGTGGGGATATGAGGTAGACTGATTTATTCAAAGGAAAAAGCGGAGCGGGCAGTTGGATATACAAGTTTGGAATTCAGGAAAGAGACATGAGCATATAATTTCAGAGTTATCAGCATGTGGATGGTATTCAAAGCTGTGAGACTGATGATCCATTTCATGCAAATACGACAGCTTTCTGCCATTACTAGGGAGGTTTATCATATTAGATTTTAAGAGTAATGCTATTTTTAAGGTAATGCTATCTTAGAATAATGCTAAAATCCCTCCGCATTTTCTGGGACTCAGTAAATTTCTGCAGGCTTAGAAGAGTTGTAGGTCATAGTGTTTGTTACACAAAACACAGCATAATGCCCATAGCTAAAATGTTAAATAAAAGAGGAACATGCAAGATTATAAGCATGATATAACTAGAATACTGTAAAATATACACTCAGACAAAAATGTGAAGAAAATATGACATTTTAAATATTGATTGTCTGGGGTATTAGGAATATGGATGAAATTTTCCAACTTTCCTAAATTTTATTTTTTCTCCAAATTTTTCAAACAAGTATGAATTATTTTTCGAATGGGAAGAAAAAAGATAACATTTCTCTTCCAAGGCTATGCAAATAAAACTTCTTCCTGTGTGATTAGCTCATGTTTGGATAAATACTAGGATCTGGATTGTTAGATTGCCCTGCGTTTTAGCATTTGTGATCATATGCAGTATGCTATAAGAACACAGAAGATAGAGATGAAGGGCACTCACCACTCTCATCTGGATAGCCCACTAAGAAATATTTGATTAATTGACGATTTATCGATCAATACCCAAGGCCAAGTTTTCTTTCTAGAAAAATCAAGGAGAAAACAGGCTCTGTAACTAGACTAGCCCCTGAATCTCACTATATTGAGGCTGCACATTATTTCCAAATCAAATCGATGTAATTTCCAGCTCCTGTTTTGGTCTCTGATCTCCTTCTCCAGCACACAGGTTCCCTTTGGGATTTCTTTTTTAACACAAACTTTCACCATGGGGTTTTTTTCACCTTGTTCTTCCAGACACACCGAAGGGTTTTGATTCTTCAAGGTTTATTTCAAAGTACTTCAAAGAGCGACCTCCTGAAGTGGGGTAAAATAGATTTAACAATACCAACCTACCTCATAAGGCTGCTGTGAGGAATAATAATATAAAGGACTACAAAGCACTTTGTAAATATAAAGTTCTATACAAACGCTTAATAATAATTACTGGGTACAGCACAATGTGGTCTTTTGTGCATTTATAGAAGTGCCGATGAGTAGGGTAAGTTTCCCTCCTCCAGCCCTTTTTCGATTTTTATAATAAAAGTATTTTATTTAAAATCATGTACAGAACATCCTTGTGCTCCAGGCCTTGGATATGTTCCCAAGTAAGAACTGAAACAATGTCAGGCTGTGGGAAAAGAAGCAGAGTGTCCTGGCTGTGGTTCTTTTCATGTCAGAAGATGCTTTGGCACAGTAGGAAACCCAGAGATGTATAAACCTGTTCCATTTTTTTTCTCTGAATGGATCCATGTAGATATAGAGATATCTTCCATATATACATGGAGATCTAGCCTAGCCTCTGGTATGTGTGCTCCATTCTAAATTCCATAGCAGCCAGTCTCTGTAAGCTCTGGGTAGTCCTGCCCTATAGATATGCAGTCTTCAGAAAAGACTTATAGGGACGTGTGTAGGACTTCAGGCTGTCTTCATACACTTCCTCCTCCTCTTCAGTAACTTGCTGTGTAGATCCCATTTATTTATTTATTTACTTACTTACTTACTTATTTACAGAGAGGGAGAGAGTATATGCATGGGCAGGGGAGGGGGCAGAAGGAGGGAGAGAATCTTAAGCAGACTCTATGCCTAGCCCAGAGCCCCATCTGGGGCTGGGTCTTACAACCCTGAGATCATGACCTGAGCCAAAATCAAGAGTCAGAGTCAGATGCTTAACCTACTGAGTCTGGGTTTAGATTCCAGTTATTTTAGCTACTCTGGACTCTAATCTTTTCTACCTAAGGTCAGTAGGAATTCCATGATCTTTTTGGATTCTAGCTTTCTTTGTTATGGCCAGGAAATGGTTTCCAGGTAGAATCAGCACAACTGTGAGCCTCACCTCATGACCTCTTTTCGCGGGGTTCACACAAATCAGCCCCACCCATTAGAGCAGACTGTGTCTTGAGAGCTCACATTTGGGCTTCTTGTGTCGGAGAGATGATTCAAAAATCAGTTCTGGAATTCCAGGTCTTACGTTTAGGTCTTCAGTCCATTTTGAGTTTATTTTTGTAATACAGTGGTGGTTGCCAAAGGGGAGGGAGGTAGAGGGATGGGTGAAATTGGTGAAGGGGATTAAGAGCTACAAACTTACAGTTTAAAATAAATAAGTCAGGGAGGTAAAGTAGAGCATAGGGGATATAGTAAAAAGTGTTGTAATGACTTGGGATGGTAACAGATGATAACTACACTTAACATGGCTGAGCATTCTATAATGTACATAAAATTGGATCACTACGTTGTACACCTGAAACAAATATAATACTATAGGTAAACTATATTTCAGTTAAAAAAAATCAGTCCTAAGACATTCCAACCAGAAATATTTCCACAAGGTGATTTTTAACATAAATTTACCCTTCTTTCTGATCTTAAAACTGTACATTATTTTTCATGTTTTAAATTTGCTCCTTCTTTCTTTCTAAACTTCTCTGTGCTCTGTGTTCATTGTAAGCATGATTTATTCCCACTTATCGAGACATAGATATTGCTTCTGTAGATAGGAGTATGATTTGAAGCTTGATGAGAAAATAATTGAGAGAAATACACTATCATTGTTATCAATTTTTAAAAATTGCCTTCATTGGGGCGCCTGGGTGGCTCAGTGGGTTAAGCCGCTGCCTTCGGCTCAGGTCATGATCTCAGGGTCCTGGGATCGAGCCCCGCATCAGGCTCTCTGCTCGGCGGGGAGCCTGCTTCCTCCTCTCTCTCTGCCTGCCTCTCTGCCTGCTTGTGATCTCTCTCTGTCAAATAAATAAATAAAATCTTTAAAAAAAATAAATAAAATAATAAAAATTGCCTTCATTAATACAACATTTTTCTCTTTCACAATAATTTCCCAAATCTTGGCATCACATAGCTACTATATATATTTAATTATTAAAGAATATAGATTTTTTTTTTTTTTTGACCAGTGCTGGGGTTTGTGAGTATTAGTAACATTTTATCAAAACCACTTCTCATCACTCAGTCAGGATTCTCATTGCTCACCATCACTTAAATATCAATCCCGATAAATAGAGCTGGGAATTGAATTGCAATGACTTAAAGCTGTATACCAAGATGCAGCTCGTCTGTTAAGCCAATAGGAGAGCTCTATCATTTTATAACTCTGATCATGAAAAATTGAAGGCAGTTTTATGTAAAGAGATGGATACTTTACCTTCAGTGTGACTTAAATAGCTTGTGATATTCTTACTACTTGTGAGGAGAGACAAATAATGCTACTAAAGTACATTTTTGGAATGCTTTTAAACATGAGAAAATAACATTGGATATTTTTTAAATTGATTGCCTAGTAAAAAAACATTATCTCCACAAAACGACCACCAACAAAATCCAGTTATGTAAAAATAAGTTATAAGTTTTGTATATCTTTAAACTGAATCCCTTTCAATCTTTTAATATTATGAAAATAATGAATATGAAATTTGTTCCCCATATATTATAAATAATGGATTTTCAACAGTTTCCAGCAGAATGGTATTGTTAGACAATATGGACCTTCATTTATTTGCAAAGACAAAATCCTTTTAATCTCCCATTAGAATATGATGAATACCATTGCTGCATTCACTTTATAATTCTCAAATTTTTGTTAATAACAGATATCTATGGAATACAACATATCTGACTCCATTTTCAGGCAGACTAAATGTTCACCTCTAGGGAATGATTTTGAAGTAGCACAAAGCCTGCCCATCCCCCAATTTTTCCTCCAGAAATCTACTATAGTTCCTTAAAAGAAGGCGCTGATTCCAGAAAAATTGTTAATTTGAAAATATGTTAACCGACCAGCAGTCATGTTAACAGAATTCAGTAAGTTTTAACCTGTATGCAGGTACGTACGGAAATGGAACTAAGACACATAAATGTTGATGTCTGGGAAAACAGAAGACAAGCTCTGGATATGAAGCTCTTCCGGCTGGAGCAGAGCCATAGAAGGGCTTGGCATTGGGTACCTTGGGAGGCTGGAAGAAAGGTGGCAACATGAAATATTAAGAGGCACTAAACATGAGCAAAAACCAAAGATTCTGCTTAGTGTGAGCTCTGTTGTCTAGAACAAAACAGAGCATGCGTTTTGGATTTTCTCACAAGATTTTTAGGTAAGGGGATCAGTCATGGTCCTGGCAGGAAACGTGAGCTAAGTGTGATGAAAGGCAGGCCCCCACTGTAACCTGACAGCAGGTTAATAAAGAGGGTGTTTATTGCTGGCGGGCGGGGTGTGGGGAAACTACAAGGGAGACTCCAGGAACCCCGGGCTAGTAACAGCAGTAACCACTACCAGGCAAGAAGGGACAAGGGGAGGGGATAGTGTTCAGAGCCCAGATTATCACTCAGACAAAAAGGATATCAGGGAAAGAGAGCAGTACCTGAAAATCAGAGACAGGAAGTCTGGTGAAGAGGTCTTCCTGAAAGGAGCTGTGACTTTTGGCAAAGGGATCACTCAGGCAGTCTGTGTCATAGACTTCACTCTTTCTTCCTTTCTGTTGACCTTATGCCAACATTCTTTACTAACCAAAAAGCCAAAAGGAAGCTAGTGGGCAAAGGACACCCTTCTAGCCCACAAATACTGTTCTTCCAGAGTGGAGAGCAGATAGTGAAGAGTGGAAAGGGTATCTACAGGGCAAATGCACTAGGAAAAGGGAAAGAAAAACTTTTCTAAATATGTAAAAAAAAAAAAATGCTTTCAGAGTTTGGATTTACCGGTAATATTTTATATAGATAAAGAGTTTTCAATGATATAAAACACATTCTAAAAAATCTATTTTGAAAATTTATACAGAAGTTGGACTACTTTTCAATTGACTCTATCTATGTGCTCTATGATATATGTATTTGTTAAGGATACATACCTGATCAGAAGTAACATAAGCTTGAATGAGCTAAGAGTATATCCTGACAGTATTTTATTGCTATAACTGTATCAGTCCCAAGTTAGAAAACCAATGTTTTTATATTGTTCTGAAAAAAGTAGAGATGAAATATTCAGCATATTTTATGTTGGAGAATTTTTAACCTGTTTACAGTACTTGGTGTCCAAGAATTGTATATGTTTAAATTTCTGGGGGCTAAACAAAGTCATTCCATTACTATCTAAAGTATTTTGTATTCATGTTATAAAAATGAAAAAGATACATGTCATGAATTATACACTAGTAAAGAAGACTTGTGTTCTTAATTGTGGCAAGTCTTTAGTATTATTAATTCCACTTGATAGCAATAATACCATCTTCAGGTTTTAGAAATGTAGATTCTATACTGTGTTTTTGGAGGGAGAGGAAAGAAATTGACCATGAAACTTGGAAAATGAATAGAAAATCTTTCTGTTCAAGATATTACTTGTTTTCTGTTTTGTCAAGACTTTTTTTGGTTTTATTTATCTTTTTGGGAGAAGGAGTAGTTGGAGGATAGGTGGAATATATTATTTCTGAATACTTCTTTTTTAAGGTTTTATTTATTTATTTGACAGAGAAAGAGAGGGAGGACGAGCAAGGGGAGCTGTAGGCAGAGGAAGAGTAAGAAGCAGATTCCCCACTGAGCAGAGACATGGGGCTCAATCCCAGGACCCCAGGAACATGACCTGAGCCAAAGGCAGAAGCTTAACTGACTGAGCCACCCAGGTTCCCCAGATTTCTGAATAGTTCTGGTGCTTATCACCTTAAGCAGAAAATATACTCAAATTGATAACTACTGTAAGGATTGGATTACTGATAGTCAAATCTAGAAAAAGCAATACTAGACTAGCATGTGTCCAATATGGTTTTTCTCAGATTAATACAACTTAATTCTAAACCCATCTCTTACTAAGGAACTATGAGTCAAGATAAATATTTGTACTATGTTTATGCATATATAGAGCATTCTTATGAGAAACATAATTTTTTATGACTATAATCTGTAGATAAGAGAGTAAAAGCAAGTAAGCTCATGGTTAGAACATACTTATATGTGCCAGGCTTTGTTTTAAGCATTTTTATGTAGTTATAATTATTTCATCCTCTAACAACCTTATACAATTAGAATCAAAAGGAAGCTTTTAACAGATGAAGTAACTCTTTCAGGACACATAGCTAGTAAGTGGATTGAACCCAGAGAGCCCTGCTTTAGAGTTTGAGCTCTGAACTAGTACTAGATTCTGCCTCTTACGAAACCTGAATGGAGAATGCCCAACTGCATGCTTTTGACTCTGAATCACTGTCATGTATTATGAAAGAATGGTAAGTACACCAATCATGATTTTATTTCTGAAGCTAAGAAGATATTCTAATGTGACTTTCATATAGATGGTAAAAAATAACGTAGACACTTAGATCTTCCATTAAACCAAGTTAGGCAGTTGTTGTGCCTATCCCAGATGGCAGAGATAATTTCAACTGGTTTATTCATCAACGCTCAGTTTTAGGGAAGAACATGTTTATTACTATTACTTTGGCATTATGTAGACATAAGCCATGTGAGTGACTGTTAAATTTAAACATGCTAATTTTAACATTGTCTCCAGAGTAATTATTGTGCGATTTGGAAAAAACGCTGGGACATTTCCCCTGCATAATTGTATTCTTGATATAAAGCTGTTTGTAAAGACCTGCTGAAACTGAAAAAAAAAAAAAAGAAAAGGAAAGAAGGAAAAAACTTTTGGAGGGCATTCGCTTTCAAAGAAAGATGGCTAAATTAATACCCTAAATGGTGAATACATTCAGCTGCTTAATGAGCTGAGAAGATCTGGACTCTTCGGGGGAAGGGTTTCTTACAGTGGCATTGCAGGGTTCACATGGCAAAGGCAGGAAGACAATCTCTCTGTTCGATTTCTACTGGGTTTTGTAAACAGTATTCAAAATGCAGTCTTTCTCTAACCTGGGGCTGTCCCATGCACTTTCACCTTCTTGGAGCATTTTCTTCTTTGCTTATGTGAAAAGATTCTATACTGAGGTAGCTTTAGTGAAACCTTTTCCAAGCATGTTTTATAGTCACCTTGAGATGCAATAAAGTCACCCACGCCTAAGACTCCAGTGTGATACACTGAATATAACATATCATCTTTGGAATGATAATTTACACTCAAAGGGCTGTGAAATACCAACAATTCATAAAAACAGTCATGAAATAGTTATGGAAGATATAGAAATGTGGCATTTAAAAGCATATTTTTAAGGACAATGAAGTGAAAAATCAATAAAAAAAAGAAGCAGTGTTTTTATTTTCCATCAGAGTACTGAGGGCACACTGCCACAGAAATGAATCTACACAATTATTCACCACTCATAACATCCAGGGCTATACGCACAGTTTCTCAGCGACATTTCAGTTCCCACGACAAAATTTTAGCCAATGCAAAAAACTGCATTTCTTTCACCAGTCCATGGACATGCTGGCTAAAAGCTAACACATGTTTTAAATAAATAGCTAATCATTAATCCAAGAGAAATACCATGTACCGGAAATTAAGAAGAACCTCAAAGTCAGAGTGAGCAGGAGCTGAGGTGAAATGTTAGGTGTTATAAAAACAAAACAAAACTTAGGCTAGGGTGGCAGCCTCGCACAAGAGTGGGGAGGGTGAGGGGAGAATTACCGGTCTTAACACTCAAGTGGAAAAGGAGTCTTATTTGAAGTCTCCTTGTAGTCAGAGAGCTAGAGTTGAAATAGTAGCAGAAAGCCAGGATTTAGGAATCTTGACTGGAAATGTGCTCAGAAGCACTTTATGTCTTGTAGTGGGCAAGTGACGAAGCAGCTGAACTTGTCCCTGTGGGAGTGAACACGAAGTCCCTCTCATAAACTAGAAGTTGGGGCATGGACATGGCAATGTCTAGCGCAGGTCTGGGCACACTCTAGGTGGGCGATATTTACTGAAAGAATGAGTGTTTGCTGTTTCTTCAGACAGGTAATCACAGAAGGTACCTAACATAACCCTAATCCTAATTTTTTTGAGCATGTCCCATGGTCCAGGCGTGTTCACTGCTGGGGCTACAGTCAATTAAAAAAATATACTTGCTTTCATAAAATTCGTATTTCAGTTGTCTGAGGATCAACCACAAATAAATGTGTTAATGTAAATATAAAGTATGTCATGTGATGACAAGTGCTACGAGGAAAAATAAAATAAGTTGAGTAGGATAGGGATGGAGAAGGAGGCACTCTTTCATATAGAGTCAATAGGGAAGGCTTTTCTCATGAGGTGTCATGTGAGCGGCCCTAAAAAGAATTAGAGACTGGCCCTGCAAATATCAGGAGGAAGAGCACTTCAGGTAGGAGGAAGAGTGAGGGCACAGGCTCTGAGGTAAGCGTGTGCAAGGAGAGGAGTGAGGAAGGGAAAGGACAGGAGATATGAGGGAGGGTGTTGGCAGCACCCTGTATAGGGTTTTATGAGCTCCGTTAAGGACTCTGGGTTTTAGCTTCAGTAGCATGATCTGGTTTACAGGGATCGATGTCAGGTGTGTGGCAAATATGCTGCAGAGAAGACACCCAAGTATGGGAAGACCAGCAAAAAGGCTACACAATATGGACGTTGGTGTGAAAGTCTTAGAAAAAATTTCACCATATCGAATCCACTGGTATTAAAAAATAACTCATGATGGCCGAGAGGGCTTATATTAGGAGTACGAAGACAGGTTACCATCAGAAAAACCATGACAGCAGTACCGTGTATTAGCAGACTAAAAGGTTAAACAGAACAATTTCAATAGTTCCTAAAGAAGAAACTGATAAAATCTGAGTTATTACATATAAACTCTTTGCAAGCTAGACGTAGAGGAGACTATCTTAACTTGATGAAGAACTACAGAAATCCTCTACAAATATTTAGAAGCATTTTGATTGAAATCAGGACAAGAAGGCATGCTGTCAGCCTATTATTCAATATTTTACTGAGGAATCCGGCTGATGCATTAAAAGCAGAAATTTTTGAGCATAGGGTAATGATAGGGAAGGAGGCGGCAAAGTGATTTTCATTTGTAGGTGGTAGAATATACATCAAGTTTAAGAAAATATGCAGACACACATTAGAACTTTTTAAAAAAGGGAGCATAAAATGATTTCTGAACACAAAAAATATGCACAAAATATAATTCTGTGCATCAACAATGACCAAATAGAAAATCTTTTAGAAAACAGTTACTACTTAAAAAATACACATAGAGAGAAGTAAACTTCACAAAAGATGTGCAAGAACTGTATGAAAAAAGTGACAGAATGTTATTGAAGGACATAATAAAGGTGAGAATTTGCCATGGTTATGGATGAAGAGACTCAAAACTAGAAATATGTCAAATTTCTCCCTCATGAGGCCACGAATGTAGTGCAATTCAAATAAAACTCTTAACAGAATTTTACATGGAACCAGACAAAGTGAATCTGAAATCTGTATGAGGGGATCATGGTCAAAATTGAGAAAGTAGAACAAGATGGGCAGGGGGAGTGTCTTTTCCTACTGTATTTTATGGGATATAAAGCTCAGTAATTGGAATAAAATGGTATAGACCTAATGTTGAGCATCTGTGAGCACATAGGATGTGATAGAGGAATCATTAGAATTCAGTTGGAAAAAGAAGGTATTAGTAAATAAATAAATTAGTAAATAGATATAAAAACTAACTAAATAAAACATTTATTTACTTAGTAAATAAATACTAAAACCAACTAGAAAAATTGTTTTTTTTTTGTATAAAACACAGCTTGACTTCCATATCAATTCACTTATTAGTTTTCATTTATATTGAGTGACATTTCATAGATAGCTTCTAAAGTATTTTGTTCCCTGAGTATTCACTTTTCTAAAGAAAAAAAAAAATTACTTAAACTCAAATTTTTCAATCTTGTTTAACCAAAGTGTCCTTTATCAGAACTGGGTAAGATCTAAAGAGCACTGTGGCAACTGTTGGACTTAGTGAAAGAGAGTAACTGAAGTTCTGAAGGCATTAGACCAAACAAAGCATATTCAAATTTTCCATATTATTTTCTTGTACAGTTCTAATTTCAACGTTGACCTCTCTTTTGATGTTTTATATAATTTACTTGGGCTATATCATATTTTAAGAGTTTAAAACAAAAGGGAACTATTAGAAATAGCACGGTATTTATTTCCAAAGCCAATTCATAAGCAGATCCATTTCTTGTAAGTTAACTCTACGAAATGGACAAATGCAGAGAGTCATTTTCTGTGATTAGTAATGACTTAACCACAGACTCACTGATTAGGCTCTTCTAAACAAATTATGTGATATTAAAAGTGTTATTAATCAAATAATTCTGACACTAGGACTTTTATATGGAACGCAGTCCTGCGCAGAGTAGGCAATGCTCTTATAGCTTAGTGTGCAGATTAACCCTTGAGACGGCTGTTCAGCAATAGAATGGAGGACCATAGGGGAAGGGCAGGAAATCCAAGGGGGGAGAAATCAGAGAGGGAGATGAACCAGGAGAAACTGTGGACCCCGAGAAACATTCTAGGGGTTTCAGAGAGGAGAAGGGTTGGGGGAGGGAGTAATAGGCTGATGGGTATTGAGGAGGGCAAGTGCTGTGATGAGCACTGGATTGTTTACTTAACTAATGAATCCTTGAACACTGCATCAAGGGCTAATTATGTACTATTCAGTGGCTAACTAACCAGTGCTAACCAGTGGCTAATTAACAGAGAATTATAAATAAATAAATAAATAAATAAAATAATTTAAAAATATAATAAAAATGATGATTCGCAGAGGCCACCTGAGAGATCCAAGGTGCAGGTTCTAGGGGCCAACCTAGGGCTCTTCACTAGGAATAAGCTCCGAGAAAGCCCCCACATGACTTGATGCCAGAGACCTTTGATCACCTCTTGGGCAAGATAGGGAAGGAGAATCAAGGGATCGTTTTTTTTTCTGGTTCCTCTTTTGGCAAGCAGTCTCGCCATCTTCCTCTTTCTCCATTTCTGCTCCCAAATTCAAAGAGGCAAGTGCTTGAAATGGACATTGGCCAGGGTGGGCAGGAAGAGAAATATCAACTCCCTTTATACTCTTAAATCGGAAGTCCTTTAAAGTCTATTTATTTGAGGTTCTCTGTTATTTCTGCACATAGTGACTTGGTCCAAAGGATCACCTGAGTTGTGAACAACAAAACCATAATTTGACCCAATTCATAGATGTGCAGTGCTGCTAAAAGGAGATAGTACAAGCAAAAGGAGAGGTGACGCAAATGTAAAATCTTATCTTCATCACTAGATTTTACTTATTAAATAGAGCTGAAATAGTCTAAAGGTAAGTGACCACACTTTTTTTGAATATCAGTTATTTTTTTAAAAACTTTATTGAAAAGCCAAATTATGTGCTCTAAATAAGAATTTGAATTTGAATCCTCTACCTGAACAATGTATTCAAGAATCTTTGATTTCGGGGCGCCTGGGTGGCTCAGTGGGTTGGGCCGCTGCCTTCGGCTCAGGTCATGATCCCAGGTCCTGGGTTCGAGCCCCACATCGGGCTTTCTGCTCAGCGAGGAGCCTGCTTCCTCCTCTCTCTCTGCCTGCCTCTCTGCCTACTTGTGATTTCTCTCTGTCAAATGAATGGATAAAATCTTTAAAAAAAAAAAAAAAAAAAGGGAGGAGGAGTCAAGATGGCGGAGAAGTAGCAGGCTGAGACTACTTCGGGTAGCGGGAGATCAGCTAAATAGCTTATCTAAAGATTGTAAACACCTACAAATCCAACGGGAAATTGAAGAGAAGAAGAACAGCAATTCCAGAAACAGAAAATCAACCACTTTCTGCAAGGTAGGACTGGCGGAGAAGTGAATCCAAAGCGACGGGAAGATAGACCGCGGGGGGAGGGGCCGGCTCCCGGCGAGCGGCGGAGCAACGGAGCAAAATCAGGACTTTTAAAAGTCTGTTCCGCTGAGGGACATCGTTCCAGAGGCTTAACTGGAAGCCCAGGCCGGGTCAGCGCGGCCTCAGGTCCCGCAGGGTCGCAGAAGGATCGGGGGTGTCTGAGTGTCGCAGAGCTTACCGGTATTAGAACGGGGAAGCCGGCTGCAGAGACAGAGCCGAGGAGTGACTCTCAGCTCGGGGTTGCCTTGAACCGGTCTCAGGCTCGGTCAGCTCGGAGCGTGGCCGGAGGCCAGAGTGGCGGGAGTCTTTGGGCGCTGTTCTCTGAGGGCGCACTGAGGAGTGGGGCCCCGGGCTCTCGGCTCCTCCGGGCCGGAGACCGGGAGGCCGCCATCTTTATTCCCGTCCACCGGACTCTACGGAAAGCGCTCAGGGAACAAAAGCTCCCGAAAGCGAACCCCAGCGGATTACTCAGCACGGCCCCGGGTAAGGGCGGTGCAACTCCGCCTGGGGCAAAGACGCTTGAGAATCACTACAACGGGCCCCTCCCCCAGAAGATCAACGGGAAACCCAGCCAGGACCAAGTTCACCTACCAAGGAGAGCGGCGGAATTCCAGAGGAGAAGAAAGCAAAGCACAGAACTCATGGCTTTCTCCCCATGATTTTTTAGCCTTGCAGTTAATTTAATTTTTTTTCTTTTTCAATTTTTTTTTCTTTTTCTCTTCTTCTGCTGAATTTTTTTTAACTTTTACCGTTTTCTTTTTTTAACGTTTTTTAAATAGTTTATCTAATATATATATTTTTTTCCTCTTTTTATATTTTTTCTTTATCGGCTTTCTTTTTTTTAATAGTTTCTTTTTTTTTTTTTTCTTTCTTTCTGAACCCCTTTTTTCCCCTTTCTCCCCCCTCACAATTCGGGATCTCTTCTGATTTGGCTAAAGCCTATTTTCCTGGGGTTGTTGCCACCCTTTTAGTATTTTACTTGCTCCTTCATAAACTCTTATCTGGACAAAATGACAAGGCGGAAAAATTCACAACAAAAAAAAGAACAAGAGGCAGTACCAAAGGCTAGGGACCTAATCAATACAGACATTGGTAATATGTCAGATATAGAGTTCAGAATGACGATTCTCAAGGTTCTAGCCGGGCTTGAAAAAGGCATGGAAGATATTAAAGCAACCCTCTCAGGAGATATAAAAGCCCTTTCTGGAGAAATAAAAGAACTAAAATCTAACCAAGTTGAAATCAAAAAAGCTATTAATGAGGTGCAATCAAAAATGGAGGCTCTCACTGCTAGGATAAATGAGGCAGAAGAAAGAATTAGCGATATAGAAGACCAAATGACAGAGAATAAAGAAGCTGAGCAAAAGAGGGACAAACAGCTACTGGACCACGAGGGGAGAATTCGAGAGATAAGTGACACCATAAGACGAAACAACATTAGAATAATTGGGATTCCAGAAGAAGAGGAAACAGAGAGGGGAGCAGAAGGTATATTGGAGAGAATTATTAGAGAGAATTTCCCCAATATGGCAAAGGGAACAAGCATCCAAATTCAGGAGGTTCAGAGAACCCCCCTCAAAATCAATACGAATAGGTCCACACCCCGTCACCTAATAGTAAAATTGACAAGTCTTAGTGACAAAGAAAAGATCCTGAAAGCAGCCCGGGAAAAGAAGTCTGTAACGTACAATGGTAAAAATATTAGATTGGCAGCAGACTTATCTACAGAGACCTGGCAGGCCAGAAAGAGCTGGCATGATATATTCAGAGTACTAAATGAGAAAAACATGCAGCCAAGAATACTATATCCAGCTAGGCTATCATTGAAAATAGACGGAGAGATTAAAAGCTTCCAGGACAAACAAAAACTGAAAGAATTTGCAAATACCAAACCAGCTCTACAGGAAATATTGAAAGGGGTCCTCTAAGCAAAGAGAGACCCTCAAAGTAGTAGATCAGAAAGAAACAGAGACAATATACAATAACAGTCACCTTACAGGCAATACAATGGCACTAAATTCATATCTCTCAATACTTACCCTGAATGTTAATGGGCTAAATGCCCCAATCAAAAGACACAGGGTATCAGAATGGATAAAAAAACAAAACCCATCTATATGTTGCCTACAAGAAACTCATCTTAAACCCGAAGACACCTCCAGGTTTAAAGTGAGGGGGTGGAAAAGAATTTACCATGCTAATGGACATCAGAAGAAAGCAGGAGTGGCAATCCTTATAGCAGATCAATTAGATTTTAAGCCAAAGACTATAATAAGAGATGAGGAAGGACACTATATCATACTCAAAGGAACTGTCCAACAAGAAGATCTAACAATTTTAAATATCTATGCCCCTAACGTGGGAGCAGCCAACTATATAAACCAATTAATAACAAAATCAAAGAAACACATCGACAAGAATACAATAATAGTAGGGGATTTTAACACTCCCCTCACTGAAATGGACAGATCATCCAAGCAAAAGATCAACAAGGAAATCAAGGCCTTAAATGACACACTGGACCAGATGGACATCACAGATATATTCAGAACATTTCATCCCAAAGCAACAGAATACACATTCTTCTCTAGTGCACATGGAACATTCTCCAGAATAGATCACATTCTTGGTCCTAAATCAAGTCTCAACCGGTATCAAAAGATTGGGATCATTCCCTGCATATTTTCAGACCACAATGCTCTAAAGCTAGAACTCAATCACAAGAGGAAATTTGGAAAGAACCCAAATACATGGAGACTAAACAGCATCCTTCTAAAGAATGAATGGGTCAACCAGGAAATTAAAGAAGAATTGAAAAAATTTATGGAAACAAATGATAATGAAAACACAACGGTTCAAAATCTGTGGGACACAACAAAGGCAGTCCTGAGAGGAAAATATATAGCGGTACAAGCCTTTCTCAAGAAACAAGAAAGATCTCAGGTACACAACCTAACCCTACACCTAAAGGAGTTGGAGAAAGAACAAGAAAGAAACCCTAAACCCAGCAGGAGAAGAGAAATCATAAAGATCAGAGCAGAAATCAATGAAATAGAAACCAAAAAAACAATAGAACAAATCAACGAAACGAGGAGCTGGTTCTTTGAAAGAATTAATAAGATTGATAAACCCCTGGCCAGACTTATCAAAAAGAAAAGAGAAAGGACCCAAATAAATAAAATCATGAATGAAAGAGGAGAGATCACAACGAACACCAAAGAAATACAGACAATAATAAGAACATACTATGAGCAACTCTACGCCAACAAATTTGACAATCTGGAAGAAATGGATGCATTCCTAGAGACATATAAACTACCACAACTGAACCAGGAAGAAATAGAAAGCCTGAACAGACCCATAAGCAGTAAGGAGATTGAAACAGTCATCAAAAATCTCCAAACAAACAAAAGCCCAGGGCCAGACGGCTTCCCGGGGGAATTCTACCAAACATTTAAAGAAGAACTAATTCCTATTCTCCTGAAACTGTTCCACAAAATAGAAATAGAAGGAAAACTTCCAAACTCATTTTATGAGGCCAGCATCACCTTGATCCCAAAACCAGACAAGGATCCCAACAAAAAAGAGAACTACAGACCAATATCCTTGATGAACACAGATGCAAAAATTCTCGCCAAAATACTAGCCAATAGGATTCAACAGTACATTAAAAGGATTATTCACCACGACCAAGTGGGATTTATTCCAGGGCTGCAAGGCTGGTTCAACATCCGCAAATCAATCAATGTGATACAACACATTAATAAAAGAAAGAACAAGAACCATATGATACTCTCCATAGATGCTGAAAAAGCATTTGACAAAGTACAGCATCCCTTCCTGATCAAAACTCTTCAAAGTGTAGGGATAGACGGCACATACCTCAATATTATCAAAGCCATCTATGAAAAACCCACCGCAAATATCATTCTCAATGGAGAAAAACTGAAAGCTTTTCCGCTAAGGTCAGGAACACGGCAGGGATGTCCGTTATCACCACTGCTATTCAACATAGTACTAGAAGTCCTAGCCTCAGCAATCAGACAACAAAAGGAAATTAAAGGCATCCAAATCGGCAAAGAAGAAGTCAAACTATCACTCTTCGCAGATGATATGATACTCTATGTGGAAAACCCAAAAGACTCCACTCCAAAACTGCTAGAACTTGTTCAGGAATTCAGTAAAGTGTCAGGATATAAAATCAATGCACAGAAATCAGTTGCATTTCTCTACACCAACAACAAGACAGAAGAAAGAGAAATTAAGGAGTCCATCCCATTTACAATTGCACCCAAAACTATAAGATACTTAGGAATAAACCTAACCAAAGAGACTAAGAATCTATACTCAGAAAACTATAAAGTACTCATGAAAGAAATTGAGGAAGACACAAAGAAATGGAAAAATGTTCCATGCTCCTGGATTGGAAGAATAAATATTGTGAAAATGTCTATGCTACCTAAAGCAATCTACACATTTAATGCAATTCCTATCAAAGTACCATCCATTTTTTTCAAAGAAATGGAACAAATAATCCTAAAATTTATATGGAACCAGAAAAGACCTCGAATAGCCAAAGGAATATTGAAAAAGAAAGCCAAAGTTGGTGGCATCACAATTCCGGACTTCAAGCTCTATTACAAAGCTGTCATCATCAAGACAGCATGGTACTGGCACAAAAACAGACACATAGATCAATGGAACAGAATAGAGAGCCCAGAAATGGACCCTCAACTCTATGGTCAACTCATCTTCGACAAAGCAGGAAAGAATGTCCAATGGAACAAAGACAGCCTCTTCAATAAATGGTGTTGGGAAAATTGGACAGCCACATGCAGAAAAATGAAATTGGATCATTTCCTTACACCACACACGAAAATAGACTCAAAATGGATGAAGGATCTCAATGTGAGAAAGGAATCCATCAAAATCCTCGAGGAGAACACAGGCAGCAACCTCTTCGACGTCAGCCGCAGCAACATCTTCCTAGGAACATCACCAAAGGCAAGGGAAGCAAGGGCAAAAATGAACTTTTGGGATTTTATCAAGATCAAAAGCTTTTGCACAGCAAAGGAAACAGTGAACAAAACCAAAAGACAACTGACAGAATGGGAGAAGATATTTGCAAATGACATATCAGATAAAGGGCTAGTGTCCAAAATCTATAAAGAACTTAGCAAACTCAACACCCAAAGAACAAATAATCCAATCAAGAAATGGGCCGAGGACATGAACAGACATTTCTGCAAAGAAGACATCCAGATGGCTAACAGACACATGAAAAAGTGCTCCATATCACTCGGCATCAGGGAAATACAAATCAAAACCACCATGAGATATCACCTCACACCAGTCAGAATGGCTAAAATTAACAAGTCAGGAAATGACAGATGCTGGCGAGGATGCGGAGAAAGGGGAACCCTCCTACACTGTTGGTGGGAATGCAAGCTGGTGCAACCACTCTGGAAAACAGCATGGAGGTTCCTCAAAATGTTGAAAATAGAACTACCCTATGACCCTGCAATTGCACTGCTGGGTATTTACCCTAAAGATACAAACATAGTGATCCGAAGGGGTACATGCACCCGAATGTTTATAGCAGCAATGTCTACAATAGCCAAACTATGGAAAGAACCTAGATGTCCATCTACAGACGAATGGATAAAGAAGATGTGGTATATATACACAATGGAATACTATGCAGCCATCAAAAGAAATGAAATCTTGCCATTTGCGACGACGTGGATGGAACTAGAGGGTATCATGCTTAGCGAAATAAGTCAATCGGAGAAAGACAACTATCATATGATCTCCCTGATATGAGGGAGAGGAGATGAAACATGGGGGGTTGAGGGGGTAGGAGAAGAGTAAATGAAACAAGATGGGATTGGGAGGGAGACAAACCATAAGTGACTCTTAATCTCACAAAACAAACTGAGGGTTGATGGGGGGAGGGGGTTGGGAGAGGGCGTGGGGTTATGGATATTGGGGAGGGTATGTGCTATGGTTGTGAAGTGTGTAAACCTGGCGATTCGCATACCTGTACCCCTGGGGATAAAAATATATGTTTATAAAGCTGTAAAAAAAAAAAAAAAAAAAAAGAAAGAAAGAAAGAAAGGATGAATACCCAAGTTTTGTAGCAACATGGACGGGACTGGAAGAGATTATGCTGAGTGAAATAAGTCAAGCAGAGAGAGTCAATTATCATATGGTTTCACTTATTTGTGGAGCATAACAAATAGCATGGAGGACAAGGGGAGATGGAGAGGGGAGTTGAGGGAAATTGGAAGGGGAGGTGAACCATGAGAGACTATGGACTCTGAAAAACGATCTGGGAATTTTGAAGGGGTGGGGGGTGGGAGGTTGGGGCACCAGGTGGTGGGTATTGTGGAGGGCACAGATTGCATGGAGCACTGGGTGCTGTTATGCTGAAAAAATAAAAAAATTATAAAAAAAAAAAAAAAAAAAAAAAAAAAGAATCTTTGATTTCTTACTGAGGTAGTACAACCAGAAAGACCCACTTCTTCAGCCAGAACTACAAACACGCTATCTTTTCTCTTTCCTTAAGTACTTGACCCCTCCTCTACCTCCTTTAGCCATATATGAGGCAGAAGTCTAGAATCTCCCTCTTAAGACTTTGTTGGGGTAGTTGTTTCAGTGTCTGGGGCGTACTCAAGTCCAAAGTGGTTGGCACTGCTTCCAAGCATGAGGTGGAGAGCAGTGGGACATTCTGATCAGTTCAAGTAGGTCCCCCATTCAGGCTGTCCTATCTGTTTCTGCTACAGAGTGCTGCAATTGTAATTTGTTCCTATGCCTACAGCAAGGACTATCCTTTCTCATTCAGTCAATGAAAGCTTTGTTAAATCACATTCCTGTACTTGGCATCCAGGTTACAGCTGTTTAAAGTCACATTCGTGGGCAGAACACTTACTTCGTACCCAAAGGATGAAACAAAGAAGCTTAAAGGCAAGTCTTAGCTTCTAGTCTTAACTAGATTTACAACTCATGAGCTTCTTGGTCCTAGCCTTGAGTTCTTTCTTTCTTATATTGTGGCAAGATCCTCTCTGTAGTCCTTGGTGTCCTTTTCTAACAGGGACGCTCAGTCAGACCATTTCAAATCTGGAGCACCGAGAACAAGTTAAACTGAATTACCTTTATTTTTAGTAGCTTTCTCTGTTGATAGGACACTTTTCTCCCTCCTCCCCTGTTACGTCCTGCATTTCAAGAGGGTATTAGGAGTAGAGGCTTCATCAAACCAAAAATTAGATGTTTTACATTCTTCTCTAGGAGTCACTGATGTCCAGCTAGCATTGGTACAATAGAAGGGGCAAGTCCAGTGACTCTTAAAATGAATCAATCCTCCAAGGTGACTTATGTTTCCTGAATTCCACCAAACAAGGGTCAGAAAATGTGCACTACCATTTGAAGAGACCCTTTGTTTAATTCTAGTCAATACTAGCAAAAATTTTAAAGGATCTGTGCTTGAATGCTTCTAAGTGCCTAACGTTCATTTTTCCTTGACTGTCCCACTACTCCTTGTTACCTTACATTTACAGTCTTTTCACACATGCATATCTACTTAGCCCTTGCAAACACTTTCCTTCACACACCTCCTCAAAACAGGCTCAAATTTGACTTTTTTTGCTTAATCAGGAAAAGCTTAGGCTACCAGGCATCCCCGCTATGCAAATAAAAACTTTCCTGGCTGATTCAAATACCAACAGACGTTTACATTGTTAAATAATACCTAAGGTTCTGTTCTATAGTTTGAGGTTTATAATTTAAAAAAATTGAGATATAGGGATGTCTGGGTAGCTCAGTCGGTTAAGTGTCTGCCTTCGGCTGAGGTCAAGATCCTGGGGTCCTGGGATGGAGCCCTCCTTCGTGTTGGGCTCCCTGCTCAGTGGAAGCCTGTTTCTCCCTCCCCCCAACCCCTGCTCCTGTTCTCTCTCTCTCTTTCTCTCAAATAAATAAATAAATAAATAAATAAAATCTTAAAAAAAAATCTAGATATAAAAAAAAAGTTTGAGTGGGACACATAATATCTTGTTTATAGGTTTAAATATTTTTCTTTCTGCACAAAGTATTTGTCAGCTTGTATTCTGTTCATGTGCCCCTATGGAAATGGTAATGCGTTTGATGATGGTGATCATCAGAAGTATAATACCAATATTAAAGGTCATTTCATTTTAATTTAAACTTTTTTTCTAGACTATGGTTATTTCAAGTATGGAACTGTGAATATGAGCTTCTTTGAAATGAAAATATCAGTAAACTAGAAAACATGGACAATGAACCTGTTTTGCATCTGATGAGGCAAAGGCATGACCTCATTGGATTTCTATTTTCTCTTATGCAGAGAGGGGATATAATAGCTCATGCTGATTTTGTGAGCATGATGTGAGAAAAATACATCTTTATGATACATAATTGAATAGCTGAACTTCTAAAAATTGTGTGCAGATTGATTTTTTTCAGGTTGAATTAGAAATGCAGTGGGAAAAAATATTTTTAGGTAATTTATAGTGAATTCTTTCATGAATGGTATTGTTACTTCCTAATGCCCCATATCTTTAGGTTAAGATTTAATAGAAAAATATATCTAACCGTATAACAATCCTCTGAAAACATTTTGAAGGAAAACTATAACATTTTTAGGAGCTTAACTTTTTTAAGTATCAGAAGGTCAACATTCTAACTAAATCTTTTTTAGTAAGTTTTTGATTGTGTAAAAATTTGAATAATTTGGGGACCCTGGATGGCTCAGTCATTAAGTGGCTGCCTTCAGCTCAGGTCATGATCTCAGGGTCCTGGCATGGAGCTCCAGTTGGGCTTCTGGCTCCATGGGGAGCCTGCTTCTCCCTCTCTCTCTCTCCTGCCTTGTGTCCCCTCTGTAGCTGTCTCTCACTCTGTCAAATAAATAAATAAACTCTTTAAAAAATTTTGAATAATTTGCCATCATACTAATTTCCTTCTTTTTTCTCATTTTTTCAGATGCTTAGGTAAACAAGTTTCAGGTTTAAAAAGACTAAATGTGGGAGTATTTGAGGATCTGGAATACTGATAAAGATACAGTAAACATAATAAGGGACAATTTAAAATAAATTTTAGTGTGTAGGTTAGAATTCTAACTTGAAGACAATGATGATAGTGCTTACCAAGAAATTTGGTAAAATATTAATAAAAACAATAAACCTTACTGTAGGTTGTTTAACAAATACTATAATATTAAATTTTGTGTTTAATGGAAGGTCAGTTTGACATTAAGTGGTACACATTCTCATTAGTACACTGAAATAATTTATTGCTTATAAATATATTTCATTGTAATATATTTGTTCAGTTAGGTCACTACTAGTCATGTTCATTTCATAATCACTAAACCCACATGCAAACACTGGGGAAGAAAAGAAAAAAAATATAGACGATATATATTTATACTTAAATTACACTTAACTGACCCTTAGTTTTTAATTTTTCTCTCAGTCATGATGTTTATATATTTGGCTCATTCAAGTTACATGATTTAAAAATTTTTTTAAAAAGATTTTATTTATTTATTTGACAGAGAGAGAGAGATCACAAGTAGGTAGAGAGGCAGACAGAGAGAGGGGGAAGCAGGCTCCCCGCTGAGCAGAGAGCCCGATGTGGGGCTCGATCCCAGGACCCTGGGATCACGACCTGAGATGAAGGCAGAGGCTTTAACCCACTGAGCCACCTAGGCACCCCTGATTTTGAATTTTTATCTATGGCTGGATAGATCCACCATCTTGGCTTGGGAGATTATGATTCAATTGTAAAGGAAAGAAAAGGGGTCATTTATCATTACAGCTAAGAGGATAAGTTACTTAGTCATAAATTAATGCAAAATCTATCTTTTCCAGTGTTCACTGGTTATGGGAGGCACATTTTGTTCTTTTACACAAGGCCTTTTCTCAAAAAGAAAAGAGATAAGAAAAATACATTGAAACAGTTTTTCTATCTGTAGTCTTTTTAAAAAAAAAGTTCCATTAATATTTTTGCTAGTCTGCAAAATTTTTTGCTATTTTTTGAATCTTTTTCAAAAAAATTCAACACACCACCATTTTCATTCTGTCCTTAAATATTTCACATGCTTCTATTTTTAATGACATTGTATATTCCCACTGATAAAGATACCATTGGTTCAATTTTCTTTTTCCTCTACTTGGCTGGCTCATAGAAGAAAGACTGCTTTGTCTTTTATAAACATACAAAATGACATTGCCTCAGTTTTCCAGGTCTCTTAAGTGGTAATTTTGGGAGAAAATAGTTCTACTATTGCTGTTGTTCAAAATGACAAAGGTAGAAACAGCTGCTTCTGTCCCAAAGGCACAACTGTCCACACTCAAAGTGAATGTCATTCCAAGAATCAATTATGTGTTGAGAAAAAAAAAAAAGAAAACACTCAAGGCACTAGAGTATATTTTCAAATAGGAAAACAAAGAAATTTCTAGTTTACAGGTCTTTATTGGAGGAGAAAAGCTTAGACTCATTCTTTTCTCCTTTCTTTAGATGGCTTTAATCTCAGAAATATATAAGCACATTGTTTTATGTCTACTTCCCATTTTTTCCTTTTCTTTTTTTTTTTAAGATTTTATTTATTTATTCATGAGAGACAGAGAGAAAGAGAGGCAGAGGCAGACGGAGAAACAGTCTTGCCGACCAATAAGCCTGATATGGTACTGGATCCCAGGACCCTGGGATCATGACCTGAGCCAAAGGCAGAAGCTTAACCAACTGAGGTACCCAGGTGCTCTTTCCATTTTTTTTTTTCTTTCCATTTTCTTTCAATGAAAACCCTGTTTCAGCTTATTCCAGGCAGCAACCTTCCTCTGTCTAAAGTGATGTTTACCCACAAATGCGATATTCTAACTCAAATGTCCAAAGTGGAAACAGCGAGGAAATTCTTTTGGCCATAGCAAACAATATAAATTTTAAGAAGATTTTAAAAACCTATTGCAATGAATTAACTTTTACACTTTTATAGTAGCGATATTAGGTACCATAATAATTGACATTTTAATAAACACTGACATTTTAATTTTCTCCTTTTATTCAGTTCAGGTAATTCTCCCTGATTTATTAGTGGGGAATTATGTCTGTGAAAAATGTTCCTTTTCAAGAGAGGGGTGGGAACTCAGCAAACACAGTAAGGTCAGAGGTGGCAGTGCTTGGCTTCTAGACTCTTCGTTCACATGAAGGCCAATCCCGCTGGATAGGGATGCAGTGTTAAGTCCTGTAAGAGGCTGGGAAGCAGCCCTAACCTTGCCAGGCCCGGGTCATGTGGGTGGTACCGTTTTCACTGGATGAAAGCAAAGGGAATTTGAGGCAGACATTGAACCACGTCAGTGAAGCATACAAGAGAGAGATTACCAGGCACATTTTCTTATTTTAGTTAGTACGGTGGGCCAAGATCTTACTCTAGGCATCCCCAATGCTATCATTTGAATGGCCATATTCATTGCAAAGCTCTTAAAACACTGCATGACTTTGAAGGGACTGCTTCAGGGCTCAAGAGGCGGAGACCCAGGAGGCTGAAGTGACTTCCACTCCGAACTTTTCACACAGGGCATGGGCTGACTCTACTTCAAACAATGTAAATACTTAAAAATTATTCCTAGAAAAGAATGTAAAACACGCTGAGCAAATCCTTCTGTTTTTCTGCTAACTTCACCAGTAGAATCTCCTCTTCTTTACATAGATTCCATTCTTTTTAAAATCAGCAGATACTCCAATTTGGGGTCAGACGCGAAATTCCTCCTAGAGAGCCCTTTTGATAAAGCTTCCACTGACCCTACTCAGTAGGCCAAAAACATTGCAAGACACAAAATCCCTGCCTGTAGTATTCAGAATGTAGGGCTACAGACGCAGTGACGATCTACGTACGTCTGTAGATCCAGGAGAGGCAGCCGTGGGTTCCATTTTTAGGGGATCCCCACTACTCTTCACTGGTGGTGTCCGAGCTTTCAGCACACCAACAGCCTAATTTAAAACCAAGGAAGCAGATTCAGTGATTCTCTTACAGCTGAATTTAGCCTTACCTGCTATTCTTGAGTACTCTGAAACATTTTACACGTTCGTTCATGCCTACAAAACTGGTGCGTGCTCTACCGGTATAACACTAAAACTTTTCCATAGCCTCTTAGTGAGTCTCCTGCTTCCTCCTTAACTATTGTTGGCTACCATTCACTGAACTAAGTTACTGTTTCCTTGGAGTACATTTCAATTGTATATTTCCATTTTAATCTGCCAACTTCTAATAGATTTACTTTTTTTTTTTAAGATTTTATTTATTCATTTTACAGACAGAGATCACAAGCAGGCAGAGAGGCAGGCAGAGAGAGAAAGGAGGAAGCAGGCTCCCTGCTGAGCAGAGAGCCCGACGCGGGGCTCGATCCTAGGACCCTGGGACCATGACCCGAGCCGAAGGCAGCGGCTTTAACCCACTGAGCCACCCAGGCGCCCCTAGATTTACTCTTTTAGCAAACTAGCACTTGGCACTGTTTGTATAATTTCTTTTTTTAAAAAGGATTGTATATATTTTATTTGAGAGAGAGTGAGAGTGCTCATGCACATATTGGGGGGCAGCAGAGGTATAGGTCGAGGAAGAGGGAAGGATTCCCAAGCGGACTTCACACTTAGCACTGCACCGCAGGGCTCAGTCCCTCGATCCCAAAATCACCACCCCCACTGAAACCAAGAGTAGGACCCTTAACCAACTGAGCTACCCAGGCACCCCTGTATAATTTTTTATGTTTACTTATTTTGCAGGAAGTCAAGGTAGTATTGGAAGTGCTGTGTCTGATAGGAAATCGAAAGCAAGTTTCTTCTTCAACAACATGACCATAGTAACACATCCTTCTTGGTTTGATGGGGATTCTCCAAGATTAAATCGGATGGCCTACGTCTAGCCGCTAGCATGGTATCTGTTACATAGCAGACTTTGACCATTTGGCAGTTCTCCCTCTCCACCTTTAACTTTCTGAGTTTTAAGCCATTTCTTCTGAAGAATCTAAATTTTTTAATGGTAAAAATTAATAATATTGGTAGAAATATTATTCTTTTTTCATGTACATGCCTTATACATGAATTTTAAATTTATCAATAGTTTATTTTACAACATATGCACTTATATCTTTCCAAAGGTCTCCTGTACTCCAAAATTACAAATATATTCCCTTAGAATGTTTCCATAGTTTTGTTTTAGACGTTTATGTTTTTAATGTATATTAATGTATGGTTGTCATATAATTCTAACTGCTATATTTTTATAGTATATTTTGAAATTTGTTAGTGTAAATTCTTTTTCTTTCTGTTAATACTTTTTTTTGGTTAACTTTGCATCTTTTCTGAAAACTGGACTATCAAGTTTTATTTAAAAAATCTTGTTAAGCTTTGAATCAGGATTATATTTATTTTGTAATTTATTTAGTGGAGAATGACTACTTTTACTGTATTTTCTTTCCATTTAGAATAGGGTGTGTTTCTCTATTAAATGATATCTTCTTTTATGTCCTGCAGTAGAGTTTTTATAATAGCCATTGCACATTTGCATTAGTTTTATTCCTAGATATTTTCTTTAATTCTCTATCATTTTCAATTATGACTACGACTTGTGTCCTTTATATCTTCTAATTTGTCATTGCTGATGTTTAGATAGGTATACTTCATCAAGTTAGGAAAGCTTCTTCTTGCATGACATACCAAATTAAAAAAAAATACCATTTTTAGTAAATGGATTTTTTCCATTTATTAAAATGGTTTTGTGTTTTTTTCTTTAATCTTTTAAAAAATAATTACATTAAAGCATTTTATAGTGTCAAACCTTCCTTGCATTTCTGGTGTCAAGCAACTTTTAATACACTGTTACGTTTAATCTGTTAGTTTTTATTTAGAAGTTTGCAGCTATATTTACAAGTGAAGTTGATCTATGGTTTTATATTTTGTGCCATGTTTGTCTTAGTGAGGTATCAATGTTGTAAAATTATCTTAGAAGGATACGGGAAGATTTCTCTTATTTTCTCCCAATGCTTTGAAAGCTAATTATCTCTAAAAATTTCCAAAAGTTTAAAATCTCTACAGAATTATTCAGTGTATATCTTAAATTCTAATCTCACTTGGCACCTTATACCTTTATTTGCTAGATCCAGCAACCACAGCTTAAAACAAATAATGCTGGGGTGTTTGGGTGGCTGAGTTGGTTAAGTGTCCACCTGTGGTAAACATCGTGATCGTAGGATCCTGGGATTGAGCCCAAGCCCCACATCGGGCTCCCTGCTCAGCGAAGCGAGGAGCCTGCTTCTCCCTTTCCCCACCCCTGCTCATGCTGACTCTCTCAAATAAATAAATAAAATCTTAAAAAAAAAATGTCTGGCACATAGTAAACACTTCGAATTGTGAGTGGCTCTATGCTTTGAGATCAGAGCATTTTGCCTGTGGAGATTTCTTTTGTGGACTGCAAAATGGTAAATTTTAATGAATGTTCCCCTGGATACAAAGTCCCTATATATTTATTATTTATAAAACCAATTTTCAAAGTTGTGTTTTGGGATTCTAAATAGCTTTAACTATTTTTAGTTTATCTGATCCATCATTTTATAAGGAAGATATATTACAATCTCTATTTTGGATTTATTAATTTCACTTATATTTCTTTGAATTTTCCCCCTTCTGTTTTATATATTTCTGCTGCTAAAAACCTAAAGTATAAAGAGTACATATTATTTTTATGTTGCACCTTTCTTCTCTGTACAATTCTTTTTCCTTTTTATGCTTTGTCTTGATTTCTATTTTGCCTGATATTGTCATTTTTACATCTGCTCTTTTTGTTAGCAATTTTCTGTTATATTTTTCTGCGTTATTTTTCTTTTCCAATATATTTATATCATGTTGCCCTAGATAGGTCTTTTGTAAACATCACACATTTAAATAGATTTTGTTTGTTTTTAACAAGTTTGAAAAATCTCTAAATTTCAGTAGAAATTTAGTATAAATATCTCCTTTATATTGTGTTATAATCTGTGTGTCTGGACTTTTCTTGCCATAGTTAAAAAAATTATTGTTATCAAACTTTCTTATCACTATACATTTTCCCTATCTTCTATTATTTCGATATTTTTTCTTTTTTCTTTTTTTTTTTAAAGATTTTATTTGTTTATTTGACAGAGAGAGATCACAAGTAGACAGAGAGGCAGGCAGAGAGAGAGAGAGAGAGGGAAGCAGGCTCCCTGCTGAGCAGAGAGCCCAATGCGGGACTCGATCCCAGAACCCTGAGATCATGACCTGAGCTGAAGGCAGCGGCTTAACCCACTGAGCCACCCAGGCGCCCTGGATATTTTTTCTAATGTGAATTATTTTTGTTGGCATAAACTTCTAGTTTCAGACATTTTTCCCCTTTAGAATTTTTGAGAATTGTTGTACTGTCTTTTTACATCTTTTTTTTTTAACCAGTCTTAGTTCTATCTCATTTCTTTGTAATTAAAATTTTTACTTCTGTCTCTTAACATTTTTAAGGATTTTCAAATTCTTATTTCTCTCTTGCATTTTTTCAAGGGTTTCCAAGTGCATGTCCTTTTTATTTATTCTGCTTAGCACTAGATGGGCCATTTTCAATGGAAAATTCTTGTCTTTCTTCAGCATTCAGCATCCCCTACCCCTTTTAATTTTGACTATTTCCTCATATTAGTCCTTTGAGAAACTGTATTGGCTGAATGTTGGATCTTCTGAATTTCTTTTCCATATTGCATTCTTTCCCTGTCCCCAGTCTGTCGCCTTGGGCCTCACTGTAGGAGAATCCACTGCCTTGACAGTTTTGCTCTTTAGTTTACTTTCCAGGCACAATTATGTGGCTAGTCAGTCCATTTCTCTCTCTCTCTCATTTTCTACCTTTCTTTCTTTTTTGTACTAACCGCCACATATTTTTTTTATTTTATTTTCAAGATTTATAACTCAGACTGTTATTTTTCATGGATAAGACAGCCTCTCATATTCTGCTGAAAATATTTATGATTCTTTAAATTATTTGTTCCTTCCTTTCATTATGGAATTTTTGTGATTTTTGATATTATTCTTATGTGTGTATTTGAGACCTGTCTGTGAAAGCTAATTCTTTTTTTTTTTAATTTTATTTTTTATAAACATATAATATATTTTTATCCCCAGGGGTACAGGTCTGTGAATCGCCAGGTTTACACACTTCACAGCACTCACCATAGCACATACCCTCCCCAATGTCCATAATCCCACCCCCCTCCCAACCCCCCCTCCCCCCATCAACCCTCAGTTTGTTTTGTGAGATTAAGAGTCACTTATGGTTTGTCTCCCTCCCAATTCCATCTTGTTTCATTTACTTGAAAGCTAATTCTGATGATCACTGCCTGCATTTAGAGAGAGAGAGAAAGTGTGTGTGTGCGTGTGTGTGTGTGTGCAGACGCATTTATTGCTTTAGCTGTGGACTAATACTTAGCCCCGGGGGTGGGAGGAGTCACCCTGGCAGGCCTTCGTGAACCTTCCTGACAGTCTCAGTTTCCTCTCTTAAGAGGGCTTTCTACCCATGCCTCTCAGTTTGGAGCAGCCCCTTTCTTAGAGCAGGCTCTCCCACACTGGAGGGTTGTGGTTTCTCCCGCTCACTGGCTTGGTGTAGGCTAATCTTCATCCATCTTCTGGAGCTTGGACATACTACCACCAGGAGAAAAATCAGGCATTTTTAAACTAAAAGGATCCTGGAGAATGGCTAATGGCTAAAGACCCAATAAGATGTCCCCTATAGAGCTAGTTTAGTTTACCTAAAAATTTCACTAATGAGACACTTATTTTATTTTCCTAAGTGCATAGTACTATTTTTTCAAAGAGGTAAAATGCACATAGTTTAAAATTCAAGAGTTGCAGAAGTTTGTGCAGTGAAACTTATGTGTCCTCCTAACCTATTTCTCAGCCCCTTCTCTTTCCTCCCCTGATAAACCATCCTTACCATCTTTCAACACTTTTTTTTTTTTTGATCAGGGTAGAAAAGTATTGCTATATTGTCATTCAAGTACACAACAATGTCTTTTCAACTCACTGGATATGCAAGTTTTTGTTCTTTGCTTTAGGCATGCAGGTTCCTCAGTCACCTGAGATGTTTAGCATCTGGGTGACTGATACCTATGGAGCCTGGAATACTGATCCCATAACTTCTAATAGCTAATAAGGTACCCTTTCCTTTGTTGATTATAAAACCAGCCAAGTATTCACTTGCTATTATTTCCTAGTGTACTATAAAGAATGGAGTGAACATTCCATTGGGGAGCCGAGAAATACCCCTCTTCCTCCCAAGTCCAGTCCAGGATCCCCAAGTTGTAACTCCAGGAGTAAGGCTACTGTTGTGACCCCCCAACCTCATCTGCTTTCCGTCAACCTCCCCACCCCAGACTCTTCCCTGGTCAACTTGACTTCTCTGCACTTCTGACCCTTAGAGGAGCCTATAATACCCAGGACTTTATCTGGCCAGGATCTTCTCTGGTTTAGATCTCCTCTTTAGACTGAGTTGCAACTAGGCCAGCCTCCAAAGAGGAGAAAGTATTATATATATATATACATATACATATATATATATATATATATATATATATATATATATATTTTACTGTGATTTACAATAAGAAATACATTTCATATCTTTCTCATAAATACGCATTTGAAACAGAATGTTAACAATTCTTACCCTTATTATCTGTAATGCAATATCATGTTCAAATATTATTTTCATTTAAAAAAAGGTTACAATCAACTCAGATGAATTTCATGATCCACTAAGTTGAGGTTCCCTGAAATTTGAAAAATACTGCCTAATGGCGATAAGCAGATTGTCAAAGGCTTTCCTCCTAGAGCTATAGAAAAGAAATTTCTACCATTTCATATAATTTACCACAAGATGGATTTTTTTTACAAAGGGACTCTTATTTTCATCTATTTTGATTCAGACTTATACTTTTCTGAACCAATGTTATTCCAGTTGACAAATGTGGTCGCTGCTGGTGCACCTGCACTTACGGTGTTTACTAATCATGAACCAGGTTCAGTCTGGATGTGTGCTGGCGAGGTCAGGGATCTCCACCAAATCATTCCCTTGGGCCGTGTTGTCCAGAGACAGTTCTTCATCATTTTCCTTACACTTGGGATTTTTTTTTTTTTTTTTTTAAGTAATGCTAGTGTGGAGCCCCACGCGGGCTTAAACCCATCACCCTGAGATCAAGACCGGAGTGGAGTTCAAAAGCCAGACATCCAACCACCTGAGCCACTGAGGCGCCCCTACAGTCAGGATTTTTAAACTCACATTCATGTTCTCTCAACACTACCCAGTTTTTGTTTTGCTTTAAGTTGGAATCTATTTTATATATCTGTAAATAGGTCCCTTAGGTCTATCTCCACACCACACGCTACCCCCACCGATGCCTAACAGAGCTGGGTTGCAATATTATGTTTTGCCAGTAGACATATTTAACACATGATGAAATCATTCAGAAAATTCTTTAAGTCTTGAACTCTGGTTTATTTTGTAAAAAATTTTCTTTATGATCACGGTGATTTTCTTTAAAAAATGAAGTTCATTTAGAGAGCTTTAACATGTAGCTGTTTAAAAAATATTTAATTTTCAAGTACAAACTTTTAAAATCAGGGCTTTCCAAAGTTATTAGCACTTCCAGTATATCTCTGTCCAGTGGAACAGATGTTGCCTGTATCTACAAATATTTCAAAAACAGATTGAAGGCATGCAATATGCAATTCCTTTTGGCACGATTCGCATACATTTTGCCAGAAAACATTTGAACAGATTTTAAATCTTTCTGCTCATTATCTTTGAAAAATATACAAACTCACACACATTTTTGCAAGGTGTCTGTTGTGAGTTACATGCTGTGAAGAGTACCTCTTAAACAATATGCCTCTCAACGTCAAAAGTTTGACTATAAAAAGCTTGGAAAGATGAGGAAAAGGTCATGTGTATGGTAATTGTTAATAGCAACATCAGACAAGTGTGTCTTAATAAAAAAATATTTAGCCTGCTAGGTGCATAAAATTAAACTGCTTGAGCAAAATTAACAGCACCTATACTGTTCTGTATTTTAAAGAGGCAATACTTTATTCAAGAATCAAAGCTATGAGCAATCCCTATTTTTCATGTCTTATCTTCTAATTATGTTTCAGAGACCAGTTAAACTCTATCTTTTGACGTTTCTCAAAGCTCCCAGCTCTCCTGTCTCTTTAAACTGTTTATTCTACCTGGAATATTTTTTTCCCCTTATCTCTGTTGAGAGTGTGTGGAGTTTGGGGAAATTTCATGGAGTTCAGTGTGAGGAAGGGACGGGGTACAACAGTTGAGGGTCTGCGAGGAGAGAAGCCTGGGGAGGTGGACAGGAGCCAGATAACTGGGAAGAGTCTATGGAACGCTAATTTTAGGGCTTTGCAATTAGCACTGGAGATTTGATAAAAAACAAACAAACAATGGATGATTTTAATCAGGGAGATGAATGACAGGATTAGAAGTACATTTTATATAATCGACTCCAGATACATCATGTAAAATGTATTTAAAAGAGCAAAGCTGGAAGCAGAACAGCCAGTTAGGAGTTTGCTACAATAGTTGGGGCATGGAGTGTTTACAGTGAGAATCCGTGAACCCACCATGCCTCACATTCCTGCCATTTGTGGTTACTGCTCCTAATTTATAGCTTTCCACTGTGTGTTTTCCATATTCTCATCATGTTTAAAAGGTTTCTCTCCTCTGCCTCCTGCCCTCCCCCCAGACCATCCATGCTCTCCTCTGTGATGCCGATCTTACACAGTCTCCCTCTCAACACTCACGTCTTGACCTTCTGTGGCAACTACGACTCCCATTCCCTGGCTTTCAGTGAAAACTGGCTTCTCTAGCACCTGTCTTAAGTGAGTGTCACCCATTTCCTACACCAAGCTAGTATCAAATTCTCATGCCTCTGTGCCAATCCAGACTTTTATGACTCCTTGTCTCACTCCTTCCTGGAGCTTCATGATGCGTTTGCAGGATCACCTTCCATACCTTTTTTGCTCTAGTAAGTTCCAATCACTACTTTTCATTCATCACAAATTTTGGCACCTGACGCGTCTTTCTCTTTATCCCTATTCCTGCCATTCTCCAGAACAGCTTCAGTGATCATTGGGTCTCCCAGCCAACAACTTAGCTTCTCCTTAGCTTGGCTTTTCTTACACCCACAATCTTCACATCCGCTCCATTTCAGGGCACCACTGCCATACCTCCAGCCCAGACTGTATTTATATCAGACAATGCCCCTTTCCTGAAATACTCACAATTGCTCTTGTGCCAAAAACTCTTAACCTTCTAGTTCTTCTCATCAGTGTTTCCACAATCTCACTGGGATCTGTAATTTCTCCTTCCCTTTATTTTTATCCATGGTTCCCTCCTATTTTTCACTTCCTTTTCTGTCCAAGCTCCAAATTTAAGCTCCTTTCTTCCATTTCTCTCAATTCTGGCCACTTAACCTTTCCCTGCTTCCACCAACAAAAGCAAAGTTAACCCCTTTCCTTGCCCATTCTCTCCTTTCTCTATCCTGGGCTACTAAGTACTACCGGAGAGAATTAGCACAGACTGATGGCCTAACAGATTAACAGTTTCAATAATAACTGAGTCCTGAAATCTGCCTGGAAAATTTTCTGCCTTTCTCTCAATGGTTTCCTTTTTCACTTTTCACAGATCCTTTTCAAATTTTCTTTCTCCTGAAACCATTGATCTCTCTCTATCTCACTCTTCACTTAGAGGAGATAATTTCTAGAGAAAATAGACAACATTAGATGGAACTTTCAGACCTCTCCTGCTGCATTTGTAAACCTCCCAATTCCTGCCCCCTACTCTTGCCTCCCTTCCCTCCCTTGTTGCAGAGCAGACGTTCGTGGTGGAGCAGAGGTTCGTCTCTCTCCCTGCTCCTGTATATTAGATCCATCTGCTCCTACCTCATCCTTACTTTTTGATTGGCTGGCCATCTTTTCTCTTCAGCATGTACAAGCACCCTCACTGCAAGATGTCTTCTCAACAGCATGTCCGTGGTCAACTCTTCACTCTTTTATCAACTGCCAGCCAAACTTCTTCCCCCGTCCATCTTTCTCCATCATCTTTCTCTTTTCACAATCGATGACTATAAAGACTGTCTTCCTTTTTCTCTCCTTCTATTCATTCCTCAGCCCAGTTGTATTCTGGCTTTTGTTTCCAGAATACCCATGAATCTATGCTTGTCAAGATCATTAGATGCTAAATAAGGCCCTCTTTTACTTCTGTCACTGTACGTTGTTTTATTTTAAAGATTTTATCTATTTGTTTTGTCAGAGAGAGCACAAGCAGGGGGAGCAGCAGGCAGAGGGAGAAGCAGGCTCTCTGCTGAGTAAGGAGGCCCACGTGGGACTCAGTCCCAGGACCCCAGGATCATGACCTGAGCTGAAGGCAGATGCTTAACCAACTGAGCCACCCAGGCATCCCTCTGTCATTGCATTTTAAACTGTCGTCTACTTTTTCTTCTTGAGATGCTCCTTCCCTCTCTCCCTCTCCCCAAGTTGGCCCATGTGACATTACATTCTCTGATTTTCCCCCTAACTCTCTGGCTGTTGTTTCTCTGATTTCCTTCATTAGTAATTTTCTCTGTTTTCCTATTAAAAGGTGTCAGGTCATTGGAGTTTATCTTCAGACTTATAACAACTTCAGCAATAGTAATAACAGCCAGTATTCATTAAATTCGTACTTGTATTAAATGCTTTTTATAGATGATATTTTATTCTTTACAAAACCCTATAAGGTCGATATAATTAATAGCTCACCTTATGGAGAAGTTAAAGAGCTTAAGAATGGTCCCAGAGCTTGCAGGTAGCAAAAGCAAGATGCGAAGATAGCCAGAGCAAAACCAAGTTACCCAAATATGACTAAACGGGGACTGTCCCTTAATCACTGGTTCTGTGTCCTTACCCTCAGGGATCCCACCCACGAGCATGTATTCCCTGCCAAATTCTCCGGGTTCTCAAGTCCAGTGCTCCTTCCCAAGCACAGTTCCCGAAGACCAGGCCCTTATATCGCACTGCCTCCCACAGTTTTTGAACAAGCAACTCAAAACCCACATCTCTCAAACTAAACTTGCCATCGCATTACTCCCTGCCCTTGCAAAATCGTTCTTGTTTGTCTCATTTGGTCAATAGAGCCATAGCTGACTTTGTCTGCCAGGTCAGAACCTTGATTTCATTGACTTCCCGCAATCTTTCCCTCTTCTATCCAGTTAATTACCAGGTCTTCTTACTTTGGCTTGTTTGAAATTTCTGGTATCTTATAACTTGCCTTCATTTTCAGAGTCTAGATTATTAAAGCAAGTAGGGGTTCCCTGCTTCCAGTGCCTCTGCCTTTCTAATCTGTTCTTTACAATGCAATTTAAGTCAGCTTCCTAAAGTGCAAATTGGATCATATCAGCTCCTATCTTTAAAACCTGCAGTGCCAGAGGGGAGGTGGGTGGAGGATGGGTGAAATAGATGAAGGGGATTAAGAGTATACTTATCTTGATGAACACTGAGAAATGTATAGAACTGGTGAATCAAGATATCGTACACCTGAATCTAATCTAAACCGTATGTTAACTAAATTTCAAGAAAAAAAAGACTAAAAATTAAAAATAAATGTCTGATAAAATTTTCTAGTGAAACAAACAAAAACCTCGAGTGGCTTGTCACTGATCTCTAAACTCGTTAGGATGCCATTAAGGCCTCATGGCCTGTCTTCTGCTTACTGCCTGTGGTCTAAGTTTCTACAATTACCTACCCTCATGTTCTATACTCCAGCCATGTTGAATTATTATCATTTCTTTAAGTGTGCTGAAATATGCTGTTCTTTCTCTCGATTCTGACCTTCTGCAGATAATGGAGTCATCTTACTTCCATCTAGAATGTACATCACTCTCCTAAGAGTTACATTTCAACTTCTACAACATCTGTTCTGGGAAGTGGTTTCTAATAACTCAAGCCTGGGCAAGCGGCCCTGTGATGTCTGTCCACGGAATACTGTGCTCACCTCCACTTCAGCACATACCAAAGTGTGTTGTAAGTGTACGTTTACTGTTCGCTCCAGTAAGACATACACGGTCTGACGGTGGGGTGGTGTTTACCTTTGAACTGAGAGTGTATGGCACTACATCTAGCATATATCAAGTGATCAACAAATATTTATTGAATTGATGAATTAATGACTTTCTACAAGTGTCATGCTAAAAAATGGAAGCCATCTGTTGTACTTGGCAACTGATAATCTCTGCCAGAAAAGCTTCATTAGGGTTGAGCAGGTTAGCAATGAATGAGAAATAAGGAAATGGTTAGACTTCTCATTTGAGAAGCTTAGCTATTAGTTTCATTCATAAGAGCGGTGGTAAATAATAACTAACCCACAGCACTAACCTCTCAAGAGTCATGTAGGACTTACAGGAAGAAAGTTTAAACGCTTGACTGGAGGGTGTAAAGGGAGAGATGAACACATGGCGAGACATACCAGATTTCTGACTAGGAAAACAATATTGTAAGATAAAATTATTTTCCTAAATTAACTTATGGTTTCAATGCAATGTAACACAAATATTCCATTGAGGTTTTTTTATTATGTGATGGTTCATATCTGTGGGGAAAAATTCAAACCCAGTCTCTCATTCTCTTACTTTCTCTTGAGTGTATGTATGTGTATGTGTGTAAGTACACACATATGAATATATATTTATACATACACACATATATATGATAGTCCTTTTTTTTTTACACATATGGACTCTCTCTTTATGCACCCTCCAACAACTATTTATTTAACTTAGCTGCATAACTTGGATATCTTTCTACATCAATACATATGGATCTACCTTATACATTTTTAAACTTCTAAAATTGAAATTTATCATACATACAAAAGAGCGCAGAATCATCCTTCCCTCATGTCCCTTCCAAATCATAATCCCTAAAAGGTAAACACTACTGTGACTTTTTTCAGCACGGATTAATGTTATCCATTCTTGAGCTTGTATAAATGGAATCAGGCAGTATGTTATTATTGTGTCTGGTCTCATACTCCTAAATATTTAGGAGTCATTCAGTAGTTTGGCTTTGCACTGCCATATTACATTACATGACTATAATACAATTTACACATTCTTCCTTTAGTGGATATTTGCAGTGTTCCCAGGCAGAATATTATGAATAGAGATGCGGGGAACATTCTTGTACATCTTTTTATGAATATATGTATATATATCTTTTGGATATATACCTAGCAGTGGAAGAGCTAGGTGATAGGGATTCATATATTGAGTTTTTCATATATATGCCAAAGAGTTTTTCAAAAATAATTATAGCAGTTTATGCTCCCACAGCAGCGTGTGTACATATCTTTTTAAAGACCTAGGGGATCAACATTGTTTAAATATACCCTAAATGTATTTAACATTAGTTGTTTTCACTTTTTTTACCAGTACAATTTTAACTACACATTTTGTATAGATATTTTTGTATATTCATGTTAGTGTCCATAAGATAACATTTTTTTTAAAATTGACAAATAACTTTAAAGCTCACTTGGAAAACAATCGTTTTTCCAAAACAAACATTAGGGAACAATATTTTTATAAAACCCACATAAATTAAAATGTTTCTAAAGTTGCAGTCATTAAAATTGTAGCCCCAGTGCAGAAGAGACACACATACATTAGTGACTAGGAATGACAGCTATATCAGTTAGGTTCCAAGCAGGAAAGTAAAATTAAACTGACTATTTAACGCAGAGGAAACTAACATGGACACCTGGGTTACACTGGTGATAAAAGGGACTGAGAAACCACCCAAGGATGAACAACCCAGCTGCAGCGTGGCACCCCCTAGGCTGGAGGGACACGCAAGAAGGGGGTGGAGCTCGTAGAGGTCAGGGCTGGGCCCAGGAGTGAACCAGGTTAAAAGGACGGGGCACCTGTCCCAGGAGGGACAGAGAAAAGCAATATCTGCTCAAGATGTCACCTGAAGCAGAAAGAGAGGAGAAACACTTGCAGTCCTCTGTGTCTCCTATCAAGGCCTCCCCTCAGATGCAGGGCTGGCTTGTTACTAAGGAGTGTGGGAAAAAGCCTGGGAAGGTCTGCTTGCTTGAAATCACCGAGCAGAGAGGCAGAAGGACAAGAAGGCCAACAGGATGGCATGGCATAACAGCATATACAATAAAGATGACATCACAAATCAGAGTAGACAAGAATGATGGTTTAATAAATGCTGTGGACATCATCGTTACCCTATTATGAAAAAGATCAAGTTAAATTGGATTTTCACCTCATACTGTAGCCCCACATAAATTACAAGGATGTGTAGAGTTAAATGTAAACAACTGAAGCCTCTATGAAGGAGAAAAATTATGTATATTTTCAGGAATGGGGATGATTTACAGTGCATGAAAGCAAAGAATATATCTAAAAGAAACTCTGATCATTTAAATTTAAAATAATACCATAAATAAAATTAAAAGGCATATAATAAAGTAGGAAAATGATTGGTACACATATAAAAAAGGATTATATAGTCTCATAAATAAATAGAAGCATGGACAAAATACACCAACAGATATTTCGTAAAAGAAGATAAATGACTAGTAAAATAGATAAAATAATATTTAGATGCCAGTAATTGAAGTCATACAAATTTAGTAAATATGTATTTATCTGTCCATCAAAGTAACACATATTATAAAATATTGTTAATCCCGGAGTGTGGGGAACAAATTGTATGCTACAGCAATGAGTGGATAACTTTTCACCATTAAATTATTTTTCAAGAAATAATTATTTACATAGATAATATTCATTTTTAAATAATATTCTTGATATAATAAGGTCAAAACATTAGGATTTAAGTATTTTAAACTTTGTTACAAAATTTAAAAAACCCACACATATAAATGTACTAATAAAATACTAGAAGGAATACACCAATATGGTAAAGAATAACTAAAATAGTAATTTCTGGACTATGGGATTAAAATAACTTTTACTTACTTACAATATTTCTAATTTTAAAAATATTCTCCTATGAACCTTTATAATCTAAAAAGCAATGATCATATATATCAATACAGTGAAGTCAAAGATGATGAAGAATGCATTATTTGCCAAGAGGGAGAGATTTACACAAATTTGCAGACTTAACGGAAGGAGCCAGTGGAGGTGAACCAGTTGAAGGTGAAAAGGCCTCAGAATTGCTGAAGGAAGGTCTTGGAGGAGACTGGTGGAGTTCTAGAGCGTGCATGGGGAAATGAGGCTTGGATAAGAACTTGTGAGGAAAAAAAACCTGAGGAAACACCCAGGAGAACCAGACCCTGAGGGAGTTCACACCCTGTGACCTTGGTTTTCTCCCTGCTGAGAGGAAGGAGCGATGGTTGAATAGTACATGTACAGAGACTGTGGGAGGTTCTGATTCGTGCTGAAGAAAATAACAGAGAAGTCATTGCTGAGGAAAATCAAAAGATTAATAGGTTGTCCTGAAGGTCTCTTGGAGGTGAGACATCTAAACTTTGTAACAGGTGGCATGATTTTCTGCAATTATGTGAGGTTTTCCGTTGAGAACACATATTTTTTGAAATAGGAGCCTTGGAGGTTTGGAATGTTCTCCAGCTGAGAATTTGCAGAGTGGACAGAGGTAACAGAAAAGTCTGCGCTGAGATCTAGGCTGATCAGGAAAGGAGGGAGACCTGGAGCGGGGATAGGAAATGGGGAGCGCAGGTGTTTGGAGGCGCATTACTGCAGTGGGCCAAAGAGAGGTGAGACTATATTATCTGCCTTTACTGAGCACCCCAAACCTTCGTATTTGAATCTAACTTTTGGCGTTTACCACACTCTGCCTTGTGTTTAGCTGATTGTACCTTTTTTTTTTTTTTTTTTAACCACAGCCACTCTTGTATGTGGCTGTGTGTTCCCAAGGCACCTACCCAAGTGTTCTGCACTTGGCAGTTGTTCAAGGACTGTTGTTGGAAGACTGAAGGCAACCAAATATGTTAATTTTTGGCATCATGGCAAGTGCTTTGGTTAAATTTAGAACTACTCTTCTGAAGACTGTGCAGTCAAAAGTATTAATTAAATTGGCACCAGTGCTTGCCAACAACATCAATATGGCTCACCTTGGGAAGATGCCAGTTGAAGGTGTTACTGGGACTCTAGCAAGCTCGGGGCATCACATTTAATTGCACTTCAGCAAGCACCATCTTTTTGAGTCTTAAACTAGTGGTAAAACAACCTGTTTCGCATGCAGGAACAGTTTGCTCTGGATTTACTGTCTTGTGGTTTGCAGGAATGATAAACAGTGGCTCTTCTTTGCTCAAATAGTACCTACTCAAGATAGTGGCACAGAACCCTTGCCTTCTCCCTAAAAGCTTGGTTTCAGAGAGTGAGTTCTCCTGATATTACACCTCTAGGGCATATTCTTCTTATGGTAAACTCTTTAAGGCCTTTCCTACCAAGCTTCTGCAATCTAAACAGAAGCTCACAAGATTCCACATCTTTTGTAAGAAGAGTAAAGATGAGGAATATATCACTCTCTGATGGTGGCGAGGCTTGGGGCTTGGGAGGGAGGAAGAATTACAATTCCTCCTTTTGGTAATCTTAACTGTACTTCTCCAGACGTGCACATATGCACACACGCATTTGCACACACACACATAACATATGCCCCTAAACACACTCATGCATACTCAGTCACTTGCTCAGTTACTCCCTCCCTCACTCACACAAACCTTTCCAGTCTTAATTTTCAGATGGATGTTAAAATCCTGACTCTCGTATTTAACTTTTAGTGTTTTCAAGGCTCTTTCTTATATATTCATGAATCTAGTAGATCTCATCCAGTGAACATTCTTAATTACAGTCAATTGCCCCAAATTGGCTTTCTGAATTTAAACGCATTTGCCATTTCATTTTTCAAGATGAATTTGATTGAATGTCTTGTAGTGATTGATGCAAGCTCATTCAAAATATGTGAATAATAAATTTATTGCTCTCTGGAAATAAGTTATAGATCAAAAAATCTCCTTGGTTTAATATTTTACTGTTAAAGATTAAACAGTTCTTCTAAATAACTTAGCAACCCTTTCAAAACTCAAATTGTTTAGCTCGTGTTTAAGGAAACCATTGAAATCGTTTCAGTCCCCTTGGGTGCAGTTGTGCAATTTGGATTTAGCTGGTCTGCAGATTGTACTCATCTATGTTAATGTTTCTGTAATGAGAATGATCCAACTGTGTCATAACCTTTTGGGTCTTAACCTTCTTCATTTACATAACCTTTTACTTTCATTCACACTAGCCTTGCCATTTTAGGATGAATACATCAAACTCCTTCCTTTTTCTCCCACAACCTGATTTTGTAGCTAAAAAAAAATCAATTAGTTTGTCTTACATATTGAGAAAAACATGTTGTTCACAATAGATTTTTCGACATTTGAAAGATGTTAAGTGTTAAAACGAAAAGAAATGAGCTGAAGGATTTTAGAGCTACTATCGTGATTTTAAGAGGAAAAACAGCAAATTACTTTTACTCTTAAAAATACGTTTAATTTGAAAATATTTAAAAATACAGACTGTTAAATAATTGACTTCTATGTATATTTAGTGTCTTGCTTCAAATAGAAAAAGTTAAAATTTAGAGTAGTGCTACTACCTGATATCTTAAAAATATAGGTGTTAAAAACATATATGCATTAGGGTCTTCTATATTTAAAATTACACCCATTTACATACATTTACACCCACACACATATTCACAAGTGTTGATTTTTAAAAATATAAAATATTATTAAAGTTGGATTTGCTCAACTGAAAATGGAATTAAGAGATAATTATGTTTTGAAAATTAATGACAGAATTTGTTTAAAAAGCAAATATGACACATATGGAATGATTTATTTTAAAAATCCTATTCACATGCAATTTTTAAAAAAACATTATTAACTCTTCTATTTGTGAGACTCTGAAGAAGAAAGACCAGGTATGTAATAGGAAAACCAGATGTAATCTGCGGTACCAAGGAGGGCTTCCCCCAGGAAATGTCATTTGAGTTGAGTTCTGTGGGTGAATAGAAACTGAAAGGCGAGGGTCTAAGGGTCTGGGAAGGAGTCATCTTTTTATGTAAACCTGACCATGAGCCCCTCATGTGTTCCTAACTCCTGTAATAGCTTTCTCAAATCCTCAGCATCATGTGCCACCTCTTCCCAGGCAGCACTCATCATAAGTGCAATTTTTGGTTAGTGTCTGTATTTCTAGAGGATGAATGTGGACCTTTGTTTCTTTAGAACCAGGGGCCAAGCAAATATTTGGTGAATAAAGGAGGGTGCATAAAACCTTAAATCTTTAAATTCGAAAGATAATGTGTTCTATTAGTCATTATAAGAACTGTAGCTACGACTTAACTAAAGCACATGTGTTAAGTAAGCATGGTCCAAGATAACAAATGTGATAGATATTGACTTCCAACAGTGATTAAAAAAAAAAAATGAAGTTTGGGACCTCAGTAAATTGCCCACATTCAGGCTGTGATCTGCTATGATGTTCAAGAAAGATAGAATCACTAAATTGTTTTGGGAGAGAGGAAACACTACTTTTTGATGGCAGTGCTGTTATAGTTCACCCTAAATTTTAGGACTTTTTTATAAATTTTACAATTGAAAAAAATTTTTTAAAGATTTTATTGATTTATTTGACACAGAGAGATCATAAGTAAGCAGAGAGGCAGGTGGGGTAGGGGGGAAGCAGGCTCCCTGCTGAGCAGAGAGCCTGATGCAGGACTCAATCCCAGGGCCCTGAGATCATGACCTGAGCCGAAGGCAGTGACTTAACCCACTGAGCCACCCAGGTGCCCAAGATTGAAATTTTTATATATTATAAAATTTATTTTTATTTATTTATTTATTTATTTATTTATTTATTTTTAAGGGTTTATTTATTTGTCAGAGAGAGAGAGAGAGAGAGATCATGTGTGCACAAGCAGAGGAAGAAGAAGGCTCCTTGCTGAGCAAGGAGCCCGATGCAGGACTTGATCCCAGGACCCTGGGATCATGACCTGAGGCGAAGGCAGCCTCTTAACCGACTGAGCTTTCCAAATTTATTCTCATTTTAAAACACTCAATTTGTCAGACTGTCAGACATGTACTATATATAAATGAACAAAATAGGTGATATGATATATATGGTTTTACCTACATATGGTTATGGGCAAGGTTACAATCTGAGTTGGAAAAGCAGCTTTGGGAAATGTATATATGATAGTAGAGGTAGCCATAAAGTCCTAAGGGCCATAGAGTTATGCATATTTAACAAATATTTAAAAAGTGAATAATATGTCCCACAGGTTGTTCTAGGCACTAGGCATAACGTGGAGAATGAAAGAAACAGGCTTTTCAGTCTCATGAAAAATATACTCTAGAGGTGAGACATTAAATTTAACTGGGGAGGCCTAATTAGGCAGGGTTTACTAGGAGTGATATTTTAATTGAGTCTTAAAAGATGAGTAAATAGTGTCACGCACTGATGGGGAATGTATTAGTCAGGATTAGATTAATTCTTGAGTAGTTGAAAACCCAAAATAACATTGGTCCAACAAGCTAGGAAATTATCTTTTCCTCCTGTAGAAGAGATCTGGATATAATTAGTGTGGCATTAGTACTGTGTTCCAGGGATAGGAATCCAGGAATCCCTCCATGCTCTTTTCCCACCATCTTCTGTATGTCACTTCCAACTCAGGCTCTAAGATAGCTGCTTGATTTCCAGTCATCATATATGCATTCCAGCCAGCAGGAAGGCAGGACGTGCTAGGGAAGAAGAGCATACCCTTCTTTATTTCTGGACACTTAAAAAGTTGCATACACTGATTCTATTTACTCCCAGAATCAACCACAAGAGAGGTGGAGAGGTGGAAAAATGATGTGTCTTGCTAAAAACTGAGGATTTTATTACTGAGGAAGATGTGGAAAATGAATACTGGGGATATATGGTAGTTTCTATCATAGGAAAAAAAGACAAAGCATAGAGGTATAATAGCAAAAGACTCAGAAAAATAACTTGGGAAATTGTGTGTGTGACATGGCTGGAATTTTGTGTATGGAACAATATAGAAAGGAATAAGAACTATAAAGATAGGTTAATGAAAGCATGAATGTGCCATATTCAGAAACATTATCATGTAGGAATATATAATAATTTAAAGGTATTTTTTCTATATTACATATTTTATAATTTACAATAGCATTTTTCATATGTAATCTCATTTAATATTCACAATAACCTTATGGAATAGCTATTATTCTTGTTTAGCAAACTAAACAACTAAGATCCAGATGTCCTTACCTTAAGTATCTAATATACTCAGAGAGATTCATAAAGATAATACATTCTCAATTCAAAGACTGGAAGGCAATGCAGAAGGAACTGTTAGAGAATAAGAAAAGAGCTCCTAGAGATTAAAATGTGACTGAAGCAAAAAAGAAAAATCGATAATCTCCAGAAAGTTAATGAAAATTAGAAGGGATTGGAAATGTTAGTGAAAAGATGAGGCATAGAGCCCAAGTATGGAACATTCCAATTTTGATTTAAATCCTAGAAAGACAAGACAAAAAATTGTGTGTGTGTATAAGTGTGAGTGTTGGTGATGGTGGGGGAGGGAGTATTATCAAAGACAAAAATAGAAAGAAATTTTCCAAAATGGAACAAAGACATGAGTCTTTATAGTAAAAGGATTCACCAAGTGTCCAGAACTATAAAAGATCCCCATGAAGATATATCCTAGTGAAATTTTACATAGTGACAAGTATAAAACACACTAAAGCTTCTAAAAGAAGTTCTTCAAATTTCTAAGGAAAAAAAAAGTTATGTTTTAAACTATTAAGCAAATATGAGGGCTGTCTGAAAATACATTTAGGCATGCAGAGTTCCAAAAATTTATTCTTCATCAATGTTGTCTCTGTAAAGTGACTACAGGATAACTCCAGCAAACAGGAGAGTACACCAAAAAAGAAGATATGGGCCCCAGGAAACAGTAGATTTAATTTGATAAAGACATAAAGAAATCCCAGAACTACAGTCTTGCAATAGTATCAGATTAGAGCTGGAGAGAGAGACCTCTAGGAAATTGACCTCTGAAGCGGGGAAAAAAAAAGGAACTGTATAGACAGTATGACTGAGAAGGCAGGAAAATGTGAACATGATCAAGTCACAAATTCAAGGAACAAAGAATGCAATGAGAGATTTCAGAGAAAACTATGAAGCAAACTAAGATGTGACACAATGGTAAGCAATTGTAGAATGTTTCAAAAAAATTCATTTAGAACTGATGTTAGAAACATCTTTGTATCAGCGGGATACATACACACAATTGTAGAGGCTGTTTACACCATGAAACAACTGCTGTCTGATGTTGGGCCTTGAAGATGTCTTCAGGGCAGACGAGGGGAAGGGAAGATACGTAAAATAGGGGGGAGTAAACATACTAGAACTAAGAAAAACTAGCTGAAATCTTTAAGAACAGACTGAGAATCTGTACCATTTTTCACCACCTCCAACTTCGATGATGTGGATATTCTGCAGGATCAGCTGGGCTCTTTTGTCATGGAATTAAACAGTATCTACCTCGCCTTGATGTCAAAGAAACTGAAAAATCTAGGGAAGGATGAAACAATGGCTGGCCGGGCTTCTGCTCCTTGCCAACAAAGTGAACCAGTGAGTAAGCAAACACCGTGCAAGAGTGTGACAGGCCCTGTTGCCCCTGCCTCAATCTTCTGAGCAGAAAAACAATAGGACCACTTCTTCACTTCAGCCCTCAGCATCTCACACAAAGTGTCTCTCTGGGGCCCACTCCAAGGGGAAATCCGACAGAGAATGGAATTCTGGGAAATGTAGTTCAGCCTAGCTGATCACATTGCACACTGACACTCCATAGCCACCACAATCCCACAATTTCCCTGAGTGTCCCTGGGAATTGGAACATTAGAATTATAGAAAAAAGCAATGCAATGTAGTACACTTTAATGTAGTACACTTGGTCCAACTTTGAACAATATTCACATAACAATAACATAAATGCTTTTTCTGGGTCCCTACATCCAGAATTAATCTGTGAAAAAGCACAGCAAGCTGGGCTGTGGTTAAAAGAAAGAAGATGGATGTTAACTTAGAAAATATAAAAATAAAAGGTAGAAGGTGGGATGTGGAAAGGGGTGGAAGAAAAATGAAAGGAAGGGTAGAGAGCCGATGTCTTAATTTTTTAAATGGAGAGTTAAGGGCTCCTTACTAAAATTAATGAACAAGAAACAGAGGTTTAAGGATAGTATTTAAAGTGATAAGTGTAAGCAACAGGAGAATTAAAGATAACGATTGAACTATAAACATTAGGAGAAGAAAGCAAAGGTTAGGAAAAGGGAGTATAAATATGCTAAATCTCAAAAATCCTAGTGCTGAATCAATAGATAGCATCAAGAGTTGTTCGAACAATAAACTGATGTATATGGAAGCATATTAGTTACTGAACAGAGATGGCCAAGAAGTTGTTTCTGAGAAATACAAGTGGGATTAGGAGAAAAGTTGAGAGATACTGTTGTTTTCATATGTTTTGGTAGTATTTGAGTAGTTATAACTAAAAAAAAATATTGCGAACATGCAATACTTTGATTGTGATCATTTATTTTAAGGGAGAGAAAACACAAGAGGTCAGAGGATAGGACCTTGGCTAAAATCCTGCATTAAAAAGGCAGATGTGAGAGAAGAAGCAAGAAAAGAAGATGAGGTGTATTTAGACTTTTAAGATAAATGTTACACAACAGCGTATTAACTTTGTGATAGATTTAAACAACAGAAACATTACTTTTATTATAACTTTAGGATGGGTTTGACCACTGACCTGAAATGATAGTTTCCCCGTCAAACCACTCCTTTTTCTCTTGGAAAAAAAAAAAAAATACACCATTCCGATGAGAACTTATGACAAAATCCACCAACTACAATTTTATAAAACAAGAAACCATAATATTGATATATGACTATGTATTCTATGCTACTACGTATATTGTATTACTATCTATACATATCATTTCTATTCTATTTTATTCAGCCATACCAATGTTTCTAAACATTGGGGTGCTTGGTGTTTCACAAAATAGGCTAGATTTTTCAAAAACTCTTATTTGTCAGTAAAACATAATATTCTAGTATATTCACAATAGAAATGAAATTATTCTTCTGAGTAGAATCCTAATCAATATTTAAATTACATGGGTATCACATTAATATAATATTTAGGGTTAAGGCTTTACCTACCAGTTTTAAATTTTTATAATTATGTTCAAGAGCATTGGTCATGCTATTATCAGTTCTAAATGTTCTGATTATTTTTTTAGTTTATTAGTTACTAGGTATTTTTTGGACTATTATCATTAAAATAGAGCAGAAACATGTTAATGTCATTCACATTGATATTAGTATATTTCTAAACCTTGCCTATTTCCCATCTTTACATGTTTTCCTTTGATTAAACATCTCTGTGAATTATTCTCAAGTGCATTACTATTAACTTCAACAAGTTACGTTAGTTTAAATCATTTATTCTGTTGAAATACTATATTACATAACCAATTTCTGCAAATCTGTTAGTGATTTGAATTAATTTGTTCTTTAGAAACTATGCTAGAATAATTATGCTTTGATCTTGTAAATTAGCCAAATGGAATATTGTTTATAATATAATTTAAATGAAAACTGCCATCACATTAAATAGTGTTTCTTGGCTCATTGCTTAATGGACCTCAGTTAATGTGTTGTTCATGGGGAAATGGCAGAACTGGATCCACTGGGGTTACCAATGTAACAGAAACACAGTCGTCCTCACCAGTGTTTTCATTATGGAAGCAATAATAAAAACCAAATCAATCTACTTTCAACACAAATTTCAGAGTTTACTGAAGAATTTATAAGGTAGAGCTAAGTTGTGTCCACATGATGCTTACATTAGTGAAAAGGAAAAATGACAAAACTTCCCAGAAGCCTTAAGGTTCTGGAATTTAATCAATGACAGTGGCTATCACATTCATGCATGTTAGCTGACCATGACACCCTGGGTCCCCATCCTGGACCTTTTTATCCTCTGCAACTATTTCATCCTGAACTCTAACATTCCGTCTCTGACCAACCTGAGACTCTTTCGACCCCTCAGCCATTTCCCCCAGCTATTCATGTCTTGAGTTCATCGAGGCCTCCCTCTTCTTGACCTCTTCATTTTCTTTCAGCCAATTTACTCAACACAAATCACAATTTACGGTGCACTTACAGTGTCCTAAGTGCCTTTACACACATTATCTTGGTTAAACAGTATGAGGTTCCCCTGAGGAAGAATTCTCTTCCCATTGCACACATGAGGACATTGAGACATAGAGAGGTTAAGTGGATTGCTTAAGAGAAGGGGGAGGACAATCGTTCAAATTCAGGTGAAGGTACTCCACAGCCTATGCCGTCCAGCTCATGTGTTCCTATTCCCTTACATATTCCACCTTTATCTTGTAATACTTCACTTCAACCTCTCTCTCTCACATTCTCTTTTTCCCGACCGCCCTCAGTTCCTTTATTTTCCAGTTTTGTCAGCTACTGCCATCCTTAAAAAGGTCCAAGTCCATCAGCCAAACCATCTACCTTCTCTGTTCTTGCCTTTGCGTTGCTGAACACTACTGGAGACATCACATGTTGGTAAGAGCTGGTATCACTACCCATTCATCGTCTCTAGTCTCAGCTGGGTCTTCAACGCTACCCAGTGCTGTGTCCTTCGTCAGCTCCTTTCTCTACTCCAAACTTAACTTCCTTAAACCTCCTGCTCTTCCATTTCCTGTTCATTTAGCGAACTCAAAAGGATTTGATTGCCAAATTGACTTACATAAGTACATCAAGTATCAAGTTTTACTAATACTTTCAAGAATACAAATAAGCAAGAGGCACAGGGGAAGCATGGAGAGGCCTAAGATATCCTGCATACCTTTCACGGTCTGGTCCATCATTCCTGTGTTAGACATTCACTGTGTGGTCCAGAGTAATAGATGAGGTCTCTAAGAAACACTCATGGTTCATTACCTTATATAGTGGGAACATTTAGGTTATGAAATATCTTCATTTTGTATCCCAAATAGTTACTTTGCTTTCATGACATTTTCCAGAGAACCATGCTTCATAAATCCACGCAACTTAGGTCCCTTTATCATGAGCAATCCTAAAATAGGAATATCCTGTTAAAAGAATTCCAGAGCTAAGGGCTCTTCCTCTTGCAAATATCATCAGTCTGTTTATAAAGGGTTTGGCTATTAGCATGTCCATGAGGATCACCTGACTTCTTTCTTTCCCAAAAGCTTCCCTTGTCCGAACTACAAATACACACAGGTAACTGCTTTAATTCCTTCCATCTCTCATATTTAGTTAAGACTCCTGCTTTCTATTTTATAAAAAATAAGGCATCTTTTAGGTAAGCAAGTCCTTTGACTTCCTATTTCCAGTAATATGCACTATTCTATGTCCATACTGCCTTCTTTCCTCTGGCCTCAGTGGGAAAAAGTACCATTTATTTTGTTCAAAGCCAAGTCTCTTCCTGATGATTTATTTCTCCTTTGCCTTCTTTTGAGAGACTCGGGTATTCTATTAATCAATTGCAAGTCCACCTAATTGTATTCTTAACTAGCCAACACTCCTTAGCAATAATTTATTTTTTATCTATCACGTCTATAGAGCTTTTTATTTGCCAGGCACTTTACCAATATGAACTCACTTAATCTTCATAACAACCAGGGGAAGAATATGCTGGCAGAATCTCCAGTCTACATATGAGAAACATGAGTACCAGAGAGGTTAAATAACTTTTTCAGAGTCACACAGTTGGTAAGTAGTAACACTAGGATTTGAACACAGCAGTTTATACTATGCTGCAAATTCCTGTTCTAATGTCTTTTATTATTATTATTTAATAGTATTATGAACCTTAGATCATAGACTATGGTGCAAAAATTGGTCAAAGAATGTGCTTATAGTTCTAGTCCCCTTTCCCCCTAGTGTCAACATCATACAAGTATCAAGAGCAGGAAAGTAACTTTGGAATAATATTATTCAATAAAGTATGATTTTAACTGAGCAAGGAGCCTGATGTGGGACTTGATTCCAGGACCCTGGGATCATGACCTGAGCTGAAGGCAGTCACTTAACTGACTGAACCACCCAGGCGTCCTGTCTTAACCATTTTTAAGTGTAGGATTCGGCAATGTTAAATATATTTGCACTGTTGTGAAACAGATCGTCAGAGCTTTTTTGTGTTGCAAAACCGAAACTCTATACCCATTAAAAACCTCCCTTTTATGCCTTCCACAGCCCCCCCCCCCCCCCCCCCCCCGCGGGGAACCACTATTCTACTTTTTGTTTCTATGAATTTGACTACTTTAGATATTACAAATAAGGGATTATACAGTATTTGCCTTCATGCCCCCACAAATTAAATGATCTTAATTTTTTCAGTCATTGTTTCACATATCCATTCAGGGAAATTCTTTGAGAGTAGAAATCATGACACAATTTTTTCCACTTCATATGACAATGACCACAACTCTGAACATGTAGTACATGCCTCAAGAGTAATTAACTTGGGGTGCTATTGTAGGTTAAATTGTGTCATCCCTAAATTCGTATGTGGAAGTCCTAAACCCCAGTACTTCAAAATGTGACCTTATTTGGAAATAAGATCATTGCACAAGTAATGAAAAGCTGAAGTCTTACTGAAATAAGGTGGACCTAAATCCAGTACAACTGGTGTCCTTATAAAGAGGGGAGATTTCCAGCTAGCACGTGAGGACGCCGCTGTGTAAGGATAGAGGCAAAGACTGGGCTGGTGCTTCTGCAAGTCAAGGAAGGCCCAAGATTACCTGCAGACCCCGGAAATTGGGGCAAGGCACAGCACAGACTCTCCTCACAGCTTTCAAACGAATCAAGCCTGCTGACACTTTCAGAACTGTGAGAAATAACTTGTTGTTGAAGTTGCCCTGTTTGTAGCAGTACTTTGTTATGACAGCTCTAGCAAGCCAATACAGGGCTGTTGATTCTTTTTTTTTTTTTTAAAGATTTTATTTATTTATTTGACAGAGAGAGATCACAAGCAGGCAGAGAGGCAGGCAGAGAGACAGGAGGAAGCAGGCTCCCTGCTGAGCAGAGAGCCCGATGCGGGACTCGATCCCAGGACTCCGAGATCATGACCTGAGCTGAAGGCAGCGGCTTAACCCACTGAGCCACCCAGGCGCCCAGGGCTGTTGATTCTTACATTGCCTGCATGTGACCCACAAAGTTGTATATAAAATTGTGCATATCTGTGTCTATAGGTATGCATTTGTTTTCCCCTTTTGCACAATTTCACAATGTTCTCCTCTAATAACCCACTTTTCATCATTAGTGGCAGGAGCATAATCAAGGCAGAAGTAAAAAAAAACAAAAACAAAACCAAAAACAGGAAGAAATGAGCCTCTGATGTGACATATTTTCCTATTTGAACTTTAGGGTTCTCCTAAGTGTCTTCAGCTCATGAGCGTTTCACATCTTATGACACAAAGAGAACCCACCTATGATCTCCCAGATCCACCTGAGTTTTCTTTGGTCAGAATCTGGGATCCAGGGGAATCTATTGGATCTTCCCCCATAGTAAGCATTAAAAGCAAGATTAAAAATCACAAGTAAATGAATCTCAAAGGAAAACCAGGGGAAGGGGAAGGGGAAGGGGGAGGTAGAGATATTCCCAGACAAGGGAGAAGAGGTTTTCTCTTGGCAGCTGCTCTGTTGAACAGATTTGGGGATGCAGAATGAGAGACAGCTCTCCATTACTTTCCTAGGGCTGCCATTACAAATTACCATAAACGTGATAATAACAACACTGTGGCTTCTAACAACAGAAATTTATTTTCTTATAGTTCTAGAGTCCAGAAGTTGGAAATAAAGTTACCTTCTCTCTGAAGGTTTAGGGGAGAATTCTTTCTCACCTCTTCAAGCTTCTGGTGGCTCTAAGCTTCCATTGGTTTATAGTGCCATCACCCCAATTTCTGCCCCTATCTTCTGGTGGCCTTCTCTGAGTATGTCTCTCCTCTGTGTGTCTCTTTTAAGGATACCTATCATTGGGGGACACCTGGGTGGCTCAGTCAGATAAGTCTCTGACTCTTGATTTTAGCTCAGGTCATGATCTTAGGGTCATGGGATCAAGCCCTACGTCGGGCTCTGCACTAAGTGGGGAATCTGTTTGAGATTCTCTCTCTCTTCCCCTCCCTCAACCACTCCCCTCAATCCACGCATGCTCACTCACTCATGCTCTCTCAAATAAATAAATAAATCTTTTTTTTTAAAGCTACCTGTCATTGGATTGAGCGTCCACTCTAAACTCTGACTGACCTCAACTCCAGATCCTTAATTACATCTGCAAAGACCTCCCTTTTCCAAAGGTCACATTCACAGATTTCATGAACTAGGTTATATATATACCTTCTTGGGGGTTTCCATTCAACCCAGTACAGTTTCTAACATTTCTGAATTCTAAAAATAAATGAAGAATAAAATTACCCCAAAGAGATTTGATTTTTGGAACTCCATTTTGTAAGTGAGAGACCAAAAATAAACTCTTAGTTAAGAAAGAACACCCCACCAACAAAAGGACCTAAAAATATTTACACTGTGGAAATAGAAACTTAAGGGTGCAAATTAAGTCCAAACTAAGTTTTCTTTTGAAGATAATAAATTTAATGTTTCAAACACTAAAATATTTGGGGGGAGAAGGGGTGATATGATTGTTGTCTTTTCATTTTTACAGAATGACATGTAGGAAAAGAATTAGTTGTATGCTGTGAAGCTCTCGCATTTCAGGAAGGTTCAGGAAGGCCCATTTGAACCTAATTAAACCCAAATAAGACCACTAGTAAAGATATGCAGAGACAGAGAGAGTGATGTTGTAAACTCTGAGTGCTTTGCACAGAAGTCTCCAGCTTTGGGAAGGAGGTTAAGATAGAATATTTTCAAGGTCCCACTCAAGTCCACATTTTACAGCTCTGCAACTTTCTTTCCTACACACAAGAAAGAATTACTTATGGATATTTTTAAGTCTGGGCACACTGAACAACAGTGTTTTGCTTAATGACATTGCTCATAAATTCCTGGTAGAAATAGCTGAACCATTTGTAGGTTGAGCATAGAGAATAAGACTATCATAAGCTAAAGATGGGCTCCAAAGTATTTGAAAGGAAGGAGCAGTAATTACAGAACTTCGGTTGATAAGGATTACAAGGGGCTATTAATGTACATGCGTTGTTCTGTATATGACTTTAATAACAGCATCATCTACTATAAATTCAGGTAATGAGCCATTTCATTTTTCATAAAGGCATCTCTAAATCTATTTCTTTCACTTTTTTATTATAAAAGTATTTCTTTCCTAAAATTATTTGATAACAATGAGTAGGCAATCATTAGACCAATATTGTGTTCCAAATAACTTTGAAATTATTCCATGGGATATAGGGATAAGAGCTCAGGGTTGGAGAAAGCATAATATAACAAGTAATAGTTCCATATATTTTTTTCTCTGCTTGCCAGAACTTTTTACAGATGGGGGTTTGAGTTTGGATGCGATTCAAATAATCTGAAGTGATAAATAATGCCAGGTGCAGATCAGGTCCAATTTCTTTTTAAAAAATGTTGAATCCAACATTTCAAATAACCAAAATATGTTAAAGTTGGAAACTGATCAGAATAGCAGGCTAAGGCAGATACCCTGAAGTAACTGACGAAGTCCCATAAAACCAGAGCTTTTTTGGCATGGGGTCAGAAAGACAGCCTAACACAAATGCTAAAATGATTTTCATCACTAGGGCAACTTGGCAAGCAACTAGGAAGGGTCAAGGTCTAATGATTATGAAAAATGTTGCAATTTTCAAGGTACTAAAGTCCATTCAACTTGGGGATTTTACTTGGGTAATAATAATAATTGCTCACCATACATCAGGTGTTATTTCAGATGCTTTCTCTATGGCTTTTTATTTAATCTTCATCTCAACCCAATGAGGGGATTATTTCTCCCAGATTTTAGATTACGAACTTGAGTGTCAGAGTAACTTGTCTAGGGTACCACAGCTCATAAATCATAGTTCAGCCCAGATTCCAACCCGATCAGCCTGTCTTCTTGGGCTCTTCTCTTAGCTCTTGTGCTATTAAAAGTTCTGTCTTAACTGTAGGACATCTCCTTAGTATGAAACTGCAGCCAATTAGTTTGCCTTGGTGAACTTGACAGTTCATACTTTTATCTCATCTGCTTAAAAAGAATTCATATGTATCATAAAATGAAATATTATATAAAATATGAATAGAATAATTAAATACTATATAAAACAACTGACCTTTTTGAAGTGTAGAAAATGATACACTGAAATATTTATTAAAAACTCATTAATTTGTACAGCCAATATTAACTGATAGCCTGCTACATGCCAGATATTGTGAAATGTACAGGGAGGGAAAAAACACCTGCTCACGACTCTCAAGATATATATAGCCCTATGGGGGTGGTAGATAATAAATAAAAAGAGGAAATTACATTTTGCTAATCTTGGGGGGAAGGGGCTCATTTAAGCTGAGATCAGATGGTTGAGAAGAAACTTGCCACCAGAAGGGAAGGTCAAAAAGAAGCAAGAACACTGTAAGCAAAGAAAACAGGATGTGCATAGGTCCTGAGGTAGGAAAAGGCTTGGGTTGCTCAAGAAACTAAAATGCCAGTGAGTACAGGAAACAGAAAACGAAGGGAAGGATAGCTAGAGGTGAGGTTTTAGAAACAGAAGGCAGAGGATACTGGATGCTCTGATGTGCTCTTTGGATTATATCCTACATGGCATAAGGATATTGGAGGGTTTTAAGGAGGGAGAATGAGATGATCTGAATTGTGTTTTAGAAAGTTCACTTTGGTTCTTTTGTGGAGAATGGATTCAAATATAGATTTTTATATCCTGGGCTGAGATTTTCAAACTCAGGCACCTGGAGCACTTCTCAGGAGACATTAGGGGGAAAAAAAAGTTTGGAATTACTTCTATGGGTTGATTTCCTTTCTGCTTAATTCCGAAAGACTCTAGCTATACTAGGTTTTTGTTCTATTTTATCTATTATGAATCAGTTTGGACTGCTATTATAATGTATTTAGCCTGGGATTTTAACCTCTTCATGCTTCCATCTTTTTTGTCTACAAATCAGAGATTTATCTCAATGACAATGATCTTCCACCCTCAGTCATTTTGTACCTTTCCAAATATATGAATACCATGTTAACAGAACATCTGTTAGTTTATTGCTTCTTTCACATTTTATCTGCCAGTTTAGTGCCATGTCATTTATAAAATGTGGGTAAATAGATTATGTTTGAGGTTTTATTGAAATTCCAGTTGACTGAAATGATATTTTGAAAACTGTCTTTCATCTAAGACATTCAAATGCATTGCAGTCATTTAAATTACAAGGTTGGAGGGATCAGGAAGATAATCAAGTGAACCAAAAAGAGAAGGCTTTTGTATCTCTTGGTTTTGTCTTCATACCTTATAACTTTTAGAGAAGAGAAAATAACAATACCATAGACAGGTTTCTTTTACTTTCTTCTTTGTTTCTCTTCAGCATGTAATGTCTGCCTTCCTTTTTAGAATGACCACACTGAGCATTGTGTCAGTGGGATCCAGTAACCTACTTCTGTTATAGAAGCTGAGTGGGAAAATTCCCCTCTCCCCACCTCTGGGCAGACAGAACTATCAGTGGAAGGGCTTTGAATGAAGGTGTGGTGTGCTGTGGCAGTGAAGGTCCAACCGTTTGCAATGTTAGTGTTTTGGCAACTATGCTTATGCCGCCTAACTTCCAGAATTCCTTTGGGTCTCACATTTTCCAGAACCACTTCTCTCCAGTTTGCAGATTTTATAGTCTTCCAATGATTTCCTTTTCACTCTGGACAGCCCGTACATTCTGTTGCTTACACCACGAACCCTACAATCATTAACCTGTACCTGTGGGAAGGCAGCTAATGTGGTATTGTAGAAACTTGACTGACCTGCTTTGTGTAGGTCATAGATCTGAATCTTGACAGAACAAAGAATAAGAATCCTACCCCCTCCTGCTCTAACTCTTGATATAGAACAAAAGAAACATATAAATAAATAAGTGTTACAAATATATTTTTAAAGTTTCAAAACATTGAGAGAGTTTTGAAATCACTGAAGCCTCTTTTTGCTAAAGTTCAGAAGGAAATATGGCCCCTGTTACTAAACACATGTATTTTTATGCTGTATTTCTGTTTCCCGAAGGAGTTGTCTTACATTAGGGTAATAATAAGACCATCTTCAGACAGGCAACTTTCACTTCTCAGTGTTCTCACTGCAAGGGTCCCTTGGGTTATCTTTTAAACAACTGTTCATTTTAAACAACAACAAAGTAAAATTATTCAAATTGTCATTTCTGGAAAATGCCCCTCCCTGCTTTACTATACCTTCTGGGAAACTTAAATACAATTTGAAAACAAATGGCAGCTCAGGAATGGATTTTCTTGCTCTGAACAGAACTTGGAGGACAAGTTTTTAAGTTTGGGTTGAAGCATTTAGGTTTCTCTTTCAGAGGAAGCTTTGAATTTGTTGTGATATCTTCTTTTGTAATGAAAACAGGCATTGACTTATACAAAGGGCTATGCTAGCATCTTCCCCATCCTTATATATTACACTTTCTATTCTGTGTTAGTTTTGTTTTCACAAGAACTCCTGCCTGGTTTTCTTTTGTTTTGCTCTCATCGTGGTGAAAATTCAGCATATTGCCTACTACTGTCATTTCCATGTAAGTTGGCAGATGAAAATTCAACAGTTTTCAAACCCATAAAGTACTGGTGAAGACTGGAGAACCAATGACTGCTATTATTCAGAAAGGACTTGAGCTTTTCTCCTTCCTGCACTCTGAGGCTCCATTAATGTTAATAATTGTCAGTGCTTATTTTCTACCCAGGGATAAAGACTAAATCTTCATTTACATGGGAGATTATTTTGACTATAGGATCTGAATAGATATTTGAGTTACTCAGACAAATGGTCAATTCATTTCAGTAAGTGGTTTGACCAATTTAGTAAATTTATTTTAAATGATTAAATTGTTCATGTTTGTATAATTTATTTATTTCATCAGTAAACATTTGCAGCCTGCCAGGCACTGTGCTAGGCAAACTATATGATGACTTCTTTATCTTTTAGTACTTTTATCATTTGCTCTATTATCTTCAAAGCTAAACTGAGGCAATACCATGGTATTAAATCACTTTATATTAAAATTGCATTAACTAGAATTATGTTGGAATGATTGGAGTAATGACTTAGGAGTTGTTACATTCAAATGAAACTAACCTTATTTTTGAGAGAAGTAAATTTTCTAACTCTTAAAAGAGAAATGAGTGATTTTTAGGCCAATTTATGGAAAACTTGGTCAAACATCCTGGTAAGAATTATACAGAGAAATCCCTCTTTCAAAATTATTTTTCCATCTGTGGATGGAATTCTTTGTTCACACAATGTGGATATCACACAATGTGGATAGTGCACAATAATTGTTTTTTGTTTTTTGTTTTTAATTTCTTTTCAGCGTAACAGTATTCATTGTTTTTGTACCACACCCCGTGCTCCATGCAATATGTGCCCTCCCCAATACCCACCACCTTGTTCCCCCAACCTCCCACCCCCTGCCCCTTCAAAACCCTCAGGTTGTTTTTCAGAGTCCATAGTCTCTCATGGTTCACGTCCCCTTCCAATTTCCCTCAACTCCCTTCTCCTCTCCATCTCCCCATGTCCTCCATGTTATTTGTTATGCTCCACAAATAAGTGAAACACAGTAATTGTTTTTTAAAAATAATTTTTATATCCTTATGAAATTAGAATAGAGATAATTAAATTAATAGAGATCACTCTAAAATTAGGAGTCTTAAGTAAGTATAAAATAGTAATAAATTATAAGAATGTATTATTTACTCAATGATTATCCTCAAATAATCTTTGCTCTTTATTTTTGAATTGAGGGTCAAATGCCATCCTGAGAATCCTTTTTTAATTCCCATGTGAGAATTAATTACTCTCTCCACAGTCTTCCCACAGCATTTTTATACCCTTATTATAACCCTTAACACATTGAATCTTCATTATTTTTTAACCTGTCTTCCACACTGGACTGTGGGTTCTGAAATAATGTTTTATTCACAGCTGTGTTCCCACGGAGCCAGGCACAGAGTGGGCAATCAATAAAATGTTGTTAAATGAAATGAGCACAACATTCTCCTAAGCAAATATTTTACTAATTTTCCATTTCCCTATTCTATTTTTTTTGTTGTTCTTATTTCCTAATGCTTATCTTTTCCCACCTTCTCATTGCATTTACCCTCTTTGCAAATATTCACCTTACTGCCTTTGCCTACTCATCACTCCCAAAATTTCCCCTGCTTGTTGGAATTTCCTTGTCTCTATTTCTTGTTTCAAGTGGCTCATGCTAGCCTTGTCTTCTATTGGAAATCCCTTCATGAGGTCCTACCACTTATTTTGGAATCTAAAACCTCCATCCTCAAAGTATAATACTGCAGTAATGACTACTGAACATAATTTATTATCTTAGGGAGTGTTGGCAACATTCTACACTAATCCAAAAAGATGGTCTCATGAAGGAATTAAGAATAAAGATTTTGAACAAAAGCGTATTTTAGAAAGCCATTGCTTTGCTCAGTAATAAGATAAAACCATGGCAATACACCCAAAGACAAGAATTCTATAGCTTATTATTTTTTTTAAAAGATTTTACTTATTTGTTTGTCAGAGAGAGAGAGAGAGAGAGCACAAGCAGGGGGAGCAGCAGCCAGAGGGAGAAGCAGGCTCCAGGCTAAGCAAGGAGCCCGATGTGGGACTCTATCCCAGGACTATGGGATCATGACCTGAGCCAAAGAAAGATGCTTAACTGACTTAGCCATCTAGGCAGCCTAAGAGTTCTACAGTTTATATTAGTCCATGGACTATTTGTTTTGGGGACTCTGTTAGTACATTTGCTTCAAGGTTCTGGACTTTATTTACATGGCAACCTTGTGGACTATGGGATCATGACCTGAGCCAAAGAAAGATGCTTAACTGACTTAGCCATCTAGGCAGCCTAAGAGTTCTACAGTTTATATTAGTCCATGGACTATTTGTTTTGGGGACTCTGTTAGTACATTTGCTTCAAGGTTCTGGACTTTATTTACATGGCAACCTTGTGAGGCTAGTGTCTACAGTCTATTGTTAGGTTCTTGTCTCCCTTTCAGGTCAAACAGGAGTCTACAGTGATTGTGGTGTGGCAGAAACTCGGGTGTTTCAGGAACTCCATAGGTTTAATAAGGTAAGAAAATGTATGTACAAATAATGTCATACATTGAAAATAACCAAGCCAAATTAGAAAATGAGGGGTATTTCCGGGTCTGAAATTTTAAATCTTTACTTTTTCTTCTCCCTCTCTCCTTCTCTCCTTTGCCGCCACCTCCTCAGCTGAAGAGTGTGGAGTCAGTCTTTTTAGCTCATGGCACATTGTAGCACTGATCCCCACAAGAACCCTCTCTAGTTGCTCTCCCCTGTATGGACAATGATTTTAATATGTAAAATACATAAATACTATTAATACTATGTAAAATACTATTTTTGCATATATTTTAAAATTACATAAAGTTAATTTCACCATAGATCCCATTTTGTTTTTCACTTTTTCCACACTATGTTTTAAGATACATCTTTATTCTTAGGACACACATTAAAAAGTTTATTTCTTCTTATCTTCCTTTTCTTTTTTCTTTAAAGATTTATTTATTTTAGAGAGAGTGAGCATGAGCAGGGAGAGAGGCAGAGAGAGCGCAAGAAAAACAGATTCCCCACTTAGCATGGAGCCCCACAGGGAGCTTGATCCAAGACCCTGAGATCATGACCTGAGCTGAAACCAAGAGTCCATCACTCAACCGACTGAGCCACCCAGGTATCCCAAAAGTTTATTTCTTCTAATGCTGAGTATTCTGTAGTATGCATGCACTTACCTTTATCCTGCTCTGTTCTCCCGGGGAGGAATATCTAGATGTCCTCAATCCCCCTGCAAGATGCCTACTCTCACATGTACCCTAGTTGAGAATTTCTCTGGAGTGGGAATTCTAGCGGAGGATTTTCTGGACATAAGGTATACTTCTTAGTATCACTAAGAACTGCCACATCGCTCTCCAGAATAGCTACACCATTTTACAAAACACAGGCTGAACTGTGGTGGTTTCTGTTTCTCCATATCTAATTTTTTCCAATCTTTAGGATTTAAAGTGGGTTCTCACTGTGTTTTTATTGACTTTATTCTCATTATGAGTCAAACTGAGTATTTCTTCATACAATTACTTAACATTTGGGCTTCTCTTTTTCTTAAATGATTGTCAAGTTTGGGTTTCTTTTCTTTTCCTTATTTTCCTGAAGTAATTCCTCCTGACCTCCAGTGTATGTCATTCCTTTGTCAATTTCAGATATGGCAAATCTCTTTTCCTATAGTGTCATTATTTGTTAGCTTTGTCTAAGATATTCTTTTTTTGAACAAATATCCTTATTTTTATGCATCCAAACCTATTAATATATACACTTTCAGTTAAAGATTATACTTTGTCCTTCTCTTTTAAGACCATTAGTATGTCTGAATGTTGCGAGGCTAGATGCCAATCCTCTTCCCCTAGTTTAGGTCATTTAAAAAAAAAAAAGAAGGGGGTTAGTTATTCATGGATCTTTAATCTGTTATTTTTTTATTTTTTTTTAAGATTTTTTATTTATTTATTTGACAGAGAGAGATCACAAGTAGACAGAGAGGCAGGCAGAGAGAGAGAGAGAGAGAGAGAGAGAGAGAAGCAGGCTCCCTGCCGAGCAGAGAGCCCGATGCGGGACTCGATCCCAGGACCCTAAGATCATGACCTGAGCCGAAGGCAGCGGCTTAACCCACTGAGCCACCCAGGCTCCCCTGTTATTTTGTTTTTTTTAAGAAAGCATGTTGTATGGGGTGCCTGGGTGGCTCAGTTGGTTAAATATCTGCCTTGGGCTCAGGCCAGGATTCCAGGGTACTGGGATCAAGTCCTGTGTTGGGCTCTCTGCTCAGCTCTCTCTCTCTCTCTGTGTCAAATAAATAAATATAATCTTTAAAATAAATAAATAAATAAGTATGTCGTATTCTTCTAAAAAAAATCTAGCTACATTTCTGTTGTGATTGCATTGCTTTGATACATAATTTATGGAAAATAGACGTTGTAATAATATTAAGTCATCCTTTACACAAGCACAGAATATCTTTTCACTTCAGGTCTTGTATCATTCTGTAGAGTTTGGCAGCTTACTTTAAGAGGTCTCGTAAATTCTTTTTTAATTCCTATATCCTAGAGTGTTTGCTTTTATTGAAAATGATATATTTTCTATTTGCTATTGAGAAAAAAGTTCCGTAGAATTTGTATGTTTATCTTGCATTACTCTGACAATGTATTGCTGGATACTGCTTTTTAAATCTAATCTGATTGTCTCCATCAGTCTGAAATTTGAATTTACTTACAGTTACTTCACTTGTTTCTATACTGAGACTTTAAAAATGCCATCTTACATTATATTTTCTGTTTATGTATTTTTGGTTTTCATTTTTCTCCTGCTTTGCATTGGAGAAGCTAAATTGTCTTTTGTTGATTAAAATGCAATGTATTACTCTGGTCATACTCTGTTGGTCATACAAACCAACCCTTATATAACATGGAAGTACACCACACAAAAGCATACATGCCAGAAGGTGAAGGTGACTGGGGGGCCATCTTGGAAACTGGCTACCACAGAAAGTGAGAGAGGAAGGTGAAGAGGGGATATTGAAGGCAAAATAAAGGAAAAATAGATGTCAAATGTGTGTCTTTTTTATGAATACTATGTTCAGTCATTTCACTGTTTTCCCTTCATCTTAAAACTTTCTCTAAATAAAACTCATCAAAATAACATGAAAAAAAAATGCAATGTATTGATTTTTCTGTTTTTTCAACTGTCAGTAACATTTCAAGGCACATATAAGGTTAATTTTTGTTGCCAAATTTATGAATTTACCAATATCTATATATTCACTCAAATAAAGTAAGTATTTTGTACCTTTTCATGGCTTCAATTTTGGGGTTCTGCTACTATGTTGGCAGAATTTAGTTCTAGAATTTATTTTTTTGTTGAATGGATTTCCTTTTTTTCCTCCCTTCTTTTATTTCTTTTCTTCCTGTTCGCTTGCCTTTTATTATTAAAAAATTTTGGTCCTTGCTATTTTATACAATGATAACTTTATTAAGTTCACCCATTTTTTTCATGTTTCTAGTATTACTCTACTTTTTATTGTAGTACTTTTTCAAAAAATGTTTTCAGACAATCTTTGTTTAACCATATCTTTGAAGTGTTAAGTATATAAGAATGTCTTAATCTCACCTTACTTTTAAATGGCAGTCCAAGAAAATTAGAATATTCTAAAATCAGAGTTTTTTCCTTCCATATTTTGAAAATATTCATCCATTGTCTTCTTTTTAGGGCTTTCTTTCATTAGGGAGTCAGATATCAATCTGATTATTATTCTTTTTTTTAAATTTTTTTTTTTTAAGATTTTATTTATTTATTTGACAGAGACAGAGATCACAAGTAGGCAGAGAGGCAGGCAGAGAGAGTAAGGAAAGCAGGCTCCCTGCTGACCAGGACCCTGAGATCATGACCTGAGCTGAAGGCAGAGGCTTTAACCCACTGAGCCACCCAGGCGCCTCGATTATCATTCTTTTTTTGAGTGATCTGCTCTTTCTCTTTTAGAAACTCTTATCTTTGATAATCTTGAATTTCACTATAATGAGTTCAGGTATAAAAAAATTGTTAGCTATCATTTTTGTCATGCTAAGAATCCATTCTACCTATTTTAATCATTTTTTGTTTTGTTTTGTTTCACTCCAGAAACTCCTATTTTCTGCTTATTGGAACTTTTTGTCTTTGGTGGAGTTTTTCAGCTCCATCTTCTAGGAGCTTGCTATGTGGATCCTTGCCACTACAAATTCTGCTATTTATGGCTTTCATTTTGTTATCCTCCTGTAAGTTCATGTAACAGTTAGCTTTAAAATCAAAATTACAGGGCGCCTGGGTGGCTCAGAGGGTTGAGCCTCTGCCTTCGGCTCAGGTCGTGGTCCCCGGGTCCTGGGATCAAGTTCCACGTCGGGCTCTGTGCTCAGTGGGAGACTGCTTCTTCCTTTCCCTCTGCCTGCCATTTCCTCTGTTTGTGCTCTCTCTCTCTGTCAAATAACTAAATAAAATCTAAAAAAAAAAAAAATTAAAATTACATGTGCACACAATCAAGTAAAGTTCAATAATACCACAAATTGTGTTACAAAAAATAGCAGGCTTTCAACCCTTTCTACTTTCTTATTGGAAACCACTATTCTCAATTCTTAACTGGTTACTCGGTATATATTTCTGTATATACTAAATAAAATGTGTCAGTTCTTATTTTTTGCATTTTAGACATTGTCTATTGATTTGATAATTTGGAAGATAAAAATTTTAGGTCTCTTTTACCCTTCCACCTGATTACAATCTTCCCCCACCCCTATGTCCCAACTCTATTCCATCAATATGGCTATATAATTATTTTGGTTACAAAAAATACATTATTCACATAATTACATCTTCAACCCATTAATAAGTGCTTAGAACATAACCTAGTATGCAGTAAGTTCTATATGGGTATTTGCTAAGTATAAATAAATGAATAATTAAGACAAAACAAAAATTCATATTAGAACCCTGAAAGCAACTCTGTATTCTTCAACTTCAAGCCTCCATTCATCCATTATATGACCCAACTACTGATAACTACCAATAGCTACCAATTTTGTCTTCTACTTATTTCTTAAATAGCTCTCTAGACTATAAACTCTGTAAAGACAATTACGTCTGTTTGCTTACAATGTTATTTGTAGTTTTTGCGTATCACAGTGTCAGACATACATAGTGAGTGTTCAACAAAATTTTTGTTGAATAATGGATTATACATCCCACACTATAGTGTTAATACATTTTTCTGTTACTATATCTCCCCCACTAGATTGAATTTCTTGAATACTAGAATTTTCTATTTTTCCAGTGCCTAGGATATATAAGGTACAAGTAAATATCTCTTGTATGAATGAATGAATTAATGAAAGCATTTGGATAGGAGAAGGATTCAAGCCTAATAAGTTAGGCTTCTTAGTGGCAGTATTGCTCTGCGAAACATTTAGACTGCTGAAGTTAATAAGGCAGAAGAACTTAATGTTATGTTGGCTTTACTTGGTGTCAGTTTAAAAAAAATAACAAGCATTTAACTCAGACAGACCATCGAAAGTAACTAAGACATCTAAGGCACACTAAAGTAAAGCCAATTATCCTGACAATGAAAGGGTATTTTGTGTTTGCTAGGCATTTAATTCCCAGAGCTGAGAATGCATTTTTAGTAACAATTCAGAGGATAACACTTCTGGTCCCTTCCATATAATCTGAAGAACCCTACTCCAGAAATAGAATAATATTCCTACCAAAAGGATCTACACTGTTATATTTATACCAAGTTAACTTATAAAACTAAAGTAATAATGAGGAAAATAGTAAGACTGTAAGTATTCTAGGTGTTTTAAATATCTTATTACTAAACTTAATAGATAAACATCTTATTCTTAATAATGTAAATGCTTGAATTGAATCTAAGTATTATTATACTTTACCATAAGGGACTGCTAATTGGACTATCTATAAAAGAAATCTTTTTTTTTTTTTAAAGATTTTATTTATTTATTTATTTATTTGACAGAGAGCAAGATCACAAGTAGGCAGAGAGGCTGGCAGAGAGAGAGAGAGGAGGAAGCAGGCTCCCTGCGGAGCAGAGAGCCCAATGCGGGGCTTGATCCCAGGACCCTGGGACCATGACTTGAGCCGAAGGTAGAGGCTTTAACTCACTGAGCCACCCAGGCGCCCCGAAAAGAAATCTTTTTATTGGAAATCTTAATTAATTCCATGCTATACGTATGAGCAAAGCACCAATAGTACAACACATTGTTCCAAGGAAATGACAATTGACTGATCTACTTCACAGAGAGAAGCAAAATAAACAGAACAAAGTAACTGACATGACTTATGACAGTCATATACAGACAATGCAGATAACAAATATGCTGATTTACTTCCTTTTACATACACATAAAATCAGTCTTTGTTAGCATGCATAGCAAACTATTTTATTTATATTTTCCTTCATATTACACAAGAAAGATTATATTTAACGTTGCTAAGGATAAGCATTCCAAACATGCCACCAAGTATGTTTTAAATGTTTTAATTTTGTGAAAATGTTTCAGATGACACACAAAATGACAAAGCTGTGCCCCTCCTTTTGCTGTGTTCATTACAGTTGTATTGAACAGGCTACTATTTTTACACTGTGGTATTTCCATACCATTTGCAATGCAGTATTTTAAGTCCCTTTAAAAATTCCAAGAAATTGTTACTTCTCTGTAGGAAACTATGATCCAGGAAAAAAAAGTCATGCATTAAACAATTTTTAATGCTTTTATTTAATAAATATTTATTGCTCATTCATTTTGTGCCAGGATACCTGCAAGGAGATTAAAAAAAAAAATCAACCAACACACACACACACACACACACACACACACACACACACACGGGAGTGTCTTATCTCTTGGTGCCATAAAAGAGGTCCAGCAGCAATGAAAGGATGTTTAGTGAAGAGGGCGAAACAACTTCTGGTTTCTAAGAAGAGATATACTTCAGGGAGAAGGAACCAGGTGAATTGGGCATTGAAGAATGGGCAAAATCTTGACAGGTAGAGATGACAGGGAGGGGACTGGGTAGAAGCACTGGGAAAAGCACAGAGGCAGGAAATTTGAGATCAGCAGCTCGGCTGGATGGATGATAGGGAGGAACGTATTGGAAAGCACTAGGAGGTAAGCCAGATTCATGTAAATGACAGTCCTAAAGACTCGTCTAAGGAGTTTGTGCCTTAATGATAACTGACAGGGAGCTGTAAGAGGTTAGCATATATTTGAGCTCAAACCTTTATTCCTTGCTTGGGTATTTTATTAAGTTTTTTTTTTTTTTTTTAAAGACAACTTCTAAAGAGCAGTTTTAGTTTCATAGCAAAATTGAAAGGAAGGTATATAGAGATACCCCATATTCTCCTTGCTCCTACTCACACACAATCTCCCTCATTATCAACTCCATCTCCCACCAGAGTGGTACATTTGTTGACTGATGATCTACGACAATACATCATTATTATTGTACTTTACATAAAGGCTCACTCTGGTAGTGTACATTCTATGAGTTTGACAAATGTATAAGGGCATATAGCCACCATTATAGTATCTTTTTTTTTTTTAAGATTTTATTTATTTATTTGTCAGAGAGAGAGACAGAGAGGGAGAGAGAGTGAGCACAAGTGGGGGGTGGGGGAAAGGAGAAGCAGGCTCCATACTGAGCAAAAAGCCCGATGTGGGACTTGATCCTAGGACCCTGGGATCATAACTTGAGCCGAAGGCAGACGCCCAGGGGACTGAGCCACCTAGGTGTCCCTCCACCATTATAGAACCTTTAGGAGTATTTTTACTGCCACAAAAACCTTTGCTCTACCTTTTCATCCCTTCCTTTCCTCTAACCTCTGGAAACCACTGACGTTTTTACTCCCTCCATAGGAGCTTTGCCATTACCACAATGTCATGTAGTGGAATTATATGGTATGTAGCCTCTTAAGATTAGCTTCTTTTACTTAGTAATATGCATTTAAGATTCTTCCATGTCTTTCATGACTTGATAACTTACTTCTTTCAAGCACCAAATAATCTTCCATTGTTTGGGTGCACCAAAGTTTATCCATTCATGCACTTAGTTGTTTCCAGTTATGAACGAAGATACTATAAACATCTATATGCCAGATTTCTGTGCACACAAGTTTTCAATTCCTTTAGATAAATATGAGGGAGCATAGTAGCTGGATCATATGATAAGACTATGTTTAGTTTAGTTTTTTTGTTTTGTTTTGTTTTTATCTATTTGTCAGAGAGAGAGAGAACACAAGCAGGGGGAGTGGAAGGCAGAGGGAGAAGGAAGCTCCCCACTGAGCAAGGAGCCCAGGACCCTGGTATCATGACCTGAGCTGAAGGCAGACGCATAACCAACTGAGCCACCCAGGTACCCTAAGAGTATGTTTAGTTTTCTAAGAAACTCCCAAATGTCTTCTAAGGTGCCTGTACCATTTTATATTCTCACCAGCAATGAAGGACAGTTCCTCTGCCTCCACATCTTTGCCAGCATTTGGTGTTGTCAGTGTTCTAGATTTTGTCCAGTCCAATAGGTGGGTACTGGTATTTTGTTGCTATAATTTACATTTCCCTGAGGATATATGATGTGGACCATTTTTTCATGTTTATTTGCCATCTGTATTTCTCCTTTGATGAGGCATCTCTTCAGGTCTGTGGCCCATTTTTTTAATTAGGTCATTTGGTTTCTTACTGTTGAGTTTTAAGAGTCCTTTTTGTGTTTTGGGTAACAGTCCTTTATCAGATATGTCTTTTGCAAATATTTCTTCCCCATCTGTGGCTTATCTTCTTACTCACTTGATAGTGTCCTTCATAGGACAGAAATTTTTTATTTTAATGAATTCAGCTAATCAATTATTTCTTTCATGGACTGTGTCTTCCATACTGTATCTAAAAAGGCGTTACCATACCTAAGGTCACCCACATTTTCTTCTATGTTATTTGAACATGTATGGGCCTTTCTGAGTTTTCTATTTTGCTTATTGTGTTATTTGGCTGTCTTTGCTCCAATAAATAATATGTGCTGTTTTCATTCTTTTTTTTTTTTTTTAAAGATTTTATTTATTCATCCGACAGACAGAGATCACAAGTAGGCAGAGAGGCAGGCAGAGAGAGAGGAGGAAGCAGGCTCCCTGCTGAGCAGAGAGCCTGATGCGGGGCTCGATCCCAGGACTCCGAGATCATGACCCGAGCCGAAGGCAGAGGCTTTAACCCACTGAGCCACCCAAGCGCCCTGCTGTTTTCATTCTTATACTTTTATTATAGATCTTGATATTTGGCAAAACAAGTGTTCCCTTCTCATTCTATCAAATTGTTCAGCCAAATCGTAGAACTTCTTTTTTTATATGAGTTTTAGACTCAGTTTTCCTGGTTGCACATAGAATCCTGTGAGATTTTCAATTGAATTGTATGAAATTTCCATATAAGTTAGTGGAGAATTAACTTAATTACCATATTGAGTCACTCCATTAGTGAACTTAGTACATCTTGATATTTCCTCAAGTCCTCTTTTATGTCCTTTAACAAAGGTTGCAATTTTCTCAACAAAAGTCTTGCTCATCTTTTGCTAGGTTCCTTCCGATGATGATTATTATTGCATTTTCTAATTAGTTTCTGCTTGTGCACTGGAAAGCTATTAATTTTTGAGCATCAGTCTTGCATCTAAGAACATTGCTGTTGTCTCTTATTAATAAAAGTTTATTTATGAACATATTTTTATTTTCTCTGTGTTCAATTATATTGTCTGAATACAAAAATTTTGCTTCTTTTCTATTTTTACCCTTTTTCCTTGACTTATTGCAAGAACTTCCAGTACAATGTTTATTATACTGACTGAGCAGTCATAATTATTATCCTTCTGATTTTGATAAGATTGTTTCTAAAACTTCACTGTTTACTATGGAATCTACTACAGGTTTTTGCTAAATATACTTTATAAGTATATCTTCCTTCTATTTCCTTTATTTTCCTTCTATTTCTTGTTTACTAAAATTTTATTTTTTGAATCATGGTTGAATATCTATTACAGCAAATGTTTTCTTCTGCATCTTTTGAAATGATAACATGATTTTTCTCAATCTGCTAATGTATTTAATTACACCAATAAATCTTCCAATAGTTAACCATTCTTTCTTGCCAGCACTTTGTTTTGCTTCAAATACATGGCTGGAAATTAGAGTGTTTTAAACTCAAGATTATGTGTATTTGATTTAATCATTTTCTCAGACTCAAAATTTCACTTTTGGATTGCTGTAATTAGGTAAGTTTATGAAACTTTCACTGTTACATTAATGATCTGAATGAAAATGGTTTATTTAAATCAATATAATTTAATGAAAAACATATTTTAATTTTAGTTTAAGTTAAATTTCCCCTCTATTGCTAATATTTGGTACTGGAATTCCTAAATTAGGCTCTTTTTACATGAGAGATTACATTCAACACACACACATAAAATATTTAAATATAAATTACTACCATTTTGCCATGTATCTGGTGTCCTAAAACAACATATAAATAATCAGAATCTCTAGCTCAAGGTTCAAATTATCTTTTTTCTTCACATATAACATTGGGTTATCTCAATCCTAAGAGGGGTAAGACATCAGTAACATCCCTCTATTCTCATGTTTTTTTTTTTTAACAAAATCACACAAGAGTTTTCCCTTGACTGCCTGAAAATTGGAAACATAGTTTTCCAGATATTATTAAGTTATATCAATTTTAGTGCAAATCCCTATTACTAAATGTTCAACAGTAAGTCTATAAATTTTTATAAAATAAGGCTTTCTTCAGAATATCTACAGAATTTTTATGTTCTTTCCATTAAGTCGAATAAAAGCATAACTTTATCTACAAAAAGATTAAAACAGGATTAATATTAAGAAGTGATAAATGTCATGTTGAATCCCTAGGTGTAAAATACAGATATTCCATTTTCTCTTTATTTTATAATAGGAATTATTTAAATTAAATTATGTTAAAGCAATCATCACCATCAGTGTGACTCACTTGCCTATGATTAGACTGGATGGAAAAAAGGATTGCTTGGAATAATCACTGATTTAAACTTTCATTCTTGCTGAGTTAAGATTCCTGGAGATGGAGTGTTTAATCATAATTTGTATAATGACTGTGGAAATTGGTATAAGAAACAGAAGTCACAGATGTATTAAAGAAAATTAGCAAATCTTTTTGGAAAACAAAGCATCATGACAGAATGTGAAACACACTGAAATTCCCTGCTCAATAACTTAGGAATGTTGAGCTTGTTGTTTTGTATGATATTGTACTATGTTATATTTCTTCTGTGTTAGATAAAATCAAATTTATCTTTAACATCTAAAAAGAGAAAGAAGCATGATCTACATGACTCAAGTCTACAAGGCACTGTCCAGTAAAATTTTCTGCAATGATGGAAATGTTCTATATATGCACTAAGATAATAGCCATCACCGTCAATGACATTGAGCACTAGAAGGTGGCTAGTGCAATAAAGAGCTGGATTTTCCATTTTATTTAATGCTAATTAATTTAGTCTTATGTATGAATATCACATTTGGCTACTTTTACCATATTGGACAGTTCAGGCCAAGAATCTTAGGTTTTCCAATCTTGACATTAAAGTTATTATCTGTTACTATAATTTCAACTTAACTCTTGCTTCTGTAAAATGGGTATATCAAACTTGAAGATCTAATATTTAAACCTGTCAGTTAAACTTTTCACATATATGGAGATCAACTTAGCCTTCTAAATAACATGTAATCTCAAATAAGAAAGATTCTGGTCAGAGCAAATGATGAAGATTTTATTCTATGTAGGGAGAGCTGGTAAAGAGTTAGGGTGTTTGACAGATATGTCTCTACTAGTTACTAGGTCAACAGAATTCTGATTATTATGATTTTTGATAGTAATTAATATAATGAAATAAATATAAAATATCCATTCTAAATTGATTTTTTATTTCCTGATAATATGAAAAATTCCAATAGGATTGCTTGTTGGTAACTTTCTTAAAATAAAAATTTTCACCAGACCTAGCTATTATATAACTCAGAAGACCAGAAAAAAACTTAATATTTGAAATATATTAATTTCTTTTTAATTTGGACCCTTCCCTGAGGTCCATATTTTCAAGGGAAATTAAACTGACCTGTAAAATCACAGAGCTATGTATTACATTAACATTTTAAGAGCTAGGAATAATAAGAAACCACATTTTTATACTGCAAATGACTACTGCCATAAAATCTTTTATGTAAATCTCTTTATTGCTTAGTATTTAAATTATAAATTAAAAATTGATGGAAAATTGTTGTATATACTCTATATGGAGGGTAAGAAGAGAACAAGAAATAATTTTCTCAGACCCCAAACTCAAAAGCTAGATTCCACATTGACTTTTCAAAAAATGTTTCTATAAATATTTTTATTCCAGACTAAGAAATAGTATGTAACTACATAATTTATGTTAAGCAGTTTTTCAGCAACTGAATTTCAGACATTATGTATTGTCTAGATTTTCTCTAATATTTCTTGGTATTCCTAAGATATATATACGTTTATGTACTATACATACATAATTAAATACATAATTAAGACCTATATAAAATCCCTTTATTAATACTACTTAAATGACATCAGTAGTCACTAATTCACACACACACACACACACACACACACACACACACACAGAAACAGCTAAAATATTTTGGAATGCCAAAATATAATTTTTAAAAATTTAAAGACATAAATCTCATATAAATATAAAATAAACACATGTTGAAGATTTTAAAAATTTTAATATTTTATAATTTCATTTATTTATTTATTTATTTTTAAAGATTTTACTTATTTATTTGATAGAGAGAGACTCAGCAAGAGAGGGAACACAAGCAGGGGAAGGGGGAGAGGGAGAAGCAGTCTTTTCACTGAGCAGGGAGCCTGATGTGGAGTTTGATTCCAGGACCCTGGGATCCTGACCTGAGCTGAAGGCAGACGCTTAATGACTGAACCACCCAGGCGCCGCTATCATTTCTTTTATTTATTTATTTATTTATTTATTTATTTATTTTTTAAAGATTTTATTTATTTATTTGACAGAGAGAGATCACAAGCAGGCAGAGAGGCAGGTAGAGAGAGAGGAGGAAGCAGGCTCCCCGCGGAGCAGAGAGCCCGATGCGGGGCTCCATCCCAGGACCCTGAGATCATGACCTGAGCCGAAGGCAGCGGCTTAACCCACTGAGCCACCCAGGCGCCCCCATTTCTTTTAAATTAAAGAATAAACCAGCACAATGGTAAAGCTGATTAAGAGAAATTGTGGAGCAGCATTTATATCACTAGTCAATAGAGGAATGCTAATATAAATTGGCTAAATTATTTTTTGTACCAGTTTTTAAATTTACATTGGAGTTATTAACATATAATGTAATATTGATTTCAAGAGTAGAATTCAGTGATTCAACAAGCTGGCTAAATTAGAGGCAAGCCTGATTAATGTCTTTTAAAGCAAGAAAACAATCTTTGTGGCTATCTTTTCTACTGGAAAGAGGTAATTTGTATCTCTTTTGAACAAAAATATACAATTTAATGTAACTTTAAGTGTGGGTCTTAATCAACAGTAAATAATAAGTGCAACAAAAATACATCCCCTACAGGTGTGACTTTGAGCTTGGATGTGCTTTTCAGCCAATGCTTTGTCCACACTGATAGGACATGCGGCCACTCCTGTTCTGATTGTCAGGTTTTGGATAAATTTTTTAACAGGAAGGAAGTATCACATTTTAGAACTTTTCAGGATAATATTTTTAAAAATTAGAACTCCTTATTATAAAAAGTCGAAGACTATCTTATCTCTTTGGAAGCTCTTGTAGGATAATTTTATTTTGTAATTTATGATACAAGTTTTACCAATGTTGATATATTTGGAAACCAGAATATTGTATATTTCAATATGATAAATGACAGAATTCAGGAATCCTTTCAATTATAACTGTTGATGAAACTTTCAATTATAAGTCTGTATGCATGACTATGTACAATGTAGAACATGATCCTTCCAGCTTTTTGCCAGGATTGTACTACCATTGTAGAGACCACTCTGCTGTCATGGGTCAGATTCAGACTCTCCAAAAACTAAAAAAGTTATTTGGCATATTTCTAGTTCTGGGGGGCAAAATCTAAAACTGGAATGTAACCACAATATTGGAAGAATTTCCTTCCCTTCCTTTTACCTTTCCTTCCCTTCCTCCCTCTCTCCCTTCCTCCCTCATTTCCTTCTCTTCTTCCTTCCTTTTCTCCTTTTTCCCTTCCTTCCTCTGTGCCTCCTTTCTTTTCTTCTCCTCTTCCTTCCTTCCTTCCTTTCTTTTTGCCTTCCCTCTTTCACTTTCTTCTTTCCCTCTCTCCCACCCTCCCTCTCTCCCTTTCTTCCTTCCTCCCCACCTTCCTCCATCCCTTCTCCTTTTCTTCCTGAATGCTCCTACCACAGAACTTTTGGGTACAATGGTCCGTGAGCATAGGGATCTAACTGGCTTGTCTCCCCTCTTCTATTCAGCCGCAGGAGTACTGACAATATTGACGACCTCTTTGGCCCTCCATCTTGTCCATGCCTGTGCAAGGACCTCCCTCAGCGCTATAGGTTCCAGGTCCCTTGGAGGCTACTGAGTGCCCTGACCGAAATGTGGGAAGGCTTGTTCTGATCTTCCCTAAAGTGGTGCACAGAAGGTGCCACTCTAGATAACTAGCAGGGATGACTGGTAGACAGAAGGCACCACTTTAGATAATTATCCTTCAACCTCATCTCAGTGTCCCTCACTCTCTAAAAGCTGAAGATTAAGGTCTGGCCTGGGTGGAGAATAGCTGTGTAGTGCCTGGTTCTTCTGTCTGCCTGACCTGTTAGTAAATTACCCTAAATAAAACTGCATAAATGGTATGCTTGCTTTGGTTTTTGGTCTCAAAGTACCTTCTCCATTTGGAAGACACCTTACTGTCCCTCCTCCACCATCTGCCACCAAGCAATCCCAGGAATATGTTCAACAGAATTAGAAAAAAAATTGTTTTTTTTTTTTTTTTTCAAGGGAAAACTTGGTATCCATTAGATTGGACAAACCTGGATAATCCAGGGTAATCTCCCCATTTGAAGATTCTTCTTTCTTTCTTTCTTTCTTTCTTTCTTTCTTTCATTTTCAAAGATTTTGTTTATTTATTTGACTGAGATAGACACAGCAAGAGAAGGAACAAAAGCAGGGAAGTGGGAGAGGGAGAAGTAGGCTTCCTGCTGAGCAGGGAGCCCAATGCAGAGCTTGATCCCAGGACCCTGGGATCATGACTTGAGTTGAAGGCAGATGCTTAAGGACTGAATCACCCAGGCGACCCAAAGTTTCTTAATTTAATCACATCTTCCATGTGGCTTTTTCTATGCAAGTTACCATATATACAGCCCTCAGGGTGGGGACATCTTTCGGAGGTCATTTTCCTGCCAAAGGTGATCTGCACCCATGCTGTAAAGTTTGAGTTACCATCCACAGACCCCAAGCTTCAGACACTTTCTGTTATAACTAATCATTTGGGCCTAGATTAAAGAGGTTTATCTTCTCCTTCTTGTGAAATGGTGGGGTACCTGGAAAACAATTTGAGGAAATCCAAATACCCCATAATTTGGTGAGGTTAGGGCAGAATCATAGAGCAGGATGCAGGGGCCTTAACAAGCAAGTTAGCACACAGATTGAAAAAAGAAAAAAAAGAAGATGGGGAAAAAATAAAAAAGAAAGGAACAACAATGGCAGTGCTTCACTAAGAAAAGAAAAGAAAAAAAAAAAAAGACTGCATAGGCTGGGTTTCTTTCTGAATTGAGATGATGAAGTAACAGAAAATGCCCAGATAGGATTTTTTACTTTTTTCTTTCTTTCTGTATTGGATGGTGGCAGAAAGTTCTCTCTCAAATTATATCAGAGATGCAGTGCAATTTAGTTCAAAGTAATAGGGAAATATTTGCAATATTAAGTATTAAAACATATTGTCAACTTAAAATAGTGAAAAGACAGTCTCAAGTAGGCAAGCCTATTGCAGAATAGAATTCAGAATAAGAAAAATTGCATTAAAAATTGTACTAGAGCTATTAAGATTTTGAGTTATTTTCACTTTTCTCTTTATGATGTTTCTCTTTTTTATATTTTTAAGTATAAATCTGAATTACTTAATGTAACATATATAGCATATTGTATCAAAACACCAAATCACATGGCGACAATAATGCACACACATATACACACACATATTCACATATACATACACAAACGTTACACCTCACATTTCATTAAATTTATTCATTAAAAAATTTAAATATGCTTTTCTTTGATCTTATCCAAATTAAAGAACAATGAAGTACATATAATAGAAAAGAAAGCAAGGAACAAAGTCTTCCATGGCTAAGAAGATTGGATTGCAGAAAGATTACTTTACCATATACTGCCCAACATTTTAGGTTTCTCTGTTTTTCATCAAAGCAGATCTGGCAGAGAAACACATGTTTTCAGTTTTATTCCATGAAAAGATAATCTTCACTTTAGCATTCATTATGCGCAATGTATGCAAAATGCAATGAGCCAACTGACTCACACTTTGGTGTCATGCAAATAAAACCTAAACACAAGAAAGTGTAACATCTAGTAAAATGTGCATAAAACCACAAAGGCTAGGATAAGAAAATGGATAGCAGGGAAATGCAATTAGCACATTCACGGAGGGCAACTAGTAGGATTTGGAGATGAGCCATACAAATATAATTTTGTTCTTTTGGCTAAGAATAACATTACATTTATAGGCAAATGCAGGCTCACATTTGCCAAGCAGTTTCTGTATTTGACCAAAAAAAAAAAAAAAAAAAAAGAAAGAAAGAAATCTATAAGGAGAGGTGGAAGGCAGGTATACAAGTGTGTCAGATGTGATTTTCTAAAAAAAGGGTAGGTGCATATGCTTCATGTTTTTGATATTTCAAATAGTGTTCATATTCTTTTCCAATATTTGAGTAATAGTCAATCATTCAACATTTAATAATTTAGTTAAGAATCAGACTTTCTTCATAAAGATATAAAGATTGTTTTTTCCCCAGAATAGTACATAGTTGAAAATATGTGTCTGATATATGTATCAGTATATAACTGTATATATGTGTGTATGGACTGATCATTTTAGTAGCTTGGATCTTTCAATCAATGGCAGTATTAGATATACAAAATCAGTCTGTTTTGTCTAAGTGACAAATTAGAATTGATTATGAAGTACATAGAGCTCACAGGTCACTAATGCTAACGGACTATCAGGAGGTTGTTTATTTCAAGTAGTTAAGTTGTTTTGGGATGAAAGATATCAGAAACTAGTGAGACAATAAAGATTACTGTTCAAGACATCAGACTCAAGTGTGGTAAAATAATGGGGACATGGAAAATTTGGGGGTAGCAAGAGGTTTTCTAAAATATAAGAAAGTCACTGGAAGGAAAAGGATGAAAGATAAAGTTTTCTAACATCAGCACTATATGCAAAATTCAAACATCAGTCTATTTCAGTGGTTCTTGAACTTTTGGGGTTTGTGTCATGTGGTAATCACAGTGATTACCACACCATCGCATTCACAGTATGATAATATCTCACTAACCTTCATAGCAGCCATAGTCATCACAGCATTCAAGCGTTGCCCTTCAGCACTGCATTTCTCCTTGAGAAGAACTAATTATTGCAGATGAATGCTTTCTTAAAAACCCAAGTAACAAAGATTTGGAATTCACTAAGGAACCTTCCATGCTACTTTGAAGCCAGCCTGGAAACATACCAACCAGCTTTTAGTCTTAACCTGCTCCAGAGCAAATCCTGGGACCTCTTTTGCTCCACATTTCAACTGAAAGACATCTCAATGACCGTATGTATCCTTAGTTGTAACCAAACTACATTTTACACATTGCTCAAAATTTGGCAACACACTCAGGAAACATTTGCCGTGTATGGGCATATGCCCCAGCAAGCCAGCGATTCCTGTGATCATTTCAGTCACATGTGATCATGGAAGAAGTGAAAAAAAGGTTTGACAAACATGACCTGAAATGTAAGAAAGAAAGAAAGAAATGAGAGAAAGAAAGAAAGAAAGGAGGAAAGGAGGGAAGGAAGAAAGGTGGGAAGGAGGAGGGAGGAAAGGAGGAAGGAAGGATAAATTAAGTAAAGCCTAGTAGGCACTGCTCTGGAAGAGAAAAAGGCATTTGTGGGGGCAATAATAGAATGTGATTATGAATTTGAAGTGCTCAAGTAGAGTTCTCTATTCTGCATTTCTTCTAATTGACATTGGAGCAGAGCCAAATGTTTGTTGTTGATGTGTATTTATATGTTAGAAGGGTGCAATCTGTGAGCTATGAGAGGATCATGACAGCTGGTAATTTATTTCTACTTTTAGTTTATTAATATTTCTCAAGTATATTTCTTTTAATTATTCGAGAACTGAGAAGTTAGACAAAATTCCTTATTTAGAGCTTTTTAGTCCATATGAGTTTCAGTTCTAGAAGGCACTAGCTGTGCAACCTTGGGCATGCTTCTTGTAATCCAGGCCTTCACTGCCATATTTACAAATGTGGCTAATTAATAAAGACTTACCTCATATGGTTATTTAGAAGGTTAATATATGGAAAACACTTGACATAGTACTTATAAGTAAAACACACTCTGTAAATGTACCCTGCTATTATTATCTAGCCTGGTTTGATTATATCTAGATACTTAAATGCCTGGAGCAGTAAGGAAAATATAACTCTAAAATTACACAATAACCAAATTTAGGATGTCACAGATCCTGAGAAGTTTAATTAGCAAGATAATGGCGAGCAACTCCTAGGAAACAGTCCGAGAAAGAAAAACACGTAAACAAAATTATTCTGTATAAAAGACATCTATCACTAAATCTAGGATTTGAGAACCCAGGCACATAAATTTGTTCCTTCAGTGCTTCAACAAAATGCTTCCATATATCCCAGGCAATGAGGAAAGACCATGGGAGCCTCATGATTATGTGAGAATGAAGAATCTCAAAGTAATTATTGCTTTTCATTACTACTTGTTTTCAGAATCCATTTGGCCGACATCTGTTTCCTGCATCCAGAAGTATCCAGAAAGTGGTTCTGTCATTACGTTTCACACATGAAAAAGTCTAGGCACACAAACAGATGTTCCCCCAAAAAGAACAGGGTTATTTTGCTAAGAGATGTTAAAATACTAGAATATTGGAGAAAACTAAGTAGGATGAGCAGGTACTTGCTGCTGAGAGAAGTGGGACTAAGAGTGACATAACTAAGATCCAGAAAGCAATACAACTGGAATAGCCACCACCAAGGCTATTTCATGAGGTGTGTGATTGGCTCAATGGTGAGCTTGATTTGGAATCTAGTCAAAATAGAGTTCTCCCTCCGGGCACTGCTTGGCTTCCTCTCTTATTTATCCATCTTCTACTTATGGGAGAGGGGGAAAGTGCCAACTTCAAAGTAGGTCTTTCATATTCTGGGGAAGAGTAAAGCTTACAAAATAAAATGCCACAGTCTTCCATGGTCATTGACAGCACCTTTCAAAGGATGAGTTCTAGTTAGTTGAGTGGCTCCCCGAAGGCTTACAGCTTCTTAAACATGAGTTTTTGTTTTTGTGTTTTAAAGAAGCTGACTTAAGAAAACTGGAAGGTGTAGTTCTTTGTTTCAAAAATAAAAGTGTATTTTGCGTGCCTGAGTGGCTCAGTTGGTTAAATATCTGCTTTCGATCTCAGGGTCTTAGGAACAAACCCAGCATTGGACTCCTGCTCATTGGGGAGTCTGCTTCTTTCTCTCCCTCTGCCTCTCCTGCCCCCGCTCTTGTGCTCTGTCTCTTGCTCTCTCTTTCTCTCAAATAAATAAATAAAATCTTAAAATAAAATAAATAAAAGTGTATTTTAAAGATAATGATGGCTGTCGGGGCGCCAGGGTGGCTTGTTGGTTAAGCATCTACCTTTGGCCCAGGTCATGATCCCAGAGTCTGGGGATGGAGCTCCCATATCAGGCAGGCTCCCTGCTCAGTGGGGAATCTGCTTCTCCCTTTCCCTCTGCCTCTTGTCCCTGCTTGTACTCTCTCTCGCTCATTCTCTCAAATAAATAAATAAATAAATAAATCTGTTAAAAAATAAAGATGATAGCTATATATTTCCGATTAATTTACATAAAGGAATTCAGAGACATTTAAGTTTAAAGATTTGTATGAGCCTTGTAACAATTCTGATTCTTTTCTTTTTTCTATTGTAAAGGCTATTTCATTTCATAAATTAGTCATATCTATTCTATGCCATGCTAAAGAGGTAAAGATCTATATTAACACATGAACCAACTATGCTACTCCCAGGGTCCACCTCCTGCTCTTTCAATAAAATAGTAGTGATTCAAAGATTAGCAATTCTTTAAATCAAAACATGACTTTAGTGTATTCCTTATTATGCCAATATCAGGAATCACTGCATTATGCTGCCCAATTTGGATATTCAAGTTTGTTTGTTTGTTTGTTTTTATTTTTATTTATTTATTTTGTTTAGAGATGGAGAGGGAGAGGGGTGTTGGGAAGGGCAAAGGGAGAGGGAGAGAGAGAATCTCAAGCAGACTCACCCCAGCATGGAGCCTGATGTGGTTGGGACTCCATTTCACAATCCCAAGATCATGACCATAGCCAAAATAAAGAGTCAAAAACTTAACTAACTGAGCCACCCAGGTGCCCTGGATATTTATGTTGAAAACATAAAATAGAAATGCATTTTATCTGGGATACCTGACTGGCTTAGTTTGTGGAACATATGACTCTGGGCTGTGAGTTCAAGCCCCATGTTGGGTATAGAGATTACTTAAAAATAAAATCTTAAAGAAAAAAAAAAAAAACTCTTTCTGATATTCTATCCTGACCTAAAGCAGAAGTTATTTTTATTTTTTTTTAAAGATTTTATTTATTTACTTTATTTGTTCATTTATTTTGCACACACAAGTTGGGGAGGGGCAGAGGGAGAGGGAAAGAGAGAAACTCCAGCAGATTCCAGCTGAACGTGGAGCCTGACATGGGGCTCAATCCCATTACCCTGAGATTATGACCTGAGCTCAAATCAAGAGTCAGAAGCTTAACTGACTGAGCCACCCAGGCACCCACAGAAGTTATTTTAAAACATTGTTAGCCTACACTGTTGGTGGGAATGAAAGCTGGTGCAACCACTCTGGAAAACAGTATGGAGGTTCCTCAAAAAGTTGAAAATAGAGCTACCTTATGACCCAGCAATTGCACTACTGAGTATTTACTCTAAAGATACAAATGTAGTGATCCGAACAGGCATATGCACCTCAATGTTTATAGCAGCAATGTCCACAATAGCCAAACTATAGAAAGAGCCTTAATGTCCATCAACAAATGAATGGATAAAGAAGATGTGGTATCTATATCTATACCTATATCTATACAATGGAATACTATGTAGCCATCAAAAAAATGAAATCTTGCCATTCGCAATGATGTGTATGGAACTAAAACGTATTATGCTGAGTGAAATAAGTCAATTGAGAAAGACAATTATCACATGATATCACTGTTATGAGGAATTTGAGAAACAAGACAAAAGATTATAGGGGAAGGGAGGGGAAAATGAAACAAGATGAAACCAGAGAGGGAGACAAGCATAAGAAACTCTTAATCTCAGAAAACAAACTGAGGGGTGCTGGAGTGGAGGGGGATGGGAGGGATGGGGTGGCTGGGCGATGGACATTGGGGAGGGTATGTGCTATGGTGAATGCTATGAATTGTGTAAGACTGATGAATCACAGAACTGCACCCCTGAAGCAAATAATACGTTATATGTTAATTAAAAAAACTGTTAGGGTTATGGACATTGGGGAGGGTATGTGCTATGGTGAGTGCTGTGAAGTGTGTAAACGTGGTGATTCACAGACCTGTACCCCTGGGGATAAAAATATATTATATGTTTATAAAAAATAAAAAAATTAAAAAAATTAAAAAAAAACCAAAAAAACCCTGTTAGCCTAAAGCTAATTTTCAAACACAAAAAGTGCAAATAATCTCACATATTCTAGCTTCTAGAATCTAGAAGCAAATATTTCCTTGTGCTTTTAATAATAACAATTTCTATCAATTTAGCAATAACTGTCGATAATTTTTGGTACTTGGAATCACAGAAATTAAAATTTTAGAATTAGAAAAATTCTTTAGAAGACACTGAATGTAATCTCCTTCTGTTCTAAGGGAGGTAACAGTTGTGGACAGCTAGCACAGTGTGTGAATCTTGACTCAGCCCATGCCTATTTATTTCCAAAATTTCCAAAAAAAGCAATTAATCCTTAAACATGCACAACACCATAAAATTATATTCTATTAGAAATAATGCACAATTTGGAACTGAAAAAATATTTATAGAAAATTTGATCCAAAGCAAGGGAAAAGGAAAGGAGGAATTGAATCTTTCAGTTGTTTTATCACCAGGTTACCATCACTGTTGGTCAGCCTGCTTGGAATACTGCCATTTGACTTTCTTTAATGACACAATCAGTAGATTCTACACCTGGATCAAACCACAGGTAGAATGTTGACTCATTTGATATAAGGCTGATTTTCCAAGAAAGGTAGAATAGTCACTACATGCCATGGATTGATCAATAACATACAAACAAATTGAAATTCTACAGACTTACACAAGTCCAGGCAGAGGTAATTAAAATAATTCAAAGTTAATTGAGCTGTCAGGGAGAAAGTAAACATTTCTGGGTCTAGAGCAGATTGCTAATCAACACTGTAGTTACACATTATCTTAAGTTGGGTTCCCCTGGAACTCGAAGACTAGTATTTCAGGTGCAGGTAGCTTATTTGGGAAGTGATCCTAGGAAGAACCAACCAGGAAGTGGAGAAGTGAGACAGGAAAAGGAAGACAATACGATGGGCTTAGGGAACAATCTAGGAAACTGGGTGATTACGACTCAATCTCACTAGAAACCCCTGGGAGATGGTGTAAAATAATCTTTGGAGCTGTCATATCTGGGGATAAGGAGGCTGGAGTCTGTCACTGGTTGCAGGCTATTCCCAGAGGTATTAGCCCTTTAGCACTTCTTATCTTCCCTTCTCTTGGCTGTGGCTAGAGAAAATCCTGATAGATGTAAGTGACACATGCTCAGTCATATCCCATGTGTATCTATGCAGTGTCTACTTGATTAACACCTTCAGACAAGTGAGAGTGCAACGGAGAAGTCTGAATTTGCCAGGTTCTCTCTGTAGCAAGTAAAAAGATATAAGAGCCAGATAGTCTTACAATGTGGTAATAAGGTCGCTGTGAGACTTGTTATGGAAAATTATAGTGGGTGATAGTAGGTTTCTCCAACCCATTTATTAGGGTGTAGCTTTAGGTGAATCCTGTCTCTAACAGTATGTCTAAGCCTGGTGATGCAGATTAAACTGCATTATCATCACTTAATAAGCATGGATTTAGTAAAAATGAGGTGTTTCACAAAAAACATTGAAGAGCAGTGTGAGTGGTAAAGTAGTTAGCAGTGTTCATGCAATGTTCTACCCTAACCGAGGCTGGAACTCATGGGACTGTGACTGTCTCTGGGGTATGGTGGATCAGCCTCTGAAAGCCTGATATGATACCATTAATGATGTAGGTCATATCGCTAGCTCCTCTTGCTTTGATCCATAGTCACCAAATAAGCTTCTTATTTTAATCGGGCTTCCCAGATAGATCAGTCAACAAAGATAAGAGATGCCAGGCAGACTTGGACGCCTGGCTGTCTTCACAACTGTGTCTTCCATTGTAAATAAGTGAATTTTTTTAGAAGTAACTTGAGTCTACACCTTTGGGATTGATATTAGGATAGTGGACATAACAAAATCAAGTTTCAGGCCTGTTAACATGGTGACTTCATCAACATTTGTGAACCATCTGACAGTGTTTCTTTGTGACTTTTGGGTTAGCATTTCTCTGGCATAACCTCTACAACTATAGCAATAGAGACCTCGGTTTCAGGAACTGGATTCTAGAACAATGATGTCTCTATTTGCATTTCTCTACACTCTTTCTCATTTCTAGAAAATCGGATTTCAACACTAGCCACCATAGCAGTGACTGGAATAGAATGTGGAGTTCCATTTAACTCCAGGTCTGAAACAGTTGGGAAGGCATTCAGTTCCCTGGGTGTTCCTCAGAACTTTTAGTTCCTCGAGTGCTTCGTCAAAGAGTTTCAAGGTCCAAAAAGTTTGGAAATATCACACCCTGTATTTCTATTTAGAGATTTGGAGTTGAGAAGTCTTGAGGATATCTCCTTAACTTTATGTAACACAATATTTTCTCGCTCTTCCCCATTGCTTCCCCACCTTGTTTAACCAAATATTTATTAATATCCCTTAGAACACATTTGTGGATTATCATTACCATCAATCTCTTATCCTATTTCGTGTTTTAAAAGTCATTTAATATTATTAAGGTTTGTAATTGGGAAAATTAATCTGGTTTTGCACATTTATAAAGGTTGAATGCATCGTGGTTATTTACTTTGCCCTGCAATAATATTCAAATCAATTTCTGCTTATCTCCCTTTTACATGAGGTTTGTCCTGTTAATAACATTCAGTTTACCATTTATGGCAAAAATGCATTTTCATTTCTCACATAGCTAGAAAATCTTTGCAGTATCTGTGCAAATAATTTTCTTCCTGCATTTCCTCGTGTACATCTATTTGCATTGCTCTGTCAATATGCTTGAGTTGCAAATGTAAACATTGAAATGATCTGAAATTCCCTCTAACAGAGAGGTTTCCGCCACTGATATTCATTTCTCATTGTATGTTTTGCTGTGTGAACAATTCCTTTCTTTGTTCATATATTAAGGCTTTGCCAGAGGCAGACGTTTATGGCATTAATATACAGAATGTTGTGTGTATCCCTTTCATTATCTGGGAGGAGAACAGATAAAAACAACACAGAACTCTAAAGGCATAAGCAAACATAAAAGATTTCAAACACTGAGGAGAAGCTGAGGCTTTTCTCAAGTTCAAGAGAGACACCGGGAGGGGTGTGTGTGGCCACGTGTGTGCATGTTTGTATGCATGTACACATGTGTGTCTATCAGAGGGAGACTGAGAGAGAAAAGTGTGTCACACGGCCTTGTTTCAAATGCCACCTGTTTTTGTGCCTCTAAAAAGAGATTAGGCATACAATTTTGTAATATACTAATACAAAACCCAATTTTGAATCATCACAGTGAGTCTAACAGTACTCAAACTACTGTTAAAACTAGTAAGACAGTTTATATTTGAGAAAATATCAAGAGAGAAACATCAAGCTGCATACAACTATTTTTGAGGAAATCCTAAACAAAATTTGGGGTTATCCAGAGTAAGTAAAAGAAACTAAAAGAGGCACCACTATTATCAGGCTCTCACAGAGGTTAAGTGATTGAGTGAATTAGGCACTTTCACTAATGGGACTCAGGAATTTTGGAAATGAAGGAGAGCCCACAAGGAGTGACAGTCAATGAATGGAATTAACCCAAGTTGATTTGTTTCCCACACACTCTTCCTAAATAAGGGCAGCGTTTCCCTCCTGGTCATGGCAGTCTAGGACAACGGACAACTCAGGAGGAGGCACACATATGGTTTTCTGCTTCTCTGTACCCCAGGAAAGCTATAAAGGGAAAAGAGAGAATTAGCTATTGCTACATTAAGAAAATGAGGTGCCAAGTGAAACCCCAAATCCCATTTTTATAGCCACCAAGAAGTTGCAGTTCAGGACTCATGTTGGGAAGCAAGCTATGAATCTTGTGACATTCATGGACCTCATCACAGGACAGCACCAGAGATACATCTGAGCCCACTGCTAGACTTGGCACAGAGAGAGAGAGAGAGACATTTAAAAATCAGAAGAATCCATATTTCATTTTTTAAAAAACGGCATTATTGAGGTATAACTGATGCATAATAAACTTCAAATATTTAAAGTGTACAGATAAGTTTCAACATTTGTATATATCCATGAAAGCCATCAGCATAATTAAGAGAGGGGCACCTCTCAATTTATTTATCACCCTCAAAAGTGTCCCCATTACAGGAGTTCCTGTCCTAGAATTCTCTCTGATTTCTATAGTGCATCTCTCTGAGCAGTGAGAAAGCTCAAGCAAATCACCAGAAAGCTACCAGGTAGGAAGGAAAATGCTTCGTCCAACTGTGTTCAGTCTCCAACATTCCTGTGAACAGCTCAGAGTCACTGACACTCATAACGGAGAACATCCGGCTGCCCTTGTCTGCCTGTCAGTTCTTGTATTAGAGTTCTATTGCTGCTGTAACAAGTTATTACAATCTTGGTGGCTTAAGAACATTTATTTATTATCTCCTTCATTCCTGGAGGCCAAAGTCCTGAAATGAGCCACACTGAAATCAAGGTACCAGCAGGGCTGCATTACTTTCTGGAGGCTCTAGGGGAGAATGTGTTTCCCTGACCCTTCCACCTTCTGGAGACTGCCTGCATTTCTTGGCAGTGGAGTCAAGTTGAGTCCTTCTCACACTGCATTACTCCAATCCCCTATCTCTACATCTTTTCTGACTCTGAATGGGTTTGTCCCTCCCTTCCCCTTTTAAAGACCATACGATTATAGGATAAATCTCCCCATCTGGGGGACAGCTAATTAGCGACTGTCATTCCATGTGTGACCTTAATTCCTCTGCCTTGTACTTCAATGAGGTCAGGTTCTGGGGACTTGGATGGGGACATCTTTGGAGAATCTTCATTCTGCCTAATATAGTTCTATAGCTACCCATCTCCCCATCCCCTACCATGTTGTCTCTATATAGTCTTGGAGGTTCCTACCATGTGAAAGTTAATGCCTACTTTGGCTTACTCTTGCTCTTTTATATTTACCAAATATTTTCATACACTGTGGCTCTCTAAATTCTTAAAAAGTGTGACGAACTCCAATTCTACTGATGAAAAATGAGGCAAAGAGGGGCTAAGTGACTTTGTCTTATTATGTATGCATTGGTGGCAGAGCTAATATTGAAGTCCAATTTGACTGTCTTTAGATTAGATGTCATTTTTGCTATGTAACTCTACTTTCCATGTAGCTACACGTATAACAATAATCCATACAGGTACAAATGGACGCCTTTATTTAAATGTATACACACGTTCTTGGTCTCTCTTGATGAAATGCGGACAGTGATACTTCCTTCCCTAAGCTATTTAAATAATTAAAGAGAAGATATTTGGTGTGAGACACCTGGAGAAGGGCAAGAAACTGGTATCTTCATGACTGAATTTTGCTTATATCCCTTCACCCTCTCCGAAGGGTTGAGTTTGTCTAAAAACAATGTGCAGGGTTTGAGGGCCTTTAGGTGGGGCTCATACTCTCTACGACTGGCCAATCCCTTGTGTTGTAAACCAAGCTGAAATCAAGACTTTTCATTACCTGCCTGGGCCCTATAAGAATATAAGTTTGAAATCCTGGGGCACCTCGGTGGCTCAGTCGGTTAGACAGCTGCCTTGGGCTCAGGTGATGATCCTGGAGTCCCAGGATCTGGTCCCACATCAGGCTCTCTGCTCAATGGGGAGTCTGCTTCTCCCTCTGGCCCTCCCTCATCTCATTCTCTCTCTCTCAGTCTCTCTTTCTCTCAAATAATTGAATAAAAAATATTTTTTTTTAAAAGATTTTACTTATTTATTTGACAGAGAGAGAGAGATATCACAAGTAGGCAGAGGGGCAGGCAGAGAGAGAGAGAGGGAAGCAGGCTCTCTGCCGAGCAGAGAGGCCAATGCAGGGCTTGATCTCAGGACTCTGAGACCATGACCTGAGCTGAAGGCGAGGCTTACCCCTGAGCCACCCAGGTGCCCCTAAATGAATAAAAAATCTTAAAAATAGAAAGAAAGAAAGAAATGAAACCCTGAAGTAAGTCAACAAGGAGAAATGAAAAATCTAAGAATACTGGGGTGCCTGGGTGGCTCAGTGGATTAAAGCCTCTGCCTTTGGCTCAGGTCGTGATCCGGGAGTCCTGGGATTTGAGTCCCGCATTGGGCTCTCTGCTCAGCGGAGAGCCTGCTTCCCCCCTCTCACTCTGCCTGCCTCTCCGCCTACTTGTGATCTCTCTGTGTCAAATAAATAAGTAAAATCTCAAAAAAAGAAAAAAAAATCTAGGAATACTTTGAGACCTCAGTTTTTTCTTTACATACACAAATATCCAAACTCATTGGTTAAAGAGCAGTACCTTAGATTATGTTCCCTTTCTTCAGGTAAATCAGAAACCAGTTACCAGAAAGATATGAAAAATTAGAGAAACCAGAGGGGTTTTTTGGGAGCGCGTGTGTGTGTGTGTGTAATTAATAAATTCTTTCTTTAAATGTGGAAATATGTGATCTGTTCTTCCACTGTGAGCAGATTCTCAGACACAGTCATCTTTAGCATCAAACTACATCAAATTATTCTCTTTCTCTCTCTCTCTCATTTTTTTTCTCCTGCTAACCAAAATTCAAGATAACGCTCTACTTTTCCTAGATGATGTAGAACTTTAGGTCAGACTTCTTTGACAGAGGAGGTTTCTTTCACCTTACCATCGTTGATGGTGAGCTACCAATGGATTAAAGCAGGGACGGCATTAGCGCAGAGGATTCTGGTACTTAAAATAAAAGCAAATTAATCATTCCTTCTTGTACATATCTTTTATCACATTAATGATTCCAGAACCAAGGGAGAAATATGTAATCTGAAAAAGAATAAATGGACTACATACAGTAATCTGCATATAATTCTTTTGCAAATAATATATCTGTTTTAGTACTAAAATGAAGAGAAGCCTGCCAAAAAGACTTGAAACTGATGCACAAAACATTTTCACCTAGAGTTCAAACCTATCTATAGAAGCAGAAATTATTTTGTAATTAAAAAAAATGAGTATAAAACTTACCAACAGGAAATAAGTACTCTACTATAGAGAATTAGCAGAAAATCCAATGCCAAGTGACTCTGTATAAAGACTTCTGACTTTTATAACCTCTTCTGCCAATAATTTTCTTAGTTTAAGCTATTTTCCATCACAGAGTAATTTTTTGTTTTTAAATTAGAAATATTGATAGTCATAGTTAAAGAAGAGTGGATTATTTAAACAAACAAACAAGCAAGCAAACCTTACATTCCAAAATAGTTCAAGAAGGATAACTGGTTTGAATAATGAGATATTCATTTCCAGCAACTTAAAAATAAAATCTAATAAAAGATATTAGAAAACATTAGAAATTAGGAACAATAGGGGCGCCTGGGTGGCTCATTCCATTCAGCGTTTGCTTTCAGCTCAGGTCATGATCCCAGAATCCTGGGATTGAGTCCCGCATCAGATACCTTGCTCAGCTGGGAGCTTGCTTCTCCCTCTCCCTCTGCCGGCCATTCCCCCTACTTATGATCTCTCTCTGTGTCAAATACATAAATGAAATCTTTAAAAAAAAGTTAGGAACAATATTTAGGAAAATAAATTGATTACATTAAGTCATTATGAATTCTGTTTTAAAATGTCTGTCTCATAGGTTTCGATAGATCTTCTCTTGATTTCCCACTAACAAGAGATAGAAACTCTCAATAATACTAAAACAAAACAAATAAACCCAACAAACAAACAAACAAATAAACAACGCTGCCGGTCATGTTCTTTATAAGATTCACTAAGCATGCGATTAATGGTCAGCATATACTTTGCCTTTGTGACCCAGCAAAGTCACCTGCTTGGGGGAAAAAAAAAAGTAGTAGGAAAGAAGGAGGTATTTTATTTCTTTTCTTTCTTTTTTTTTTTTTAAATTATTTGAGAGAGAGAGAGCATGAGAGAGAGCATGAGAGGAGAGAGGTCAGTGGGAGAAGCAGACTCCCTGCTGAGCAGGGAGTCCGATGTGGGACTCAATCCCGGGACTCCAGAATCATGACCTGAGCTGAAGGCAGTTGCCTAACCAACTGAGCCACCCAGGAGCCCCTTTATTTATTTTCTATTCTCTTACCTAAAGCTTAGGAAACTGAGAATTTGAACCATGCACAAAACCGAACAGTGGTCCCCTCACTCACCTTTAAGTATCATGAGGGCATGATATGGACCTGTTTTTGCTGACACTTTATAATCTGCTAGATTATAATCTACTAGATTTATAATCTACTAGAGTGCCAGTAATATATAGGTTAAATATATTTGGAATGAATGAATGAATAATGAATGAAATAGCTAGCAAGGGGGCATCTGGTGGCTCAGTCAGTTAAGTGTATGCCTTTGGCTCAGGTCATGATCGTGGAGCACCCAGACTGATTCCCCCCATCAGGATCACTGCTCAGTGAGCAATCTGCTTCTCCCCCTCCCTCGACTCCTCCCCCTCTTGTGCTCTCTCTCTCTCACTTTTTCCCTAATAAATAAATAAAATCTTAAAAAAAAAAGAAGTAGCCAGCAAGAACTGAAATCCAACAATTAAAGGAACATTAACAAAAATTAACAAGCAAAGAAAAGTTCTTGAGCTAAAATAAGAATTACAGATGTAGGAGCACCTGGGTGACTCAGTTGGTTAGGCATCCCACTCTTGTTTTCTACTCAGGTTGTGATCTCATGGGTCATGGGATCACCCCCCAGGAGGGCTCCACACTCAGCAGGGAATCTGCTTGAGAAGTCTCTCCATCTGCCCCTCCCCTCACTCATGCTTGTGCACATGGGCATCCCCCGCCCCGCAGTGCCTGCCTCTTTTGCTCTTAAATAAATAAATCTTTACAAAAAGATATTTACAGATGTGGACTAAACATTATGGGCTAGTTTGGGGCAGAATGGAGAGGCTCACACCTGTAGATACTCTGTGATTGTTTTAAATTCCAAGAATAAAGAAAAATATTTATAAGAATTGAGGAAAAACATCCTTTTCATAACTTTTCAGTACAGGGGGAACAGACGCTGCTGAGGAGCATCCTAGGATTGGAACTGCTTTGGAAAGGTAGCTAAACATAACTTGGCCAAGAATAGAAGTGAGACATTTACTCTGAGATCTGTCCTACATTCACATAATGGGAGTTTGGTCATAGAGAGATTCCTGGCCTATGAATCATAGGACCATGTTCTTGGCTCAGTTATTTATTAATTAAGCATATCGTTTCTTGGACCTCAGTTTTTTTTAACCTAAACTGTGAAGAGTTTAGACTCCCAAAGGTGTCAATTTGGTGACCTGTGAGCTGAATCCAGCCATATAGTTTTGTTTGGAAAGAATAAAGTAAAACTGTTTTTATTTGTAGAAGATATGTACAGAGAAAATCCAGATGAAACTATAAACAAATTATTAGAACTGATAAGTGAATTTAGCAAGGTTGCATCAGACAAGGTCCATTTACAAAAATAACTAGTGCTTCTACATTTTAGCAATGACCAGTTCTGGGGGGGGGCAGTAAAAAAATTTCTTATCAAACTCTTAGGAATAAGTTTAATTAAAGGGTTATTAAGACTTGCATAATGAAAACTACTATTACTAGAGAAACTAAAGAAGGTCTATATAAATAGACATATTATGTTAATAGATTGAAAAAACTCAGAATTCCTAGATTTTAAGAATCTCCAAGTTTATCCATAGATTCAGTCAAAATCCCAGCACACTATTTTGTAGAAATAGATAAGCTGATTTTAAAATTCACATGGAAATGTGGAAGAACTAGAATAGCCAAGAAAATAATGAAGAAGAAAAATAGTTGGAAGACAACTTGATTTTGAGAAATACCATAAATCCACAAATATTAAATGAGTGTACTATTAGCATAAGAAAAGACAAATCAGCAGACAGAACACAGTTCAGTGATCGATTCACCTACTCGTGGTAAATTCCATTTTGATAAAGGTACCAACGAAATTAAGTAGGAAAATATATTCAGCAAGTGTTGTTGGAAAAATGGGACAGTCTACTGAAAAACAAAGCAAAACAAAACAAACAAAACCTCGACATTCTTCTACCATATATAAAAGTTAATTCAAAGTAGCTCAGAGACCTAAATGTAACATTTAAAAGGATATAGCTCTGAAAGAAAACACAAGAGAATATCTTCTTAACAGAAGAATAAGCAAAGATGTCTTTGGGCATAGAAATCATTAACCACAAAAGAATAAACAGATAAATAAGACTTCACCAAAATGAAAAACTTCTCATCAAAAAGTACTCATAAGAAAATGAAAAGGCAAGATTGGGGGGAGATATTCACAATACATATATCTGATAAATGACTTTCATCCAAAATATAGAAGATATAATATAAATATTATTATATATACAACAGATATATAATAATATAAATATAAAATTTAAAATAGTAAGTCACTTCAATAGACAATTCACAAAAGATATATGATTGGCTAACAAGCACATAAGAAGGAGTCCAACGTCATTCGTAAACAGAATAATGTAATGAAAACCTCAAGAAGGTACTATTTTACATCTATAGAATGGTTTAAAATAAAAAGGTTGATCGCACTAAGTACTGATGACAGTTTGGATCAACTGGAAATGTAATACATTGACAGCATTAAGTGATACAACCACTTTTGGCAAATGAGAATTTTTAATAAAGTTAAACATACATCTTTACTGTGACTCAGAAATTATACCCCCTATAATCAAAGCATATGCCCACAAAGACTTCTATAAGAATGTTCATAGTAACTTTATTCATAATAACTAAAAACTCAAAATGACTCAAATGCTCATCAACAGGAAATCATTAACCTAACTGTGGAATAGCCACCTAATGGAATTTACTTAGAAATTAAAATAGCTATTGATACACACAACAATATGGATATATCTCTAAAATATTATGTTGAGCAAAAGAAACCAGGCAGAATATATATACTTATAATTGCATGTATTTCAGTTCAAGAACAGTAATACTACCCTACAACAGAGGTTAGGAAACTTTTTCTGTAAAGGGCCCAATATTAAATATTTAAGGTTTTGCGCTGATAAATTTTTAGTACATATATTCATTTGTTTTTGCCCAGAAAGCAAACAAGAAGTTTCTGGATCAAAGGAAACTACTATTACTTATAGCAGCAATAATGCATAATCCCCCCCCCCCCCCGCCCTCCCAATCCTATTCCTTTTAGAGCAATGCGATGAATGCCAAAAGTTTAGGCCTGTAATACAAAAAGGAGGTTTTCGTATCACAAGAGAGGAATCCTATAATTATGAATCCGAGAGTTTATACAGAAACTGCTACGCAGCCGCCCTCCACTCCTGAAGGACATAAATCTTACCTCCCTAAGGTACATAAATCTTGACTAGGAATAAAAGAGGAATGTTTCTAGTTTACAATCCTTTGAAATGAAAACAAACAGCTCTCAATTTCGTTTCCCTTTGCAATGTAAATATATACCCTTCAAATGTGACCAGCAAATGTTCCTAGGGAACAAAAGAAGGTGTTCTCTATCTTTACCGCCATGCGGATTTTTCATTGCTCTGGAGGCTGGGTCTCTGCGGGATCACTGAAAAAAAAAAAAAAAAAAAAAAAAAAAAAATGGACTGCCCAAGTATGGGCCACAATGTCTATGTCTCAACTACTCAATATTTCACTTGAGCCATGAAAGCAGTAGTATAAAATACAAAAAAAAAAAAAAAAGTTTGTGTGTGTGTGTGTGACTTTATTCCAATAAAACCTATTTGCACAAACAAGTGGTAGAACATATTTAACTAGTGTGAGCTGTAGTTTGCTAACCCCTGTTTTAGAATGATAGAAACAGTACCAATTTTTCCTCAGGAGTACAGCTGATTGACTGACATGGAGGTCAAGGGAACTTTCCAGACTGGTGGGAATATTCTTCCTCTTGATTTGGGTGATCATTATATGGGTGTATATAATTGTCAAAACTCATCAAACTATGCTGTGCATTGTACTTTCGTAAAATTTACCTGATACAAAAAAATTAAAAAAAAAATCACTACAGATTCCTACAGCTATTAAAAAGATAAAAGGAATACTGTGAACAATTTTATGCCCATTAACTCAACAACCGAGAAGAAAGAGACCAATTCCTTGAAAACCACAAACTAGGGGTGCCTGGGTGGCTCAGTGGGTTACGCCTCTGCCTTCAGCTCTGGTCATGATCTCAGGGTCCTGGGATCGAGCCCCGCATCGGGCTCTCTGCTCAGCTTCCTCCTCTCTCTTTGCCTGCCTCTCTGCCTACTTGTGATCTCTGTCTGTCAAATAAATAAATAAAATCTTAAAAAAAAAAAGAAAACCAAAAAACTGCCAAAATTCAACAAATAGGAAATAATCCAAATAGCCATATAACCATTAAATAAATTTAATTCATAATTTAAAAGCTCCTAAAAAAGGTATTGCCAAGATAAAAATGGTATCACCAGAGAATTCTACTAAATATTTAAAGAAGATTTAACATGAATTCTACACAACCTTTTTCAGAATGCAGAAGAGGAGGAAACACTGCTTAATTTGTTTTATGAGGCCAGTAATTACATCACACCAAAATCAGGCAAAGACAGTATAAACCAAACAAAGCAAAACTATAGACCAATGTTCCTCATATAAGCACAAAAACCTTTAACAAAATATTAGCGAATAGAACTCAGAAATATCTAAAAAGTATTACACCATGATCAAGTAGGGTTTTTTCCCAAGGATGCAAGGCTGATTTAACATCTGAAAATCTATTTTTGTAATCCACCATCTCAAGAACTCCCAAAGCAGTAAAAAATCAATTTGCCCTCAGATTTCATTTTCCAACACTAAATGCTGGTGATGTCGCCTATGTTTAAATGGTAAATAAAATACAATATGTTCCTAACTTGAATTCTTACAGAAAACATATACTTACTCACATGTCCTTACTCACATATCCTTACTCACATGTGCACACTTGACACAAATATCTACTCTTACACACAGATAAATGAAAAAAAGGGAGGATATATTTTTTAAATGGTGATGTTTCTAGATAGTAGAATATATATGGTTTGAATTTTCCATTTTTAAAATATGTTTTCTACATTGGGCCTGAATATTTACAGTCAGGAAAAAAGTAAAGAAAGTAATCGGAAGAGAGGTGCACTGGTATTTCTCCTAAGTAATTTTACTCATTTTAAAAAATCTTGAACATTGTATCAAATACCTCTATGACTAATTTTATAATTTCAAAAAACACTAAACTATTTCACAGATAATTCCCTAAAATTTATGTCTCTATAGGTATATTTGAAAGAACAACGTGTGAGACACTTGACTATTAACAGCTTTAATGACCGACCGCCATACCAGACTTAAACAGATTGCCAGATGGATTAACACTGATTTATTAAAAAAAATGATACAATTTTACAGTATCAACTATTGCAGTCCAGTCATAAGGAATTACCCCTTTAAAATATACTTTAAAAACAACAACTTTTATTATGACAAATTTGGTGTCTTCCATGGATACATGCTATTACAAAAATACAGATGAAAAGTATGTCGGTGGCTATTATTACACTAATATCCAGGATTAATATAATGTCCAGGAATCAGATGCAATTACAGTGAAAGCCCATGGCTTAGATGTGCTACTGGTTTCTTAAATAACCAATCTGAGAAGCTGAACTAGTGAGTTTGGGGCATCTTTACCAAATGGAAATTAATTAACAATTACACATTGATTTCTATTTTAAATGGATGTTAATGAATAAAGCATGTATTTAATGTAATACCACAGAATCCCGGATAACTCTCCTTCCTGGTAAATGTGTTTTATATTTTCAAACAATTCCAACTGTCCCCTTTAAAAACTGTAAATGTGACTTTGATTCCTTGAATGAAGGAAGGTAAAGAGGCTAATAGAAACATAATTCTAAGAGTCTTTCTTTTGTGGATCATATGGTAAGTATACACACACATCAAGGGTATCTCCATTCATCCATCACAGAAGCAGAAGAGCAAAGGGAAAAGAACCACCTGAAAGAAAAACAGAGTTGATACCTTCTCTGCCTGCTTTGAACTGTTGTTATTCTGCCCTAGAAACTCTGCCCCTACTCTATTTGATAAAAATGACATCATCATAAGCTCACACTCTTCCGGGTTTCCCGCGCCCCGGAGAGGGATAAAACCTCTACACTACATTCTGTAGACTCTCCTGCCAGCAGGATTCTAGGCAGAAATACCAATGAGAAGTACTTGCATGAGATTTGTAAGGAAGAAGAAAAGCAAAAGCCATTATCCTTTAGCTTTAGACAGACCCTAGATAGATGAGAGGTAAGGTTTTTGATATCCTGCATATCAGCCACTTTGATGCTATGGATATCTGAGACCTTTGGTGGCGGTTTTCCTACAATTCTTGCATATTCAGATTTCCCCAAAGAGGCCTTCCTGGCCTTCACTCCTACCTTTCTGCAGTTGTGTGAGCCTTTAGTTCCATGTTTGATCCACAAAAGCGGCAATTTCATTCGGTTTGGCCTAAAAAGAATATAAAATGAGAAATTATTTTTAGTAAAAATGTAATAATAACACTGCCCTTCTCCAAATGGGCCATATTTCCATTTTTTTTTTTTTTTATATATTTATTTGACAGAGATCACAAGTAGGCAGAGAGGCAAGCAGAGAGAGAGGAGGAAGCAGGCTCCCCGATGAGTAGAGAGCCTGATGTGGGGCTCGATCTCAGGACCCTGAGATCATGACCCGGGCCGAAGGCAGAGGCTTAATCCACTGAGCCACCCAGGCACCCCGGGCCATATTTCCATTTTAAACAAAAGGCATGGAAAACATGTATTTCTTTCATGTGGGAAAGCATGTCTGCAAAAGGTATAATTCTAACATCCTATGCATATCTTCTGTTATGGTAGAAGCTTTCTTCTGTAATTGGCCTCCACAGCTCTTGATGAGCTTGGATCACTTACCTCCTATTTGCATACTTCAGTCTTGCCCTGGATTCTAGAATAGCCCAGGCTTGATGACAAATGTGCTTATGTTACTTTAGTCACGCATGGGTACCCCTCTGCACAGCTCACACTCCTTATTTCACCAACTGAGCCACTTTCTTCTTAATTGTCCTCTTCTAATAAGTCTAAAACCCTGTCATTTATTGAGGTCCTGGCTACTCGTGGACAAACCCAGAAACCATGTGACTGGGTTCCAGGGTATTGATCCTCTGAGTCCCTGTCGCTTTGCTCTGCCTATCAGGACACCATTTTATTCTTATTTTTTTTTCCATTTTGGATTTCACATTGTTGATGGTCATATTGAATGGTGATGAAATATTGCTATACTATTGTGCACAGTGCTGAGCATACTTCATTAATATTAAATGAAAGACTAAATGAAAAAATGAAAGACTGTTCAGAGAAGGCCCAGGTTAATGGGAAACTGGTGTAGGAACCTAAAAATATCTAGATAGAGCCTTTTAAAACACATTTACCTCAGGGATTTAGTTCATGCAGGCGGTTAATTGAGGTTTAGCCCAAGTCTTTGCCTCCTTGGTCAAAACTAACTCAAGATAGAGGTTAATTTTTTTTCCATGAAAAAATACAGACTTGGGCAGACAATGTGAAGTAGTATGTATCGTCTTCACCCATATGGCTAAAGCTGGCTGAGCATACTCTACGCTCCGTTTTGAAGCTTGCAGGAGAGAGGGAAAAATGGAAGGAAACCAGCTTTCTTTTTTAGATAGCTTGACCTGGGAGTTTCATATATATATATATATATATACCACTTCTGCTCATCTCCCAGTGGCCACTGTCATATGACCACACTCATCTTAAGAACTTAAGAAAGTTATTTCCAAAGGTAGTGTCATGTGCTAAGCTCAATTAGATATTTATTACAAATGTGAAGAAAGAGTCCTGGGGGGTACTATCCGCAGGGTCTGACAGACACTGGAATTTGAATTCAGCCTAGGTGAAACCAAAGGCTTGTTTGTTCTATCATGCTATTGTGCTAGCTTAAGAAGATATAAAAATTTTAAACAGAGATCTAATATAGTCATATTTGTATTTTGATGAGCACTTTGAAGAAATTAGAAAGATGTAGGGGATACATTAGGAAGTTAAGGCAACCAGTGATGGCTTATAAAGCAATAGTTCTCAATCTTTTGGGTTTTAAGACCTCTTTACACTCTTAAAAATCATTGATGACCTCAAAGAACTTAGGGTTATCTGGGTTATATCTACTGATCTTTACCATATTAGAAACAAAAAGTGAGGAAATTCTCAAGCACAAGAGCGTACAAACACATGTGCTGTTAGTCATTAGACTAATGGTGTCACCACATGTCATGTAACTTCTGGAAAATTCTGCTGAACATTTGGAAGACAGTGAGAGTAAAATAGGCAAATAATATCTTAATATTATTATGAAATCATTTTGACCTCATGACCCTTTGAAAGAATCTTGGAGACCACCAGTGTTCCCTGGAATACACTTTGAGAAACAGTGACTTACACTAAGGTCATATCAGCAGAGATATCAAATAAAAATAATTAAAAGACCTTACAGGAATAGAAATGACAAGATTTAGTGTCCTCCTTCCATAAGATATAATTTAGAAACACAACCTCCCATTAGCATAGTTACTGTTTTAAAGCTAAACTTTAAGGAATACTGTGTTAAGTGCTTGAAATACTTAATTTTATTTAATCTACCTAAACTACCTAATCTACCTAAACCTTATGATATGGTATTATAAATTTTTTCCATAGCCAATATGTGTAATGAATGTCATATAATTGTGTGTAGTGAACAGTGTATACTTTCCTGGCGGACCAGAACTGGAGTTCTTTTAAGCAAGTGAAGTTTTGAATAAAAGCTGGCCGGTGCTTCCCTGTATCTTCAGGGAAGTTTTGTTTTGTTTTCTTTTGTTTTCCATAGCAAGCCCAAGAGAATCTGGTCTCTGTTGCTTCTTCAGAGAATTAACTTCTGTATTTTTTTGGTTCTGGTTCTGACACTGTTCTTGTTCTGATTATTCAACACTGCTTACTGCTCAACTTTTGTTCCATCTGTTTCTTCTGACTCTATCTTTAACCTAGATTCCATTCTTACTACTCAGCCAAACTGAGTTACTCAACACCTGTTCCAGCCTTTGTCCTGTTTGTAACCCCCTCGTTCTGGTATGTAAACTTAGTTTCCTATATTCCATTGGCAATCTCGCTCAACTACCTCAGATATTTGGGATTTTTCTTTGTTATTATTTGCAAGGTGATACCACAACTATCTACTGCTCACAGTTGTCCCAGGGTTAAACCTTCAGTTTTTGGCATTTGCCTTTCTGGGTCATTCACTAGAGGGAGGATACTACCAGAGGAGAAAATGGAGCAAGACCGAGAGGCACATGCTCTATAGAAGAAAAAAAACTGTTTCTTTTGACCTCTAGGAATTGCCAGTAGAGTATCTGAATGTTTTGTTTGTTTGTTTGCAAAGTACATTAATCATAATTATATGTTATAACTATGAACTATATTACTGAGATCAGATTTTGCTGGATGTTTGAAGTGATAGTGTTACTTAGAGACAGGCTTCCAGAAACAATGTCTTTATATAGCAATTTAAGAAAAGTAGCCACTTCCTCAGATAGTGATCAAAGGAAGGTTACTCAGAATACTTGCTTTCTTTTGGCAATAGAAAATGTGTAGGCTCTTAAAAAAAGTTACCAAAACATCACTATCACAAATAAATAAATAAAAAATAATTCAATAATCAAATACCCAGTTAGTATTCCTGTTTCTCTGGTTATCAACTTATAAGGTGATTACATTTTTTGTTCTATACATTTTGTTTACTGGAATCAAGATCCACATAAGCCCACATTTTGCAATTGTTTGACCTCTTAACATCTCTTCAAGTCTATAGATTCCCCCTTTCTCTCTCTTTTCCCCTTACATTTGTTCATTAAAAAAACCAGGTAGTTTTCTTTTTTAAAATTTTATTTATTTATTTGTTTATTTATTTATTTTTAAAGTAATCTCTATACCCAAAGTGGGGCTCAAACTCATGACCCCAAGATCAAGAATCTCATCCTCTCCTGACAAAGCCAGCCAGGAACTGGCTATTCCCAGGTAGTTTTCTTATAGATTTTCCCACTATCTGGATTGTGCTGGTTGCATTCCTACGGTCTCCCCTGTTTTTCCTGTGTATCTATTGTTAGATCTAAATGCTTTATCAGATTACTTCAGAGATGGTGTTGTGTACATCCACAGGAGTTATATCTGATTGCAAGTCTTTGTATAATTTTAGCTATTGACGATCATTTTTTTCAGATTCATTAACTAATTAGGGCTTACAAAAAATAGTACTCTAATTCTAAAAACCATTTTATTTAATAGTAGGGACACTTTCATAAAGATAAGTTTCCCATCATAAACTAATTACCCTGAAGTATAGTTACTTAAAGAAAGGCAGAATAAATGCATGATTGTCCCCTCTCTGCTAGAGGGAGCCTATTCAGCTTATTTCCTGAATCCTCAACAAGGCCCTTTTAGTCACCGATAGTAGCTTCTTTGCATTCTGGTATAACAAGAAATCTGGTCTTACTCTGGATCTTTCAACACTAGACCCGGAGGCTTTATTTCTCCAAAAATCCTTGGCTCCTTTTAGGAAAAATTTATAATAGTGACCACAGTAGGGACACTAGGGTTGTTCAGAGCTACTGAATTGGTCATTGTCTCTAGATCTTTTCAGTGTATAGAATTAGGAAATAATAAGTTTTGTTTGATGGTTTTGAAGATATAACACATCAAGAAACTAGAAAAAGAAGAGCAAATTAAACTCAAAATAAGCAGAAGAGAAGAAAAAATAAGAATTGGAATAGAAATTAATGAAATTGAAAAGCAGGAAATCAATAGAGAAAATCAATGAGGCTGAAAACCGATAACTGGTTCTCTGATGAGATCAGTAAAACTGATAAGCCTTTAGCGAGATAAAGGAAAAAGAAAGAGGACACGAATTACTAATAACAGAAATGAAATAGTGGACATCCCCACATACCCCATTGACATTAATAGGATGATAAAGGAATACTATGAATAGCTATAATACTATGCCTATAAATTTGATAACCTAGATGAACTAGACCAATTCTTTGAAAGACACAATCTGTCAAAACTCACACAAGAAGAACTAGACCATTTAAAAAGGCCTATATTATAAACTGAATAATTGATTAATGACCTTCCAAAAGAGAAAGCACCAGGCCCAGATGGGTTCACTGGTGAAATCTACCAAACATTTAAGGAAGAAATTATACCAGTTCTATACAATCTCCTTCATCGCTTTTCGGCATTTTGGCTAAGATCAAGTGTATACAATCTCCTTCAGAAAATAGAAGTTGAGAGAATAATTTCTAAATCATGCCATGAGACCAGTATTAAATACCAAGGGATAAAATATGCATAGTATATTCTTTGTGTTATGAATGCTGTAGGATTTATGGGGATGAGGTAGAGGTTAGTTTTATAACAGACACTTATTACTTTTTTCCCAAAGTGGGGAAAAGAAACATTTACTGGAAAAAAGAAAGACCATTTACTGAACTTGCAATTTTGGCCAAGATAAAGGTTAAATACTACATATCATATAATAAATCTTCATGATATGTAATTGCTTATAGCAGTTATGACACACTAAATTAAATATTTGTGTAATTAATTTTTGCAAATCCTTTTGTAGTAATTACTTTGTACTAGGTACTGTCCTAAGAACTTATACATAATGTTCTACAACTAGGTCAGAAGTTAACTTGATTTTTTTATACAAATTCCTTTGATTAAATTTAAGGTTTTTCTCTTTGTTGGCAGATTTTTAAACATTGATGGATATTAAATTTTGTTAAGTCCTTTGTCCACATCTATTAAGTGGATCATAGATATTTATTTTGTTAATATCATGAATTACATGGTTTATTCTTTTTCTTTAAATTTATTATTTTTTTCTTTTATCCTTTGACCTTCTCTGCACATTCCTCCCTTCCTTGACCCTCTGCTTCTGACAACCACAAGTCTATTCTATCTATGACCTTGTTGTTTGTTTGTTTGTTTTTTGAGTTCATGTATAAAAGAGAGCATATGGTCTTTCTCTGTCTTATTTTACTTAGCATTACACCCTTGAGGTCCAACCATATTGTAGCAAATAGTAAAATTTCATTCATTTTTATTGGTGACTAATATTCCATAGTGTATACATACCCTGTCTTCTTTATCCATTCATTTATCAATGGACATTTAAGTTGTTTCCATATCCTGGCTATTGTAAATAATGTTGTAATAAACTTGGTGTAATTATCTTTTCAAGTTAGTTTCAAGTTAGTGATTTTGTTTCTTTGGAAAAATACACACAAGTAAAATTGTTGGGTTATATGGTAATTCTGTTTTTAATTTTTTAAGAATCTTCCATACTGTTTTCCATAGTGACTGCACCAATTTACATTCCCATTAGCAGTGCACAAGTGTTCTCTTTTTTCTACATCCTTGCCAACACGTGTTGTTGTTGTTGTTGTCATTGCTGTTAATTTTGGTAATAGCTATTCTGACATGTGTGAGATGTTAGCTCATCATGGTTTGGATTTGTATTTCCTCGATGATTAGTGATATTAAGCATCTTTTCATTTACTTGTTAGCCACCTGTACAGCTTTAGAAAAATGTCTATTCAGATCTTATGCCCATTTTTTAACTGGATTTTTTCCCCCTTGAGTTGTATGTGTTCTTTACATATTTTGGATATTAACTTCTTATCAGATATATGATTTGCAAATATTTTCTCCCATTCTGTAAGTTGCCTTTTCATTTTGCTGATGGTTTCTTTGCTGTGCAGAAGCTTTTTACTTTGATGTAGTCCTACTTTATTTTTCCTTTTGTTGTCTTTGCTTTTGTGTCAGATTCAATAGATTCCCCAAGAACTATGTCAAGGAGCTCCCCACCTATGTTTTCTTACAGGAATTTTATGGTCTCAGACCTTATGTTCTTTAATTCATTTTGAGTAATTTTTGTATATGGTATAAAATAGTAATCCAGTTTCATTCTTTTGCACGTGACTGTCCAGTTTTCCCAATAACATTTACTGAAGACTGTATTTTGCTGCCTGCCTATTCTTGGCTCCTTTGTTGTAAGTTAATTCACCATATATATGTAATTTATTTCTAGGCTATCTGTTCCATTGATCTCTGTGTCCGTTTTTACATCAATACCATAGTGTTTAATTATTAAAGCTGTGTAATAAAGTTTGATGTGAGGGGACTATTGCTCTTCTTTTTCAAGATCACTTTGGCTATTTGGGATCTTTTGAGCTTCCACAAAAATTTTAGCATTGTTTGTTCTGTTGCTGTAAAAAATGACATTGGAATTTTGATATGGGTTGCACTGAATTTATGGACTGCTTTGAGTAGTATGGACATTTTAACAATATTAATTCCTTCAATCCATGAGCATGAAATATCTTTCCATTTATTTGGGTCTTCTTCAGTTGCTTTTGTTAATATTTTGTAGTTTTTAGTATACAGGTCTTCACCTCCTTGGTTAAATTTATTCATAGGTATTTTATCCTTTTTGATGCAATTATAAGTAGGATTGTTTCTTAATTTCTCTTTCTGGTAGTTTGTTATAAGAGTATAGAAATACAACAGATTTTGTATCCTGTAACATTTTTGAGTTTCTGTATTGGTTCTAAGAGGTTTTTTTTTTTCTTCATATATAACTTTTGGCTCCCCCAAAACTTAATTACTAACAGCCTACTGTTGACTGGAAGCTATACCAATGACATGAACAGTTGATTGACACATATTTGGTATTTTACACATTTTGTGTACTTATTCTTATAACACAGTAAGCTAGAAAAGTTATTAATAAAGTCCTAAGGAAAATAAAGTACTGTGTTTATTGAAAAAAATCTGTGTAGAAGTGGACCCATGCAGTTCCAATTGGTGCTGTTCAAGACTCAACTGTATACCACTCTTGTGAGTGATACCGAGTATATCATCCATGTGTGGGGACAGAGTATATGGGAAATCTCTGTACTTTCCACTCCATTTTACTACCCTGTAGTTGCTCTAAAATATCAAGTCCTTTTTTTTTTTTTTTAAAGATACATGCTGAGTTAACACTGATACTTTTAATTCAAATTGAGAGCCACTGGATACTTACTGAACCTATTGATTTTGTATCTTTACATCTTTTCTCTCATGCTGAAAATCCTGGTTCTTAATGACCTCAGTACAATTATTCATTTGCTTTATTCTGCACTACACACAAAGCTATCTCAGAATAATACCAACAGAATCGACAATAGCATAATTCATAAAAGACATGTTTGTAGATCTTTTTTTCCCCAGTAGGGAGCTATTATTGCATTTTTATGTCACTTTAAATCGTTTCTGTATAGTTAGGCTACCAACTGAATACACATTTAGATTTATTTTATATAACTTTTGGTTTAAAATATTTACCTTTCAAAGTTAAACTGAGAAAAAAATATGTTCAAAGAAGTCAAACTTCTATCTCTGCCCTTCCTATCCTTATTTTTTTCTTTTCCACCTGTCCTCTCTACCTCTTTTTCCTTAATTCCCCTATATAAAAATAAAATTTTAGTCTCAACTGGGACACTTTTAAGAGTGAAAAGGGGTTATAGTAACAATTACACCTTGGAAACAAATATAAATGGGGACTATTTGAGCAGAAGTGGCGATATGTGTCATTGTATCTTGAAGACACCATTTACATTTGTTTTCCTTTCATTTTAAAAAATATAGGCATATACATTAAATAGAACCATATCACACTGTGATTATATGACTGCTTTTTAATCTACGAATGGAAATTTTGTGTTCAATCTATATAATGTAAATATTCATATCCTTACTCTCCTAAAGTAAATGGTGGTGGATTATACGCACTCTTCCTCACTTCACTTTTCCACTTAATATATACTGGAGATATTCCCTAGTAGTAGATAAAGACAGTCTCCATTGCTCTTACAGGGGCACAGTCTATGTTGTATAAATGGATCATAGTTTATTCAGTCAGTCAAAGTTTATGCACTCTTGGTTGACAGTTATTTACATATTTTTGGTTTTAAAAATAGTGATGGAAAAAACAAATAAAAAATAAAAAATAGTGCTGGAATCAATAGCCTTGTACATAATAATGTTCTTTCACATTTTTGCCAGTGTCAATTTTGGGATAGATTTCTAGAAAAGGAATTGCATACAATCAATAATGTGTATGCAGTTTTGCTAGGAGTTGCCAAATCCTTCTTTCCAGAGATTGTACTTTTTGCCTTTGCACACTAGTAATGTGTGAGAGGTCTATACACTCACAGCCTTGCGAGTAGGTATGAGGTCAAACTAGGCATTTGTTAATTTGATGTACATCATATTCCTTATTTCTTTTTAAAAATTTTATTTATTTATTTTAGAGACATAATGAGCAGAGGGAGTGGGAGAGAGAGTCTCAAGCAGACTCCATGCTGAGCACAGAGCATGATCTCATGACCTGAGCCAAAATCTAGAGCTGGATGCTCAACTGACTGAGTCACCCAGGGGCCCCCACACCATGTTCTTTAATTTCACTGTGACTTTCTACATGCTGTGCTCTCTTTTAGAGCACTTTCTACTTTGCTCTGTACCTAATGAACTTAATAAATCTTAAAAAAAGAACAAATTATACCTGAGATAGTATTTATTTTTATATCTGAATATAATATTCTTTTCACTTTTTTTCTATTTTTCTCACCTGTGATCACATTACTGCTTTTATTATATTAATTTACCCAGTATGTTATAAAACGTACACTCTTTCAAGGTTTTATTCCATGTGTGTTGTGCATATTAACTGCTCATGTCTGCAAAATACACTCACTCCTAAACTAAATTATTCTACAACTAAGTGCCATATACATAAGCTTAGCGATATCTATGTGCACACAAATATATACATGTATCCTTTATTTCTAATTTAATTTAATTTTTTTCAGTGTTTCAAAATTCATTGTTTATGCACCACACCCAGTGTTCCATGCAATACATGCTCTCCATAATACCCATCACCAGGCTTACCCAACCCCCCTCCCCACCTCCCCACCCAAACCCTCAGTTTGTTTCTCAGAGTCCACAGTCTCTCATGGTTTGTCTCCCCCTCTGATTTCCCCTATCTCACTTCTCCTCTCCATCTCCCAATGTCCTCCGTGTTATTCCTTACTCTCCACAAGTAAGTGAAATCATATAATTGACACTCTCTGCTTGACTTATTTCACTCAGCATAATCTCTTCCAGTCCCTTCCATGTTGATACTAAAGTTGGGTATTCATCCTTTCTGAGGGAGGCATAATACTCCATTGTATATATGGACCATATCTTCTTTATCCATCCATCTGTTGAAGGGCATCTTGTTTCTTTCCACAGTTTGGTGACCGTGGCCATTGGTGCTATGAACATTGGGGTGCATATGGCCCTTCTTTTCACTACATCTGTATATTTGGGATAAATACCCAGTAGTGCAATTGCAGGGTCCTAGGGTAGCTCTATTTTTAATTTCTTAAGGAATCTCCACACTGTTTTCCAAAGTGGCTGCACCAGTTGCATTCCCACCAACAGTGTAAGAGGGTTCCCCTTTCTCCATATCTTCTCCAACACTTGTTGTTTCCTGTCTTGTTGATTTTGGCCATTCTAACTGGTGTAAGGTGGTATCTCAATGTGGTTTTGATTTGAATCTCCCTGATGGCTAATGATGAACATCTTTTCATGTGTCTGTTAGCCACTTGTATGTCTTCTTTGGAGAAGTGTGTGTTCATGTCTTCTGCCCATTTCTTGATGTGATTGTCTGTTTTGTGTATGTTGAGTTTGAGGAGTTCTTTATAGATCTTGGATATATCAGCCTTTTGTCTGTAGTGTCATTTGTGAATATCTTTTCCCATTCCGTGGGTTGCCTCTTTGTTTTGTTGATTGTTTCCTTTTCTGTGCAGAAGCTTTTGATCTTGATGAAGTCCCAAAAGTTCATTTCTGCTTTTGTTTCCTTTGTCTTTGGAGACATATCTTGAAAGAAGTTGCTGTGGCCATGTTGAAGAGGTTACTGCCCATGGTCTTCTCTAGGATTCTGATGGATTCCCTCACATTGAGGTCTTTTATCCATTTCGAGTTTATCTTTGTGTATGGTGTAAGAGAATGGTCGAGTTTCATTCTTCCACACATAGCTGTCCAATTTTCCCAGCACCATTTATTGAAGAGACTTTTTTCCATTGTATATTTTTTCCTGCTTTGTCAAAGATTATTTGACCGTAGTGTTGAGGGTCCATATCTGGGCTCTCTACTCTGTTCCACTGGTCTATGTGTCTGTTTCTGTGCCAGTACCATGCTGTCTTTGTGATCACAGCTTTGTAGTAAAGCTTGAAATCAGGCAACGTGACGTCCCGCGCTTTGTTTCTTTTTCAACATTTCCTTAGTAATTCAGGGTCTTCTCTGGTTCCATATAAATTTTAGGATTGTTTGTTCTAGATTTTTGAAAAGTGCTGGTGGAATTTTGATCAGGATGGCACTGAAAGTATAGATGGCTCCGGGCAGTATAGATATTTTAACAATGTTTATTCTTCTGATCCATATATACATGCATCCTTAATAAATGATTGAAAAACAAAAAGTTCTAGACACTTTAAGATTGCTAGTTATACCATTTGGATGGTGTAGAAGGAGTGGCAGAGAGAGAAATATTTGCTGTGTTGTTCACCTATTGGACCCTCCACAGTTAGGCAAGGCTGTGCCTCTAATTCTGGACAATGGCAAGTGAGCAGAAATATGGTATGCTATTTCTAGATTATGGGAAGAGTATGAGTAATTTCTTACTTCCCTCTTTTCCTTCTATGAAAACTGGGGAGGCATTGTGACACTATGCAGGTATAGTGTAGTGAGATCTCTGTCCATTTGCATCCTGAATGACTATGTGGAGCAGGGAAACTTACTGACATGCATAGGATATGGAACAAGAGGAGAAACAACTTCTTTTTGTATTAAACCACTGAAGTTTTGTGGTTTTGTGTGAAGTTTCTATAACACAGCTCATTTCTTCATACACCAAGTAGAAGTTTGTGGTCCACAAACTTGGTGTATGAAGAAATGAGCTATGTTATAGAAGAAAACGCTTAAAATATTAGTAAAATAATAACATCTTTAAGGTGATTTTTGAATTATAAAGGAACAGAGATAAGGTAATAGATCCTGAAATAGCTTTGAAATGTTTATTACTTTATTTTTTAAAAGATTTTATTTATTTATTTCACAAAAAGAGAGAAAGAACATGCACAAGCAGGGGGAGCAGCAGGCAGAAGGAGAGGAAGCAGGCTCCCCAGTGAGCAGGGACCCCATCGCAGGGCTTGGTCCCAGGATCCTGTGATCATGACCTGAGCTGAAGGCAGACAGTTAAACGACTGAGCTAACCAGGTGCCCCTAGATTTGATTTTAAATATAATACCTAGAGTTCTCCATTTTATTTTAAGTGAAATTAGGATATGACATGATCTAAAATATTTTAGAAGACTACTTTGTTTCCTACATGGGGAATGACTAAGAGGACACCATTAGTGGACACTGGGAGAATAGTCAGGAGGCTCCAGGTGGTAACCTGGACAGGTGTGGATGGATTTGGAATATCCCTGGGGAATGGAACCCTCAGAACTTGCTGATAGATTGGATGCAGGGAATGAGGAGGATGATCCCTAGCCTTCTGGCAAAAATAGCTTCATGGAAAGTGATGACATTTATTGAGATGAGGAAGAGGAGGAAGAGCAGGTTTGAAAGGAAACCATGCACTTCACTTTGGATGAGTGAGGAGTGAGATGCCTCTGGGACACCGAATGTTAACTGGACGGTTGACCACACGAGTCTGAACTCAAGAAGAGATGTGAGCCAGAAATATAAACTGGAAGCTATCCCCATGTAGGTAGCAGATAAAGCTATAAGAATAGATGAAGCAGCTAGGGAGAGCGTGAAGATAGAGAGCAGAACAGCAGACAAGGAATAGTAGTTGTGTTACAAATGTTTCCTATTACATAAAATGAAATATTTCAGGAGGATTTGCCACATATTAATTAATAATTTGTAAGGAAATTTGGTTGTATTTACAATATATTAGCATCAGCAAAGGAATAAGCAGAAAATGTTAGAGGAAAGTGTGTCTCTTCAATGGCAATCTGTGATGGGAAGATAGAAAGCTCTAACCAGCTCAAAAGCTTTTTTGTTTTGTTTTAACAAGACTAACTGAAACATGTTTCTATTTTAAAGACAGTAGTGTGAAGAAGGCTGGCATCATTACTTTTTGGATGTTTAAGTTTGAAATCTATAATATGGCAGAACTCATTTCATCCCACAAATAAAAGTGACTACGATGGAGGAAAAATCTTGGTGTGTCTAGATACAACTTAAATATTAAGATACTCTTAAGACAGTAGTAAGGTGATAAAAATTTATAGTACTAGGAATATACATTCTATTACCTGATAGTTTATGGCTACCTGGATAGACAGATTAAAGGTAATGTGAGAACAATAGATGGGATTTCCAATTGCAGACCCAAGGTGCAATTTTATAGACATATAGACTCTCAAATCTCTAGGGAGAAATGTAGAAAAATAAAAACTTACCGAAGTAAAGCTATGTGCATCTTACATTATTATGGCAACAAATCGATAATGGTATTACAATAAAATCTGGTGTAATCACATTTTCCTTCTTTGGTATTGCAGCATTAATCTCTGTCTCATGGGGGGTGGGACAGAGCAGAGGGTATGTAAAGGGATGCAGAATATTTTGTCTGTTACAACCAAGGTAGTGAGGCTAGTAATTACTGAAACGTTTTTGTTTGTTTGTTGTTTTATTACTTCTCAATTGCTTGTTGCTTTTTTTCAGCCCCTTCAACAGTTTAAGTACTGACATCTGGGAGCCCCCAATTCCACGCCAGTGTTATTGGTATTAGGCATTCTAAAAATTTCCCTTCATCCTCTCCCTGAACATTTTTACTAGCCTAAAAGCTTAGAGCATCCAGGCCTAGCTTTGACACTGACGTAACTGAATAAGCATAAACTGGTACTGCCTGAGCCTCAGGCTGAGGGGTCACAAACGGGCTGAGGGTTTCTCTCTTGTCACCTCAGTAGAAGTGTGGCAGAACAGAAGCATTTACAGCTGGTTTCCCTCGTGCTATTTTGTCTGTAGTCAAGAACATATCCATTAGTTTACAGAGAAAGAAAAGGATTTCTAAAGCTATTAAAAAAATCAAATCCAACTAAGATTTTATTTTAGTACCTTCCAACTGCCTTGGATAAATTCATTAGCTCTTGTTATGATGTTAAATTTATTATTCTCTACACAGTCTATGGCATGGATTTCCAATTTTTGTTGATTGTCTTAAAAGTTCTCATCAGGCACACAAAATGTAGTCACTTGTATGGTAACGGATGTTAACAAGACTTAATGTGGTGATCATTTTGTAACATATGCAAATATTGAATCATTACGTTGTATACCTGATATTAACATGTTACATATCAATTCTATCTCAGTTAAAAAGTATTGAGTGTAATTTGCAGGAATAGTGGCTCTAAATATGCAAAGATCTTTATAAACAAACACTCCATTGGAAACAAGTATCTCTAAAAGACACGTCCAGTGTATTGTCAACAGCACACATATTTATTTTTACTATATTATGGCCCGGTGTTCAAAAACACATATTAGTAAAATGGGGTGGCATAACCATAGAAGTAAACTCTTACACCGTAATCAGCACAAACATTCACCGAGACCAAACACGCAAAACATTTTTCAAGTGAATATTCCTTCTGAGAAGTGGAGATGAGAACTAGAAGTACCCTGCTAAACATTCAGGTAATAGTCAATCCTATCAACTAACTGTTTTACGATTCTAGGAAAGAGTAGGATATCTGGAATACTTGTAATACCTGGAGAGGTTCCAAATTGCCACATGATACCAAATCATCACACGGACAACAGTATCTTATTTCTAGAAACAATCAAATGAAGTCTATGCCAGCAGTTAGTATCACATCTATTTTAAGCCTTCTGTAAACAATTTCCGTAATCTTTCCTGAACCTGCTTCTACGGCATTCATTAGTATTCCTTTTCTGTCGGGCATCTGGTGCTTCTGTGATAGATATTAAATACCTTAAGGCAGGCAAATCTCACCAGTATGCTGCAAGCAGATGCAGAGGCTCATGTAAGCCAAAGAAGCCTGTAGGCAAAACCTCAAAGACTGATAGGTCACAGCTGCTGGTTCAAGGCTAGACTGTTGGTGAAGCGAGGCTCAGTGCCAGTGTGTTGTCCCCACTCAAACGCATGAGCCACACAATCCTTAAGATGATAAGGCTGGATTCTCAAAGTGCTTCTCCTCACTCCAGATGGGAGTCTGAAATTGCCAATGACTTGCACATTTTAGATGCTTAAGCCTAAGCAAGACACTGAGGTGAGCATATTGGATAACTGCAGTTGACACTAGTAGGAAGAAACAGTACTCATCTATCCACTCAGCACATTTATTTGTTATGTAGTTCCTAAACATCGATGATAGGCCATGCTATCTCATTCTCAAATGACCGTAATCCTTCTCTGAACCTCCTGGTTTCCAAACTTTGGAGAGAAGTAAAATGCCAATGGTCTTCACATCCTTGTCATCAGATATAAAGCTAGAAGGAATCAAAATTTATAATCCTAGAAAAGCTTTGGAAATTCTTAGCATATTTAATAAAGAATCTTTCTTCCTGGCTTATTGGGAGAAATGCTTGATAGTTTATCCAAAGATGCAAAGGCAAATTCCAACTGCATTTTAAAAAATTTATTTCTCAGGTTTGTGTGTGTGCGTTTGCTATCTAGATCCCTATTCTGAGCTATTTACCTGAAAAAGTTAATAATAAGGGTAGTGATAAAGCATCAAAACAATTGTCCAGCTTGAGATGTAAGTTGGTACCCTTAGAACAATCAACTTTTTAAAGTATCTTAGTATAAAGAAATATGCTTTGTATATTAATATGCACACATTGAATTTTAACACGTCTATTATATTGTATACAATGAACTGTATTACATAAGGCAATTGAGAAACTTTAGCTTACATAGCAGAATGTTTCCTTAGTGAACGAATTAGAATAATTAATTTTTTTCAGCACATATAGTGTCTTGATCAGCTGCAAGGTGTCATAAGTAATTACTCACTGATGTAGTAGACAAAGTACCAAAACATGTGGAAGACTTGCCTTTAAAATACCTTAGAGGTGGTTCAAGATTATCTCCCTATTGACATCTCTTGAGTCAAGTGTTGGCATGTGTTTTCTGGAGTGTGAGAAAAGGAGTTGAAGGAACTGGACAGAGTGCGATACACATGTGACTCTTCTCATTTGTGTCACAAGGTAAAAAGGCTTGAGAATTGTTGGTTTAAACAAAAGGAGAAATAGACTAGTATAATTAGGGTGGCCAGCTAACTTCTCACATAAACTGGGACACTTCTAAGAATAAAAGGGGGAGCTATTTTTAATTACACATGGTTGTAAATAGGAACTTGAGCTGTGAAGTTAGGAAAAACAAGGTTCAAATCCCAATCCTTCCACTTATTAGCCATATGACTTTGGAACAGTTATGCTCTTTTCTATCAATACAATGGGGCTTACTAATTGCTATCTCATAGAAGCAGTATCAGTCAGGTTCCAAGCAGAAGACAGAAACCTCACAGTTACTTGAATAGAGTGAGTTTAACATAAAAAAAAAATTATTAGCTGTACCAGGAGATTGAAGTTAAGACAAGATCAGTTAGGGAGTAAAACAGGACTCTACAGAGCCCAGTGACGGCAGTCAGAAGGAGCAGCCACCGCGCGAGGGCTGAGATAGAGCACCCGAGGAAGAACAGTAGAATGGCTGCCAAGTGGATTGAGGGGTTACCAGAGAAAGCCGTCCACAAGGAGGTGCTTCTCCCTTGGGGCTTGGCTGTGAAGCTGTCTGACTGACTGGGTGCTGGGGAAAGGTTGTGGCCACCAGGGTGGCAGCGGCAGCACTAGCAGGAGTCAGGAGCTAGGGGAGGCACGCTCACGGTGAGGCGCTCCTGGCAAGGAGAGCTCTCCGGACCCAGCAAGAGAAGCATTCCTTCCTTCTTCAGTGCCCCCCCAACCCTGCTGCTGACAAAGTTCAACTTGTGTTATTTTGTAAAGGAAAAAATATTTGAGGAGTTCAGCTCTATTTTTTTACAACGGAGAATGAAGGGTAGATTTGGGAGTTGAGAGGCAATGAATTGATAAACAGCACGAGCACACAAATGATATGAGGTATCGCAGTAACCATGTTTAATATGTTAACATTAAACATATGGAGCACAGTGCCAAGCATATGGTAAGTAGTTAATGTATGTCACACCATTATTACATTTTCTATATATCTATATATATCTATATATTATATTATTACATGTTCTATATATCTCATTCTAGTTTAATGTTTTGGTTTTTTTTAAGATGAATTTATTTTAGAGAGAGAGAGAGCACAAGTGAAGGGGAGGGACGGGAGGAGAGGGGGAGAGAGAGTCTCAAGCAGACTCTCCCCACTGAGTACAGAGCCTGATGGGAGGCTCAGTCTCACCATCCTGAAATCAGGACCCTGGGCCGAAACCAAGAGTCAGACACAACCCACTGAGCCAACCAGGCACACTCAAGCTTAGGGTTTTTAACGTTTAAACAAAACATATTTCTTCATTAATAAAGACACTTTCACCTTCCTTTTGTATCAGGATAGAACTGTCCTGCCATCTCATTAATTCTCAGTGCTCTTGGGAAGCAGAGTATGGGATTATCTGTGCCATTTTATATCACCTTTAGTTCTCATAATTGAGTTAATATGTTATTAAAAATGAGTTTCCTATTTTTTATTTTTCTTACTGTTAGCAAAAAGATTAGCAATTTTTTATTCTGAATCATACTATTTTGTTAATTTGGTGCATGGTTTTTTTGTATGCTTTTTTTATTTATGCCTTTATTCTCCACTATAGTATGTTCTAGCATCCCAGATCACTGATTTAAAGGTTAAACATTAAGGTTTTGTATTTATTTCATTTGTCACATCTACATCTCTATTCTTGACTGTTTTCTAAATCCAGTCTTCATTTGTTGTAATAGTTGAGTCCCACACTGTGTTTATTTAGTATTTCTACTCGGAAATAGTCTTTTATACAAATTAGTATATCTTGACCTCTCATTAAATTAGATTTATAGCCTTTCATCATTTTTCTTCTTAATTATTTCTTTAAAATTCTCCCTGTTTTTTAAACATTTGAGCATATACGATTACTTTAGACTTTTTAAAATGTCAGTAGCCTATTTTTATTCTAGAAAATTTATTTTTTTGGCTCTAAGAGTTATATAATACAAAGTTTAAGGGCTTCCTTTTGTCATGTTTTTTGAACCATGAGGATGATCTTCAAATCTTTTCTTTATCATTAGTTCAATTCTCATTTATATAAAATAGTTACTTTTTTGTTGCTGTTTTAGATACTTCTGTTATGTCAATGAAGAGATTAAAGAATATGATTAAAGGTATGGAGCTAATAGCAGTAAGTCAGGGCAGATGAGATATCAACTAAATTTACTTTTTCTTAAAATACATTGTTTCATTGCTTTCCTGTCTTATGTGAAATGTCTATTAAATACAGTCTTATCAGGAGATAGTGGATTTGAGAGGGAATTGGATATTCATATTTTACTCTATCATGACCCTTACTTATTGTTGTTCTAAAAAATGTTCTGAGGGTAAATTAATAATAAATACTAGAAACAATTTAAGTCGGTGACACAGGAACTTTAGTAGTATGTAATTAAAACATTTCTATACACAGTCAATTTTTATTATATAACACAGTCAATTTTTAACTATATTATAGTTTATTTTATATAGTTTATATAGTTTATTTTTTATAGTTTATTATATATAAGATAATATATAATGTTATATATTATATATATAGTTTATTATTTTATATATATGTAACTATATATAATTACTATAGTTATATTTTAACTATAACTATATATCATTTTTAACTATAACACAGTCAATTTTTAAAAGACACCTGGTCTTACCCACCCTCTGGAATCTTAAACATTCTCAAGGAATCTCTTCTACTTCAGATAGCTTAGATCCAGCCACATTTTGTATATTTACTGTTCCTTCATCAATTATCCTATTTCCATTGATTTTTGCTCATGGCCTCTTCTCTGAAGAAAACTTCCACACTCTTGGCTACTTTCCTAATTCCCAGTTATACTTCAAGGTTAGCTCAAATCTTCCCATTTCCTTAAAACCTTCTCTGACCTTCCTTGCTGTCTCTTAAACTCTTACATTACTTATTGCTCTTCCTGGTTTTAGTCATTTTACAGATATTTATTTTCTTGTACTCTCAGGTACCATTTCAGTTATACATATGCCATATGTTATATATGTGATCAAGGGCCAGATAAAAAATTAGTCAGTCCATAACACTTTTTGTAACTGCTGATAAGTGGTTGAGAGCTGTATGTTGATTAATTTAAACAAATGTTTGTTGAATTGGTATATAGCACTGCTGTATATCACATGCTGTTTCAGTTTGGGGGAAAGAAAACACAAAATTTAAGAAAGTATTCTTCATGGAACCCTCTGTCTAGTAGAGAGAAATACGCAAGTAAGAATGTGAAATAGCAAGGCCCAGTCTAGACCCAGTGTCTGGAGGAAAGTTGAATCCTGTAACATAAGGGGATAGGAAAAAAATTCTAAGTACAGATAAAAAGGTGTGAAGATATTGCTGCCTCTAAAGTAATACCTCAGTTGTAACAGAGATTAAATCTTACCTGAAATCATAACTAAGATTTTTCCTTCATGAGATTGAAACCTGAAAACATTTAGCATGTTTTCCTTGAATTGGGGAAACCCATGTATTCCCATCTGAAACAATCTTGATCCTAAATTGTGTGTCAATACTGGCAAAATTCTAAATAGGTACATGGTATCATTACAGTAGAAATAAGTTAATGCAGACAAGTTAAAATATCTTTCTTCAGGCAAACGGAGTAAATATCTCCTTCCAAGATTTTGTAAGGCTTAATACTAAATAGTATAGTATATCTCAATGTCAAAATATTTTCAGAGATCCGTTAAGGTTAAATTAGTTTTCAAAGCTTTTAATCCTGTGTAAAATTGTAGTAAGATTTTATTTTTTCTTAATAAACACTATAGCTTTTGGTAACCCTGTGATGTAGGTTCCTAATAAATTCCATGAATACAAGTAGAAATTTGAGGCAAAGTATCCCTAAACAACTTTCCACTAGCCACTCCTGCTACAGTGTTTGTAAATGCAGCTCTTCATGTAAATGCTAGATTAGACTGAATGATGAATTTAAAACAAGTGGGTGCACTCACTGTGGCCCAAATTAAGTCTGTTCTAAAGTTGCTATAGCAACATTATCTGTACCAAATGTCCTGCTCTAAAAAATAATTGGAAACATTTCCTGTTATTTAGTGGAAAAAAATAAAATCGCTATTAATTTTTTATATTCTACTATATAAAATGCATTATTCTCATGCAAATATTTCTTTAAATCAGCAAAATTCATGAATGGGTGTATGTCATTTATATATCATTGTTAACAGCAAATCAAGAAGAATAAATTAGTTTTTAGGCATAATATGATAAACCTAAGAGTAAAATAAAGTATTGATAAAGATATTTTTCTTTCTTCTTTCTTTCTTTCTTCTTTTCTTTCTTTATTTCTTTCTTTCCTTCTTTCTTTCTTTCTTTCTTGGTTATACACTTAAGATCAGAGAGCCATGAATAGTTTCTTTGGGCTTTGTATATAGGAATTGTTTATCTATGGATCATGATTAAATTTATATTATATTGGGAAAAAAACTAAAGAACAGCTGAAGTTTTACTATTGATAGAACAGTAAACAAACACATTCAAACAACATAGAAACACATGACATTCAGAAGCAGAGAGGTCTAAAACGTTTTGTGAGGATAACTCAAATAAACCAAAGGAATCTGTTTAGATTTGACCACAATAGTTACCTGATATAATAAAACTCCAGACCCAGATGCATTTCTTTCTGAAAATGGTTTTAAATCAAATCTATCAATAAATGTTCCCATAAGAAATTATTAGGAAATATTGTAGCATTTAAGTAAAGCAAAATTCGCATAAAATGGAGGGTAAATAACCCCAATAAACAACATACTATTTACTGGCTGTGTATTCAACATTTTAATACCTTTTTTTTTTTTTACTTGAGTTTTTGGAAAGGCACTTCTCTCAATGTAAATTCTAAGTGCCATTTCATGCTTCATTATCTCTGAGGGGAGTTGTAGTTTGTAGTTGGACCTCAGCTTCATTTGTGGAATCATGGGTGGTACAGCTAAGTATATTTCTCTAAGCATTTGAGTGAAGTAAATAATACTTTTTCTTTTATATTTTTTAGGCTTTCCTATTAACAACACTAGACTGCAAAATGAAAGTGGCATATTCTTGGAAACAAGATGAACATATATAAACTTAAACATTTGGAGACTGCTTAAATTTATTTGCAAAGTAAAAACACTTTATTTGCTCAATCCTTGCCCCCACCCTTGTCACCAACTCCCATTGCTTCTTTCTATCAGGTGTCAATCATGCTGGATATTATTGGAGTAGCTCAAAGCAAACATGAATAAAGAGGAGGATTCCCAGTGACTGGCGTTTGGTTTTAACAACTTTTGAGTACTAATGGTGGCAACTAGCAGATCCTTTCTCACTTGCTGTTATAAATCCCAACCTGATTCTCAAAGTTGTAGCTTTATCTCCTATACACATATAAATATATAAATGCATTCATCAGCCCCAAAAGAAACTTAAATTTGGCATGGGAACTGGGAGAAACTAAGGTTGAATTAATCCTTTCCACCAGAGTGTTATGTTATGTCTGTTCAATATCGGTTCCATTATAATATAGTTAAGCTTAAAATTAAGATTTCCTTGTCATCCCCCTCATAATTTATCCAGTTTATTTCCTCTGTGTGCCCACCCGTTCTGAAATGTTCTTTAAGGTTTTGCCAAGTCACTCACATAATTCTCCAAGAAATCTTCCATGATGGATGCCAACCAGTCATCCTTCACTATCTATTGTCATTTGCTTTAGATGAAGAATTAGTCAAGCAGAGTATTTAAGAGCTTGAATTCTGGAGTCAAGTTCAGCTCAAGTTCAAATCCTAGCAGAGGTGCTAGGTAAAACAAATAAATTAGATAAATTAATTACGAGTGGGCCAGACACTGTTATAAGTGCTTAAAGTACAGCACTGAGTAAGGCAGACAAACAAACAAAAAACTATTCTTAAGCACTGAGTAAGGCAGAGCAAAAAAAAACCATTCTGTTGAAGAGAGTGGGACATGGCAGACAATTAAAATAGAGACTGTAGGGGAACCTGGGTGGCTCAGTGGGTTAAAGCCTCTGCCCTCGGCTCAGGTCATGATCTCAGGGTCCTGGGATCGAGCCCCACATTGGGCTCTCTGCTCAGCAGGGAGCCTGCTTTCTCTCCCTGCCTCTCTTCCTACTTGTGATTTCTGTCTGTCAAATGGGTAAGTAAAATCTTAAAAAAAAAATAAAAATAGAGACTGTATAGAGTGTTATAAAGGAAGAAAGCAAAGTCATGTGATACAGGGTCAGTGGAGTCTCCTGCTTAAGGTGGGGGCAAGGGTCAGGAAAAGACTTGAGTTGAAACCTGAAGATTGAGTAGAAGTTAGCTGTGCAAGATCAGCGAAAAAAAGTATATTCCAGTCAGTGGAAAAGCAGTACCATCCTGAGTAGGCTAAACATTAAAAAAATAGAGAGGGCAGTATGGACAGAATATGGATTGGGGGAGGGGCAGAGAAAGGGCTGAACTTGAAAACAACAAAAACTATTAAAGGAGCTTGAATTTTATTCTAAGTTTTAGATCAAATATGGTGACTTGTTGACTGCCACATAGATTTTTAGAAAGCTGAATTGGATCTAAATATTTAAAATTATGAAGATGCTGCAAACAATTTGTACATTATGCATGTATATATATCCTATACATGAACACTTGCCTAATTATTAAAAAAAATTATTTTGACTCATTGTTTTCTTATCGACTCCAGTTGAACACAATATTCTGGGTGATGGTTAGAATAAGGAAAGAAAATACCCCTTGGATGCTACACCAAGTCATAAACACACCAGCACAGTGAACTTCTGCCTCTTCCATGTCTGTAGGACTCTTGTATACAATGGTGTCAATAAGAGGGATAAGTGAGGAAATGGATTTCTGGGCCTGGAGCATATTAAGGCTGGTATTACAAACTTGGGCATCATCAGAGTATAGATGTTTGCAAATTAGTGGAATGAGATCACCTAAGAAGACCATAAAGATAGAATGGGGCCTCAAAGGAAGTCCTGGGTGTCATGCTAGCATTTAAAAATAAGTTTAGGTAAAGGAGCAGGTGTCATCAGAAGAGACTAATTGGGATCAGCAATTAACATTGAAACTATTTACAGGAGGAAGACATAGTAAACTGTGAGATAGAGTATTAAGAAAACAGAGGCACTTTTGATGGATTTGACCATGTGAAGATACTTGTAGACCTTGACAAGAACCATTCTGATAGAAAGGAAGAAGTGAGTTAGTTGCAGTAAGTGAAGGAATGTGTGAGACGTAAGGAAGCAGGAAAGAGGGAGGCAATCAACTTGCTGGGGAAACTTTTCAGTGAAATGCTGTGAGGCAGCATGGAGGAAGACAATGGTGGCAAGAAAAAAATAAGAGGTTAGAGGATTTTTAAAAGTATCAGTGGATTAGGGGCGCCTGGGTGGCTCAGTGGGTTAAGGCCTCTGCCTTCGGCTCAGGTCATGATCCCAGGGTCCTGGGATCGAGCCCCACATCGGGCTCTCCTGCTCCAGCAGGGAGCCTGCTTCCTCCTCTCTCTCTGCCTACTTGTGATCTCTGTCTGTCAAATAAATAAATAAAATCTAAAGAAAAGAAGAAATAAGGGCCATCACAAGTGTCTTTATAAGAGCAAGCGGAGGGAGATGTTGATTCACACAGAGGAGTAGGGAGCAACATGCCCATGGCCTCAGAGATTGGGGCGCTGCAGCCAGTAGAGGCCAGAAAAGGCAAGAAACAGATTCTCTCTCCTAGACCTTCCACTCTTCTGGCACCTTAATTCCGGACGCTGGCCTCCAAAAAAAAAAAAAAAAAAAAAAAAAAAAAGTATCAGTGGATTAAACATTTTGCATCTTGTGAAGGAGGAAAAGTTAGCAATAGTACCTCCAATGGTTGCTAAGAGAATTAGAAGGTACTGCAAGCAAGGGACTAGCAGCATACATGGTGCCCCATATATTCTCAGTGAATGGTTGTTGTTACCATCATGTAGCATTCCTTACACTCAGCACATTTACCTAATTTTTCCTTTTCACTCTTCACTGTCCCATATTTAAGTAATTATCTTTTATCTTGTGCTCAGGAAGTAGATTTTGGGAAAGAAATTAAACAGTAAAATGTTAATGGAATTAAGCAATTATTCAACAATGGATACTGAACTCTGTGTTAGGTGTTATGGTTATGTATAAGAATAAACAGGACGTAGTCCATTCCCTTCCCTTTATTAGTGTATGCAGATGGTGTGAGTCCCAAATTACCCTACTTCTCATGCCAGCCATAAGTTCAGGGTCCCCAAGACCATCTTTAAGTTAAATAATTTCCTAGGAGTCACAGAACTCAGATAGCAATTTTACTAGTCTACACCATTAATTACAGCCAAAGAATAGAGATTAAATCAGCAGAGGAAAAAAGCATGCAGGGAGGACCCAGGAGACACAAAGGCTGTGAAGCTTCCAATAGTCCTTTCTCAATGGAGTCCTGTGCACAGTACCTACTTCTCCCAGCAACAATCTGTGAAAATACACATGGAATATTGCCAAATCAGGAAACCTCTCCTGAGATTTAGTGCCATGAACTTTTATTGTGGCTTCCTCATCACCCATGTGGCTAACTTAGTCTCCACTTCCTCCAGAGGCTAAGCCAGTACCATGTGTCCCAAGGCCCTTCACCACACATCACATTGTTAGTAGAGATTACATTATGGCCCAAGGCCCCAGGTAAACAAAAACACTCCAATGAGGCAGGATATTCTAAGGATTTAGAGGTTACGTCCCCAGAACCAAGGCAAAGACCAAACTTCTCTTTGGCGAAGTTAATTCTTATGGCACAATTTGTCACCTAGTTGGTGAGGTAATATATAAAAGGAGAACATATAAAAGACAATACACAATTTAAGAAGAGTTCACATCAACTGTGGAGTGTCACAATGCTAAGATATATTTACATAACAAATAGTACTTACTGTAGATATTCAGAGAAAGATAGAATTTGAGCTAAGTGATAGGGAAGGTTTTATAGAAAAAGTCCCATTTGAAGTAGACCTTGAAAGATTACCTGGATTTGAACTGGCTGAAAGAGAAAGGCTGAATAAAAGAAGGGGAGATATGGAGGTATTATAGGATTTTTTTCTCTATTGGTGCCCACAGTTCTTGGTCAGGCCACTTTGTGGACTGAAGTGAAGTGAAGTGAAGTGAAGAGGTAGACCAGATAGTATGGTGGGCAGCAAAGCAAGTTTTATTGAGTGATAGCAAAGAGATAGCATGAAGTTCTCAAGACAGGAGGGGATCCAAGAGGGTCAGCACAAGGGTTTTTAAGTCTAGGGTTTTTTATGGACTTGTTGGTGGGCTGTTTTAATCTGATTAACCCTCCATGTGCCTGTCATCCAATCAGGTTTTTGTCAGCCACTCGGGAAAGGGTGGAGGGCTCCTTCCAGGGTGGTGTAAAATCCTTTTAGGGGTGGTTTCCTCTTGTGGGGGAGGGGGTAGTCTCTGCCTGCCTTTCTTCTAACTATCCTTCATCAGAGGCTGCTTCCCCAGGAGATAGTAAGGAAAAAGGAGTATAAGGTAAGGTAAGGTATAAGGTAAGACTGGAAATGTAGTATATTAGTTTTCTAGGGCTATCACAACAAATTACCACAAACTGTGTGGCTTAAAATAGAAATTTATTCTTTCACAGTTCGAGAGGCCAGAAATCCGAAGTCAAAGAGTCTGCATGGTCAGTTCGTCATGGAGACTGAGGGAGAGTCCATCCCATGTCTCTCTCCGAGCTTCAAAGAATTCTGGCAATTCTTGTCAGTCCTTGTCTTGTAGATGCATCACTAATAACTGCATCCATTATCACATGGCCTTCTCCCTTTGTGACTCTGCATCTCTATTTTCTTTTCTTACAAGTTCACTAGATTGGAGTCCACTCTAATATGGTAAGATCCAGGACCTCATTTTAACTAATTGCATCTTTAAGGACCTTACATCCCAATGAAGTCTTATTCTGAGATTCCAGGTAGGTAGTAATTTAGGAGTGGGTTGGTGTTGGTAACTATTCAACCCAGTATAGGTAGGTTGTGAAAAATGTTGTCTAATGCATACTACAGTTTACAAACACTGTTACAAAAGCATAGAATTTGCTGAATATCTTTTAAACATAATTTATTAAACACATTCTTTCACATCATTTAAATTGCTTTTTTCAAACTCCAGAATACCTTATTTCACTGCCAAATACAATAGCCCTCAAGAGTAGATAAATCTTTAAAAAAAAAGAGTGGAATTTGTGTGTAATGGGGGTAGAATAAAGAAGTAGAGGGCATACAGTCTTCAAAATCTGAGATTGGGCTGTGAAGAAAAGAGCGTAACATTCATGTTGTCTGTACCATCCTCTAATGTCTTTGCTACAATTTTAGAATTATCTTCTTTTTGAGGATGTGTAACTTACTGTTAGGCACTCAGCGTTTCATAGCAATGGCAATATATTTTGATAACAATGGCAATATATTTTGAGTTAGTATTTGAAACCCATTATTTGAAAAGGATGTTGGTATTCCTTCCAGGTGCATTGTGAGGTGGCTTCTATGGGTTGAAAATAAAATTACTGTCGTTTTCAAAATATGATGGACAATGGAGAAAAGGGGTAGACTATTAAGGTCCAGGAAGTTTTAGAAAAACCCAGAGAATACCTTTCCTGAGGCTCAGAGAGAAAAAAAACTGACTTGGAAGATAAAATGGAATGCATAAGAAAATATATTCAGTTTCTTAATATTGTTAGATATTTGATCAAGTTTTGGAACTGTGGTAATTTTTTTTTCTATTCAATTGAATTTTTCTAGCATTCTTCTAACAGAATTGAGTGCAAAGCAAATGAGAAAGGCAACTTTACAAAGCCCTATCTTTGTCATAAATTTATTATAGTTCTCTAATAAAACCTGTTTTAACTCAATGGAGGATTTCCTCTTCTCAGAGAAAAGAAAAACCTTGCATCATTCAAAACAATGAGATGTCTTCCTTATTAGGAAACTTACTACATTAGCATTTGCTTAGTTGGAATGTCTAATTTCTACCTCTAGAGTAAAAAGGGTCAACTAGGACTATATTTAAAAGAAGATGTATTTATTATTGTCATAATCAATATTGTAAATCTCATCATTAGAACTGCCCATGATTCTTCACATTTGACAGTTTCTTTCTGTTCTGGTTTTTGAGCATTAATATGCCAAGCATACCAAGGTTTTCATTCAAATGGAGTCATTACCAGGTGAATAGTTAACTAGAATAGTTAACTGTGACAAGGGCTTCACAAAGAATAATACAATCAGAAAAGCCCACAGGTTGTGAAGTCCCTAGCATGAAACATTGGCCTAATTCAGGGGTCCCCACCTGCTTCACAGAGAGATCTTAGGCAAATAACTTCTCCACGCTTAGAGTTCCCATCTACAGGATGTAGCATTGTTGGTAAAACTGAATAAAGTATTTTGGAAATATGCCTGCCACACAAAGTATTCACTTAATAAATATTTGTTCTTTCCCCTCTTTCCAATCTCTTGACAACCTCTCCCAAACGGAAACACCAGCTGTCAAGGGCATCACAAACATTCTGAAAACTACAAGCTGGTCAGAATTTACTGGAGCCTATACTGAAAGTGATGAGGGGCCCACAGTGGAACTTCTCAGTGGATCAGCAACAGCAACAAAGTGGTAGGAAAATAAATCACTGTGATCATTTATGATTTAACACACAGATGGAAAAAAAAAAAAACCAAACCCAGTATTTACTGAGAGCCAGTATAGTCTTGGCACTTACACTTATTTACTGAATTCCTATATCAGTCTTAGAAAGTGAAATAAATAATTCTTTACTGAAAAGGAAACTGAGGTTTAGAAGGCTGATGGAACTTGCCTAAGGTCACATATACTATATAGCCGTGTAGAAACAATACACTGCTTGATATAACTTTGCTTAACACAGTGACTCACACTGATGGATATCAGTAAGCTGTTCTTTACGTCAAAGAATAACAACATCAAACTGATTCATAAATCATCCTTCAGTCTATGGCAAGCCCAGATATCTGAAGGAATACCGATACTATAACAGAGTAATGTAATAACATGAACTTTAGAGTCTGAAAGTTCTGGGTTTCAATCCTGACTCTGCCACTAATTATCTGTGTGTCACTGGAAAATTATTAAACTTCTTAAGCTTCATTTCCTCATTCAAAAATAAGGATAATAATGTTACCTACTTCATAGAGTTGTTTAAAGATTATTTGAGGGGTGCCTGACTGGCTCAATTGTTAAGCATCTGCCTTCGGCTCAGGATCGAGCCCTGCATCAGGCTCCCTGCTCCATAGGAAGCCTGCTTCTCTCTCTCCCACTCCTCCTGCTTATGTTCCCTCTCTCACTGTTTCTCTCTCTGTCAAATAAATAAATAAAATCTTTAAAAAATGAGATTATTTGAAATAATGCCTGTAAAATACTTAAGACAGTTCCTGGCATATAATAATGAATTTATTTTTAGTTGTAATAAGATACTGCAGTCTCAAAGTGTTTCATGAAGTTTGAATTAATAACTTCCTGCACCAGATTCCCCAAGGATCTTGTTAAATAAGAAGGTTTCTGGGCCTAGCTCATGAATCAGAATATTTGGGCAGTGAGAATTTGCTATTTTACAAGTTTCCCAGATATAGTTGATTTCTGACCCTGATGCTATCCATCCTTCATTCATTCTTCTCCTGATAACCATAGCCCAATTTCCATCTGGGGAACTACACCCTCCCCTTCCCTGGCACACCCCACTCCCTGCCATTTTTATTTCTGATGGAGTATCTGACCTGTCACTAGTGCCTAACCATTATTCCCGTGGCTGCAGAGACTGGGACCCATCTATCCCAATTATGGATAATGTGATATATTTAGGATTTTGCTAGAATACTAGGACAAATATAAGCACTCTCCCCTCTTGGATATAGATCTGAAAGGATATAGTACTGGGAATGTTGGCAGCCATCTTGTGACCATAAGGCAGGGTGGCTATCAGAGAATGAAGTCAGAGGAAGCAGAGCCAAGATAGAGATAAAGCTCTCAAACTCATGGTGTCATTTGAGCCTCTTATAGCTATACCCAAAGTCAGATGAATTCCTATACTTTTCAATTACAGAGCCAACAGTTTCCCTTTTTGGTTACATTATTTTGGCTTATGTTTATTTTTGTTACATGCCACCAAAGGACATAACAAATCAAATAGTATACATGCAACTCTTTTGTCAATGCTCACTAGCTAGGTCTTAATTCCACACTACTGTATACCTTCAGATATTGGGCTGGGCCATATGCGGGCCATCAGAATTCTTTTTGCTTAGGTTTGAAGCAAGGTAAATGGCCTCCTAGACTTCTCCTTTAAGCTGATACCTGGATCTTGGCCTTCCAAGACAAGTAAAATACATCTAGAATACACCAATGCTGATGCTTTGACTGAAACTTGATCCTACTAGCCAGAGGTATATATTCAAATGTCTAAAGGAGCCAGAGAAGAAAAATGACTAAGCAAAACAGGCTGAAGTTCATGGAAAAATTCAAGGCAAATCTGATATTAAATGGCCAGCCTCATTGTTAACACAACAACAGGGAATAGGGAGACTAAAGCTTTTGGGGGGCCTTGCCTCTTTTAAAAGGAGCTACTTAGCTGCTTGAAGTTGCAATGGGGGAGATGCATTTCCAGTATTACCAGAGGAGTGAGGCATCCTGAATTTTATATGAAATCTTCTGAATTTTAAACATTAGTAACTAATTGAGATTTCTGGCACATAACTGTACAAGCTGACACAGTGAGGGCCAAACTACATGTACCCATGAGGCACCCTATTATCTCCTCTGTAGACCTTTCAAGAGGTGGCAGAGGACAGAGTTATTAGGTAGACTTTCACAAATAGGACATAACTCCAAGTCCACCTACAAACACATGGGAAAGAAGAAAAAGATTTATAACAAAATATAGCAAGCATGGCTTCTTAGGAGTGTATTATGTTCTTAACTCATATAAGATCTTCTTCCTCTCAGGGGGGCAGGAAGACTTCATTTTTTCCCCCCAGAATTAAGGTTGTGTTGCTAACAGAGTCTATGCAATTGTTTTCTTATTTTTCCCTTTTTAAAGCTGGTAGGGTCTTCTGTTTCCTTCTCTCCAGAAGACATGATTAGCCAGAAGTCCAGCCCCAGGCAAGTACTGAATTGACTTTACAATTCTAAGGAGAAACAGTAATTTGAGTACATCTGATTAATAAATTGCATTTATATATGCTTTTAACATAGGCTTATCTAAACAGTGGTAGTCTCTTACTCAACAGATATTCATTCCCACTTCTTAGATTTCCAGATATCTGGCAGGACAGAGAGAATTAATGATACAAACAAAAAAAAGTCTTTCTATTCAGTCCTTCAAGATTGAGAAGCCCATGAAATTCCTAACACATGGTCTTCTCTGTCTAGACATTTGTAGGTATGGAACATGCTAAAATGAATATCCAGACAGTCAAGAAAGAAAAGAAAGTGCCACGAAGGTTAACATAAAGTCTTTGGGGTATGAAGGGGTGATATAATTGCTCTCATATTAATGAGGAAGTGCAGAGCCGTATCTCAGGTTGCCCAGGTCCCCAATAGTCCAATTCTACACCTTATCTACCACTCAGTCCTTATCACAAACACTAAGTATTCAGTGTCCTGAGCTATTAATTTCTAATTATTTTCTAATTTCGGACTATTGTTCTAGTTCCATTTATCCAGGGAAATGGAGAAGTGAGGGAACTAATAGAGAACTATTTCTTAGATGATCAGGGAAGGTATCTTTCCAGGAGTAAATATTTGGCAATCTTCTTGCTAGCTAGTGGGGTATTTAGAAAAAAAAATATCAACATAAACTGAAGGTGCAAAGAGATGGGACCAGAACCCCAACCAAGAACTTATTGGCTTGCTGGCCAAAAATGTATAAAATCATTAGTTGCTGAGTAGGACATCTCCCAAACTAATAAACAGAAGTTCTAATTCTATACTACAACTTGGGTAGTTTTGTCTTACTCAGGATAACTAGTTCATGTGAAAGAGTGTGGTAAATATTACTAACACTTACAAATAACCCGTTCTTTTCTCATTCCTACTAAATTAAAGACTATAATTCTTAGAGTTTAGGTAGGGTTGTGTGACTAGCTCTGAACAATGGAAAGAAGCATAGAAGAGGTGGGTAGGAGATCTTTATAAACTTTTTTCTCTTAACAAACAAACAAAAAAAAACAAAATAAACAACAAGACCACATATCCCAGATGATACAGGTTGGTTGGTGGAGCTGCCATCAGCCTAGGAGTCTCATTGACCATTATAGAGGAGAGCCCATGTTGACCCAAAACTAGCATGTAACATGCGCAAAGAATAAGCTTTAGTTATGTTAAGGCCATGGGATTTCAGAATGAATGTTTACTGCCAGCATAGCATAGTCTACCCTGACTAAAAATGCCAAGTAGGCAAGGAGATTGCCTTATCTCTGGAGCCTAGGGGAAAGAAATTAGAAGCAGGGAAGGCAGCTAGTAGTAAGCTCTCCTGTCTTCCTTCTATCCTTGTGCCTCCCTTTAATCCTTGTTCGCTACACACAAAAAAATGCACGCATGCTGTCAATTTTCAGTTCTATATTCACACATATGCCAACTTTATAAAATGAAAATAACTGGGAAAACACATAAAGTACACAGCTTAGTCTTGTGCATAATTTAAACATTTAAAAAATTTTATGTATTCAATGCATTCATGAAAGGAGACATTAGCATGAAAAGCAGATGAGAAGTTGGTTTTTAGTTCCCTAGTCTTACTGTTCTTTGCCAAACATTTTCTTGATAGCTCATACCTATCTCCATTTCTCTTCCAAATATATCCTAGAATTTTTTTCTACCTTGTTAAAATCAACACTCAGAAAGCACTGTATTAAACTCATTCACTCACTTAGTCTTCAGCGCATCTTGTGTGTGACATGTGTTGTGTCTGTATCTACCCTCAAGGGACTCCTAGGTTATCGGGGAGGCTAACCTGCAAATAAATCCCCTGCAAAGGGAAGTGTGTGGTAGAGACAGAAGAGCAGGAATTAGAAGCAAGCCCATATGATGTGAAGGTCTTGGGATGTCAAGAAAAGATTCACTGAGAAAGATGTGTTGACTTCACTATTTTTTTTTTTTTAAGATTTATTTATTTATCCTAGAGAAAGAGAAAGAGAGAGAGAAAGCAAGTGAGCACAGTGGGGGATGGGCAGAAGAAGAGGGAGAAAGAGTTCCAAGCAGACCCCATGCAGAGCGTGTAGCCCAACCTGGGGCTCGATTCCACAACACTGAGATCAGAGCTGAGCTTAAATCAAGAGTTGGACGCTCAACCAACTGCACCACCCAGACTCATCTAACTTTTGCTCTTTAAAAGACTTTTGCTGGAGACATTCTAGTGATTCTTGGGGAAGGGGAAGATTAGAGGCAGAGAGGCACATTAGGCAAGAGGCAAGAGATTCATAAACTAGGACAGCTAGCAAGAGGAATGGTGGAAAGAAGATTTGTGTCAGAGATATTGAGAAGTAGACACTAATTTGGATTTGAGGAGTAAAGAAGATGGAAGTGTCTAAGAATATTCTAGACAAAGAGTCAGTGAATTTTGTCTGCAATGGGCAAGCTGGTAAATATTTTAGACTCTGTGAGTCATATACAGCCTCTGTCTTTATTAATCTTTTAAAAGTCTAATCTTTTAAAAATGTAAAGGCCATTCCTTGTTTGAGGTATGGGTTTGACTCATAGGCCATAGTTTTTGTCAACACACATTCTAGGTTAGGATATCCCAAGGGGGATATCTTGAGTTAGATAACAGGAGAGAAGGGTCAGCCTGAAAGGAAACTGAAAATTTCAGTTACTAATACTACTAACTAATATTACTAACTAGGGCTAATAGTACTAACTAGTTGACGGTTTTGTCATAAATAGAAAAGCTCTTTCAATAATTTTCAATAATTTTGAAGTTTTGACATACTTATTGAATTTCCCTTTATTATAAAATCTACTTTTACAACATGTTCTTTGTTTTAGAAAATAAACCTTTGATTAATTACATCTGTAGTGCTTTAATTTTTGTTTTTTAAGTCTTATTTGCCCAGTACATGTACTTGTCAGTTTTTGGTTGTAATGTCCTCAGTACTTAGAATTAAGAATATAGGTTTCTTCAATCATAACATTTGTGTAGAACCACAAAAGACCCTGAATAGCCAAGCAATCCTGAGAAAAGAGAACAAAGCTGGAGGAATCACCCTTCTGGATTTCAAACTATACTACAAAAGCCATAGTAATAAAAACAGTATGGTACCAGCACAAAAATAGATGGATATATTAATAAAATAGAATAGAGAGTCCAAAATTAAATCCCAGCATATATGGTCAATTAATCCTAGGTAAAAGCCAAAAAACATCCAATGGGGAAAGGATAGGTTTTTCAACTAATGGTGCTGGGAAAACTGGAAACATCCATGTAAAACAGTGAAATTGGACTCCTGTCTTACACCAGTCACAAAAATTAACTTCAAATGGAGCAGAGACTTAAACATAAGACCTAATACCATAAAACCCCAGAAGAATATTTAGGGAAGGCACTCATTGATTTGGTCTTGGCAATGATTTTTTTGGACATGACACCGAAAGTACGAACAACAAAAGCAAAAATCAACAAATGGGACTACATGAAGCTCAAAGCCTTCTGCATAGCAAAAGAAACAATAGAACTAAAAGATAGCCTATGGTCCAAACATATATTGGGTAAGGGGTTAATATCCAAAATATATAAAGAATTTATAAAACCTAATGACAAAAATGATGATTAAAAAATGGACAGAAAAGGGCACCTGGGTGGCTCAGTTAGTTAGGCATCTGCTTTTGGCTTGAGTCAAAATCCCAGGGTCCTGAGATTGAGCTCCACCTCAGGATCTCTGCTCAATGAGGAGTCTGCTTCTCCCTCTCCCCTCTGCCTGCTGCTCCCCCTGCTTGTGCTCTCCTACACCCGTTAAATAAATAAATAAAACTTTTTTAAAAATTAGAAGACTAAAAAATTAAAAATGGGCAGAAAAACAAAATAGACATTTTCCCAAAGAAAACATCAAAATGGCCAACAGGCACATGACAAGATGCTCAATATCCTTAATCAAAAGGGAAATGCAAATCAAAATCACAATTAACTATCATCTCACACCTGTTAGAATGGCTATTATCAAGAAGACAAGAGGCAACAGGTGCTGGTGAAGATGTAGTAAAAAGGAAATCCACATACGTTGTTGTGGGAATGCAAATTAGTCCAATCACTATGGAAAACAATATGGAGCTTCCTCTAAAAATTCAAAATAGATCTACCATATGATCTAACAATTCTACTTATGGATATTATGTAGAGTATATACACAATGGGATGTTATTCAGCCATGAGAAAGGAGGATATCCTGCCATTTGTGACATGTAAATTGGCTCTGAACATTATATTAATGAGATAAGTTAGAGAAAGACAAATACTGTATGATATCATGTACATGTGGAATCTAAAAAAGTCAAACCTGTAAATAAAACAGAACAAAATAAAACAGAGTAAAATGGTGGTTTCCAAGGAATGGGTGGGTGAGGGAATAAGATTGATGGTATTTAAGGGTACAAATTTATAACAAGTACTAAACAAGCCACAGAAATCTAATGTATGGTATATTGAATACAGACAATCATATTTTAAGTATGTAATGTGCTGCATACCGAAACATAAATAACAGGAACCATATTACAACGTATAAAGGTAACACTCTACATCTTGAATTTATACAATACTACTAAATTTATACAATAAATTTACTACTTATACAATAGCTAATACTACTAAAATTATACAATACTACATGTCAAATTTATCTATTTAAAAAAAAATCCAGCTTTTCTTTGTCATTGTTCACGTTGCTTGCTTTTTTTTTTTTTTGATACTTGTATTCCAGAGAAATAAAGGTGAAAGTAATAATAACAATGATAATAATAAGGAAGTAAATGCAATGTGAGATCCTGGATAGGATCTTGCAATGTACACACAGAAAGGATATTTGTTTAAAAACTGGTGAAATTCACAAAGGTGTACAGTTAGTGCAATTGTACCAAAGTGAATTTTCTGGCTTGGGTAATTGTGCTATAGTTATGTAAAATGTTTACATTAGAAAAATCTAAAGTTACCCTTGTAACTTTTTTAAAACGAGTTCAAAATAAAAAGTTTAAAAGTAAGAAAAAAAAAAAAAGAATACAGGTCTCTTATTATAAAGCCATAACCCATCATATTCTTCACTAGTAGATGCTTTTTGGCTTGATGCACAGTAGGTTCTCAATACGTTATTTGAGTCAATTAATGATAATGATAAAATATCCATTTAAGGTAAATATCTGTTCATATGGGATATAATCACTAGTTTCATGAGGCTTAAAAGTCTTCAAACTTTGGGAGTATATAAATCAGTTAGTAGGAATGCTTTTCAATACTATTTGAATTTTCACATTTGGATTAAAAGATGAGGACCAAGAAATGTTTTTTATTATATCCTAAATATAATTTCTAGGCCTTCAGTTATAGAAAACTGCTCCTTTTCTTTTTAATTATTATTAGAATGAGCACACACCTGGGGCACATACCATTAATAATTCCTGTTTATTTGAATGTGGATTAAGTGGTTTATGGAATAATGGATTTATGGATTAGCCTATTTCCAGGTGGAGATGGTTAAGGTACAGCAGAGATTTGGGATTAGATCAGTTTCTCTACAGAGGCATATAATAAAGCCCTAGGGAATTAGTCCTGATGATCAGTTCCCCAGGGGTTAGAGGACAGGATTCCAGGCCTGGGGTCATGCAATCACACTTGGTCTACTCTCTTAGCAGCCCTCCCCAAAGTTTGGCTCCTTAGCTCCTGCATCTAGGAGGGCTGTCCTTCAACTCCCAATTTCATAAATTATGTAATTGTTTAGCCTCACTGGAAAATGAGATCTTCCCAGATGCCAGTTGTGCTTTATCCAGTCGGATCTGTAAACTGGCTTATCTACTTTGAGGTAGTGAAGAGCTGTGTATCTAAACTTGTGTGCTTTTGGGTTATCTGTAACTACTTTATTTCCACCTCCCCTCCAAGACAATCTCTGATAATCAAGTATTGACATTATATGTCATCTCCCAAATTTCTTTAAAAATACAAACTTCACAGCATTCTGACCAGTTCTGTTTTATCTTCCAAAATATTCATTTCATTTCAGGGATCCTATGATATAGTTTCATTTGTTTTCAATGTGATACTCCTGTGACAATGTGAAATTGTCCAATTCACAAGTCTGTTTTTAATATTCAACTCCAAAAAAACTGGGCTGAAATTTAGATCTTCACTTAGAGAAAGGTTTCCAAATGCTTAGAGCTACCTGAATATTAGTATACCAAATCTTAACTCCAGAATGTGTTCACTTTATAACATCTTCCATGTCCTTTAGCTTTTTACTGCATTCTTTAATTCCAAAATACAATAAGGCAATACATATAAAAGAGCTTAAGAAAAGTTTAAAAAAACAAACAAACACCAAATAAAGAGATCTGTAACTATAAGCTGAAACCCACATGTGCTTTATCCGATCAATATCTGAAGAAGAACAGCAGAATGGGTTGGTGAAACGGAAGTATCAGAAAGACTTAGGGAGGGGTGCCTGGGTGGCTTAGTTAGTTAAGCATATGCCTTTGGCTCTGGTCATGATCCCAGGGTCCTGGGCTCCAGGCCCACATCAGGCTCCCCGCTCAGGGGGTAGTCTGCTTCTCCCTCTCCTTCTGCCCCTCCTCCTGCTTCTCTCTCTTTTCTCTCAAATAATTAAATGAATCTTAAAAAAAGAAAGACCTAGGGAAGAAACAATATAGGAATCCAAGTATAGAAGAAAGTAAGTGAAAGAAGAAAGAAAGAAAACTTTGTGCTCTTGCTGGCTTCATTCCAAGCTGTATGCCTCTTTTTTTCATATTCCATATTTCGTATAGTGTAAGTAGAAAGTACTGATATCTGTAGGAAGGCTGTAGGCAAGCCACACAGAGTCACACAAAGCACTCATATGTTTCTGAATTAAAGCTGTGGGTCTGAAAACAGAGTAAACTTTTTTCTTCTAGATATTTCCAAAATGAGTTAGGTTTTTACCATTTCTCCTTAGATCTTGGGTATATCCATTCAGGTGAATCTTGGAGAAGGTATTGTCAAAGCTGTCAGTTTGCACGTACCATATTGTTAAATCAGATAGCTCAGGGGCGCCTGGGTGGCAGCATCTGACTTCTGATTTCAGCTCCGGTCTGGATCTCAGGGCCCTGGGATAGAGCCCTGAGTCGGGCTCCTCATTCAGTGGGGAGTTTGCTTAAGATTCTCTCTCTCCCTTTGCCCTCCCCACTCCCACTCCCTCTCTTTCTCTCTCTCAAATAAATAAATAAATCTTTCAAAAAAAATTATCAGATAATTCAGTGAGCCAAGTTTACCTTTGGAATACCTCTAGCTCCTTGTTCATGGCTAAACACTTTGTTTTCTTCTTCAATCCCTTAAATTTAAATGTTTAAACGATATAATGAAATTAAAGTGACTAAGACAGTATATGTAATCAATAAATAGAATTCCTTCTTTCTCTGCTCTTTGATCCCATTTTCCAGTGCCTCGCACTTTCAGTCTTCATCTTGGATGCCCGAGCTCCAGGGGTGCTGTTCTGTGGGGCCTATGGAAGCGTGCCACACCGAAAGCCTCTACCCATCTCCTCCTCAGCTTCAGAACTTGCATGTCTCTGGAAGTCATTAAAGCATTTCAGATATTCCAGCTCTCTGCCTCCCAGGCATTATCTGTCTCCTTGCAGTTAAGCAAGTTCACATGACTAGTTCTGGTTATTAGGTTGGGAGTAGAAGCAAGAAGTATCTCTTTCAGGCCTAGGCATTGAATTACTAATGTAAGACCCTTTAGAGTGCTTTTTGGCCAGACTCTAGTGACCAGTAATATTTGAGATAGTGATTACTCTATTAACCTGAATTCCAGAGTGAAGAGAGGTAGAGCAGAGTCCCAGCTCAATTGCAAAAGAGATGAAGTGAAAATAAAAGATAAACTATTGTTTACAGAAGCCAGTGACTTTTGGAGATATATTTTCCTGTAGCATAACCTAGCTTGTCTATGACTGATACACCATCCAGTACTTCTTCCTCTCATCAGTATACAGGAAAACATAGACTTATTGAGGGCAGAGTGTATGTTGCCATGGGTTTTGTCAGTGCCTTCCCCGTGCCTAGAGTATGGGCAATAATCTATAAATATTTTTAAATTCCAACAATTAAAGAAAGGCTTTACTTCTGGTTATGGAGATAGTAGGTTATAATGGAGTAAACAAAGGTAGTTACTCATGCAAATGAATCACAGCTCTATTAGCTAAGTCATATGTTTTTGTTCCCAATATTACTCAGTGGTGTTGCAGATACGTTGGAAGGCTGGCATACAAGATGATTTTAATTAGATCTGGGCTCTTTCAGAAAATGTCACTTGGGCAGCTACCTGACCATCTTCATCAAAAGAAAGGCTCCAAATCTGCTTAAGACTAGATATGAGTTATTGAGGGAACTATTTGGCACAACTTAAAGGAAGAGTGAAAGAGCCAGACTGAGCCTTGAGAGTTGTGTTAAATAGGGCTTAGCTGATTAAACCGATCATGCCTCTTGAGTTATCAGTCTTGTACTTAACTGTAACTTAGTTGAATTTTAGGAGAGATTCTGGCTGTGAATTGCTAACATCATTTCACTTTTTTAATCCTTTTTTTCCCTTTTCTTTATGACTTCTGAGCAAACAGAAAAGCTTCATTTATTTTGTCATCTGAAATTTACCTCTCCAAAAATACTTTCTGAAATACCTGCAAAAAGGAAGTTTTTATATAACAGATATATCACTGGGTGATTATAGTCCCTACACACCAAAATCAATTGTAATGGAAGTATGAACATTTTCTACCAAGAACTATGTTGGGAATTCCATTGCAGGCTGCAGGCTGGTGCCAAAAGAGAACCTAATCAGGCTGAGCTGGACCTTGAGAGTCCTCCAATTACAACACCCAAAGGTCATGTTAAATGGGTCCTAGCCAGAATATCTAAAATGGTTGAGGGTAGTATTAGTGTAAGGTGGTGATAATCAACGATTTGGAAGGTGAGTGACAGGGTTGAGGTCCCAAGGGCTATCTCACTATTTATCTAGATAGCAACCATATAACAGTAGCTAAACAGACCTCTAGGTTTCTGTCCTCTAGGACAGAAAGTAGAAATGGAGGCTGAGAAGGTAGATTGGGGACCTTGAGCTCTGTAAAGTACAAGGTTTCAGAACCCAATACCAAGTGAGACACTGAGCAAAAAGCTGATAGTGACAGTCAGAAATGAAAATAGACATAGATAATTATCTCATGAGAAAGCTACATTGAATAAATTGTTTATAATAATTTGGTTTTTTTAACCTTGAAAAGGCAAGAATGGTGGGAGACTGGTGAAGGGTTTGGTGACAGGTAGCAGAAGAGGTTTGTTTGCTGACTGACAGTCTTCTGTGACCACTTAACATTATGGAAGTTATCAAGCCTTAAATTGTCTTGTTTTACTTTTTTAGTTGAGTATTACCAGTTTCTTTTGTTCTTAAAATTTGGCTTCTTCATAAATTAGCAAAAACAAAGAGATTCTAGATATTATAACTATTAGGCTAAGGAACCATTTGTTAGAAAAAGGATGTAAGATATTTAAAATGAAATAATATTTATAATTAATTACATCTTCTTATAACTAAAAGTATTAGAAGGAAATGTATTTAATTGATAAAGTTAAAATATATGAACAATCTATTCTTTCAAGCTTTTAAACTAAGCAGTAAATTTGTAAACAAATACATTATTTTCATATATTTAAGTGTTTATGAAAAGTGAGGTACTTTTCAGATTTATTATGAGTGGTCTCTTTTCATCTTTATTTTGGGTGATCTTATCTTCACTTATTAATTTTACTCTATGATGTTTTAACTAGCTGACACAGGATAACATTCTGAGGACAATTTGAGGTCATGGCTTCAGGGAACCTGGAGTTTCAATCCTGGTCCCTGCTAACACTTAACACTTGATCTTCTACATCTGTAAAAGTTATCATAATAATTTGTCTTATAACTTCATTCTGGCCACTACTAAAGTTACAAATGTAAAGTCCTTGACCTCATTAAATGATCTGCAAACAATAAGTGCTATTTACTACCTACAAATGTGAGCTTCAAACCTGTGTAAGGAACCTCCTATTGGCAAAGTCCAGGGGGTGTTGTCAAGATGTGACACATTCAGGCTCTTCAAAAACAGAACTCACCATCTTGACCTCTAAATTGACTTTGTCTGTAATCTCTGCTTAACTGCTTTCAATGTTATCTCCTGGATCTAACCAATCACCCAGACCCACTGATTTTACCTCACGTATGTCTATAATGACTTCTCCTTGGTGAGTCCCTTGGTCAGTACCCTGTTCTCTTATATCAGCCCCTTAATTTGTCTCCTTTGATCTATCCCAGTGCTCCACCTATTAGGCTCCCTCTTCTACCCCTTGAATCCATTCTCCATGGGCCATCAGAGTCATCCATCTAATCCATCTAAAACCTAGGAGGGCGGGGCACCTGGGTGACTCAGTGGGTTAAGCCGCTGCCTTCGGCTCAGGTCATGATCTCAGGGTCCTGGGATCGAGTCCCGCGTCGGGCTCTCTGCTCAGCAGGGAGCCTACTCCCTCCTCTCTCTCCGCCTGCCTCTCTCTCTACTTGTGATCTCTCCTGTCAATAAATAAATAAAATCTTTAAAAATAAATAAATAAATAAATAAAACCTAGGAGGGTGACTCCTTTAGAAACTCCCAGTGGAGGGGTGCCTGGATGGCTCAGTCCATTAAACTTCTGCCTGCGGCTCAGGTCAAAATCTCCGGGTCCTGGGATGGAGCCCCATGTTAGGCTCCCTGCTCAGCAGGGAGTCTGCTTCTCTCTCTCTCTCTCCCCCTTGCCCCTCCCTACCGCTTTTTTTTTCTCTCTCAAATAAAGAAAATATTTTAAAAAAAAGAAGAAAAAGAAAGAAAGAGAGAAAGAAAGAAAAAGAAAGAAACTTCCAGTGGCTTCCCATCACAAAAAAGGAAGTCAGAGCTCCTAACATGATTTATAAGCTTTAAGTCTCAAGTGTGTTCTTATTACCTCTAGTTATTCTCATTTGGGCATTTAAGTTTTACTCCTTTTTCTCCAGGAAGGTGCCTTTGTATCCTAGACTGTGATGTGAAATGCCACACAGTCTGCTCAGAGTATTCTTATTTTCATTGATCACTTCTCTATATCATATCAAATCACTCTTGGGATGGTCTCCTCTGCTAAACTATGAGCTTTCCAATTGCTATGATTATGGTTTGCTCATCTTTGTGCTGTAGAGCCTAGCTTCTAGTAGATTCTTAATGTTTTATGGAACTACTGGCCTTCATTTTTGTTAATTTTCCCCAGTATCTTTCATTTCCCTTCTACCTACAGGAAAAAAAAAGAAAGAAATTCTCTGCCTCTTCTAGTTTTCATATTTCTGGAAAGGCTCTATATAGCTCTATTTCCATCATTTTCCAGTCTAGTTCCAGTCTATTTCAGGCATTAAGATTCTGGGGTACAAAAAGTATACAAAAGTCCTATAATACAAATGCTTGTTAAAACAAACAAAAGAAAACTGGTCAAGTCTCCAGAACATTCTGGAGATGCTGGACCAAACTTAAAATGAATTAAGCAAGCTCACGGGATTTAAATTTGCCTGGCAACAAAACAAAACAAACAGGTGGGAAGAAGGAAGGTATAACCCTCTTTTAAGGCTAGACCGAGTCAGACAACTTTTAGAGCTCTGCTGTCCAATATGGCAGTCACTAACCACATGTGGTTCCTGATGACCAGAAATGTGGCTAGAACCCAAATGAGCTGTGCTTTAACTGTAAAATACATACCATATTCCAAAGACTTCATACGAACACAAAGAATGTATAGTATCTCAATAATATTTTGATATTAACTACATGTTGAAATGACAAGATTTTAGATATGTTGGGTTAAATAGAATATATGATTAAAATTAATTTCACCTTTTTTTAAAACGTTTCTTAATATGGATACCAGGAAACATAAAATCATATATGTGGTCCACCTATTGAACAGTCCTAGTAGAGGGAATACCCTCTATAATTATTTTTTCCTTCAGTTGGAACCCCTGAGATATTCCTTTGGGGAATATAATAGCCTGTCTGGGACAGGCCCTGCAGAACCAACCTGTATACTCAGGCATTCATAGGACCATCTGTGAACAAAACATATCTGCCCCCCTAGAAATCAGGCATTAATCTAAATAGGTGCTCTTAGCGGGGCCTGGGTGGCTCATTTGGTTAAGCCTCTGCCTTTGGCTCAGGTCCTGATCCCAGGGCCCTGGGATGGAGCCCTCTGTAGGCTCCCTGTTCAGCAGGAAGCCTGCTTCTCCTACTCCTCCTGCTTGTGTTCCCTCTCTTGCTGTGTCTCTCTCTCTGCCAAATAAACAGATAAAAATCTTAAAACTACAACAACAAAACTGCTTATTAAAAAAAAATTAGGTGTTCTTAGGCAAAACTACTTCTAACTTCTACTTCCGGGGGGGACTTGGGATTCAGTTGAACAAGTTATGTGTTCCCCATGGTTAAGTCCTTTCCAATGGGGCATGAACGATGGTTGAGCACCTACCACTGAATGTCTACTGAGCCAGCATGTGGCTAATTGGCCATATGCCCAGATTGTTAAGGCCCCACTTTGGGTCAGTAACAGTCCTGGTTCTTGGGTGAATAACTGCTCACCTCTCTGAGGTGAATTAACTCTTTCAGGGCACCTGGGCACCACTTAGCACACTGAAAAAAGTAATTTACATAATGGCTCCCTAGGGACATCCTGATGCAGAGAGGAAGTGCAGCAATCAAAGCTCACACAGCAATCCTGCAAAGCCAATTAGGGGAGCAAGATAAATTAGATGGAAGTGTGCTCTGTCCAATCGAGATATAAAAACAGTTTATATGTGCGGGATGTAATTGCCTACGTGGGAATCTGGCTAGGAAAATGAGGCTTTGGAAAGAATAAAGCATGGCTAAGACCTCAGTTCTATACAAAAGCAGAGTGTATGCTTGTGCACTTGAAACATTATATTTCTAGATGTTAGGAGTTTGTTGTTGTTGTTTGCATTTTGTCCATATTATCATAACTGTTATGCCTAATTTTTAATAAATATATCTGGGAATTAAGAAGCTTAACTTCAAGCCACAGTGCTACCACTGACTACTATGTGATCTTGGGTAGGTTAGTTTTTCTCCAGGGCCTTAGTTTCCCCATTAGATGATGTCAGAAATTGTTTTGGGATTAGGATGTTTTTTAGGCGGAACTTGATGAAGGGGACTCAGGAATGTCCAAGTCCTACCCCAGGCAACAGCCAGGTGGGACAGAGAGATACAGGCAAGGAATGATAGCCCAAGGAAGCAGATTTATCACCAACTTCTCTTTTAGCTGGGCTCCAGTCCCAAAGTCTGGAATGCTCTGGTAAGCTGAGTGGGAGCACCTAGCCCAAAGGAATTTTTTTCTCCTTACCTGAAAGCCCCAAGCAGTCTCTTACCACACACTGGTTGGCTACAGCAAGGACTGAGGAAGATAGTGCAAATGACAGTTTTGCTTTAAGAAAACAGGCTCTAGGTCAAGGCACTTCCTTGTGCTGTGAGAGGAACCCAATGCACAGTGGCCACATTTCCCCATTGCCCATGAGGATGGACTCTACCTCACTGGGCGCCCTCCAGGGGAAGAGTGAGGGAAGGGGTGGAAGACTTCCTCAGGGAGGGGAGGAATGAAGAGTTGCCCTTCCTCAGCTCCTGCTTCTACTCTTAACTATAGCTCCGTTATGCCATCCGCATGGAAGTCGAGACCTTTACTGTTAGTCTGGCAGGCGGTTTAGCAGTCTTCTACTTTGCATCTCTAAGAGAAAAAAAAAATGTCCTGTTGATTGCTTGCTTTGCCTACCTAAAGAGTTCTTTGAGATCTTTTGAGAAAGCTTATTCAAGACCCCTATCTTGATAATTTAGAATAATAGCTCCTCTGACAATCAAGCAATAATAATGATATTAATCACACTCACTCATGCAGCGCTAATTATGTGTCAGGTGCCATTCTAAATGCCATGATATATCAGTGCATTTAATCTTTACAACGAGTGTAGGACGTGTTTTAATTATAATTGGCATTTCTATTTCACTAATATGAAAACTGAGGTACAGAACGGCAAAGCGACTTTTTGTAGGCATCGTGGTGGCAGAGCTAGGATTTGAACCCAGGGTAGGAGCACTTAAAGCCACTAGGTTATGCTTCTGTTCGGTGTCAGTTTTACTCCTTCGACTATACATTTCCATCATATAATCATCTCCATTTATAGAAAAAGCAGATTTAAAAATCTGAAATCCCACTTTTATATTAACCTAAGTGCTTCTAATCGTATGTAAACTACTTATACACAAGTGAACAGTAATTATTAAAGTGTTCTAATTAAGAACACGTACACATATTTATATTTGTTGTAGCTAATGTCTTAATTGCATAATAAAATTTTGCTAACACACTGCAGTAATTATAAAACATCAGAAAGTTTCATTTCATTTTATGCAAAAATGTAAAATAATCATGGAGGGCTAATGAGGTTTGGTGCCTCTACACTCATCACCTTTTTGTTCAGACAGGCAGAGGTGTAACATGCAAATCTAACACTTAATGAAAATTAAGCATAATATATATTACTGACCTACGCCATCCACTTGTCACTCATCAATTTGCAAAATTTAGCAACTTATAATGAGCGCTACTGTTGTTGTGCTCGCGAGTTAATATTTGGGAAAACTTGTCCCTTAGATGCCTAGCAGGGACTAGTGTTGGTAAAAGATTTTCATTGATTATACCTCCTAAGGGAGAAATTCTGAGGCCCTTACATCAGTCAGTGGCAGCTTGGCACACAAAAGGGCAGCAGTTTGAGTCCCAAGTGTTCTAAATAATGCAGCAGGTAACTACCTCATCAGGGGTTTAAAATCCCCTAATGCTTATTTGAATTTTCCTTTATAAACACCTACCTAATAAAAACCTTTCATGTTTGCCACAATTAAATGCAAAGAGCTTGTGATTTAGGTTCTGTAACGAGAACCTAGCTCTCTTCACCCACATAGTTTTAGAAATATTAAACATTGTTTCCACCTTTTCTGACCCAGAAGATTACCAGGAACAGGATAAGAAATAGAAGGCCTCTGCTGGCCACGTTTTCCTTAATGGCTTTGGAACAATACTGCAAGTTCCCTTCTCCCATGTGACTAGATTACATGCTGTTTTGTCATCGAGGTCGAGTATGCATTTTCTGTGTAGAAATATGTATCCTCATAAGCAAAGACTTGTTTTTCTTTTTTTGGTCACTCCTGGGTCTTCATTTTTATTTTACTTTTTCCTTTCTTGTCTCACCTTTTTTCTCTTTGAAATCTTATTTCAGACTTTCTCCTTCTACCTTCTGTTATTTCTGCAATTTGTCACTTGAGAGGAATGCAACATGTGGGAAGGGAGTTGTTGAGCGGCCTGGGGGTGGGGTGGAATAGGAGGCTGTCAGAGTTGACCGAGGGAGGTATCAATATCCTCAAATTGACACTGTCTTGAAGAAGCTGTGGGGCTTCACCTTTTCTTCCCACCATGTTTCCTCCCTGGAGACCTTTCATACATGCAACAGTATAAGTTCCCAGCACATAGTAGATGCAAAATAAATGCTTGCTTGATCATCATTTCCCTGCAGCCGTCTGAGGCAGCAAGTGGGCTTATTTTATTGGCTTGGATTTACATTCTAATGGTAGGGACTAAATTCTCCCCTGTACCTCTATTTCTATGTTCAGATTTCTCTAGTGGTGTTTTTTGTTTGTTTGTTTGGTTTTCTTTCTTAGAGAGGGAAAGAGCAGAGTCAGAGGGAGAGGGAGAATCTTAAGCAGGCTCCATGTTCAGCGTGGAGCCCAGTACGGAACCGAACATGGGGCTCGATCTCATAAGCCCAAGGTCATGACCTGAGCCAAAATCAGGAGTCCAATGCTTAACTGACTGAGCCACCCAGGTGCTCCTCTAGTGGTGTTTTTAAGGAATCACAGCACACAGTTCATTTTGCAATAGTAGGAACTCTGTCCATATTTACTTGAATTATAGGCTATCTGCTCTTCAGGTTTATGCTGTCACATGAACCTAGTATGGTTATTATGCACAACAGAACCATAAGAAGACACAGGTTAATGAACAGGCTGTGTTTCTCTTCCATTATGTTATCACCATTTGCCCTGGTTTAACCTGCAGACACCGTCTTCCTATGTATACTGCTATGTCTGACCTACAGGCTCTGCTTGAGAATGCCGGCTCCTCTGTCAAACACTAGCTCCCTTAGGTTTGCCATCCTAGCCTGGAATACAGTGAAGTGACTTGATAGGGCACCATGGGGGTCAGAACCTCTGCCTCACATTTCAGTCACCCTTGGTTACCCATCCGAAATGCAAACCTCTGATTATTTCTCTACATCTTCCCCAGCTCAAGGACATGCTCTGCGCTTATGCTACTGGCCTCACAAACTTGTCCATGGCTCTCTAAGGTGTAACTACCTCTCACTCCTCAACCCACTCAAAGAATGCTGCCTCCAGCTCTCTGTCTGGCTCTTCCTGGATATCCCTGCTTCTCTTCACTCAACCCAGAGAAAGAGCAGTTCATTTTAAACCCAACACAGCACAGTTCCTGGAAACTAAATGGTCTTTTCTAGCTCCCGACACTGATATGGCTATTTATGGAGCACAGTCTATGCACCAGGCACTAAAGAAAGCACCTTATGTAGATAATATTTATTCCTCCTATCATCCCTGATTTATATACAAAAAAAGCATCATTGAGCGCTTCCTATATGGCAAATATTATTTTAGGCACTTTATTTATTCTGAGTTTCCCCAGAAGCCAATCCTGAAAAAAAGATTTAAATAAAAATTGTTGTTTGGGGAGTTGATTCTATGGGGAATGGGCAAAGAAGCACAGGAAAGGGAAAATACCTCGTAAAGCATATGTTATCAAGGAAGTTACCACTTTTGGTAAAATCTGGGTAAAATGGGAAATTTAAGGGTCAGTGTACAATGCCATCCTCAGAGTTATGCTACTCAGGAGTTAAAGTACGTAGCCAGAGGGATATAAATGAATTTTTAGATAGTGCTGAGATCTGGCTGGAATTGGAGACTATTCATTGGTAATAACACCAGCCTATTCACTTCTGTGTGACTGCCCCATATGACCCCCACCCAAAGCCTTTATACTTTAATTCTTCAAATTTGTCTACGCCCAAGTCTCTTCTTCCTCCCTTGTTCCCCCACATTGGTTGTTGTCCCTCTTCCTTTACTGGACATCATCTGCTCACTCAGAGACAGCCATCAATGTCTTCTCTTTCACTTCTTTCTTCAACTTCTTTGTCATGTTTTCATTTTATTTCATTATCATCCCCAAATACAAACTTGTTCAAACCTCTCTTCTCTTAAAAATAAAATATTCTTTTTACTTGTTTATTTTGGAGAAAGAGAGAGAGCAAGCAGGGGCAGGAGGGGCAGAAGGAGGGAGAGAATCCCAAGCAGGCTCCATGCCCAGTGCCAAGCTCACCATGGGGTTCGATCTCTTGACCTTGAGATCATGACCTGAACTAAAACCAAGAGTCAGATGCTAAACTGACTGAGCCACCCAGGTGCCCCCAAAATAAAAACATTCTTGATTCTACCTCCTTCTTTAACTGCTACCTCTTCCCCCTCCCACTCCCACCTCAAACCCCACCTTGCTTGGTTATAACTACAGTATCATTTTCTCTTCTCCTTTTCCTTCTCCAGTCCATCGCCATCAGGTCTCCCTGACCCATCCTCTCTTGAAAGTCCTTTTTATTACAAAAGACTTTCTTCAATCTTTATGTTAATTTATTTTTCTGAAGACTTTGAATATCTTAAATGACTGACTTTCTTGAAATTCTTTCTCCTTGTTTTCTTTAAAGTATCCTCTTTTTCCTGTTTTTTTTTTTTTTTTTTTTTTTTCAGGATGGCTTTAAAGTTAGCTCTGATAGTACTAATATTCTTGCCTTGAGCTGTTTCTCTTCTCAACATATTTCTCCTAGATATCTTCCACGTTGTAAATTCAATATTCTTCTTCATTCCAGTGACTTCAAAATCTATATCCCATCACAAATTGCTCTGATAAGTCCAGATCTGTATTAAACACAAGGTAATTACCACCTTCCTCTAAACCTCTTCTTCCTTCTCTTTTTTTGTTTAGGGTCAACATTATCTCTCTAGTTACTTTTTTTAAAAAATGAATAAACCCCAAACTGAATTTTTTTAAAAAAATTAGTTTCAGAGGTAGAATTTAGTGATTCATCAGTTGTATATAACACTCAGTGCTCATTACAAGTGCCCTCCTTGATGTCTATTGTCCAGTACCCCATCCTCCTACCCACATCCCCTCAGTTTGTTCCTAGAGTTCAGTGTCTTTTATAGTTTGCCTCCCTCTCAATTTTCATCTCATTTTACTTTTCCTTCCTGTTCCCTATATTCATCTGTTTTGTTTCTTAAATTCCACATATGAGTGAAATCATATGGTATTTATTTTTCTCTGACTGACTTATTTCACTTAGCCTAATACCCTCCAGTTCCATCCATGTCTTTGCAAATGGCAAGATTTCATTCTTTTTGACTGCTGAGTAATTTTCCACTATATATATATAACACTCTTCTTTATCCATTCATCTGTTGTGGGCATCTGGGCTCTTTGTGTAATTTGGCTATTGTGGATATCGCTGCTATAAACACCGTGGTGAATGTGCTCTTTTGAGTCACTGTGTTTTTATCTCTTGAATAAATACCTAGTAGTGCAATTGCTGGGTCACAGAGTACCTCTATTTTTAGCTTTTTGAGGAACCTCCATACTGTTTTCCAGAGTGGCTGCACCAGCTTGCATTCCGACCAACAGTGCAAGAGGGTTCCTCTTTCTCTGCATCCACACCAACAATCTGTGGCTTTGATTTGTATTTCCCTGATGCTGAGTAATACTGAGCATTTTTTCATGCGTCTCTTGGCCATTTGTATATCTTCTTTGGAGACATGTCTGTTCATGTCTTCTGCCCATTTCTTTCTTTCTTTGAAAGAAGAAATTTTTTTTTTAAAGATTTTGTTTTTATTTTTTTGACAGAGAGATCACAAGTAGGCAGAGAGACAAGCAGAGAGAGAGAGGGAAGCAGGTTCCCTGCTGAGCAGAGAGCCTGACACAGGGCTTGATCCCAGGACCCTGAGATCATGACCTGAGCCGAAGGCAGCAGCTTAACCCACTGAGCCACCCAGGCGCCCCAGAAGAAATTTTTTTTAAAAGATGTTACTTATTTATTTGACAGAGAGAGACACAGCAAGAGAGGGAACAGAAGCAAGGGGAGTGTGAGAGGGAGAAGCTAGCTCACCGCTGAGCAGGGAGCCTGATGCAGGGCTCGATCCCAGGACTCTGGGATTGTGACCTGAGTTGAATGCAGATGCTTAAGACTGAGCCGCCCAGGCGCCACTTCTGCCATTTCTTGATTGGATTATTTGGTTTTTTGGTGTTGAATTTGATAGTTCTTAATAGATTTTGGATACTAGCCCTTTATCTGATAAGACATTTGCAAATATCTTCTCCCATTCTGTCAGTTATCTTTTAGTTTTGTTGAGTTTCCTTTGCTGTGCAAAAGCTTTTTATCTTGATAAAGTCCCAATAGTGCATTTTTGCTTTTGTTTCTCTTGCCTTTGGAGACGTGTCTAACAAGAAGTTGCTGTGTCTGAGGTCAAAAGGTTACTGCCTGTGTTCTCTTCTAAGGATTCTGATAGATTCTATCTCACATTTAGGTATTTCATTCATTTTGAGTTTATTTTTGTGTACCGTGTAAGGAAATGGTCCAGTTTCATTCTTCTGCATGTGGCTGTCCAATTTTCCCAACACCATTTGTTGAAGAGATGGTCTTTTTCCCATTGGATATTCTTTTCTGCTTTGTTGAAGATTAGTTGACCATAGTCAGGGGTCCATTTCTGGGTTCTCTATTCTGTTCCATTATTCTGTGTATCTGTTTTTTTTTTTTTTTTAATTTTAAAGATATTATTTATTTATTTGATAGAAAGATAGTGAACACAAGTAGGCAGACTGGCAGGCAGAGGGACAGGGAGAAGCAGGCTCCCCAGTTGAGCAGGGAGCTCAATACCGGGCTTGATCCTAGGACCCTGGGATCCTGACTTGAGTCGAAGGCAGCCTCTTAACCGACGGAGCCACCCAGGTGCCTCTTTGTGTGTCTGTTTTTATGTTAGACCATGCTGTTTTGATAATCACAGCTTTGTAATACAGCTTGAAGTCTGAAAGTGTGATGCCACCAGCTTTGGTTTTCTTTTTCAACATTGCTTTGGCTATTTGGGGTATTTTCTGGTTCCATACAAATTTTAGGATCATTTGTTTCAGCTCTATGAAAAATGCTGATCATATTTTGATAGGGATTGCAATGAATGAGCAGATTGCTTTGGGTAACATAGACATTTTAACAATATTTGTTCTTTCAATCCATGAGCATAGAATGTTTTTCCAATTCTTTGTGTCTTCCTCAATTTCTTTCATAAGTGTTCTATAGTTTCCAGAGTACAGATCTTCTACCTCTGTGGTTAGGTTTATTTCTAGGTATCTTACGGTTTTTGGTGCAATTATAAACCAGATGGATTCCTTGTTTTCCTTCTGCTTCATTCTTAGTGTATAGAAATGCACTGACTTCTGTGCATTGAATTTATATCCTGCGACTTTGCTGAATTCCTCTATCAGTTCTAGCAATTTTTGGGTGGAGTCTTTTGGATTTTCTACATCAAGTATCATGTCATCTGTGAAGAGTGAGAGCCAAACTGAATTTTGTACTTTTGTCTTCTCCCCATTCATTTCTCACATAGAATTTGTCTTGATTTGAATTTCAGTCCACCATTTTGGCATCTGTCAAATCTCTGTCCTCCTGTGAATGATTTAGCTCATGTCCTCATCTTTACTTCAACAGCCTTCTATATGTACTTCCCTGACTCTGTTTTTACCCTTCTCAATTATTCCTCAATCCACTTCCAAAAAACAAATATGACTACGTCACTTCCTGGCCTGAAAGCCTTCTCTAGCTCTTCAGGACCCTCAGAATTAGTCCTGTGTTCTTTGGCAAAGCCTGTGAGTTCTTCCTGGTATGACATCTTTGTACCCACTCACAGACTCATGCTTTTGTGCAAGCCACATTTTTTGCCTGGGATACCTGCAGGACCATTGCCCCTTGTTCCCAAACAGAGACACTGTTCTACTACTACTTGCCTAAAAAATAACTAAGTATGTATTCTTCTAGCTCAGTTCAGCTCAAGCTTTGAGAGATCTCTTCAGCCTACCAGATCTGCTCTGGATGCCCTCTTAGGTGATTCCATTAACACCAAGTTATCTACAGTAATAAACTTGAGTTTGTTAAATAAAAGGTCCACATTGTATACAATTTCATATTTCAAGCACCTAACACAGTGCCTGGCATAAAGCAGGTGCTCAGTACCTAAGTAGGGAATGCAAACCTTATAGAATTCCTGCCCTCACACAAACACTCAATCCATCTTTTAAGAAAAACATTTAATGGCAGCAATTCTTATATAATATTTTCTCACCTTTTAGAACTCCTACTATTTGGCTGGAGTTTCTCATTCAACCTTCCATGTCTCTTCCATATTTTAAAAATATTTTTGATATAAAGTTAAATAAAATTAGAAGGATGAACTTTTTATTTCTTAAAACGTACTTGCAAGATGGATGATTACAAAGATGTATCTTTAGAGACAACTAAACATCCATTTAATGTAGGTGTGAAATGTCCACTAGCTGCCATCATGATGACTAAACATTTTGAATAGCTATTTTCTTAAGTAATTTTTTAAAACGTGTACTTCATTTATGTGTCAGGAAAATGCACCATTTCATTTGATTAGTGTAAATCAAATTGCTACAAACTCCTCTCTGAACCAACACCACGCTGCTTCAGATGTGCATTAAGTAGTAAATCAACTTTATTGGAAATGCTAGGTCTCATCTTTTCAGAGCGAATGCTATGTAGTTTTTTCAGAGATGCAATAATTCTTTTACATTTCTGGATTCTCTATTAAATTGCTCCTATTAAGTAAATTATTACTGCTCTAAGTAGCCCAAAGTAATGAAAGTATTAAAAAGTGTCCAAAAGTTACATTCCTGTGGTATTCCTGAGCTTTCAGCTGAATGCATTTAGCCTTCTCTCCTTATCCTTTCAGGGATTTCTCAATACCTTTGGCAAATTTCGACAAAGATTTGCCAGGATCCATTGACTGGGCATAATATTTTATGACCTGCTTCTAGGGAGCTTTTGGACTAAAAGACATTCAATAATTAGAGCACAGCGAGGGGCTCAGCAGAAGAATGCCATGCTGCCTACAAGCGATGAAAGCTATTGTGTGTGGCCAACATCACACTTATGTGCATCTGTTAAATTAATTCATCTTCTGTGGCTTTTCTCATTTTGATAGAAAATTTATCAGCAGCCTAAAAGAGTAAGACTGGTTCAGTTTCACATTTCAATGTGTTGCATTCAAAAGCTGTGAAGTGTGATTTTTAAGTACTGCTCAGAAAACAGTATCTATAATGTTAAAAAAAAAAAAAAAAGCTTTGTCAGGTAAAAGAAGGTGCATTTTGGATCCGAAATGGTTCCTTGCTGGGCAGCATGAAATGTGTGATAGTGAAGCCTTCCCCTTAAATTAAAGCAATTTAACCTGGCCTTTTCAACATAAGATGATTACTTACTTCTATTTTACTGAAAAAGCACATGCATTGAATCTGCTCAAATATGACAGCTAGTGTTTTCTAATCTCTGGTCAGACACATATTAAGTCAACACATTTTAACTGCCTTGTAGGATGACATTTTAGCCCACATGGTTTTAGAAATAGTCCCTGCTACATGCTTCATCAGTTGCAACTGTGGATTGAATGTTCCTTTCAAAGCACGACCATAAATATTTCCACAAATGAGTGATCTGTTCCCATTACATCGGCTAATGCTATCTCATGGCAGAGCTCAACAAATAGTTCCGACATCACATCACTGCACACGGGAACTGTTAAGGGGCACTCTGGCAGGGTGTAGCACATCACAGAGAATTGCATCACTGATTGTCTCTAAGGAGCTAACCTGTCTTTCCGGAGACATGTTTCTTGACAGCCTGTCACAAGGAAAGCTGCGGATGTTCAGGGAACAAAGAATAATGCCAACACTGTATATGTTAAAAAGTCGCAAACTTTAATCTCAACAGTGAAGGGGAGCAGAGTTTGCAACCCCAAAATTTGCCTCTTTGGCATGCATTTTATGCTAGTTTTTTTTTTTTTCAAAGAAGCAACAGACATTAAAAATAAAAGAAGAAGAAGCAAAGAAAAAGCTCTAAAAACTGAGTAGAGGTTACCCTTTTGTAACAGACATTTATATTAATAAGGGAAATCTCCACTTGTAAGGATGTTCCTGTCCCTGTACCGGGAAAAGGGGGAGGATATCTCAATCTCTAGAAACTCTTATCAATAGAGAGGGCAACAACTTAAATCTGTGCAACAACCCTTGCTTGCTGTGTTATTCCCAGTAACCTTCCATGGTGGACTCCCCGTCCCCGATAAACTTTGTCTTTAACTGAAGATGATAAACTTAAGGTGATGGTTTCAGCAATTATGGAGACTTACTCCGTTTTCCTGGGTCTATCTTCTCATGTATACAGGAGACAGGCATGTTATTACACTTCTGTTTGTTTTTCTCCTGTTGATCTTATATCAATTTAATTATTAGATCAGTCAAAGAAACTAAAAGGAAAGAAGAGGAAACTTCTCTGCGTCTATTTTGGTGACCAAGACGGGACCTTTGTAGCAAGGATACTGCTCACTCTAGAGCCATGGCAGCTGAGAAATCTTGGGGCATCTGACAAAAAGCTAGCAGAAGGTAAGAATTCTCACCCTATCAGTCCTGGATCTCTGCCCGCAGAGTCTAATGGAAGCAAAAGGGATTTAGTTCTTTTCTTCATCTAAATTTATGTTAGCAGGAAAAAATGTTTGGGGGAACTAGTTCATTAGGAGTAGTGGCTTTGGTAAAAAATCTGTTATGGGTACTTTCGTTTCCTATTAATCCCTTTCCTCCCAGAGACAGTCATTGTTTTCTTTTTGTCTCTTTCATCTTGTTCTGTCTCAAGAACTTGGTTTTGCAACCAGTGAGAATATTATCTTTAGTTTCTGTCAGCCGGAGGGTGCACGTATGGCTATGCTTCTGTGGATCTAATAAGCAGTGTCCTCTCTGTCCAGCTCTGCCAGCTCTCAGGGGAATTTGTCATAGGGGTCTTGGTCCATATGGCATTTTAATCATCTCAACCTTCACTGCATTGTTAGAGCTAGAAAAGTCCCAGTCTATTAACACCTATTCAGTGTCATAGATTAACAGGTCTGTAACTGGAGGCATCTCATGTTCTCATGGGAAGCCAGAGATACCATTTACATTGTACCATTCTTACTTACCATTCTATGAAAGGAAGACCTTTGCTTTCTTAGGCTGACGCTGAGAGTGAAGTTTCTGGATCTTGTGAGGCCTGCAACTTTGCATTTTTCTTTGGAGATGCCTCTTGCATCTTTGGCTATGCCATAAAAAGGCTCATAGGTTTGACTCAGTATTGAGATTAAAATAAGATCCAACTTGTCAATGGCCAGATTATTGATCCTTTGAATTGGACAAACTTTGATATTTGAAATTTTCCCTTCCTTCCTTCTCTCCTTCTTCTCTCTTCTCCTCCACCTCTCCCTCCTTCTCCTTTTTTCCTCCTCCTTCTTTAGAGCCCTAGTCCTAAACAATTGTCTTATTGATACCTATAGAAAGACCACATTAAAAAAGTGGACACACAGGCACCTGGGCGGCTCAGTCAGTTGAGTGTCTGACTCTTGATATTGGCTCAGGTCATGATCCTGGGGTCATGGGTTTGAACCCCTTGTCAAGCCCTGCATCAGGCTCTGCACTCAGCACGGAGTCTGCTTGTACTTCTCCCTCTGCTCCTCTCTTGGCTCATGCTCTCTCTCTATCTCTCTCAAATAAATAAATAAATAAATAAATAATAAAATCTTTAAAAAGAAAAGTGGACACAAAGAAGTGTAATGGCTGGTTTTAGGGACTCTCTTGAGGAGAAAAAAGAATAGGAATTAGACTTAAGACAAAAATCAGTATCCACATCCAATGTAAATTCCCCTTCTCAAAATCTACCCTATCTATCTATTTAAGCTTCCTCTTTTCTACAAGATTTTACAGGAAGCACTCAGCCTAATATCTAGGCAGAAAGTATACAGGTTACACATGTAAATGCTGAAAGCCAGAGAGTGAATTTAGTGGAAACACCCTAGATGTGTGGTAGGGCTCACTTTGCTGCCCCTTATAATACTTCCTGTATTGCAGGGCTCTGTAATCAGGCTCTGCCAGTTTCAGACTTTACTATGCATGTACTTTAAGGATGTATATTAGACTTCCATCACAAAGAATTCATGTTCCCTGGACAGCAGAAGATTCTTAATTTTTTTAAATTAACTTATTTTTTATTTTTATTTATTTATTTAGGATTTTGTTTATTTATTTGACACAGAGAGAGGAAAAAGCAGAGTCCCTGCTGAGTAGCCCCCCCCCCCCGCCCCAATGTGGGACTTGATCTTGGACCCCAGGATCATGACCTAAGCCAAAGGCAGATGCTTAAAATGACTGTTTTCCTTTACTTATTTGAGAAAGAGAGTGAGAGAGAAAGCATGAGTTGGAGGACGGGAAGGGGCAAAGGGAGAAGGAGAAGCAGACTACCCACTAAGTAGGGAGCCCGATGAGGAGCTCCATCCCAGGACCCTGGGATCCTGAACTGAGCTGAAAGCAGATGCTTAACCATCTAAACAATGCAGGCAACCTGCTGTAGATCTTTTAAATGATAAATGTCTTTAACTTTCTCTTTCAGAAGATCCTACTAAATGTACAGATAAATTAGAATGATTAGTGGCCATTGACAACGCCCCTCACAGAGGAAAGAGATGACCAAAATTGTTCCTCGGCCCTCCTATAAATTATCAGCTGAAGACATGTTCAGGGGCTGATAGAAGCTAAGTTTGAACTATACACACAGGAAGAAGGCTTTTGTTGAAACACTTTACACAAACTTTACAAAGACACAAATCTTTTGATCCCTCTCTTAGATAGCTATTTCCCTGCTATAGAGAAGCAAGTGTATTTGGAAAGGTGGGTAGTTCCTTGATAGTCTAGCTGCAACCCAGTTATTCAGTGAATTGGACATAACAGTCTTTGTCTTAGAAATCTCTACAAAACCAAAAATGTGGCTCTAGAAGCCACCCAAAAGTTCACCTATCCTTAGCAATCCCCAAACCTCCACTATTGATCTCAAAGTACTTGAAGATATTGAAAAAGATCAGCATGTTGGAAACAGAATTGTCTTGCACTTAAAGAAAGAAAAAAATAAATAAATAGTAATTATCCTAGACCTCTGAGAATAGTCAAATATGGTCCCAAACTCCATCTTGGAGAAAACTTGAATTGCTTTTGTGATGTAGATTGTCTCTGTCTTCTCTAGGACATAAGAACCATTCTTTGAAATGCAAGCTTTAGAAGGAGGTATTTCTCATCAAAAGAAAAAAAAAAGTAAAAAGTATGGGGAGAAGGAGGTATTTGGAAGTTGGACTAATAAAAAGTCTTAAGTGTCTTCTCCACAAGAATTAGTAGAAAAACTATCTGAGCAGGTGAACTTAACTTTTCCAACAGCCAAAACAAAATTTGTATCCAATTTTTCTTCTTAAACCAGGGAATTTTGTGTTATGCCTGACTAGTGGCTCAAATTTTAAGGCAATGGCTATGAGATCACTGTGTCTGTTTTTATGTTTATGTGTGTCTACATATGTATATTGTAGATAAAATGATATTTTTCTACTTCTAGATGGTATTGCCAAAATTAATTTGTAAAGAGCTCTGTTTACTTGGCTTTAAATTAAGTGCTTACAAATTAAGTATTCCTAAAGTTCTCAGAAATAGAATAAAAACTAACCCAAATGCTTTGTGGGTCACATGACCTGGAAAAAATATTCAGTATTAAAGCTAGTTTAAGTTCAGTGGTTTAGTTAAAATAGACATGTCTTTAGAGTTATCAAGATCGAATATAATGCAGACATACAACTTTTATCTTGCCTAGGTTTACTAGTCAAATAAATTCATGTTTTGTATCTGTGTTACAGAAAATTGCCAGCAAGAAAAATAGCCAGGGATGACAGCCGATTTTGTCTAATGGGTCATGAAATTCTCATGGGTAGTCTAAACATAATTGTTGGGCGGAAGTGACTTAGAGAGATGTAAGTGGGATAAGAGTTTTTAGGTGAACTTTTTAGCTATAATTATATTTTATGGTATGTGTACTTAAAAATAGTTGCCAAAATCTTTTTGGTAACTTGAACCTTTAGAGTTTTGCTAAGTGAAATTAGGTGATGAGAATTCATTCAATATCTATATCATTTCCAAATAAGTAAAAGAGTAAAACATTGATTACTGAATATTGGTTTACCTACTTCTGGCATTTGAACTACAGAGAAACTAAAGATAAATTTGATTCTGTTAGTAACATGTCTCGTGCTTTTTTTTTTTTTTTAAGATTTTTTATGTATTTATTTGACAGAGAGAGAACACCAGTAAACAGGGCAGTAGGCAGAGGGAGAGAGAGAAGCAGGGAGCAGAGAGCTGCTGAGCAGGGAGCCTGATGCATGGCTCAATCCCAGGACCCGGGAATCATGACTTGAGCAGAAGGCAGCTGCTTAACCAACTGAGCCACCCAGGCGCCCTTTGTCTTGTGCTTTATTGAAAGATTGTACTATAAAGTAGCACATGATTCTAGAAATTATAAAATGGGGGGCACCTGGGTGGCTCAGTGGGTTAAAGCCTCTGCCTTTGGCTCAGGTCATGATCCCAGGGTCCTGGGATCAAGCCCCACATCGGGCTCTCTGCTCAGCCGGGAGCCTGCTTCCCCCCCTCACCCTCTGCCTGCCTCTCTGCCTGCTTGTGATCTCTGTCTGTCAAATAAATAAATAAAATCTTAAAAAAAAAGAAATTATAAAATGTATTCATAAATTTTCCAATCTAAGGAATACTGGTGTATCAGACTGTTCACAATAGCTTAATTTTTAATTTTCACTAAAAATTAAAATTTCTAATGACTAAGAATTTTAATGAATATTTGTAACAAAAACTACTAGAAATGATAATGGAAATATCTCCATATGCAAGGAAAGTATGATATATGTTTTTAAAAGAAAGTATAAGGGATGGAAATACATTTTTGTTGGAGGAAAAAAAAAAGTAAATTTGTACCAAAGTAAAACTGGTTATTTCAAAACCAGGAAAAATGTATGACAAAATCTGAAGGTTGTAGAAGGTTTGTGGAAAGGAATCTTTAAACTGTTTTTTAAGTTTTTATTTATTTATTTATTTATTTAGGGGAGAGAGAGAGAGAGCGAGAGCGAGAGTGAGCATGAGCTGGGTGAGGGGCCAAGCAGAAGCAGATTCCATGCTGAGCAGGGAGACTGACATGGGGCTTGATCCCAGGACTCTGGGATCGTGACCTGAGCTGAAGGCAGATGCTTAACTGAGCCACCCAGTCACCCAGAAAGGAATCTTTAAAAGGGAATTTTATGCATATTTGAGACTGAATGCTATTGAAATGAATTTAATTGAATAAATGAATTTTAATATCAAAAGTAAGCTGGTATAGAATTAGAATTTGGTTTTCTTTCTGTTAAACGGGTAATTTATCTTGAACTATTAGTCTGCTCTTGATAAGAGAGTATAAAATGTTTTTCTTTGCCTTTTAAAATAATCTGCCTAGAAAGCGAAGATTTTGTACTTTATCAAAATAATTCCTTCTGCTCCATGTTATCTCTATCATCACATCTTTGATTACTTAAGTAAACCTAGACCTCTCAATATTAAAAGAACTAAGTTTTGCTCATAACTGTGTAACCTTCTATATTTGCCCATGAAATCTTTGTCACTTTGGTTAAATAGGTAAGTATTCTTTTATAGTGACCCATGATCCTATGTAGTCATGAGAACAAAGCCCTTTGATATTCTCCATGAAGTCTTTTTACTCTGGAAGAAATTTTGGGGTAGTCCAAAAGGTCCCTGGAAAATATTGAAATATTTGTTGAACTAATTAGGCTTATTTGGCATTTTAAGTTCTATTGAAAGCATTGTCACAAGTGATGCTAAACCGTCTTAGATTATGTCTGTACAGATATATGCTATTAGTAAATTACTTATTAATAACATTAGTATGTTTTAATATAACTGTTATTAATATAAGCATTCTAGAAATTATATGAAATTACTAAAAATCTAATATATCCTGGCATAATGTTATCACTTGTAATTCTAATTATCTTGAAAAGTTGTGTGTCACAGAAATAATCAAATTTTCTTGTCAACTGCATTCTAATGAATTCTCATCAGTTTATTTTATTTTGAAGATTTTATTTATTTATTTGACAGAGAGAGAGATCACAAGTAGGCAGAGCAGCAGGCGGAGAGAGAGGAGCAAGCAGGCTTCCTGCTGAGAAGAGAGCCTGATGCAGGGCTCAATCCCAGGACCTGAGCTAAAGGCAGAGGCTTAACCCACTGAGCCACCCAGGCGCCCTCATCAGTTTTTTTAAAGAGAAAGAGAAAGAGAGTGCATGCACACATGTATGTTAGTGGGGAGAGGAGCAGAGGGAGAGAATTCCCCCTTCCCAGCAGACTCCCTCTGAACTCAGAGCTTGAGCTCCATCCCATGACCCATGAGATTACTACTGGAGCCAAAACCAAGAGCCAGATGCTCAACTGACGGAGCCACCCAGGCACCCCACCCTCATCAGATTTTTAATTATGGCCATTTTTTAACTCTTTGTCAATTATACAGAATTACTGTTTTACTCTGATGCTTTTGCAAAGTTGTTTGCTAAAGTGCTTCCTCTTCAAGGAGACTCCTGGAAAGTATTCTAGAATACGGGTTTCTGATAACTTGAGGATCATAAAACTGGACTGGGAAAAAAATGTCCAGAACTAATAGCAAAAGTAGATACAAGCAGTACAAAATTAGTAACATGGGACTGAATGAACTGATGAGGATGATTATAATTTTTGTGACTTTTTTTGTTTTGAAGATTTTTATTTATTTGAGATAGAGAGAGAGCTAACAAGAGAGACCAAAAGCAGGGGGAGGGGTAGAAAGAGAAGCAGGCTTCCCACTGAGCAAGGAGCCAGATGTGGGGATCCATCCCAGGAGTCCCAGATCATGACCAGAGCCGAAGGCAGTGCTTAACCCACTAAGACACCCAGGTGTCCCAATTTTTGCAATTTTCTTCCATCTTTTGACTTGGAATCACTGCCCATTTTCCTGAAGCCCTGAACACTGAAGCTAGATGATTTGATATAAACTTTAAAGAAAGCACCATAATAGTTATGTTTAGACAATCTTCTCTGTGCCTGTTGCTCAAAAAAGTTTTCTGGTACACCCAAATGACATCACCAGAGACATTCAAACTGCAAACCAGCACAATCCGTCAGGTTGCCACGGCCTGCTCTCACCCCATCTGAAGATGCTTCCAGATCGACATCTGGAAATCTCAATTGCTGGCCCTCAGGACTCAGACTGAGCTTGTAATTTGCTCTGACCTTTAACCTTTGGCTTTCTTTGTCTCCACAGAAATGCTTCTTATTAAATACCTGATTGCTTGCTTACAGAATATAGGCCTAATTGAGATCCCACCTGCATTACCTGCCTCCCAAAATGAGATACAACTATTTAACTGAACTTACCTATTCTCAAGACGGAGACTGGTTCAGTGAGCTGTGGAACAGTCTATCAACTTAGCTTAGAGACTGTGAAACTTCTTATTTGAAGTTTCAAAGGTGGGACTGATGAGGAATAGATTTTGCACCCCCAAATATGACTCATTGGTATATTGATTATTTTAAGCTTATTTAAGCTTATTATTTCTTTTTAAAGCAACAGATGTAAAAGAAGTTCTAAAAACTGAGTAGAAGTTACCCTTTTGTAAGAGATTTACATCTTTAAAGGAAATCTACATTTGCAAGGATGTCTTCTTCAGTATACCAGGAAGAGTGAGATAACTCAATCTCTAGAAATTTTTAGATGCCACTATAGTTAACAGTGTTATTTTACTTTCAGATGTACAATATAGTTCCAGAAACTCTTACCAGTGGAGAAGGCAATGACTTAAATCTGCATAATAACCTTACCTTTGTTTGCTGTGCTTTTCGTGGTAACCTCCCATAAAGGACTCCCCATCCCCAATATCCGCTTTTATCTTTAGCTGAAGATGGTATTTAAGGTGATGACTTCTGCTCAACATTTGAAATGCTAAACATTTCAGGGACTTACTCAGTCTTCCTGGGTCTCTGCCATATACACAGGAGGTAGACATGGTATTAAACTTCTGTTTGTTTTACTTTTCTTGTTCTATCTCACATGAATTTAATTATTCAACCAGCCAAAGAACCTAGAAGGGAGGAAAGAAAAACTTTTCTGCCCCTGCAACATCTTCTGCCAAAATGTAAGCATCTTTTTGGGTCAATAAAACTTTGGGAAAAACTCACAAGAGATGGGCACTCTGAAAACTGGGAAAAAAATACTGCATCTAACCAAAAATCTCATCTATAATAAATTTAGAAACAAAAGCTTAAAAATAATGTTTTTTGTTTTTTTTTTAAATTTACTTATTTATTTATTTGAGAGAGAGCACGAGTAGGTGGGGGGGCAGAGAGAGGGAGAAGTATACTTCCTACTGAGTAGAGAGCCCACGTGGCGCTCCATCCCAGGACTCCAAGATCATGACTTGAGCTGAAGTTAGACCTTAACCAACTAAACTACCCAGGCATGCCCCAAATAATGTTTTTTGTGAATGTATTTTATTTTTGAAGTCCAAGTAGGTATTATCAGTATTACAGTGATAATTTCACTTTTTTTTTTTCCAGTGGAGAAACTTATCAGAATCTTTTATACCTTTTCTCAGTTCAACAATTACTATTTTTATTCGTGTAACAAGTGAAAGTTAAATTACTTTCCACCTTGATAGCAATTTGAGATGTTTCTTCTGCATGAGTGGTTAAAAATGACTAACCTTTTAAGATCTTTTTTTTTTTTTTAATAAAAACATCATTTGTTGTCATTTTCAAGGAAAGAGACTTAAACAGATGGGGAAAATATCCATATCTTTTAATGCAGCTCAACAAAGTATGGTAAATCATCCAGATAATATTGTTTATGATCAGACATATTATGTCCCATCATCTTCAGTGTGAGGTGATCGGAACAACAGACGCAACAGACGTAGAGGCATGTTTCTCCTTTCTAGAGCACAGCCAAGCTGGCAATGAAAAGGCCGCTTAGTACTCTTTTATTTCTCTAGGGTGCAAATGCTTCTGCATGCCAAAATAAAATAAAATAAAAAGTTTCATACTGAAAATCAAATAAAGAGCTTCAGTGCTCACAACAATTGACACATTCTAGAAATCTTCTACTGTGCTAGCCTTGGCACGCTGCATTTGCCATGAGCTCGACTAAATAACCTGCTCACCTCCCAGCTACATTTTCGGCCTTCTGCCTTTGAGGTTGCTGAGAAGTGTCATCCTATAGATGAAGCCAACAAAAAAATTAAAGAGATTCCTCCATGACCAGACTTTCTTGTTTTAAGTGTTGCGCAGCAGAAAGCTTTACTAGCTACTTCAGTGCTTTGTGAGGAAAAAAAAATACACTCTGAAAAATTGTTGTGTTATAACTAAGAGTGTTTCCTAAGAAATGTTTTTAAAAGGAGAACATGGAGGCATCGAGAAGTTCTGTGATTTCTCCAAATTGCACTGCTCATTGAAAGTAAGACAGAGATCTTTTGATTTCCAAATTCATGCCTTTACCTACTCCTGTGTCTTCCTTAGCAGCCATACAAACTGTGCCAAAATGAGTTCCCGTTGCAATGAACTCTTCATCTTGGCTGGCCTCTGCTGGAATTTCAGCCACCTCTTTTCTTGCTTTCTCTGACTTCCCAACCTAGTACAAATATACACTACATATTTGATGGGCTTAGAGCATAAAGTTCTACTATTTTTAAAATATTATTTTATTTCAAGGATTTGCTGTGTTCTAAAATAAAATTAGCCACATAACTAATGTTTATAGGAATTTACAGTATAGGAGAAGCACTACCACCATTGTCAAGTAGACTTAAGATGAAGCCCTAAGGGAAATTCTACATGCCACAAACCAGATAACAACGAGAGCAAAGCAATAACGTGGCAGTGTCTTCTCACTGAGACAGATTTTCACTGGCAGCTACACAGACTACCCTGTTTACTGGACTTGTACTCAGACTTCTATTGGTCAGGGTTTTGTTAGTAAATATTGTTTGGGGAGAAAAAAAAAAACCGTGAAAGACACAAGTCACCTAATCCTGGTTACTGTCTTCTGAAAAGCTAACACAGTTATCCCTACAGGTGTATTTGGTAAGCCCTTACTGTATGCAGAACACTGTTGTGGGAGTGAAGGAATAATAGCATTTGAGAAAGACATATTCTTTTTCTTCCTCAAGGAGTTTTCAGCCCACTTAATCAGGAACAGGTGCCCATATCCAGTATGGGAGTCCTACAGAAGAAACTAGTCCAACCAATAGTGATTTGGGGCACTCTTGTGACAAATTTATATTCTCAAACAGTTGAGAGGAAACCCACCCTGAGGATTTGAAATGATTTACTGAAAAGCAGTATCTTTTCTGTGTATTTGCTTCCCCTTAGAATCAGTGAGAAATAAGGGAACAAAATCTAATAAAACTCCATCTAAATGTATTCCCCACAGCTCAGGTGTGCTGACTTAATCCTAGTAGCACCCAGGGATTTAGAGAGACTAATAGTGGTTTACAGTTAAGCAGTAACATCGTAACAGGGAATACTTTCCTTGGCTATTGGCCCATGTTTCAAAATATATAAATACCTACAAGCATCACATCTGATGATTTGAAACACAGAAGTAATCTTTCCTTACAGACGCACACACACATACAAACAAAACAATGGAGGAGAAAAAAATGTGTCACATCAACATCCTATATCATTTCTCGAAGGCCAGATGGTTAAAGCTAACTATGAACAAGCTGTTTGAACACCTGTAAATGATCTATGACCAAGGACATTTCCTAGGCAATACACTTTTGCCAACAACTTATGACTAGAATGCTTTTAATGTATACTTTGCAAGGAAGCAAAAGGAGAGATGAGATGGAAGGAGAGAAGAAGGAAGAGAAAAAAAAAAACACCTTATCTTTTCTTACCAAGTTAAATTTTATTCATAAAGGGAAAGGAGAACCTGGAGATAATATTTTGTTTAGTTTTATAATGTTACAATAAAAAAGGTTCAATTACATTTTGGCCTCAAATAGTGTTGAACGTAACTTTAACAACGACTGAGCCCCTTTCTCAATGCCGGTGACTCATACTGCAAACCCCTTGAATCAGTTTTCTATCTGTTTCTTCAATAGTTAAACACAACCACTTAGAGATTTGCAGCACATAATTTGTATGCTGTCACTAAGTTCCAGGTCCCATTCACACTGTGCACTCATTGTCTTCCTAAGTGACTCAAAGGCAACTGAGGGAAGAGACGTCTTTTGCAGTGTCCACTACTGGGTCCGACTATACTTATTACCTCCACTTAGGCCAGGTGTGGCACACAGTTGTTCAGAGCAGAACTTATTACCAGTAAGACCTTTAAATATAGCACAAGCTTAGTAAAAATACATTATGTACTAATTAGGTACTTTTTTGTTACTAAATGGTGGGGCTGGGGACAATTTTAGGTCCCCTTGGACTATTGATTGTCCTTGCTTTGAAAAATTTTCAGGCAGTAATCATCATGTCTATGAAATACTTTGAGACCTTCTTCATAAGCTGATAATGGAAAAGTGGTTTTCTGAGAAACTCATTTATGCTCTACGCATTTTTAGGCCCATCTCTAGACAGGGAGCCCTTATTCTGGAACCATCTCTGAGGTAGACCCGACACAATCCAGGAACCAGTTAGAGAAGGTAGAGCAAGTGGCAGACTGGACTGAGGTATTTAGCAAAGACTTCTCTGTATTAAATAGCAGGGAAATAAGCTTTACCACTACCACCACCACCACCACCAACAACTAGATAGAGTTCAGTGAGGTATTTAACAAAAAGAAGAAACATTGCATGAGAGGGGCTAACCATGTTGTTTGTGATAAAATCAAACTTACATGCATCTATTTAGTTTTTTCATCAACTGTAAGTCTTTTTCTTTTGGTACAAATCGGTAATGGTTAGCACTCTAAAAATTAAAACTCAATATGCTGCAATGATTCTGCTGAGGATTATTTTCAGGAATACTCAAGTAAAATAAGATTCTCATGTTAAAAGTGTGTGTGTGTTTCTGTGTGTCTGTGTGCTTGGAGACTGGTTTTGTAGAAGGACGCTTGTATTGAAAATTACCATTACTTAATTTAGATGAATTTTAACCCAGGTATATAAGTTCCTCTATTATTTTTGGACATAAGTCTACTGTTTTATTAGAACCAAAATTATTATTATTTTTTTGAGAGACAGAAGGAGAGAGAGAGCAAGCACACAGTGGGAAGGGGCAGAGGGAGATGAAGAGAGAATCTTAAATAGGTTCTAAGCCCAGCAAGGAGCCCAACACAGGGCTCAATCTCATGGGCCTGAGATCATGACCTAAGCTGAAATCAAGAGTCAGATTCCTAACTAAATGAGCGACCCAGGAGCCCCAGAAATAAGAGTTCTTAAAGAAATTAAAACTAGATAGACTAAAAATATGAACAAAATAGAAAAAATAAACAAAAATACTGGTAAACTTAGGAAGCTCTGATCCCATGATACTTTGCGCTGCCATCCTACCACTCTTCACATAGTCATTTCAACTGCCTCAGGTCCTGAGCCCAACCCTTCCTCATACCACTATGACGTACTTCCCATGTTATTCTAGACTGAAAGAAAGTATTAGGAGGTCCAGAGGATCTATACTGTGAATACTCTGAAAAGTTAAGGAAGGACATTATTGTGGCTGGTTATAAGACCTGGTAAGAAACACTAAATGGGAGAACTCCTTAATGAATCTATAAACAGAGATAAGATGGTAAGAGCAGTGGTTGAGGTAGATGAGCTGAACAGTGATATGAAAGGACTGAGGTAATTTCCTAGACAGTGATACTGAAATAGTAAAAATGGAAAGGGATCTACATCTTCAGTGCTGTTAAGAAGAAATAGGCAGGTCTTAGGGAATATTTAAAGATGGGAAGGATTAAAATATAACCCTGAGGTTTTTTTGTTTTGTTTTGTGATACTTGAGTAAGACAACAATGGAAAACTGATAGCATTAAAAATGTAAGGAAAAATAACCAATTCCGGATAGTAAGCTATTTTTTTAATTAATTATTTGACAGAGACACAGCAAGAGGGGGAACACAAGCTGGGGGAGTAGGAGAGGGAGAACAGGCTTTCCGCAGAGCAGGGAGCCCGATGTGGGGCTCCATCCCAGGACCCTGGGATCAGGACCTGAGCCAAAGGCAAATGCTTAACAACTGAGCCACCCAGACATCCCTGGATGGTAAGCTATTAAATGGACTTTCAGACTTGTTAAATCTGAGGTAACAATGGAACATCCATATTCAATTTTAAGAACACAAAATAGGAGTGACTGGGTGGCTCAACTGGTTGAGGGTCTGATTCTTGGTTTTGGCTCAGATCATGATCTCAGGATCATGAGATCAAGGTCCCTGATGGGCTCCATGCTCAGAGTGGGGTCTGCTTGAGATTCTCTCCCCCTTTGGCCCCTCCCCACTGTTCACACTCTCTTTCTCTCTCTCTCTCTCTCAAATGAATAAATCTTTTAAAAAGTACAAAAAAGTCTTCACACTTGCATAAAAGATTATGTTTTCAAGGTATTTTCTCATGCTGTTTTGCTAGATCCTCCCAATTTTAGGTGGCCTATTTTATAAGGAAGAAACTGAAAGTCAAGTAAGTTGAATAAATTATCTGAATTCTATCTTATGTCTGCCTATAAGTTACAGAGCTAGGATTCTAACACAAATATTCTGACCACTAAATTATGCTTATACTCAGTATGGGAGACATAGGATTAGAATTTGTCCCTGAGTTTTTGGAAGTTACTAGGTAAAAGAAAATAAGAAAAGCCCAAACCAGGTAACTCAGGAGAAATCCCAGATAGATACAAGACTTATTGTAATTTATTCATCCATCTTTCTTGGGTTGAATTGTTATCTAGCTTGATTTCCTTTCCTGTCTAGCAAAACCACCTTTAAAATGACATGAAATCTGTTCCTTAACTGGTTCCCATGCCATTGTTTCCTCCCTCTGTGTGCCCTTCCTCATGGTGATTTTTTTGCCTTTTTCTTTCTTCTTAAAGGCCCTGGCAAAGCTTATATTATCTATCCTGCCATCCTTGCCTATACCACCATATTCTACTTCTGAGTTTTTTCAATTTTGCTTCAAGCACATGTTCAACTGAAAATCTGTAAATTGCTCTCTGGTCTCATGTCCCACGAGTCTCCTCAACTTTGCTTTAAGAGTAAAACCGTGATCTCAAGTAAATGACTTAAGGTAAAGGTGACCTTCGATCCAGGAAAGGAGGGCAATCCAGGAAAGGAGGGCAATTAGTCAAATAGCTAGTATCTAGTTCAATTAAGTACCATCCCTGGACATGCCTATCATTTCTCTATTTTCAACATTTTTTTCTCACTTAGAAATTCCCAGGAATAGAAATCCAAGTTATCTGGAAATTCTATTTATTTTGAATGCATTATTCTATAAATCCAGAAAAAATAATGTATTGTATTAAGGGATATTTTCAGGAATATAAAGTAAATCAAAGAATCATTCCTTTTTATAGGACGTCTTCCCTACTTTTGGTGGAAACCGTGTATGCTGTGCATGTATATGCATGTATGTAAGCAATATGAACTGGAAGAGGTGCAGCAATAGAAATGAAATAACTGCCACAGAAACAAGAAATAGCGGCACGATAATATTTAGTTGAGAAGGCTCTCTGGAGGTTTGGAAGGTGGACTTAAGCACCAAAGAAGGGCCTAGATCTGGTCAGGTGACAGAAGACAGGATTCCAACCGCGGAAAACCAAAAGAAGCAAAGACATAGGGACTCTCTGGAACACCTACTAACAGGTACAATGGACACTGAAGATGTGGACCTTGTGTGAAAAATAAGTAGGAACAAACTTAAATTTTAAATCAATGTCCCCCACTTAAGCCTGGACTTTCTAAAATTAGTATACATAGTATTTCTACTCATTAGATCCATATTTTTTCTCTCATTTGTGTTTTTGTTATAATAGCAACTGAAGCCATGAAGACAAAAATTATCCAATTAACATTTTTCTTCAAAGTGGCATTTAAAAAATTTAATTAAAACAATTTATTTATAGATTTCTCTCCTAATTAGAGGCTACAAAAATTAAAAACATTGGTCTTAGGAACAAAAATTGATGTAAGCATAATGTGCAATTTTCCTGGCCCGTATAAACATATTTAATGGACAAATAATTTCAAATGACAATATCATGCCATTTAAAGCCAACTAATGACATTTTTCTAGTAGTCCCTGGCATCTGTTCTCAAATTTCTCAACATTCCTAAAAAGGCAGAGAAAAACACAAGTCACAATGGCACTAGCCGCTAGGTCTGACAAATCACCTCTCTCTGAGTTAGGGGAGCCCCCTTCTAAACTGCAAGGCGACTTCAATCAGGTTGGCAATTGCAATGAGAGAAATGAAGTTCTGTGACTAGCACTCTTGAAAGAAGCAGGAAAGTCCTTCAGGCTCCTCCTTCCCCAACCCCAGCCCCAACTCCATCATAGCTTGATTCCAGACAGAGTTCCAGGCTATTTTTCTTCTGATGTATTGCTATTGCCTTTGAAAGGATTGAATTAGACATTACGCTCTTATCCTACTTAAATTTGGAGTTTGCAAATCCAAACATCAAGTGCACAGAAAGAAGGTGGACTGGGAAGGTGAACATGAACTAATGTTGCATCCTGAAAAGTGCTGTGAGCTAAAAAAACAGTCTGGGTAGGATTCTTTTCCATGTTGACTTGGTAATCTTTGGCTCTACCTCTTGGACACTGGGCTGAAGGCTGTAGTATAGCTACTATGATCTGTGTTCTGTTCTCTGGTCTGTGGTTAGAGACGTTATCTTCGTATTATCTTTCCTTCAAATTCCCCAAAGCTGGGAACCAGTTCAGCCAATTTAACTTGATCTGGGTGCTTTTCAGATTTTTAATTGTTTTCCTGAATTTGGAATACACTAATGAGTTGAGTTTATTATTCCTACACAGGCACCCGTTATCGTTGTTGTGATCCTCAGCAATGACCACGGGAGGAATACCTGTCTCTATCTTCAGTCCACCCTTGTTCATCTTCACTCTCCAACTGAAGGATATTAGCAAGGTGTTTTTTTTGTTGTTGTTGTTTTTTATTTGAATTCCTTCCACTTTCCCTTATTTTTCGTCTACTTTCTTGCATGGCTCTGTCAAGAACTGGTGTCATCCCATAATTTGATTCAAATTGTATGATGCAGTGAGATCACTATTTATATTACCAGACCTATACTCAGAAAAATTGCTGTGAGGACTTGGAAGAAATGTTTGATGAGCAATTTGGGATATGGAAGTGAGATGGCAATAGGTAAAGACGGAGGAGCAGAGATGGCCATCCATCAGAGTGGTTTCTATTAGAGACAGGCCCACTAACCAGAACAGCATTGTGTACAAGTTTACTGAAGAGTAGAGAAGAATTTCTGAACGTGAGAGCCAGCATAGCTGGTCCTCTTCCATCTGGCCAACTCTTAGCCCTTACAGAGCATGTCCACCTCCCTAGGGGCCTCAGGAACTCTCAGCTGTGTTTCCTACCATCCTAGGGTCTTCAGCATTTGTGAAGTTGAGCACTCTCAGTGGGCCCATCTGGCTGGTACCTTCCTCTGTCATCACCCATTTATTGCTCAGGACTTCCCTATGAAGCCTCAAGTCTCCAGGATGACATTCAGAGAAGCCAAAAGCTGAGGACATTTGAATGTGTGTCGGGAGTGGTGGAATTGCTGGGGACAAAAATGCCTGTAAAGTAAACTTAAAACCATAAGTTTAATAACTGTGAGTATTCAGTATTCTAAAATTTGGTTTCTTTAGATAATTTCTCATAGGCTTACTCCTCTGTTCTTAAAAAAAAAAAAAAAGGAAAAAACCCTGATAGTCTCATTAGTTTAGCTTAGGTCAATTTTTCCCACTAAACTCAGGCTAGTAAGTAAATCATAGGTAATCATAGGCAACTAATATAAAACATGTAAACTTTGCATTGCAGATGAACATGAAGTGTGAGAAGCTACAGGACATCACATAGGTAAAGAAGAGATGTGCATTGCACCTCACTGGATACTAAATTCAGAATTTGCTCAGGTGCTGTGTAGGAAACCTCTGATGGCACTTCTTGTAAACTTTGCTAACCTGCACAGTAGCATTTTAATAAATAACTAAAAATAAAGGGTTTTTTTGTATGTGTAGAGGTATAATGCAAAGTAAGATAAACCCCCCAAATGTCTATTTTAATCTTTCTTTTTTTTTTTTAAAGATTTTATTTATTTATTTGACAGAGAGAGATCACAAGCAGGCAGAGAGGCAGGCAGAGAGACAGGAGGAAGCAGGCTCCCTGCTGAGCAGAGAGCCCGACGCGGGACTCGATCCCAGGACTCCGAGATCATGACCTGAGCCGAAGGCAGCGGCTTAACCCACTGAGCCACCCAGGTGCCCCTATTTTAATCTTTCTTAAGGTTTGAGGTCCCTTTTGACTTGAAGTCACATGTTTAAGTCATTGTAAAGTTAAACAAGATTTGTTTGAACAAGATAATACCATTTTTGCAATCTCCCTGACCTTGGCATAAGGTCAAGGATGCAGCAAGTCCTTTCAATGTTACACTGGGGTACTCCTGGTGAAACAAAATGTCCTGGGTTGCCCAGGACATTCTTGGTTTAGCTCTGAGAGTCCAATGTCTGAGAAACCCCTCAGTTCTTAGAAAACCAAGATAGGTGGTCACTCTGTATACCCAAAAGTTGTTTTAGTGTCTTAGGAATTCACCTTTGTATGACTCTGTTATTTGCTTTTAAGGACTCAGACTTGGTGAAGTTACATGTTGATTTGTTGATCTTATCTGATAGAAATTCAGATAAATCATCTAGCAGAAAAGATAACTCCAAAAGTTATTGTTTTGTTTTGTTTTAAAGATTTTCTTTATTTATTTGAGAAAGAGAATGTGCACACACGTGCAAGGGGAGGAGAGGTAGAGGGGTAGGAAAGAGAGGAAGATAGTCTCAAGCTGACTCCATGCTGAGCCTGGAGCCTGAAACTCGGAAGCTCCATCTCAGGACTTTGAGATCATGACTGGAGCCGAAACCAAGAGTCAGATGCTTAACTGACTGAGCCACCCTCATGTCCCAAGTTATGGGTTTTTAATTTTTTTTAGTTTTTAAATTTTAAAATTTCTCTGTAGCTACTCTAGAAGTCTTCTAAAATTCCTTTTGCATGCTGATAAATACCTAGGGGTTTTTTTGTTTGTTTGTTTGTTTGTTTTTTTTTTTTAAAGATTGGTTGGTTGATTGATTGATTTGAGAAAGAGAGAGAGAGAGAATGCTCACAGGAACAGAGGAAGGCAGAAGCAGACTCCCTGCTGAGCAGAGAACCTGATGCTTAGGTCTCCGGACCCTGAGATCATGACCTGAGTCAAAAGAAGACTCCTAACTGACTGAGCCATCCAGGTGTCCCTAAATATCTAGTTTTTAAAAATGTTTTACCACTTTATTTTCACCTTAATGACTTAACGAATCTTTGGTGTGTTCATTCTGTATATGTGTAACAGTTACATTACTTAAACAAGGAGACAATTAGACTAAGGTGGCTTTAATGCCTCAGTAGCCTGTGTTAACAAACCAAAACCAAAGCTCAAATGTCTCAAGGATAAGGAATTAAAACCCAAGGATAACCTATCACAAACAGCCAACTAAGCTTTCCCAAATAAGGCAACCTCTTAAGACATAGAAAGACAATCAAATAATTTCCTTGCTTTGCTTCAGCCTCTTCTCTATAAATGTCTTTCCCCTAGCTTTGATCGACAGAGCACTTCTAACTACTTCTGGTTTGACACTGACCAATGTTAATCAATTTTTGCTCAAATAAACTCTTAAAAATTTTAATATGCCCCAGTTTATCTTTTTTTATTAATTATTTTTATTAACATATAATATATTATTTGCCCCAGGGGTACAGATTTGTGAATCATCAGGCTTACACATTTCACAGCACTCACCATAGCACATACCCTCCCCAATGTCCATAACCAAACCACCCTCTCCCTATGCCCCCTTCCCCCAGCAACCCTCAGTTTGTTTTGTGAGATTAAGAGTCTCTTATGGTTTCTCTCCCTCCTGATCCCCCCTTGCTTCATTTTCTCCTTCCCTACTCCCCAAGCCCCATCCCTGCCTCTCAAATTCCTCGTATCAGAGAGATATGATAATTGTCTTTCTCTGTTTGACTTGTTTTGCTCAGCATAATACCCTCTAGTTCCATCCACAGCATTGCAAATGACAAAATTTCATTTCTTTTGATGGCTACATAGCATTCTATTGTATATATATATCACATCTTTATCCATTCATCTGTTGATAGACATCTGGGTTCTTTCCATAGTTTGGCTATTGTGGACATTGCTGCTATAAATGTTCAGGTGCATGTGCCCCTCCAGATCACTATGTTTGTTATCTTTAGGGTAAATACCCAGTAGTGCAATTGCTGGGTCATAGGGTAGCTTTATTTTCAACTTTTTGAGGAACTTCTGTGCTGTTTTCCAGAGTGGCTGCACCAGCTTTCATTCCTACCAACAGTGTAGGAGGGTTCCCCTTTCCCCGCATCCTCACCAACATCTGTTGTTTTCTGACTTGTTGATTTTAGCCATTCTGACTGGTGTGAAGTGGTATCTCACTGTGATTTTGATTTGTAGTTCCCTGATGCCGAGTGATGTGGAGCACTTTTTCATGTGTCTTAACACAGTCATACTTTAACTGTTAAAAATTTATACTTAGGCATCACTAAAGAAGACAAGACCATTATGATTTCAATGCAGTTCTTTTAGATAATCGTATTTTAGCCAAGGTACTCATGCATTTTTCTAAGCTTTAGTTCACTTATTCCCAAATATGAAGATAATGTAGGGTTTTTATAATGATCAAATGAGATAAATATATATTAATTATGAAGCAAGATGGCTTATATCCAGTAAAGCTATATTTATGCTTTATTGTCATGGTTATCAACTCATTACTGAATTCTTCCTCTGGAGTATTGAACACCTAAGATTAGCTATAATCTTAGAAATAAATATATTTCAGCTAACTTTTATCAATGTATCCTCATTGGAAAAGTCTACATGACTAGATTCAATATATTATGATTCAAAATATGGTCTGCTGTCCCTCTTAAGACTTTTTTCATATACTGTTATTCAGAATACAGCCTTATTTTATATTTGTGAGGAGAATTAATCAGTTCTAGTTGCACTACCTTGCATTTGTTCTTACTGAATTTCACATTTAATTCAGACTCTCAATTTTTTTAGTATGAGTCTGAATTCTTTCCAAATAACTTGGTCTCTGACATTTTTGTTATCTTTTGTGAAGGTAATACATATAACAAGGTAGAAATGCTTTGTGAAAACATTCAGTTTTTTCAGAATTAAAGGATCTGAGAAACATTAATGATACGGTAAAGGACATTTTAATTCAAGAGTAATTCTGTTGTATATTACATACTTCGAACATTTCTCTAATTTCTTAAATATAATTAACCAATTAACCTCCAGAGATACCCATTAATGTAGCAGGAGTAAGATTATTCATAAATTTATGTGCTCAAAGCTATCACTATCAAAATATTATTAAAATATTCCAGATTTTTTTTGTCTAATTCTTAAAATTTCATGATATTTAAAAGTCATTATAAAATGTCATGAAATCCCTTCAAGTAAGGCATCAGAATGACAAAGGACACTATCCCTCATTAAGCAGGTAGTATAGTGTAGTGGGGTGTAGATAGTCTCTGGGGTCATACAGGCCATGCCAAAATCCAAGCACTGCCATTTGCTAGATTTTGAGACAATCATTTTATCTCTCTAAATCTTAATTTATTCATCTGTAAAGTGGGGATAAGAATACCGATAATGTAAGAGGAAGTCTCTGTTGAGCCAATGAGACAATACACAGGAAGTACAGAGCAAGGTAGCTGGCACGTCATATTTAATAAGTTTTAACTATTTATATCATCACTGTAGGATGAACTGCCAGTTCAAAATATGTACCTCCAACAATAAACACATGTTTTACTATCATAAAGAGGAATCATAAAGGAGAGCAGAATGATCAGATATTGGCAGGGGATTAAGACTTCTCTTGCCTTCGTACTTTCCCAATTATTATATTACCGAACCTTGATTCTGAAAAGGTGATTGCTTGATAGAATAAGTGCCCCCAGCAGGTTTGAGGAGCAGGGTATGGATAGACATCAGGGTAGGACCCTTAACTCTGCCTGATTCCTACAAGGCGGTTAAAGGATGGGATGGGAGCCAGGGTGTTGCTGATTACTCCCAAAAGATGCAGAGTCACATCCCTCTTTGAGGGTCTCGAGTTCTCTAAGCCCACAGTGCTTAAGCAGTATCAGAGTCGCAGAGATGAAACAAGTGGAATAACCTTTGAGTGGATATACATTATGAAGTGTTGATAAAAATCTCAATTCTTATACCTACTTCAAGTCAGTTTGAGACACAGATTAATCCAATGAAGAGGAAAGCCGTTTTTTAAGTTCATGAGACCAGTAAAATAAAAGCAGAATCTGGGCTAGTATGGCAAAATTTGCTTAACAAATGGCTTAGTCTATTGCCTCACCTGTAATCCAAAACCACATGCACTAGTTGAATTCGGGGCGTCTTGAATTGAAGGCCCTCACTTACTTTTCGCCCTTATGTCAATAGGCAAGAGATAACAGCAGAGGACGGAAACCTTCTTTTAGATCAGGAATCGGGGAACTATGGCTGACAGGACCAATCTGCCTGCCTTAGTACTGCACATAAGCTAAGAATAGTTTAAACAACAAACAAACAAATATAAACAAAGATTACGCAGGAGAGATCATTTGTGGCACCAAAGTCTGAAATGTTTTCTATCTGGGCCTTTACAGAAAATGTTTAACTGACCTTTGTTTTCAATCTGTGATCACAAGCCCAACTCTAAAAGCCTTCTAGAATACGTGTCGATGAGCTTTCTGTAAAGGTTAGAGATTAAATACTTAGGCTTTCTTGGCCATGTGGTGTTTGCTGCAACTACTCAACTCTAATGTTGTAATATGAAAGCAACCACAGATAATAAGTAAACAAACAAGTGTGGCTGTGTTTCAATAAAGTTTTATTTGCAAAAATAGCAGGCCAGATTTGACCCTATGGTCACAATTTCCCCCCCCTATTCTAGGAGATTGCTCTTCTGTCTGAACTTAATCTATATGCTTGATTTTCTCATTATATTCTTGCTTTGTTCTCTGAACTCAATTCTTTTGTTACGGCCTTTTTAACCTTCTCTTGCCTTCTCCAGGTACCATGACTTAGCTCTTTTTATGGACTTTCATTTTCCTAGATTTCCAGAATTCCTGGCAATGACTTCCTGCTCACCTGTGGTCACACTACCCATTAGGTGATGCCTCATCTTTCTTAACTTATCTGTACTGGAGCTCAAGTCTCAGAGCAACAATCCCCACCCTCCAGCCCCTTTTATTCTTCTGACTTTGAGAAAGTTCTTAAAAACAATGCTAGCCTCAAAGTAATCCTCGTTTCCACACAAGAGGTAGGTTGACACCCACAAAAGATTATAGGCTTTGGAGTTAGATAGAACTAGGCTCAAATATTTGGTTATCAACTTTCTGCCAGAAAGTACTTAAAGTTTTTTTTTCTGAGCATTGCTTCCCACAGTCTTACAATATTTCAGGGTTTTTCTGAAGATTACACATGTAAATGTATGTAAAATATCTGGCATGTTAGAGGAAACAGCCAGTATCTGTTTGACAATGATAATCAAAAATCATGATTGCTGTAATTGTCCCCTAAAATGATTCTCCTTTTAGTTTTGTCTCTTTCATCTGTTATGCACACAAATGTTAAATTAATCTTCCTATTATATCTTTTTCAAAATCTGTCTCCTGAACGAAAATACCTAAAATGATTTCCAGTTGTGCTGATGGAATATGATATTTTAATAACCTAAACCTACAGAGAGTGTTGGGATTAAACCTTCTTCACTGGGGTCATCCAGACTAGAAATCCCTTAAGAAAAGGGGATAAAGGTTACCTTGCATGGTAATAAATTTAACTTTTTCACACAAATGTTCTACTAATTTCTACACAACATTCACTCATGCCCCTACATACACACAACCCCAGGTAATAAAAATGATTCAAATATGGCATCACCATCAGAATGTGCACCTATATCTCTGCTTCCTTTTTGACCTAAATTATACTGAAAATATACTTGATTATTGAGTGCTTATTGCTTAAGCCTTGTTAAATATCCTAGACACTAATAGGGAAGTGTCAGTTGGATCCTTGGGAGAGAGTTAGGAGTGCAAGGGGCTTATTGTTTTAAGTGATGCCAATGGATAGTAAAAGGAGGAAGTGGAGGAGGAAGCAGGATGTGGCAGGGAGAGCTCTCAAGTCATGAGGCAAATCTGACAAAATCATGGTCAACACAGGGAGCACCAGGACAACCGGTGCCTGTTAAAGGAGTTCTGCATTGGGCAGAAATGGCCAGACCACACACAGTACCTCCATAGAACTAGATCACTGGGTTTTGCTTAGGCAAGGGTTGGCCTTGATCCCAAAGGTTTAATGGCTGGAGACTGTCAGCTCACTACATTCCTAACAGCTGAATAAGTTTTCCTTGAAGGAACAACTGAGTAACATGCTCCCCTAGTTTGCACTATGAGATAAAGGCAAAAAAAAAAGAAAAAAAAAAAAGGTACAATTCCTGTGACATATGAAATAACAGAAACATATATAAACTAAAGGAGTTAAATTAATGTATCAATGTTAAGAGATGTAACATGAGCACATGTCCATTTGAATCTCATTAGAGTTTAGAAAAGTGAAAAATCAAGTATTTCAAGAGGCAGGTTTCAATGATCAACATTTTATTAGACAATATTTGTTTGCTTTTAATTTGCTGTTTGTAAAACTTAGTTAAAACTTCTGATTCCATATTTATAGTTTTACAATGGAGTGGCTGGATATTTGATTTAATATATTGTGTCTTGTTAAAAAACAGACCCTTAGATTATAAATTCATTCATAATTTCTCAAAAGGAAATTCCATGTGTTGCTGTGACACAGAATATTAACCTATATGTTTTAAAAATGTTTCCATGCTGAAACTAATGTTAGGGTAGGAAAGGATAAAGCAGATAGACATGGATCTTTATTGCAAAATTTCTCAGGGGCTTCAAAGTGCAAATATACATTGTAATCTCAAAAGGTAGAAGGGGCTAGGTAAATGGAGTATACCGAATTTCTCACGTTTAACATAGAACCAAAACTAGTTTGGGGATTGCTGAACTAACAAACTTAAAGTTTACCCATATGAAGTAATATAGTCAATTATTCCAATTTTTTTTAAATATCCAAAAAATAGACTGATTATTTTTTCAGTTTTTATCTGCATATTTGACATTAGTTAGACAAAGCCCAATTTTCTGTTTCTTTTGTTGAAGGAAAATGTTCTTTCTGAAATAAATCTCATATTTTGAAACCATTAGTTAATAACACTAACTAGAGGCTAAAGGCAGCTCTAATTATTTGCATCATCATCTGGAATTGGCTTTCCTTTTAATAGAGCCCATTTGTACTATAATAAAAAGCATGATAGGAACTGATTAAAGCTGGCTGGAGCAGTTTTCATTTAAGAATTTCTCTTCCTGTGTCAGCCAATGTTTCTCTCTTAATGTTATTTTAATGCAGTCGTTTTATGTTTGAAAATGAAGGCAATCATGTCAGTCCGCGAGCTGGCAAAAGACAGTTATTGATTTTTACAAATCAGTCACCTTTAAAAATCCATATGAGATGAATATTTATTATTTTGCAAGTACAAATCAGTTTCTGTAGAAACAAGAATGGATGTATGATAAAGCGATGCGTTTTGAAAGAATGGAAATGCGACGAGGAATGGCTTGCCTTAATGTGTTCCTTACATTGTGTCATTGTCATAAATGTCCCTCATTGATTATTTCTTCCCAAGTATCAGCAATTTTCATTGTTTGCAGTGTGCCAGATGCAAACACTAAGAAAGTTTAAAAATGACAAACTCTGGAACCACCTTTTTGCTCATTGAGTTATTGCAACTCACATGTAACAATACAGATTTGTCAAACTTCAACATAAGTTTTTCTTATAACACAATGCTGAAATGATTTTGGTAAACTGAATCATATTATACATGAAACCAGGGCAATCATTTTTGAACTGTGTTCTATGGGGCCTTTGGGGGAGAACGCAGAAAAGAATTGCCTTCGAGGTTACTCCAGCGATGAGGATGCAAAGAGAGCACTGGCTGAGCGCCCAGCCTCTCCCGCACCCCTCCTTCTACCAGGAAAGGTACACTTTTAGAGTTTTATGGAATAATTCGTTTGTGGCTTAAACAAACAAAACAAATCAAAATTTGAAATGGACAAATTTTGCTAGGGGAATTTTCATTTTTCAATGTTTATCAGCATGGACCCTTTAAAAATAAATACTAACAACCAATTATGTAAAATCAAGTAAAAACAAATGTTCACACAGAATTCCTTGAATAAAATAAACCCGTGTATAGCGTAAGGACGATAAAATATCCTTGGATAACACAAGGTCCTTAATAAGATTTGGGAGCTTTTTTCCTTGCTTTCATTTTCTTTCATATCCTTCATGTCAGAAGGGAGCTAGGAGTGGAAAGTGGTTCCAGAGAGTCTCTGCTACAGGCTAATGTATGACGGAAAAGATTATTTTTTACTAAGCTTAAGATAGTCCACCTAAGGCAGCAGGGCAAACTATTATTCAATCAATGGTGTTGACTTCCATGTTAGAAATCTCTATCAAGTTTCCTCTGGATTCAATCCTTTCACTACATTTCATCCCTAGAGGAAAGCAACTCTTTTACTTCTCACTGGATCCAGGTCATGTCCTACTGGAACTGCTGCCAATCTTGGCAATTAGCTTCCCAGAAATAATTAACTGGACAGAACAAATAAAGGTTAAAAGATCTTCAGAATGTGACCAGGCATTCAAACAGGTGAGCATGCACTTTGACAGCAGGTTATAGACATGTTAAGGCAAATCACATCCAATTTAGCGGAGACCAGAATCTGAACTAGAGAAAACAGACTCCTGTTACATGAGCTGAGGAATTTGGAGCAGGTTCCCTAAAGGCTGACAGAGAAAGGTGTGGTCCGTTCACCCTTTTCTTAGCAAGAATGTATTTTTAGGGCTATAACAACAACCACAACAAAAGTCTGTATGCTGAACACAAGGAAATGAATTTGCAGAATGCGGATCTCTTTCAGACATATCTAAAAGGCTCATTCTCCCTGCACACTGAATTTACACTGGGTTTATAAGCATGACTCCAGATACTTTAAATTTTCTTTTTGATTAAAGCTCCCTAAATTGTTTCTATTCCTGACAATTTGTTTCATGAAAAGCACCTCATTTCAGGATTTAAAATGTCCATTCCATACCAGTAATCAGAGCTACAAACTTCGTTTAAATCAAAGCTTCTCCCCTCACCCCTCACCTCCAAGGATGCAAAGTTTAAGGTCCGGAAGTTGGCCCTGGGACAGCATGGCATTAACTGTGGTTTCTTTGTAGTTTTCTAGCCTCTCCCCCACTGTCCTGACCACTCTAGGGTCAAGGTCAGGAAGAAAGAGAGTAAGTGAAAAATGGGCAGTGTGGCACATTGTGGTAGGCACAACTCTTCTGTGTGTTTTGTTTTCATTTCACAGGTGCCCCATCCTACTGGGAACTTCCAGGGGCAATAGCAGGACAAAGGCATGCCTCCTCCTTCTGACTCCTGGCTCTCTGCCCTCAGACACAGTCACCCTGCTGGGATTTCCTTTCTCCATGCTGTTTTCCCTGCAGAGTTTTTTAAATGGCTGCAATGAGATCTCTCTCATGGGATGATCTCACTGTCAGGCAGGGGCAACTGTAGCCTCAATCACTTCTCCTTACACTCTCTTACTAAGACTCAGACTCCAGTACCTCGAGCTTTAGGAGATATTTGATTGGCTGGCAAGAATGGGAGATCTAAAATGGTATGCAGATTGTCTCCAAAGAAATGTTCCCTCTTGATATTTCAATACTGCTTTCTCCTCTGTTCTTTGCCTCTTCTCTTTGTCTCTGTCTCTCTCTTTATCTGTCTCTCTCCCTCTTTCACTCTGTCCCTCCCAGACTTTTTTTTTTTTTAAAATATTTTATCTATTCACTTGACAGAGAGAGACCACAAGTAGGCAGAGAAGCAGGCAGAGAGAGAGGAGGAAGCAGGCTCCCCACCGAGCAGAGATCCTGATGTGGGGCTCGATCCCAGGACCCTGAGATCATGACCTGAGCCGAAGGCAGAGGCTTTAACCCACTGAGCCACCCAGGCGCCCCTATATAGGCTCTTTTATAGTTTCCTGTAGAGATAGTCCAGCGCCTGCCTCTAAAATGTTCAAGTCCTTGGTCTCGGCCTTTGGGACTTCCAGGAAATTATCTTAGTGTTCCCCCACTAAGATACATCCATCCCAAACATACCAGATTATTTAAATATCTATATCCCCTTAGACTGTGAGAGATAACTTATCTAAATACGCCCCATCAAGACAAGACCAAACCCTTATTCATCATTATACCTCTAGTGCCTAAATAGGTTTTGAATGTGTAAGATCTGATCCTTTTCTTTACATTCTCTTAACCTGTCAAATTCCTATTTATCCTTCAAGGCTGAATTTAAATATCATTCCTTCGCAAGTCTTCCCTGATCCCGTTCAGCAGCATCAAGTGTTTTCGCTGTCTTCATAACTTCTATATAACTTTACTTGTACCTCTGTTATATTGCTTATCCCCAGCCATGCTTTTACAGGTAATTAACATGTCACTTGTCTCCTTTAATGCTAAATGCGGGCAGAGAAGAGTAATGTGTCCCTGATGCCCTCTTCTGTCTCTGCACTGCATCTAGGCTACTGCCTTCAACACACTAGTATAAAAATAATCTCCTCTCCACCCATGTTTCTTTCTTTCTTTTCAATTTCACTTTGCTAGCAAGAGATCATCAATAGTTATCATGTTGAGTGTTAATGGGTAAGAGTTTTCTGTGTCATGAGAAGGAATGAAAAACTTATCCAAAAGGGGATTTAAGGGCCTACAACTCTTCCATTAAAGAAAACAAAACCTTCCATTCCATCTGAACAGGGTGACCCCTGAGTGCTATGTATTTACTGCACATCCTAAAGGAATTTCTACGGTATCATTCAACAAAGATCACAGGCATTAGAATGACCTGGCTTACACTTAATTGGTTATCAGTTACTCAATTTCTCTGAAATTTGATTTACTCATTTACAAACAGGGATGTAGAGTATACACCAGGAAATTTATAAAAACCACATTTGTGCACATTACCTGACTCATGGCAAGTACATAATTAATAGCTATTATTATTATTATTAATATTGCCAATTCTTTTGGTGCCATCTGTGTGTTGGGCTTGCTGACAAGGGACCTATGTGTCTTCTTATTTCAGATGATGAGGAACCACTGCCCTTCCTTGAAATGTATCAGAGAGAGAGATGTGTACTTTAGGTAGTGAGCTTAATGATGTTTGCAGCTGATATTAATTAGGTTAGGGACTATCAAACATGAGTCAAAGACCATTTTTGCTAAACTGGATCTTTAACACTTAGCAACTGACAGAATCCTAGTCTCTTTGTGATTTTTTTTTAAGAGGAAAAAACATAAACAGATGCCATGAAAAATCTATGTATGTAAGAAAGATTACTCGTTCTGAAAACAAAAATTGTGCCCTTATTAAGACCTCTATCCCATATTGGCCCAGCTGCTCTGTGGACCCAAGAACCTTTCCTGGGTGATTTGTATCTTCTCCCAAAGTAATGGAGTCATGTATTCTAACACCTGGTACCACCTGCTCCTGATAAGCTAAACGGCTTTGCAGCCTCCTTGACTTTCAATGAGAAGATAAAATGATCCTGTGTAGCTAGGAGAGCGTATTATGGGGATGGCAGCAAAAGAGGAATAAATTAAAGCGGACCCTCTCAATGCCCTTAGGTAAAAAGAGACTTAAGAGATTTAAAATGCTGAACCTTGGGTCAGCTGGGCAATCAAATAAGCAGCTGGAAGGATCTAGAGGAAATGTGATGATGGATATTTGAGGCTCAACTGTCAAGAGGGTCTAGATGCACTTTACCATCAGGCCAGGGCTGGAATTGTTTACAGTGAATGTTCCCAATAACCCACAGGTTCTTTTAACTTATCAGTAAAAAGTAAATAAAATTTAAGGATTAGGTCTATTTCCCTCTTCACTTGGTTTTTATTTAAATATATATCTTAGGAGACAAAAACCAGACACTAACATTAAAATGCCCTCTTATAGAATACGTCTTACTTCTTTGGCTAAAAGATTAATTTTACAGTAACCCAGGCATTGAGGTCAAGGGAAAATATCAAATACACAGTAGAAAAAACAGACACATGAACTTTTTGAGCATTCTAACCTTTGGGGCATCCTTTTAATGTAGAAGACACTTTCCAGTAGGGATGCCTGCAACTTAATCCCTCTTCCCAGTGTCACTAAGTATTCTGATGCCCCCAAAGTCAGGGAGCTGCTTGAGAGGAGGCAACAAGTAGTTGGAGGGGCTGTCTGAGATCAAATACTGTTTCTATCACTTTTTAGTTTTTTTAATTTTTTAGTTTTTAAAAATTTTTTAGCTTTTTTTTTTTTTTTTTTTTTAAGTAAGCTCTATGCCTGACATGGGACTTGAACTCATGACCTCTCCCCCACAACCCCGAGAGATCGAGGGCTGAACCCTCTACTGACTCAATCAGCCAGGCACCCCTCTATCCCTTCTTTAGGTGTATGACTTCTGTGCTTCATTTTCCCCAACTGTAAAATGAAAATAATAATAGTATCCTGCTCATAAGACTGTTGAGCGGACCGAAATACCTGATTCACATAAAAGACTTTAGAACAACGCACTGAACATAACAGGTGCTCAGCATGTATTTGTTGAATGAACTTCCAAAAACATATACATCTACTTCTGTTTTGACTCCTTGTTGGAAATACAGCACTGGCCATAGTAACTTCATCAGTGATACCAACAGCTTTGCTCACTGGGCTCTTTCAGGTCACAACCTTTGCCTCCGTCATCTCCTTTGTTGCTGGACTGGAATAGAGTGCAGAATTCCTAACCTACCATCATAGCACCTTCATGATGTTCTCTTCTTTCTTGTTTATGCCAGACTTGCATTGTCAGAACAACCCAGGTGATTTCCAGTGGCATAGGATTTGCTCTGACTGGAACGGAGAAACTGCCACTATCCACTGACAAACACATATTTGCACTTGAAGACTAAAGTCAATTATCCGCTATTTCAAAACGCTGTCCACCATGCACGAGCAGGCTGGCTTTTCCGAAGCAGTTATTATGGTGCTATGCAAAACTGAGCATCAGTGCAATCATCTCTGAGTCTTATTGTGTGCTCAAACTTCCCTTTCCTCTTTCTATGACACATTAGCTCTTCTTTTATAAACCTATCATAAGTACAGTACAAGTTAATTTATATTGGCTGGCCCATGATTATCTTAAATAAGCCCTCTCATGGGGCGCCTGGGTGGCTCAGTCGGTTAAGCCTCTGCTTTTGCCTCAGGTCATGACCCCAGGGTTCTGGGATTGAGCCTTGAGTTGGGCTCCCTGCTCAGTGGGGAGTCTGTTTCTCCCCACTCTTGTGCTCTTGCTCTCTATCTCTCTCTCTGTCAAATAAATAAATAAAATCTCTCTAAAAAAAAAAAATCACTCTCTTGCTCCAGTGTCTCACGGGGATGAAGACCCCGGTGTCTGGGTAGGACATCTGGTTACAGGTCCTAGCACCAGCATTGTGTGTAACCTTGGACAGCTTGCTTGATCTAAGCCTCATCTAAGTTTTTGTATCATAAAAAACGGGGTAATAATACAAACTATTCTATAGCATTTTCTGATGGATTAGATGAGACTATTTTAAAACTGCTTATGACTGTGCTCAGCGTCCTACAAAGGCTCAGTATGCTCTATCGATGTTGTTTACGGTTAACCGAGAAATAAAATAACACAGGCCAAACACCTCCCTTTCGTTCTCTTTCTAAGTGTGGGCACACACACACATAGAAGACATGACTGGCGAAGGGATTACCACAGACATTATCTAAATGCTTACCTTAGAGGCATTTAATAAATATTTGTTGAAAGAATACTCTTGCCATGAACACTATGTTTTAAAAACACAAAAGCATATCTCTCAAACATGACATGCCTAAATAAAGGGATTATTTCTACAAATCCCTCATTAATGAAACAGAGAAACATGAGAATACAATGAAAATTCCAGTTCCTTGGGAATCCCTAACATCTTTTTGCTCTGTTCCTTCGTTCATTAGCCAGTTACTGAATGCCTGCACAACTAGTAACAGATCCTTTACTCGAGGAGCTGTATACGGTAGCCTTTGGCTAAAAGCAACAGAGTTCTAACCAGTCAATTAAATTGTCTGTGTGTAGTTGAATTTCACCATTTTTCCTTTTGTAATCCTTACCTTTAGTGTTGATGCCTCGGTCAGTATACTAAGTTCAGTTATGAAAAAGAAGTGAATGTGCGTATTACTTCTTAAAATATGCATAATTGGAAGCTAGAGAATGGGGAGGTCCAAATATTTTTTGTGCCACTCCTTACTATTTCACAGCTTCATACAGGTGAGTGTATGCATGCTTACCAGGAAATCTATGGCTTAAATTGACATATCTTTCCTGCCCCCACATGCTTCAAAAGAAAAAGACATTAAGTTTTTCAGTGTTAAGGTAAACAAACTACCAGTTCATTCCATTTACATATGTCTTAATAACTAAGTTGCTAACATCTTTAGATTATTTTAGTAAGTTTTCCTTCCCTTTCATTAACTTGTTTTCACAGTATACTATTTTTTTTCTGAAGGATGAATCTGTGTACTATTATAGCCAGAGGGGCATTTAAGATAGGGCTTTGCACCTGGGAAACCCATTTAATTACTCGAGCTGTCAAAATGTTTTATTGTAAACAGCTTTTCTGATAGATTCTGTTTCCCTCCTATGAACTATCTTCCCCAGAAGACCATCCTCTTTTCAGAGGAGCTTAAAGTACAGGTGTCATAATTTAGAGGAATGAAGTTTTTATGTTTAAAAATACTCCATCATTCTTCTTATGTCTGATTAAGAAATATTGTATGTTCATTTTTTTTTTGGTTTATGTGCATCATAAAACACTATCATACTAAGATTTTAAAACTTGAAATAAAAAATCTGTCTATAAACTATAGGTAAAAGTAAGATTTTATCTGAGATAAAAAATAAGATATTTAAAGTTGTTCATTTCTAATAAATCTTTTTAGGATACAATCTAACAACATAAAAAAGGCCTCAATGTTATAAAATTTTAGAATTCACTTAAATAAACAGAGTAGCCATAAATAAACTCAGGAACCAAAACAAGCTTTTGCGATAAACAAATGTCTTTTCACACAACACAGTTGAGGTGAAGGAGCTTTTGTCTTATCAGAACTTGATTGGGCCTAACATTCCAAATCTATTAAATCCCTTCTTTTTTGGAACCTGTACTGTCATTCTAGGGCCTGCCCTGGCTTGAACTACCAAGAGCATTAACAACTAAGGAAAGTCTTCCACCTTAATGCAGAGAGGCAGAGTAAGCACCATTAATTCTCAACCCTGGAGTTTTCTCATACAAATGTAAGGGCAGTTGGTTAGGTAGAGAAATACAGTGAGAACTCTATCATGGATTCTCTTTTTAAGATTTTAACCCACTGAGCCACCCAGGCACCCCTCTTTTTAAGATTTTATTTATTTATTGTGAGATCATGAGCGGGGTGAGGGTCAGAAGGAGAAGTAAGATCCCCACTGAGCAGAGAGCCCAATGTGGGGCTCTATCTCAGGACTCCAGGATCATGACCTGAGCCAAAGGCAGGCACCCAGTAGACTGAGCCACCCTCTATTATGGATTTTTAAATATTATCAGAAGCTAACGGATATAATTAGAAAAGAATTATTAGCACATTCACTTAAATGAGGCTCCTATCTACAGTATTATTGCAAAGACAATTTTCTTATATCCTTATGCATTGATAACTGTCACATGGAAATATGGATTGAACCTAACAATTCCTATGAATGAGTGTAAAGTTCAAACAGATGATCTTCTATTATTGGATTGGATGATTAATAAACTAAAAAGACCCCAGCTGCCATTAGTATGTTTTATAGCTTCAAATAGAACTCTAAGCGCAATCTTAAATAATGGAGTTGTTGCGAGTCCTTCTCTACTCAATATTTAAATATTCATACACACTTTCTCACATCAATGTGGGCATTAAACTGTCTATGCGGTTAGTACAGTCTGAAGTATGCTACCGTGTTCTCAAAGATACTGCATTAGAACTCTGTCTATTGAACAGAATGTGGGCTTGGTCCCTGCTTGTAGTTTCTACTCACCCTATCCACACACAGGGCACATGCATGCACGCGCACAGACACACATGCACACACACACACACACACACACACACACGCTTTCTTGCTTTAAGAATTAGGATTATGGTCTTTATCTCAACCAACCAACAATGCAGGTTCTAAGTGTTCAAGGAGTCATAAAGCTACCAAAGATACCAGAAGTGTGGAATACATGTAAAAGTATAAATAACCAGAACAGACATTTGAAAGCAGTAAGAGAAAATAATGGGTGAAAATGTGTTTATAGTATATAGACCAGGGATTGTCAGCTTAGCTGCACAATAATATTATCTGAGAGCTTTGAAATAAATATGCTTTCTGATTTGTTTGGGGTAGGTCTTGGGCATGAGTTTTATTTAGAAGTGTCTCAGGTGAAAATAATGTGCAGAGCTGAGGATATAATTTAGGTTGTGGAGACCTAATATCAGAGTGGCTGGGTAACAGGATGCCTGGTTAAATTTGAGTTTCTGATAAACAATGAATAATCTTTCAATATAAGTATATATCAAATATTCAATGGTGCATACTTACACTTAAAAACTTGGTCATCTTTCTGCAATTGAAATTTAACTGAGAATCGTTTATCTACATGTGCTGAGGTATAAGGAGAGACATATATTTGAGTTCTGCTAGATGACAGGAAATGACTTAATATTTTTCCTAAATTAAAAAAGTTATTATTTTCTAATAGCACTTGTTAGGTTTAGCAGATAAGTGATTATAGTCAGGTGAGTGGTGAAATCATTAAGAATGAAACTCTTAGGATGCCTGGGTGGTATAGTCAGTTAAGCATCTGACTCTTGGTTTCAGGTCAGGTTGTGATCTCAGCATCATGGGACTGAGCCCTGTGTCAAGCTTGGTGCTAAGCATGGAAACCGCTTGAGATTCTCTCTCTCCCTTTCCCTCTGCCCCACCGCTTTAAAATAAATAAGTAAGTCTTAAAAAATATCATAAGACCTTAGAAGGGACTTTGGAATGGGAGCATGTGAAGCAATCCTGGTTATGAGTTTTAGGTCATTTGCAGTGACCACACGTGGGCAAAAGTCCTCATCTGTTCACTCACTGCACACGCTTCCCCACCCCCCTATGGTTCAGACCAGCACACTGGTATTTCACATTGCAGTTTGGAATTTGGGGGCCATTTCTTAACTAACATTAGTTCCTTTGTTTTGTCTTATTTTCTAAATCACCTGTTTTATTCAGAGGACTTGAAGCTTGCATTTTAACAATCCTAAATTTTCTTTGCTTAGATTTGATAGGGTTAGAAAACTCTGACACCAAAAGACTTAAAATAAAAATTATTGGCTCTACTCAGAAAGTTTCTTTCTTCTTTTCTTTTCTTTTTTTTTTTTCTTTAAGATATATTTATTTATTTTTTGCGGGGGAGGCTGACATGGGGCTTGATCCCACGACCCTGAAATCACGACATGAGCCGAAACCAAGAGTTGGATGCTTAAATGACTGAGCAACCCAGGTGCCCAGGTCTGACGATTTGATATAAAAAGATTTCCCTTTTTATATCAGGGATTATTGGTCATGGAAAAGAACAAGAGGAAGAAGATTACCACAGCTTTATCACTACCCCTGGGGAAAAGAAAAACCACTCTCAGTCATCTCCAGCCCACGGGAAAGTCACCTTGGTCTGAACTAGAGAGTTCCATGGAAGAAGAGACTGTGTTGTCTGATGCTCACTTACTGTTTTCTCCAGGATGTCCCTACTTCTTTTGTCTGGATGACTTTTTAAACCTGGCCCGCTTCTGAGGTTGGTTTCTTTTCTACCATGTGAGGGGTTAAAACTGTTGCTTACTCTTTTTTGCTCCCTTTCTTACCTTCCCCAAGAGTTCCTACCCTAACTGAAAGATCAAAACCTGGATTTTTAAGCTGATTTCATCCCTCATGGAGTTTCTAAGATTTTTCTTTCAAAGGCCCAACAATAGTTGTCAGTTCATATGACAAATTCAGAAGGCTTTTCGCCCTTCACTGGGTAGTCTCTCTGCTTCTGAGCAAACACGGTTCTTGGAGCCAAAGTGTTCCAGCCATGGATCTTTTGATTTCCTACTAAATCTTCGAGTACAAGGTAATTCCATTGAGTTCTATTTCCATTTCCACCCAATTTGATGACTCATAGTCAGTGTAATAAGGGCCTTATCCCTCTTTATTTATTTAGTATTTAACTGTGCCCCACTCTAGGTTTCTGAAACCCACAAATAAAATAAAGGATTTAGCTTACGGTCTCTGAGGGCCCTCACCAGGATATAAACTGACGGAAGACCCTGGCTGTTTTGCCGATCTGTGTGGATGTGTGTGCATTGTATTTCGTCTTTTGTTTTGGTTTCACTTCAACTCTCCTACGTTCAACCTTCTCCAAACCATGATTTATATAACAAATAAATTGAGAGCACATGGTTGGAATGACTCAGATTGGCTGGAGAAATATCTGTGGGAGTCCCCTGGGGTGAATTTGGCGTGGTTGCCTCTGACCAAAGATGGTATCAGAGCCAAGAGCAAGGTAAGGAATGACAGAATCTAGGGCAACCAACCAGGTAGTAACTTCTAATGCTTGACACTAGCATTCCAAAACCAAAACAGAACAAAACGTGAACTTGCGCAACACAGCTGTGCTGGTTTTGTGGTGAGCTTCACCCGGCTAGTGAGGAACTTTGTATTTATTGCATTTTGCCTGGACTGTCAGGTCAGCTGTGCTGGCATCCAGAGTCTTCTTGTAAACTAGTAGGTTCCAACTGCATAGTTTGTGGGCCAGCAATATCATCTGAGTGCTTGTTTAGAAATACTCATTCTTATGCCCATCTGGGGCCCACTGAGTAGAAGCTTTCACAGTGGAGCCACGCAATCTGTGTTTTAACAAAGCCTGCAGGTGATTCTAATGTGTAAGAATCCCTGCCCTAAACACTGAGGATCCCTTCTAGGGTTATCCCTTCTAGGGGTATGAATTGGGCCCCACTTCTGCCATTCTCTTCTGCTATATTTATTCTCATCCCAGAGAGGAATGTCAGCCCCTTTGTCTCGGGCAGAGAAACATCAATAGCATCACTAGCTAGGGTTTTCATTGCAAACCCCAAGGTCTCTTTCTGTTGCCACTGCCTGAAAGGGAGGTGTCACAAGGGACTTGGTGGGATGGCCAAGATGACTTCAGAGATGGTAGCCTGAGCCCAGCACTCTTATAAGAGGAAAACATAAAAAATATATATGTATATGTATATATATATATATATATATATATATATATATATATATATTTACCTCTATTAGCTTATAACACTACAGAGAACTCCACCATCCTGCCCAGCAGAATGTTCTGGGATTTGTCTAATAGTTAAGGGATATTTCTAGCCCTTGGGTGACTGAGAGGAAAATGAAGAGCTTAACTCCCCTCAGAGCAGTGATCCTCTGCCTTTGGTTTGCACAGGGATCCAGAGGGTCACAAAAAAACATAAACATTCAAGTCTGAGAGATTCTTGTGCAGACGGTCTAAAGTGTAGAGCCTGGGAATCAATGTTTCAGTAAGAGTCCCCAAGTGATCCTCCGGTTGCTTCCCTAAGAAATTTCAAAAAGTCCTGCCTTCAACAATAATAGATTCATTTTTATCCTGTATATTATATCCATTTTCCAATCTTCTTAGGTGGAGATTTCAAAGTCTTCCCTCCGTTAAAAATATAAGCAGATACTTTGTAACAATAATATTCCCATATGTTAACGGGGCACTTGAACACTTTTAAGAGTTCTTTCCCATGTACCATTTCCAAAGAAGGAGGGCCCAGAATGGTATACCTTTGAGAATGTTGCTTCCTCAATCCAAGCAGTTACTTACAAACCTCAGAATATATATTTGCAGACATATACAATGTATAGGGATTCACGCCATGGATGAAATCAAGCATTATGGAGAACAAGCTTCCCAAGGGAAATCCAAAAGAGGATATATATTTTTTTTAAGTAAGAATTAAATTAAGGTGATTTTTAGTACAACTTCCCTAAGAGTCCCAGCTGTTCTCAAGGCTGTAGTCTAAAGTATTAGATTAAGTACTTTTTCCATACTTGAAAAACTAGCAGTGCAACTTCCAACGCATACTGCCAAATAAATACTATGTCCAAGTTTATTCATTTGGAACAGACATAAAAATCAACCAAGAACTCTCTTTATTTAGGAGTGGAGGCAGACCCCTGAAGGACACACTTTCATTTAGTAATTATAAAAGATCAGGACATCTCTCAGGAATTTCCCAGTGGGCTCTAGCTCTAACCAGTTACTTTTGTTAGAGAAGAATGCAAATGCAGCCAAGATTGCAAGTGTGATGCCCACAGAAGAGAAAAACTATTCTCTGGTCACATACTGCGCCCTGACCTCCAGCCAGCTGCCATGCAACTGTGGGCCACTGATCAGGAAATACTTCGAGAAAATTCAAGGAGTTATTAATACTCCCATACATGAAATCAAAGCTCCTTTCATACTGGTACAAGCAGCTGGGGCTTCAGCTCTTCTGTATCTATCACTTAATTGGATTTCAGGCATCTACTGCTTTGAGAGCATCATCGGTTTTTTGTACACAACAGTCTTACCATGCAACATATTAGGGGAATCTAAGATGGACTCTGTATTAAGTAGATAACACTATATAGAACAATACTGGTAATTAATCTGGACATTTGTATCTGATTACCTTTATTTTTATGCATGTTACTTCATGGTTTTCTTACCAGATTTTTAACAGTTGCTACATTGGCATATGACTTGACATTAATATAACTTCATTTGGTTCTGCTTAAGTTTTTTACTCGCAGATTTAGGTTATAAGTAAATATGCACTAATTCTATCTTGAAAAGCTCATTTTAACTAAAATAACTGCTGGAAGATTACACATGGCTTCACTCTGTGTGGAACTTAGAGCAAATGTGTGAAACATACAGCATTAAACATACATCCGCACCTCTGTGTCAAATTTCTCCAAAGAGAAAAAGACAAAAAACAAAAGGCTAGGGGCGCCTGGGTGGCTCAGTGGTTAAAGCCTCTGCCTTCGGCTCAGGTCATGATCTCAGGGTCCTGGGATCGAGTCCCGTGTCGGGCTCTCTGCTCAGCAGGGAGTCTGCCTCCTCCTCCTGTCTCTCTCTGCCTGCCTCTCTGCCTACTTGTGATCTGTCAAATAAATTAAAAAAAAAAACAAAAAAAACAAAAGGCTAAGGAAGGGTCCATTTGATATACCTTTTCTTAGTTCTCACTTTCTGTTCTGATTTTTCTTCTTTTAAACAACAATAAGGAAGGTAAAAAGGGTAAAAATCTTTGTCTAAGATGGATTTTATTAAAGTAAGATTCAAGGACTGGAGTCAAAGGTCTTTTTCCAGGGGCATCTAGAGCAAAACAAAAATGGAAACAGAAGTCTGCAGATAACAAGCTGTGGTGGTCCCTGGGGTCGAGCTTCTCAGACCGCAGTGGAGTTCTATTCCACCACTGCTGGGCACCTTAATGCTCTGGGCCCACGTTCAAGGACTAGCTGGAGGCAAAGCACATCTGTGCTGCGAATGCTATCGGCTCTGCAAGCGACATTCAGTGAATTTAAACCACAAGCATCGGTAAACAAGTTTGTATAAAATGAGTTTGAATAAAAACTCTGTTAATGTAAGCTATAACGATGTTATCCTGTAGTTGAAGGGCACCTTAGAAATTACCTGGTAGGATGCAAATCCCTCAGATTCCAGATAAGGTAATGATCATTCAAGGTGGAAAGACTTGTCCAAGGACACACAGTTGGTTAGCAGAGTATCCCTCAGCTATTAAAGAAAATTATCACATTTTGACAGCAGGGATAATTTGACTGCCTTAAAAACACTTAGAAAATGAGGCAAGTAATGCCTACAACAGTCTCTGACTTCTACCCGATTCCTTACCCTCATTTCCTCTTTGAATATTTCACCTTCCTCTCTTTTGCACAAGCTTGCCTTCTTCCTTCATTTCTAAGCCATTCCTGATCCTCCTCTCACTTATCCCTCAGGCTCTCCCCTCTTGCATCTCATATGGTAGTAAAGACTCAGCGGGAGGGAAGGGAATCAAGAATATATGTTGCTTATACCACCTGGCAGTTAAGGGCTTTATATCTTCAGAGGACATTTCAGATGTCCCTATTAAAAGTCTGCATCAAAACATCCAGCTTTGCAGTAAAGAAACACCATTTAAACACCAGGAATACCAGATGAGAAATGTTACATTTTAACTTCTGACTGTGCCATTATCTGGAGGTGTATCAGACACTTGTTATCTATCTTTCTGATCTTCTCAGACACAACTATCTGCTGCTCTGGATACTACTGCTGAGTTGGGCTCTGAGCGGGCGCCAGCTAACCTCACACAGGTGCAATCTGACAGCATCACGTGCCGTACGCTAATGTCCTCTGTCTCTCTTGACCGCTCCCATGTTTCCCTCCTGCTACAGATGGAAGAGCCCCAAAGAACCATATGTGGTACCCAAGCATGACCAACTTGGGAGTGGGAAATGGGAATTAGTGGGAAATTATTCACCTGCCTTCCTCCCCAGCCCACTGGGAAGGTCCCAGGAGACAGATTACAAGGCTCTGTGGGGGTGAGATCTCTGGGATCCGGTGATCTGGCCAGCTTGTCTAAATATGTGCATATTGGCTCTTGCTCCTTCCTGTGTCACCGCCTTTGTATCTCACTTCTCTTCTCTGGATTTGTGTTCTCTAAGAAAGTAACAGCACCTAAGCCTACTTTCAAGGTAACCCAGGCTAACCGAGTATGCTTTGATTTGAACTTTACATTCCATTCGAATCTCAAAATGACACTGGCCTATATTTTACAGTATATGATTCAGCATGTATCAATTATGTGACTATACCGAATGTATACAAAAGATGTTAATCCCAAACTAACCCAAAACTTGGTTATTAATGACCTTCCTGGACTCTGTTTTAAAAAGGATTCTACTCCATATTTAAACTTGGATTGCTATGGTATAATAAGGGTGTGTGTGACTTAGAGTAGGGAAAGAAAAAAGATCATTAAAACTGTTTTATAAATTTATGTTCCCTATGTTGTCCATACAATTCAAAGTGTTGAGTTCATTTGTGATAAAAGCAAGCTATTGATGTTTTAAATTAAAAATAAGCATATGTTTGGTCAAACAGCTTTGGGAAATTTTGAGTTAAATTTATTTTTCTTTATTGTACAATTTCTTAGAGCCTTTGATATGTACAACAAGTACAGATTATTCACTGATATGTGTCAGCATGTCAACATATTACAAGTATATCAACATACTACATATTGGAGATCCAATGGTGGACAAATCCAGAAATAATCCTTACTCTCATGTAGCTTTCAGCCCACTGAAAGGAGACCAACATCCAATTAATGATCACATAAATTAATGTAAATTTGCAAATGTGAGAAATGCAAGGTATATGCGAGTTTGTAACAAAATTCAAATGAGAGCTGTGAATATCTAAAGAGGCTAAAATATATACTATTTACAAACATAATTTAATCACCAATTATATTTCAGGGTGACAATTTTTGGGTGTGTGCATGCAATGCTGGATTAAAAATGAGTGCAGGTTTAGAAGCTGAGATTCTGACAATGTTCAAATGTTTTTGTCCTTGAGAAAGATTCTTAACCTCTGTCTACTCATCTGAAAATGAAAAGTTTGAACTTACTGATATCCTGTGGCTTTTCTAGCTGTATATTGTATGACTGAATAATTCTACCTAAAATATTTAAAAATGTGAGTATGTTGTTTGTGATCTCTTCAGGATCCAAATCTTTGCCACTAATCTAATTGCTGATTACCCCCCCCCCCACCCCATCTGAATGATATTACGGGAAGTAGAAGCCATAATAACCTACATTAGGAAATTTTGCTACTTATTGACAGCTTTTGCCAGCTTTTTATTGGAACTGTACTCTTTAGCCTACAGTTATGGCATAATCAAACAAAAGCCATCCTCTTTGCTCGAAGAATAAGATTCAATGTAAAAAAAATGTTGAGATAGGGAATTGGTCCACATTTTCTTTGGTGAGCACAATGGATGATAATTGTGTTGAATTTTATACAGGAAAAAGTGACATAATATATTTGGAATTAAAATAATCTTAAAATATTAAAATGATTTAAAAAATCAATTAAAATTAACATAGATGTCTGCTTTAAATGCCATTTTCTAGATAATCTCTTTAGGAAGTCTGAGTTCTGTTTCCCATTTGTCTCCTCTTAAAAAAAAAAAAGCTTTACTATGTGCCATGTATGTCTAATCCGTCTTGGATAATATGGATTTAATAAGACACATTTCCTTATGTGTAGCACTTGGAAAGCCCTTGCCACAATCTGCCATTTCAGGTCACACACATCTGGTGCTATTTTGATCTGGCAATTACATAGAGTTCCTTCCTTAATTTCAGTGGAAAAAATAATAATGTGACAAATTGGGACTATGTTCAAATTAGCTTTTAAGTTTCTCCTAGTTGGGTGAACTTTGCAAGGACTTCTATACGCATTTCCTTTTCAGAGCTGTATAAAACTTTCTCACCCATTTTTCATTGTCACAAAATGTCCTTTTAAATGTCCACAAGTCAAGTTTAATGGCAGCATTGTAACATTAGTTCAATAAGCCACGCTACAAATTGGGGCTTAGATATACTTCTCCCTGGATTATCATGTGCCATAAGGCCTAGCATTCAGCCCTGACTTTACCACATACAAATTTTGGAACTTTGGTCAATTCATCTGATCACTATTAGCTTGTGTGTGTATTTCATACTCAGAAATAAAATTATCTGGTCTGCATACATCACAAGGTTGCTTTAAGAACCAAGAGAAAAAATACACAAAAATGTGTTGAAATATAAAAGGAATTTTACAAATATGAGATACTGTTCTTGTTGCTTTCCAAAGATTCAATTTATTGAGCTCAATGACTAGAAATTAATAAGACCTTATTAGATACAAGGAAGATATGAAACCTGTATAATGTGATTTCTCAATTATAAAAGATAACCTTAAGACACTTAAACCAACTAAGAATATACTAATTAAATAGCATGTATTATAAGCATGAAGTATAATAGCTGCTAAAAGAAGTAAATAATCTGTATAAACTGGAATAATGAGGGAGAGCTTCATAGATCTATGTCAGGCAATGAGAAATCCATACTATATGAGTAATTGGAGAGGATTTGGGTAAGTGGAAAGCAAAAGATCAAGACAGAAAATATTCAGCCAGGGTAATCACAAGCACAAAGAGCTCAAATGTCCAAAGGAATGAATCACTTCTCAGGTGACACGGCCAGATCCTTAAACAAAAACAACTGTATCATTCTAGTCTTTCATACAAATTTGAATCCCTGTGTTCTTTTATCCAAAAGGAACATGTGGAAGAATTCAGGACCAACGAATCATTGAGAATACTCTGTTCTCAGACACCTAGTATGTCCTCTCATTGCTCTTCCTCCACCAAAAGCAATGTAGACCATTTCTGGTAGGCTATCAATATGCAACCTGTCACCACACTGATTAATGTGTCTATAGCTAGAAAAGCAATGATAAAAATGACAATGTGATGTTTCAAATTTAATCTCTGACAGCCATTTCCCCAAATACAACCCGTGGAATTTATAACTCAAGAGGAAAATTTTCATATTTTTAAATTCAAGACAATATGGCGATTCCTACTTTACCCCCTTCAAACAGCATTAATGTGATTGGCCAGAGTGTCTCTTCCCTAAGAAGAAGGGAAGTAAAAAACCTAGGAAGAAGAGAAACAAAAGGAGCATGTTTTGTTATGGTAATGATCAGGATCAACACATAAATGGAGGTAATCATGGAATCATGTTTTTTTTTTTTTAAAGATTTTATTTATTTATTTGACACAGAGAGAGATCACAAGTAGGCAAAGAGGCAGGCAGAGAGAGAAGGGGAAGCAGGCTCTCTGCTGAGCAAAGAGCCTGATGCGGGGCTCGATCCCAGGACCCTGAGATCATGACCTGAGCTGAAGGCAGAGTCTTAACCCACTGAGCCACCCAGGTGCCCCTGGAATCATGTTTTGTCTTTAAAATTTGTCACAGTTATCTCAGAAACCTAGAAAGAATATGCATATGGCATGTCAGAGCCCCTCAGTACTGCTTTTGGGCACACTTTTTCCCAAGGGAAGAAGGCTCACACATGGTCCCCTCTCTCACCCAGAAGTGTTCAATGATTTCTGTGAGGAATTTCCTCATTGCAGGACAAATCACAAAGTAGGTTTGTGACATCATTAAATCACTTTAGTACTTCCTTTCTCTGTTTCTTTACTGGTTTCAAGGAACAGCTGAGTTACTTATTAAGCTTAAAGTTTATCTTGAGCTAATTTCACCTTCATAATCTCTCCACTCTAGAATCCAATGATATGTTCACTTAACAAAAATTTACGTAGTTCCCATGATGCTATGGGTGCTTTGGGAGGGACTCATGATCCACAGACATATCACATCTGGTCCTAAAAATTATTTATTGTCACTATGCACTTGTACTACTATTTAAACCTGCACTATGTCAACATACCTTGTTTTATTCTTGCCTCTTCCTTAATATACAAAAGCAGTCAATTTTGTTTAGAGGTTATATTTCACTGATGGTACAGTCAGGAAAATCTACCAAATACCTTCTATGGACCTTATGCCAAATTTTGGCATGGAATTAGTGGGGATGGTTATGGAGATGGAGGATATAGGACCTAGTCCATTCTCCCTACCACACTGCCTTTCTCACTCATGCCTTGGTAAAAAAACAAGCTCACCACAAAGAGATTTTGCCTTTGAAAGCAGTAGAGACAAATTTTTAAGTCATGATATTAAAATATTAAATCTTCGCTAAATGCAATTTACTCTTTGATAATGGCCTCACAGAAAAGCACTACTGAAAGAAGGAAATTATTATGGCTTTATAAGGTATTTGCCTGAGCTGAAAAAATTGGTTGAATCTCAGTCAAGTCATGAACACTACAGCAATTTCACTCTTTCATGCATTTATACATCCTGTGGTCTTTATTTGGAAATACCACTTCTCTGCTTGGAGAATCCAGCTTAAATATTACCTTCTGGGTGAAGTTTCTTCTGATCTTTCTGAGGTAGAGAATAATGCTCCCTCTTTTGTTCTTTCATTATTTCATTCTTTCATTGAACTTACTTCCATTGGAACACTGATGATTTGTTTCGATGTTCATCTCAACTCAGCTCTAAACTTCTTCAGAACAAAGACATCTTTATATTTGTTCCCTTAGTGCCAGGCTAATCACAGAAACTCAGTACTTGTCTGTGAAATAAAGCATTGTCATGGTCACATGAAGTAAGTGTGAACATTAAATGGACAAGGGACAGGAAGCCATAACCATTTGTCTATGTCCCCAGTGATTGCCCTGGCTGTGAAAAGGTGGGAGTAACCCTCACTGTTTATACTATTTATATTGATAATATCAATTCTGGATAAAATGGATGTCAAGGGCAGCCTTAAAATAAAAAGGTATCCATTCATTCCAAGAGGTATTCTGTAAACATTTACTGATTAATCACCATGTGCCATGGAAGGCAAGATAAATGACATAGTCTCTGTTCTTAAGGAGACAAGAAAATAAATCTTCACAATACAGGGTATTAAGTGTTGAGCATGGGATAACAAAGATACCTACTAATCCACACTAGGTGAGTCAGGGAAGGATTCTCCAAGGGGGTTATGTCCAATATCCTAGAAAGACCAATGGACTTAACTGTGAAGAAAGTATAGAAAGCATTCTAAGTTAAAAGGAAAGCCATATGAATGTTCACTATTGGGGAAGAGGCTAGCATGCGTCTGGATTGCAAGTACTTTGGTATAGCCAGATTTGGGGTCTGAGGGGTAAAGAAAGAATAGGGAAAAGGGGAGTTCTACCTGGTTACAAGCCAGTGAGGGAAAGGAATGAATGCATATAAATTAGTATCAGGTCTTTAAAGGTATAATTTAGTGGATTCTGATCGCCTAATTCCAGCCAAGTCCTTCCTTATAGGGCAGTTTTGCCCAAATCACAGATAATCAGTCAAATTTGATGTACCTGGGGCATTTGGGGAAAGATTTAAGACAGCTATACTAATCCTACCTATTAACATTTTTAAAAAGTTGATTATGTTAAAAATCCACAATGTAGATACACTAACCTTTTTTCTTTTTTTTTTACATAGATGTTTAAAAATATTTTTAAAATTTCCTTTAAGGAACACCTGGGTGTCTCAGTTGGTTAATCCACTGCCTTCGGCTCAGGTCATGATCCGAGTCCTGGGATCGAGTCCCACATGGGGCTCCTTGCTCGGCCGGGAGCCTGCTTCTCCCTCTGCCTGCTCTGCCTGCCTTTCCCCCTGCGTGTGTTCACTCTCTCTCTCTCTGACAAACAAATAAATAAAATCTTAAAAAAAAAAAAAAGGTTCACTTCCACAAACATATTCAGTTCTGTTAAAAAAATTTTTTTTGGGCGCCTGGGTGGCTCAGTGGGTTAAGTCGCTGCCTTTGGCTCAGGTCATGATCTCAGGGTCCTGGGATTGAGTCCCGCATCGGGCTCTCTGCTCATCAGGGAGCCTGCTTCCCTCTCTCTCTCTATCTATCTCTCTGCCTGCCTCTCTGTCTACTTGTGATCTCTCTCTGTCAAATAAATAAATAAAATCTTTAAAAAGAAATTTTTTTCCCTTTAAGTCTAGAAGAAGGATGAAAAACCAACTGATTCTAATATATCAGCACAACTAGCCTGGAGAAAAATATTTTAGTAAAATGGACTATGTATTGTAATTTTGAGTACTTTATATTGACAAGATATGGCTATAGTACAATAAAGTTTTTATCCTCATGGATGAGAGATTGATTTAGTACAAGATTAATGTGTCCATAAGAATCTTCAATAGTAATTTCCTGGACTGAACTTAACCCAAATTCAACTTTGTATAAGAAATGCTCCATTTCTGCTAACTGTAATTCTGATCTTTGTCTTTTAATACCTAAATCAGCATTACCTCCCTGTGGTGTATAGTTGTCATTTTACTAAGTACATATATAGAAGACCTACCTACTTGTTTCTCTGAGAAAATCATGAAACAGGAGAGTCTTATTTCCTTTTATCTCTCTAAAGAGCAGAATCTAGAATTTCCAAGGGATATTACAATCATTTAAGAGGCAAAAAAGAACTGTAAATCAAAAAAGAGCTATAAATCAGTTCCAGCGATAGAACAATCATCTACAATCTACACACACAAATAGATTCATTCATATAATCTATGCTAGGATTTTCAAAAGTCTCCAAACCATATTTGAAAAATCTTAACGGATCATCAAAAAAAGCAAATTATTTTACATGCATTTATTTCAATAAAGTGAATTCAAGCATTTTAAGTCTCTCCTAGTAGACAAGTCTATGCTGGGAGTCAATTAGTACACATAGATGACCCCAGCATGGCTCTAATCCCAAAGGGTGCTTCAGTGTGGGATAGCTGATGGATCCCTTCCTCTCTGAGTATCTCTTCATATTCAATGTAAAGTAAAATAAACACTCCCCCACCCCATGTCAACTTAACAAATATTTTAAGACCTTTTGGGAAGACAACTAACTGGGGTGAACTAGGATCAAGATATACTGACCAGTTGCTTGCGAAGTTCATTAGAATGTGGATTTTCAGGAATTTTCCTGACAGGCCAAAAAAAAAGCGGGGGGTGGTGGTTAAAAAGAGCTAACAGGTCTACGGATACACAAAGATTGTTGGAAATAAAAGGGGAAATAGTTTCTTTGTAAATCAGCAACACAAGGAAGCAATCAATGCAGGAGAAGAAAAAGAAAACACACAAAAAGTAATTTTTTAAATCTAGAGATTTCTGACTAGAAGTCAAAGATTGATAAATATATGAAGAATATTTTGCAGGGAAACATTATACATGTCTAGATATTAAGATATATCTAAGGTATTAACTCTCACCACACAACTGAGATCAGTGGGCATTATTTCTGCTATTGGTGAAGGAAAGTGCCAAGTTGTTTGGGGCTATGCAGCTTGTCATGGTGTGAACCAGAACTAAAATAGGATTCCTGGCTCTCTGGATTTCTGATATCCAATTCAGCAGACTTTGACTTTCCACTAGATACTCTGCAAGTTAAGCAGTTCTCTATCAGCTTGTGCCAACTACTTAAATACCCTGTCAACTCTCTAAGCGTTGTAAGTGTCAAGTGCCTAGGGACCTAGTGTGTCCTCAAGGACTAGTACCTACCTTGCTATATTGTTTGAATTTAGGTAATAATAAGAGTTCAAGAAGCCATCATTTCTAAAGTCCTGCATATTAAAATTCTGATGTTAATATCTTATTGAAAGAAGATCCAGCTTCACTGGATACAGGCTGAGGAGCCCCAATTTTTTCCTTAGATAGGAAACAAAATTCCCAATGTTGATAAAGTGAATCAATATTTACACAATATCAACACTGTTTAAAAAAAAAGTAGAAGAAAATCAAATAACTGGAAGGGAATAGGCATGTATTCATATGTGCTTATGTTGGAGCAGAATTTTTCTATAATATGCCACGTAACCAATTTACTTTCCATTCAATTGATTGTTTGGTTGACACTGAATACACACAAGATATAGAAGTGCCTTATATTCAGATATTTGGGGTATTAAGTGAAAAATACTCATGCTTAGAAATGTTTCTTGTTGGCATGATTGAAAGATCTGAAAGTTAGTGGTTGAAAATGGAACATAAGGAAAATAAAAAAGAAAGTAGAGGAATGGGAGGTAGAGAGTGTAATGATGAGAAAGGTGAGGTAAAAATGTATTATTTAAAAAAGTACCATTCATTTAGCAACTATTTTAAAATTTTAATTCTATTTTTACTTTTTTTTTTTTTCTCTTCCAGTCCCGTCCATGTTGCTACAAAACTTGGGTATTCATCCTTTCTTTTTTCTTTTTTTTCTTTTTTTTTTTAACAGCTTTATAAACATATATTTTTATCCCCAGGGGTACAGGTCTGCGAATCGCCAGGTTTACACACTTCACAACACTCACCATAGCACATACCCTCCCCAATATCCATAACCCCACCCCCCTCTCCCAACCCCTCCCCCCATCAACCCTCAGTTTGTTTTGTGAGATTAAGAGTCACTTATGGTTTGTCTCCCTCCCAATCCCATCTTGTTTCATTTACTCTTCTCCTACCCCCTCAACCCCCCATGTTGCATCTCCTCTCCCTCATATCAGGGAGATCATATGATAGTTGTCTTTCTCCGATTGACTTATTTCGCTAAGCATGATACCCTCTAGTTCCATCCACGTCGTCGCAAATGGCAAGATTTCATTTCTTTTGATAGTATTCTGCATAGTATTCCATTGTGTATATATACCACATCTTCTTTATCCATTCGTCTGTAGATGGACATCTAGGTTCTTTCCATAGTTTGGCTATTGTAGACATTGCTGCTATAAACATTCGGGTGCACGTGCCCCTTCGGATCACTACGTTTGTATCTTTAGGGTAAATACCCAGCAGTGCAATTGCAGGGTCATAGGGTAGTTCTATTTTCAACATTTTGAGGAACCTCCATGCTGTTTTCCAGAGTGGTTGCACCAGCTTGCATTCCCACCAACAGTGTAGGAGGGTTCCCCTTTCTCCGCATCCTTGCCAGCATCTGTCATTTCCTGACTTGTTAATTTTAGCCATTCTGACTGGTGTGAGGTGATATCTCATGGTGGTTTTGATTTGTATTTCCCTGATGCCAAGTGATATGGAGCACTTTTTCATGTGTCTGTTGGCCATCTGGATGTCTTCTTTGCAGAAATGTCTGTTCATGTCCTTTGCCCATTTCTTGATTGGATTATTTGTTCTTTGGGTGTTGAGTTTGCTAAGTTCTTTATAGATTTTGGACACTAGCCCTTTATCTGATATGTCATTTGCAAATATCTTCTCCCATTCTGTCATTTGTCTTTTGGTTTTGTTCACTGTTTCCTTTGCTGTGCAAAAGCTTTTGATCTTGATAAAATCCCAAAAGTTCATTTCTGCCCTTGCTTCCCTTGCCTTTGGTGATGTTCCTAGGAAGATGTTGCTGCGGCTGAGGTCGAAGAGGTTGCTGCCTGTGTTCTCCTCGAGGATTTTGATGGATTCCTTTCTCACATTGAGATCCTTCATCCATTTTGAGTCTATTTTCGTGTGTGGTGTAAGGAAATGATCCAATTTCATTTTTCTGCATGTGGCTGTCCAATTTTCCCAACACCATTTATTGAAGAGGCTGTCTTTTTTCCATTGGACATTCTTTCCTGCTTTGTCGAAGATGAGTTGACCATAGAGTTGAGGGTCCATTTCTGGGCTCTCTATTCTGTTCCATTGATCTATGTGTCTGTTTTTGTGCCAGTACCATGCTGTCTTGATGATGACAGCTTTGTAATAGAGCTTGAAGTCCGGAATTGTGATGCCACCAACTTTGGCTTTCTTTTTCAATATTCCTTTGGCTATTCGAGGTCTTTTCTGGTTCCATATAAATTTTAGGATTATTTGTTCCATTTCTTTGAAAAAAACGGATGGTACTTTGATAGGAATTGCATTAAATGTGTAGATTGCTTTAGGTAGCATAGACATTTTCACAATATTTATTCTTCCAATCCAGGAGCATGGAACATTTTTCCATTTCTTTGTTTTTACTTTTTTTATTATGTTCGGTTAGCCAACATATTATTAGTTTTTACTGAAAAATTACTATTCCTAGACACTGAACAAAATATCATAGAACTGGAATTCTAGTGAGCAGAGAAAATAAACAGTTATCAAATGCATAATGTGTCAAGAGAGGATAAAAGTTATGGCTATATTGATGTTTTAAGTAGAATTGGCTTAAATTTTAAATGATGTTAGATTAAAATTAAAAATACTTTTTAAGACAGTTTAAAATAGGAATTATTCACCTATGGTCATATATCCATATGGTAGTATATAGTTCATAATAGAAAGGATTTTCACTAGGTGTTCTTTCAGGCATCATGCCCTTACATCCCAAGAAACAACCTAAAGCAATGCTTCATTTATAATGAAACTGCTACCAAGATAACCCACTGACTTTATAGGAAGACCTTTCTCTGTATAATCTTTGAAGTAGTAACTCTAACCTTCCCCTCTCATCTCCAAACCCCTATTTTCAAAGCCTGGTTGCTTTGGGACTTAACAGCAGTGTGAAGAAGGGGTCTACGTGGATAGGATCAGACCCCAGAATTAGTTTGATAGCTTTATATTCACTCCACAGAGCCCTGGAGCTCCGTGACAATTGATTAAAGAGTGAACAGGTAAAGGTAATGAAACGACACCACAAAGGAGACCTCACCGGGGGAAGATGATATACAACTCAGCAGACCATTAAATTACCTCTTTTGATTTGTTCCAATTAGATACATACAGTCTTAGTCCACAAAATACATTTTGTATTACTAACATGTATCTGAAGCTCACTCATGATTATTTTATTTCTTTCTTTAATCTCCAACTTTGCTTAAAACTCTCTTCAAGCAAAATAATGTGCATGGGGGAGAAGTCTTGCATGATCACATCCTTTCACACTCTAAACAAAAACTTTCTCCAAATTAACATAGCATTTTGAAATCCCAGTGTTTGGGTTGACAGATAGAACCATCGCACATTCCTATTATTGGTTCATTGACTCATTCAGTCACATAGCAATATGTATTGAGACTTCAGAATAGTATCAAGGCACTCTGCTAATATATAGAGAGGGATATAGAGATAAAAGGCCCATTTTCTGTAAATCTTGAAAACAGACAGGCAGGCTTGAAGACAATTATATTACAACTAAGTGCTATTATAGAAACGGGCATAGAGTAAAGAGAGGTTGGCACCTAACTCACTGTTGGTATAGGATACTGGGCAAGAATTTCTAGAGGAGATGACAATTGTCTTGAGTCTTGAAGAATAAGTTATATGTAAAAAGCAAGAGGTTGGTATATAGAGAAGAACTTTCTAAGCAGCCTTTCTTTTTCTTAAAAGAATTTAAAATGCTTAGCAGGAACTAGGCCCTAGGTCCCAGGTCAGTCATATAGTTATTTCTGCAACATAAATTCTGCCTTTCTGCCCCCATGTCTAGAATCATCGGTTAATGGGTGTATTTATATGGGATCAGAAATACAGAAGTGGTCATTGGGGTATAGTCGGTGTAAGAGAACAAAACCAAGTTTTCAAAAGTGGGCTAGTTTGTCGGCTTCCAGTCAGGGAGCTGGGTCAGCCCCTGTAATCAACAATCCCAGCCTTTTGATATATTCTCATTGTGCAGCTTAACAAGGGAGGTCTCAATGTTACGAGGCCTTCGACCAGCATTCCTCTGCAAGCTAAGACAAGGTAAAAAGCTGGACTTGGCAGACTAGCTCTTGGTTCTTCAAAGCCATCTGAGACCTTGTATAGGATAACAAACCCGAGATCTGCTTTTCTATTGGAATGCAGGCCATCCTCCCACTCCTTTCCTGTTGGAAGTCTATTGGATTAGCATGGGTGTGAGGCTGGGTGGATGCCCACTGTGCTGAGGAGCCAATGATTCTGGTCTGGGGTGAAGGCTGTGTCTCTAAATTCTGATACTTAGGGACAAAGTGGATCACCATGGTACAAGCTCAGGGGGTCATTATGTGGTCTACGGCAATATTCTCTAGGGCACAAAGTCCCAGGGCAATTCCCTGAATTTCTCAGCCCTTGTGCAGCCCATTACAAAAGCATTTCTGAATTCCTGTAGGCCACACACACCAGGCAGAGCCAGAGGTGCTGTCTCAGGCTTGCTATTGACTGAGTTCAATGCCACTACAGTTGCTGTTTCTCAGATGCTAAGAGGCCATTGGAGGACTCTCTTTGGTAGAACAATGAAGTACTCCTCTACCCAAGTCCCCTCCCTCTAGGGTAGTATGGGAAGGGGAAAAAGGAGGGTGTAGAATTTTTTTTTTTAGCTTTTTATATAATATATAAATATCCATTTAAAGAGTGGGGGAAAGCAAAAGTACTTGCTGCTACTACCTTTAACTGGGCTGCCTCCCTTCTCCCTTCCCTAAAGAAAAGGGAGAGGCTTTCCAATTCCTCTTATATGGCTGGGTCTTTGCTTAGATAAAACTCAATAACCAAGTCCTCCAGGTCCTTCATTTGTTATACAAAAGGAAGAGCTCTGAAATTTAGAAATCTTTTTTCTAATTCCGCAAAGCTAAGCTTTTTTCAAGACTATTGGCTTGTTATATTTGACAGTAAGCAACTTCTTTGTTCAGGGGGTACTTATTGTCTTTCCTGGAGAAGTTCACATCATATCTCAGGATGATGGTCAATGCAACAAGGGAGCATGATATACAGAAGAAATAAATAACATTAGTTTAATATTTGCAAAATACTATCCTCGTATCATTGGGAAAGACTGAGGCCCCCCAAATTAAAATGTATGCTAATTCAACTGACAAATGAAAAGAAGCCTAGATATGTAGGTTTTTAGATAAAGAACTACTGTATACCCAGGCTTAATAGATCAGGTAATCTTTGTTTGGGGTCCATACTACAAGGTTATTCTGATAATATGGAGAAGAACCAAGTATCACAAAGCTTTAGAAATAGATTATCAGCAAGTAAGGAAAGGGCCCCGGGAAGTTGTGTGTAATTAAGTACCTTGTTGCAGGAGTGGAAGTTAGGCATTATGCTGGCAGGAGAGGATGTATACACGAAGGTGTGTAAGTTCGGCTAGGTGTAGAAAAAGCGCTATTTTTTTTTTTTTAAGATTTTATTTATTTGACAGAGAGAGAGAGAGATCACAAGTAGGCAGAGAGAGAGAGAGAGAGAGAAGCAGGCTCCCCGCCGAGCAGAGAGCCCGATGCGGAGCTCGATCCCAGGACCCTGAGATCATGACCTGAGCTGAAGGCAGAGGCTTTAACCCACTGAGCCACCCAGGCGCCCCAAAAAAGCGCTATTTTAACCTCAAAAAGAGAAACAACTTGATACATCATGTCCTTTTGACAGAAAAAGTGAGACTTGTTGGTTGTTAATAAAGGGCTTTTCTAAAATAAATGAAGAAACAACTATTTTGTTCAAATGCTTAATGATTTCTTCCAATATCTCCAACAATCAGGGAGTATTTGAATTTAATTAGAAGTCAAGGAGTCAGGTGCCTGGGTGGGTCAGCTGGTTAAGTGACTGCCTTCGGTTCAGGTCATGATCTTGGAGTTCCAGGGTCAAGTCCTGCATCGGGCTTCTTGCTCAGCAGAGTCTGCTTCTCCCTCTGGCCCTCCCCTTCTCTTGTTCTCTCTCTCATTCTCTCTTTCAAATAAATAAATAAAATCTTAAAAAAAAAAGAACTCAGGGAGTCAAATGCACACCGTATTTAGTCAGATGCTTGTTAGAACATTTGGAGGTCATAGGAAAATTGAATATAATAAGAAAAGGGAATGTTGCCATTCTGAAAACCAGTGATTTGTTGCCTTAACTGTAAGGATTTTTGAAATCAATGGTACTGAATTAATTATGAAGCCTTATGGGTTGAAGAGTTCAGAATATACATTGATAGTGTTCTTGATGATCTTACTTTATGTTATAAGATTAATTAAAGAAAAATAAATACTGTGAGTATGAAAATGATTATAGGTCTGATTTTTGCTCATGACTTCATCTAGAAGAGATGTAGGCAAAGTAAAAGGCATACAGAGAATTTCTCACAAACATGACTAACACTGCTATTACTAGCCTTACTGTGTTCTGTGAAACACACAATGTATTTCCTAGAGCAAACCTGAAAGACTCTTGTCTCTACCTTCACATTTCTTCAAACTGGGAGGAAGTTTGCCTCAGGGTCCTCTTTACTCCCTTAAAAGTGGATGGATAGATTGATGGATGGATGGATGGATGGGTCTATTTGTTCATTTGTGTATTCATTCATTCATTCATTCATTCATTCATCCATTCATTCATTCAAGGGAGGGGAAACTTGCTCCTTTGCTCCTACTTCTGACAATGACTTTTTTGGTCTTTTTCTTAAAATTTTCCCTTCCTCTGGGCTTAGCCTGGGGAACTCCCTATACATCTGATCTCTACTGACATTATCCTCCCTGAAGGCAAGTGAGTTAGAGCCCAACAGTTGCTAATGTGGGGAAGGGAAATGGGAAGAGAAGGTGAGTCACTATAGACTGAATGTGTCCCCCACCCCCAATTTATGTTAAAATCCTAATGCCCAATGTGATGATATTTGGAGATGAGGCTTTTGGAGGTGATTAAGGTCATGAGGATAGAGCCCTTAGGAATGGGATTAGTGCCGTTATAAAAGATACCCTAGGGAACTCTGCTCCTCTTGCCATGTGAGGACACAGTGAGATAACAACTACCTATGAACCAAGAAGTAGATCCTTCCCAGACACCAAATCTTGATCTTGGATTTTTCAGCTTCTAGAACTACAAGAGGAGTCAAATGAAGGTATTAATATTCTAACAATATTCCATGCTATGGCAGATGGACTATTTATAGGGATGACAGGGAGGAGAAGGACCTTTTAAAAAAAGATACCACATAGGATTGAAAAGGAAAGGGGGAGCAGTGCCTGGGTGGCAGGTTAAGGATCCGACTCTTGATTTCAGCTCAGGTCATGATCTCAGGGTCACAGAAATTGAGCCCCGCATCTGGCCCGACAGCCAGTGGGGAGTCTGGTAGAGATTCTCTCTCTTCCTGCCTTCCCTCCCCCGTTCATACTCTCTCTTTCTCAAGTAAATACATTAAAAAGGAAGAAAGAAAGAAGGCAAGAAAGGAAGGAAGGAAGGAAGGAAGGAAGGAAGGAAGGAAAGGAAGGAAGGAAGGAAGGAAGGAAGGAAGGAAGGAAGAAAGAAAGAAAGAAAGGAAGGAAGGAAGAAAGAAATGAAAGAAGAAAAGGGAAGGGAGAAAATAAAAGGATACCACAGACAATGATAACTGAAAAATGTCAAACATTTCTTACCCCTCTCCCTTTTTGTTATGTCCTGGCCGGTCTGTCTCCTGTGGATTATGTAATTAGAGCTGCCATCATTTGTCTTGTAGCACCACACTCTTCAGTGCACACATACTCAACAGGATTAGGTCTATACGCATTGCCAAAAAAGGGGGAGAAGAAACACCTTATGAAAACACAGTGATAAATGTCATGATTTTTGTGTGTTTGTGTGTGTGTGCTTTTCTTTTTGGTCAATAGAGTTGTTTGGGTCTCCCACACTTTGGCATGAAAGCTTATTTTTGTGCCACATGAGTCTGCTAAGGTGAGAATAATAATTTGTTTAAGCAGACATGGGAATGCATTGCTTTGGAAGCAAGGTGTCTTTCTATGTACCAGAGCATGCCATTAAAACAAAACGATGTGAACATTTACCAACAGAAGGAATGTATATGTTGGATTGATGAATTGAGATAGAAGCTCTTTCTGGTGTCTATTCCAATTCCTATGTGAAAGGGGGAGAAGGGTGAAGGAGGAAGGGAGAAGAGATGGAATGAAGGAACTAACAGTCTTGCCATGGAGAGAGGGTGATGAGAAGGAAGGACAGAGGTCAACATCTGCATTGGACCAGTAGTCAGAGCGTTAGTCATCAAGCCACCGAGTTCTCTGCCAGAGCCAGTCAACACTGCTAATAGTTCTGGCTGAAAGATCAAGACATGCTACAGTCCAAGCAGAAGGAGACAGATGCCTGAGATCTTCAAAAGACACAGAGATGCTGACGATCTCAAAATTCACTGACAAAGATTACAGATCTGAACAGAAAAGTCTCATGAAAGAATCCACATTAAAGAGGCAACCCATTCATCATAAAGCTTATAAAGGGGAGATGGAGTCAAGATTTCTGAAATTTAGAAAGAAAACTCTACCAGAAAAAAAAAAATCTTTACCTCTGGAAGGCAGTAAACATGTTTTGTTTTTTATTTTTTTTTTCAAATCTTTTTCTCTGTTAGCATCTGGCCTCATAAATAAGAGCTGTTCACGTGAGACTTTGGGATGTAAAGGTTTTACTGAGTACCCTGCAGCTTTCTGCTCAAAACTAGGTAACGTACTTACTAAGCTGGTACTAGCAAGGATCACCATACACAAACAGATAACCCCCGTTTTGGTAGTCACACTGTTGCCCTCATTGCCTGGAGATGCCCATCAAGGCTTTCTGAATATATTCAAAAGTATCTTCCCCCAGTTTGTTTTAATACTGGGAAGTAGAAGGAAAGACTATCTTGAGAGTTGAAGGGTCTTAATCTTCAGATTCTGAGATATTCAGAGTGTACCTGTTTTATTTTCCAAGGAGGAGTCTCAGTTACAGCTTCACAGTCCAGCCTGACCATGATGGATGAGGAGGAGGCCAACTGTCCACTGCTCTGCACATGTTATGGATTTAAAATCCAAGCAGCAGAAGCATCCCTGGATGTTCCTCTCAGTCCTCTTCCTGCCACACTCCACAGCTCCTGCTTCCAACCCTTGCTTCCTGCCCCCTTCTCCCTCCTTGGATTTTCATGTTGGATTTTAATTTCTTCCCCTGGAATCTCAGTTGGAGACACATGATATTACTATGTTCTTTGGCTTCCTGCTCAAATCTTAATATCATACATTCTTGATTTTGGAATTGCAGCAGTTTGGGATTAAAGACACCCCTATCACTGGTCAAGCCGGGCAGCTTTGACAGGGATGAGGGGTTGAGAAAGATTGAAAGCAAAGTAGTACACGTATGTATATCCCTTTGATGAGAACACCTGCAAGGCTAATGAAAAACTTAAGTCAAGCAAAATACATTTTTCCTAAAAACAAATACAGAATTTTACTTTCATGACTGTTAAAGTAATTTTGATGATGCTCTGCTTGTTGTTAAGTGTGTATTCTTTTCTTCTCTGCAGCTAGAGAGTCACTAGAATAAGTGCAAGTAGCTGTCATATCCCTTCCTAGAAGGGCAGGTCTAGAAATCCTGAAATTTATTGAGGATTTGCCTACGAAAGCAAATCTCCTTAGATCCATGGGTAATACACTCCAAGGATGGATGGGAAGGCTCCCAGAATTACTGAAGGTCACTTCCTTTAGGGGGAATTTAAGGGAGCATCATTACAGCCTAAGTGTTTTGAGGGTTTAAAAGGAAATTTGTCCTAGGTGGATTCCAAGGGAAGACAGAGGGATGATGGTTTTAGGTCTATGAGGTGAAGGATACTAAAATGCCCTACTTCATGTTCTGAAGCCATTTGCTGCCCACAAGAGTGATGGCGTATAAGAATCAAAAGACATGCAAGGTGAAGTGGGCAAATTTAGAAACCAGAATGTTGGCACAAAGAGATGAACTGGTTCCTGGTGAGAGGGGTCTCTGTACCTTCGAGACATCACTGCAGCAGTTGGCCAGCAGGTTCTGTGGCAAGACCATGCAGCATTGAGCAGAATGATACTTGGATCAACCCCCTTTTATAGCTCCACTCAGGTATGGAAGCTAGATAGACCCTCCACTCTTTGCATCATAAAAGCTTCCCATTCTCATTGGTGTAAAAGGTTTCTTTATTCATTTTTTTTCAATAAAATATTTTGAACATACAGAGAAGAATAATATAAGGAATACCTCTTACCCACAACCCAGCTTTACCAAATTGCAACATGTATAACATTTTGATACAATATTTTTGAACTAAATCTTTACTGAAAGATTTCCAGACCCCTTTATAACCTAACCACCCTGAATTTCATTCCCTTCTCTTCATTCCCAAAGTCTGTCATTCCCACACATATTTCCATAACGTTACTGTCCATGTATGTCTTCATAAACAATATTCGGTATGGTTTTTAATGTGTTTATGTATTTTTGCTGGAAAAACCACCTTTATCTAGGTATATATCATCCTTCAAACAAATTCTTCAAATCTTTGAGGATTCTTCCATTATTTTCTTTGCCCTTGGTTTTTATACTTATCCATGTTAATATATACATATAGTTGTAGTAATTTTTTAAACAGTCCACTTGTAGTAAAACTTCTGACTTCATTTTTGAGGTCTCACTACTGTTAGTTTTCAAGCTCTATCCTTTCCCCCTACCCTTCTGCCCACACCTAGGCAAGGGAATAAGAAAGTCCAGTGCTCACTCATTTACCATTGGGAAGTTCAAAGAATGGAAGCCCTCTTCATTGATATTTGGGTTGTTTCCAGGTTTATCACCATTATAAACAATATTGTGCCAAATTTCCATATGTAGAGATTTTCTTTTGGATTCATCAGGAATCTGTGTAGCATAAATTTTTAGACTCATCATGAACTATTTCACTGGATCAGGGGACAATAATGGCCATTTGTCCTTACATTTTTCAAATTAATAACTCGAAGCCCCATCACACTATTGGAAGGAAATCTAGTGTCTCTATTTTGAGAACTTGCCCTCTTTTTTTCCCCCACAAGTCTAAGAACCTGGAGATTTACTCAGTTCTGCTTTATACATGCTAGAAAATCCGATATGGTCACTAGAACCTTTGTTATCATTAGCTGCATCAGCACATTCAAGACAGGCCCTGCCCATCTATCATTATGCTCCTCCCTGTGTGCCCACTCACTGTTCTTTCAGATCTTGGAACAAACTATGAGCTCTCCTGCCACAGAGCATCTGGTGTTGCCTCTGTTTAAGTTGTTCTCTCCACCCCACCCACCTCTTTACATGGTTAACTCTTAGTTTATCTTCATGTATCCGTCTTAACTATACCCTTCTAAGGGAAGATTTTGCATTCATTCCCTCGCCTTACTATGCTTGGACACAAAGAAGAGGCCCCATGCTCTAGTCTCTTCCTTGACAGAGCCCTTTCCATCAGCGGCACACAAACACATGCGGAGACTTACTAAACTACTAGGCACCCTGTGACTCAAGAGCTTGCCTTGTACAAAGCATCAGCATGACAGGAGTACCCCCCCTTCTAAGCACAAATATCACGTCTGATTAACTGACACCAATCAGGAACCAGGCAATGCTCCTGCACTTATCTTGCCCTCTGTTCCTGAAATGAAAGATCTCATTCATACCATGAGGGTTTGTGGGTTGTACTGTTTCTTACACTGGAGATGGAAACTGTGAGGAAACATGGGGAGAATTTGAACCATGAAAATGCCTAGGTAAAAGAAAAGTCAAATTAATTAACTTGTCAAATCCTTCCTCTCAGATGGCATGAATACAATACATTCTTACATAATGAAGTATCATTTCCCAGTCATGCACAGCATCTATTTCTTTTTGTTTTGTTTTTCTTTCTGTTATAATTTATGATTTAGAGGTACTCATGAATTAGCATTATATACGCAAAAGTAGAAAATGGGGACTGAAGAGCATTTTGCAGTGTTAAATCTTATTTTGCATAGATGTAGATCTAGATTACAGAAAGTACAAGAAAATATAGTTTTTTTATGTTGGTAATTAGATGGACATTGAATATGAGAATTGCAAGTTTTCATTTTTATGTTATTTAATGTGATTCAATAAATTTAAAATTAAATTTCAGCTTTATTTAAATGTCTTATTTAAGTGTCTGATATTTAATCCTTTAAGAATACAGTTTAATCAAAAAAAAAAAAGAATACAGTTTAATCATTGATGGAATTTGTTATCGGATTGGAAAGGATGATAAAAAGATTTTATAACTACAGAGGCTGTGGTGCCATTCTCTGAGCAGGAAACACTGATTTGGGAGGTGCTCAATAAATAATGATCATATGTTGAATAAAGCAAGATGAAGACCAAAAAGTACCCTGTGGATTAAGCAATGTAGAGGTTAACAGTGAATTTGGAGGTGACTCTTTGGGTGGAGTGATAGGGGAGTTGAAGTGGAGTGGTTGAGAGGACAGTGTGGGTTATGAGGAAATGGGAAAAAATGTTGTGAATGTAGATAACTCTTTAAGGAAGGCCATGATGGGGGAAAAAGGGAATATGGAGTCAACAGAAGGTTTGGCTTTTGCTTAGCTGTTTTTTGTTTTTGTTTTAATAGAAAATGTCTAAAAGCTTGAAGAGAATGATCAAGCGGAGAGTGGAGGCCGAACCTTCTGCAGACAGAAGGGAAAACCGATAGTGTGAACTCTTGAAAAAGCAGGAGTGGCAGAGATCTAAGTACAGAAAGAGGCATTGGGCTTAGGTAGCTGGAGGAAAATGTCCTTAACCTCAACAGCTGGAGAGGAAATAAAAGAGACGCTGATACAGGTGGGTGTCGATTTGAAAGTGAAGGAACACCCAGCAGGTGGCTCAAGATTTTCTTAGTAAAGTAAGTGATGAGCTTATTTGTTAAGATAATACATAAAGAAAGGTAAGGCAGAGAGAGGTTGGATGTTTGAGGAAAGGGCAATCAGTTAAAACAGTTGCCACAAAAAGGGAAAAAAGGTGACTAGTACGTTGGAACTGAATAGTACTGAGAGTCCCTTTCAGATTGGTCATTATTAATTTATAGAAAAATATACCTGCTCTGTTGGCCAGAAAACTGTCAGAATGGGCAGTTAGGTTCTACCAGGATACTTGGAGTCCAGCAACGAGGAAACCACCACCAGCGCTTCAAAAGAGCACGATCAAACCAAACAGGCCCAAGATGGCAGACACCATGACAGGAAACCCCTGACCAAATCCCCACCCCAGGTAATGAATATTCTGTCCCCTTGTTGACAACCGTCATAAGACAGAAACCCAAGCTGCAGGTGTGCAGCTCCTTGAGCTCTCATGCCCACATGTGTGCAAGCTTGCGCTCTCTCTTCTCTAGCTCTCCCCAGAGGTAGCCTGCTCTCATATCTTGAAAGGATACTTTCCCTTTTAATAAACTTTCCTACTAGTGTTACTAATCCACCTGTGCTGTGTGTCTGTCCTTGACTTCATTCTTGTGACAAGACAGAGAACCTTCGGGGACTTCGTTGCATCTGGCTGGGTTGAGGGCTCAGGGACTCCCCAGTTCACCTGCCAATAAAAGGACCATTTAAAAAATTTGTGCTGCACAGCTACAGAAACAGAATGAATTAGAAAATCCCAGTTTTGCCTTTTATGCTGGGCACAAACAGAACACCCTTGTTTGCCTACATTTCCCTGGAGACTTAATACATTTCCTGAGGCAAAAAACGGTAACTCATTCAATTTGAAAATGAATTTTAAATGCTCAAAATCCTCTTAAAGAATTTATTTACAGTACATTGATATAAATACATGTTCATTGTTATTGTGATATATGATAAATTATGTTTGTATTTGACCATATGTTTATGTAGGCTTAAATTCACTGATGCTAAAAATGTATATGGATTTGAAGCAACTAAATGATTTTGTTCTTGTCAATATGACCATTCCTTAAATGTACATACTCCAATATATTCGAGTTAATTGGATTCGGAAAACTGACTTGTTAATGATTAAATTACTACCAAATCAATTTTTGACATTTAGCAAAATTTAGAGCTCTAGTGGACATAAAATCACAGGTAGAGCAAATTAAGAGAAACTACACATAGTATCATGCAAATGAGTCAAGGTGCTTGAAAACTGACACTCATTATTCATTTTTTGATAGGTGATAATCAGCAAAATTGCCATGCCACCTTTTACTTTTAAACATGATAATTTGACAATATTCAGCTCCATTTACAAAATAAAGGTAGAATAATGTAACATTTAGTCAATTGAGATTTTTATTATGTTATTTGTACACTGTATTCTTTGCAGAAAACACATCCTCAAGTACATATTTTGATTATACATCAAATGAAAGTTTAAAATATAACCATATTGTAACCATCTTTCTTTTGTATAGTTAATTATAAAATTTTGCATTTTAAAATTAGCCAATTTGAATTCTTCACAGATATAATGTTAAGAGGTTGATTATGTTTGTGTTTTTAGAAAAAGGAAATTGTATGTAACTATTTTTATTTTTATTCAAGGAAATGTCTTTTTTAGGGGATTTATTTTCCAATGACGAAGATAATTAACAAATATTTGTTAACTGAATCAATTTAGGACTTTACATCTTCACTAAAAAGTTAGGTCACTAGAGTTTTATGAGACTCTTTGAATTCCTACTTCTTTGTGTTATAATTTTGGTGATTATAAGCACCATAGACTATAGAATATAGACCTTAGGAAATAGCCTAGGTAATTTAATCCAATGAAAATTTGGATTGAGCCATTAATTTGCTATGTTTATGGAGGACTTAAATGCTTAATTTGTCATTAAGTATTTAATGATTAGATCTCACAAAGTAACCATGTGGAAGTTAATCATGGTGAAATTAAACTTTAGAAAACATGGCACCACAAGGGAAAAGGAGGAGGAGGTGGTGGTGACGTTACACAAAAATCCAGTCTACTTCTCTTAGGTCTACTTATCAGATAGGACGAGTCATTCTGAAAACAAAATGCAGAAAAACGTTCTATAATTGCCATTCCTCTTGTGTTTCCAATGCAGCTTGTTGTGGTTATAGAGACACGTTTTATGAAAGCACCCTAGAAATTGCTGTGACTTGTCAAAAGAATTACCTACCCTGCCAAAGATGTAGATTCCCAGGATCTGGGAAGTGGCATAGTATTTGAGATCTCATTCATGAAATCAGGGCCGGAGCTGAAGGCTTGGGAGGGATGGCATGGATTAGGGCTCAAGGGAAAAGAAATGTAACATCAGAAGTAACAGTTAATAAACCTGCAGTTGTATCAGAAATGAATCCTCGTCATTCTAAGGCCTCTGTGGGTCTACCCATGATGGGAATATTCTAAGCTTGTGCCAGTGGCTACCTCTTCACCATCAGTGGTAACACACAATAGAGAATGCCCATACTCCTATACCCAGGATAGGAAAATGTGCTTTGTTTTGTGATTGGAAGTATTTTTAAATCTATGCATGTTTTCCCCTCCAAACGTCCCCAAACATTTCATATTTTAGAAATGATTCTCTCTGTCTGAAATGCCTTTCTTTAATTCATATATTATGGGTCTTGCTCCAGACTCCTTTTGACATTTTGTCTGCCTGGTTTCTTCTGCTTTTACCTTTGGGAGGATGCTGATTGCATTCTTTCCAGTGCTTCATTGCCCTTCACCTTTTGCTTTCTTCTCCACATCACAACTCACTGACCCCAATTCAGATTAGGCCCTCCCACTTCTATATACCCATAAACATTTGTTCCCAACTTCATTTTAATAGTTTACCTTATCTTATACCTGTTGATTCAAACATCTCACCATGGATTATTTGTCTCTGGATGACAATAACTCTGCCCCATTTTTATTTGTATTCCCGGGGCTTAATACATTACTTCTCTGAATATTATATCTTGCCTATAAGAGCCCCATCTGATAATGGGGAATTGAGAGTCCCCTTATTCATCTATTAGAATTCTTGGTGTACATAGTGAATATTCTCTGCTGACCTTTCATTTGTCTTTTAACTTTGTTCAAGGTGTTTTTTTGCTGCATTGAAAATGGTAATATTGGTGATGCCAAACCTGCCAATATTTTCCATAATGGCTTGTGTTTCATTTCTCATTTAGGAAGTTATTCCATGTATTGAAATCGTGAACACAGTCTTCTGTATTTTCTTTCAATATCTTTATCATTTTTGTTTTCAGTCTTCTTAAGAATCGTACGCTTAGTCAAAGACCATTTTCATTAAACTAACCCTGGAGAATTTTATAGTCATAACTGTTTGGAGAAAAGAAGCTGGCAACTCTGACCATTATATGAACAACTCCAGTTTTCTGTGACTCAGAATTTCTGGAAGAATGAAAGCCTAATGAGTTGATGAAGATATATATCACATATGACTACTTCCAGAATTATAAAGTATCCCCCAAAAAGCAGGATTCAAGGGAGTAGTTTTTGGCTATGAGGTAGAGTACACACATAGGAAAGAATGGTTTAATTTGTATATTCCTAAGTTTTAATATCTTTGGTATTACTGAAATTATTGCTTTAAAATTTACAATTTTTATTCAGTTGCTGGCATATAGGATGTATTAGCTTGCTGGTGTTGTCATAGCAAAGCTGCACAGGCTGGGTGGCTTAAACAACAAAAATTTATTTTCTCACAATTCTGGAGGCTAGAGGTATGTGATCAAGGTGTCACTGGGATGATTTTTTTCTTGTAGATAGCTGGCTTTTCACTGTCTTCATATGGTTTTCCCTCTGCATGTTTCTGTGTCCTACTCTTCTCTTCTTATAAGGGTACCAGTCGTATTGGATTAGGATTCACTCTAATGACCTCATTTGATCTTAATTATCTCTTTGAAGACTCTGTCTCCAAACATAGTCACATTCTGAAGTATTAGGGGTTAGCACTACAACACAGGATATGGTACAAAATTCACCCCATAATATAGGAGAGGAGTTCACTGATAAACCTTGTATCCAGTGAGTTTGTAAATTTTTTTTTAAGATTTTATTTATTTATTTGACAGAGAGAGATCACAAGTAGACAGAGAGGCAGGCAGAGAGAGAGAGAGAGAGAGAGAGAGGGAAGCAGGCTCCCCGCTGAGCAGAGAGCCCGACACGGGACTTGATCCCAGGACCCTGAGATCATGACCTGAGCCAAAGGCAGCGGCTTAACCCACTGAGCCACCCAGGCGCCCGAGTTTGTAAATTTTATTATTTTGAACTCCACTCTGCTTTTCAGTGGGGTTCTACTTAGCTTCTTAGCCACTTCCCCTGAAAAGCTTAAAAATAGGGCAAATGTCTAGAGGGGAAAACCACTGAGATCTGGAGTTACTTTGTGCCTCCCATCTCACCAGGATCTTGGCCCCTCTAATCCTAGCACCCTGACCTCCCAACATTTGTCTCTCTCTCGTCTTGTGAGACTATGCTCTGCTGGTGTCTCCACTTCACCATGGCTTTCTGCCTAGATTCAGTTGCTAAATCAGAGCCAAAATATGCAGATGTTCACAGGAAAAAAATGACTCACCTTTCTGTTCTCCTTCCTCTAGGATCTTACTCTTTCAAATGTTGGTTGCCTCAGTAGCCCTATGATGCTTTAAATATACATATTTAAATAAATTTTATATATTTATATAATAAAATTTTGATACTATATTAATACATAGTATATTATATATATATTTATATATAAATACATATTTATGTTTACCTCCATATATATTTATAGATAGATAAATTCAGATTTTCTGGTGATTTCTGATAGATGTCTTGTCTACCATATGCTAGTTTATTCCAGCTTGAACCATTAGTCTTCCATGAATGAATCCATTTGATGCTGGAAGTTTGCCACCATTTAAAATATCAACTCTCAGTTAACCTGAAAACATCAGCTTCCCAGTGTACATCGGACATGAAACTATGATAATTTCCTTAACTGCCAAGTTAAATGTCAGTTCAATTATATTATTCTTAAGAGATTTAGTTGATAGACCATTATAGAACATATGAACATTTTATTCTATTTAAAAGGAAATCAAAGGTTCCTGTGGGTTTTTCTCAATTAACTAATTTAGCTTTTAGTACAGTACACTAAGAGAAAAAAAAGATTTTTTTTTGCAAATAGTGAAATGTCTAAAATGCAATTAAACAATTTCTCTTAAGGGAGTCTGAGTGGCTCAGTGAGTTAAGCATCTGCCTTCCGCTCAGGTCATGATCTCTGGGTCCTGGGATTCGACCAGAATAGGGCTCCCTGCTCAGCAGGGAGCCTGCTTCTCCCTCTGTCCCTCCCCCCCGTTCCTCTTTCTGCTCTTGCTCTCTCTCTCAAATAAAGAAACAAATAAAAATCTTTAAAAACAATTTCTCTTAAATAACACCCATTGCTATACATCCCATAAATTTTTACAGCAGAGTATTTACTATATCCAGCACATATTTTGTTATATTGTCAGCCCTTTTATCATTACACGTGGAAACCAGTAAGATGCAAAACTATGTATGTTATGATCAAGAGTTTTTGCAACTTAATGTTTAACATAATTTTTGTTCAGTAATAGAAAATACCAGTTTTGTTTACTTATTAGTAGAACTCACCAATTTTATTCCACTTGCCGTTGCTGATACTGATTAATGACCATTATTAACACAATTGAATTTATACATGAAACTAATTTTCCATGGATCATTTAGGACCTTGACCAGTCATCTTGCATAATTCTGAGATTAACCAGCTATATTTATATTAGTAAGTTACCACACATGAATAGTATTGTTTTTCTCTTAGGAATGGCCTATTCTTTTTTTTTTTTTTTAATTTTTTTATTTTTTCAGCATAACAGTATTCATTATTTTTGCACCACACCCAGTGCTCCATGCAATCCGTGCCCTCTACAATACCCACCACCTGGTGCCCCCAACCTCCCACCCCCGACCCCTTCAAAATTCTCAGATCGTTTTTCAGAGTCCATAGTCTCTCATGGTCCACCTCCCCTTCCAATTTCCCTCAACTCCCTTCTCCTCTCCATCTCCCCTTGTCCTCCATGCTATTTGTTATGCAACACAAATAAGTGAAACCATATGATAATTGACTCTCTCTGCTTGACTTATTTCACTCAGCATAATCTCTTCCAGTCCCGTCCATGTTGCTACAAAACTTGGGTATTCATCCTTTCTTTTTACTTTTTCTTTTTTTTTTTTTTTTTTTTACAGCTTTATAAACATATATTTTTATCCCCAGGGGTACAGGTCTGCGAATCGCCAGGTTTACACACTTCACAACACTCACCATAGCACATACCCTCCCCAATATCCATAACCCCACCCCCTCTCCCAACCCCTTCCCCCCATCAACCCTCAGTTTGTTTTGTGAGATTAAGAGTCACTTATGGTTTGTCTCCCTCCCAATCCCATCTTGTTTCATTTACTCTTCTCCTACCCCCTCAACCCCCATGTTGCATCTCCTCTCCCTCATATCAGGGAGATCATATGATAGTTGTCTTTCTCCGATTGACTTATTTCGCTAAGCATGATACCCTCTAGTTCCATCCACGTCGTCGCAAATGGCAAGATTTCATTTCTTTTGATGGCTGCATAGTATTCCATTGTGTATATATACCACATCTTCTTTATCCATTCGTCTGTAGATGGACATCTAGGTTCTTTCCATAGTTTGGCTATTGTAGACATTGCTGCTATAAACATTCGGGTGCACGTGCCCCTTCGGATCACTACGTTTGTATCTTTAGGGTAAATACCCAGCAGTGCAATTGCAGGGTCATAGGGTAGTTCTATTTTCAACATTTTGAGGAACCTCCATGCTGTTTTCCAGAGTGGTTGCACCAGCTTGCATTCCCACCAACAGTGTAGGAGGGTTCCCCTTTCTCCGCATCCTCGCCAGCATCTGTCATTTCCTGACTTGTTAATTTTAGCCATTCTGACTGGTGTGAGGTGATATCTCATTGTGGTTTTGATTTGTACTTCCCTGATGCCGAGTGATATGGAGCACTTTTTCATGTGTCTGTTGGCCATCTGGATGTCTTCTTTGCAGAAATGTCTGTTCATGTCCTCTGCCCATTTCTTGATTGGATTATTTGTTCTTTGGGTGTTGAGTTTGCTAAGTTCTTTATAGATTTTGGACACTAGCCCTTTATCTGATATGTCATTTGCAAATATCTTCTCCCATTCTGTCATTTGTCTTTTGGTTTTGTTCACTGTTTCCTTTGCTGTGCAAAAGCTTTTGATCTTGATAAAATCCCAAAAGTTCATTTCTGCCCTTGCTTCCCTTGCCTTTGGTGATGTTCCTAGGAAGATGTTGCTGCGGCTGAGGTCGAAGAGGTTGCTGCCTGTGTTCTCCTCGAGGATTTTGATGGATTCCTTTCTCACATTGAGATCCTTCATCCATTTTGAGTCTATTTTCGTGTGTGGTGTAAGGAAATGATCCAATTTCATTTTTCTGCATGTGGCTGTCCAATTTTCCCAACACCATTTATTGAAGAGGCTGTCTTTTTTCCATTGGACATTCTTTCCTGCTTTGTCGAAGATGAGTTGACCATAGAGTTGAGGGTCCATTTCTGGGCTCTCTATTCTGTTCCATTGATCTATGTGTCTGTTTTTGTGCCAGTACCATGCTGTCTTGATGATGACAGCTTTGTAATAGAGCTTGAAGTCCGGAATTGTGATGCCACCAACTTTGGCTTTCTTTTTCAATATTCCTTTGGCTATTCGAGGTCTTTTCTGGTTCCATATAAATTTTAGGATTATTTGTTCCATTTCTTTGAAAAAAACGGATGGTACTTTGATAGGAATTGCATTAAATGTGTAGATTGCTTTAGGTAGCATAGACATTTTCACAATATTTATTCTTCCAATCCAGGAGCATGGAACATTTTTCCATTTCTTTGTGTCTTCCTCAATTTCTTTCATGAGTACTTTATAGTTTTCTGTGTACAGATTCTTAGTCTCTTTGGTTAGGTTTATTCCTAGGTATCTTATAGTTTTGGGTGCAATTGTAAATGGGATTAACTCCTTAATTTCTCTTTCTTCTGTCTTGTTGTTGGTGTAGAGAAATGCAACTGATTTCTGTGCATTGATTTTATATCCTGACACTTTACTGAATTCCTGTACAAGTTCTAGCAGTTTTGGAGTGGAGTCTTTTGGGTTTTCCACATAGAGTATCATATCATCTGCGAAGAGTGATAGTTTGACTTCTTCTTTGCCAATTTGGATGCCTTTAATTTCCTTTGTTGTCTGATTGCTGAGGCTAGGACTTCTAGTACTATGTTGAATAGCAGTGGTGATAACGGACGTCCCTGCCGTGTTCCTGACCTTAGCGGAAAAGCTTTCAGTTTTTCTCCATTGAGAATGATATTTGCGGTGGGTTTTTCATAGATGGCTTTGATAATATTGAGGTATGTGAGGAATGGCCTATTCTTAAAAAAAAAAAAAAAAAGCCTGTTCTATATTAGGGATGCAAATTTATTTTTTTTTCACCTTTAAAAAGTGGTTTAAAATGGTTTTAATTGTACTCAAGTTCCTTCATTTGGTGTTGTTTCAAAGATGTGTAAGTTCGGTATATCAACATTTCTAACCCAGGCACCTGATCTATGCATTGGAGATGTAAATACTATCCAGTATTACTCACAAGGTTGCATGAGTGAATACATTCATGGCACTTAGAACAGTGCCTGGTACACAGTAAGCACTCAATAAATGCCAGCTAATATCATTTAAAAAAAAAAGATTTTATATATTTATTCATGAGAGACAGAGAGAGAGGCAGAGGCAGAGGGACAGGTAAGCTTCCTGCAGAACAGTCCTGTTGTGGGACTTGATCCCAGGACCCTGAGATCATGACCTGAGTTGAAGGCAGATGCTTAACCGAATGAACCACCCAGGCACGTGCTAATATCATTTTTATACAGTGAAATTAAATTAAAAGAGACTGAGACCATCCAGAAAGGTAAATTAACTCTTGAGAGGGCAGACTGGAATTTAGGAGCTGGATGTAGCAGTGAGTCCCACCTATTTTGGTGATAATTTGACTAAATATTTGCATTCCATAATCATCTTACTGAGTTACTATATTTTCAGCAAACTTTTGTATGTTCTCTATTTCTCTCCTTCCTTCTGTTTGTGCTTCCTGTCATCTTCTCACCCTATTTCTCCACTCACTTCTTTTAACATGCTAACAATCTTAATTATGTCTTCTTTGTCTTAAAATTCAACCAACCTAACAAAAAAGGCATTCCCAGTATCATCTTAGACACTATCCTCAATTCTGTATCACCACCACAATTGCCTAAACCGACTAATTCCCCTCCCTTTCCCTGCCTCCTCCCCTTTTCTCACACACTTAACACAGACTAATGAGTTTATGGTAAAAAACTTCAAGCTAGAAAGGCAGAAAGTATGAAAAATAACAGAAGAGATAAGTGCATATTTCTGTAGCATCAGTTTCACTCAGTGGCACGTAATTAACAGTGATAGGCCTCTGTCAAAACAAACGCATATATTATGGAGTAAAATTTATGACTTATGTGAAAATTTTAAGATGAATAAAAATTTGAAAAAATTGAATTTAAGTTTCAATTTTGGGTTAAGTTTTCTCTCCGGCAATCTCCAGAGGCATGTAATGTCTGGATGAGATCTGGTCCTCCCAGTCCTGGGAGGTGCTATGATGCACACTTGGATGTAAGGGATGAAACCCCAATCTCTCCACTGCAAAATTCAATGCAAAACTTTCTTCTAATGGTTTCATGCAATGATGATTTTAGCCTGAATTATTTATTTCTCAAAGAATTACAAAAAAATTGATTCAGTTATCTGCCCTGCATTTTTAGTCATAATTGTTCTATAAAGAGTGACATCTCTACCTTAATTTTTGTCATTTAATAATACATCTAGCAGGTCATCCTCATTTTTCTACAGCTGTATATTTCTCTGTGCTAATGTCCCATCATTTATTGAATGAGTTTTTTAAAGATTTTTATTTATTTATTTATTTGGCAAAGAGATCACAAGCAGGCAGAGAGGCAGGCAGAGAGAGAGGAGGAAGCAGGCTTCCTGCTGAGCAGAGAGCCCGATGCGGGGCTCGATCCCAGGACCCCGAGATCATGACCTGAGCCGAAGGCAGCGGCTTAACCCACTGAGCCACCCAGGCGCCCCTTGAATGAGTTTTTTATTGAAGAACAATTGAATCATATCATTTTTTGTTTTGCTATTGAAAATAATGTCAGAGTAAATAACCTTGAGCATAAGTCATTAAAAATTTTTTGCAAGTTGTATTTTTGGAAAGAGATTCCTAGAAATGATATTGCAGGGTCAAAGGATAAATGTGTATTTTAGAAGACAAGAATTTGGCCCTCTTATGCTTTACGACCTCTCTCCCATTATCCCAATGTTTATAATATCAGGAGAGTATCAATAATACTGATTACTTAGTGAAATGACATGATTACAATTCCTTTCGTACTTTGTTCTACACTTGCTGAAATTGGAAATGCCTTTTAAATATTTTCAGTTGCATTATTTTCTACAAGGCCAAGTTAATTAGGCGATCAATGATTTCTGTTTTATTTCCAGGTCCTTCTGTCCTTACACTGGAATCTTTGCATAGCTCTTGTCCTAAAGTTTTCCCTTGACTTTTCCTGGAAAATCCCTTTGGATCTTTGCTATGTAGGTTATCTAGATCCTGAAACTTGTTTCTTGGTAGAGTATATCCTTCAGAATCCTGAGAAAGGATTCGTGCAAGATAAAATTTTTGAGGACTCATATGTCTGAAAGTGTCTTTATTCTACTTTCACCTCACACTTGTTATAAAACATGAGTAAGAAGTCAAACTCCCTTAGAATTTTGAAGGTTTTGCTTTAATTCCTTTTCCTGCCAAGTATTATTTTTGAGATATATGATGCTATTCTAGTGCCTGTTGCCTACATTTGCTTGGAAGGTCATTGGCCAGACCAAATGTTGGCTTAATGAGGAAGTGTAGGATTATGTCATAACAAGACTTCCATCATGTGTTATTAGTTATTAATTCTGGGCCCTTTAGTGCTTATGTGGCCCTATTCTAGCCCAATGTTGCAACGTCAGTGGGCCTACACTTTTGAGCTCCTCTCACCTGGTTCTCCTCCCTCTCATGGGCTGCCCTGCCCGCAGAACTTTGTGTCTTTCTGAGCCAGGTGAGCCATATTTGTTTATTTGTATCCTTATCTTGTATCTATCTTTGCATTTTTTTGTTTATTGGTTAGTTCAATAAATAAAGCGAGGGTGACTTTAAATCATTAGTCATCATTCTTGCCAATATCTGACACTGTACAGATTCTCTGTGATCTTGCTTTTATGAACTTCTCTTCTTCCCAGCATTTTAAAATTAAAAGTATTTTATTTTATTTTTTTAACAGTATGATTCCTTGTTATATAAGTTTTAAAACAAAACTTAAGCGAAGCATTTTTTTTAAAGCAAGCATTTTTAAGAGAATCATACGTTAGGTGGGAAATTATAAGCAAAAGAAAGGAAATAACATAAGATCAGGACTGTGATCACCACTGGGGGTGGGGAGATGCTATAGAGCCACAAAGTACTTTATTTTAAAGATACCCCCATCTTCACCCCCAACCATATGGTCAACCATTTTGACTTGGAAGCTCAGGTTGTTTAGTTTGGAAAAACAGTTTTATAGTCTTGAATTACTTCTTTTATAATTTCTGCTCTTCCAATTTCTCTGTTCTCTCTGGAACTCCTCTTAGCCAAATGTTAGTCTTCCTGGATGAATTCTCCAATTTAATTTTTTCTCATGTATTGTCCACAGATTTTTTTTTTTTAAATTCTAGAGTCTCAAAGATTTCATTGGCTATTTTCCAAACCTTCTATTGAATTTTTCTGTTTGGGTATCATTTTTTTCATTACCCAATACATTGTTGTTCCCAAAATGTTCCTTGAATTCTTTTATTTCTCACATGCAACAACATATTCTTCGTTGAAGTAATTAGAGGAATTTTTAAAACACTTTCTTCTGTTGCCTGCTTTGTTTCTGTTTCCTATGAATGCCTTTCTTTGTTCTCTGTCTTTCATATTATAGACATTCCTTAATTATTTGGTTTTCTTAATTACCCATCAAATTTAAAAGTAAGGCATCAAAAAACTGATTAGACGCTATGAACTCATGGATGTGTCTTGGCTGGTGAGCTTTCAGCTGTGGGGTTGTTTAGAGACAAAGTTCTTTTATTCAGGAATTCACAAACATCAGTATCTGTAAGCTTTTTATCTGGAACTGATCAGTTTCTTTAGAATACTCCCATCTTTTGCCTATTCTAATATATCCTATTGCCTATTCTAATATATCCTATTCTATCCATTTCTGCTTGTACTCTGGAAACTGAATATAACAAAAAGGCATGAGGGTCTCAAAATTTCATGTGCAGATTCTTACTTTCTTGTTACCAGTGCAGCACCTCATCCCTGTAATATGGGTCTCTCTGAATCTAGAGATTTTCTGAATTTAGAGATTTCTAAATCTAGAAATTTCTGAATCTAGAGATTTTCTGGTTTACCTTCTCTAGATAATACTTCTCTGGCTTCATCTGAAGGTAGAGAGTGGCTTCATCATCTGGTAGTTTAATGTGTTTGGGGGTAAAGAAGTGGTATCCTTGTTGTCTAACAACTTTTAGGCAAACTTTCAAACAATCCCACTCTTTACAGCCACTCACTCACCTTACCCTGCTTCCATGATATTTGGTGTCTCCTAATTCTTAAGACTTTCTAGATTTCTGTGGGCACAAATTAGCATATCTTGCTTTGGTATTCTTCTCAAAAATCTTTTAGATGATAGTAATCCCTCCTCTGCTTGAAAACAGATTCTACTCAATGAATTCATTTCAGTTTGACCAATTAATCTCTAATTAATTGGTTTCACTCTTTAGTCTAATATTGATTCTTATTCTATTCTCTTTATTCCTGTGTATTTATGTATTTTGAATGAGAAGTTGGGGGCTGGAGAAGAGATAAGTGCATATTCTTTTCACCATGTTAAACTACAAATCCATCTTCATATTATTTAATATTACTTCTCACCTTAATTTTATGTGTGTAGGTTAAAAAAAAAGGACAGATCACAAAGAAAAAATGTTGTGGTGATAGTTTTCTTAATGGAGTGGTATTTGAGCTGAGATCTGATAAATAAGTAGAAGTTAAATCAATTGAAAGTAAAGCAATGGACATGGTGGAAAGCAACACTGGTCAGGGAGAAGTATATGCAGAGAATCCACAGAGGAGGAAGGAGAATGGTGCATTGGAGAACCCAAATAAAGGCTTCACTCAAACAGCAAGGACAGTCCACTTTTGAGAACAGGTTGAAGAACTAGACAGGGGTCAAATCATGATATTTAGAATCAAATTATTTAGATAATGTGGTCTTCATTCTGATGGCCTTTGGAAGGTTTAAGCAAGGAAGTCACATGATGAGATTTGCTTTACAAAATCTTCCCAGTTGCAGAGTGGGGGATGAATTGGAAGGAGACAAAAAAAATTGATGTAGGGCAATAATGTATTCTAATGATAGTCCGTATGAAAGAAAATGGTAATGTGCGCCTGCATATTGTGGGACAACATGAGGAGAACCGGATAAATTTTAGACATTTTTAACAGTAAAGCTGGAATATTGGAATTGGTTAGTTTAGTGTGGCATGTAGTGAGAGGTAGCAGTTCAGATGATCCCTAGGTTTCAGATTTGCATAACTAGATGGCCAAGTTTCGGGGGGAACCAGGTTTGGGAGAGAGATTATAAACGTTTTTGTTTGGTGCATGAGATATCAATTAGGCAAATGCTACACGGCTGGGAACTCTGAAGTGAGCTCTGGGTTAGAGAAACAAATTCACAAGCTTTGTGGGTGATAATAAAAGTCACAAGTCTGAACTGGATCACAACAGAAGAAAGGAGAGAGTGAAGGGAGAAAATGCCTATGCTCTTCAAGAGAAAGACTCACAGGTACAAGACTTGTAATTTGATAAAGGTCAGCTCTGTATAAGGATAAAATGGCTTATAAACGTCCAGCCCCTATTTTAGAGCCTGGCATATAGTAAAAACATATGTGACTGAATTGAACAATAAGAAAAAGACAATGATTAATTATAAAGCTCTTTAAATTCATCACTCTCGCTTGATTTGCAAAGAATTATCTTCATCAACCTTCTTTTCCTATCCAGATCTTATCCACGACTCATGCTCATCAAATAGTACAATTGTTATAAAATCTCTTGATACATCATTTCCAAGAAGTGGTTATTTCCTCCTTGAAGCCACAGTACTTTGTTGGTATCTCTGTCATGATACCTGTATTTTTAGTAATTTATATATAGATCTTACCTCTCCTTCTATTGCATCAGTTTCTTGAGGACAAGAGCTAAGTCTTTTTCAATTTTGTATTCTACACATCCATCTAGCTTAATGTCTGACATGTAGTAGATGGCCAATAAATATTTATTTAATAAATGCAGGAATGCGTCATTATGCTCAGACATAAGTTGCTCTAACAACTCAGTTGCGAAATCCCAGGTCTCAGGATAATAGCCTTGTCATATCCTGGGAGCAGTGAAGCACAAACTTTTGAGAAAGCTCACATTCTTTTGGATTTCTGCGGTCATATAGGCTATCATGTTTTTTACCTAGAAGAAGGTAGGTACTTGTATTTCAAAATGGATTTATTCCTAAATGAATACAACATATGCCAAATAGAAATGTTTATTTTCTTGAAATTATTTTATTTAAAGTTAAAAATTTCTATAGATTTTTAAATTATCAAGCAACACTAGAAGGAAGAGACATTTAGGGTTTTTATTAATATTCATGTGTGAATATACATGTGTATGTATATATGTATACACACACATATTATTTTTAAAGATATCCAGAGATAAAAGTTCCATAGTTTTCTGCAGGAGACTATGTAACACTAACCATCTTTATGATTAGTAAGTTCTTTACGTTAAACTAATGTTTTCAATGTACTTTTGTTCAGATGCAGGATGAATACTTAAAAACTGCTTGTCAGCAGTTTTCTTATTTCCTTATTTCTACTTTTCATTTATTTGAAGATAGTTATTAATTTGTCCCTAGTTAACTTAATGTGGATATTACATAGCTTCAATTTTTCTCATTATGTGCACCTTATTTTCCATCTTATTATTTAATAAGTCCACTGTTGGCTATTTCCAGTCTTTATATATCCTTCTGAATTTGTTTTAGGAAGACTTTATTATACTACATTAAATAATTATCCAGCACCAATATTATCTTGTAATTTTCTTTCAAATTTTCTAGGAATATTTAATAATTAACATAATTTATAAATTTTAAAGGTCAATTTTTCTTTGCTAAAACGATTTTCCATTTTTTTAGTTGCTCCATTCCTAAATCAAAGTATTAGAGAGAAGAGAATAGCATTTATTTTGTAAAAAAATTTTTGAGTTAAAAAATGCCTTTAAAAAACCAATCCATAATGAAGGTTAATTAAAACTGTATATTTTTCCCTTAGCTATCAACAACTGGTTTTGGCATAGATTATTGGATTTATAATTAGATGTAATTGACTTAATTAGTTGGCTATAGCTCTTAATTATGGTATACCTTTTCCCATTATGGCCACTGTAACAGCAGCTTAGAATAAACATTGATGATCCCCCTTGCCGGTGGGACTAGCTCTATCCCTTGGGTTATTTGTGTGATAATGAGAATGAGATTTCAGGAGCATGACAGACGGTCTAGGCATGAAATACTGTTTTGGCACAGCTCCCTTCGCTGCCTTTCAAATGGCAGCTTATTCCACCAAAAAAAAAAAAAAAGTTTCATGTGGATTGTTATCGTTTTGGTGAGGTTTTCTATTGGGAAGAGTCAAAGGGAGACTTAGACAAATATTACAAACAACAAAACAAAACAAAAACAAAACAAAGCTAGGAAAGTCAAGTGTTGTCAGAAATGTCTTTAGATCTAAAATGTTAACATGAGTTAACTAAATGTGCTTTGCTGAATAAAATAAGTCACACGTATGCTCTGATTCCCTTTGTTTAAGAATTCCATGATGCTATTTCAGCCTCATCCCCAAAATCTATTCTTAAAAGGAATACTAGGAAAGAATGTGGTACCTCAGGAAGCTAAAATAGAGCACGTTTGTATGTTTCCTGTGAATAATGTTGAAGTGATAGTAATCATCAAAGAAAACATTTTCAAAGGAGTTAGAGGAGGTCCTCAGCTGTTGAATACTCACTCATGTTAGACATGGAAGCACAGATCCGAGGAGCCACAGAAATAGTTTGGTGTTGAAAATAAAAGATATCCACTCAGATTATATGGTAATTTGGTAGCACTTCTCTTATTTGCAGACCAAATCATTCTTAGTCCATTTCATAATAGCCAATTACAAGTTACTCAAGGGACATGGATCATGCAAATCAGCTCATATTTCACTGAGTGACTGTTTCTCGTGCGTTTTGAGCTATTATCTTCATTACAGTGCAGCACATGAATCCAACTCATCTGTACTGTAATTGCTATAAATCAAGCATTCATTTGCCATTATTTATTGCCTACTATAAAGAGTTTTAATAATATTTAGAGGGCACTGCAATAAAAGCAATCATTTATTGTGTCTGCTTACAGGGTCACTCAAGGTTTTCAACAAAAGCCAATGTCATTTCCTAATCTTTTAATATTCATAAGGTAACATCACTTGCAAATGGTACATTATGATTTATAAACATTTCCTGGCCGGCAACATAAAAGCATCATCATAATTCCTTCCCAGGAAAAACAGTCAGATTCTGTGAGGCAAATAGTAACATAAGGTACCAGAGCCCTGTGTTCTTACTTGGATCTTGTTTCTCTTTGTCCCCTGCTCTTGATCATACCACTTAAACTCAGACTAACTATAATTACAGAAGGCTTGACAGACTCCTGTAAGGGAAGATCTGTGTTCATATTTAAAAAGGAGGTTCTGACTTTCCTCTCTCATTTCAGTCATAACAGAAGTGTTATGGTGTGGTAAACAACTCTGAAGAAGAAACCAGAGAGACTGGGGCTCAAGTTCTATTTACATCAATTACTATATGTGTGACCTTGGACAAATGAGTTAATCTATATAACACCTGTCTTCTTTCATGTAAAATGGAAATAATACTTGGTCTACCTATTCAAAGGATCTCTGCAAGGATTATATGAAAGCCACTTGTATAAAGCAATCAAATTATTAGGTGTAAGCACAACTTTCTTGTGATAAAGGTAGAGATAATTTTCCTCCAGAACACCCTTTGTAAAATTATGAAGGACTGAGGAAATATATAACTTTATACTTATCCAGAAAAACCATGGAATTTCAGTTCTCAAGTACTTATATTGACTATACATATCAGTGTTGAATTTTGTCGACCACAACCCCCAGACTTTGTCTGGGCATCTCTAATGATGAGCAACACATTGCTCTTTCCAGTAATGTACTAAATCTGATAGTTCTCCCTAATCCAGGGCTACAATCCATTTTTTTGGGGGGGCGGCTGGCACAACAAGCCTCATGTCTCTCTTCTTTATCAGTCTCTCTCATATCTGAAGGCAAGCACATGTCCTTCCCAAGTCTTATCTTTTTTTACATAAAATATTTCAAATTCTTGCAGGAATTTTTAAATGAAGCTTGATTTCAAGTTACTGGCATATCTGGGTCAATGTATTCTGAACAATAACTTGATCTGATTAAACTTAATTCAACTCCGTTAAAAAATACTGAATATTTACTATGTGCCAGAGATGAGCTTGATTTCAGAGATACAAAGCTTAACAAGGCATAGTGAGTGCCCTCAAGTGGTTCCTACTCTACCCCAGCCAACCTTCCTATTTATGGTTATCTATAGTACAACATCGTCAACTGAAATATACTGAACATATAGTCTGTGCAAAGCTCTTTGGCATGGCCTGGGAATTCAGCAGGTGAATTCTGCCTTTGCCAAGCTTTCATTTTTGTGGGGGAGTAAAGACAGGTAAAGGTCATTTGTAAACAAGTTTATTAGGTGAGGGAGGAAAGAATGTTTTAGAAAGAAGAGCGTCATGTCTTTGAATGCATGGACCATTTCTGTCTTGTTCCTTGTAATCCCTAGTACCTAGCAAGTGCCTAGTACATAGTATGCATTCTGTAAATATCTTGAATAATGAAAGCAAACAGGCAGGAAGAAATTCTTAAGGCATGTGGCATAAGAAGGAAGGGATGTAAGAAGGGACCTCCAGCAGATGCCATGAGAGCTGCCCACATCCTTTTAGGTCTTAGGCACATAGTACTGAAGCTCCTTTGCCTGTCCCTGAAACAGACCCGAAAATTTACTGCCCCCCCTCTCCACCACCTTCAGCAGCTTTCAACCAAACACTAGTGAGAGATGGAACATAATAATACCTATCCCTTCAGTGGGACAATTCTGCAGCACAGGTTTTATCACGATCTTAGAATTTTCTTCAGTGGACTAAGATTTAGTTACCTTCAGTGGTAACCACCTTGACAAGACACGCCTTATTGGCTGACTTCTCCTCTGCATCTCATTTCCCCACTTCTCTGCCAGTGCTTCCTTCATGGTGCTCAAATCCTTATTCCCGTTTCTGCTTCTGGGGAACCCATCCTGAGACAGGGCCACGTAATGCGAGTCTTATAAACCATATTAAAGAGTCTCAAATTTATCACATACAATTTAAGGTGCTATATTAGCAGTATAATTAAAGTATTAAAAAGATTTTGTTCATGCCATTTTCAGGACTCTTACTTAGTCTAGTATGAACTCTGCATAGAACCTCACTTCCTTTCTCCATAATAAAAACAGGAAAGTGGATATGAGTCCACTTCTAGTATCCTCCTCTGGATAGTAGCTGCATTCCCAACTGGAAATTGGTCTTCATATAAAACTAGAAGGTGGTTTGGGAATAAAGAAAAGATATGGGTGATACCCTGACTTTTCAGAGAGTTCTCCCGACTATGGCTGGGATATACTGAGCACTCGAGAGGCACTTAGAGCTCGTTGTGGGTCTCCTGAAGAGCATCATGCACATTAACTGAGACTGATGCACTGGCCACAGTAACATGCAGGTTACTCTGGACACTGATGTTCAGAAGGAGGATGGTCTGAACACCAATACAGTGAGACTACTATAACCACACACTCTAAACATAACTGATTGCTTCAGATCTTCCTAACAGGGTGGTCACAATCACAACTCCTAACATACCAACTCTCTCAGACAGATACACTGTTTCAGAGCCTCCATCCTGAGGGCAAACAGACCACCAATGGACTGTACATCACCTAGTCTTACCAACTAGTTCCAGTACCCCAGGCAACCCAGGTAGGTTAGGATGAGATCATTTGCAAGGAAGGCCCAAAGTAGTATCTTCTACCTGGCCATATAATATACTTACTTCTATCTGATAAAACACGGACTCCCTAAGGATCCACTGAATATTATTTCCAAGTTATAACTCAAGCCACTGAATGTACCAACACCTAATAGTTATGTGATATCAGCAACTCTTAATTTATAATTAACATTAATGACCAAGACCTTTTGATTATGACTGCTAATGAGAATGCTATGTTTCTTAGTATCTCTTTACCTATTCTTTCTAAAATTTCAGCATGAAGGTGCAACATTAAAAAATTCTATTTTTAACATTATTAAACATAAATATACATATCAGAATTCTAATTACTTTTGAGACTTTCACAAAGACAGACTTTTAGACGAAAGTGGTTTTTTATTTTCTGATATCTGTATTTAGTTGTGGTCAGCTATAAATTGATCTCTCAAGAGTATGATAATTAGATTCTTTCCTTCCTTCCTCCTTTCTTTCCTTTCTTCTTTCCTTCCTTCTATATGGAACACTTCACAAATTTGCGTGTTACCCTTGTGCAGGGGGCCATGCTAATCTCCGCATCATTTCAACTTTAGTATACGAGATGCTCAAGTGAACAATGATCACTGGATTTCTTAAGTGCTATGCATAAGAACACTTTTCCTCAGCTTAAAATGAAAATTGAAACACATGAATAAATACCTAAATGTGCTAGGTGATAGGAAAAAGTTATGCAACATTGGGTATAGCCATGAGATAGAATTTGCACCAAAAAATGTGACAAATATTTACAATTTGGTAACATACAGCCCTACCCTACATACCCTAGAGAGACCGAGTGCAACACAGTTTTTACAGCTCTATACTGACCCATCAAATCCACATTTGTAAATACATACTAAAAGTTATAAAGAGATATGCAATGATTTGGCTATAAGAATATATATAACCTTCCTGCTTATAGTATCAAAAAGTGGGGGAAAACCTAAATATTTAGTTATATAGATTGGTATATTTAGTTATATAATATTGGTAAAATTAATGTTGGGAGTATCTATCGACATTCTTTTCAGCCCTTAAGAATATTATAGGTGAGTATTTATTGACATTAGAAAATAATTTATTGTCCATTTCTTAAGAACAGGTTATAAGAAAGAATATTAAGTAAGTTTAAAAGTTTATCAAATAAAAATACATGTATCTATATACATAAGATGTAATTCTAAGGCTAAACACTGAAAGAGTAACATGGTTTATCTTTGAGTGGTGGGTTCTATGGGTTGTTTTTAAAATTTTTGTCTTGACTTTTCTTTATTTTTCCCTTTTTTAATGCTAATGAAGATCACAGTAGAAAAATAGCTAAGGTGCAGATTACAAAGGGCCTTTAATGCTCTACGAAGGACCTAAATTTTTACTCTGGATGTAACGAAAATATTCTAGGTTTTTAAAGAAGGGAAGCATAATGGTCAGATGAATAGCTGGAAGCAATCCAACCGTTGGTATCAAAGTTTCTCTAACCTGAGAATCTGCTTTTGTTTTTGTATAAATAAAGATTTTAAATAAGCATTTCAAAATGGCAGATAAAGTCCTGAAAACAGGCCTGAAAAAGGATAAGTAAACAATATAGAAGCAAAACTACTCCACATAAGAAATGATCAGGAACACAAGGGTGAGGGATATCAGAGAAGACAGGAGGCGGAGAAAATAAGAAATGTTAGAGAATATGGCAGGACGCCAGAATTGCATAAAATCACGTCCGGTGAGAAGTTTCCAGTGGTGGGGAGGCTGAAGTAATTTTTAGCACAGAAATACCAAACGGTGCTTTCTTAGTTGGTTCCAGGGCTGTGATATAAACCTGCTCCATCACCTACACCTTCAGTAGAGTCCAAGTTCAAACAGGTCAGGATGGAGGTGTTTAGGAAACCAAGTGTTGGAGCCATAAAGGTCAGTGGGTGTTATTCAGAGAGACCTGAATCAATGCTCCATCTTTCAATTTCTATGAGAACATGGGAAAATGTCTTAATGAGATGCTGTTTTCTGAGTTAGCATTTCATAACTGCTCTACAAAAATGCCAGGAATTATTATTCATTGACTGCTAACCACGTGCCAAGAAGTGTTCTAAGGGGTATTACAGGCATTTCTTCACTTAATCTTCAAGATAACCCCATAAAGGTATAATCTATTTTATTTATATCCTGAATGTGCTTCAGGTGAGAAAACAAAGACACACTGGAGTTAAAGCTTGACAGTGAAGAAGCTGGGATGTAAACCAGTTATTCTAGTTCCAGAGTGTGTACTTTCATCCACCCGTGTTCTACTGCTCCTTGGAGGCTGGTCACAAGGTAGGGAGAACTAAGTAAGATGAAGTATGCTCACACCAAGCACGGTGACTGCCAAAGATAAAGATGCTTAGCAAATTTTAATTATATTCCTTTTCACTTGAATCCACTCTGTATTTATAAAACTTGTTCACAAAGAAGTCAAAGGATTTCTGCCAAATGTCTAAGCTTATAGAGCTATTTTTTTCTATTTTCTTGACCAAGAAATAAAAGTATTCAATGAAACAAAGAAAAAGGAGATTAGATACATCTTATTTCCGCCAAATAAACTCTACTTTCTTTTATGTTCTGTTCTATAATTTTATTTAAAATGGAGCCCATAGAGTTTTAATTCATATATTATCTTTGTAGCCCATTGAGTTTTAATTCATGTACTTCTCTGTAGCCCACTGAGTTCTAATGCATATATTTATCGAAGTAGAGTAACATACCTACTTCATTTGCTCCCCATGGCAAGATCAGTTAGACAGACATTTTTCACTTCCTTTCTGTAAATGGGGTAACTGAGACTCAGAGAGGTAAATGCCTTCATCAAGACCATGTGTGTGCCTGCCTTCAGCTCAGGTCATGATCCCAGAGTACTGATCCCAGGGTACTGGGATCCAGTACTGCATCGGGCTCCCTGCTCAGGGTAATCCTGCTTCTCCCTCTGCCTGCTACTCTCCCTGCTTGTGTGCACTGTCTCTCCCCCTGACAAATAAATAAATAAAATCTTTGAAAAAAATTAAAAAATAAAATATTTTAGACTGTTTTTATCCAGTTACTGGGTGTCCAGTTATTGATGACATTACTTCCATTCATTAGGGTAAATAATTCAGAAAGACTACATTTAGAATTTCCCACATAAAATAGTAACTATAGATAAAATAACTGAGCCTTAAAGCAGAAAGAAAACCAAAGCTGTAGAAATTAAAAAAAAAATCAGAGGTCTAGACAATCTATTAAGTTTAATGATAGCAATTTTCTTCTCCTAACCACTAACAGTTCTGTTGAGCTAAAATCTGAAAATATTTAGAATTCTTACTTAAATACATTAAAAACCATGAACAAATCTCTGTAGCAAATAGACTTTCCACGTCTGCATAGTCATTTAATAGCTGACGAATAGTTTCTATTAGGGCCTACCTTAATTGGTACTTGAACTTTTTGCCTTAAGTTGATTTGGATTCTGTCATTCTTCCTGTCTTATCAACTGAAATGTCCAACTCCCTTAAAGCTTACTAGACCTTGCACATGCTTTATGTGTTTATATTACAGCCTTTTGGACATTTCCCACCTTGTTTTTTTTTTTTTTTTTTAAGATTTTTTAAATTTATTTGACAGATGGAGATCACAAGTAGGCACAGAGGTAGGCAGAGAGAGAAGAGGAAGCAGGCTCCCTGCTGAGCAGAGAGCCTGATGCGGGGCTCGATCCCAGGACCCTGGGACCATGACCTGAGCTGAAGGTAGAGGCTTAACCCACTGAGCCACCCAGGCGCCCTCCCACCTTGTTCTTAATCAAGGCATCAACTGTGTGATTTGTTAAAATAAATTAGCTCTGAAATCTGCATGTACAAAGATATTTAGTTTATTCAGTCTATTTCATAAAACCCAACGCACACATTCCACAACCTGATGCAAAGAAAGTATGGTACTTACATACATAATCATTCTATTATGGCAGATGCCAGAGAGTGGTCTTTGCTCAGCCCTTAAAATTAAACATTCATTTTACCCAGGTTGCAACAGAAGTATGGTGCCTTATTCCTTTGCCTTCCCAAGCATCTCCAGCTGGGAAGTTGTTTAGATGTACGTACTAGGATTCTATAGAGTACAGAGCCACTAATCTACCTCCAGGATTGTTGTCCTCCACTTCTTGCTTCAGCTAGACCACCACTGCTTCCTAGATCAGAGGAGTCTGTCCTGCTTTCCATTCCTTTCTCTTGCCCGGCTCAGGGACAGTTTCTGATTTTCCTTGCTGGGGAGGCATCTGGCAATGCATTCATTATCTCTTCCAACATATGTACATGCTGTGTTTGCTCAGCTAACCGAGGCTTAGCCAACAACTCACAAGGCACTTGGCCCCCAACTTACAGCAGGGTAATGTGGTGATGTATCAGGATAAGCAAGTGAGAAGCACATGCTAGAAATATTAAAGACTGGGTACAACAGTAGGCATGACATTAAGCTGGATGCCAGAGAAACTTTAGACTCCTGGGCTGTAACTTTAGGAATCATCCTGTCCCTCAGAACTGGCCACTGCAGCCAATTTGCCTCAGCCCAGAAAATAAGCAAAGTGTTGATATTTTTTCTTTGACTCTGTGCAGAAGGAAAATGCACAACTGATTGGATGACTCTACTCAGTTAAAAACATTTTCAATTCAGTGAAATGGCATTCTGTTTTAAGTCATTAAAAAAGCCATCACTGGAAAATAGATACAATTACATATATATGTATGGTAGACACACACACATATATTTCTATATATTATGTACTTATATATAACTTATGAGAATCCTTCAGTTTTTATTTTTATTTATTTTTTAAAAAAGAGTTTATTTATCTGAGAGAGAGAGAGAGAGAGAGAGATAGTGTGAGAGCACAAGCAGGGGGGAGAGGGAGAAGGAGACTCCCCACTGAGCAGGGAGCCTGACATGGAGCTCAATCCTGCGACCCTGGGATGGCGACCTGAGCAGACACTTAATGAAATGAGCCACCTAGATGCCCTGAGGATCCTTCAGTTTTAAAAATGGTTTAATTTTTCTGGTTATGGAAACTCTAATGTTCAAAAAATTACATTAAAATCATAAAGATCTAGGCATTCTCTCTCTTCAGGTGCAGCAACAAAAAAGCTTTGATATACTCTGTTTTTCAAATGCTCAAAACAATAACAACCCATCTCATTTAATACTCAAGTAGAATCGTGCTACTTTCCCAAAATAGGCCCTTTCATGCTTTATGTATTTGTATATATTTTCCAATTAGTAAATTAGAAATAATAAAAATAACTAAAATGAGTTATGAAGTGATCCCAGTCTATGAAGTAGAAATATATTTGAATGAGTTAAATAATCCAGTGAAACCTGTAGTGAGTCTCCTGTGTGAAGAAGTGTATTTATTTTTTGCAAGACTGTTTTATATTCTGTACTCACTAACATTTATAATACATGACTTCCCCATGCAACAATAATTTAATGATACCTTATTCTTTCCTTGAAAAACAAAAGAAATATTATCAGGCAGTATTACAATAAGCTAAACCAATTACCTTCTAAAATGATTTTAATGCAAGCAAAATACAAGAGTCATCATTTTAGCATAGTGAGATTTATTAAGACTGCAATTCAAAGCAGTACACCATGCTTCTTATATGCTACATCGCTTCCCACTGAGTTTCAATTAATATTTTGAAAGTTTGTATTTTATACCACAAAATTTCAAAATGTCATCTCCTAGCAGATTTTGTGTAAAGAAACGAATAATATCTTATAGGCCACTTGGCTGCATCTGTCATATACACACATTCAAATTCAAGGCGCACACTGCAAATGCTACCACAAATGCTGACAGGCCCACCAAATAGTTTAAAACATGGCTCCCACGTCCATAATTCAAAAGAGGTAGAAAAAAGTTATAGAAAGACTACTATGAACCTCAGACCTCTTGACAAATCCTGACTTTCAAGTTAATAATATGCTATGCAAAGGCTTGCCAGCATTACATTACACAGTCTTCTAAGGACATAAGTAGATACATAAATCAGATACTTACCCCCCTCAAAGATAGGAATAGGTCCTGCCCTTGATTTCTGCATACAAAGATCCACTGTAAGAAAATGATTATTTTCCTTTGTCATTGCCTGGCACATATGTAAGCATTAGGTGCATTATTTTATTTGATGAATATGTGAGATTTATAGCATACATTTCTTCTTAAACCACTTTTATCTCTTCTTCAGTGAAGTTAGCATCATTTTTTTTTCACTGTAATTTTGAAGTTAAGCACATCTTTTTTTCAGAAAAATCTCAAAGAACTAAAAAAAAGATCTTTTTAAAATAAACACCCCCCCCCAAATCTTTTAAAAATGACTCTTCTTGGGGGACCTGGGTGGCTCAGTCAATGAGGTGTCTGCCTTTGGCTCAGGTCATGAAGTCAGGATCCTGGGTTTGAACCCCAAAGCAGGCTCTCTCCCTCTCCCTCTGCCTGCTTGTGCTCTCTCTCTGTCAAATAAATAAATAAAATCTTAAAAAAATAATAAAATGATCTTTCTTTCCTCCCCACAGGATTACTTATCTGTGCATTTCAAGTGCTATAGACAACATACAACCTAACACTTTGGTTGGAAAAGGAAAACGTATCCACATGTTACCACAGGAGTGAAGTACAACATTAATGGGTTAATAATCACTTAGTAATAAGACACCAAGAGATGCCCACAATTTAACATTCGAGGGAGATTTATTTTGGCTATAAAATTATAAGTCCTTTAATTTTGTTTTTGGCCCACTGCATATTCTCACTACAGTGCATGAGTGCTATTTTCTGTATGTCCACAATTGCTACTGAATAGCTTCAAATTGACTAGAAATCATTGTTTTTAGGAAAAAGAGTATAGCACCAAGTACAGAAAGGCAGAGGCAGTCTCACTCCCAGAGCTAGAAGTGAGATTCCACACCTTTGGAATATCCTCCCCATCATCACAAAAGTTCATTTTTATTATGTGCATTTTATATGCACTGCCTCATTGAAACCCCACAAAAAATTTGTCAAATAAATACTACTCTTAATCCATTTTATCTGAAGAACATGAGAAGTTCACTTACGACTTGTACAAAGTCATGTGTCCATGATGACAAAGGCAGTGCTCTAAATACTATTTTGCCCCTTTGTCTTTCCTACTGTATACAGTAAATGAATTGGGTACTGTAGTACCTGTGAGCAGCGATACACAATAAGCAGGATTATAGGTTCTGAAGCAGGTTGTCTGGGTTCGTATCCTGGTTCTGCTACTGAGATGGCAAGGAAGTAAGTATGCACTCTCACCTTTCCTTAGGCAAAATAGCAAAAAAAACAAAATAGCAAAAAAAACCCTATCCCATAGGGTTGTGGCAAAGATGAGATGAGGTAGCATGTAGAAAGCGCTTAAAGCACTGCTTGGCATACTGAATTTCCTCAGCAAACTAAGTGATTGCACATAGATTAATTTACCAATTATTTATTAACCTTTCACTATGTGCAAGGTACTTGCAGGTTGGGAAAATGAGTGATGGTCTATGTTTTCAAAGATAATAGAATCTAACAGGGAAACCTGCACATCATTAAACAAATGTCAATAATGGCTATACATCTATTGCTAAAAGAGTTTAAAGAACAGAAATCATATGAGTAGATGAAAAGCTGCTTCATGGATGAGGTATGTTTACACATAACTTAGAAGAATGGTTAGATTTTGGAGAGGCAGAGGAAAGGTAGCAGTTGATCTGGGTAGATGAAACAGTTGGAGAGTCTTAAAATCTCTCCCCAAAAATCAAGGGTCTTTCATTCTTTTAGAGCAGGTGCACTACCCATTCTCAGGACAAATGCACAGACTGTGTTTCTAGTCACAAAAGAGAAGTATTTCTTCTTAAAGAAGAAAATTGAGGTCAGTCATATCAATGTCCTAATCTTCCACAAATAGCAGCTTATGTGTTTAATTATTTTATGAAACAACAAAACGATGATTTCATTTTTATTGAGGGAAGTCTTTTGGTCATCTTAGGCCATTTCCAGTGTGTGTGGTGGGGAGCTTCCCTACACACCACCAAGCTATCCTCAGATACCAGCAGAGTGTCCAAGAACTCAACTCAGCTCTGAAACAATCTACCTGGGGGATAGCAGCAGAAACCACAGGTGAAGGCCTCAGTCCTGCAAGACAGCCCCTCCAACTTCTGACGCCAGTTGAAAGCCCAAGTTGTCACTTGTACCTCTGACCAACCTGGGGGTTTCAATGACCCCCTTCTTGTACTTCAGATGCCAGTTACAAGTCCAGGTTGCTACCCACACTTCTGACCAACAGCCTATAAGTCAGAGGTTCCCATGACCCTTCCCTCCCCAGGGTTTTAGTTAATTTGCTAGAGTAGCTCACAGAACTCAGAGGAACATTTTACTTACTAGATCACCAGTTTGTCTGTTTGTTTTTTCCAATAAAAAGATATAACTTAGGAACAGCCAGATGGAAGAGATGCACAGGGCAAGGTATGGGGAAATGGTATGGAATTTCCATGTTCTCTTGAGTATGCTACTCTTTCCAGGATCTATGTGTTCACCAACCCAGAAGCTTTCCAAACCCTGAATCCTGTCCTTTTGGTTTTTATGGAGACTTCATCACACAGGTATGGTTGGTTAAGTCAGTGAGCATTGGTGATTGAATTTTACTACAACTCTTTTCCCTTCCCTGGAGGTTTGGGGGGTGAGACTGAAAATTCCAACCTTCTAATCACATTATTGTCTCAACTGGCAACCAGTCCTCATTCTTAGATGAGGTCCAAAAGCCACTCATTAATGTAACAGAAGACATCTTTATTGCTCTCAACACTTCCTAAATTCCAAGCGTTTGGGGAACTCTGTGCCAAAAACAGGGACAAAGCCCAAACATATATATTTCTTATTGTAAATCACCATATCAGAGAAAGAAGAAAACAGCTACAATCTGAAATTGGTCTGTATGGAATTGTGTTAGAACAGGCCTCGTCTTATCTAGAGAAGAGTTTGAATGTCATGGATCGTTATATCTTATCTCTAGACTGTCATGTCTCTGTCTCTCCTCCTCAACCCTTCTTTTCACTTCAGTTTGGCTTCTAGGTCAGCACTCTAGAGAGGATAATGGATACACTGTCAGATTTAGTTTTTCTAATATACATTGTGCTCCCCATAAACCAGCTGCTTAATCACCCTCCTATTCCTCACACTGGCCAGATCAGAAACTTATGATGTGTCATCATCAACATTTTCCACTTGCTTGTCTCAAAGATCTGGAACTTGAGATTAAAATTCCAAAATGTCACTAAGATTGGTAGCTTCAACCCCTATTATTTTCCCACTGGCCTGTTAGAATTACTTTGCAACTGGCCTGTTTCCTGTCCATTTCCTGTACAATTCATCCTAAATATTTTGTGAGAAAAAAAAGTCTGAGTAGTAGTAAGTTCCTGGCTCAAAAAATTTCAAAGTCTTCCTATTTTCCACAAAATTATGTTGACAACTTAGCTGCCACTAAAACTTTTGGACACCAATCCCAGCTTGCCTTATCTTCCATTCTTGCCCTCTTACTGTCTTTTTTGGAGAATTTAACTTAAAAACAGAATGCAGTGATCATTCTTTTGAACAGGTTCCCTCTCTCAAATGCCTATCCCCTCAGAGATCTTCCTATGGCAAGTCTACGCATTTCTGAAAACCAACCTCAGAAACCACATCTCTGAATGGCACCAGGAGTCCCTCATTTCTCTAAATTTCTTATCACTTTGTATTTAACTTATGAGGCATTCAGCATATTCTGAATCATGTTATAATCATCTATGTAACATTCTCAATAGAGAATGTTATTTAAAAAAATACACTTCACAGCACCTAGCTTAGCATCTTAAATAAAAAGTTCTCCGGATGTATACGGAAAGAACACATGAATAAACCAATCATGGAGAGTGCAAGGGTGAGGATAAGAAAGGCAGAAACTTGCCCATTTGCAAAAACTAGATTCCCAAATAGTTTCATTTGCTTCGTGCTGATCTGAGCTCAGTCTGTTGATAATTACATACAAAGACTTCTGCTCTATATAGTAGGAGTGGAATGTGTAGGCCGGCTTTTGTTAAAACAGGGAAATTCAGGAATCAGCATTTTCCAATAAAAGCATAGGTCTTTGGATATTGTTGGATATATAATTCATCATTATTAAATTTATCTACCAAGATAAAAATATTTCCATGTTGAAGTATTTTTAAATTCATAATGCAAAATACCTTGGTGATGGGCTGTGGAGGATACAAGAAGACAGATATAAGGATCTTTCTAAATGTATACAGCTTGCTAAGGATGCTTCCTGCCTGTCTATGGAAAGGTACCTGTAATTATGTCCAGCAGTTAGTGAAGGCATATTGTTAGCATTTAAAGATTCTGTGGACTCTAGTGCTTCCAGGTTCTTCAGCTTATAAAATTTCCAAGTCACCCATGAACTTGAATGTGCTATATAAATTTGAAAGAAAAGTAATACAGGATTCATGATATTCTTGTACTGATCAACACTCACACTTTATGTCACCTGATGCCACACACTTACCGGGTTCCAAGGTTACTGAAAGAAAGGGATGAAGCTTTAGAATCAGATAATTTCATTCCATTTTAACTGTTTCATGAGCTTAAAGTATCACTTGGAATTTAAATCAAAGCCAGCTCTAATGAACTAAACAAACCCTGGATGAAAATGCTTCATTTCCCATCAAACCTCAAAGCTGATTATGTATGCATGCTGCTTGAAAGGTGAAATTTGATTGGCTCACACACTGAAAGCTCTGTTGGAAGTTAATATCATAGCCACTTATAACTCAGATGAAATGAGGCGTTGGTTTCCCTGATAAAATGAACAGGCTGCAGTGAAAAGAACACTACCACAAACAATTTCTTGCTAACAAGATTTGGCTGTGACTTAGTTATTCATTATATACTCATTGGATTCAGGACTCAGACTCTGAAAGACAAAGAGAGCTGTGCTTTAAAGTACCAGGGCAAAGAGGTCCCTGCTTTTGCCCAGGTGACTCATCTAGATCATGACCTATAGGGTTCTGTATGATCTGGCCCCTGCTTCTCCTCAAACCTCCTCTTGCCCACTCTCCCACTTCCCCACTATGCTCTAGACCCTGTGGAGTTCAAAGCCCTTTCCCCACTCTGCACTAAGTCCTTCTCACTGGCTCAGGCTTATCCTATAGATTTGCTTGGTGCAGTGCAGTAACCCCTAGCTGCATGCACTGTGAAACACTTAAAATGTGGCCAGTATGAAGTAAGCTGTGCCGTTGAATAAACATTGGACTGTGAAAATTTAGGATAGCAAAAAAGAATGACCTCATTAATAATTTTTTGTATTGGCCACAAGTCGAAGTGATAACATTTTAGATATTTGGGCTCAATAAAGCACATTATTAAAATTAATTTGACCTCTTTCTTTTCATAATGTGGCTACTAGAAAATTTTCAGTTACACATGTGGTTTGCATTTGTGGCTTGCATTATATTTCAAATGAACCATGCTGCTTTCTACATTAATTCAGATGTCACCACAGAGAGTTAAATTTGTCAGAAGGCATTTGTTTGCTTATTTTCTCTATTTTATATGCTGCTATATCCAAACCACCATTTATTTCATGTGAGGCATGAAGTAAATGTTTGCAGAATGAATGAATGCATTATACATGTGCTAATGAAGATCTTGGGCTCTGGAATCAAGAAGCTTGAATTTCAGTCTCAGTTCTGCTATTTATTAACTGTATGAGCTGGGACAAGAGCTTATTCTCTCAAGGAGTGGCTGTTAAGATGAATTCTCACATCTAAAGTGTTTATTTCAGTGTCTGATATGTAGTAAGTGCTCAATAAATATTAGCTATGGATAAGTATTATTATTCCATTCTGTAGAAAGAAAGATACGCACAATAGTGCTAACCCTTGGTTACTGAGATGTGAATGGGCGTCTTGGGTTAACTCTTGAACTGCATGACTCCAAGATACATTTTCTGTCCATTTTATGAATGTAAATCAACAGTTAATATAAATAAAAATCTGAAGTCATTTTTTTGGGAAAGATTTTATTTATTATTTGTCAGAGAGAAAGCAAGCACTAGCAGGGGGAGCAGCAGGCAGAGGGAGAAGCAGGCTTGTCGCTGAGCAGGGAGCCCAATGCGGGACTCGATTCCAGGACCCTGGGATCATGACCTGAGCCGAAGGCAGATGCTGAACCAACTAAGCCACCCAGGTGTCCCTTAAGTTACTTCAGTAGTGTTAATGGAAGTTATATGATTTATATCTGCTCATCTAAATGATACTGGACTTTGGCCTCTAATTGAGAATTATCTATTAACAATGTGACGTGTAATAACAATTATCATACTGGTGCATATTTAGGCAGTCTTATTAACAGCAGGCACTATTCTTACCTATTGTAACACTAAAATACTCAAATACTTTACCAACTTTGCAAGTGGACAATGTCCATCATCATCCCTATTTTCAAGATGAGGATACTGAGGTACAGAGAGGTCAAGTACTTTGTCAAAGCCACACAGTTAAGCACTGAAGGAGGTAGAATTCTAACGCAGCTGGTGTGGTGGCCCCAGAACCCATGCTTTCCCCCATTTCTGCGAGAGCACATTCTCCTCTCACATGTGGAATGTGAATGTGGAATGGTAAAAGATGGCTGAGCATTCAGCCTTGCAGTTGCTGGGATTAACTCAAAGATAGGAACTGACTTCTGGTATTTATCAGTAACAGCACATTTTCTAAGAAAAATTGTTCTTCTAACTCAAGCTGTGGAATGGACCATCTAAAAGTAAATTTTCCTTCCAAAAGACATCTTTGTAATCCATACAAACCTAGGCCATCAAAACCTCTGCTGTCCTGGGGACTGTCTCTCCTGAATTAGACTTCAAGCAAAGAATAAATTATCTTGCATGTCATAGCACATCACATCAGGCCCAATCAAGCTCAGTAAGTGACTATTTGCTTCTCTCTTCAGAAGCCCAGCACAATAGATCCTATGATGATGACACTTACAATATTTAAATAAAGCCAGACTAGGTTTATGATTGAAGAAGCCATCATCTTTCATTAGAATGAGAAAATAAATTTTCAATAGTAGGCCACTAACATGTTTGAATGGCTCAATTCATTTTCTAGCAGGTCATGGCCAATATCCACTACACAGCAGCCTTGTTGAAAACAATCCTCTCAAAGAATCCACTTTGTCTTGATGACAAAGAGGTGTGTTCTTCCTCAGACAAGAAATGGGAAGAAAAAAATAGCTAAACCCTCTAAGTGTTTTTACATTTCAGTGATTTGGTTTTGTGACATTCTATCCTGTGTGAGGGGAAAGAAGAAACAACAGATAAGGAAAAAGATCGTTATCAGTGAGCACTCCTAGGTATATGGTTGAAGCAACAAAAACTTGGAAGCCCAGCAGCTGCACAACAGAGGGAGGTAGCAAACAGCAGTCAGAAAGGCCAGGTTCTGCTTCAACCTTGTCACTCACTATCTCTGTATATTCCAGCATCTTGAAGACATTTTCCAAGTCATGATTTACGAAATGAGAGGGTTTGATTAGATCACGAGATCACTTTCAGTCTTTATAAGATCTTCCTGACTGTGTACATATGTCAGAAAATTCCAAAATCTAGACTCTTGGTAGAATATGCTGGTCACAGGGAGGTGTTCTCTATAGAACTTGAAGTGGAGGGACATGATGCTCTCTGGTAGATAAAGTAGCAAAATTCACACACTAAGGGTGTGACCAGTTATCACGGGGACTAAACTAGGAAAATGGATGTGACTGTGATCAAAGGGTTTGGGAACACTCACAACTTAGAAGCACAGAAATAACATATGAGGATATCTGGGTGTTTTACAGTCTAAACAAAGGTGCTGTCCTTTTTTTGAAGAAGGATAATGTGAGCGGAGAAGGCACAGTCACCCTGGAAAATAGATTAGGAAAGACCACATAGATTTGTATTATTTACTTATCTTCCAGTTCTGAGTCTGGGAGCGTGAGTGAGAGGCATTTCCCTTTGTGAAGATGGGCAGATCAGCCCTTAGCATTTGAACCTGAGAGTTCAATCAGATAATACTCACTTGCCTTGTTCTGATTCTGCAGGCATCCTTTGGCCTACAGAGAGAGAAGGCAGTGGGAAGATTAACATAAATATCCAATTTCTCTAGGGTGACATGTTTTTTGGAAAAAAGTAAACCTGCTTTCTGGTGGGCTTCTTATAAGAAATGGGTCACAGGGGGCACCTGGGTGGCTCAGTTCATCAAGCCACTGCCTTCAGCTCAGGTCATGATCCCAAAGTCCCAGGATGGAGTCCCACATTGGGCTCCCAGCTCTGTGGGGAGTCTCCTTCTCTCTCTGACTGTCTCCCCTCTCATGATCTCTCTCTCTCTTTCAAATAAATAAAATCTTGAATTTAAAAAAAAAGAGATGGGTCACAGGGAGTATATGCATCAATTGGCCAACTCAAGTATTTTTAGTCTACCTAAAATTGTATTTCTAAAGTAATTAACATTGTAGTAGAAATATACCCTTCTTAGTGAGCTTTACTAATGAGAGTGTGTCCCTGAGAGTTGGATCTTTCCTAAGGATTCTGGCAAGATGATGTTTAAAACTGCATATCCTCAAGTATTCCAGACCTTGAATTCACTCTTCCTTTCAAAATGCAAACAACAATAGTCCCAGTCTCTATGCTGCTTGATTAGTAGGGAATCCTGTCATTTTCACCTCTATTTCTTAGTTTCTTAGTAATACCTACAAGTCCTAAAACCTGTCCTGGTTGTCACTTAACATGTCTGTCAGTGGTCTTCCTCCCCACCAGCAGGTTCTTTGCAAGCTGCTTTTCGTATGTCCTAACCAGGACCACCAGGCTTCTGAGGAAATGTTCTTATACAGCATCACCACAGGCCTGGCAGAGGCTTGAAAACAAACCTAGTTCACTTCATTAAAGATGTGAGCTGACAAAAACAAACTACCAAAAATAAATAAATTAAATAAATAAATAAATAAATAAAATAAAATAAAAGGAAAGAAATCTTAAAATTGCATGGGAGTATTAAAGTTTTTTTTTTTAAGATTTTATTTATTTATTTGTCAGAGAGAGAGGAGCAAGAGTGAGCACAGGCAGACAGAGTGGCAGGCAGAGGCAGAGGGAGAAGCAGGCTCCCTGCCAAGCAAGGAGCCCGATGTGGGACTCGATCCCAGGATGCTGGGATCATGACCTGAGCTGAAGGCAGCTGCTTAACCAACTGAGCCACCCAGGCATCTGCATGGGAGTATTGTTATGAGTTGAAGACACCATTACAATTTATTGAAGACCCGGCCCCCCAGGACCTCAGAAATTGACTGTGTTTGGAAATGAGGTTGTTGGTGATTAAGTTAAAATGAAGCTGTCTATGAGGGAGACTGGGTCCCTAATCCAGTATTACTGGTGTCCTCTTAAAAAGGGGAACTTTGAACACAGAGACAAATACAATGGGGGAATGCCACGGGAAGACTGGAGTTAGATGCCCACAGGCCAAGGTAACGACCAGAAGCTGGGAGAGAGACCTGGAACAGATCTCCTCCTGGCACTTCCAGAGGGAACATGGCCCTGCTGACACTTGATCTTTGACCTATAGCCTACAGAAATATCAGACAATAAATTTCTCTGGTTTAAGCCACTTGGTTGGCAGTGCTTTGTTACAGCAGCTTTAACAAACTAGTACTGGCATTATGGCTCCTTCAAACTTCAGAAGAGGCCTCTCCGTAGGTCCTGTTGCATGTTGGCTCCAGCCTGCTGCCGCCCTGCAGAGTACAGATCACCTAGAGATAAATCTGTAACTCTCTGTAGCAAGGATGTTGGGCTCTCCTTACCTACTCTCTAGGCCCGTCAACCAACCTTCTTGTGTCCCCTATGACAGATTAGAAGAAAAAATATTGTTTCTCTATAGCTAGTGTAAGGTCTACTTCACAGCTAAGATCAAAAGGAGTTCTGCTAAGATGTGATTATAATGACAGAGTTGTCTCACATCATCATTACGAGATAAGGTTTGGCTTCATCTTTGTATAAACCAAAGAGGTTCATGGAGCATTCGCCCCCAAACAAAAAAGTTTTCTTCCCAGGGTGGAGTACTGCATATCATTTCAGAAAAGAGCTGTGAAGGAGTAGCTTTTCTTCTCTCTAGTCATTTGGGTTTCAGGAGGTAAGGTACTCCATGCCTTTGTTTAGCTGCTATGAGACTGATGAACTCACTGTGGACACAGTGTGAATTTTTTAGTAATGTTACCTCTGGAGGCTCGCTGGCTGGTGTTTTCCATGTGCAGTGGATAGTGTCCATGCTCCACCCACATCCCGATCTCCCCTCAGCACTCACTGTTCTCATACAAGCTACTGGCTGTCAGCAAGCTCTGCCTGACAGTTTTCTCTGGCCTCATTGTGCTTGGAACACTCAAAAGGCAAGCTGAATTACCAGAGTTGACAGTCTTGGGGGTAGTCCTCTGCCAATGCAAAGCCCAAGATGGTAGATAAATGTCTGTTTTGATGAGTTGAATTGTGTCTCCTGAAAAGATATGTTGAAGTCCTAATCTTTGGATCCTGTGAATATGACCTTATTTGGAAATAGGGTCTTTGCAGATCGAACAAGCTGAAAATGAAGTCATACCTGATTAGGGAGGGCTCTAATCCAACATGAGAGATATCCTTATAAGAAGAGGAAGATTGGGACAGACACAGAGAGAAGATGGCTATGTGAAGACAGAGGCAGAGACTGGAGTTAGGTTACCAGAAACCAAGAATGCCTGAGGCTACGAGATGCTGGAAGAAGCAAGGAAGAATCTTCCCCTAGAGGGTTTGGTGGTAATATGGTCCCATTAACACCTTTATTTTAGCCTTTTGACCTCCAGAACTATGAGAGAATAAATTTCAGTTGTTTTAAACCATCTAGTTAGTGGTACTTTGTTAGGGCAGCTGTAGCAAACGAATACAACTAGTTTGGCTGGGTTATAGTACCAGTTATTTATTCAGACACTAATCTAGTGTTGTTGTGAAGGTATTTTGTAGATGTGGTTAACATTAAGTAAAGGAGACTTCCTTTGATAACATGGGTGAATCTCATTTAATCAGCTGAAGGCCTTAATAGCAAAAAATTAAGTTTTCAAGAGAAGAAATACTTCCTCAAAAAGGAAATATCAGGAGGCCTGGGTGGCTCAGTTGGTTAGGCATCTGCCTTTGGCTCGAGTCATGATCCCAGAGTCCTGGGATTGAGTCCCATATTGGGCTCCCTTGCTCAGCAGAAAGCCTGATTCTCCCTCTCCCTCTGCCTGCCGCTCCCCTGCTTGTGCTCTCTCTCTGACAAATAAATTTTAAAGAAAGAAAGAAAGAAAGAGAAAGAGAAAGAAAGAAAGAAAGAAAGAAAGAAAGAAAGAAAGGAAGAAAGAAAGAAAGAAAAATTCTTGTCTTGGCTGAGTTGCCAGCCTGCCAGCCTATCCTGCCTTATATGTTTCTGACTTGCCAGTCCCAACAATTCATGAGCCAGTTCTGTAAGAACAATCTTTTTATAATCATATATATACCCATATGGTGTTCTTGACTTGTGTGGTCCTATCTCCTTGAGTGTCAGCAGGATCTGACTTACCTGTAACTAAGAGAGGTGATGGGACATATGTCATAACATACACATAATTACACTACATATGATTTCAGTATTTGTCTTGCTGAGAATGTCTCTTTCTTGCTGGCTTTGAGGAAGCAAATGACCATGATGGAAGAGCCCATCTGGCAAGGTCTGAGGGCAACCTCTGACTGACAGCCAACAAGAAGAAACTGAGGCCTTTAGTCTGGCAATCCACAAGGAACTGAGTACTGCTGACATCATGGTAGGGTAGAAGTAGAGGCTACCCCAGTCAAACCTCACATGAGACTACAGCCCCAGACAACACTTTGATTATAGCCTTTGAGACCCAGAAGCATATTACCTAGAAATTTTGGAGAATTATGGTAACATACTAAAATGGAAAAGAAAAATGAAACTAGAACTCATATCATCCAAGTCCTGGTTCAAGGACCTTTTTGTTCTACCCTAATGTACTCCTCTGATGTTCACAAGAACATAAATGCATCATGAAAATTTCTGGTGCCAAGAAAAGGCTCTAACTGTACATTGTACAAGACCCATAAAATGTGGGTGTGAAAGTATGCTTGTCTTTTGTGTTTTGTAAGAATTTAATTTATACATCAGCACCTCTGTTCATCAGTACAAATCTCCATCTCTAATTCAGAGCAACATTGTAGTAATGAGCATCAAAAGTAATCCTTCCATATGAGGAAACAGAGGGTTATTCAGCTATTAGGACTCAGGAAAATTTGCCCTGTTGGCTTCCCACTTCCTGATGGATATTGATTCAATTGGAAAACTACAAAGATGTGGCTGTTTCACTTCCATTTAAAGTAATTAGAATTAGTGAGAGAATGTCTTATTGTCATACCTATTGCTAGTTTTCACAATTACCATGAACTTCTGGGAAAAGGATAAAAGGGAAACCCATGCTGACCTCTGGCAGGCCAGATTATGGTAGCAATCAACCACTGAACTCACAGGATACCACTTCCTGTAAGTTTTTCTCATTATTTTTCCATAAAATTATGATGTAATTCATTATCTTAGCACTGACCTATAACTATGGTGTTGAGGAAAATGTGTACGTTCTGAAGTCAGAAAACTCTTCTGAAGTATTCACAGTAGCAGGTATCCATCACCTCGCCTTGAATGGAAAAAGTAACCTAAAAATCAGGGCATGCTCCCTTCCCAAGAGAAACTTCAACCTCACTAGATATGGTAAACAATAGCACTCAAATTTAACAAAACTCCAAGGGGAAAATGGCTAACTCCACCCTCTGTAAGTGCTACAGGCAACTTTGAGAAACTTGCAAAGTCCTGTATGCCCCACTCCATGCTGTTTAAAAAGTCTCCTAAGTTTTTTTTTTTTTTCTAACCTTTATTTCAAGCAATTTTATCTAGCTGTGTCTGTAACTTTCTGTTAATCTTACCATGACATTGGTACAATGGTGCAGTAGCCATGGAGTTGGGGTTGGATGTGGGCATGGGGGACAGAAGGGATTAACATGTCAATATTTTTTGTGTCTTACGTCCAAGTGATGAGATTACAGGTGAGTTCTATATTCTTTTGGCTTGTTTTTATTTGATGAACTTTCTAAAATGAATATGTATTACTTGAGTAATTTTAAAGTTATTTAAAGCCAGCTTTGAAACAATGTGGATAGTTGGACATCAAGTTTGAATTGGTACCCATATATTACCATATATAAACCAATTTAGTTGTGGTTAATGTCTTTGGTTGATGATATTATTTTATGCTTCTACGTTTTTTTAAATTTATAATCACAAATGCCAATACATAGATTCTCAAGGGTACCCTCACACTGGGAAATTTTAGAAATCACCATGTAGCTTCTGGTCAAAGTGTAGATCATCGACCAGCAGTGTCAACATCACCTGGGAAGTGTAGAAACTTGGGCTCTACTCCAGAGCTAATTCATTCAGCCTCTGCCTTTTTAGTAAGATCTCAGGTGATTTGTATGAACGTTAAACTTTCACAAGTACTTGCGTGGTTAAAAATTCACCACCCAGAGAACTTGTTTCCCCCTCTATGTTATCAGAGCTCTTTAGTGTCTATCTTAAATATTCTGTTAGGCAAACAAACGCTGCTACAATTGAAAGTGATTAAAGTCTGACAATAGACATTTGGTCACTCCTGGGTTTTAGATAATATTTATTCTCTGTGAAATTTTGAGAAAAAATATACATACTTTAGAAGATTACACATGGTCTTTCTGGAAGATGGAGTAGATGGAAGGCAGGAACAGGTGTGAGGAGGAAGAAACTTTGGCTATAATTAACCCTTGGTGGTGATGGAGATAGGTGGTGCTGAGGTATGAAAGTCACAATGGGGGGGCAGTTAGAGGCAGATATGTTCTTCCTCATCACATCAGTTTTGTTTACCACCAATTGTCTGATTATGAAAGGATTTAGTAATAATTTACAATTATAGCTTTAGATTTTATAAAGAATTTTACAAATTTTATTTTTATCACTACCCAATGGAATAAGCATTTTAATCAGGAGCGCTGTGATTCAGAGATGTCCACATATGGCTAAATACCGGAGAGCTAATCAGCAATGAGACTATAGGTCAAAGCTTCCTTCTGTACCCATAGCCAAGACTAAACAAGGAAGAAGCCTTCTTAGCACTTCTCCTCTTCACAGGGTCTCCATCTCTGGCTCTAATCCTTTTCCCTTAACCATGTGTCCTTCTCACCTATCTAAGCTGGGGACTGTGTGTCATGCTAGGCAGAGAGCAAGGAAACACATGTCCCCATCGACAAGGAGCTCAATCTGGACAGGCTGTCCCTTCTGCATTTTATGTTTATTTCATTCAGTATGTCAAGTATTCATGTTATCATCTTGTAAACATGATATACCCCATACTGGGTAAGGGCTCATCCTGGGAATCACTTTTCCTTAATCTCTAGCTCAAAAACTTATTTTGTGTAAGGGCTCATCCTGGGAATCACTTTTCCTTAATCTCTAGCTCAAAAACTTATTTTGTGACAGGCCCAGGGACTTACCTTATATGCAAGCCAGCATATTTACATTAAGTAAGTGAGTCCATTTTCATCAGAATATATTTTCCCTTTTCATTGTGATATCAACACTCATTCACAGAAAACAGGAATAGAATTTCCCACACTAACAACTCTGAACCATTTCAAATGGAAATCCCTCCTGATTATGTAGCTTGTCTCGGTTCTGAAGGGCTGCACCCCAGAGAGCCAGAGAACACGTTATTCTGCAGTGCTGTTCCCAGTGGGAAATGACTGCTCAGTATTGCCCCCAAAGTAGCAGGTTTTACTGCTCTGTGTACTTGGTCACTGGACTCAATACAACCCCTGAAAGGTTTTAGTTAAAAACAAAAACCCAGTGCCTTCAATAATGAATGCTTTCAAGAAAATAACAGCTTTACTTTTCATGTTAACCAGAAAATGTGATTAAAATTTTGCCTTAGAACTGAGTACTCTATACACACAGAGGGTTTTTTTCCCAACCTCATCTGCCTGTATTTACTCATTGAGTTGGTGATCTCAGATATGACCTTTATAGGCAGCAAAGCAGAATGGTTAGAGTGTGACATCTAGAACTCTATTTCCTGAGCTTGACTTGAGATTCTGCCAAGTGTTAGCTATATGCTCTCAGGCAAGTCACTTAACCTCATTGTGATTCACCTCACTCATCTGTAAAATGGGAATAATAATAGGATCTCAGCGTTGTCATAAAGACTAAATGCGATCATATATCCATGGTGCTTACCAGTGGCTAGTATATACTTAGTACCCTATATGCACTAGCTGCTATTAAGTTGTACCTCTTCTGGAACTGGGGTCTAAGCATCTTCCCTCATTTCTATACTGTGTATGTGATAGTGCAAGTCTTTGCACCTACAGAAAAGGATGACACAGTAGAAATAGTACTGAACAGGAATTAAGAGATATGTGTGGCAGCTCTAATTCTCTTAATTAGCTTGGGGATCTTGGGTAATTTCTTAGCCTTTCTGAGATGCAATTCCTTGTTTAGAGAAGAAGAGGTTAGAAGAGGTTAGTTAATCTCAAAAGAAGAGGTTACTTAATCTCAAAATTCTCTTCCAGTTCTAAGTTTCCGTGATTTGGGGTTTTTGTTTAGGGCTCTATTTAGGATTATAGAGCAAGGGTCAGTATGACTCATAATTGCTAATACTGCATGCATTAGAGCTAACTGGCTCTCTTGTAAAACTCACTCTGGAGAACGGATATCTATGTGCTAAACCACACTTCCAGGAAAGTGTCTGAAAGAACACTAGGAATCTGACCCTAAAATAGCAGGCCAGTGTTCTAACAATTTCATGGCTCTAGGGTCCAGCGCAAGGCCGGAGCAGTCCAGCAATGGAAGGCTGAATCATGGCCAATAACTCATTATCCTGTGGGAGGAAGGGGGGCTGTAACTAAAATAACCTGCAGCCTGGAGTCTTTGAAGATCCAGAGCCCTCACATGGTGTAATCAGCAGATGTTTTGGTTTGTGCGACAGTGGGTTGTGTATGTGAATCTAATAAAATCACTCCTGACTTATATCAGGGCAGAAAGTCTTATAAATCTGCCATACATGACTTTCAAAAACAATTGAAAGTGAAAGTCATTGCCAAGCTAAATACAAAATGGAAGAGGTCATGTTTGTGGTGCTGATGTGGTTCCTAGCTCTCCTGGTACATTCATTTTAAGATACGTGTTCATTTGGAACTCCTTGAGTCTGTGATATTTGCATGAAAGATAGCCTGTTCACATTAGAGGGTTTATAATTCTCACATGACCGCCATCCCTCTAACCTACATAACCCCATATAAAATAAACTGGGAAAATAAATCCCTGTTGAGATGCAATGCTTAGTGACGACCACAGCAAAATTACAATTAGACCTTTGGGTGTTCTTGAACCAGGCCTAAAGTGCAAATGCTAAATGCCCATCATTTAATTACTTTAATGGAGAAGAGTTTGCTAATGGTAGGAAAAAGAAAATATGAGAATAGTTGGGAAAAGGTCTATAGATCAGCATTGTCCAACAGAATTTTCTGCAAAGATGGCAAGATTCTAGATCTGTGTGTTGTCCAATATAGTAGCCACTAGCCATATGTGATTATTGAACACTTGAAATATAACAAGGGTAACTGAGAAACTGAATTTTAGATGCTATTTAATTTTGATTAATTTAGAAATTTTTTAAAAAGATTTTATTTATTTATTTATTTGTCAGAGAGAGAGAACACAAGCAGGCAGAGTGGCATGCAGAGGCAGAGAGAGAAGCAGGCTCCCCGCTGAGCAAGGAGCCTGACGTGGGACTCAATCCCAGGACCCTGGGACGACAACCCGAGCCGAAGGCAGTGGCTCAACCAACTGAGCCACCCAGGTGTCCCTAATTTTGACTAATTTAAATAATGTGGCTAGTATGTATTATTTTGGATAGGGCAGCTATAGATTCAACAAAGCAGGAAAACTGAGTTGTCACCAGTTAGTAAATAAATCTCACCCAACCCCTCTGCCATTATCTCCACTGGCTTTTCTCAAAATCACTTGAAAAAATTTATATTAATGTTACACTAATTTCTAAACTTGGATTTGAGCAGTCTTCTGCAAATCTAGCTCCAAGGAAAATGATAAGGTAGAAGATGTCTGTTTTTTCTCCTGTGGCTTTTCTTACCATCAATATTCTCCTTTCTTTGATACTCTTACCTTTTTCTAACCATCAAGCACCAACCCAAGTCCCATCGCTCCCACCTATATTTTGCTCTACTGTCTATGAACTATTAGCATATAATGTTTCCTAGGGGAATTTTCATTGCAATATGTTACTACTGAAAACCAGACCATGTCTTTGATTCCCAAAGTCAATGCTTTTCAAAACATGGTCTGAGAAACCCTAACATTAGAGCCATCTGGGGGTTGGGGGAAGTATATGTTGAAAATTTGGATTCCTGGGTCCCACCCCAGATACAAGAATTCCAAAATCTCTGGGAAAGGGAAGAAGGAGTCCTCTTGGGACTGGCAGAGTGGGTAAAAACAAAGGCTCTGGAATCAGGCTGCCTTAGTTTAAATTCTAGTTCCAGCCTCTATTCAGTGTTAAACTTGAATAATTGACAAAACTTCTTTATAGTTCTACTTTCTTTCCTTTGAAAGGAAACTTAACTCATTAACTCATGGTGTTGTGAGGGAAAAAAAACGGTTGATATGTGTGAGGTGCTTAAAAAAGCACCTCGTACACATTAAATACCACACACACACACACACACACAGTTTTTTAGAGAGAGAGAGCAAGTCCTCAAGTATGCAGGAGCAGGTGGGGCTGGGGCATGGGATGGGTGAGGAGGGGCAGAGAGAGGATCTTAAGCAGGCTCAACACCCATCACGAAGCCCAAGGTGGGGCTTGATTTCACCACCCTAAAATCATGACCTGAGCCGAAATCAAGAGTTGAACGCTTAACTGACTGAGCCACCCAGGTGCCCCCATATTAAGTACTATACTAACCATCATTCCTATTACTTTTAGCAAACAATTTGAGTAAGTCTTATATACACTTAAGTTTGAGAACTCCCAATCAAGGAAAATAGTACAAACAGTAAAGGGATAAAGGAGCCCATGTTGTACGGTGGTAGTTTCTATCTTGTGTTTCTGTGTTTTCAGCTGTAAAATAAGATGGTGACATTTACTCAGAATTAAATGGATATAGAAAACAAATGTGAAAGCCTTTTACAGTTTATGTAAAGCTGTACTGAGGTTTGCACATGAGAATATCAGATTTGGGATTTTGACTGGAATGAGATGCACAGAAGCTATCAAATGGACAGTGTCACATTGGGTAACAGCAAGAAGGAAGAATCAAACCCACACATACAGGAGAGAGAAGTGGTATCCCCATGTGAGCACAATTTGCAAATAGTTGTGCTTATAACACATAAAGACTTTCAGTGGAACCATTGTGCATGCCGGGTTATAAAGCCTTCCATTTCACAAATCGCATATACCTGCCAATTGGGACAGGCACTTTTCCCTTGTCAGCAAGCTGGAGTGAAAGCTTTGCTGATCATCACCCTGCCAGCTAGAAAATGGATCTCACCATCAATTTATTCTGGAACTGAGAAGCTCCTTGCCTCTGGGAGAGATTATAAAATGGAGTCATTTTACTCCTGACACCTTCAGAGTCAGTTACTCCTTATGGGACAACTCAAGAGCCACGTTCTGTGCCTTTGGCAAGAGAACATTTTCTACAAGCTACTGGCTAACACCTCACAGAGGAATTTTATTTAAAGTCCATGTGGGACCAGAAAACTAAAACCAATAAATTGACACTTTTGAGAACACAAAATGTCTCAAGACTGAAACTGGCAGATAATTTTTTCCTTTTCTTTCAGTATTATAAATGACTATTATTTCAATATTTTCACTATTATGATTGAATTCTGAAAGTAGCATACAGTAAGTTTTGACATTTCCTATCCTCTCAATTTCTGAAATAGATATGTAAACTAGCTCATCCCTCCTTTTATTTAGCATGCTGTATTCTCTCTCCAATAAAAAAAAAAATGCATGCTGCCCTCTTTTGATATGAAATACATTTTGAAGAGACCTAGAAATCTATCATGTAAGTATTTTTCTATGAAACATGTTTCTGCTTTACAGTTTCCTTCAGTAGAGGAAAGGATAATCTAATTGCCCAGTATACTTATTGTTTCCAGAGGGCAGTTCAGTTCAGGCTTCCCTTGAGTGTGGATCATCTAGCTGCTCAGAAATGGATTTGGGAAAATTGAACTGGGGGAACCCCTGCTACAAAGAAGCCCTGTAAGCTCTGGTCAGCTCTGAAGCTGAGCCAAGTTGAGCCTGTGACATCCTGGGGAGATTGTTCTCTAAGCCTCATCAGAGAGTATTTCATTAGCTAGAAAGAATTTGTCAGTAGTTTTTATAACAGGCCTTGTCCTCCTGAAAGTCTGTGAATAGAAAATCCACCAGAATCTGACTAGACTGAATGGGGTCAGTTGGGTACAGAAGACGGTCAAACTGACAACCCCTGGAGCTGGTAAATGTCTTCACGGGCTTTAGGGCATGGAGAACTAGACACTGAACATATTACTATTTATCTATTCTTCATACCAGGTTGATGTTGATCCAGTTTGGGTTTTTTTTCCGCTCAATTTGGAGTTAACTTCTATTGCATAAACATTGAAATAAATGAACACAATTGTATAAGTTTATTGAGAGAGAAGCCTTTATTTACCCCATTTTCAGCCTTTTTCTGCCCCCGTCATAATTTCAAAGTAACTTGTTCTCCACTGCTACAGGAAAAGAGATACCGGCGCCAAAAGTGAAGAGAAATATAATCTATTGCTTCTGGCTTTTAAGCTTCCAGTGGCCCAGTAGAGATAATATGAGGTTCATTTAAGAAAGTTTCAGAGGTATATCACAATGCACCATATTTTGTATTACTGGCTAACTTTAGAGCCTAAGCCCTCACATAAGTTTTTACCTAAAGCATCTCTTCACCTTGAGGGAAGTCATGGACACCTGTGAACATCTAATAAACGCAATGGATTCAATTCCTGATAAACCTTATCTTGTATGCACTAACAAAATTTTGGACATAGTTTTAGAGGGTTTCCTGGTCATCATGAAAGCATCCATCCAAAACAAACCTATTTTAATCCAAAAACTAAATGCAATATAGCCTTAAAAAAATAAACTTTAGAATCTGATAACCTAAATTGTACCTTGGCTCTGTTATTGGTTGTGTGATGTATTTTATCTAGACTTCAATTCTCTCATCTGTAAAATGAGTATAATAAAAGCACCATTTCCTAGAGGGTCTGTGAGGAGGAGATGATATCATGTATATAAAAACACAGTATAGGCCTAGCACCCAGAAAGCATTCAGCTGAAGTTGATACTATTTCGATATTCATCATTTAAAAACAAACATGGATGGTATTCAACAAAATTGAGAATTAGCCTACATGTTGGCGTTCTCCTCTCATCTCATCCCAGAAGTTGTCCCAGAGGTAAAAGAAAGTGAATTTGGAGAAAAAAGAGAGACAAGGATTGACAGAAATAATTGCAAATAGAGATGTTACTGAGGAATAAGGTACCATGCTGGAGAGAAAAGATGGGGAGAGTTTTAAGCCTTTTCCTTTTTTTCCTCCCATTATCCTGGCCATACAATAGCTCAAGGGACAGCAGTGCCTACCCAGTGCCACCAGGTCAGCAGATAATAGTCAAGCTGCACACCAGACTGACACTGGGCTAGGAGAGATAATGAAAGGGCCCAGTGAGTATGGCAAATCACACTGTAGCACCAAACCCATCCTTGGCATTAGCTAATTACAGCCAAAGGGTAGGTAAGATTGGTGAGGAGAGAGCAAAGAGGGATGGTAAAGACCAGACTGTGGCATGGTGGGTTCTCTGTCCAGGACAGAGGAAGGACTGTCATCCTTCCAATCAGGTTTAACTCTCAGAAACCACAAAAGTTAGAACCTGGGATTCCCTATTTATAAAACCAGCTAGAGAGAAACAAGTTCCAATGTAAAAATAACTAGATATCTGAGGAGCGTAACTACTACAAAAAAAAGGCGACAAATACAAGTGCAAATACTTAACTGAACCAGCTCTTAGTTTTTATTTACTTATTATCTTATTTATTACTTGAAATGAAACTAATAAAAATTTTCAGGGAATTAAGAAATGGTTAGAATATGAAGCAGAAACAAACCTTTTTAAATAAAATCAGGTAGGTATACTTGGTGTGAAAAATATGTGAGTTTCAATAAATTATTAATGCACTGGATAAATAACTAAAAGGATACAGATAAAGAATAAAATAGGATACTAGAAAGTAGGTTAGAATATTTTCTCAAAAAAGCGTTTGGAGGGATGCCTGGGTGACTCAGTTGGTTAAACATCTGCCTTCGGCTCAGGTCATGATCTCAGGGTCCTGGGAATGAGTCCTACATTGTGCTTCCTGCTCAGCATTCAGTCTGCCTCTCACTCTCACTCTCTCTCACATTAATAAATCTTTAAAAAAAAAAGCATTTGGAAAGAAGAAAAAGTGAAAAAAGTCAAAAGATATTTTATATCTGTTGATATAAAATGTTTTGATATATATCAAATATATATTATATATTATATATAAAAATATTTTGATAGATATATCAAAATGTATATTTAAGAACTCCCATTAGGAGAGAAAAAATGGGGAAAAAAGGAGAGGAAAAAACGTATCTAGACACAGAAAAGAAACTATTTCAAGAAATAATACCCAAGAACTTCCCAACTGAAACGGGACGGAAAACTTCATATTCAGACGGCTTCATAATGAAAAAGCATAGAGAATAAGATGTCTAAACCTAGAAACATTATGGCAAATTATGTGCATATTGAAGACAAAGAAAAAATTAAAAGTTTCTTGAGAGAAAAGCAGAGACTACCTGTAATGGAAAACAAACAATTTTGGTATCAGACTTCCAAAAAACACACTTTGAGTATACAGTAGAGCAGAATAACATTGTCAAAAGGCTTAAGAAAATAGCTTCCTGTATAAAATGTAATACTAGGTTGCCACATATGATCATTAAGAGACACATTTAAAAGATTTTGGGGGAAGAATTAGAAAACTCACACTAAAATTTTTACAGAAAAATAAAAGTCTGTAAGTAGGTAAGTCAGCTTTGAAAAAGAAGGTAAAAGGTGCATGAGTGGGTGGCAGTGCAGGGACTTTCCCTTCCAAATATTAAGACAGAACCAAGGCTGTAGTGATAAAATCAGTATAGTATTAACCTCAACTGAAAAGCAAACCAATCAATACGAATAGAGTTTGGAAGTAAAATATAGCACGTCAAAGCAATGGGGGAAAGGTTTATTTATAAATGGTATTTGGAAAACAGATTCACTAGGGGTGCTTGGGTGGTGTAGTCAGGTAAGTGTCCAACTCTTGGTTTTGGCTCAGGTTGTGATCTCAGGGTCCTGGGATCGAGGCCTGTGTCAGGCTCTACACCCAGCATGAGTCTTCTTGGAATTTTCTCTTTCTTTCCCTACCTCTTTTCCTGTCTCTAAAATAAATAAATAAATCTTAAAACAACAACAGCTTCACTATATGAAGAAAAGTAAAGCTAAATTTGCACATTATCATAGCATATATGTATATATATATATATATATATAGCATATCATAGCAGACTAAAAACATGTTAAACATGTTAAAATGTAAAAAAAAAATAAAAATAGGTTAAAAAATGTAGAAGATATTTTTGTGACCTAGGCATAGAAAAAAAATTCTTAAAACCCAAAACATACAAACTACTAGGCAAAATTAAAAACAGATTTTATTACATCAAAATTAAAGACTTCTAATGAAGAACTACATAGACAAAGTGAAGATATTAATTGTCAACAGAGAAAATTATGAATCAGTAAGAAAAAAATAGGAATATCAATAGAAAAATGGGAAAAGAGCTGAACAAGCAATTTATGGAAAGAAAAAACACATGGCTAATAGCAACATATATGGAAGGATGATTAATGCTACTATTAATCAAATAAAGGCAACATTAGATAATAATGATGTTTCATTTTTCATCAGTCAGAACAGCAAGAGTAAGAAAAAACATTTAATATGAATGTTGGTAAAGATGAGAAGAAAGAGAACCTTTCATATACTGTTGTTAGGAAAATAAATTAGTAGAGATGTTTCTGAAAGCAAACTGGTATTTTATTTACTGGAATAGATTATCCATTTGCCTTAAAACCCACGGATTCCAATCCTGAATACATACCTAAAGAAATTCTCACATAGCTTCCTAAGGGAACATGTATAACAATGTTCATGCATGTGATGCCAGGAAGGTGGAAACCACTTGAGGTTTTGCTGATCAAGCATATATAAAATATAAACTGAAGACAATGGAAAAACCACGTAGTTAAAAAAAATAAGGAACTGAACGTACAAACCAGAGAGTAGAGAGATTTCAAATGTGTTAAATATGAAAAGTATGAAACAGACAAGCTTAACAGCAAAATGTCCTGTATATAAATTTAAAAATACCCTCCTACAAAATAGTACTGCAGGGATGCGTGCATAGACCTGTATCACAAATAGGGTGGTAGCCATGAGTATATGGGGAATGGGAGCCATATTAGAAAAAAGATGAAACAGGGTGTCTAGGTGCTCAGTTGATTAAGTGTCCAACTCTTGGTTTCAGATCAGGTCATGATCTCAGGGTCATGGGATCAAGCCTGGTGTGGGGCTCTGTGCTCAATGGGTATTCTGCCCTTCCCCCATATTCTCTTTCTCTCTCTCAAATAAATACATAAATATTTTTAAAAAGAAGAAGAAAAATACTAGTTTGAAGCCTTAAACTGACAAATGACGACAATGTGCAAAGAGCTGAGAGGTATAACTAATTTAACTCTGTACTTGTTATCAACTCAAAAAGACAAACTCATACATCTCTAAGGCTTAAAGCAAATTAGCAAATAAGGAGGACTAAATAGAAAGTATTAAAGAAGCCAGAGTGAAACTGTAAGTTTGGATAGATTTAAATATGCTTTTTTCTTAATATGTCTTCCCCAGTTTTTTTTTTTTTTAAGATTTATTTATTTATTTGAGAGAGAGAGCATGAGCAGAGGAAAGAGGCAGAAGGAGAGGGAGAAGCACACTCCCCACTGAGCAGGGAGCCCTATGCAGGGCTCAATCCCAGGACCCTGGGATCATGACCTGAGTCCAAGGCAGATGCTTAACCAACTGAGCCACCCAGGTGCCCCTAGATTTAAATATCTTTGGAAGAAAATGTTAAGAAATAATTTCTTAAACTTCCAATAATATAATATAGTATTTTCTTTTAGGAATATTTTCCTTGAATATATCTTGCTTATTCTTCCTTCTTTTTAACAGATCACATATCTTATGTGATATTAAAATTGTCATTCAAAAGATAATAGAACCAGCCATACCTAAAAAGATAAAACTGCAAAAAGTGTTGAGAAGTCACTTAATATTTATCAATGGTGATATAAATAATAATACCACTGATGTCTTAAATTAATATGCCCTCTTATTTCATAGGTGCTTGAAGAACTATGACTGTAGCTCAGAATATATTTGACACAAATATTATACTGTCATCATTTTTCATAGGTTATTACATCAGTTCAATGCAGTGAGACCTGGTGGTGTCTGATCTTCTCTGTCAATATCAGAAGGATTTGTGATCCCATTCTTATAATGAAGAGTAAAGCTAGGCTAGTCAAAGTAGCCTCTGGCAGTTATGCTGATCATGGAGATGAGTCAAGCAGAAAGAGAAGGAGACTGAAAAGAAATGACTAAAAAAAAAAATCAGGGTGGAAATATTTTCAGAAATTGGAGAAAGTACTATTGGAATCTATAAATTCATGTTTCAGTGACATATTTTTGTTGCCTCCATATGTTTCCTATAAACTGGTCACTAACATTAAGTGCTCTCACATCTGTCACTATCATGGTCTCTATTTCCAACATATCAAATCTTTGTCCTTTTCCAGAACCAAGCCTAATCATTTCATAAACTCGATTTTACCTTCCATTGAACCATGACTAACATGAACTAACATTATGAAATATTGATATTTTACTAACCCCCTCCAGAGACCCTCTTTATCCCATTAATCTTCAATTCTATACTTAGAAACATTTTTTTAATCTATGAACGCACGCCTTTATATTGCTTCTACAGTCAGAAATAGAGTTGACAAAACAGATATGCCATGACACTTTTTTAAATTAACAAACTCTTTCTTATTTTCTTTTTCCTTTTTTAGATTTTATTTATTTGAGAGAGAGAGAGAGTCAACGAGAGAGAGAGAGCACGAGCAGGAGTTGAGGGAGGAACAGAGTGAGAGGGAGAAACAGACTTCCCATTTAGCAGAGAGCTTGATGTGGGGGCTCAGTCCTAGGACTCCAAGATCATGACCTGAGCCGAAAGCAGCTGCTTAACCAACTGAGCCACCCAGGCACCCCTTCTTTCTTCTTTCCTTAAAGAATACTAACCACATGTCATAATTTCTGAACATGGAAATTTTTAGTGATGTTCTGAATAAATTCTTATCTTCCTGTTTAAAAATGAGTTCCACATCGTGATTTCCATGTCTCAAGCATTTCAACCATTGTTATAATTCCTTACAGACGTCTGAACACAAAACACTGTCACATAACTTGCTGAATCATGTTGACCATCTTATAAGCAATCATCAAAATTTTATGGATGCGATGATTCACAAAGATGGTTTTTCTTCTAAAAGGAAATGTCTCCCAGACGAACTTGAAATGAACAGGTTGGGCACTGTAACCAAGCATATCATCATTATAACAAAATACTCCACAAAAGAAGCAATACTCCAATGTGACAATTACCCAGAACTCTCTGGCTCTATTCATGTCAACTGAGAATTAAGAGAGGAACTTTCAGTAGTTCAGTGACAGGGCTACAAATTACACATGGTTCAGATGCTAGGGCTCAGGAGGAAAAAGCATCAGAGTTTATACAATAGTTTACACTGTTGAACGAGTGTTATTTTTCCATTAGATAAAAACACACAAGGTCTTTGAAACAGTGAATGAGGAGCGGGAATCCTTTACACTCCATAAAATATTGAAAAATCCTTCCCCAAGGGAAAATACTAAAATAATCTTATGATGTTTTTATTAACAAATGTAACCTTTCTATTCTCAGGCAATTTATCTAGTTCTGGCAAATATATGCCATCATTAGTGTATTCTCTGCTGTCTCATGATTTTTGCTTAATAATAAACTATATAGTACTCTCATAAACCACAGATGTTTATGTAGAAGTTTATTACTTTTCTGCATATAAAACTTAAGTGTATTTGCTAGATTTCTTCTCCTTCCCTCTGTCATTTTCCTAATTAACAATTTTCAACATCCCCAGGCCGGGTTGCATTTGCTTTGTAGCTAAAAGATAAAATACTTAATTTGAACTGCATAAATCAGGAAGAAATAGAGTACCAATGAAACTGCTTTGCTCCCCTCTTGCAACTTCTTGGCCGAGATGCTTACTTTGCCTCGGAACTATCTCTCAGGAGTCTGTAATTGGAGGTGGAGGTGGGGGGAAGAAGGTGAAGGGAGAGTAAGGAGGGAGTGAGGAAGGAGAGAGAACAGGAGGCACTGATTTAATTGGGTCCTTACTACTCTCAGATATCTTATCTAATTACTGTTATTTTATTGATATGACGAGTCCCTAAAATCACTGTCCCTTTTCTTGTTTTATAACTTTGCCTTATTAGAGCTACCCCTTTATTTTGGAGTCTCTAGATTCAGTTATAAAAGTGTCATACGCCAGGAAAAGTAAATCATGGGTGTGGTTTACATCAAGAGCTGATGCATGAAATATCTAAATTTATTAAAAATGACTTTTTTATTGAGATATAATTCACACATATAACATGCACCCTTTAAAAATGTAAGGTTCAGTGGTTTTTAGTCTATTCATGAAGTTGTACATCTATTATCTCCAAGTTCAGAACATTTTCGCCACTCCAGGAAGAAACTCCACACCCATTAGCAGTCACTTCCCATTCTCTCCTCCTATCAGTCTCTGGAAACAACTAACATCTTTTTCTGTCTCTGTAGATCTGCTTATTCTGGATATTTCATATAAATAGAATCATATAATATTTGTCTTTTGTGTATGGCTTCTTTTGTTTACTATGTTTTTTAATTTATCCATGTTGAAGCATGAATCAATATCTCAATCTTTTCATGGTTGAATAATATCCCATTGTGTAGACATAACAAGTTTCATTTAATGTTTGAATTGTTTCTACTTTTTGGTCATCATGAACATATTTTGACTGCTGTGAACATTCATGTACATGTTTTTATGTGGATATATGTTTTTCATCCTCTTGGACATATACCTGGGACTGAAATTCCTGTGTTTAACTTTTTGAAGAAGTTGCCAACTACACGACTTCTTTAAATGATGAATTCGCTTGTTCATCTAAGTTATGTTAACTTATTTCCAAAATCAATCTTGGCAAAATTGCAAAGGTTTTAACTATAAGAAGGTGATCCCCCAAATGCCTCTTAACTGAAAGGATATAGTAACATAGGGAAAGTCTTTAAGCATGTGAGGAAGGAGCTAACATACTGGGAGACTGATATTGTCACAATAGCAACTTATTTATCTGGCGTCATTGGGAAATGAGTCTCTTCAGAGGAACTGTTTAGCTTATGACTTTTAAAATTTCTAACACAAAGTCATTTTTTCTGGAGTCCTTTCTGAAGTGCCTTTTTAGATAGAAACACCAAAGATGATTTAGCCATTCTTGATAACTCAGGGAGTGTGCTGTAACCATCTATCATAATTTACTGTTTAAGTCCAACTAAACCATCATGGAATTCTCACATGACATATACAGGGCCCTTTGCCACCGTGATAAATTCCCATGCCTTTTGAGATCTTGTGATTATTTTATGGATTTTTTTCTTCTCTTTTTATTATTCCTTTACTAACAGGCTATACTGCTTGGTTCTGTCTATGAGGATGTTTCTGAATACTTTGCATTAATTCTCATTGTCTTGATTGTGATTTTTGAGCTAAAAGGAAACAATTTGTTTTAAAGCTTCCCTGGATCTCCTGAATAGGTACACAGAATTTTTTTTTTAAAGATTTTATTTATTTATTTGTCAGAGAGAGAGAGAGAGTACACAAGCAGGCAGAGTAGCAGGCAGAGGCAGAGAGAGAAGTAGGCTCCCCGAGGAGCAAGGAGCCCGATGCGGGACTCGATTCCAGGACCCTGGGATCATGACCTGAACCGAAGGCAGAGCCTTAACTGACTGAGCCACCCAGGCGTCCCAGGTACACAGAATTTTATGTTTTTATACATATATGCATTTCCTGGACAGATTTTTTTTAAAATCAGAAATCAGGAAAGAAATCTATGTTGTCAAAAGGCACTAATCTTTGTTCCTGATATAATATAGTATCATGATTGTTAAAATTATCCAGGTAAATTCTAGATAAATATGATCCTAACACAACGATTTATTCTTTGTCAATATTATTGAACCATACATCTTTATTTTGAAGTCTGTGGTCAAGATAGATATTTGATAGATCCTTTTCCTCCAAACCACCCCAATTTTGACATGATTCAATTTGAGTATAATGGCAGGCCCTGCTGTCTAAGACACTAATCCTGGTTAAAAACCTTAGGTCTTACACTGGTTACACCTCAGAAATGTATCCACCCAGCTCCTCTTTATTACTTTACCTCTTTTTAAAATTCTTCCAAAACTTTTTTTCAGAAAAGTTACCTTAAATGACATAAAAACTACTTAACTCTATACATCTACTTATTGTGGTAAACAAACTTTATCTTATTTACAGAGTCCTCAATTGGGAACTAATTATCAAGATATGGCCCATTCCTGCCTATACCTTCCTTTCCTAACTTTGCTAGAAAATGCATTTTCCTGCAAATGTCCCAAGTGCCACAAGGTTCTATCAGTAAGTCAAACTGAGATCCTATTCTCTGACTTTAGGAAAATCAAATGTACACTAGGATAGTAGTTATATAAATTATGTTTTGTCTCAATGATGGAATATTCTGTTGCTGTCAAAACTGTGAACCACAAAGCACTTTAATGACACGAGAGAATTTTTTAAAGATTTATTTATTTATTTTAGAGAGAGAGAGTGCGTGTACCTGCATAAGCAGGGGGAAGGGCAGAGGGGGAGGAAGAGGAAAAATCCCAATCAGACTCCCCATGGAATGCGAGTCTGACACTGGGCTCAATTCCAGGACCCTCAGATCATGACCTGAGCTGAAACCAAGAGTTGGACACTTAACTGACTGAGCCACTCAGGTGCCCCTACCATACTGAATTTAAGATAGCTAATTAGATAGTTAGGTCAACATTTAGGGCAAGTTGAATCTAAATATCTGGAGCTTGATGGTTGAGCTGGAATCAGACATTTGGGATCTGGCAGGGTAGAAACAATTTAAAGGCAGAATATTACATAAGATTGACAAGGGAGAACATGTTAATAGAAGAAAATGACAAGGGCTAAGCTTAAAACATCCTAACATACAGAAGAAGACTTGGTTACTAAGAAGTGGCAAGAATTGTGAAAGGTCTGAGATTTTGGCCTTCTTGAAAACTTACAAGTTAGCTTGGTCAAGTTTCAGGAATCCATGCAGAAGATACAAGGCTCTAGGATAAGAACCAAAGGCCTTCACTACTCAAAACAGGGCAGGTAGCAGGCACATTGGCATGTTTGCCCGAGTTACTCTTGTCTCAAGTTTCATGGCTGGTGATGCAAAGGGGTCCAGGTGGACGCCTTGCATGCATTGGCTTTGTGCCATAAATGAGAAACTATGAACCTAGGAAATTCAAATTTTTCCAATAGACAGTAAGCCTCTTTCATTTCCACCCCAGAGAAACACATTTTTTTTTTTTTTAATTGTACTGGGCAGTAAACAAACCTATCTTTGTATTGGGGAGAGATACCATCTATTGGCTACACAAAAATGCATGAAAAAAAAAAAAAAACAGAATGAAATGAAGACAGCCAGTGCCTCTGCTTGCAAGATGTGCTGAATAGTTCCCAACAGGAAATAGATAATAGAAATAATTAGAAGGAGTGGTAAATTAGAAGTATTACTGAGTGTACTAGAGGAAAATCCCATGAAATAGAGAGTTTTTGAAGATAAAAGAAGAAGTCAACCATGTCAAACACCCACTGTTATGATGACCTTTATCAGATTTATTTTAGTGTTGGTTTCAAAAGCTTGATTAAAGAGAATTGAAGAGAGAATTGAAAATGACAAAGTGGAGACAGGGAGTAGAGACGGTGAATACATACAATGAGTATAGGGCACAGCAGGAAGCAGAGCTTCTTGATATCTAGAGGAAGTTTTTAAGTTACCTATGTATATTGACAGGAATGATCTAGGTGAGAGTGAGGAAATGATGCAGGATATAATGTGGGAAATTGCAGGAACAAAAACTTGGAGAAGGAAAAAAAAAATGGTTTACGTTGGTAAAGTACTAGCTACGTCCAGCCCTAATCTGGTTACTTTGCATGTACTAATTACTCCTCACTCACTTTGAGTGAGGTGCTATAACTATCTCCAGGTTATGGATGAGAAAACTTAAGCACACTAGTCAAGTAATGTGTTTTAACTGTTAAGGACTGCATGGTACTACCTTAGAAAACTGACGAGAGGTTAATCCAGAACACAAATGGAGGGTTAACATTAGGAAGGAAGAAAGACATTTCTTCTATTTCAATGGAAATTTGCATATAGATGTAGTATGAATTGGTGATGGGAAGAGCAAGCCGTTCTCATCTGCTAGCATCAATTTTCTCTCTAAATATAAGAAAGCGATTGGCCAAGATAAAAACGGAGACAGGTATCAGAAACTCAAAGAGGGAGAAAGAAAAAAAAGAACAGGTCTGAAGTATTCATTTCAGAGATGAGGGCAGGCAGCTTACTGGAGAAATATAATAACCTGGCAGTGTATTTATGGCCATTCAGATTCCTGGATGTAGGTAAAGAGTGACAGAATTTTTGGATTTATAGAGAGGCAAAGAAAGGTATTGAGGGGAAAGGTGTGTTTATTTTAATAGACCCAGAATCCAAGCTGGATAAGGAGAGGGAGGAGGACATGGAGGTGACTGAGAGCGAAGCACAGTCGGATGAACGGATTGGAGGACCCAGTGTGGTCAGCGTTGCCAGAATGCAAGCACAGAGCAACAGGAATGAAAAGACTGAAGGTCAGAGAGGGGAATGCTTGAAACAGATTTTTCAAAGTAGTGCAGTTAAAGAGGAAAAAGCCTTTGAGGAGGGCATGCGAAGGAACAGATGCCAGGTGTGGGATGGGTCACTGTTGTGGATAATAAATGACCAGAATGAAGACCATTACAGTGAATCATGTATTCAAGTAACTAGTAACTACGGGATCCAGGTAGGAAGGACAGTTGCCAGGAGTTCATAGGTGACAGCAAAAAGAAAGAAGAAAGGCTGATAAAATGCACTTCAAAGAAGAAGGCATTGATGCAGGAGAAATGTTTTAGAAGCGAAAATGATGAAAAAGGTTACCTACTCTGTTTAACAAAATAATTTTGCCTCCTACAAATAGTTTAAGTATACTGAAATCCACGCACTTCTATCAATGGAATAAAGTATAGACTTACTTAGGAACTGAAACTGTTTTTACAAACAGATAGTATCAAGTTTGACAGCAGTGACAGCACTAAAGGGAGATGATTGTCTAAATACAGCATGGCTATCAAGTATAACAAAATCTGAAATATTTCCTTTGCACTTCTTGGGAATGATGACTCCTATGAAGAATAAATGATGAAAATGTAAGGAGACTAATTGGTTTTACCAAAGTACTTCCACATAGGAAAACATCTAATGTGAAATTGCCAAAATAACACAAAATGAAATGAGCACATTCAATTTTATGTAGCTAATACTTATCCTAAGCTTTTTTTAATTTTGTTTTTAAGTTTATATTTACACTGGAAATAAATATAATGAGCAGTCACATAGGTTGGGTAGCATTTAAATAGTAAATCATCTAATTAACTAGTCACTTGAAAGTGAAAAGGGAAATTTGGGATCTGTTGTTTAATTGCCACATTTCACAAACACGTTTTAGCTGGCTGCATCTAAAAAGAAATAATAATATGAGATCATGAAAGCATTTCATAGTAATGAGTAGGCTCTGGTTTCTATTTATGGCATATACAAAGGATACTGACAATAGTTTTGGAAAAATGAGTAAAGCTCTCAGAATAGCTAGCAGAGATATGAAACACTGGTATGAGACAGATCAATTCTAATACTATCTCCTGGGAAGAGGAGAGAATTTTTTAAAGCTATAATGGAAAGAGTATATGACTCAAAATTGTATGGCTTTAAATAGTCACCTTTGGACTGAATTCCTGTTCTAGCCACACACATTCATGGGAGGGAAGCATACTGGCTTACTAAGGACTCACATGTTAAATAGTCTTCCTCACACATGATGGCAGAAAGTTCCAATGTCTGAAATTCCTTCTTTGCACTTTCCCCTTGTGTTAAACATTGTTTCTCCCACATCCATAATAAAAAACAATTATTAGCAACAACAACAACAACAACAAAAGAAACATCAAGTCCTTCGTACTGTAAGGTATATGAATATGAGAACAGTCATTTTTCCTCTGTGACACTGATGTGGTAACAGGAATGGGAAACAATAAATTGAAATAAACTGAGAGAAAAAAGAGGGAGTCCAAAAATAGAATCTGCCTGGTGTATATGGATAGATACACAGCCATATATCTATATCTCTACCTATATATCCATGTCTATCCATCCATCTATCCATCGATCTTTTTTTTTTTTTTAGAGATTTTATTTATTTGACAGAGAGAGATCACAAGTGGGCAGAGAGGCAAGCAGAGAGAGAGAGAGGAGGAAGCAGGCTCCCCGCAGAGCAGAGAGCCCGATGTGGGACTCGATCCCAGGACCCTGAGATCATGACCTGAGCCAAAGGCAGAGGCTTAACCACTGAGCCACCCAGGTGCCCCATCGATCTATCTTTTTATAGAGAGGGTTGGTTATACTCCACTGGTCAGGCTAAAAACACTTGGGGATTTATTTTCTATCATACCATATACTTGCCATTCAAGAGGATGAAATGATATGGAAAATGCTTCTGATATGATGGTGAGTGGAGAAAAAATGGGCAACAAGAACAAAAGATAATTCTATAACCCAAAAGCTTGAAGGCCTTACAGAGACCCACCAAGGTCTACCTGACCTCTCGCCACACTGACTTGGAATTCACCTCCTGTCTCTCCATAATGCTTGCTGCACTTCGGGCACACTGGCCTTCTGTTTTGTTCCTGCCTAAAGGACTTAGCTTGGCTCTGGCCTATGTCTGGAACTCTCTCACCCTTGAAAGCCACATGGCTAACTGGTTCACTTCCTTTAAATCGTTGTTCCGGTATCACCTTCTCAAGGAGACCTACTCTGTTTATGCTCTTTATAACTGTAAGGTCCCTCCCCCTGCCCTGGGACTCCAGATACCCTCATCTTCTCTCTATTTTCTAACCAAAGCATTTCTCATCTTCTAACAGTTACACAAATTTACTTCTTTTTTATTGTCTTCAATTTCTCAGAATTTATCTACATGAAAGCAGAGATTTTTTGGTCTGATATATTACAAACTCCTGAAATGATGTTGACACTTAATAAATATTTGGCAAATGAATGGATAAATAAATGGTTTTGTTGCTATGTTTACTACTATGTCACAATTTTTATTGCATATTGTCAAGGCTTCAAAAAGATAATGAAAAATTAAAAAGTTTAATTTGTTGAGGTGACAGGATTATCAATATATGCTGTCCTTTTATTTGGTGTTTAATTATAATTTCTAAAATATTTATATAATAAGAAATAAAAATGAAAATTTGTGGAGGTCTTCTTCCCTTTCATGCAAAGCAGAAATATAAACAGAAATGATTAGTTGGGTACTGTGAAACAGAGAGATGACCCAATTCACACTAGTTAATATTAAATATATTTACCTTCCTTTGATCAAATTTCAGCCTGTATCAACCAAAACATATGGGATAGAGAGCTTCAGGCACGAGAATATGTTATATCTTTTAAAATATATTTTAACTATAAATTCATACATAAATTTTTACTCCAAATGTGTGTCTAGAAAGGAATTCTATACAGAATTTTGCTATATTTCCAAAAATTCTTCTTTATCTATTTCAATGTGCAGTAATGCCTGAGATCTTTTTTTTTTCATTGAAAACTAGATGATGAATAAGTCACAAGGAAATTCATTAAAATGATGCCAAGTATTACAGCATTAGCACTTAAAGGATAAACTAACATTTCTCAATTCTTTCTAATTCATGGTAATGAGTCTTATAGTATTGAGTGTGGGTTATTGAGATGAGTGATTTAACACGGACTGCACACACACACACACAAAAGTAATTCAAATCCCTGAGTCATTTCTGATGTTCATACTCCCACTTCATACTCCTACTTCTTTTCCATATGATGGCATGCTAATTGTCAAAAGGATTGTATAAAAAAAGCTTTATCTATTTTGATTTTAAAATATTGGTTAGAATAAGAAGCCCAGCACCTGGCAACAATTGATCAATTTTCTATCTTTCTACAGCTTTGCCTTTTTGATTCCTTTTGAAATGCTGAACTAGCCCTGAATTCTTGGGATAAATCTCATTTGGTTCTGTCACTTCATTCTCTCTATTTGTTCATGAAAGCTATTCTATACTTTCCTTGTACTGTTTCTTACTGGTTTTGATACCAGGGTAACATTGGCCTCATAAAACAAGATAGGAATGTTCTTTTAACTTAATTTCCCTGGAAAGTTTTTGTAGAGTTCTCATTTCTTCCTTAAAAACATGATAAAATTTGCAACTGGGATCATCTAGGTTTGGGATCTTCTTTCTTGGAAACTTCTTAACCATGAACATAATTTATTTAATAGATACAGTATTCAGATTCTCTCTTTCTTCTGTGTGCTTCTGTAGTTTGTGTTACTTAAGGAGTTTGTTCATTTCTTCCAAGTTGTCAAATTTAAGGGCATAGGACTAATACCTGTTACTGTCCTTTTAATACCTGCTATTTCTCAGAGATATTCCTTTTTCACTCCAGGTGTTGGTCATTTGTGTCTTCTTTTTCGCTCCCCATCAACCTGGCTAGAATTTAATAATTTCTTTGACCCAAAATAGTTTTTTGTTTTCATTATATTGTTTCCATGTTCATGTTTAAACATAATTTGGACTTAATTTGCTCTTCTTTTTGTAATTTCTTGAGGTAACAACCTAGATATTAGATTTAAAACCTTTTCCCTTCCTTAATATTAGCATTAAACATGTCAATTTCTCTTTAAGCTCTACTTAAGCAACATCTCACAAAGCTTGATATGATGTGCTTTGATTTTTATTAAATTAAAAATATTTGGGGGGCACCTGGGTGGCTCAGTGGGTTAAAGCCTCTGCCTTCAGCTCGGGTCATGATCTCAAGGTCCTGGGATCGAGCCCCACATTGGGCTCTCTGCTCAGCAGGGAGCCTGCTTCCCCCTCTCTCTCTGCCTGCTTCTCTGACTACTTGTGATCTCTGTCTCTGTCAAATAAATAAATAAAATCTTTAAAAAAATAAATTAATTAATTAAAAATATTTTGTAATTTCCCTTGTAATTTCTTCTTTGCCTCAAGGATTGTTTAAATGTGTGTTCTCTAATTTCCAGATATTAGAATATTTTGCAAATGTCTCTGAATTACTGACTTCTAGTTTAATTCTGTTATGGAGAACTACATGATTTAAATTCTTCTAAAATTGTTAACATATACATTACATATTAGAATATGGTCTATACTTGTGAATGTTCCATGAGTACTGGGAAAAAAGTTTACTCTGAAATTATGGGATGGAGAATTCTATAAAAGTTAATTAGATGAAGTTAGAGGATAGTGTCCTTCAAGACTTCTGTATCCTGGGTTTTTTTGTCTACTTAACCTCTTCCATTGATTTTTGAGAAAAGAGCACTAAAGTCTCTGAAATTGTGGATATGACTAATTCTCCTTTTAAATACCTCAGTTTTTGCTCCATGTAATTTCAAGTTTTGCTGTTAAATGCATACACATTTAGAAATGTTATGTCTTACTGTTTAATTGCACCCTTTGTCATTATGTAATGTCCTCTTTTTACCTGGTAGTCTTTCTTGATCTGAAGTCTATTTGTTTGATATTGGTATAGTTACTCCAGCTTTCTTTTAATTAGTGTTAGCATAGTATATCTTTTGTGCATTCTTCTGCTTTTAATCTATATATTTCTTCATACTTAAATGGTTTCATCTAGACAAAGTAAAGTTGCATCTTGCTTTTTATCTGCTAAAGACTGAATGTTTGTGTCCCCTAGAGATTCAAAGGTTAAAATCCTAAACTTCACTGTGATGGTATTAGGAAGTGAGCATTTGGTAGGCTCTGCCCTCATGATTGGGATTAATGACCTTATAAATGTGACTCCAGAGAGCTCATTTACCCCTTCTGCCATATGAGGACACGGTGAGAAGATGGCTGTTCTATGAGCCAGGAACCATGCTCTTTCTCTCACCACACACCATATCTGACAGTGTCTTGGTCTTGTACCACCTGTCTCCAGAACTGTGAAAAATAAAGTCTTTGTCATTTATAAGACATCCAGTCTATGGTATTTTGTTATAGCAGCCTGAACAGACTAAGACATTATCCAATCTGACAATCTCTTTTAATTAGTATATTTAAACCATTTTTATGAAGTATAAATATTGATGTAGTTTAATTGAAATCTACCACCTTGCTATTTGTTTTCCATTTATTCCATCTGTTCTCTGTTCTTTCTTGTCTCCTTTTCTTGGCTTAATTTTGATTGAATAATTTACATAATTCTATTTTATTTCCATGATTAGCTTATTATATATAACTTTTAAAAAAAATTCAGCGGTTGCCCCAGGGTCTTTCATGCACACTGTTAATAATAATGTACTTTTAAATATTAGGCTGCTTCATTTAGAGTGCAATTCATAAAATAGCACATTGTCAACTCCTCCCTCTCAGCTTTTGTGCTACTAATGTAATCCTTTTTACATTTACATATGTTATAAATCCCTAATGCATCCCTGATAGCTTTCTTTCAACATTTAATTATTTTCTTGAGCATGTAAAAGTAAGGAAAAATGTATAGTTGACCTTTAAACAATGGGTTTGAAATGCATGGGTCCACTTACATGTTTTTTTTAATAAATATAGTACTATAATGTAGTTTCCTTTCCTTATGATTTTCTTAACATTTTATTTTTTTCTAGCTTATTTTATCACAAGAATACAGCATATAATATACATAACATAAAAAATATGTGTTACTTGACTAAACATGTTGGTAAGGCTTCTGGTCAACAGTAGGTGATCAGTAGTTACATTTTGGGGGAGTCAAAAGTTACACGTGGATTTTTGACTGCTCAGGGTATCAGCACTCCTGCCCTCTGCACTGTTTAAGGATCAACTGTATTTTATAATTACCTTCATTTTAACTATTCCTAGAGTTCTTCATTTGCAAGTATTTGTATAGATTCCAGTTTCTGTCTAGTATCATCTTCCTTTTTCCTAAAGACTTTTTTGTTTTAAATTTCTTGTGGTACAGGTCTGCAATATTAATTAATTAATTAATTAATCCTTTCATCTCAAAAACTTTATTTCATCATCATTTTAAAAAGGTCTTTCTAGCATTTCTATTTGGCTCTTCCTCAGAGCTTTCATTTTTATGCTAAATTCCTTATCTGTTTGGGCCTATTGGTTACATTTTCTACTAGAAGTTAATAACTTATTATTTATTAACGATAGGTGCTTAAAATTCCTAGGTGATATTTCCAATGTTTGTGTCATTTCTGAGTCTGGTTCTGTTATTTGATTTGTCTCTTGATGGTGCATTCTTTTTTTCTCATTTGTGCCTTATGTATATTTATTTTTTAATTGAATACTAGTCATTGTGTATGGCACAAGTAGGGACTGAGGCAAATAACAGTTATGCTGGGAAATGGGCATGCCTCTTCTATTAGATCAACAGCATGGGAGGCCAAGTCAATCTACTGAATCTTCAAGCTTTGGTTTGAGTTTCGTTATTACTATTGTTTCCTTCAGGGTTATCTAGGAAAATGTGTTTCCAGAAGGTTTTTCCTCAATGCCCTTGATCCATCCTCAGTCATCAACCTTCTCTTTGTGCTTGCATCTCATGGTAGGAGTCAACCTTTTTTTCAGGGACAGAAATTTGTTGCCTGTTACTTGGTATCTTCTAAACTTATTATAGCAGTGATAGTAGGCTTTTCTGTTGTCCTGCTCAGGCCTCATTCTTAGTCAGGCCTTGGGCCTTGGGCCTTGGAACTGAAGCTTTGTCAGGGATCTTGCCCCTCATATTTTTTGTTTTGTTTTATCTTTATTTCATAAACATATGTATATCTTAGGTGCTTAGAAAATGACTTCTTAAACTGATTCCTTGTTTTTCTGGACAACTCAGTCTTTTCATAGGTCTGATAACTTTCTTATAAAAAGGGAGCTCTGTCTTTGCACTATTACAATTTTTTTTTTTTCTGGTACTCTAAGAATCTGATTTTCTGAGTTCTCCCCATATCACAAAGGCTAATCATCTATAAACTATATACCCCAGACTCACTTTCCTACAGGGAATTGTAGGCTGGAGTCTAGAGTAGGCCCACAGCTATATACATATAAAATTTTGGTCAATAACTGATTCTGTGCTACAGTGCCAGAGATGAGTATTTGCAACAGAGACCATATAGCCCACAAAGTCTAAATACCTACTATCTGGCCCTTTATAGAGAAAGATTGATTATTCTGGTCTAGAAGTTGTAGAGTATAGAAAATCTAACAATTGTAGGTCCCATGATCTAGAAAGGAAGAGTATTCTGAAGTGGCAGTTAGGAGATATCTAGCTCAGAGAACAATGCAGAATAAATCTGCTCCATGTTCTTCTTAAATTTATTTTCTTCTTAAATTTATTTCTTCAAATGTCTTATGGCATGGTTCTAACCACCTCAGTCGAAGTACTCAGAATTTATTATAAAATGTGGCTTTAAATTTAATTATTCCAAAAATATATTCTATTAAAGTATATGTAATATTGAAAAGCCTGCCAATACTTTCCTTATGGATCTATTTCTTTAAAATGCAGAAGGCTGGATATAGTCTGACCAAAATTTCCAGTTTGGAAATAATGTCACAATTTTTTTCCTATACATATTGGAAGGCAGTAAGAAGCAGAGCTCTCATTCTTGCCTAAAACCTCTCATGCCAATTTATTTTAGTTTGCTTTTCCGACAACTGGCAGAAATGGCTTGCCTGTGAATTTTCTTTTAATGAATCAATGTCCAACAAAAATATCAACAGATTTAGGTTTTAAATAATGATCTCCTTTAACAGGCAGAAGTTAACATTTTTTTAAAAAACTGGATTGGAAATATATACTGTAATTCCACTTTTCTTTCATCAGTTAAGAATTCAGGGTTTTAGCCAAAGCAGGTTTTCAAGCATAACTTACGTTTATGTTCCACTTAGTTCCACCCTTTGCGCAACAGCATATGAAAAACTGCTTCAAGTAATGGTTTCTCTGAGCTGAAGCCTTATTTATTCCTTGATAACTTATATATACTTAGCACATATATATCTATATGTACCCATGTGTAAATATGTATGTATATGTTTATGTTTTATATGCATACATTTTTCTATTAATTTAAATTACAGATGGTATTAGAAATCATGAGGTAATGCTTTATACATAGACCAAACCAATTGAAAAATTTAAGAATAACCTTAAAATTTATATTTGGTTAATATTATGTATGAGTTCATACTTACTTTTGTCATATTCCAAAGTTGGTCTCTCTTGAATTTCCTTTACTTTTCCATAAGTATACCAACCTCCTGTCTCCCTTCTTACACATAACCCACCTAAGAATGGAAGAGTATATGTAATGATAGGAAGTTTAATTTCATCTCTATCTCTAGGTTTTACATAAGAGGCTGGAATTATATAATGTCTTACCATAGGACTGTCTATTCTCACTCCAATGCAAAAGAAGATACTGAAACCAATGCCAGGTTTCAAAGCCAAAGATGAGAGCTCAAAAGGGTCAGTTTGCAAAGTCAAGAACAGGAACATTAAGGGCCAGAGTCAAAAGAAATATTGAGGAAAAAAAATCAAGAAATCTTAGAAAAGAGCTAAACTACTAATTTTTACTATTATTAAATTTAAGAATAGGCTGAATGCTTACATCTTGTATTGCCATGCCCGATATGTGGAAAACTCCCCTCTCCTCTGAAAAGGTCTGTGATATAATTCCTGGAACCTGTGAATATGTTACCTTATATGGCAAAAGGGACTTTTAGATGTAATTAATTTATTGAAATTAATATGGCAAGATTTTCCAGGACTATCCTGGTGTGTCTAAGCTAATTACAAGGGTCCTTTAAAAAGAGGAAGGCAGGAGAGGGTAAGAGGGAGATGGTAGTATAGAAGAATAGTCAAAGAAATGCAACACTACTGGGTTTGAAGATGAAGGGGGACCATGAATAAAAAAATGTTGACAGCCTCTAGAAGCTGGAAAAGGGAGGGAAAAAAAAAAAAAAGTTTGTCCCATAGAGCTTCCAGAAAGGAATGCAGTCTTGTTGTTACTTTGATAATAGCCCAGTGAGGTGCATGCCAGACTTCTGACCTTGTAAGATAATAAATTTGTATTGCTTAAGCTATATAGTTTGTGGTGATTTGTTACTGAAACAGAAATTCATCCATCATAGTCATCACAATTATTTATATTCTATTGGTTTTGTTGTTCACTAATATTTTTCTTAATACCATTGTTTCCCTGTTCCTATGTTTTTTACTTTGATTAAATCTTAGTCTAGAAAACAAATCATATGAGAAAAAAATTTTTTTCAATAAGGGCATATGTGGGATTGTCTAGATCTTTCCATCTATGAGCATAATTTTAATTATTCTTGCTCACACACAACAACTTGGCAGTATAGAATTCTTGGGTGACAATCTTTTATTCCCTTCACCCTCTAGATTTTCATTAATAAAATTTTCTTTTTAGCTCTCTCTCTCTCTCTTTCTCTAGGCTATACTTTTTTGGAGGAAATCATTTTTTTCCTATATGATTTTTCTCTTATATCTGGGCAGATTGCTTTGTATTTCTCCTCTCTAAGTCTTTTGCCCTCTTCAGACACAAATCTGTTTCTTAAAGATTTATTTATTTATTTGAGATCTAGTTATTTAATATTGAGATATATATTTGATATTTATTTATTTGAGAGGGAGAACACATGAGTGGGAGGGGGAGGAGCAGAGAAAGAGGGCAGGAGAATCTGAAGCAGACTTCACACAGAGCATGGAGCCTGATACAGGGCTTGATCTCATGACCCTGAGATCATGACCTGAGCTGAAACCAAGAGTCAGATGCTTAACCAACTGCACCAACCAGGTGCCCCAATACAAATTTTATTTTAAGGCATTTTTTTCCCTCTTCTTTGCTTTCTCTCTTTACTCCTTGGATGCCTATTATTTGTATGTTGCATCTCCCAGATCTATTCTTCACATCCCTTATTCTTTCCCCTCATTATTTTACTTCTTTTCCAAGATTTTGAATTAATCAACCCTGATTTAATTTTTAAAAATCTATTATGCTCTGCCTCCACAGCACTTTTTAATTTAGAAAACTTGTTATATCTTTAAATGCATTTAGACCTTTCAGATCTTGGATTATCCTAATTTTATGTTTGTGCCCTCCAACTTTATAAGTATAGTATCCTTTATAGAACATGGGTTAGAGATTTTCCAAACTTTAGCTTTTTTCATTCTCTCATTTGCTCTGATTCCTCAGAGTAGATACCACCTCTTGAATTCAGTGATGTTCCTCTGTTTTCTCATCCTAAATTCAAATCCTAAGTCTGCTTCTCTCTAGATAGAAGCTTGGGCAAAGTAGTAGTTCTCTCCAAACTCAGATTCCTTATTTATAAAATATTCTTATAATGGCACCTACCTTAATAGAACTGAAATGATTAACTAAAATAATACAAGGGAAAGCTTAACATAGTGCCATGTACACGGTAATTGCTCAGTGTGTGGTAGTTGCCTTTATAATCATTGCTTTCATTGCTGTCATAACCATCATTATCATCACTATAGAAGAAGGTCTATGGGCAGGAGCAGAGGTTGGTTTTGTAAGAGTGCTTGGATTCCTATTTTAGTCTAATAGGTCTAGATAAGAGGAGAAAAATTTAGATTTGCAGTAGTGTTACTTTGATATTTCAGAATTTTGTTTTTCTGGGACCAGCCTGGATGGCACCTGAAGCTGAGCCAGCTGTAGCAGAAAGATTTATTTCTGGTTGAGGGTACCTTTCCCTTTGATATGGCAGTCAGAAATTTGCTGAGGTATTCTGTTTCAACCTTCATTTCCCTCATGCGCTTGTCTTTGCCTACCTCCTCTTGATGAAAGGCAACCATAGCCATATGCCAGCTCTTTGTCTGACATAGTAGCCCACATCAAAGGTGTTTGTATGGGGATGGGATGGGGGAGTGAGCATCATCACGGGTTCTCCAGATAATGTGGACACAGTCATATGTGTGTCTGTCTCCAGTCTTTGCCCCTGTGAGTTGGGGAAATTGTGTGGCAGTGGGGTGAGCTAGGGTAAGGGTGGGAGGATGGTGAAATCCCTTGTACTGCTTCTCCTGCAAAGCATGACTTCACAGGTAGGGATTTACAAACTGTCGTTCCCTTTCTTAGATATATTCCCATCTGCATTTACACTGCATAAATCTCTCAAAGTTTTTGGACATGGATATCTCATTTTCCTAATTTTTACTTGCTTTCCCATTTTTATATTCTATTTTTCATTTTGTTAGTCAACTAGGAGGGCAGAAGTTAGATATGAATGCTCATATAAATGTCACAGAAAAATCATTACTCTTGAGATAAGTTTTCTTTGTCAAACTCACCTTACACTCAAAATGTTCACTGTTTAAAAATAATAATGAGGCAAAATTTCTTCTGATGCTTTCACATTATGACAAAGCTGTAAACGTGAATCTTTTTCCATTTTTTAAAGTTCTCAAATCTTATTTCTATTGCTTTAGAATCTATTTAAGGTCCAGTAATTTCTAAAAATACTTTGCTCCATTAACTTAAAATGATCTAGCATTACTCTATTATAATAGCAATGAGAACTATGCCAGGTTTTTATATCTATTGAATTTCTTATATTTTCAACTATAGTTCAATCCTCCTATAAAGCTGTTCAGCACTTTAGATGGGTAGTTATATATTGGGGAAATAGAGCCCCTCTATTAACGTGAAGCAATCTAAAATGCATACAAAATACTTTCAAGGAGATTTCCTTCCAACTGTGCTTAGACAGATGCTGAATATGTTTTCTGTTTTAAACACTGTTGGTATGGTGTATTCAACTCTTCCCCATTTAGCTAAGAATGAAATAATGAGACTTTTAACTTTTCCCTTTTAAATCACTGGAGATAATTGTTTTGTGATGTGGAATTTTATTTTAGATCATACATTGGTTGATAAGAGTCAATCAATTTTTCAACATTTCTTAGTTTTCTTTTTATGAACTTCCACTTAAAGCTTAAAGACTCTGAAATGAGCTTTATTGCTAATTCCTTGTTAAAATCAATTATGTTTAGAATATCTAGAACAGAATTAGAAAACTATTTACAATTGCAAATACAAAGGCAAAAAAAATGTATATGGAAGGACTGGATTGGGTCCTATTTGTGGCTCTAGTAACAGTTGGGAAAATCTCTAGGATTTACTTTAAAAAGTTAGGAAAATTTATGTTCTGACTTCTCCTGGAAACATAGGGTTTGTATATAGTAACAGAGAAGGCATTTGCCCAAAGGATGGGGATGTAAGGCTTCCTGAGGGGAATTCTCTCATTTAACACTACAAAAAGAAAAAACCAAAAACCAAAAAACTTCTTGTATTGATCTACTGATGAGTATCTAAATTGTAGTAGCACTTTCTTACTTTTTTGTCTAGTGGGCAGATCTTTCCCTTCCTCCTTTCCTCCCTCCTTCTTTTTCCTCCCTCTGTTCTCCTGTGTATGGGTATAATCTGGAAGAGCAAACAGCATTTAGCCAGGCATTAAACAGACTGATATTGGCAATAAACACATATTGAATTGGATTATTTTGTTTTGTGTTTCTGTCTTAAAATAATCCTGGGAGAGTTGAGATGTTAACTCTCAGTCATAGTGATTATTAAAATTTACTAGGCATAAAAATCATCTTGGATGCTTGCTAAAATGCAGATATCCAGGCTCTATCCGTTTGAGATTTTGACACAGGGAATCCTTGGACCACACTGTCTGAAACTACTCTCTAATATCTTAGTATGAACTTGTTTTATTAGTTTCCCCTGGGGCAAGTTGAGAGTTCCTGGATGGAACCAAGTAAGAACAGGTTATGCAAGAATGAGAGTTAAACCACTGTCTTTTCCCAGTCTCTGTATGAGGGATTTGAATAAGGGAGTGAATTTTAGAGTGGATGTAAAAGCAGCTTCCTTTGGCTTCTGCAGGTAAGCGTGGGGCAACCAACCACATTGTGTTAGTGAGGTGGCCTTCTTCACTCCACACCCTTACATCCCAATGGTCAGCGATTCCTCTCCTGGCCCTTCATCAGTGATTTGTAATCTTTGCCCCATCTCTATGGCACAGCCACTGCTTTTATCAGTCTTAGCATTGCTGCTAGACTATCATGATGAAGTACGATGACGTAACTTGCTCATGGTATCGCTCTTCCCTCTATCCCCAGTACCCTCCAAACTGCTGATGAGTCAGATTTCAAAAAAGCAGATCTGATTAACTTACTATGCTGTTGAGATGCCTTCTAAGGATCTTCACTAATTTCAGGATAAAATCAGATGTCTGAGCCCTTTGTGATGTGATGCTTATTGGTCCACCCTTACACTGACCTCCAGCCACGTTGAACTCTGTCAACATCCCTGAAAACAAATCACTCCTGTCTTCCACATCCACAGACTTTGGTTTCTAGTCCTTCTCTTTGCCTGAAGCACCAAAAACTCACCAAAGAAGGCTGAATAATGTCTACTCATTCTCTAGAGTTGTATGTAATTTGGCCTCTAGAATTAAAAATGCTATGACATTAAGAAAATTTCTAATGAATAAAAACTATGAACTTAAGCAACTTTCAAACCTTTATAGAGTTCTATAGTTAGAACAGCAAAGAAATACTGCTGCCTTCAGAAAATGTTTAGTGACTCCACGAAATATTAACTATGTACTGAGTCCTAGAGGATTATAAATTATTATTCCTCCCTTATGCTTTTCTATATGTTCTAAGTTTTACAACCCAGGCATTTACTAAATTTATAAATGGGAAGAATAATTCTTATAATTTTTTTGATGATGACTAATAACACAAAACCTGTCATTTCTATATAATTTCTTTCAAGGAGTTGCAAGTTCATATGTACTCACTCATTTGTAGTCTGACATGTTTCTTAGCTAGGCTGAAGCCTGATGTAGTCTCGCTTCACAGGCACAGTGGTAACTTACAAATAATATTTCAGGGAACCAATGGTAGAGTGCTCTCAGGAATGTTTGTCCATCATCTTCTCAGCAGCAACTACTGGCAAGGCTCTAGAAACTCAATCATCAGGTTGCTACCATTTATTAAGTGGTCAAGTGGTACAGATTTCTGTATCAGGATATGCAGGACTAAAAAGGCCTTTCAAACAGCAGACATAGTCCCTGCCTATTTACCGCTAGTATCCTATATATAATTTAACAGAGACACCACAACACCCCACTGAAAATGACAGAAAACTTCTAAAGTATGTTAGTCACACTAGGTTCTTGATTACTAACAAGAGAAACAACACTGGCTAAATTGAGCAGAAAAGAATATACTGGAAAGATCTTGCATAGCTCACAGAACTCACAGAAAGTCTAAAGAACCAAGCTCTGTAAAGAGAACACAGCTAGATTCACACTACAGGCATGATCCGCTTAGGACTCTAACTGTAAATCCTACTATCCTGCTTCTGTGCTTTCTGCCAGCTCCTCCTTACAGTGGAAGAACTAGACTTTGTGTTTGAACTCCTGCAGGAGTCTAAGCCCCCTGAGACTGTGGCCGGTTGGCAGGCTGACTCCATATACTCATGACCTTAGTGACCAAGGAGCAGGGGATTCTCCTGAGACAGGACATGTGTTCCAGTGCTAGGTAGAACTAAAAGAAAACAACGTTTGCCACATGAAAGTACCAACAGATGTAGATGTACAAACTGACAACGTGTGGCTCTGAGCCCTGGGGGAAGCCCTGGCTCAAGAAAGGATGGCAGCTGTCCCTCTTGGGTTGCTCACGTGCCTAGAGAAGGGAAGATGGAGTTGCTTGTGAAACTGTCCTGAAGGGGAAGGGAAGAAGACTGCCAAAGAAAAGCGGGAGGAAGAGGAGAGGAGGAAATTTGAATCAGAGGAGAAAGATAGCAATAAAGAGAGAAGAGACCCCAGATGGCATAAGGAACTGAGACACAAGAAGGAAAGATGTGGGAACGAGGCATGTGAAGACCAACAGCCCAATGGAACAAACTACAAAAAAAGGCAGGGTCCCTGCTTTCTGTAGTGATAGTACTGTTAAGCTACTTAGTGAAGATTCTAAGATCAGAGAACTAGTACTTTCTGGGACATGTTAGGTAAGCACTCAATAATACTTATCATGCAAACATTTTAGCCATTAAATAGTAACAAATCCTATTAGCGCTACAGCAGCATAGGTACAAAGTGAGGATTTTTCAAGGCAGACAGGAAGGAAAAGCTCCTGTCCTTATCTAACGTTTAAAGCAGAGAGGAAGAGAAAGGAAGCTCCTGTCCTTATCTAACGTTTTAAGACTATATGGTTTTGTAAGTTACCTACTGTTTTTAGAGTAATGACTATCAGTAGTTTTATGTTCTATGTATTCACATACTAAAAATTCATTTTTATGTACAACTCAGTGGCTTTCCTCATCTTTTTCTTTCTCAACCTAGAGTTTGTTTTCTTTGT